>NC_141685.1:1232875545-1234125545 GCF_964263255.1 Lissotriton vulgaris
TGGTGTGGTGAGCAAAAAAACGATGGATTTAGGCCCAGATCTCTGTACTGCGGTGAATTTATGACATTGTTCTGCATTCTATCCATCAACTGTTGTTTTTGCATTTGTCACCCCGAGTGGGACGGTTATGCTCAGATGTGAGTCCCGTGCTCTAAACGCCACTGGAGTCAAGCTATCCTGGCTGAAGACGGCTGATAGCCAGAGACCGGTCCTAGGATGGTTGATTCCGGTCCAGGAAAGACATGGCTTGGCAGTTCGAGCTGGACTGTTCCCATGAGGCACAGGGTTAAGGCTGATTTGCATATGGCCATGTCTGAACAGGGGTGGTGTGGTGAGCAAAAAAACAATGAATTAAGGCTCAGATCTCTATACTGGGGTGAATGTATGACATTGTTCTGTATTCTGTCCATCAACTGTTGTTTTTGCATTTGTCACCCCAAGTGGGACGGGTATGCTCAGACGTGAGTCCCGTGCTCTCCACGCCACTGGAGTCAATCTATCCTGGCTGAAGATGTCTGATAGCCAGAAACCGGTCCTTGGATGCTTGATTCCGGTCCAGGAAAGACATGGCTTGGCAATTCGGGCTGGACTGTTCCCATGAGGCACAGGGTCAAGGCTGATTTGCATATGGCCATGTCTGAACTGGGGTGGTGTTGTGAGCAAAAAACCGATGGATTTAGGCCCAGATCTCTGTACTGGGGTAAATGTATGACATTGTTCTGTATTCTGTCCATCAACTGTTGTTTTTGCATTTGTCACCCCGAGTGGGACGGGTATGCTCAGATATGAGTCCCGTGCTCTCCACGCCACTGGAGTCAAGCTATCCTCCCTGAAGACGGCTGATAGCCAGAAACCGGTCCTAGGATGCTTGATTCCGGTCCAGGAAAGACATGGCTTGGCAGATCGAGCTGGACTGTTCCCATGAGGCACAGGGTTAAGGCTGATTTGCATATGGCCATGTCTGAACAGGGGTGGTGTGGTGAGCAAAAAACCAATGAATTAAGGCTCAGATCTCTATACTGGGGTGAATGTATGACATTGTTTTGCATTCTGTCCATCAACTGTTGTTTTTGCATTTGTCACCTCGAGTGGGACGGGTATGCTCAGACGTGAGTCCCGTGCTCTCCACGCCACTGGAGTCAAGCTATCCTGGCCGAAGATGGCTGATAGCCAGAAACCGGTCCTAGGATGCTTGATTCCGGTCCAGGAAAGACATGGCTTGGCAGTTCGGGCTGGACTGTTCCCATGAGGCACAGGGTCAAGGCTGATTTGCACATGGCCATGTCTGAACTGCGGTGGTGTTGTGAGCAAAAAAACGATGGATTTAGGCCCAGATCTCTGTACTGGGGTGAATGTATGACATTGTTCTGCATTCTGGACCATCAACTGTTGTTTTTGCATTTGTCACCCCGAGTGGGACGGGTATGCTCCGATGTGAATCCGGTTCTCTCCACGCCACTGGAGTCAAGCTATCCTGGCTGAAGACGGCTGATATCCAGAAACCGGTCCTAGGATGCTTGATTCCGGTCCAGGAAAGACATGGCTTGGAAGTTCGGGCTGGACTGTTCCCATGAGGCACAGGGTCAAGGCTGATTTGCATATGGCCATGTCTCAACTGGGGTGGTGTTGTGAGCAAAATCCGATGGATTTAGGCCCAGATCTCTGTACTGGGGTAAATGTATGACATTGTTCTGCATTCTGTCCATCAACTGTTGTTTTTGCATTTGTCACCCCGAGTGGGACGGGTATGCTCAGATGTGAATCCGGTGCTCTCCACGCCACTGGAGTCAAGCTATCCTGGCTGAAGACGGCTGATAGCCAGAAACCGGTCCTAGGATGCTTGATTCCGGTCCAGGAAAGACATGGCTTGGCAGTTCGGGCTGGACTGTTCCCATGAGGCACAGGGTCAAGGCTGATTTGCATATGGCCATGTCTGAACTGGGGTGGTGTTGTGAGCAAAAAAACGATGGATTTAGGCCCAGATCTCTGTACTGGGGTAAATGTATGACATTGTTCTGCATTCTGCCCAACAACTGTTGTTTTTGCATTTGTCACCCCGAGTGGGACGGGTATGCTCAGACGTAAGTCCCGTGCTCTCCACGCCACTGGAGTCAAGCTATCCTGGCTGAAGACGGCTGATAGCCAGAAACCGTCCTAGGATGCTTGATTCCGGTCCAGGAAAGACATGGCTTGGCAGTTTGAGCTGGACTGTTCCCGTGAGGCACAGGGTTAAGGCTGATTTGCATATGGCCATGTCTGAACAGGGGTGGTGTGGTGAGCAAAAAAACAATGAATTAAGGCTCAGATCTCTATACTGGGGTGAATGTATGACATTGTTTTGCATTCTGTCCATCAACTGTTGTTTTTGCATTTGTCACCTCGAGTGGGACAGGT
Organism: Lissotriton vulgaris; assembly: GCF_964263255.1. NCBI lineage: Eukaryota > Metazoa > Chordata > Amphibia > Caudata > Salamandridae > Lissotriton > Lissotriton vulgaris. The sequence goes on from NC_141685.1 coordinate 1,232,877,940, forward strand.
ATGCTCAGACGTGAGTCCCGTGCTCTCCACGCCACTGAAGTCAAGCTATACTGGCTGAAGACGGCTGATAGCCAGAAACCGGTCCTAGGATGCTTGATTCCGGTCCAGGAAAGACATGGCTTGGCAGTTCGGGCTGGACTGATCCCATGAGGCACAGGGTCAAAGCTGATTTGCATATGGCCATGTCTGAACTGGGGTGGTGTTGTCAGCAAAAAACCGATGGATTTAGGCCCAGATCTCTGTACTGGGGTAAATGTATGACATTGTTCTGCATTCTGCCCATCAACTGTTGTTTTTGCATTTGTCACCCCGATTGGGACGGGTATGCTCAAACGTGAGTCCCGTGCTCTCCACGCCACTGGAGTCAAGCTATCCTGGCTGAAGACGGCTGATAGCCAGAAACCGTCCTAGGATGCTTGATTCCGGTCCAGGAAAGACATGGCTTGGCAGTTCGAGCTGGACTGTTCCCGTGAGGCACAGGGTTAAGGCTGATTTGCATATGGCCATGTCTGAACAGGGGTGGTGTGGTGAGCAAAAAAACAATGAATTAAGGCTCAGATCTCTATACTGGGGTGAATGTATGACATTGTTTTGCATTCTGTCCATCAACTGTTGTTTTTGCATTTGTCACCTCGAGTGGGACGGGTATGCTCAGACGTGAGTCCAGTGCTCTCCACGCCACTGGAGTCAAGCTATCCTGGCCGAAGATGGCTGATAGCCAGAAACCGGTCCTAGGATGCTTGATTCCGGTCCAGGAAAGACATGGCTTGGCAGTTCGGGCTGGACTGTTCTCATGAGGCACAGGGTCAAGGCTGATTTGCACATGGCCATGTCTGAATTGGGGTGGTGTGGTGAGCAAAAAATGATGGATTTAGGCCCAGATCTCTGTACTGGGGTGAATGTATGACATTGTTCTGCATTCTGTCCATCAACTGTTGTTTTTGTATTTGTCACCCCGAGTGGGACGGGTATGCTCAGATGTGAATCCGGTGCTCTCCACGCCACTGGAGTCAAGCTATCCTGGCTGAAGACGGCTGATAGCCAGAAACCGGTCCTAGGATGCTTGATTCCGGTCCAGGAAAGACATGGCTTGGCAGTTCGGGCTGGACTGTTCCCATGAGGCACAGGGTCAAGGCTGATTTGCATATGGCCATGTCTGAACTGGGGTGGTGTTGTGAGCAAAAAAACGATGGATTTAGGCCCAGATCTCTGTACTGGGGTAAATGTATGACATTGTTCTGCATTCTGCCCAACAACTGTTGTTTTTGCATTTGTCACCCCGAGTGGGACGGGTATGCTCAGACGTAAGTCCCGTGCTCTCCACGCCACTGGAGTCAAGCTATCCTGGCTGAAGATGGCTGATAGCCAGAAACCGTCCTAGGATGCTTGATTCCGGTCCAGGAAAGACATGGCTTGGCAGTTTGAGCTGGACTGTTCCCGTGAGGCACAGGGTTAAGGCTGATTTGCATATGGCCATGTCTGAACAGGGGTGGTGTGGTGAGCAAAAAAACAATGAATTAAGGCTCAGATCTCTATACTGGGGTGAATGTATGACATTGTTTTGCATTCTGTCCATCAACTGTTGTTTTTGCATTTGTCACCTCGAGTGGGACGGGTATGCTCAGACGTGAGTCCCGTGCTCTCCACGCCACTGAAGTCAAGCTATACTGGCTGAAGACGGCTGATAGCCAGAAACCGGTCCTAGGATGCTTGATTCCGGTCCAGGAAAGACATGGCTTGGCAGTTCGGGCTGGACTGATCCCATGAGGCACAGGGTCAAAGCTGATTTGCATATGGCCATGTCTGAACTGGGGTGGTGTTGTCAGCAAAAAACCGATGGATTTAGGCCCAGATCTCTGTACTGGGGTAAATGTATGACATTGTTCTGCATTCTGCCCATCAACTGTTGTTTTTGCATTTGTCACCCCGATTGGGACAGGTATGCTCAAACGTGAGTCCCGTGCTCTCCACGCCACTGGAGTCAAGCTATCCTGGCTGAAGACGGCTGATAGCCAGAAACCGTCCTAGGATGCTTGATTCCGGTCCAGGAAAGACATGGCTTGGCAGTTCGAGCTGGACTGTTCCCGTGAGGCACAGGGTTAAGGCTGATTTGCATATGGCCATGTCTGAACAGGGGTGGTGTGGTGAGCAAAAAAACAATGAATTAAGGCTCAGATCTCTATACTGGGGTGAATGTATGACATTGTTTTGCATTCTGTCCATCAACTGTTGTTTTTGCATTTGTCACCTCGAGTGGGACGGGTATGCTCAGACGTGAGTCCCGTGCTCTCCACGCCACTGAAGTCAAGCTATACTGGCTGAAGACGGCTGATAGCCAGAAACCGGTCCTAGGATGCTTGATTCCGGTCCAGGAAAGACATGGCTTGGCAGTTCGGGCTGGACTGATCCCATGAGGCACAGGGTCAAAGCTGATTTGCATATGGCCATGTCTGAACTGGGGTGGTGTTGTCAGCAAAAAACCGATGGATTTAGGCCCAGATCTCTGTACTGGGGTAAATGTATGACATTGTTCTGCATTCTGCCCATCAACTGTTGTTTTTGCATTTGTCACCTCGAGTGGGACGGGTATGCTCAGACGTGAGTCCAGTGCTCTCCACGCCACTGGAGTCAAGCTATCCTGGCCGAAGATGGCTGATAGCCAGAAACCGGTCCTAGGATGCTTGATTCCGGTCCAGGAAAGACATGGCTTGGCAGTTCGGGCTGGACTGTTCTCATGAGGCACAGGGTCAAGGCTGATTTGCACATGGCCATGTCTGAATTGGGGTGGTGTGGTGAGCAAAAAACGATGGATTTAGGCCCAGATCTCTGTACTGGGATGAATGTATGACATTGTTCTGCATTCTGTCTATCAACTATTGTTTTTTCTTTTGTCACCCTGAGTGGGACGGGTATGCTCAGATGTGAGTCCGGTGCTCTCCATGCCACTGGAGTCAAGCTATCCTGGCTGAAGACGGCTGATAGCCAGAAACCGGTCCTAGGATGCTTGATTCCGGTCCAGGAAAGACATGGCTTGGCAGTTCGGGCTGGACTGTTCCCATGAGGCACAGGGTCAAGGCTGATTTGCATATGGCCATGTCTGAACTGGGGTGGTGTGGTGAGCAAAAAAACTATGGATTTAGGCCCAGATCTCTGTACTGGGGTGAATGTATGACATTGTTCTGCATTCTGTCCATCAGCTGTTGTTTTTTGCATTTGTCACCCCGAGTGGGAGGGGTAGGCTCAGACGTGAGTCCCGTGCTCTCCACGCCACTGGAGTCAAGCTATCCTGGCTGAAGACGGCTGATAGCCAGAAACCGGTCCTAGGATGCTTGATTCCGGTCCAGGAAAGACATGGCTTGGCAGTTCAAGCTGGACTGTTCCCATGAGGCACAGCGTTAAGGCTGATTTGCATATGGCCATGTCTGAACAGGGGTGGTGTGGTGAGCAACAAACAATGAATTAAGGCCCAGATCTCTATACTGGGGTGAATGTATGACAATGTTCGGCATTCTGTCCATCAACTGTTGTTTTTGCATTTGTCACCCCGAGTGGGACAGGTATTCTCAGACGTGTGTCCCGTGCTCTCCACGCCACTGGAGGCAAGCTATCCTGCTGAAGACAGCTGATAGCCAGAAACCGGTCCTAGGATGCTTGATTCTGGTCCAGGAAAGACATGGCTTGGCAGTTCAGGCTGGACTGTTCCCATGAGGCACTGGGTCAAAGCTGATTTGCATATGGCCATGTCTGAACTGGGGTGGTGTGGTGAGCAAAAAAACGATGCATTTAGGCCCAGATCTCTGTACTGGGGTGAATGTATGACATTGTTCTGCATTCTGTCCATCAACTGTTGTTTTTGCATTTGTCACCCTGAGTGGGACGGGAATGCTCAGACGTGAGTCCCGTGCTCTCCACGCCACTGGAGTCAAGCTATCCTGGCTGTACTGGGGTGAATGTATGACATTGTTCTGCATTCTGTCCATCAACTGTTGTATTTTCTTTTATATGACAGACAATTATACAGTTTAAGACGATTGTGTGAGTGAATGCATACCGACAAAATTGTGAAGAAGGGTGAGCCACTGTGTGGAGTAAAGGTGACGTCAGAGTGTGCTATGCTGCAATATGCCAGTTGTTGTAATTCCGCATTGTGATTGATTTGTAGTCATCAGGAAGTTGTGGAAAAGATTGCTAAGTCGTCAAATTTTGATTGGCTTGCAATTGAATCATGCTTTATTTTAGGGTGGTGCGGAATCTTTTTAGGGTTAACCAAGGGTATGCTACTCGAGTGGTCAAAGAGTCACCTCCTGAGGATACTCCAGCATATTATATGATGAAAAAATGAGGGCTCCACACTATATTTTGGCTTCAAAATTGTCACAAAATCACTGACTAAAAGGGTGAATGGTCATTTCCCAATTTTGATTCATTTCAACTGGATTTGTTGCACCAATTGAGAGGAGTTATGTTTGCGCTGAAACCTTTGACTAGTCCAACACAGGTTGTGGTGTTAGAAGCATGGATGTGTGCAACACATGCTAAGAAGAGAGGGAGATATCAAGAGAAGATGAGGAAAACTTTGAGAGCATGTCAGGATGAACAACTGGATGCACAAAGTTATGCACAGCTCAAGATATCGACAGTGGACACTATTGAGGGAGAAAGGTTGTACCCAATGCTGCTAAGAGAGGGTGATTCTCAGAGCAGGAATAGAAGAGAAATTGGAAATGACAGGAGTGATACTGATGACAGCTTGTCAGATGGGTTGTTATCTGAGCTTCCACAACCTTATAATCTACAATCAGAGGAGGGGAGGCAAGATTTGGCAAATACAAGGAATGCGGAAAGTGTGTCAGCACCTCAACCATGTCCTAGTACAAGAGTTTTGGGAAGGATATCCGCAGAAGTAGGGGGGACAGGAGTGTCAATCATAGGAGGTATGGAACAGAACGGAGTAGATACTGCTTCACCATTACCAGATGGTCTTACAGTACCGGACACTATTGGTCCTGTGGTTCCTGTGTATGGCCTGACCTCAGTGGGAAACCTTAGTCAGTGACAGTCCGTTCAGGTGGAAGGAACTGGATTAGAAAGGTCAGGGAACCTGAGTGGAAATTACCTGTCTTAAGTGCCTATGGAATATAGTACCCTTTTACCAGCTACTACTGATCCTTTGGGAGTTTACATGGGTTCTAGTACTATACGTTCCATACCTATGGCAAGCACTAGTTCAGATCTGAGGATGAGGGAAACACTGGTGAGAGGACCAATGAGCACAGCTTTAGAAGCAAGTGCAAGTCAGGTAGCCATTGTAAATCAACATGTCCTAGACTGGAGATGGTTGAGAGATCACAATAACAGCCCGGAGAGTCAGAGTAGTACATCAAGTCAATTGGATGTGGTTAGTGTGAATGAATAGGTAGATGAGATCATCAGTGGGAACCTACCTATGGAAAGAATAGAGATCTATGAGCCAGATGACCAGTTTTTTATAACAAATTATGACACCTGCAAAGCGAGAAGAGCATATGAGACGTTATCAGAACTAGCTCAGAGGAATGAAATAGACCAGTCTTGAACAAACATGTTACAGGGAATTCATAGGCTTAAGTACAGTGACCAGGAGTTGGAAGAAAAGAGAGTTGTGCGATTGAAAACACATATCTGAGAGCTGGTTCTAGAAATGTGGGCTTGAAGCATGCTGGATAATTGGGAGGAATGCTGGTCTAATAGGAAGAGTACGAGAATGGTGACGGTAGAAACACCAACTCCAGGAGAGGGAACATCAGGAGCTGAGGTATATCCACTACTGGAGGTGCAAAGCTGTGGGTATGTGCATGCTCAATGGAGTAGAGGTGATCTTACTGCATTCACAAACGGCTTCCCCAGGTTGGGAGAGAAACCTGCTGAGTGGTACAAACAGGTGGATCATTTTATTAAGATCTCAAAGGTGTTGTGGATTGACTTAAATGCTCTGTTCAAAAATGTGTTTCCTAGTGATCCATGGCCTGCATGTAAAATTGTTATTGTGTGGCCTGCTGCTGAGAAAGAGAGTGATCCTGTAACTCATGGTCCTTTAGCCTTGTTTATGGAAAAGTACGATCAGGTGATCACATTGTTGCAGTCCAAAATAGCCCCTCAAGACATTGATTGGCTTAAGGTAGATTGAATGACTCAGGACTCTAAAGAGTGCATGCCTTTTACAAAATTCTTCTGCAAGAGTGGGTTGGACACATTCGACCCTAAAGATATGGGCCAGTTTGTCTCAGAATGTGTGACAGGACTGAGGCTGGAATTCAGCCTCATGATCAAGCAACATCTGGTCTGCAGGCAAAATAAGCCTGTAGGCAAAATTCAACGTTATGCCAGGTATTGCAGTGATAAGGTGGATTTTGGTGGATTCCAAACATAGAAGAATAAAAAAATAGTTATTTTTGGTTTAAATGCAAAATGCACAGAAGGAAGATCAGGCAGAGGCAACCGGAGGAACAGTAGTTTGCAAATAAGGGAATGTCCCAAGAGGTGTTCAGGTTACATCAGCTGCATGTCCGACGGGACGGGGAAGAGGACGAGGTGGCACCATAGATCATGAACAGGCATAGATGTTGCTATGCGGAAAAGACCACTGCCTGTCATTTTTGTCACAAGATTGGGCATTGGAAGCATGAGTGCCATTTTAATTCAGCGAATCAGGTAGAAGAGGAAGAACTTGTGAAAGTGACAGAAGTGGTAAATCAGTTACCAACAGTGATGAGGACAAGACCCCTTAATGCAGGGGAGATAAGAACCAGTTAGTGCAACTACAATAAACCTCTGAGAATCTTGCAGGGCAAATCAAACGTAACATTAGATACCCTTCATGGAAGCGCTTGTTGGATTTGATCAGGTAATGTACTTATGACAGTGCCTGAGGGGGGAGGAAGACTGTACACTTGGTGCAGTGTAGTGATGTCATGAAATATAGATGTCATGGTGACTTCCACCTAGTGAGTGGAATTCTCCTTCGAGCATTCTAGGGCAGGATAGTTGGTGGAGAATGCCAAAAGGTAATGGAGATGTTATAAGCAATAAATCTATATTCTAAGAAACCTGTGAAGGCGCTTCTTTTCATTGCGACGAATTCCTGCGCTGGGGGCAGGTACTGGCATCTCCACCCCTGGAATACCTATGGTAATTACTTTCAAGTACACTTTTAAGTTTAACAGCACCGTTATTGTGAGTACAAACTTTCCTTCTTAATAGGGAAATTACTGCCTGCTCCATTATCTTGCCTGGGATATTGGATATTATTACGCGTTATTAATTTAACAATTTCAGCATGTGCAACAGTTTGTCTTGCTGAGCAACTAATGACTCCCATAACTAATACACACAGAAGCTGGGATCATCTTTCGCTAAAGCTGGTATAGCTGAGCAACCTCAACTCGAGCTCTAATGCGCATCAACTTCCTTGAGCTCAACTAGTGTCATTTTTCCTCAAGCGGTAACTTGCTAAAGGCAGTGCAGCTTTGCGACCTCAGCTCGAACGCTGAACGTGCGCCGTCTTTCCTCGAGCAGACATTCACTAAAGCTCTTGTTTGTGTGCCATCTGCCTTTTAATACCAAGATTTCTATGCTGCCTCTGCCATTTTTCAGCTGATAATGAGGAATAGCATGTTAACATAACAAATAAATACCTCTTTTTCAAGCAAACGAAAAGGAAGGAAAATATATTGCTAATGAGCACCATAATCCTTATCATAACAGAATACAAATAAGACAAATATAAACTAAACAAGCAACTATAAGAAAAGGTTAGTACAAGAACTCTTCCTTGCCTCAAGACACTACACATTCTGGAACACTCTAAATAGAACAAGGAACTAGAAACTATTGAAACAAGAGTAGGACTACTACATTAAATGACTAGAACACAAACTTTCCACAAAGAAGCAACTAACTCCTATGGTTGATGCTGGAAGTTTATTATTTTGACTTCTATTTACAATTTGTATTTTAAATCTGAGTTTTACACATATTTTACAGTTACCATGTCTGATCAAAGCATGCCTTCTCCACCCTCTTTCCTAACAACACCACGAGAGCCGACTATACCCTGAAAACAATGGAAAAATATATTTTGAACGTACTTATTAGCAACAGGACGGGACAAATATGGACTTCTTCATCATCTTGGTGTTGAGGGAAGAAGAGTTACCAGAAACGTCTTTGGGAATGGGTGACGGGCAACCGAATAATATATATGACATGTCCATTCAAATGTTGGAATTACATTGTACACCCAAAACCAATGTAGTGTTGGAACACCATAAATTCTTTAGTAGAAACCAGTGAAATGATGAAGATATTACCTCATATGTGTCTACCCTAAGAGGTTTTAGCTTGGACATGTAAATTTGAGCAATTGAATGATACTTTATTAAGATATCAAATAGTTTGCTGTACTAGCAATAAAAAAATAAAGTAAAAGTTACTAATGAAAGAATACACTCAAGAAGAAGCTATTCAGATAACGAAAGGGATGGAACATACTGTCTAGTGGCTTAAAGAAATGGAAAGTTATGCTATTGTAAAACATGAAAAAGTTGAAGATGTCGAGAAAAAGTTTGAAAACAAAATAGATATTAACTTAGGCAATTATTTGAGGAAGTCACAAGTTGAAAGAAGGAATTTTCCGATCAGGGATATCAAATGTGTCCGCTGTGGATCTCCAGGGCATATTGTGTCTAGCTTAAGCTGTATAGCAAGAAGTACGCTGTGTAGAAATTGTGGGAAAAGAGGGCATTTTGTGAAAGTGTGCCAGACCAAGATACTAGAGAAAGGTAAAGTGAAAGAAGTTGATGACATTTGTGAAAATGTAAATGAGATTATTTTAACAATTAATGATGATACAAAAAATTCCAAGGATGGTGATGTGAAAATGAAAAAAATTAGATTGAAATGTGAAAATGGAAAGTGTAGACAAGCTGTAAAAACCTCATTGTATTATTTCGTTTGAAGGGAAAGACATAAAAGTGTTGGCAGATTCTGGGAGTTTGTACACACTTATCTCCAACAGGTCTTTTATGCGGAATTGGCGTAAAGGAAATAGTCCAGCTCTGTGTGATCCAGACATTCAAGCAGTGGGTTTCGCAGGAAAAAGAATGGAGATAAATAGGGATGCGTTGGATAACAATAAGGTTCAAAGAGGAGGCTGTCAATGGAGGAGTCTATATCACAGAGTTTGGATCTGACCTTTTAGGGTGGCACCACCAGAGGGACTTGAATATCATAATAGAACCTAATGTCAAAGAACCTATGATGGTGATGAAAGAAGTAAGTGTTGAAGAAGGGGATGATTGTACTGGGCTGATTGGAAAATACCCTAAGGTGTTTCACTCTACGTTAGGTTTGTTAAAAGGGTTTTCGCATAAGATCATTTTGAAAAAAGATGCAAGGCTAAAAGTACAGAAAATAGGAAATGTTCCTAATCTAATCTTGGAACAATTGCATCAATAAATAGAACATTTTTTAAAACAGGAAATCATAGAACCCATTGCTGCATCACAGTGGTTGGCTCAAATTGTGATAGTCCCAAAGGAAGGTGGCAAAATGTGTCTTTGCATGAGCTAAATAGGAACAATTGGATTGATGGACAACCACTTCCAAACATATCAGAGCTGTTGTCTACCATGGGAGGAGGGCATGTGTTTAGTGTACAAGAGAGGCAAGAGAAACGTGTCACCAGAACGAGTAGAAGCGATCATAAACATGAATTCACCAACCACCCACAAAGCGGTTAGGATGCTTTTAGGAATGGTTGGCTATTGTTGACAATGGATTCTAAATTTCTCCCTGATGGCAAACATTTGCAGATGCTGACCCACAAGGATGTGAGTGATATAGTCCCTTGGGATAACAACTGCTTGCTTGCCTTCTTGCAGCTGAGAGTGTGTCTCTCCAGCTTTAGAAATGCCTGATTTGAGCGTTTTGCCACAAAAGGGATGGTTGTGCTCTTTCTGTACTCACCCAGATGCATGGAGGTACCTGAAGACTAGCAGCCTATTTCTCTGCTACATTAGATCCTGTTGCTTCAGCATTGCCTGGATGTCTCACATGTGTTGTTGCAACATGTGTCACTATTGAATGATGTGAAAGCAATGTGATGGATCATCCACTTACTGTAAATGTACTGCACTCAGTTGATCTCTGTCCTGATGACGAGAACCAAAACACAGCATTTGACTAATAACAGGCTGTCAAGATATGAACAGGTGTTGCTTGCAGCAGAGAATGTCACTTTGAAACGCTGTTCTGTGTTAAATCCTGCTACCTTGTTGCCTGTTCCAAATGCTGATGGGGAAAGTTGTGAAGACAAAGGAAAGACATAGTTGCATCTTACAGTCTGAATCGATGTCTGATTAGATGTCGGAAGGCCATTGTCCTTCACACAGGAGAAGGCTTAGGAACCAAGGACAACTGTGGGGAGAAGAAGAACACCGTTGTCACATGGAAAACTACCATTGGGGCAGTACCCACTGCAGATGGCGAGACCGGCAAAGGATCTTGGGAAAGTTCTCTTCAATATTGTATTGTTGAGAGTAGGGAAAGCGCCCACTGCTCCTTCTGCCTTCAGAGAGATGCACCTTAGAACTAGCTCTATTCAATAGCCTTATGCTATTGTGACCCAACAATGCTGGATAGACTTCTTAGACTCCATGTGCTGACACCATTTTATTTCTTGTTTCGGAAGATGTTTAGTAGAATGTCATTTTAGAGTTAGTGTAGGGATGGATTTATGCTTTATATTCATCAACCCTCGAAGCAAGGAAACTTGGACTCATTCTTTCTGATCCTCTGCATTCTGCTACTTGAAATAATTGTTTTGTTTATGCTGCTCCGTTCAAATTGGACAGCAAAACAAACAAGATGATGGACGGAATGTTGCACAACAGTGGTGGTGTGGAGTGCAAAAAAACGATGGATTTAGGCCCAGATCTCTGTACTGGGGTAAATGTATGACATTGTTCTGCATTCTGTCCATCAACTGTTGTTTTTGCATTTGTCACCCCGAGTGGGATGGGTATGCTCAGACGTGAGTCCTATGCTCTCCACACCACTGGAGTCAAGCTATCCTGGCTGAAGACGGCTGACAGCCAGAAACCGGTCCTAGGATGTTTGATTCTGGTCTAGCAAAAGACATGGCTTGGCAGTTTGGGTTGGACTGTTCCCAGGAGGTACAGGGTCAAGGCTGATTTGCATATGGCCATGTCTGAACTGGGGAGGTGTGGAGAGCCCAAAAAACGATAGATTTAGGCCCAGATCTCTGTACTGGTGTGAATGTATGACATTGTTCTGCATTCTGTCCATCAACTGTTGTTTTTGCATTTGTCACCCCGAGTGGGATGGGTATGCTCAGATGTGAGTCCCATGCTCTCCACACCACTTGAGTCAAGCTATCCTGGCTGAAGACGGCTGATAGCCAGAAACCGGTCCTAGGATGCTTGATTCTGGTCTAGGAAAGACATGGCTTTGCATTTTGGGCTGGACTATTCCCATGAGGTACAGGGTCAAGGCTGAATTGCATATGGCCATGTCTGAACTGGGGTGGTGTGGTGCGCCAAAAAACGATAGATTTAGGCCCAGATCTCTGTACTGGGGGGAATGTATGACATTGTTTCGCATTCTGTCCATCAACTGTTGTTTTTGCATTTGTCACCCCGAGTGGGATGGGTATGCTCAGATGTGAGTCCCATGCTCTCCACACCACTTGAGTCAAGCTATCCTGGCTGAAGACGGCTGATAGCCAGAAACCGGTCCTAGGATGCTTGATTCTGCTCTAGGAAAGACATGGCTTGACAGTTCGGGCTGGACTGTTCTCATGAGGTACAGGGTCAAGGCTGATTTGCATATGGCCATGTCTGAACTGGGGTGGTGTGGAGCGCAAAAAAACTATGGATTTAGGCCCAGATCTCTGTACTGGGGTGAATGTATGACATTGTTCTGCATTCTGTCCATCAACTGTGGTTTTTGCACCGTTCAAATTGGATGCTTAGATTTGGCTTAATGCTGATTCGGATGTGTTTCTACACTCTCATCTTGAGGTGTCTTTATGTCCAGTAATTTTTGGCTTTGTAATAAATTAACTAACTTTACAGAGTTGTCTGTGGTTACTATATGTTCAGAGAGATTCCTGTCGAATTGATTGGCAATAATGACAACTTTCTCCCCACTACACTTACATGCTGCTAAAAAGGATGGGTTCAGAACTTATTGATCCGGCCCTTTTAATGAATGGTGTACATTTGCTGTTTACTACAAGGTGTAATTGGTAGTAAAGAAAACTGCAGATTAAGAATCAAACTTTTAGTCAGCAAGGCATTAGAAGAAGTAGAAATATCTGCATGTGCATATATGATGTGCTCCTCTCAAAGAGTGTTTTTCTTTGAATTCTGGGTGTTGCAGTTTTGTTACAGTGCTTTTTCAGGCAGCTATTGAAGCAATATACATTTAGTCATTTACCCAGAAACTACTTGTACATGCAGCAGATTCAAACATAGTTGTAGTCATATATATTGCTCTCTTTTCCATACCAGATGCACTGAAGTGCTTGTTTATAGCAACTTACATTGATATTTAGAGAGTCATAGAGATACTAAAGTAGACAGTCACATATCGGCACATGGTACTGCTACAGGTATACTCCTACATTTTCCTTTGATATGTTAGCAACCTTCTCATTCATGTAGAGAAATACTCTTTCAAACATAGATGATGCTTAGTAGTACAGGTCCTGTGTGCACTTTCACTTGTAGCTTGATTTTCCATGTAAAAGCGGGTTGCCAAGTCTTAAATCCAGTTTTCAGTTTGTACAAGTCACATGTGAGAGATGCTGTAGGTGTGCTATAGGTGTGCTATAATGCATGCTGGTTTGTGCTTAAAAGATGGGAGATGTTCTTTTCAGTTCACTAAGTTACTTGCATGACCCTATACCAAATATTACAAAGAGTATGCTATCCCTAAAGCAACTAACATACAGGTTCAGGAAAATATAAATCCCCTATTTCTATTGAGACAGCCACAGAAGCACTTATAGATTCAATCACTTACCGGAAGATAATAATACATGCAGCAGACTAAAAAATACTTTAAGTCAGAACTACGGAGCTCTGTATTGCCTAACTCGCACATTAAAGTATATCTGCAGCCACTTACATACACATTTAGACAGCCCTAGATGTAATATAGCAAACAGTTACAAACTAGCACATTTACTTAAACATCTCATGGCACTCACAGAGGTGCACTTATATACTCTCTGAGATATGTAGGCAAGTTCTGACACAACTTTATCAACCATGTACAGAAATGGTACGTACAACATGGGTGATGGCTATTAATGAAGACCCTGTCTGTGCTCTCTTACTGCAAGCTTCATTTGGCATGTTATAGGTCTTTCTCAAGTGTCAAATCCACTCAAAAACTCATGCACCCAGTAACTGACTCTATCAGACTCATGCACCCACTTAGACATCTTTCCACTCAGACAGTGATGCACCAACTCAAACACCCACTGAGACACTTATGCAGGTAGTTTGGGACCCACTGAGACACACACTCACCCATTCACATACCCATTGAGAAACGCTGACAGTCAGTCAAACACTCACTGAGGCACTCTTGCACTCACTCTCACACTCATTTTTCAAAGTTACATGCTGCAGCTTCCTCTGTTTGAAAGCAATGTCGGCTCCAGCAGGAGGCGGGGAGCCGGCCAGGACTGTGGGGGCCTTGAGCCTCCGCCCGCAGTCTCAAATGAAGAGGCCAGGCCAAGGGGCCATAGTTGGCATCACAAGGGGAGACACGCAGCCCCACTTCCTTTAAAAAAATTGTGAAAAAAGGAAAAGGCAGGCCCCAGGGGATAGGGTCTATGGGGTTGTAATTGGCCCAGGGAGGGAGGACTTGTGCCCACCTCCCCAATTCATAAAAGTCTGATCCCAGGAGAAGGGGTCCCCGTGCCCAAAATCAGCCCAGGGAAGAGGGGGCTATTTAGCCCCTTTCCTAAAAAAAGATTTATCAAAGTACCCTCAAGAGCCAAGGGGACTTCATCCCCCAACTAGTAGTGCACCAGGAGGTGTGTTTGCAGAGTGGTGGAGAAAGGGGCCGTGGCCAGTGAACACCCGTCAGTAAATCCACTGTGTGGGACTTACTGTAGTTAGCAGGAGGGGTAGTATGCCCCCAACAATCCTCTGGAACCATGGGGTCTTCATCCCCCTACTAGTAGTGCTCCAGGAGTGCGTTTGCACAGTGGTATAGAAAGGGGCGTGGCCTCTGACAACCTCTCAGCAATCTTGCTTTGGGGGACTTACTGGAGGTAACTGGAGGGGTAATTGTCCCCCAGTGACATCCTTGGGGACCAACTACCACTCCTATTACCTCCAGTAAGTCCCACACTGTGCGATTGCTAAGAGGTCTTCGGAGATCATGCCCCCTTTCTCCACCACTCTGCAAACACAGCTCGTGGTGCACTAATGGTCAGGGGATGAAGTCCACTTTACTTCTGAGGGACCTTGAGGGTCAAGAAGCATTCCTGGTAAGTACTATTAAGTATGATTCCTGAGAGCTGGTCAGAGGCCTAGCCCTCAATATCTCCCACTCTGCAAATGTGATTACTAGGTAAAAAATCATAGAAATTCACTGAAAAAACCTAAGGTTACAGGGACGTTATAGTTAGGATTTAGCTTTTAAAAAACCTTAGAAATTGACAAATAACAAAGGTTACAGGGAGGTTATAGTTAGCCATCAGAATTTAAAAAAAACTTAGATATTCACTGAAAAAAAACAAAGGTTAGAGGGACAGTATAGTTAGGGTCAGATTTCACTCATACAATACCTGTGAATTTCTGCAGTTATGGTTACCTGAGCTAAGTATAACTTATGCCCCTACAATACACTTCTTGACCTCACATTTTACATCACTCAAGACATGGTCAGTAACATCACTGATGACATCACTGATGACATCTCAAATGACATCACTGATGAGTTAATTTATTATTACATCCACAGAACCACTCACAAATCTACTCATACCCCATGCAACCTCTTGGATGCCCTTTCACAAACTTGTACAACCCCCGACATACCCGTTCACAGACTTATGCCATTATTCACACACCCACTCACTTCTCCATAGAGCCATTCACACAACCACTCATTCACTCGCACACCTACTCACACAACTATTCACTCATCCACACAACCACTCATACAACCAATTACTTACTCATACAGCCAGCCACATACCCACACACTCAACCATACAGCTACTTACACACCCACTCACTCAATCAGTCTCTCATCACAGCCACTTACTCTCTCATAGAAGTCCTCATACAAGAACTCAGACATTCCTGTACTCATCTATACAGCCATTCACAAAGACACTCACTGTCCAATACAGTCAGTCACACATGAAGTCTTGTAATGAGATACCTACTCAAGCAGCCACTCACTCACCAATACCCAGTCACTTAAACACCCAGTCACTTACTCATAGAGCAATTATGACACCACTCACTCACCCATATAGTCACTACACACCCACTTACCCAATGATAGAGACACTTACACTGTCACTCACCCACCCAAACATCCACAACACACCCACTCACTCACCAGTCCAGCCACTCACACAGCATCTCTTTCACTCACACAGCTACTTACACAACCACAATAACACCCATATAGCCATTCACATACCCATAGGCACAATGATTCATTCAGTCACACAGCCACTCACATGATATATATTGAAAGTAGCATCACTCATTAGTAGTACACCTGGTACACTACTTTAAGCTTTGTAGTGCCATATTATGTATGTTTCACAATCATAAACTCTTACAAAATACTTACACTCACTGGAGAGAGTCATCAGTGATGTCATGAATGATGTCATTTGAGACGTCATCAGTGAGTGATGTCACTTACCATGTCATGAGTGATGTAACATGTGAGGTCATGAGCAGTGCATTGCATGGCGCAAGCTGTGCCTTGCTCAGGTAACTATAACTGCCGAATTTCCCTGGTTTTGTTTGAGTGAAATTCTACCCTAACTATAATGCCCCTGTAACCTTGGGTTTTTTTCAGTGAATGTTTATATATATATATATATATATATATATATATATATATATATATATATATATATATATATATATATATATATATATATATATATATATATATATTCACTGAAAAGCCCATAGGTTATAGACCATATATAGTTAGGAATTAGTACTTACAAAACCTTATTTTACTCACACAAAACCATTGAAATTCGCATATATAGTTAGTTGCACTAACTATATATCGCGCACCCGCAATCCACTGCTGATGATGTCACACATTACGTCATTCATGACATGGTCAGTGACATCACTGATTACATCACTGATGACAACTCAAATGACATCACTGATGACAACATCCAGTGACTGTATGTTTCTGTAAAGTTAAAATATGTCTTACATATTGAAGAATGAGTGGATGTATAAGTGTCTGGATGAAGGATTTAGTAGGTGCATGACTGACTGTATGAGAGAGTGATTAAATGTGTCTCACTGAGTGCATGGGTTAGTGACTAAACTGTCTTAATGTGTGCATCATTATATCTGTTGTTCTGTAAACTGCTGCATGTGTTGAACAGTAGCTATATGATTAACTATATGGGTTATTGATTGGTTGCCCAAGTATTTGTATGGGAGAGTGAGTGTGTGTGTGGGTGGCTGGGAGGTGTGTGACTATGTGCATAGATGTGTGAGCAGTTGATTCACTAGAGGTATGGGTTCAAAACTGCATGTGAAAACAGCTGTATGGGTGGTTTACTGTGTGCATGAGTGCATTGGTGAGTGAATGGATATCTCAGTGCTACATGTCAAAGTAAGTACATATGTAAAACACAGTACATGTGAGAGTTGACATATATAAATAACTGTGTATAAGAGCCAGTGAATGTGTGAGTGGCTGTATGGATCATTGTAAACTTGTATCAGTGATTGTATAAGAGAATAAATATGTGTTAGAATATGTTTGAATAAGTAAGGTGTGTATAACTGTATAGTTGAGGAAATGGAGGTGTGATTGATTCTTTGCATGACTGACTAGGTGTATGAGTAACTCCATGGATGAGTGACAGTCTGTGAGTGTCTGTTTACACTGAGTGTATCTAAGGTTATATTAGAGTCTGAAGAGGTTCATCGTATTATCACATGAATGATGTCATCAGTGATGTTGTCAGTAATGTCGTTTGAGTTGTCATCAGTGATGTCATCAGTGATGTCACTGACCATGTCATGAATGATGTAATATGTGACATCATCAGCAGTGGATTGCGGGTGCGCGATATATAGTTAGTGCACCTAACTATATATGCGAATTTCAATGGTTTTTTGTGAGTAAAAAAAGGTTTTGTAAATACTGATTCCTAACTATATATGGTTTATAACCTATGTTTTTTTCTGTGAATTTTCAAGGTTTTCTAAATGCTAATTCCTAACTATATATGGTCTATAACCTATGGTTTTTTCAGTGAATTTTCAAGGTTTTGTAAATGCTAATTCCTAACTATATATGGTCTATAACCTATGTTTTTTTCAGTGAATTTCAATGGTTTTTTATTAGCAAATATCAAAAGCTGTAAAATGTATTCTTCTTTTAAAGGAAAAATATATTTTATATGTATTTAATATAATTTCTTTATGCATTGCCAAACCCTGACCGCTTAATAGTGCACTGTGGTGGAAATGATTTGGGCACTATGACTGGGTTGGTCTGGAAATGCTTTTAAAGGACACCTTTCATCAATTGATGACACTTTTTCCCCAAACTGCCTTGGTATATTCCAATATATGCCAAAGACAGAAATGGAACTGGTCCAACCAATTTTGTCCACAATTTGAGAAAGCACGGAAACATGTGAATAAATCTGTTTCTGCTTACATGAGAGACTTTAGAATGTGTTCAATATACAACAACAACTTGTGTTACAACATGCAAGACATCTACAGAGGAGATGGTGTGCACTTCTCAGATGAGGTGAATAGAATATTCCTCCTGAATTTAAGACTGTGCATTGGAACCTACTTGTAGGTAAATAAATCAGCAAAAGAACCCAAAAGCTCTTTTCAGAGCTACCCTACCTCTGATCATTCAAAATGTTTATCTTTTTCTAACTTTTTTCACTATTTTTCATCAAAGTACGCTCCCCGGTACGCTTACCGGTGGCGTACCGGGCGCTCCCCACGTAATTGTATTTATTTATTTATTGCCTATATGAGCGTCCTAAGCCCCCCTCAGAAAACCTAGAGGGTCAGGAAGTGTCTACCGTGCCCCCTTCTATCCATTCCGAACATTGTTTGCCCTCCATCTTGTGTCGCAATTCTACCGAAACACAAAATGGAGGACTCCCGTAACGCTGCCGGTACGCGTACCGGGGCGCGCACCGGTAAGCGCTCGCTAAAAAAAGGTGGGAAAGTAATTTACAGAAAAACGACTGGAGACACTTTCATCAAATATAGAATAGGCCCTACTACATAGCAGGCCCTACCATTTACCCAAATTTGGTGGTATTCCATTGAGCCATTTGGGCTGTAGCCCTGTCTAAATATCCTGAGGTAAATTACATGACAAAAACACATATGAAACTGTTTGAATTTTTAACCAATTAAAATGTTACTTACATTTTGTACTTTTATGTGCTGACATTTGATTGGTTAAGTACATGAATATATATAAAAAATGAGAGGGAAACACAGCCATTTTTACTAACACTACCTAAGGTACATTAGGAAAAGAATTTGACAGAAAATTCAACTACTTTGAAGAAGGTAAGTTGTTAATTTGAAAGGAGAACTATGTTATGCACTTTAAGTTAATTTTATAAAACGTTTTCAGATAGTTATATACTGTCCCTCTATAAGAGTAAGACATTGAGATAGGCTTATTTATTTAAATTATTGATTGAGTTAGGCTTCTGTGGTATAATTATGAATTTACTTAGGCTTCATCACAGGCACTTTTTAATAGTTCTACTTCCTGCCTGAAACCATACACTGCCCAAAGATAACTTCACTGTTAAAAACTCACAAGTACCTGTCGGAACTTAAACCCAACAGTGCCCTATCTCTACTGATATATTTATTTTTTATGCAATTTACAGCAAGAAAATGGAAGCACAACAAAATGAAAATAATATTTCATTTCAAATTAATATGGAAAACAATCCTAAGGAAGACAAAGAAGAAATAGACTTTTTAGATGACACTGTAGACCAAGACTTAATTAAATGTGTTGAAGAAATTGAATCATGGAATGAAAAGGAGGACATACCAGATGAATTAATGTTGCAAATTCTTTTAGAGTTTGAAAAATCACAACAATAAATTTAAATTTTAAAAGTTAAAATTGTTTGAGACATTATTCTTTTTTATATGAAAATTATGAAACAGTACCCCAAAAGATATAATATAAAGTGAGACTTAAAATATACTGTGCAACTTTTTTGTGTTACATAGTAAGTTTGCTCATAGTTACTTCCTTTCTCCAACTATATTATTTCCAATGTTTATTTAACATCTCTTTATCATCTCCTGCCTCCATATTGTTTCAGCTTTCCTGACAGACTATGGTATGAATTCAATATACCACAATAACTTCTTAAACAACATGCAAGATATCTACAAAGGAGACGGTGTATATTACATTTTAGACTCTGCATTGGTACCTACATGTTGCTACTTAAATTAAAAAAAAAAAAAACAACAAAAAGAACAATCAATAAACATACAATATTTGAAAAGTCTATCATTCTTTTTTCCCCATACTACGCTCCCCGGACCGCTTTCCGGTGCGCGTACCGGGTACGGGGCCCTTTTAAAGCCCCCACATCAAACCTAGGGGGTCAGGGGGGGTCTACCCTGCCCCCTTATGGTCATTTCCCCCTTTGTTTTGGCCACTTCTTGTATCTCGATCCTACCGAGACACAAGATGGCGGCCACTCCAGACTGTTTAGAATGTTTACAGACACCCGAGAGCCAATCAGCTTTCCGCGCGCAAGTCACGTAGCGCGCCAGGAGCGCTCCCCGGTGCGCGTACCGGGGCGTGCTTACAGATATATATATTTTTTTTAACCTAAATTACTCAAAATCCACTAGAGCACACATCTTGAGACCTAGCAAAGGCACATCGGACTACCAGTACCTACAATTTTGCTAAGTTTCATTGAAATCCATTCAGCCGTTCGAGCTAAAAGTGAGTCCAACCCCCCTATGGAAAACTCAATGTTAAAAACACGTTTTTGGACCCCCTTTTTTCTTGGCCCCCACTTCACGAAACCCCCTCAAACTTTCAGGGGACGCTCAGAAACAAAATGTGCAATTTTCCTGAAAATTTCAACCAATTCCGTCCATCAACGCCAAAGTTATTCAACATAGAATTTGCAGAAATCCCTATTCAAAAAAATCCTAACTATATATACTTACTGGCGACCGCCAGTAGGTAATATATATATATATATATATATATATATATATATATATATATATATATATATATATAATCATTGAAAAAAACAGTGGTTTTAGAGACGTGATAGTAAGAAATTAGCATTTAAAAAACCTTCGAAGTTCACAGAAAAAAAACATAGGCTTCAGAGGTGTTATAGTTAGCCGGACATTTCACTCGTACAAAGCCATAGAAATTCCTCTGTTATAACTCGCGAACCCGCAATGCACTGCTGATGATGTCACATATTACATCATTCATGACATGGTCAGTGACATCACTAATGTCATCAGTGATGTCATTTTCCTGCAGGCAGCTATGAAATATCTCTAATGATGTTGACTTTGCTCCCTCAAGGGATAGAATCAATTGTGTAACAACAGCATAATTAACGATATTAATAATATGTCGTTTGATGACCGCAATCAGGGGTTTCATATAGATGTTAAACAGGATAGGGCTGATTGCCGAGCCCTGCGGTACGCCATGCGAGACACTAGCAAAAGCGGATTGGTAAGGAGGGAGGGACACTGCTTGCTGTCTGCCCAGCAAAAAAGACTGGAACCACCTAAGAGCGCAGTCCGTCACCCCCACCTATTTTAGTCTTCTCAGCAGGATTCCGTGGTTGACCGTGTCGAAGTCGGCAGACAGGTCAACCAGAATAAGTACTGCTGCCTGACCCCTGTCTGCCCGCCCCAGAAGTTCATCCATCACGGTCACCAAGGCCGTCTCAGTGCCATGGGCCGGCCGAAACCCAAACTGGTCCTCCTCCAAGAGAGCTTGGCTTGTCCCACATACTTGAACAGAGTATTACTCACCATCCATTCCACTATTTTAGCAGTAAAAGGCAGGAGAGAGATAGGTCAAAAAATTTTAGGGCACTCAGGGTCAAGGGAGGGCTTCTTAAGCAAGGGTGTCACCAGCGCCTGCTTCCACTGAGACGGAACCACTTTCCACATTTTACAAGGCAACGGATATAACGGAGATCTAATGCAATACCCTCAGCTAATCTACAAATGTCCTCCAGCTCCAGAGGCAGAAACTCAGAGAGAGAGTCGGTGATACCCCTCTCCAAATTAACACCTGAAGCCACAGTGCTAATTCCCACTGAGTCCTCGGTGTCTAGAGTCAGAGTATTTGCCGCAGCTGAAAGATAAGATACCCCACCCAAATCTTCAATGATGTCATTAACTTTATCATGGAAAAACCTAGCCAGGTCATCACGGAGTGTTTGGGAGGGGGCTATCACATTATTAGAGCAGTCTGGGTTGGTCAAGCTCTTTAGAATGTTAAAAATATTTATAGCGCTGTTCGGGGCGTTAAGTATCAGGGTGACAAAATATTTTGCTTTAGTCCTGTTAATCGCCTTCCTATATTCCGCAATCTTTACTCTCCAGGTCAGCTTATCCTCATCCTGGTAACCATGCCTCCATCTCCTCTCAGCCCGTTTACACTCGAGTTTCAGGCTTTTCAAACCCTCATTAAACCATGGGGCAGAGGCTCTGCCCCTGCTCCGATGGTTCTTTAAAGGAGCAAGTAACTCAAGTACCAAGGTGATTTTCCTACAAAGAGCAGAGTAATTCTCTTCCATTTCAGCATCCGGAGAGAAACAGTCCTCCACCTAAAACATGGAGCCCAGGCCTCTCTTACGCATAGGAGCCTTCCAGTCCCT
Organism: Lissotriton vulgaris; assembly: GCF_964263255.1. Taxonomy (NCBI): domain Eukaryota; kingdom Metazoa; phylum Chordata; class Amphibia; order Caudata; family Salamandridae; genus Lissotriton; species Lissotriton vulgaris. The sequence goes on from NC_141685.1 coordinate 1,232,900,153, forward strand.
GCCCACAAATTCACCCACCGAATTGACTCCCCGCTTAACTTGACTGGCAATATGCATTTAGAATTTAATCAAAGAATGGTCAGTCCGGTCCATGGGCAGGACTTTCCCAATAAACACTTGATCATCCTCTGAAAAAATAAGATCCAGCAGGTGCTCTCCATTATGAGTGGCCTTGGACACCCGTTGGCGAAGACCAAGGCCTTCAAAAAGTTCGACACCTGCGACCCCATCGATGTCAATAGTGGCCAGGTTCAAGGATTCTCTATAGATCAGCCCAACCCCCCCACCCCTCCCCTTAATCTCGGCATGTAGAAGATTTTAATACCAGGGGGGGCAGGCCAAACCGAGGTCGACCTCGCAGTCCAGGTTTATGTCATACACAACACTTCAAGCTCATGCACTTCCAGCAGCAACTGAATTTCAACCCTATGCTTGGGCAACGATCTAACATTCAGTAACCTGCATGGTAAAAGATCCTTGACATGAAAGTCAGACAATGGAGAGGCAGTCTCAGCAAGACAAAGATCTCCCCTACCACTATCCACCATGGTAATAAGGCGAAGTTCTGCACTGGAATAGCAAAAAGGGAGTCTTACTTTATCCAGTTCTAAGTGGACCGGAGGAGAAGCAGCATGGCCGGCGCTGAGCTTGTCCTTAGCGCGGACGGGCACAGACGGGCTTGCCTTTGGCGCGCCACTGGAGCACCCGCTGCGCGCATCCACTGCACGCTCGCGTCAGCATCGCCTTTTATCCAGGCCGATGAAAGACTGGACCGCTAACTATTAGAAGGCGGGACCGCTCCCACGGACGGTTCCCGCCAATCAAGGAGAGCGGAAAAATGGGATGCAATATAAGCCCACTCCTGAACTAAATGAAGCAGCCCCAGCAGTCCCAGTAAACAAATAATAAGATTAAAAACAGTTATAAACTCAATTCCAGCAACACAAGCTGCCAAGCAGCTCCAGCAGCCCCCAACAGTCAGCGAGCCACTAAATCACATTACAGGTATATAATATAATCACTTTACATATATATAGTCAAGATCAACTTCATTCAGCATATTTCCCATAAAAGCATAGCAAGTATACAAAGAATCAATTTTAAAATATTTATCTCAAAGGGACAAAGACATTAACATTTATTAGAAAATAATCCTTTTACTCATAAACAGCTAGCAGATCATAGCATCTTCTATTGTTTGGTACACTCTCAAGGAAATTTAGGATTTATCACACAATTGCAGGCAGATAAGACATGATTCCTTCCTGATGCAGTACAGGCTCTAGGAAGGCGACACTTGGACCTAAATATAAAGGACAAAGATAAGATAAAGTGACATGCTCTGTAATGAAACTTTGATACAACGAAATGGTCGTAATACGTTATTCCATGTACATGGTGTTAGAAAAACAGATTTAAAAGGGATAAGATTTAGTCTCAAAAATGGTAACACCAAGTTTTGAAATGTATTATTTGTCCAGAGCAAGTAAGGGTCGATTTCAAATGCCAATTGATACATGGGCATACAACTCATTGGACTTAATTTTAAACATGGTCCGTAATCGTTCGTCCCTACAAAACTCTGCATGGTGTGATTTCACAATGGCCTTTGCTCCGGCCTAATGTCCAGAGGATGTGTGAACATATCAATAAGGTCCAATTTCAGAAAAACAGATTTAATATACACCAACCACAGGATTTGTTAATGTTTTGTAAGGCTTGGCAGTCAGCGATGACCTCTCTTACCAGCTCAGCCTCAGGATTCAGGCAGCATTTGCTCTGCAACAAGATTGGGTCATTTTTTGTATCTGGTCCTCTATAAGCGGGATGCGCAGCTCCTTGTGGCACATAAAAATATAAATATAATCCGTACCACTGCAGATGTGTGGTAAAGTCTTGTGTGGTATTACATTACAATGTAAAGGTCAAAGTGTTGATATGTGTATTACCCGTGGGGTAAAGGCATGATAGTTATTCTCTGATATTGTTTGTAAGCCTAGAGATAAACATTCCATTCTTGAAATCCACAATATTTTATTCTACTGTTGAGGGTGTCATTGAAAGCTTTGAATGTTTTTGAAGAAAAGCTTCAGTTTAAGGCATCAGGTCTAACGCTAGATATAGAGGAGCTCTTGAAGAGCTGGGATGGAATTTAGGTTGAATCCATAGGGCATGATGTGTCTGGTGTGTAGTACTGAGGGACCGCATCTGGGGTCATATTGCCAAGGGCCTTATCACCGCTTTAGCAGGAATTTTTCCTGCTAAAGTGGCGATAATTTTATCGCCCTATTACCTAGCTGTTGCTAACACCAGTTAGAGACAGCTACTAGGCGATAGCGATCATCTTGGGGCCCACTTTGCATGGCAGCAATAATTATCGCTAATGACATGCAAAGTGGGTGTGCCAAGATGTTAGCGACTGTTTCCAGTCGCTAACATCGCTATCTCCTATTACCTACTTTTGAAAATATTTGAGCTAAGCGCGAATATCTCCAAAAGCTAACGCCTGTCCAGAGCAGTTCTTAGCCATGTTATCCAATGGTAGTTGGATAACATGGCTAAGAGCATTAGCTCGGTAATGCATGAATATCGCTGACTTTTAGCGATATTCATGCATTTTGGCCGATTTTTATCGCTTTTGAGATAAACCTTGATATTAGCAAGGTTTATCTGCGATAAAAATCGGCGGAACTCGGCAATAATAATATTGCCGCTAAGCCAACATAGCGATAATTATCGCTAGTTGTTGGTTATATGCGCCCTGGTGTGGTTTATGAAGCTACCTAGTTTATATTCCAAGTTACCTCTATTAGGTATTCCCTTTCCTGGGAGGGATCTGATAGAATCATTGTCACCTTAGTAAAACAAATTAAGAGAAAAAGATAAAAACAGATGTACATTGTAATGAACACTCTAATAAATGCTAATCAAAATATGACTTGTTTCTAGGAGAAAAGGGCTTTTAAAGCAAGCATTGTTAAAAAGTGTAAAAAAACCCATTTTTTTCTGTTTTTATCGTTTACATATTTTAATAAACATGTTTTTGTTCAAATGTACATTTGGGTATGTTTTTTATATGTGATAATAAATTAATACATGCATAATTATTATTGACTTCATGCTTGACTTTGACCCTGTGCAGCACTACTGCTATGTTTTGGCTAAGTTCATCCCATGGAAGTATCACATTCATACATAGTTTTCACTTTATACTTGTATTTGACTCTGTACCCCTCCACTGCCTTTTGGCTAGGTTTGCATTATAGAAATACTATTTACAAACATACAATCAAAATACTGTTGGAGGGACAACGAATCAGCAGGATCATTTGCACAATTGAATTTATTGAATTACCATAAACTTCAAGCAATAATATATGTTGGTCTTTTATCATAGTAATTAGGTACAAAATTAAGTCTGCAATGTACTCACGCAACATATCAGTATTTATGACCAGCATTTCACCAAAGACGCTTTACTCTATTCAGTTTTTCATCCTGCAAAGAGCTCATATCCTAATTTCCTGATAAAATAATTAAGGTTTTCCTAGCCAGAAAAAAACATATGAAATTAGGGCATGCCTATGGTGACAGCATGTTCTTCATTTGGTCAAAGGCCGCCAAAGAATGAGAATGTTGAAAGAGAAGAAATGAGAATGTTGAATACGAAAACAAGTTGCAGGTGAGAGGAATGCACAGAATTCCACTCTACAGAATTCCGCAGAGTTACATAAAAACTCACTGAGCTTCAGTGGAGTTCAGCGAGTGGGTGGAAATCGGTACCTCGCGCTGATTTTTAACGCCTGGAGATTGTTCAGTACTGCAAATTTAGCATGAAAGACACCATGTGGCGTGCCAGAGTGTGCTGCTTTTTTGCTGCCGCTTGATTAGATTTTCTACTCGAGCAGCAGCTTTCTCTCCACGAAAGGTCACTACCGCTTGCGTTGAGAAAATCTCATCGGGTGCCGTTCTAGCATCCCAAAAATTAGGCTAGGGGGTGCCAAATCTAGCTAACATTCTGCAACTTAGCATTGGTGAGCCATGTGCGAGAAAAACTTGCGTCACCCAGTGGTTGGTGGAGTTTTGCCGGAACTCGGCATTACAAAGGTGAAGCTAAGTAGGCAAACCTCAGAGAACTCCACCAGCGGACTGGAATGTATTGCCCACCCCTAGTTGTAGGGTGAATGCCCAAATAGCCGGAAGTGTTCTGAATGGATGATATTAGTCAGTTGATATCATTTTTTACAGAAATTCATATTGTTCTGCGTTCCACCATTCGTTTACTCTGAACATCTGGTATCTTAACCTGTACTTTGGGTATAGCCCGCTGAACAGGCTCTGGCACTTGTGATTTTTGTTTAAAATTATTGGGGCCTTTATTTCTTGAAAACCATAACTCATTCTGATGAAGGAGCTTTTGATGTGCAGGTCCGCTGTGCAGTTGCATGGTATATAAATGTGGAAAGTAAACAAAAAAAAATAAAACATGACATGTGAATTATATTTTATGTTTTCCCTAACAGACTGTCCTGCAGGACATGTTCCAGAAATATATAAATCAAATCAAATCAAGCTTCCATTGGTTTCATTGAAAAAAAAATAAAAGCAGCACAGTAAATACAGCAATCCATTAAACATTGTATATGCAATACAATATTTACAAAGAAACATCATTAAAATACAATTGTAAAAACATTGCTACAGTAATTCTGCCCGTTCACACCTCAATCTCTTTGCAGTTTTTAAAAAATGAGTAACATTAAAAGTAATAGATATACAGCAATACAACCGTAAATGTGTAAAATCTGCAGTGTATAGGTACAACTCAAGAATATAAGGCAATAGCGTAGGAAGCTGGCTCTGTATGTACCATACCAAAGTAAGGTATAGTGTGCACAGAATCCAGTTGATCCTCAGAGGTAGGCAGAGGTTTAATTAGACAATGCCTTACTCTCTATTTGTGGTAGTGGGGGGAGCAGTAAGGCCTTATCAGAGGGTAGTGTTAAACATCTGCTATACGGATGTATGATGTTACCACGCATTCAAAATTATCGCTGTACATCACAAAGCAGCTTTTACAACGCAAGTCGTTACCACGACTTGCGCTGTAGGGTACTGGACTTAGGATTAGTATGATTTACTATTCCAACTCCAGCCTACATGCAGTAGGGAAGGTGTTGGAATAGTAAATCTACTTTTCCTAAGTCTAGAGCGCCCTCCAGTGCAAGTCGTGGTAACGACTTGCGTTTTAAAATCTGCGTTGTGATGGCACTGTGGTGTTTTGACCGCGTTGTAAAGGTTGTTTACCATGCTGTACACACCCAGGCAAGAAATTATATCACACACTAAATGACTGAACTCTGACCAATTTATTTTGTTTAAAAATATTATTAAGTTATATTTATTTTCTAGAAGCAAGCCAAGCCTGGTGCAAGCAAGTTTAGAAATACTTTGCAAGCATATACAGTTTGAATGCAATGCATCAGTTACAGTAGAATTGTTTTATGATTACTTTTGTTACTCAGTCAGTTATCTCTAAATGCAAGGCTGGTGCAATACTGAGGGAAAGAAACATTTACCATTATGTATTTGCAAACTTATTAAAGGTCTACAATATTACTCACCAGCCACATTTAGTCCTGAGAAGGCAGAACTGTGTTTACAGTACTGTGGGTAAGATTCGGTCAATGGGCTCTTGAATCGCCACCAGCGGCACAGAGGCCGCTAGGTGCAGAGTGTAGGGACCACACGTTAGCCAAAGGGCTAAGCATGGTCGAGGGCCGGGCGACTGCGGGGAGCAGGCCACCAGATTGGAGAACAAAAATCTCCTGGAGTTGAGGTCAGCACTTTAGGGCCCAATGGCCAACACAAGAACTACATCTCCAGCCTCACGGAGGTGGCCTTGTGCAGAATGCGGTCTTGGTTGATGCTGCAAGTTCGGTCGCGAGTCCCCCGGATTGCAGTGTTTGGTGACAGAGTTGGTCGGGAAGTCCTGGTTGCTCTTTTTGGACCTCTTTGGTTACAGAGTCGAATCGGGGGTCCCCCTCAGTCGCTGTTGAGGTGGATCTACCAGTTGTTGGCTGCAGGTTTGAGTTAGGGACTTGTGGAGGTTCAGGGGTCACTTGGATCGAAGCTGGGATCACTGGGGTGACCTTCTTAGGATATTGGTTCACTCTAGCTTTGAGCGCTGGAAGCAGAGTGGGGGCGACTCACGGAGTTGGCCGGAGTCAGAGTCGGTTGGTTTTGAGCAATTCCGATGCTCACAGAAAACAAAGTCCTTTCAGTCGCAAAGGCAGGGCAGGTTCTCTGGGTTTTTAAAGACAACTGGCTGCTAGACACACTGAGGTTTTGTTGGAGGAGTGTGAGGTGGGGACAATACAGTAGGGCTGGGTCCAAGTCAGTGGATGTCCTCCTCTTCTCTCTGTACTGCTAACCGGTCCTTCTTCTTCTTGCTTTTTCTTTTCGGCTATGGTCTTTCTTTAAGGCATTCAGTCCTCCCTGGGGTTATGGAGGTGAATGGCTGCAACACAAGGCAACTTTTGCGCAGGATCTCAGGAAACTGCAGATGGGCCAATAGGGCTGGGGACAAGTCAGTTCTGATCTAATGTCTCCTCTGGTGGGCATCTTCTTTCGTCCTTTTTCATAGGTTGCAGGAATCTACCTTCTTGGTTCAGGGCTGCCCCCTAAATACTGTATTTATGGGGCATTTTAGGTGTCTCAGGGTCAATAGCCAGTGGGCTACTGACTTAAGGGTGACTACACCATTGTGTGCTCACCCTACGTGGTGGAGTGGGCACAATCCCTAATCCTGATTGGAGAGTGCCTGCCATCTGCAAGATGCTGGCACTGAAGAGTGGACTTCACCTCACCTCGCCACCTGAGGAGTGGGGTTGGCAGAGGTGGGTACACCTTCCGGGCAAGATCCTTTTTCATGCCTGTCTTCCCGCCAAAAAAAAAGGAGAGACAGGAAGGGGGTCTGCTCCTGATAGCAGAAGAGGCTAATGGTCATGTTACAATGGTTGCAAGGCCTTTAACGCTCCCCTGCCACAGATGGCTCTTCCTGACCTGGGGGAGGTGTGAAAGTCTTTGTTTCTGGGCTCAAGGAGTGAAGACTCCAACCCCAGGGGTCCAGAAACATGTCTTGTGGTGGCAGGCTGGTGTTTACCAGTCAGGGAACCTATCAGAGACTGGTCATTTTTTCAGTGGGATTCTCTAAGATGCCCTCTGAGAGCATTGTATATTAAATCTCACACTGGCATCAGTTTGGGTTTATTATGCTGAGCAGTTTGCTATCCAACTTTCCAGAATTCAGAAAAGCCATTATGGTGCTGTGGAATTTGTAATGTCAAACACCCAGACCCTATAATTTGTATGGCTTTACTGCACTTACAATGTCTAAGAATGGACTTAGACATTATAGGGGTGCAGTGCTCATGGGACTTTACCCTCACCAGTGGTATAATGCACCCAGCTAGAGGGGTGTCTTACCTATACCATAGGCAATAGGTTGCAGGCATGGCACACAGGAAAGTGTTAGTAAAGTTGTGCACGCATTAAAATGCGTATGCATCCCTGTAGATAGAGGCACTCCATGGGGTTCAATAAAGACTCCAAAGTTGGTTGAAGGTTGTTTTTAATTTTTCATAAGGTTCTTATAAGTTCATGATATTAATGGCATATCAACAAATTAGGATCATGATGATTTCCATTTTTTGAAAACTCCGATGCATTTCGGGCTAATCCAGCCCTTTCTCAAGGAGTTACTGAAAGACTAAGAAGAAATAGCAAACTGTCAGGTAAATAGGATTGCAAATGAGGAAGGTGGTGAGGTTAAGGGAGCATGCGGTGTGCCCGTGAATTAATAAAAAAAACTAGGACCAAGAGACCATAATGTGAAGGGGACTGTGCAAGGCGTGGGTTAATCTGGTGATAGTTTGGGGAGTGTTTGGAGTTCTATGCGGGTGTGAAAAAGGGGGTGATGCGTGGCATACGCAAAGTACTTACAAAGCTAGAAGCGGCGTGTGCGGCAGTTGGGCTAAAAAGAAGTAATAGGAAACGCTATGTTGTGGGTTAGTAACAAGTAAATGCCTGCGTGAATCGCAAGGTGATCTGAGGAACTTACTTCGTGGTGCAAGCGATGATGCCTTGAAGCGGAGTCCGTTTTCGGAACTCGGTGTGAAGTGGAGATCACCGTGTTTGGTGAACGGGGTTAATCACTCAAACTACGTAATTTTTTCACCAGATTAACCCACGCCTTGCACATCCCATTGGATACCCTTCCCACGTGACCAGATACGAGCTCGACAATACCGACACTTCGAGCTCACTACTCTCCGTGAAGGCTGCCTCACGCCGTGCAAGGACCCCCATTGTGGACCTGCACCTCTTTGATTCCCGGTAAGCTTCTTTCAAATGCAGCTTTGCACTTTGCTGGAATCCCTCGGCCTCGTTACTAAGTGCCTCTATTTTTCCCTGCCCACAGATCCTTGGACCAGGGCACCGTTCCCTTGGGTAAGCTTATGCATGCTCAGCGGCAGCTACCTTATAATCCTTCTGGTTTTAGCCAGCATAAGTTAACCTTCCCTTAATCCCCTGCAGATTCCTCTCAATTCATGCTGGTCCCACCTTTTGGTAAGTTTTATCTCCCACTGGTGACAGCATGCGAGCAATTACCTTGGATTTCCAGTAAGTGCCTTATTTCCTGTTTTTTATAGAAATTCACTTGAAATACTGCCCATTCTTGGCTAAGTGATTTTCAGCTTATCCCGACTGGTAAGCGGATGCATCCATTACCCCTAGCTGCTCGCTATCCTTCACAGTCAACCACGCCATGTCTGTATCCTTGACTGCCCCTTCTAGCAACACTCGTTATCTTTCACTCCCTCATTTTTCACTGTTCGATCAATACCCGTTCTTTGTGCCTGTTATTGTGCCGACCACACCTGAACCGGACGCATCTCACAATTTTGCGTGCACCTGCCGCGTCGTACCAACCACCCCACTACACCCCCTGCACTATTCCCACCACCGCCAGCCCAATTGTACTACGAGCCTCATAAATGCGAATCCCTCGCTTCAACAATATGCAAGCTCACTGCATGTAAATGGCATGTAGCGCACCCTGCCGCTCCCAACACCTTGGCACGATATGAGTGTGGTACTGCTTATGTAATTGAGACAAGGGACTGATTAACTGACATGTTTTACTCTTTATGTCTCCCTTTTTTTCCCCCTACCATGTTTTCTTCCCATGATTATTATTCACCTTGTTATTGTATAATATATTGACCCCTATATAGTGGTTTCAAGCTTAATTGTTAACTCTTTAGGCAATCATTTCTGTCCTGAGGATGAACCGATAATTTGTGAGGTTCGAAACGTCGTCGACAACAAATGCACTAAATGCATAGTTAACACACAAATTGAACATGCATATGTGTATACTGTGGATTATCTTCTTATGATTTTGATTGTTAGATAACCAGACTTTGCCTGAATATTCCCTTCCCCTGTTTTTGTTCCCCCAGTGTGTTAGCCGGACATCGGCTGGTGTCCCACGTTCATCACACTTTGTGTTTTATTCCCCCTTTTTTGTATCATTGTTATTAAGAAATTAAAGTGTCCGGATGGGCATTCTTAAAAATATAGTCCTATTTAGTCTATATTCATTGTCTGAACTTTCCCCTTCTTTACTAAGGACCTCTGTTTTTTGAAAATAACTACCAGTGACGCAACATCATAACAACGCCCGATATCATACATCAGACTCAAACATAATCACCCTATGTTTCCACTACCGGGCTATTACTAGACATATACACCGTGAGCACTGGGTCAATGACTGCACTCAAACGACCACTTCCAAGTGGGAGCCTTTTAAATCATTCTTATATTCAATGGACCAGCCAGCCATGCAATACCCCTTTAACACATCTCTTTGGCTAATATGGGTGTAATCAATAAGCTATTTGAAGTTCGACATTACCCTTTATTCTTGTTTTGCCACCAACACACATTATAATTATTTACTATCTACAGACGGGTTTCTTGCCACTCCAACATGGTGCCTGTGAATGTGTGATCAGCCTCTAGGCACGTTTCCTGATGCTCGGGACACCAACACGTGACCCGGAAACCCACAAGGCACAGATACGCCCCCACGCTGGTCACCTCACTACAACAAAATGCAGCCTGCGGCCGCATAACATTCTCTACAGAGACAGCATGAGGTTGGGATGGGTGAACAGGCCTCTCACAGCTTCGAGAATCTCTAAGTAAAAAAGCTGTTTCGCTGCATTGAATTTTTGGGGGCCACATTTTGCCTAACACTGTAACTGCTCAAAACAGATCTCGAGGATACCCACAGCCGAATCTCATGGGGAATCCTTCCCGTTTTATTTGGGTGAGTGTATTACAATTAGTGTTATATTTACACAGTGACCTGAGGTTTGCCACCTAGTGCTGTTCTTATATGTTTTGTGCACCTTAGTCTGTCTTTATACCATGGCAGCTTGACAGAGATACTGGGCACTTTGGGCCAGATGTAGGAGCCAAAATACCAGTCGGTAACGGCCAAATTCGGCCGTTACCGACCGGTATTTGGGTTTTCAGATGTAGGGGCATATATTTTACAGAATCAGTAAATTTACCGAATAGGTAAATTTACCGATTCTGTAAAATACCGAATCGGTATTTTTACCGATTCGGTATATCCAAATGTAGGTGGCACTCCTGAGAGTGCCACAGGCCTTACAGATTCGGTATTTTACCACCCAATCCAATTGGGTGGTAAAATACCGAATCCAGGTGTGCATGCACATGTGTGCATGCACCACTAGCCATGTGAGAGACAGACATGCCCTTAGGGCATGTCTGTGTGCCACATGGCTCACATGCCCGTCTTTGGGGTGCTAGAGGGTGTCAAAGTGACACCCCCTGCACCCTTGCTGGAATTGGTATTTACCGAATCGGTAAATACCGATTCGGTAATGCCCATTGATTCCAATGGGCTTCAATGCCCATAGGAATCAATGGCATTACCGAATCGGTATTTACCGATTCGGTAAATACCGATTTTTACAGATTCGGTAATTCAATTACCGAATGTTCCTACATCTCACACCTTCATATTTACCGATTCATAGATACCCAATCGGTAAAATTCGGTATTTATGAATTGGTAAATACGATTTTCCTACATCTGGCCCTTTATGTTTCTTTTGTCTTGCAACAACAATTCAATACTAGACCATGGCTTAAAACATATTTTCACGTAAGCCTATGTGTTTGTTCATCCTGTTTTGTCGCTATATCTCTATAGCTCACTATAGACTCACTCACTGTACCTTAATGGTAGATGACAACGTCCACAAGCACCTGGTTCACCAATGGAGGACCCAGACCTCATAAATACAGATTTTTCCTATTTCTGCTTTTGTCGTTTGGGAATACTACTTCCTCATCATAAATGGCACTAGAATAATTATTACAGGCCACCTTTCTTTCCTATCAATCACCACACTTTCTCTTTTCCAGAAGTAGTGCTTGGGATCTCCTCCTGAGACCAGGTAATTGCACAAAACATGTTGACCTCTAAACATGCCCATTAGGGGTGGGTTTTATGTTTAGCTACAGATGGCCATTATCTCCCTGAAAGCAGCACTACCTCTGGGTTTTTATTGAGACAGAGGGACTCTCTCTTTAATAAATGTTCTAGTCATCCTTCTAGTAATCTTTTAAACTTCACGTTAGGACACTACTGCCACTCACACCCCCACGCACCCTCACGGCTTTATCCTGAAAAGATCTCCGATAAACTGACCCTTTGGGGGACCCGTAGGGCATTGCAGTGCTGGCCCGACGAGGAGCATTGCCCGATGATGAAGCATGACATCCTTCGGGGTGTGTGAGGGCACCAATATCAGGACACACTGTCCCCGAAATCACAGTATTAGAATGACTACAGTTTCTTTCTTTACCTTTCCTTCATAGGAACAGTGACACTATGGGGGTACAGTGCTCATGCAACTCTAACCAAACCAGTGGTATAATGGACCCAGCTAGAGGGGTGTCTTACCTATACCATAGGGAATGGGTTGCAGGCATGGCACACAGGAACGTGTGCCTCGTTGACTCTTCACTTATCTCTGCACCAAAACATACAGCCTGCAATGTTAGCTCCCCCTTCTTTGTTGACTCTGCATTTCTGTATGACCATCTATGTATATAACTCTCCTATGTGTGCTTGTACCGCCTTCTTTTGAGCTTCTGTGTGGGTATAAAAGACCCATGGTTCTTCTATTCCTTGTGTTACTTCATACACTACCGAAGGGTGTTGTGTGAATGTAGTTCCACCTCATGAGGTTAATGAAATATCTTTTTGCTATTTCAGTTTCCGTGCCAACTTCTATTTACTTGTCTGAGGGCTTGTGTGCAGTGAAGGGCGAACCCCTACTACTGGTAGGCCTTGCTAAGGTCCACCTTTACAGTGCAAAGATACAGTTTTGGGAAATAGCATAGGCCCTGGGAACCTGATTGGCAGTAACCCAGTGCACATCAAGTCAAAGTGCATCAGAAATCTGGCAAAACGTGTGTGGGGGGGTTACTGCAACAAAAAAAACAGCTTCCTATAAATAGTTCCTGTCATTGGTGAGTATTGATCTCTAGGAGGAAGAACCGTGTCAAGAGAAATGCATAACATAATAATGAGAATCATGAGACCATTTAGTTTGTGATTGACAGTCTATGGTTAGTCACTAAATATATTTTTTTCACAAACTTTATTGGGTTTTATAAGGTGTATACAGTCACACATTAATAACAGTTCTACAATCAAATAGTAGCTAAGTACTTGAACATTACACAGTTAACTGTACGTGGTTTAGCAGATAGTACCGCAGGTACAATAGTGTCCCAAAATACATAATAAATCTACAAACACCCTCCCACCTCCCCCCTGCTGGCACCTATCAACATACAATGATGAAATCTCGTTGGCAATAAGTTAATGGGCAGAATTTCCGCTACAAGTATTTCAATGCACAGAAAATGTAATAGGAAGTTATATGGTGGAATGTCCAGGCCTAATAAAGTATGCTGGGGTGTGCACTCATCATTGGGTCCATACTAAGCTGATGGTAGAATGTTAGCTATGATTGCTCTATCGAGCACTCTGGATCACTCCAGGTCAGGGCTTATGTAATTGGTGTGGATTTATCCAGGGTATCCAAAGTTCTAAAAGTTTCCAGGAGCGTGTTCCACTCTGTTGAATTCAGTATTTCCCTGAACCCTCCACACTCCTCTCTGCAAAGTGAACCCCCTTCTGCCTCATCTCATTGTAATACGCTCTGCTTCCGTACTGCAATACACGGTGGGCTGCCCATTCCCATGGTTAAGTCATCAGGCACTTTGCAAGGAGAAGTGCTAAATCTGCGATTATTCTTGGGGCGTGGATACAGTCCCAAAAGTCACCCTTCTACCCCACTCCAGCTGTTCCGCCCAACCGTTTCATGCAGTGCTGTGCCAATTTGCCACCAGTAAAAAGTGAGCATGGGACATCCCACAGCATGTGTAATAGGTCTGCATCCTGTTCTGTGCATCTTGGATATGCAGCGGGTATCGTCGGGAACATGCCATGTAATCGGTGTGGTGTGAGGTAAGCCTTGTGCAGTATCATAAATTGTATACATTTGAACCTGAAGTTACGGGAAACTTTCTTTGGAAATTCAAGTAGTGTTTTCCATTCCTTATCCTGTAGTCTCCTTCCCAAATCATGTTCCCACCGCTCCTGCAACTGTGTCAGTGGTACAGCTCAGTGTGTCCATAGACCGCAGTACAACCAACAAATGAGGTGCCTGCTATTGCCCAATAAATATACCCTAGTTGACAAACTCATGCGTGGTTGGTTTGGTGCCAGTGTAGTTTAATGCAGCACATAATATTTGCATGCAGGAGGAACAGTGAGTCTGGTTGTTAGAAATGGGATTGGCTAAGGCTTGCGCCAAAGCCAGGCAGAAACCACCACTCTACGTCAGGGCAAGGGAGTTACACACCAAGATAACCCCTTCTCACCCCCTTCGTAATGTGACACGAGCAGTAAGGCTAATCTCGGAGGATCTGTAAGTTAAGCGTTTGCGCGCGCACCCAGCAACAACACCTAAGGCCCACCACAAAGGAAACTCCACACAAGGTTATATAAAAAATAGCCTTTGTATTATGCCAAACACATTAGATAATAAACTCACACTTTACAATGTGCCATAGGCACGGGAAGAATTTACAGGGGATTATATACATGGGACAGGGCCACATGGCCACTGTCAGGAATATGCACTTTTAGAACTAGCACTTGGTATAATTAGCACTTTGTAGGAATAACGCTTAGCACATATAATAACTGTAGCACCAAATAGCAAAATGTAGCACACAACCAGTAACCACTGGTAAAAGGTAAGTACCACCTACGCAACCCTAACTACCTTAGGAAAATATCACGCAGGGAACCATGAACTCACTAGTATAACTATACCCGTAAAACAACCTCCTAAGCATAAACAGGCATTCAGAGGTGTAGGTAAAAAGGCATTACACATGATGCAGAAATCACATTAGGCATATAATCACATTTGCCCAAAAGATCACATAGGGCATAAACAAGTACCCCACACAAGGGCACAACACATGGAACTGTCCCCAGGCCAACTGGCCACTCAGGGGCTGGAACGCCCTATGTCCAAAATGTTAGGGCAGGCTGCACAGGCAGCCAAAGAAGATTCACAAGGGCCTAAACGTTGCAGCTTCGCACTAAGTACTGGGCAGCTGTAGGACCTGAGCCTGGCACTAGCATGCCTCCTGGCTCTCTTTCTGGGGCTCTAAATCAGCAAATGCCCCCTTTAGCGTTGGAGCCTCTTGGGCTCGAAAGAAATGATCAACGGTGTCCCCTGGACCCTCTCAGGCTCTAAATACCAAGGAAATGACTGCAGGACAACATGGGAGCCTTGTGGGCTCTGGACAAACGACCGGGGGCTCAGGAGCCTCGTTTGCATGAAAGAACAAATGCACAATGTGACCGGGAGCCTCTTGGGCTCTATAACAAATATGTCCCTGTGATGTTGGAGCCTCTCGGGCTCAAAAGGAATGTGCCCTGCAAACTAGGGGGGAGCGGCCCGCTGCCAACCGCGGCCACTCTACCCTTCAAAGTGCCCCGGAATCGGAGTCTCGCTCGGGGGACTCGGAACAACGAAGAAAATGCCCCTGTCATGGGCGGAGCCTCTTGGGCTCGGAAGTACTGCCCCCGTCGTTGCAGTCCCGCTCATGGGACTCGAAGTGGAAAAATGCCCCCCGTGCCTCTCGTGGGCCCTGAAAAAGAGGAAGTGCTTCACGAAGCTGAGGAGCGACCCGCGGGGATGCCCGCACTCACCGGCTGGTTGGGAGGTGGCGTGTCCTCTCGGCTCCTGGGCTGCGGGGCTCTCCCTCCACTCGGCGAGCCTAGCTGACGGCAGCACCTGTCGTCGCACGCAGGAGGGCGGTGTCGGCTCGCACTGCTTCCTGCTTCCTGGTGCTGGCGTCCTCTTCCTCTCTCTCTCTCTCACCGGAGCACAGGGTGGGCTCCCGTCAGCTTCCGGTTTTTGGCTAAAGTACTTCCGGGTAGTCGCAGGCAGTGCGGCGGCCCGGATGGGGGGAGAGTGGCTCACTCAGTAATCTGGGGTAGGCTCCCGACAATTAAATAATAAAATGGGGTGGGCTCCCGTGACAGCTAAAAATATCGGCAGAGTCCCTGGCGGGGTAGGCACTCGCTGGGGACTTCACAAATCAGCAGAGATGCGGGGTGGGCACCCGCGCCGAAAATGAAGCAAGGGGGGATCCTCTCTCTCCCCCAGCAGCACGATGCTACAGGCAGCCTCCTGAAGCCAATCCAGCGCCCCCCAGCGCTGCAAGGAAAATAAAGCGC
This sequence comes from Lissotriton vulgaris, assembly GCF_964263255.1. Taxonomy (NCBI): domain Eukaryota; kingdom Metazoa; phylum Chordata; class Amphibia; order Caudata; family Salamandridae; genus Lissotriton; species Lissotriton vulgaris. The sequence goes on from NC_141685.1 coordinate 1,232,916,102, forward strand.
TCCCAGGCGCTGCAGGTCAAAGTTCAGGGGCCAGGTCCTTAGGAAGGAAAGGGGGCAAAAGCTGGGCCCAGGGGCCAGCTCACTGAGCCCTCCAGGCAGGGAGGCAGTCCCCAGTGGTGGTCCTCCTGGCGCCCAGCAGTAGCAGGCCCCCTCCAAGATAGGATCCAGGAACAGAACATTTTGTAAGGGGTCACAGCCCCTTTTTATACACAGAAACCCTTTGTCTGTGTCTGTAGGGTGGGGGAAAACCAGTCGCAGCTGGTTTTGGAGCACTCTGATGTGTTCAGCCCCTCTTACTATTCACTGGCCAGGCTAGGGTCATCAGTCGCACCACAGGGGGCGGAGCCAGCATTGTGTGGAGAAAGCCAAGCCCTATTCAGGTCCCAGGTGCACTCCTCCCTCACATCACTTATGCAGATATCTCCACTCACCACGGGGGAAGACCTATCCTGACTCCTGGAGCCAGGCTCACCACCCAGTTCCAGCCAATCACAAGCCAGACAGCCAATTCACATAAATTTCTGAGACAGGCCAACTTTTAGAAGTGGCACTTCCGCACTAGACACTTTTATGCCACACACATCATCGCGCAGCATTTAATCACACGAGTCCGCACATACCAAACTCGCACCTGCACTCCCCACGCATCAGGAACTACCAGTGACACATACATTCCCTATGCATTCCTATGGGAGGGCAGGCCAACCTCACTACACGCAAGCACTTTACCCTGGGACACAGTGGTAAAGTGCGCAGAAGCCAAAAATCACTAATACCAGGTCACAATTAAAAGCAAAAAGTTTAGGGGTGAACCTGCCAGAAGGGCCAAGTCCAACAATGGTAGGCCCTGCTCATGTATAAAGTCAGCATGGTTCAACAGTATGCCATCACCAAATAATGCTCCGACCGTTGTTACTCCCACCTATTCCCATGTGTGCCGTCTGCGCTGCATCAGTGTAGCTGTTGGAGTGGGGAGATCCAGGAATGGTATATTAGGGGCATAGGGAATTGTCTGTGCAGTATATTTCAGGGCAATTTTCAACAGTAGTGGCGCTGCAGCAGGGACACGTGTCCAGGTGCGTCCCTACTTGTGCAAGGACACCTGTGCGAGCATTGAGGGCGCAAATGCTATTTCATGCAAGTTGCTGCCCTTGAACCAACCAGTACGCAAGCCTTGCAATACTACTTAAAACCTGCCCCCTCACACCTCCATCGTCAGATGATTGCTGCAGTTTAGTTAATCCCACCTGCTTACAGCAGGTCCCCATATCAAGCCTATAAGCAATGCATTCAGTGCTTCGAAGAAATGCATCGGGACCACCGTAGGTAGGTTGGTGATGGACTAAAGTATTTGTGGGAGCATTATCATTTTCAAGATCGAAAGGCACCCCACTTCGAATGGGGAAGGGTTGTCCAGAAAGGCACCCGGGAGCATAAGGAGGCAATCGCTTTCTGAAGGTTCCCTTCTAGAAGATCATGGGTAGTTATGTACTTGAGTCCCTAGATATTTGAAGGCATGGGACGCCACTCTGAATGTTCAGATTCTGAATGCAACTGTTGGGGTTTGCTCATGAAGAAAAAAGCATGAGACTTACTCATGTTCACTGTCAATCCAGAGATACGTTCAAATAGTGAAAAGGTATTGCCCACTGTGTGTACATTTTCTGTGAGGTTTTTGATCTACAATATTATGTCATCCGCATATGCTGACACTGTGTATAGTAGGGCCCACGGGGATGCCCTACTCTAGGGTCCCGGCGCAAGTGCCGCATTAGAGGCTCTAATGCCAGTACGAACAACATTGGGGAAATAGGGCAACTATGTCTCTTGCCCCTGTGTATTGAGCATGTGTTCGATATACGGGTTCCTGTACGTGCACATGCCATGGGGAAGGCATTTCATAAGGAAATCCACTAGAGATAAACTGGAGGGATGTTGTACTTGCATAGGGCAGCTAACATATAATCCCAATTTAAGGAATTAAACGCCTGGTGCAGGTCAACAAAACACACCCTGCCATGGGAAGCTTAGTGGGGGTGGCATCCAATACGTGGTAGAGCCTCTGTATATTCAGGGAAGTTCCACGGGCTGGCAAACATCCACATTGGTCTGTATTTATAAGTGGTCGGCAAAAGTGGAAGAAGTCAGCTGCCCAAAGCCTTAATCAGTTTATATACTCCTTGCTTAATAACGTTAAGGGCTGGTAAACTGTGATATCAGTGAGGTCCCTGCCAGGTTTTGGCAGCAAGGTCACAAGGTCACCCGGGCCTGCACCATAGTGGGGGGCAAGGCAGTGCTGCCTGGTATGGCGGTTTTAATTGGGGGTCTAACTGGGTTGTAAAGGGGGCGTAAAATTCAACTGGTAGGCCATCCAGACCTGGTGTTTTACCACCAGCAAATTCCCTGATGGCCTCTCTTATCTCTGTAAGAGTCACAGGTGTGGCCAAGACCCTTCTGTCTTCAGGCATGACCAGCGGGAGCGTTAAGTTGTCTAGGAAGCCATCAGTTTCTTGGGGTTCTACTGCAGGTGGGTCTTATATAGAGACTCACAATAGTTACGTGCCGCTGCACTAATCTCAATCTGAGTCGTAACGTGCTTTTCTTGGTGCAGTAATCTCTAGTATAGGGACCAATGATGGGGTTGTCTTAAGCATTTAAGCAAGCAGGGTGCCCAATTTGACAGCCTCTGCATGCAGGTTCTGTATATATGTTTGGTGATCAATAACACTCAGTCGTTCCAGTAGCGCAAGGGGAATACATACAGTCTGGAGCTCTGCAGCATTTTGTATATCTAGTACTGCTGCTCATTCCAGTGTTCCTAATGCTGCCTCTATAAACTTTTGCTCATTGTGGACCCTGTGACTTGGTCCCATCACAGCACTAATCAAAGTGCCCTTTACCACGGTCTCAAATTCTTCCCACTCAATTAACTGAGAAGAGGCTCGGTTCTATTGTTTTTGTTAAAATAATTGTTAATGATGGTGGCTAATGTGTCCAGGAATAACCCCATCTTATAACAATTGAGGGTTGAGTATCCACGTAGGGACCGGTGTAGTAGTCCGACTCCAGGATGTGGTGAGTTTAAGGGTAGTTATGGTCCGATATTGTTTTCCTGAGGTACGTAGTGTGTGTTATGTGGGACAGAAGGGCAGTGGTACAGAGAATGTAATCCGGTTATGCATGTAGCACATATGGTGGGGAGTAGTAGGAGTAGTCACACTTGTAGGCATTTTTACTACACCAAGCATCTGAGATAGCACACCCCAGCACCCAGGTACGAAGTGCTTTGGCCTAGTGAATGGAAGTTGTGCCTGGCAGGAGGAGGCTGGAGGATGGTGTGAATTATCCAAATCAAAATCCAGCATGGCATTAAAGTCCCCCCTAGTATCCATGGATACATGGTCCAGTCTTCCGGCGCCATGTTGAGGTTTGTGTGGAATTTATCTTGTACAGTGTTGGGGCATATATGCTGCCCAGTACTATGGGCGTGCCATCAAGTCTACCCCGAAGAAGGGCATACCTGCCATTGTTATCTTTACGATTTGAGAGAGCTTCAAATGATACCCAAACCTTAATAAAAACCGCCGCCCCCTCGCAAACACAGAGTAAGATTTATTAAATATCTCTCCTCTCCATTTCTTTTAGAGTTTGATGATTCTGATTCATAATATAGTTCTCCTGCAGAAATATTATCTGAGCTTTAGGCCAGCATAATTATGCATACAGCCTGTGATGCTTATGTATAGAGCCATACACACAAGAGACCTGAGGGGTTTTAAAGACCAGCAGGGGGGCGACTCCCCTCTAATGTAATATGGCAACACAAAAAGCACCCCTATATGGATCCCATTTCTCGGACATTCCATGGTACTATATTATATAAGCTTGCACTAGCCATTAAGGTGTTGGAAAAGGTCCGCTCCTTCCTCATGCACTGTAGATTTTGAGAATCCTCATCCCATTGGTAGAAAAGAAATGTCTGCAAGATATTCTAACCGATTCCAAAAGCATCTTTTAAACTCTCACCGCGGGGTCTGTCCACCTGCTTGTTCTAACACACTTCCCTTTCATTCTTTTTACTAGACAAAGACCTCACATTAAAACCTGCAAGGATATGGCTGTCAGTTATTTTCTTTAGCACAACCTGCATCAAGAGGGTGCATTGCATTATGGATTTTATTTATTCATGCCTGAATAAAGTTGCACTACCACTAAATCCTCGTTTAAGGTAAAGGGGATCCCATTACCATATTCTAGAAATATATAGACTATACCCCTGCCATTTTTCCTTTGGGTGTATTCTTATCTGTAATTAGGCTGTTTTCCTTTATTTACCCATCCTCAGGAACTCCTTATTGGGAAACACATCCAAGATACTGATGTACTGCAAAAAATATACCATAGAGCTATACTTACCAATAGCCCCTATATCGTATTACCATACATAAATCAGTCAGCAATGGAAAAGGTTCAATCGTTTATTTTGAAAAGCGCCATATATAGGGGAGCCTCCCTCACGCCACAGCTCTCAAAGGTGTGCAGAGGAGACTGCTGGATCACATTCAATACAGTGCATATATACTTTCGGCATACCCCGTACATGGAAAAGTACCAGTAACTGAGAAACCAACAGGAAGACCCATATAAGGTACAATAGATTGCTTTGAAACTTAGCTAAAGCTATTCCGGGGGTAGGTCAGTAAAGGTCTCTCCCTCCGGTTCTGGTGCAAGGGAGTACAGGCATGGCGCCTGCAAGAATGTGAAGTAGTGTAGGCACGGAAGTGCTGCTACATCCCCAGGTAAGGCACACCAAAGAAGGTCGTAAATGACTCCAAAGATAGTTGTGTAGATTTAGTAACTCAAATATTTATTGGTAGTTCAAAGTTTTAGTTGATCTTTTCATCGATATTAACAGCATATCAATCCAACATGAGGAAATTCCTTAGAAGTACAATAAATGCGAACTCCTCCTATGCATTTCGGGCTGGAAAGCCCTTGATCACGGAGAGCTGAAAGGAAGACGAGTAGAGAATCAGAACAGGGTAGTAGGAAGAAGTGAAAAACTACTAATTAAGGTGCCGATCAATGAGGGGGAAAAAGATTCAAAAAGGTGAACGGGGTGGGTCAACATGGTGTGGTGACCGTTAGGGGTGCGGCTAGTGAAAATAATAAGGTGGAGGGCAAAGAATAGAAGGTGGGATGGAACATAAGGGTTGCATGGAAGGTACAATCACTTACTTCATGTGCAAACGTAGCGGCGTGCTACTTCCAAGGGTAATCAAGGTGCTCAACAAAGAGGTGCTGTCAGCGAGTGTGAGGTGAGTGATGGGCAGGGTTGGTTATAAAGCTAGAGAGGTGACATGGAAATGGGACTAAAGCGGATAGGGTATGGTGGGAATAATTAAAAGAAGGACTAAGTAACAAAGGAAAAAAGGCCATCTTGGAGTGGGGTAGTTAAAAGGAAAGTAATACGAGTGAAGTGTAAACAAGACTGAAAGGTAAACCGTAGTAAAGAGCAATGTAAAGTATTAGCACATATCAAATATTTACAAGGAAAATTACAAATAACAACTGTATTCAATTCGATCATTGAGACCGTTTGGTTTCAGAGTCTGTAAACGGTATATCCATTCAAGTTCTCTTTTTAGAAGGAGTTTTTGATTGTCTATTCCTTCTCTTTTGGTGGTTATTTCCAGGACGATGTATTGAAGTTGAGCGATGGTATGGCGAGCTTCCAAAAAGTGCATGGCTATGCTGGATTTCTCATGTTTTAAACGAATATTAGATTTGTGTTCGTTTAAACGTGTCTTAATTTTGCGTTCGGTTTTCCCAATGTATAATTTGCCACAAGGGCATTTGAGAGCATAGATCAGATTAGTAGAATCACATGTGGCATCAACCTGAAGCTTAATCGCATGGCCTCTCATTGGGTGTCGGATTATGTTGCCCTTGATAACAGAATTGCAGTGGTTACAATTTAAACAAGGCTGTGTGCCTTTGTGTTGTTTGGATGTCGTGGTGGGTTTAGAGAGAATTTCTTTAAGATTGTTGCTTCTAATGTAAGCAAATAGTGGACGATTCTTGAAAATATCCCCGAAGTCGGGTTCCATTTGGAGAATTGGCCAGTGTTTAAGAACGATTTTCTTGAAGGTGGTGCTGGTGGATGAAAATTTAGAGACTAACACAATGCGTTGTTGGTTGGTTTTTGAAGTTTTAGAAAGACTTTCTTGTCGAGTGATTTTTGATACACGAGCTTGGGCTTCCTTAAGAGTGAGTTCCGGGTAACCCCTGTCCAAAAAGCGGTTATGCATTTCTTGAATCCGAATGTTCAACATGTGTTCATCTGATACGATGCGTTTGACGCGTAACATTTGGGAAAAAGGCAGATGTTTTTTCAGTGAACCTTGGTGGAAACTGGTATAGTGCAAAGTATTATTTCTGTCCGTGCTCTTTCTGTGTAAGTCAGTGGTTAATCCATTTTGGGTGATTTTGATGTTTACATCCAAAAAAGTGATTTCTGTATTGCTGGTCTGCCAGGTAAGATTGATTCTTTCGTCCTTTGTGTTGAGTTCACAGAGAGCTTGTTTAAGAGACACGCTGGTGTCAGTCCAAATTAGAAACAGGTCATCGATGTATCTAACGTACATTTTTATTTTGTCATGAAAGGTGGGGTTTTGGTATATGTGAAGGTTTTCAAAATGTTCCATATAGATATTAGCATACGTGGGAGCAGCGCAGTTTCCCATAGCCAATCCAGACAGCTGAAGGTACCATTGGTGGTCTTGTTGAAAGTAACTATGGTATAAGGTATATACCATTAACTCCATGAGGAAGGATTGCATCCTGACATCAATGTTGCTATTGAGAAGGGCTTGTTCAATTGCTTCAATGCCTCCTTGGTGGGGTATCGAAGTGTAGAGGGAGCTGACATCAGCAGTACACAATGTAAGTGAGTCATTGGTGTTGATGTTGATTTGAGACAATTTGAGTAAGAAGTCCGTAGTGTCTTTGATGTAACTGTTTGATTGGGTGACGATTGGTTGAAGATATTTGTCAATGAATTTGCCGGTTGGTTCGTGTATGGATCCTTTGGTGGAAACAATGGGTCTGAAAGGTGGATTATGGAGGTTTTTGTGTATTTCAGGACTCATATGTATGGTGGGGCTTCTTGGATGTTCTTGAATCAAAAAATTCTTAGTGCGGTCTTTAATAATGCCAGCTTGATGTGCGGTGTTCACGATGTGAAATAAGGTGTTTTGAAATTCCCTGGTAGGGTTATTGTCAAGTGGCATGTAGATTGTCGTATCCTGTATGTGTTCGAGAAGCCGTTGGGTATACATGGTGGAGTTAATAATGACAAGAGCCCCGCCTTTGTCCGCCTTGACACATTTAATTGAAGGGTTATTGGCCAACGCTTTAAGAGTGTCACGGTCTTTGGTGGTCAGATTCTGATGTTTAGGTTTTGTTTTGAAATTGATTCTGGATAGATCATTACGAACTAAGTTTTCAAATAAGTCGATGCACTTATGGCTGCAAGGCGCTTGGTACGTGCTGGTTGGTCTTAAGCCTCTGAGTTCATCGTCTTTGGTTTTGATAGACGGCGGTAAAACATTGTCAAAATAATGTCGTAGTTTGAGTTTTCTAGTAAACTTAAAGGTGCTCACTTCGAGTTCAAGTAAGTTGGTGTTTGCCGTAGGGATAAATGAAGTGCCTTTCTCAAGTAGGTCCATTTGATGAGGAGAGATGATGGTATCCGAAATATTGATCACGAGACGTTCTTTTTGAGTTTTTGGTCCTTCTTGGTGACTGTGCTCAGTGTGGTTGGAGCACTTACTTCTTTTTCTTTTGTTCTGGCTCCGCCGGGGTCTTCGGTGGTTTCTTGGCCCGGTTCTGAAAAAGGAACCACAGATGGTAGATCCTGTGCGGTTGCAGAGGTGCTGGCTTGATTATCGCTAACTGTTGATGCCGAGGTGGGAGTTTTACGTGGTGGACAATATGTGGAATCGTTGTCTGATGATGAAGTATCAGTTTGTGTAGTGAGAGGTTTATTACGACGTCGCTGGGCGTAGACGTCGGCCTAGGAATAAACTTCATCAAACTTGTAATCAAGCGTATCTCTTCGGAATTTTCTTAATTTTCGTTCGTTTATTTCTTTTTGGTGTTTGTCAAGGGTGTTTTTCAGGTCATCTAAAATGTTGGTAAGCTCCTCGGGGGTCAGCAGATTTTTTAGTTCTCTGTCAATTTCTTTGATTTCTTGTTCAAGCTCTTTAAGTATACCGGCCAGTTCTTCCACTATTAACAAAAAAAGGTCCAAGCTGCATTTGTTAAGGATCCCGTTCCATTTTTCTCTGAACGACTTGGAATTCTTGCAGAGGGAGGGTTTCAAAGCTATCCGTAATCCACGAGGGATTCTGAGCGCTCGATGGTATTTAAGTAGTGTGCTCGCATGGAGCTTCTGGTTAATGTGCCGTTTTGAAAGATATAGTAACTGTCTTATACATTGCTCTTTATTGCGTGATGTGCTAGTGGAGCTGATGTCTTCCTCGATCAGCGAGTAAATTCGTTGGCATTCGTCTTCATTGTAAGCTAAGGTGTGTGCTCTGGCTTCAGTACTTTTGGTAATTTCTTCGAATTGCATGGTGTTGAGCGTGCTACCGTCCGTTGGCGGATTTGAAAAATGACTAGAAACGAAGGCAGGAGGTGCACAGCTAATTGGTGAAACAAAAGTTCAGGTGATTGTTAAAGTTCTGGGTGCACTCGTGGGAGGTGTTTCCGTCAAGAACGCTGGTTATATAAAGTGAAGTAGTGTAGGCACTGAAGTGCTGCTACATCCCCAGGTAAGGCACACCAAAGATGGTCGTAAATGACTCCAAAGATAGTTGTGTAGATTTAGTAACTCAAATATTTATTGGTAGTTCAAAGTTTTAGTTGATCTTTTCATCGATATTAACAGCATATCAATCCAACATGAGGAAATTCCTTAGAAGTACAATAAATGCGAACTCCTCCTATGCATTTCGGGCTGGAAAGCCCTTGATCACGGAGAGCTGAAAGGAAGACGAGTAGAGAATCAGAACAGGGTAGTAGGAAGAAGTGAAAAACTACTAATTAAGGTGCCGATCAATGAGGGGGAAAAAGATTCAAAAAGGTGAACGGGGGGTGGGTCAACATGGTGTGGTGACCGTTAGGGGTGAGGCTAGTGAAAATAATAAGGTGGAGGGCAAAGAATAGAAGGTGGGATGGAACATAAGGGTTGCATGGAAGGTACAATCACTTACTTCATGTGCAAACGTAGCGGCGTGCTACTTCCAAGGGTAATCAAGGTGCTCAACAAAGAGGTGCTGTCAGCGAGTGTGAGGTGAGTGATGGGCAGGGTTGGTTATAAAGCTAGAGAGGTGACATGGAAATGGGACTAAAGCGGATAGGGTATGGTGGGAATAATTAAAAGAAGGACTAAGTAACAAAGGAAAAAAGGCCATCTTGGAGTGGGGTAGTTAAAAGGAAAGTAATAAGAGTGAAGTGTAAACAAGACTGAAAGGTAAACCGTAGTAAAGAGCAATGTAAAGTATAAGCACATATCAAATATTTACAAGGAAAATTACAAATAACAACTGTATTCAATTCGATCATTGAGACCGTTTGGTTTCAGAGTCTGTAAACGGTATATCCATTCAAGTTCCCAATGGCTTCTCGAACACATACAGGATACGACAATCTACATGCCACTTGACAATAACCCTACCAGGGAATTTCAAAACACCTTATTTCACATCGTGAACACCGCACATCAAGCTGGCATTATTGAAGACCGCACTAAGAATTTTTTGATTCAAAAACATCCAAGAAGCCCCACCATACATATGAGTCCTAAAATACACAAAAACCTCCATAATCCACCTTTCAGACCCATTGTTTCCACCAAAGGATCCATACACGAACCAACCAGCAAATTCATTGACAAATATCTTCAACCAATCGTCACCCAATCAAACAGTTACATCAAAGACACTACGGACTTCTTACTCAAATTGTCTCAAATCAACATCAACACCAATGACTCACTTACATTGTGTACTGCTGATGTCAGCTCCCTCTACACTTCGATACCCCACCAAGGAGGCATTGAAGCAATTGAACAAGCCCTTCTCAATAGCAACATTGATGTCAGGATGCAATCCTTCCTCATGGAGTTAATGGTATATACCTTATACCATAGTTACTTTCAACAAGACCACCAATGGTACCTTCAGCTGTCTGGAATGGCTATGGGAAACTGCGCTGCTCCCACGTATGCTAATATCTATATGGAATATTTTGAAAACCTTCACATATACCAAAACCCCACCTTTCATGACAAAATAAAAATGTACGTTAGATACATCGATGACCTGTTTCTAATTTGGACTGACACCAGCGAGTCTCTTAACCAAGCTCTCCGTGAACTCAACACAAAGGACGAAAGAATCAATCTTACCTGGCAGACCAGCAATACAGAAATCACTTTTTTGGATGTAAACATCAAAATCACCCAAAATGGATTAACCACTGACTTACACAGAAAGAGCACAGACAGAAATAATACTTTGCACTATACCAGTTTCCACCAAGGTTCACTGAAAAAACATCTGCCTTTTTCCCAAATGTTACGCGTCAAACGCATCGTGTCAGACGAACGCATGTTGAACATTCGGATTCAAGAAATGCATAACCGCTTTTTGGACAGGGATTACCCGGAACTCACTCTTAAGGAAGCCCAAGCTCATGTATCAAAAATCACTCGACAAGAAAGTCTTTCTAAAACTTCAAAAACCAACCAACAACGCATTGTGTTAGTCTCTAAATTTTCATCCACGAGCACCACCTTCAAGAAAATCATTCTTAAACACTGGCCAATTCTCCAAATGGAACCCGACTTCGGGGATATTTTCAAGAATCCTCCACTATTTGCTTACACTAGAAGCAACAATCTTAAAGAAATTCTCTCTAAACCCACCACAACCTCCAAACAACACAAAGGAACACAGCCTTGTTTAAATTGTAACCACTGCAATTCTGTTATCAAGGGCAACATAATCCGACACCCAATGAGAAGCCATGCGATTAAGCTTCAGGTTGATGCCACATGTGATTCTACTAATCTGATCTATGCTCTCAAATGCCCTTGTGGCAAATTATACATTGGGAAAACCGAACGCAAAATTAAGACACGTTTAAACGAACACAAATCTAATATTCGTTTAAAACATGAGTAATCCAGCATAGCCATGCACTTTTTGGAAGCTCGCCATACCATCGCTCAACTTCAATACATCGTCCTGGAAATAATCACCAAAAGAGAAGGAATAGACAATCACAAACTCCTTCTAAAAAGAGAACTTGAATGGATATACCGTTTACAGACTCTGAAACCAAACGGTCTCAATGATCGAATTGAATACAGTTGTTATTTGTAATTTTCCTTGTAAATATTTGATATGTGCTAATACTTTACATTGCTCTTTACTACGGTTTACCTTTCAGTGTTGTTTACACTTCACTCTTATTACTTTCCTTTTAACTACCCCACTCCAAGATGGCCTTTTTTCCTTTGTTACTTAGTCCTTCTTTTAATTATTCCCACCATACCCTATCCGCTTTAGTCCCATTTCCATGTCACCTCTCTAGCTTTATAACCAACCCTGCCCATCACTCACCTCACACTCGCTGACAGCACCTCTTTGTTGAGCACCTTGATTACCCTTGGAAGTAGCACGCCGCTACGTTTGCACATGAAGTAAGTGATTGTACCTTCCATGCAACCCTTATGTTCCATCCCACCTTCTATTCTTTGCCCTCCACCTTATTATTTTCACTAGCCGCACCCCTAACGGTCACCACACCATGTTGACCCACCCCCCGTTCAACTTTTTGAATCTTTTTCCCCCTCATTGATCGGCACCTTAATTAGTAGTTTTTCACTTGTTCCTACTACCCTGTTCTGATTCTCTACTCGTCTTCCTTTCAGCTCTCCGTGATCAAGGGCTTTCCAGCCCGAAATGCATAGGAGGAGTTCGCATTTATTGTACTTCTAAGGAATTTCCTCATGTTGGATTGATATGCTGTTAATATCGATGAAAAGATCAACTAAAACTTTGAACTACCAATAAATATTTGAGTTACTAAATCTACACAACTATCTTTGGAGTCATTTACGACCATCTTTGGTGTGCCTTACTTGGGGATGTAGCAGCACTTCCGTGCCTACACTACTTCACTTTATATAACCAGTGTTCTTGACGGAAACACCTCCCACGAGTGCACCCAGAACTTTAACAATCACCTGAACTTTTGTTTCACCAATTAGCTGTGCACCTCCTACCTTCGTTTCTTGCCTGCAAGAATGTGCTCATGAGGGGAAGAAAGACAGATGTGACCCTGAGTTTCCTAAGTTAGAATCAATGCTCTGTTCATAGCCCAGGCCACCCTTTCAGACTCTTCGCTCGACGTGTCTTCCTTACTAACGAAAGAGGCCCTCAAGAAACAAAACCAGGAGGCCATTGGTTTGGTTCAGGCCTCAGTGTTTGGTTATACATGGGTCGAGGGTATTTACAAGAGGTTTCTGTCAGGGTAGCGAATATATATTGGATACATTATGGCAACATTATATAGTATCGATTTTATATTTCTTCAGACCGCCTTTTTGGCATAATGTAGCCAATATATAAAGGCCGGTCTCCTAATCTAAAAACACACCCTCAACTATTTGCATGAGGCCGGCCACCTCCTTTTGCACCAATTGCTTTTCTATTTTAGTCTGTCGAGAAACTGTCAATGAGGAAGTAAGTTTGGCAGCACAATAGGAGCAGCATGCCTTGCCACAATGAAGGCACAGGCAGCAAACAAATACCACTCCCAGTGCTCCAGCTAGAATCATGAAAATTTTCCAAACCCAGTTGGAGAGGAGATCCCAGAACCACCCGGTTAAGGACCAAGTACCAGGATCTGCATGGACGTACGCAGCTAGCAATGTAATTTCTGAATAGCTAAATGTATAGTGGGAGCAGAATCTGGAATATATGCACAGCAGGAGCTGCCGATCACGCAACATGCTCCTCCTAGATCAACTAGGATGACGCCAAGCACCATCCGATTTTGAGGCGATACAAGCCTCGTAGCCTGAAGCTCTACAGTGAGGTTAGGTAAAATCCCAGCAGTGGTCTGAACTACATTTTCCACTACTCTGGAGAGTCGTCTAACATCTCTGCTAGTGAAAATGGGACCCCATATTGGAAAGAGACCCTTTGCTATATCCATAAACTGCTGAGCAGCAGTATCAGTCTGATCAGTGCCTTCAGTACTCACACTCCTGCTTACTAGATAAGGATCTAAACTTTGTTTAGACAACTGGTGTGTCTTGTGATAATTAGAAGGAGCTATATATACTGTAGGATACAAAAAGGACAGGTAACATTTTCCGGCCCACCCTCTAGGAAGCCAAGTATAGGCGTTCTCGCCACAAACAAAATACACATTTGGAGGAGTTATTAGAGGTCGGGTGCTGGTAGTATGCAACATGTAGGTATAGTTACTTCTGCTATTCCCTATATTAACATGACCTTTCCCTTGTTTGCAAAAGGAAGCAGTACTATTCAGAATAGGGACTGGCATTGCCTTATCATCAGGGACATTTCGATCCTGGAAATGCTGAAAATATTGCGTGGAATTAAATTGTTCAAAATCTAACATTTCTTCTTTTAACGAAGTAGCATTTTCATAAGTGGTGTACCTGTTCATACAAGCATTTTGATCTAAAGATCCCTCCCCCTGATTCTCCTGGGCATCAAATCCCTGGTGTTGTTCTATATACTTTAGAACCGCTTCATAGTCCTTTTCAGTATACCTTTTGGGATCAGCTACATAATGCAAATACATAAGAGATAGTAACTGAAACCAGGCTTCACAGCTTGCTAAGTGTGATGATGGCAGAGAAATGAAAAAACCATGCCGATGCATTACAGATGGCAGAAGGCCACATACCCAGCAGTCTGTCTTATTCGTAGTCCTATGAGCCTCATGCAACATTTCTATGAACGCATTTTTAACATAGGTTTCTCAATGTCTTTCTTTGTGGGGAGGCAAGGTATAAAATAAATGCTCAGGTGATGCTGTGGTGGTACCTAAAACATTATGCATGGGGTATTGGAATTCCAAATACATAAACACGCTCATTAATATTATCATAATTACTGCCATCATTACTACAAAGGCAATCTTCACTCTGGTAGCCCAACCGGAAAACATGGGGACATTTTTTATAAAAGTCTAGGAGCAAGAGGTCTCTCATCTTCAAAAGCAAATCGGGCAAAGGGATACATTCTAACTAAAAGTCCAAACTAAACTCAGGAAAAAGGTGCAAGCCAACTGCCAGAGGGTTTCTTCTCCCTGTGTCTGTTTAGAGCCTCACAGGCAGGCTCTTGCTATCCATCCAAAAACACGATCTTCACTTTAATCTTACCGTTGCAATTTAGGCCCTTTAGTTTGCACAGTCTTTCTTTCTGAACAGAGCAATATGTCAGTTCCAAGCTCTCAACGAGTTCAGTCCAGTGTCTCACTCAATATCCCAGGAAAGCTTATCTTCAACCCTACAATTCAAGTCTTTCCCTGTCTCCTACAATCCGAAACGGGGGTATTGCGTGATTTTCGGGCCGTAAATTGTATCGGAGATGGCCAGATTGCTCCTGGTCCTGGAACAGCACAGCAGCAGGGACATTTGGCTTAACACATTTTTCAGAAGCCTCAGAGCGATCAGCCTTATCACAAGTTTCAGAAACTGGGGCCAATTTGTCTTCTTGCGGTATCAACAATCCTTCCTCTTGCCCAATTTCAATGGCGTCCAAGAAAGGCACAAACCGCACCCTTTGTTCTCCTTCTTGTGTCAGAACTCTGTCTCGGTCCTGCTGATCAGAAGGAAGTGGTAAGGGTAGCTTCTTCACATGTGATACATGGATCCAATTCTTCTTCCCATCCACTTTCGTTGCTGTCCGAGTGGCCAGGAGGGTCTAGTAGGGACGTCTCCACCTGGGTTCCAGGCTCGATTTCCGTTGATAATTTTGCACGAGGACCCACTGTCCTGGTTCTAAGCGATGTCCCGGACCCTCCGGCAGCGGCTGCAATACTGCTGACACCTGTTGATGAATAGAACGCAGGTCTTTAGTTAAAGCATACAGATAATCTGTCATCATAGGATATTCAAGATCACAGAAAGATTTGGGTCTTGGAACACCCCACACATTGGCTGGTCGACCAAAAACAACCTCATAAGGTGACAGCCCAGCCCGAGAATGGGGGGTTACTCGTATTGACATTAATGCTAGGGGCAACGCATCAGGCCAACTCAAACCCGTACTCTCCTGTATCTTTGCCATTTTCATTTTCAATATGCCATTATATTTCTCAACTAATCCTGCAGATTGTGGGTGTCATGCTGCATGAAATTTTTGTTTTATTTGCAATCCAGTACAAACATATCTAGCGAGTTCTACATTGAAATGTACCCCATTGTCTGTCCATGTAATTCGGGGCAAACTAAATTGGGGCAGAAATTCCTTAATTAGGGCTTTATCAGTAGCTAGGGCAGTGTTCTCCTTGGTGGGGTATGCTTCAACCAATTTACTAAACGCACAAACCACCACCAGCACATACTTGAGCTTGTTTACTCTATCGAATTGGATATAATCCATCTGTAACACTTCAAATGGCAAAGAAGGGGGCGCAAAATGTCCACTAAGGACTGTCTTCCTTCTTCCAGGATTATGCTGTAAACAGACCATGCAGTATTTGACCACATGGGCAGCAGTCTTAGGGATATTCGAGTTATTCCATACTGGGTCTAATAATGAACAAATACCTTTCGCTCAAATGTGGGCAGTGCCATGGGCCATCACTACTACCACGGACACCAGTGCATTAGGCAATAGCCATCTCTGTCTGTCAGTCAAATCAATCCATCAATCATTCTTGTCTAACCGCCCTATTTCCTGTTCCCATTTTAATAATTCTTCAAGCGTGGCTTCTTTCTGCAATTCTCTGACACTTTCAATAGTATTATCAAATGCTGTAGTCTCCGCCACCCATCGGGTTGCTACACTGAGGAACGTTGTGGACGTTTTAGTTTGTGCCGTTTCCTTCACTACTTGATCGGCAAGAACATTTCCTTCTCCTGTAGTATCAATAATTTTCTTATGGGCACTACACTTAACGATAGCTACCTTCTCTGGTACAGTTAAGGCATATGACAATCTTTCAATCAATGGGCCATGTTGTATTCTTTGACCATGGGAGGTAAGAAATCCTCACTCCCTCCACAGCCGCCCAAAACTATGGGCCACGCCAAATGCGTACTGGCTGTCGGTAAATATGTTTACTCTTAAACCTTCACTCAGTTCACATGCTCTTAATAATGCTATTAGTTCAGCTGCTTGCGCTGATTGCTGAGAAACCCGAGCGGTCTCTACTACTGTTCTAAGGGTAGTTATAGCATAAGCAGCTGTTGTCATGCCATCTGGTAACTTGAAACAAGAGCCATCCACATACAACTCCCCTTGCGGGACAGATAAAGGGGAGTGAGTGAGGTCTACACGTCCCTTCGTTTCTTCTTCAGTTCGAAATATACAATCATAGACATCGTCCTTTTGATCACTCGAAGGGAGGGGTAGTAACGTGGCTGGATTCAGAGTGGCGCATTGTTTAATTTTGATGTGGGGTGCAAATAAAGTTAATTCATAACCAGTTAATCGTGCACTCGTGAGGTGCTGAGTTTTTGTTCAAATCAATAATATGTCCACAGCGTGCGGTACCATCACTGTGAGATCAGTATTCAAAACAATCCCCTCCGACTGTCTAATGGCCACCGCCACAGCAGCAGTAGCCCTTAGACAGCTAGGAAGGGCTCTGGCAACATTATCCAATACTGCCGAAAAGTAACCACAGGGTCGTTGTTTTCCGCCAAAACCCTGGGTTAACAATGAAAGAGAACAACCGTCCACCTCATGCACATAGAGTACAAAAGGTTTCCGCTAGTCCGGAGTACCCAAGACGGGTGCAGAACAAAGAGCAGTTTTTAAAGAAGTAAAAGCATCTTGATGTTCAGCCGTCCAGGGCAAGGGTTCAAAAATTAGGAATCCATTGGCGACAGTAAGAAGTTATGCCAAGAAAAGCACGAACATCCCGCTGAGTACGAGGCACTGACGTGTTAGTAATAACAGTTATTGGTTCCGGAGTTAATCGTCTACCCGTTTTCGACAGTAAATTACCAAGATAGGTCACTTCCTGTCGACAATACTGAAATTTGGACAAGGACACTTTATTACCATTCGCAGCCAAGTGGTGCAACAACTTAACGTTGTCTACCTTACAACCATCTGCCGTATCAGATGCCACCAGAATATCATCCACATATTGGACGAGAACATTACCTGGAGGGAGAACCAATTCATCCAACACTGCTTTTAAAGCCTGACTATAAATACTAGGGCTTTCAGTATAGCCTTGAGGTGCACAACAAAATCTAAAACTACGGCCAGATTAGGAGAATCCAAAAATATGACGGCTGTCTGGATGTATGGGGATACTAAAGAAAGCGTTTTTTAGATCAATAACTGAAAAATACTGTGCGGGTACGAGGAATCATAGTCAAGATGGCAGTGATGTCTGGGACCACAGGATATTGAGGAACCACTATTTTATTAACCTCTCTAAGGTCAATTACAAAACGATAAGTATCTTTATAATCAGGGTCACCATCTAAAGGGGCCATTTTCAAAATCAGTTAAATGGGACTATTACAAATATTCGCTGCTGTTTCTTCTACAACTCCTTTCTTAATTAAATCACGAATGACATGCAATAAAGCCTGTTCACCTTCAGGTGAAATTCGATATTGGGGAATACGTGGTAGATGCACATTTGGTTTATGGTTATGGATACAGGGGGTATTTTCAATAATCCAACATCCGTGTCTCCTCTCGCCCAAAGAGTGGGCAGTATATCTGTAAACTCAGGAGGAAGAGGTGCATTTTTGACTAAACATTGAGATATACGTTCAATGGGAGGCTGCAATGTAAGATACACACCATCAGGAGAACAATAAATACGAGCATGCAACTTTTTCAATATATCCAAGCCTAGCAAATTTTCGCCGCAACTAGAAGTAAGCAAAAATGGTGAATCCACAGTAACAGGTCCAATAGTAAAAGGAAGTGGTTTTGAAACGGGGCTGACCACAGGGATTCCTGAAAAACCCACTGATACGTTATTTTGCCCAGACAGAGCAGCCCCTGGGACCAGTGTATGAGCAACAGAACTATTCATAGCTCCAGTGTCCACCAAGAAATTCTCAGATGTCCCCATCAATTGCCCCTGGACATAAGGCCCCTGCTGGTCGACTGGTACTGATATATGGCCCCTGCTCTGTCCGTGGCTGTCTCATGCATAATTGTTTCCACCATAGCTGTCTTCTCGATAACCCGCATTATAGTACTGCCTTCCTTGAAAAACATCAAAATAGTTTTTCCCTGACTCATCACCGGACCTGTCACCACGTCTCATACTACTTCGATCGGTACCTACTCTTCCTCGTCCTCTATTGAAACCACCTTGTCTGTATAATAATGGACACTGGGCTCGCCAGTGTCCCTCCTGTCTGAAATTCGAGCACTGATCATACCTTACAGGGGGTCCCTGTCCTCCACCTCCTCTCATCACTGCGCCCAGTGGAAAAGAGCCCCTTCCTCCCCTTCTGCCGTTTTGCCCTCTGCTAACTTGCTGCAGCAGCACTCGGGTTTTCAACTCCTTAACCTTTTTATCCGACTTATCCTTACTCTCATTTTCTCGATGCTCATAATACTGAGCCATGCTTAGGATAACTAAGGGGATCGAAGTGGTCCAAGTAATTTCAGTAGCCTGTAAACGTGTTTTTATTTCTGATAACAAATTAGTGACAAACCTATTTACAAATAGCCCTATGCCACCTTCTGTGGAAAAATCCTGTCCACTGAAGTCAATAAATACTTTCTCAAACCGGGTAAAGAAGTCAGATACATTTTTATCCTTCTTTTGGATACAGGCTATTAGCTTATCCCAATCCACCTTACATGGGGGAATAAGGGTTTGCGTAAATGTAATAATTCGAGCCGCTATAGCTAAAATCTCCTCTTTCGGATTGTTGTTGGGTTTCCGATCTTTGTCCCATGCCTTAATTTGATCTTAGGTCCCTTCAAGTTCGGCGGCTTGATCTGAATCATGCACTTGTCTCCATACATCTATTGGGACCAAAAGAACAAACAATAACTCAATATCAGCTAAAGTCATAACGACCGAATTCGCGGCTACAGTTAATTCTTTATAGCCGTTGGATTTTTCCGAGGGTCAGGAAGCTGAGCTTTTAAAGTAAGGACTTTACTCCATCTCCAAGGGGTATAAACCCATTGGTCTTGAAAATGTGCCTCTACACGCGCTCTAATGACTTGGCCTCCTCCATCCAATACTTCGGGAACCTCAGGGTGGAAAAGGGGGTGCACTTCTCTCATGGGGTACTGTGTCCTTACATCTGGGCATCTCCCAGATTCGGTCTCGATAATTTATCAAAGTTTCGACATTCTGAAACACCTCTTTGACCTGTAATTCGAATTTAAAAGCTCTATCTTTGATGTCACACAATATCTGGGGGGCCGACCCTTCTTGAAACATTGTTCCCATAAATAAATCAGTCTTATGGCCATGTTAGTTCAAAATCTTTCATAGTACCCCAGATGTATAAATTGGATTCCGCATCCATTGGAACGCCTGAACCACTACAGCCCGTCTTTCTTCATCCCCTAAGGATGATCGAGTAAAAACTTGTCGACCTTCCATACCTCCAATAGAGCATTGTGGGGTGTCATCTGAAGAGGCAGCGGTCAACCTAGGGGTAACTGTCATTCCTCTAGGGTGGGGTGTTAAAAATACTGGGGATACAGGGGACGCAGCCACCGTCCCCGGTAACAAGGTAATTAAATCTGAGGTAGTGGGACGGAGGGTAGGAGAAGCGGGCAACGGAGCAGGAGAGTGTACAGCTACCGGCGCGGTAGCAACTGCAGGCATCGCTGCTCCCGCCCTCCCGTTCCGGTCCACCGGGACTGCCGGGTATAAGCCTTGCGGGGTGTGCGGAGGCGGAGGGCGAACCTCTAAAAGTTCTTCTATTTCGTCTTCTGTCTTGGTTCGTGTCACATAACTTTTATCTGTTTGTAATTGAAACTGTCTATCCAATTGTTCGATATTCTTTTCTACCTTTTCCTTCTCATACACTACTGCTTTTTGGGTTACAGTCTGTCCTGCTTTAATTTTTCCCAGTTTTTCTTCTCGTATTCGCCGTTGATTTGCCTCCTTTAACCATAAGGTCAAAGAGTCAAACATATTCTGACGGTTCCTTCTTTAAAATAATTTATTCTGTAAGTAATTAATTTTTCTTTCATCAAAAGACCCTGTTAAGGGCCACTGTATTTCTGCATTATCTTTAGTATATTTGTTCCACAGTGTATTAAACAAAATGGGAGAAATATCATGTTTAACATACATGTCAAAACTAGGACTGCCTTCCGGAGGAGCGGGCTGTCTTTCTTCCAACCACCCACTTTTCCAACGGCAGCACCCGAAACATAATTTACTAAAGCAAGAAATGTTTATGTTTTCAACAAATCATATAATTCCAACTGCAGTTACACTCACAGACACATCTATTCACCACACACTCTTTCACTTTTTCAACTTACAACAAGTCAATATACATACTATACTTAAGGTGCATAAATTTTGATCGATAAAGAGTACTCCGGTCATGACCTTAAAATTCCATATGATATGTCTCATACTCGAACAGAGCCCATCGACTCCTGTTCGGGGAATCAATCACCCTGGATTCCAGACCACCAAAAGAATTCACAAAAGAGACAGTCCAAAGACTGCCCTGGGATCATCAGACAGGCAAACCACGGACCCTTTTACAGACTATCCCCAAGTTTTGTGCTGGTTGGGCCAGGCATTATGGGAGCCACCCCAGACCCTGCGCTTAACCAGTTGCTCCTGGGGGCTTTTCCGAAGAGGATCCCACCGAGTGAGCACCCACCGTGCAACACTAAGGTGTCAGACGTTGTCCCAATTAATCACCAAACAAGTCTGTGGGGAATCTGCCCATGCAGTTACACCTCTGCCACGTCAGACCCCCAGATTCCCTTGTGGTTCACTAACCACTACTTCATACGCAGTTAACTGTTCTTCTGAGCCACTTCTCAAAAGTGCTCATTCCATACAATAAAATTTACTCACCTGGTGCACTCAGGTCTGATTGAGCATTCTCCACTGCCAACTTCTTTTATAGACCAACACGGTCAGCTGTTCCCGGGTTAAGCCCGAAGGATTCCGGCGAATGGTTATTTATCAGCTGGGAAGGGCACTGGGTCGAAGAGCGGAATTTTCCTTTTCTACCACAAACTGGTTTCTCAATTAGGATCCTTTTTCAGTCCGCCCCCTCGACCAGAACCCCTCCCCGTCCCTCTTGTCCTGTTTACAGGAGAGGACAACCCTATTGCGTAGTCCTGGCGGAGTCGCCAACTGAAGTACTACAAAAAATATACCATAGAGCTATATTTACCAATAGCCCATATGTCTTATTACCATACATAAATCAGTCGGCAATGGAAAAGGTTTAATCGTTTATTTTGGAAAGCGCCATATATAGGGGAGCTTCCCTCTCGCCACAGCTCTCAAAGGTGTGCAGAGGAGACTGCTGGATCCCATTCAATACAGTGCATGTATACTTTCAGCCTACCCCATTGAAACCCCGTACATGGAAAAGTACCAGTAACTGAGAAACCAACAGGAAGACCCATATAAGGCACAACAGATTGCTTCGAAACACAGCTCAAGCTATTCCGGGGGTAGGTCAGTAAAGGTGCCTCCCTTCGGTTCTGGTGCAAGTGAGTACAGGCATGGCGCCTGCAAGAATGTGCTCATCAGAGGAAGAAAGACGGATGTGACCTTTAGTTTCCTAAGTTAGAATCAATGCTCTGTTCATAGCCCGGGCCACTCTTTCAGACTCTCCGCTTGACAGTATGTCACGTGTCTTCCTTACTAACGAAAGAGGCCCCAAAGAAATGAAACCAGGAGGCCATTGGTTTGGTTCAGGCCTAAGTGTTTGGTTATACATGAGTCGAGGGTATTCACAAGAGGTTTCTGTCAGGGTAGCGAATATATATTGGATACATTATGGCAACATTATATAGTATCGATTTTATATTTCTTCAATACATATACTGTGAATAGGAGGGATTATTTCTGGACACAAGATATGTGCAGTCTTAACTGTGTGTCTAACATTGGACACTATTGAATCCCATTCGGGACGTAAATACAACTGGATTTAAGGTTAGTTTCCCGGTCAAATTTGGTCACCTTAGCGCAATACACTTGCTCTTATAGGGCTTGTATTGCATTATTTTTCTTTCTTTTCTACCCGTCTCTATTCCCCTTGGATCTTCACGTATTGAGTATAGGTATTTTATTCTTTATTACATACCTTTGGTTACCAGGCAACATTAAGGGGATGTTGTTATGTTAAATTCACTATAGCAAAGTCACTGTTCACTGTTTAGGTTCCTATGTCACAACTGGACTCACAAGGAACAAGCATGCCTTAACTCCGGACCAGTTTATTTTATGAAAGAGTGTTATTATAATTTTTCTTAAATTACACTAGTTTGTCACTTATCAATCAAGGTGACACATTAAAACAGATTTGGTTTCTACAGGCTCGAGTAGGCAACATGAGCCGATCCTTCAAAGTTAGTCTGTCACAATGGGAAACTGACATTGGATGCTATTGTTGCATTCCTTGCATTCACAATTTTGTACTATTGTTTCTTTCTTAGCCCTTTTGAAGTCGCAGCGCATAACCATAAGCGCAACAAAACACGTGTTGGCTAAGGCTGTTGTGAATAAACTGAAGTGCATAATCCAGCAAAGACTCAAGCTTTTGTCACACTGTTATTGATATAATTGATATACTGTTAGCGTGTGCAGGGGACTGTTGTTCTGTTAAACTTTTAAAGTCAACAACATTAACTGTAGTGAGCAGCGTGCTTTCGCTAGAGGGGTAATATTAAGGATTGAGGCCGACGGCGCAACCATTAGCCTTCCACCATCACTTATTGCTATGGAGCAGCTCCTGAAACCTAGGGACTAGCCGTAATTTTGTGAGTGTAATTTTGGTAGTCAGCATCAGTGTTCAATTCAACGAATGATGTACCAGTGTGGAGGTCATCACATGTATTGTTGCACTTGTGAGCATACATGTAGCTGATGAGTGCAGCCATCAGCATTGCAGGGCATACAATCTCCTTATAACTTTCCATCCAGTACATACTATAGACAACAACTAATTAGTTCAATAGCTTAGTAGTTCATTCAACATCTGTGGAGTTATAATAAGAAAGAGTTTTAGATGCTTCTCAGAGTCTGAATGCACTGTAGTGTCCACCAGAATTTCTCCACAGATGGCAGCCCAGTGTCTCGGACTGCAGTGGCTGTCTGAATCACTATCCCTCATCTTTCCATCACTTGATCCTGTGATGGGGTCTTTTCAGAGTTCCTCTAAGGTGGTTGTACCCATCGCTTTTCTTCCCAGTTCTAGTCCACTGGGACCGGGAGGAGGAGCTAACCTGTGTTTCACTGTAGGTCTGCCCTGGAAATGTGTCTTTAATAAATGCCCAGTCGGCCTCTTAGGTGTTGAAGAAGTGACTTTGTTGACCATGGAGTATTTTCAACCGTGCCAGGTACAGCAAAGCCTATTTGAGGTTTAGTGATCTCAGATGCTTTTTCACTTCGTGGTAGGACACACGTTGGCATTGAAAAAACAATGCATAGTCTGGGAACAGCGATACACATGCATTGTCATAAAGCAGAGGTGCTTTCTCTTGTGCACTTCTGAGAATAGTGTCCCGGTCTTTGTAGTTGAGAAAGCAAGCCACAATTCCGCATGTGGTGCCCCCCGGAATTGGCTTTCTTGAGCGGACTCTGTGTTCCCTTTCCACACAGAATATCTCAGCGAGACCCTCCATGGCTACCAGTTCACATAACCATGTTTTTTTAAGAGGGTAGCGTTGGGTCCTTCACAATTTTCAGGTAGGCCGTTTATTCGCACATTGTTTAGGCGCAAGCACCCTTTTGCATCTTTTAAGTTTCTTTGTTGTTTTTTTTTATATAGTTCAAACTAGACCTGAGACATCGGGTATCAGAGCGCTTTACATGAGCACCAGTTTTGTTACAGATGGACACATTTATTTTTGTTAGGCACGCGGAGATTAAGTGATATCCCCAGAATCACAGGTTGTTGAGCGTTGTTGCAGAGACTCGAACCTTGTTACCCAACGTCAAGGTCGACCGCTCTAGCCGTAAGGCTACCTCCTCTCCCCTCTTTTCTATTCAGTCCTACATTGTGACCACTTGGAGATGTGCAATTTTACATGTATGCTATTTCTGTTGCAGGACCACTTCATACATCACTGTTGTTGTATTTTTTACGGTATCCTCGTGTTTGTTATTATCTGTTTGGAGGAGACATAGTCCATAGTCAGGACTCCCAGGTGCTGTTTAATCGTCATTCCAGAGTCTTGGATTGATCTCAGGATGATTCCCAATTTGTCAATCAGTGGATTCAGCACTGTGGAGGGTGCACAATCTTCTCTGAGTTTGGTAGCGGAGCCATCTGCCTCTCCAGTCTACAAGCGCCCATGAACTATCAGGTCTGTTGTCTTCCCCCTCGTGCTGGCCATGGTGTCACTCCACCCTTCCAAGGGAGATCTACGCTGGTTGTCAGGACCAGTCTGGCAGCAGTGGTGAGCGCCCAAGTTTGGTGGCGCAGGACCAGGGCAAAGTCACAAGTTCAAGCTGACTGTGATGGAGCGCCGGCAGGTAACAGGGCCAAGTTAGGCCTATTGAACAAAGTACCTTCAACTGTTCTATATATTGTGTTGTGTAATTATCAAGTTAAAATACGTGGAAAGTGCCTTGGGTGTTTTGTGTGAATGTTTATGTCTGATTTTCCATCGAGTGTTCTGTGAAGAATTGTTTTTAAAGAAAGTGGTACTGAAGGTTGTCTGAGACCAGAAGTGGAGGTTGTGAGCTGTGGTCGGAGAATGTTTATACCATCTTGCATGAATTATAACTTAATAAAGAATACAAGTGTTTGTGCTCCATACAGCTGATAACTTTATGAGTGTAGGCAACCTGTTACAGTACTCTTTCAGTAGGTAGCAATACGTAGAAAAAAAGCTCAAAGAGGGATATGAGCCAGTGGCTCAATCTCCTATTGGTGGGTGTGACAAACAAGAAGGAAAGGGGGGTGCTGAAAAAAATAGATTCCTGAGTCAGTCGCCCTAGCCACGGCGCCACACCTCTCCCTCTTTAAAGAACCAGCTCTAAGGTAAGTAGTAAACTACAGGTAATTGCTCTTTCCAGAACAATTAGGTGTTGCACTTGTGAGATTTAGGCTTATCTAGTTTGGCAGTAGAGGTTGCTGTGACCTTTCATACTGGGATACTAGACAAAAACACCAGGACACCATCGCAAATAGCCCAGATACAAGCTTAGGCAGTTAAAGGGAATTGCCATGCCCAAAGGCAAGAGTAGAACACCTAGCACAGAGGTGGAGGGAATAAATGGTATCCTGAACGTGAGGGAACCTAAAGGGAACAAAACATCTAACATGAGGGATGACTAAACTAGTGAAAACTAATATGTAATGGAGAGCCACAAAACCTAGCAACTCTCCTCCAGGTATCCATGTTGGATTGATCTTAAAAAGAGTATCTGACTCCAATGCCCTAGAAGTGTAGTAAGAACCAGGAAGGGTGCTTTGTGAAACAAGTTTGTTGAGTTTGCTCAATTCTTTTTGTTTCCATTGTCCCATTTTCCGGCGTTTCCAGCCCCAACTAGCCTTTTGCCTGATGCAATATCTGTCAGGCCTGAATCCTGATAGTACCCCTATCCCCAGTTACCGACACTGACTTTTCCAATGATATTACTATGACATTTCTTTACCAGACAAGAAGCATGGACAAAATATGCAAGTTTCCCTGGTTGCCCAGAGAAGTCCTGCTTCTTCCAGGAAACCAAATATTGTAATTGTATTCAGTTAATGTCTAAGTCCACTATAACTTCAACCTCACATTCAGTGGATCCATCTATCTGTCTTGGTTTCTTTTCTGCTTCAGGTTGATACTGTTCTTCTGTTTTGGTTGCATTCCAAGTTGGTTGCATGTGGAAAATAAGTACCCAGGCCATGAAAGTGATGTATTCTTCTTATAGGTTAGTCTTTTCCGGTTTATTCTTTGCTCTACTCGATGATATCCACAAGTCAGTCGCAAGCAGCCACCGCTCGTGCAGGTAAGAGCGGTGGAGCTGGGTGAGTGGTAGTATCGACAGACAACAAGGAAGAGAAATTAAATAAATAATTAATTTTCCCTCATAGTCTGTAGAAATCCCCCACCACCACCAGGCCCCATCGCTCTAACCTCTACGTTGCGCGGCTGGTCCCAAGCCACACCAAATGCCACCTTCTCCTAAGTCAGGAATGTTTCCATCCACAGTTCACAGTTCACAGGCTTTTTGGCTCTAGTAATCAGTTCCTTTGCACTATTTCCTATCTTCAGTCATGGGGAGGAGGTGCGAAGGAAGGAATTAGAGGTAGGACCAAGGTCAAACATAGATGCACAACTTCTACATCCTCCACTTAGGTTTTACAATGTGACATTTCAGGTATCACAATACAATACAATAGAATCTCACTTTCTCCACCATTTGCATCACCTCCTCCTTACCTGCCTTCAAAAAGGAAGCAAAACTAATTTTGTTCAACCTTGATTACTTGTGCTAACCATGTGCCTGCTGCTGCACCAAGGTGTTCAGACTGCACAACTTTCTGGTTCTCACCCTAGATCAAGTGGCTGACTATGAGAAACAATATCATTCTCATGCAAAGGTATTTTTGTCTCAGTCTTTTTCAGACTGGGGCCCAATATGCAACTGAAAAATTACCCCATCTGATAGATAACCACTGTTCGGTACTGAAGAAGTTGTTTTGTATTATCTAAAGAAAATTCAAAGTAGTTCTCACAAGTGGACTCATTTGTAGCTCTGACCAGGACCAATACGCAATCTTAACACAGACCCCGCAGCCCTTGTGGGGGGGGAAGGGCCTGAGGCGTAACAAACGCCCCGCAGCCCCCGCTGTGCGGGGGGGCCCCACTCTCTACAGTTAATGAAGGGGGCCCGGGCCCCTCAGCTCTTCTGAGAGCTGTGAGAGAGGCTTGCTAAAGCAAGCCTCTCTCCCTCTGCGTCTGAAGCAGGTGCAGCCTGCTCTGAACCCCTCGCCCCTTCGCTCTGACTGAAGAGAAACAAAGTGGAGGCAGGCCCGGGACAAGGGTGGGGGTGGGGGCCCCAGAGACAGCAGTCTCCACTGCTCCTCTGAGGCAGCAAAGAGTACGGGCCCCACTCTCTCTCTCCATAAGCAAAGCCCACCCCACAAGAGAAGAGAAGAGACATGGACAAGGATGGGGTGGGGTGGGGCCCCAGCCCCAGAGAGCAAGAGCAGTAGACAGCACAGAACACTGCTCGGGACCCTGAAAAGGGTGGGAGTGGGGCCCTCCAGAGAGAGCATTCTCCAGGTCAAAGCTCATATGACAAGGGATGAGGCAGCAAAATGGTGCCCTCAGGTAAGCACTCCTTAGAACGCACCATGGGCAAGGGGGGCTGAGAAGGGTGCAAAGCAGAGGGGAGAAGGGGGCAAGGTAGAGAGGAGAAGGGTGTAAGGTAGAGAGGAGAAGGGTGCAAGGCGGAGGGGAAAAGGGTGCAAGGCGGACGGGAGAATGGTAAAAAATGGAGAGGAGAAGGGTGCAAGATAGAGAGGAGAAGGGTGCAAGGCAGAGGGGAGAAGGGTGCAAGGCAGAGTGGTGTAGGGTGCAAGGTAGAGAAGGGTGCAAGGCGGAGGGGGAGAAGGGTGCAAGGCAGAGAAGAGAAGGGTGCAAGGTAGAGAAGGGTGCAAGGCGAAGGGAGGGAAGGTTGCCAGGCAGAGAAGAGAAGGGTGCAAGGCAGAGAAGAGAAGGGTGCAAGGCAGAGGGGAGAAGGGTGCAAAGGCAGAGGGGAGAAGGGTGCAAGGCAGAGAGGAGAAGGGTGCAAGGCAAAGGGGAGAAGGGTACAAAGGCAGAGGGGAGAAGGGTGCAAGGTAGAGAAGGGTGCAAGGCCGAGGAGGAGAAGGGTGCATGGCAGAGGGGAGAATGGTGCAAGGCAGAGGGGAGAAGGGTACAAGGCGGAGGGGAGAAGGGTGCAAGGCAGAGAGAAGAAGGGCGCAAGGTAGAGAGCAGAAGGGTGCAAATCAGAGAGGAAAAGGGTGCGAGGTAGAGAAGGGTGCAATCCAGAGGGGAGAAGGGTGCAAGGTAGAGAGGAGAAGGGTGCAAGGCAGACAGGAGAAGGGGGCAAGGCAGAGGGGAGAAGGGGTCAAGGTAGAGAGGGGAAGGGTGCAAGGCAGCGACGAGAAGGGTGCAAAGCAGAGAGGAGAAGGGTGCAAGGTAGAGAAGGGTGCAAGGTGGAGGGGAGAATGGCGCAAGGCAGAGGGGAGAAGGGTACAAGGCGGAGGGGAGAAGGGTGCAAGGTAGAGAAGGGTGCAAGGCTGAGGGGGAGAAGGGTAGAAGGGGGAGGGGAAGGGGGAGAAGGGTGCAAGGGGGAGGGGAGAATGGTGAAAGGCAGAGGGTAGAATGGTGCAAGCAAGAAGAGGGTGCAAAGCGGAGGTGGAGTAGGGTGCAAGGCAGAGAGGAGAAGGGTGCAAGGCAGAGGGGAGAAGGGTGCAAGGCAGAGGGGAGAAGGGTACACGGCAGAAGGGAAAATGGTGCAAGGCAGAGGGGAGAATGGTGCAAGGTAGAAAAGGGTGCAAGGCGGAGGTGGAGTAGGGTACAAGGGGGAGAAGGGTGCGCGGGAGGGGGAGAAGGGTGCTAGAGGGAGGGCGAGAAGGGTGCAAGGCAGAGGGGAGAAGGGTGCAAGGGGGATGGTGATGAAGTTAAAAAAATGCCCCCCCTGGAAACATTTCTGCGGACGCCCATGGAACACACACTACTTTGTGAGGGAGAGTGGGAGAGAGTGGAGAGAGAGAGAGTGGAGAGAGAGAGGAGAGTGGAGAGAGTGGAGAGAGAGACAGTAGAGAGAGACAATAGAGAGAGAGTAGAGAGAGAGTGGAGAGAGTGGAGATAGACAGTGGAGAGAGAGAGAGTGGAGAGTGAATAGAGCATGGAGAGAGAGTGGAGAGAGAGTGGTTAGAGAGTGGAGAGAGAGTGGAGAGAGAGAGTGCAGAGATTGGAGAGAGAAAGTGGAGAGAGAGTAGAGAGAGAGTGGAGAAAGAGAGAGTGGAGAGAGAGTGGAGAGAGGGTGGAGAGAGAGTGTAGAGAGAGTAGAGAGAGAGTGGTGGGAGACAGTGGAGAGAGAGAGTGGGGAGAGTGGAGAGAGAGAAAGTGGAGAGAGAGTAGAGACATAGTGGAGAGAGACAGTGGAGGAAGACAGTAGAGAGAGAGAGAGAGAAGGGAGAGAGGGTGGAGCAAGAGAGTGGAGAGAGAGGAGAGAGAGAGAGTGGAGGGAGACAGTGGAGGGAGACAGTGGAGGGAGACAGTGGAGAGTGAGTGGAGAGAGAGAGAAATAGTGAGAGAGTGGAGATAGAGTAGAGAGAGAGAAAGTGGAGAGAGAGACAGTGGAGAGAGCGTGGAGAGAGAGACAGCAGAGATAGAGTGGACAGAGTTGAGAGAGAGAATGGAGAGAGAGAATGTAGAGAGTGGAGAGAGAGTAGAGACTGACTGACTGACTCAGAGACTGAATACTGACTGACCGAGAGACTGACTGACTGAGAAACCTACTGAGAGAGAGAGATTGGCTTACTGAGAGAATGACTGACTGACTAACACAGAGAGAGAGAGACTCTTTGAGAGAGAGAGACACTGACTGACTGACTATGGTAGAGAGATACTGACTGACAGTGAGAGAAACTGAGAGAGAGAGGCAGAGACAGACTGACAGAGAGATAGACTGATTGACGGCGAGAGAGACTGACTGACTCAGAGAGACTGACTGAAAGAGAGACTGACTAAGAGAGAGACTGACAGAGAGAGAGAGAGAGACTGACTGACAGGGAGCCTGACTGGCTGACAGAGACTGACTGACAGAGAGAGAGACTGACAGACTGAGGTAGAGAGAGAATGACTTACTGAGAGAGACTGACTGACTGGGAGAGAGAGAGACTGACTGGGAGAGATAGAGACTGACTGACAAAGAGGGAGACTAAGAGAGAGAGAGACTGACTGAGAGAGAGAGAGACTGACTGACAGAGACTGACAGAGAGAGAGAGAGACTGAGAGACTGACAGAGAAAGAGAGACTGACCGACAGAGAGAGAGACTGACTGACAGAGAGAGACTGACTGAGAGAGAGGGACTGACTGAGAGAAAGACTGACTGACAGAGAGACTGGCTGACAGAGAGAGAGAGAGACTGACTGAAAAGAGAGTCACTGACAGAGAGAGAGAGACTGACAGAGAGACTGGCTGACTGCGAGAGAGCGAGAGAGAATGACTGACCGAGAGGGAGAGAGGGACTGTCTGGAAGACTGACTGACTGAGAGAGAGAGGCTGAGAGGGAGAGCCTGACAGAGAGACTGACAGAGAGAGGGACTGACAGGGAGAGGGACACACTAAGAGAGAGAGAGACTGAGAGAGAGACTGACTAAGAGAGAGACTGACTAAGAGAGAGACTGACTGACTAAGAGAGAGAGACTGACTAACTAAGAGAGACTGATTGAGAGAGACTGACTGAGAGAGAGACTGACTGATAGAGATACTGACCGACAGAGAGAGACTGACAGAGAGAGAGAGAGAGAGAGACTCTGAGACTGTAACAGAGAGAGAGACTGACTGAAAGAGAGAGAGAGACTGACAGAGAGAGACTGACTGACAGATAGAGAGAGAGAGAGAGAGACTGGCTGATAGAGAGAGAGACTGGCTGACTGAAAGAGAGAGACTGACTGACTGAGAGAAACTGATATAGAGAGACCGTGAGAGACTGACTGACAGAAAGGGAGAGACTGACTGACAGAAAGAGAGAGACTAACTGACTGAGAGGGACTGACAGAAAGAAATAGATAGAGAGACTAGCAGAGAGAGGGACTGATAGAGAGACTGACAGACAGAGGGACTGATAGACAGAGGGACTGACAGGGAGAGAGACTGACTGAGGAAAGAGAGACTAAGAGAGAGTCTGACAGAGAGAGGAATTGACTGAGAGAGACTGACAGAGAGAGAGAGACCGACTGACTGACAGACTGACTGAGAGAGAGAGAGAGAGAGAGAGAGAGAGAGAGAGAGAGAGAGAGAGAGAGACTGACTGACTGACTGACAGACTGACTGACTGACTGACAGACTGACTGACTAACTGGGAGAGACTGACTGACTGAGAGAGACTGAATGACAGAGAGATAGACTAACTGACTGAGAGAGAGAGAGACTGACTGACAGAGAGAGAGAGACCGACTGACTTACAGACTGACAGAGAGAGAGAGACTGACTGACTGACAGACTGACTGAGAGAGACTGAATGACGGAGAGAGATAGACTGACTGACTGAGAGAGAGAGACTGACTGACTGAGAGAGAGAGAGAGAGAGACTGCGATGGAATTGGGTATAAAAGTGTGTATGAAGCTATGCAATGCATCTTAAGATTGCTATTGTCTACTAATACAAATGTATTATCAAAATGTGCTCTTTGTAGTTACATCTGCTTTTGAAATACTGCATTGTCGGATTGTCTAATGTTTTAAAACGGAAGCGTGAAGGAGCAGTGGATGCACTTTTGTCAAAACTGAACGATGAGTGGGCCCGATGTTGTATATCATGACAGGAGTCTGCATCAGGAAACCCACCTAACATTGGGCAAACTTTCCCGGTCTACCGATGGTAGGGACCCTGTAATGAATGGACCACTACATATGATA
The DNA here is from genome assembly GCF_964263255.1 of Lissotriton vulgaris. Classification (NCBI taxonomy): domain Eukaryota; kingdom Metazoa; phylum Chordata; class Amphibia; order Caudata; family Salamandridae; genus Lissotriton; species Lissotriton vulgaris. The sequence continues at coordinate 1,232,948,190 of NC_141685.1, forward strand.
GCCTGCTGGCAGACTAGGCCCAACCTTTAACTCCACTATCCGGTGTTACCTATAACGGCTGTATTGGTGACAGTGGCATAACAATAGCTCTGCATCCCCTGCAGTATGGCGGGTCGCTTGCCTGAGCACACTAGAATGGCACGAAGAATTGGGGGGGCCCCCTCCATGTAGTTTGCAGGGGGCCCCCTCAAGTTTCGTTACATCACTGGGAGGGGCATGAGCTACAGGGGGCCCCCTTAGCAGAGTACTCTGGCCAGAGAGCTCCTGATTTAATCCGGAGTGGGGGGGCCTTCCATGTACCTTGCAGGGGTGGCCCCTCAAGTTTCGTTACGCCACTGTACGCACCTTGACAATGGCCTTGTGCGACGGATGACCACCGTTCACTGGCTAAGAGGTTATTTTTTGTACTCAGTCACTGCTTTACTTCTCATGTTTGCTCTATATTACTTACCTTTACAAGACAGCTTCTTGGATGTCCTGTATCTGACTTTATTTTTTACTGATACCTATCCTAGTCTCTGCCTTTATCCTACTATACAACCTGTTCTACGTGAAGCCCTCTGACAGCCTCCAGCCTTGTAAGCACTATAAAACATACATAACTATATTGTATTCTTTGATTCTGTGGATCACTCAAGAATTCCATTGAGATACACTCACTACTATACCATCTGTAAATATTCCATAGAAGTTTTAGCTAATGTGTTATGTATGCACTGATGACACATATTTGCAGAAACAGCATTACTAGGTAGCATTTTGTGGTTATCAATGTTCATAGATATGTTGCGAGTCTTGGTGGTGATTCTGTCGTGTAGGGTAACCTTGAATGACCACACCTTGTTCTCAGTTTTGGTTTCTCCTTTGTTTCTACAGTCACCATCTTTCTAAATATGGATATCATTTCAGGCTATGAAATTTCCCAAGTGGATGACAGCCAAGAATACATGATGGGAACTGAATTGTATGTTTACCACAAAAGCACAGATTCCACATTCTGTGTGTTAGAGAGCTTGCAATAGAGTCTCTCTCCCCCCCCTTCCCTCTTCTCTCTCCTGTGTTATGATCTGGACATACCTAAAGAAGTGAGCCTTAATATGTGCTTAAACAGCAAGTTTGTGTCTCGTTATGCCAAGACCTGTCACCCACTCTGTTTTTAAATGCACCATTGCCTACTTATTTTCCAGAAAAATGACACTTCATATATGGCATTGTTCCGCAAAATGAAAGGAAGCCTCCACAAGTCATTCTGAATAGGCCTCACACTCTCAAAAGTGTTACTGCCCTTTGGAAGATTGGTTCTAGTTGGACCCCAATCTGCTTGCATAGGTCCAAAATGGCAAATACTAACAATGTCAGACCTTGCACCCTAGGAGTAGTAGAAGGAGCTTCCTGCTCTTAATGGCAAATCTGTGAATGTGTCAAAATCCATGGAAGTTGCGTAGGCACAGCCACACAATACCTCCCTGGAGCAGAGCAAAGCAACGCATCGGTTTACGCTGCTTTACTCCTTATTTATCAACTCAGGACCACGCAAAGTGGCTTTGCATGGCTTGATAAATTGCATTTTAGGGTTTGCGTCGTGCATGCACTACATTAAGGTGGAGCAAACAATGCGCAAACCCTTGATGAATATGCCCCCAAGGAATATGATCGTCTGCTATGACGCATCCATGTAAGCCTCAATGTCACTATTTCTACACTGTAAGGCTGGTTTGAATTTGTTTGCCAAACGCAAGGGCCAGTTTTGGTTTCTAGTCTTGCTCTTACTGTTTGGGCAATTCAAAGCAGGGAACTAAACTCATGAAAAAGGTGCAAGCCAACTGCCAGAGGGTTTCTTCTCCTTGTGTCTGTTTAGAGCCTCACAGGCAGACTCTTGCTATCCATCCAAAAACACGATCTTCACTTTAATCTTACCGTTGCAATTTAGGCCCTTTAGTTTGCACAGTCTTTCTTTCTGAACAGAGCAATATGTCAGTTCCAAGCTCTCAACGGGTTCAGTCCAGTGTCTCTCTCAATATCCCAGGAAAGCTTATCTTCAACCCTACAATTCAAGTCTTTCCCTGTCTCCTACAATCCAAAACTGGGGTATTGCGTGATTTTCGGGCCGTAAATTGTATCGGAGATGGCCAGGTTCGTCCTGGTCCTGGAACAGCACAGCAGCAGGGACATTTGGCTTAACACATTTTTCAGAAGCCTCAGAGCGATCAGCCTTATCACAAGTTTCAGAAACTGGGGCCAACTTGTCTTCTTGCGGTATCAACAATCCTTTCTCTTGCCCAATTTCAGTGGCGTCCGAGAAAGGCACAAACCGCACCCTTTGTTCTCCTTCTTGTGTCAGAACTCCGTCTCGGTTCTGCTGATCAGAAGGAAGCAGTAAGGGTAGCTTCTTCACATGTGATGCATGGATCCAATTCTTCTTCCCATCCACTTTCGCTGCTGTCCGAGTGGCCAGGAGGGTCTAGTAGGGACGGCTCCACCTGGGTTCCAGGCTCGATTTCCGTTGATAATTTCACGCGAGGACCCACTGTCCTGGTTCCAAGCGATGGCCGGGACCCTCCGGCAGCGGCTGCAATACTGCTGACACCTGTTGATGAATAGAATGCAGGTCTTTAGTTCAAGCATACAGATAATCTGTCATCATAGGGTATTCAATATCACAGAAAGATTTGGGTCTTGGAACACCCCACACATTGGCTGGTCGACCAAAAACAACCTCATAAGGTGACAGCCCAGCCCGAGAATGGGGGGTTACTCGTATTGACATTAATGCTAGGGGCAACGCATCAGGACAACTCAAACCCGTACTCTCCTGTATCTTTGCCATTTTCATTTCAATATGCCATTATATTTCTCAACTACTCCTGCAGATTGTGGGTGTCATGCTGCATGAAATTTTTGTTTTATTTGAAATCCAGTACAAACATATCTAACGAGTTCTGCATTTAAATGTACCCCATTGTCTGTCCATATAATTCGGGGCAAACTAAATTGGGTCAGAAATTCCTTAATTAGGGCTTTATCAGTAGCTAGGGCAGTGTTCTCCTTGGTGGGGTATGCTTCAACCCATTTACTAAACGCACAAACCACCACCAGCACATACTTGAGATTGTTTACTCTGTTGAATTGGATATAATCCATCTGTAACACTTCAAATGGCAAAGAAGGGGGCGCAAAATATCCACTAAGGACTGTCTCCCTTCTTCCAGGATTATGCTGTAAACAGACCATGCAGTATTTGACCACATGGGCAGCTGTCTTAGGGATATTCGAGTTATTCCATACTGGATCCAATAATGAACAAATACCTTTCGCTCCAATGTGGGCAGTGCCATGGGCCATCACTACTACCGCGGACACCAGTTCATTAGGCAATAGCCATCTCTGTCTGTCAGCCAAATCAATCCATCAATCATTCTTGTCTAACCGCCCTATTTCCTGTTCCCATTTTAATAGTTCATCAAGCGTGGCTTCTTTCTGCAATTCTCTGACACTTTCAATAGTATTATAAAATACTGTAGTCTCCACCACCCATCGGGTTTCTACACTGGGGAACATTCTGGACATTTTAGTTTGTGCCGTTTCCTTCGCTACTTGATCGGCAAGAACATTTCCTTCTCCTGTAGTATCAATAATTTTCTTATGGGCACTACACTTAACGATAGCTACCTTCTCTGGTAAAGTTAAGGCATATAACAATCTTTCAATCAATGGGCCATGTTGTATTCTTTGACCATGGGAGGTAGGAAATCCTCTCTCCCTCCACAGCAGCCCAAAACTATGGGCCACGCCAAATGCGTACTGGCTGTCGGTAAATATGTTTACTCTTAAACCTTCACTCAGTTCACATGCTCTTAATAATGCTATTAGTTCAGCTGCTTGCGCTGATTGCTGAGACACCCGAGCTGTCTCTACTACTGTTCTAAGGGTAGTTATAGCATAAGCAGCTGTTGTCATGCCATCTGGTAACTTGAAACAAGAGCCATCCACATACAATTCCCCTTGCAGGACAGATAAAGGGGAGTGAGTGAGGTCTACACGTCCCTTCGTTTCTTCTTCAGTTCGAAATATACAATCATGGACATCGTCCTTTTGATCACTCGAAGGGAGGGGTAGTAACATTGCTGGATTCAGAGTGGCGCATCGTTTAATTTTGATGTGGGGTGCAAATAAAGTTAATTCATAACCAGTTAATCGTGCACTCGTGAGGTGCTCAGTTTTTGTTCGATTGTCCACAGCGTGCGGTACCATCACTGTGAGATCAGTATTCAAAACAATCCCCTCCGACTGTCTAATGGCCACCGCCACAGCAGCAGTAGCCCTTAGACAGCTAGGAAGGGCTCTGGCAACATTATCCAATACTGCCGAAAAGTAAGCACAGGGTCGTTGTTTTCCGCCAAAACCCTGGGTTAACAGTGAAAGAGAACAACCGTCCACCTCATGCACATCGAGTACAAAAGGTTTCCGCTAGTCCGGAGTACTCAAGACGGGTGCAGAACAAAGAGCAGTTTTTAAAGAAGTAAAAGCATCTTGATATTCATCCGTCCAGGGCAAAGGTTCAAAAATTAGGAATCCATTGGCGACAGTAAGAGGTTATGCCTAAAAAAGCACGAACATCCCGCTGAGTACGAGGCACTGACGTGTTAGTAATAACAGTTATTGGTTCAGGAGTTAATCGTCTACCCGCTTTTGACAGTAAATTACCAAGATAGGTCACTTCCTGTCAACAATACTGAAATTTGGACAAGGACACTTTATTACCATTCGCAGCCAAGTGGTGCAACAATTTAACGTTGTCTACCTTACAACCATCTGCCGTATCAGATGCCACCACAATATCATCCACATATTGGACGAGAACATTACCTGGAGGGAGAACCAATTCATCCAACACTGCTTTTAAAGCCTGACTATAAATACTAGGGCTTTCAGTATAGCCTTGAGGTGCACGACAAAATCTAAAACAACGGCCAGATTAGGAGAATCCAAAAATATTACGGCTGTCTGGATGTATGGGAATACTAAAGAAAGCGTTTTTAGATCAATAACTGAAAAATACTGTGCGGGTACGAGGAATCATAGTCAAGATGGCAGTGATGTCCGGGACCACAGGATATTGAGGAACCACTATTTTAATTACAAAACGATAAGTATATTTATAATCAGGGTCACCATCTAAAGGGGCCTTTTTCCAAACGGTTAAACAGGGCTATTACAAATATTTGCTGCTGTTTCTTCTACAACTCCTTTCTTAATTAAATCACGAATGACATGCAATAAAGCCTGTTCACCTTCAGGTGAAATTCGATATTGGGGAATACGTGGTAGATGCGCATTTGGTTTATGGTTATGGATACAGGGGGTATTTTCAATAATCCAACATCCGTGTCTCCTCTTGCCCAAAGAGTGGGCAGTATATCTGTAAACTCAGGAGGAAGAGGGGCATTTTTGACTAAACATTGAGATATATGTTCAATGGGAGGCTTCAATGTAAGATACACACCATCAGGAGAACAATAAATACGAGCATGCAACTTTTTTAATATATCCAAGCCTAGCAAATTTTCGCCGCAACTAGAAGTAAGCAAAAATGGTGAATCCACAGTAACAGGTCCAATAGCAAAAGGAAGTGGTTTTGAAACGGGGCTGACCACGGTGATTCCTGAAAATCCCACTGATACGTTATTTTGCCCAGACAGAGCAGCCCCTGGGACCAGTGTATGAGCAACAGAACTATTCATAGCTCCAGTGTCCACCAAGAACTTCTCAGATGTCCCCATCAATTGCCCCTGGACATAAGGCCCCTGCTGGTTGACTGGTACTGATATATGGCCCCTGCTCTGTCCGTGGCTGTCTCATGCATAATTGTTTCCACCATAGCTGTCTTCTCGATAATCCGCATTATAGTACTGCCTTCCTTGAAAAACATCAAAATAGTTTTTCCCTGACTCATCACCGGACCTGTCACCACGTCTCATACTACTTCGATCGGTACCTACTCTTCCTCGTCCTCTATTGAAACCACCTTGTCTGTATAATAATGGACACTGGGCTCGCCAGTGTCCCTCCTGTCTGCAATTCGAGCACTGATCATACCTTGCAGGGGGTCCCTGTCCTCCACCTCCTCTCATCACTGCGCCCAGTGGAAAAGAGCCCCTTCCTCCCCTTCTGCCGTTTTGCCCTCTGCTAACTTGCTGCAGCAGCACTCGGGTTTTCATCTCCTTAACCTTTTTATCTGACTTATCCTTACTCTCATTTTCTCGATGCTCATAATACTGAGCCATGCTTAGGATAACTAAGGGGATCGAAGTGGTCCAAGTACTTTCAGCAGCCTATAAACGTGTTTTTATTTCTGATAACAAATTAGTGACAAACCTATTTACAAATAGCCCTATGCCACATTCTGTGGAAAAATCCTGTCCACTGAAGTCAATAAATACTTTCTCAAACCGGGTAAAGAAGTCAGATACATTTTCATCCTTCTTTTGGATACAGGCTGTTAGCTTATCCCAATCCACCTTTCGTGGGGGAATAAGGGTTTGCATAAATGTAATAATTCGAGCCGGTATAGCTAAAATCTCATCTTTCGGCTTGTTGTCGGGTTTCCGATCTTTGTCCTATGCCTTCATTTGATCCTAGGTCCCTTCAAGTTCGGCGGCATGATCTGAATCATGCACTGTCTCCATACATCTATTGGGACCAAAAGAACAAACAATAACTCAATATCAGCTAAAGTCATAACGACCGAATTCGCGGCTACAGTTAATTCTTTATAGCTGTAGGATTTTTCCGAGGGTCAGGAAGCCGAGCTTTTAAAGTAAGGACTTCACTCCGTTTCCAAGGGGTATAAACCCATTGGTCTTGAAAATGTGACTCTACACGCGCTCTAATGACTTCTCCTCCTCCATCCAATACTTCAGGAACCTCAGGGTGGAAAAGGGGGTACACTTCTTTCATGGGGCACTGTGTCCTTACATCTGGGCATCTCCTATTCATTCGGTCTTGATAATTTATCAAAGTTTCGACATTCTGAAACACCTCATAGACCTGTAATTCGAATTTAAAAGCTCTATCTTTGATGTCACACAATATCTGGGGGGCCGGCCCTTCTTGAAACATTGTTCCCATAAATAAATCAGTCTTATGGCCATGTTGGTTCAAAATCTTCCATAGTACCCCAGATGTCTTCTAGAGTATAAATTGGATTCCGTATCCATTGGAACGCCTGAACCACTACAGCCCGTCTTTCTTCATCCCCTAAGGATGATCGAGTAAAAACTTGTCGACCTTCCATCCCTCCAATAGGGCGTTGTGGGGTGTCATCTGAAGAGGCAGCGGTCAACCTAGGGGTAACCGTCATTCCTCTAGGGGGGTGTTAAAAATACTGGGGATACAGGGGACGCAGCCACCGTCCCCGGTAACAAGGTAATTAAATCTGAGGTAGTGGGACGGAGGGTAGGAGAAGCGGGCAACAGAGCAGGAGAGTGTACAGCTACCGGCGCGGTAGCAACTGCAGGCATCACTGCTCCCGCCCTCACGTTCCGGTCCACCGGGACTGCCGGGTATAAGCCTTGCAGGGCATGCGGAGGCGGAGGGCGAACCTCTAAAAGTTCTTCTATTTCGTCTTCTGTCTTGGTTCGTGTCACATAACTTTTATCTGTTTGTAATTGAAACTGTCTATCCAATTGTTCGATATTCTTTTTTACATTTTCCTTCTCATACCCTACTGCTTTTTGGGTTACAGTCTGTCCTGCTTTAATTTTTCCCAAGTTTTTCTTCTCGTATTCGCCGTCGCTTTGCCTCCTTTAACCATAAGGTCAAAGAGTCAAACATATTCTGACGGCTCCTTCTTAAAAATAATTTATTCTGTAAGTAATTAATTTTTCTTTCATCAAAAGACCCTGTTAAGGGCCACTGTAATTCTGCATTATCTTTAGTATATTTGTTCGACAGTGTATTAAACAAAATGGGAGAAATATCATGTTTAACATACATGTAAAAACTAGGACTGCCTTCCGGAGGAGCGGGCTGTCTTTCTTCCAACCACCCACTTTTCTGACGGCAGCACCCGAAACATAATTTACTAAAACAAGAAATGTTTATGTTTTCAACAAATCATATAATTCCAACTGCAGTTACACTCACAGACGCATTCATTCAGCACACACTCTTTCACTTTTTCAACTTACAACAAGTCAATATACATACTATACTTAAAGTGCATAAATTTTGATCGATAAAGAGTACTCCGGTCATGACCTTACAATTCCATATGATATGTCTCATACGCGAACAGAGCCCATCGACTCCTGTTCGGGGAATCGATCACCCTGGATTTCAGACCACCAAAAGAATTCACAAAAGAGACAGTCCAAAGACTGCCCTGGGATCATCAGACAGGCGAACCACGGACTCTCTTACAGACTATCCCCCAGTTCTGTGCTGGTTGGGCCAGGCGTTATGGGAGCCACCCCAGACCCTGCCCTTAACCAGTTGCTCCTGGGGGCTTTTCCGAAGAGCATCCCACCGAGTGAGCACCCACCGTGCAACACTAAGGTGTCAGACGTTGTCCCAATTAATCACCAAACAAGTCTGTGGGGCACCTGCCCGTGCAGTTACACCTCTGCCACGTCAGACCCCCAGATTCCCTTGTGGTTCACTAACCACTACTTCATACTCAGTTAACTGTTCTTTTGAGCCACTTCTCAATAGTGCTCATTCGATACAATATAATTTACTCACCTGGTGCACTCAGGTCTGATTGAGCATTCTCCACTGCCAACTTCTTTTATAGACCAACACGGTCAGCTGTTCCCGGGTTAAGCCCGAAGGACTCCGGCGAAGGGTTATTTAGCAGCTGGGAAGGTCACTGGGTCGAAGAGCGGATTTTTCCTTTTCTACCACAAACTAGTTTCTCAATTAGGATCCTTTTTCAGTCCGCCCCCTCAACCAGAACCCCTCCCCGTCCCTCTTGTCCTGTTTACAGGAGGGGACAACCCTATCGCGTAGTCCCGGCGGAGTCGTCTACTGAAGTACCACAAAAAATATACCATAGAGCTATATTTACCAATAGCCCATATATCTTATTACCATATATAAATCAGTTGGCAATGGAAAAGGTTTAATTGTTTATTTTGCAAAGTGCCCTATATAGGGGAGCCTCCCTCTCGCCACAGCTCTCAAAGGTGTGCAGAGGAGACTGCTGGATCCCATTCAATACAGTGCATATATACTTTCAGCATACCCCATTGAAAGCCCGTACATGGAAAAGTACCAGTAACTGAGAAACCAACAGGAAGACTCATATAAGGCACAACAGAATGCTTCGAAACTCAGCTCAAGCTATTCCGGGGGTAGGTCAGTAAAGGTGCCTCCCTTCGGTTCTGGTGCAAGTGAGTACAGGCATGGCGCCTGCAAGAATGTGCTCATCAGAGGAAGAAAGACGGATGTGACCTTGAGTTTCCTAAGTTAGAATCAATGCTCTGTTCATAGCCCAGGCCACTCTTTCAGACTCTCCGCTTGACAGTATGTCACGTGTCTTCATTACTAATGAAAGAGACCCCAAAGAAATGAAACCAGGAGGCCATTGGTTTGGTTCAGGCCTAAGTGTTTGGTTATACATGAGTCGAGGGTATTCACAAGAGGTTTCTGTCAGGGTAGCGAATATATTTTGGATACATTATGGCAACATTATATAGTATCTATTTTATATTTCTTCAATACATATACTGTGACCAGGAGGGATTATTTCTGGACACAAGATATGTGCAGTCTTAACTGTGTGTCTAACATTGGACACTATTGAATCCCATTCGGGACGTAAATACAACTGGATTTAAGGTTGGTTTCCCGGTCAAATTTGGTCACCTTAGCGCAATACACTTGCTCTTACAAGGCATGTATTGCATTATTTTTCTTTCTTTTCTACCCGTCTCTATTCCCCTTGGATCTTCACGTATTGAGTATAGGTATTTTATTCTTTATTACATACCTTCGGTTACCAGGCAACATTAAGGGGGTGTTGTTATGTTAAATTTACTATAGCAAAGTAACTGTTCACTGTTTAGGTTCCTATGTCACAACTGGACTCACAAGGAACAAGCATGCCTTAACTCAGGACCAGTTTATTTTATGTAAGAGTGTTATTATAATTTTTCTTAAATTACACTAGTTTGTCACTTATCAATCAAGGTGACACATTTAAAACAGATTTGGTTTCCACAGGCAAGAGTAGGCAACATGAGCCGATCCTTCAAAGTTAGTCTGTCACAATGGGAAACTGACATTGGATGCTATTGTTGCATTCCTTGCATTCACAATTGTGTACTATTGTTTCCTTCTTAGCCCTTTAGAAGTCGCAGCGCATAACCATAAGCGCAACAAAACACGTGTTGGCTAAGGCTGTTGTGAATAAACTGAAGTGCATAATCCAGCAAAGACTCAAGCTTTCGTCACACTGTTTTTGATATAATTGATATACTGTTAGCGTGTGCAGGGGACTGTTGTTCTGTTAAACTTTTAAAGTCAACAACATTAACTGTAGTGAGCAGCATGCTTTCGCTAGAGGGGTAGTATTAAGGATATAGGCTGACGGCGCAACCATTAGCCTTCCACCGTCAATTATTTCTATGGAGCAGCTCCCGGATACCTAGGGACGAGCCGTAATTTTGTGAGTGTAATTTTGGTAGTCAGCATCAGTGTTCAATTCAACGAATGATGTACCAGTGTGGAGGTCATCACATGTATTGTTGCGCTTGTGAGCTAACATGTAGCTGATGCGTGCAGCCATCAGTTTTGCAGGGCATACAATCTCCTTATAACTTTCCATCCAGTACATACTATAGACAACAACTAATTAGTTTAACAGCTTAGTAGTTAATTCAACATCTGTGGAGATATAATAAGAAAGAGTTTTAGATGCTTCTCAGAGTCTGAATGCACTGTAGTGTCCACCAGAATTTCTCCACAGATGGCAGCCCTGTGTCTCGGACTGCAGTGGCTGTCTGAATCACTATCCCTCATCTCTCCATCACTTGATCCTGTGATGGGGTCTTTTCAGAGTTCCTCTAAGGTGGTTGTACCCGTCGCTTTTCTTCCCAGTTGTAGTCCACTGGGACCTGGAGGAGGAGCTAACCTGTGTTTCACTGTAGGTCTGCCCTGGAAATGTGTCTTTAAGAAATGCCCAGTCGGCCTCTTAGGTGTTGAAGAAGTGACTTTGATGACCATGGAGTATTTTCAACCGTGCCAGGTACAGCAAAGCCTATTTGAGGTTTAGTGATCTCAGATGCTCTTTCACTTCTTGGTAGGACACACTTTGGCATTGAAAAAACAATGCATAGTCTGGGAACAGCGATACACATGCATTGTCATAAAGCAGAGGTGCTTTCTCTTGTGCACTTCTGAGAATAGTGTCCCGGTCTTTGTAGTTGATAAAGCAAGCCACAATTTCAAGATGGAAAACTAATTTCATGGAGTTCATGTCAACAAAACTGGGGCTCAGTTTTTTCAAAATACAAGTACTTACAGATTCAAAGTTGGGCAAACCATGCAGGATCAGAGATTGGACAGGAAAATGAATTTGAACTAAAACTGGAACTAGTGGTTTTTAAGAAGGAAGTTGCTTGCTGGTACTGGCGAATATTGGAGATGGAGGATGGGATATTTGATCTACCAGAGACCCTGTGGAAGAATAGCTTGCCAAGGATTGCTACAGAAGACCAATGGCAAGTAACTATGAGCATGCTATATAGAATTGTTAAACCTGCCAATCTAAGGCGAAATGTTTTATTTACTATCCACAGGGCATACTGGTCCCCCTACAGGCTTTCTAAATTTAAGGATGGAGGATTGGTGGAATGTCCAAAATGTAAGGCCCCAAATGTTGATGACTTGCATATGTTCGTATCATGCCCGAATATCAAACAATTCTGGATTGACGTGAGTAACTCCCTCTCCAAATCATTGAATCAACCCATTGAGGTAAGCCCCGAATTAATTATTTCTGGGAGACATGATTTGCAAAATAGAGTTTTGGGTAATAATGTAAGACTTATCTTTTATGCTATGTTATTAGCACGTCGGGAGATATGTAAATTATGGGTCTCACCACTCAGTCCTACTTTATTGGACTGGATATTAGCCATGAGATATATAGCGAAGTTAGACATGTTAGATAGCTCTAAAAGAAATAGAGGTTTTTGGATACCCTTCCTGCTAAATTTTGGTTAAAGTTATATTTATGTTAAAAGTCAAAAGATTAAGCCCGTGCCTGTCTCGCTGGTATTTGGAATCGATAACGAGGAATAGAGATGGTGGAGGATACACATCTTGGGTCAGGTGGTCAAGAAGGAGATTCGAGAGGGGACCAGACTCAAAAATATGTGTTGTTCATGCCCCATTACTATAGACCAGCCCAAGAGACAATAACAGCCCAGAGGTGGGAAAGTAACAAAGATATGGGCGGCAAGACGGCAAATGAGGATTAAAAAAAAAAAAAAAAAAAAAAAAAAAAGCAGAGGTGCTTTCTATTGCGCACTTCTGAGAATAGTGTCCCGGTCTTTGTAGTTGAGAAAGCAAGCCACAATTCGGCATGGTGGTGCCCCCGGAATTGGCTTTTTTGAGCGGACTCTGTGTTCCCTTTCCACACAGAATATCTCAGCGAGACCCTCCATGGCTACCAGTTCACGTAACCATGTTTTTTTTAAGAGGGTAGCATTGGGGCCTTCACAATTTTCAGGTAGGCCGATTATTCGCACATTGTTTAGGCGCAAGCACCCTTCTGCATCTTTTAAGTTTTTTCGTTGTTTTTTTTATATAGTTCAAACTAGACCTTAGACATCGGGTATCAGAGTGATTTACATGAGCACCAGTTTTGTTACAGATGGACACAATTATTTTTGTTAGGCACGGGGAGATTAAGTGATATCCCCAGAATCACAGGTTGTTACTTAACGTCAACGTCGTCCGCTCTAGCCAAAAGGCGACCTCCCATCCCCTCTTTTCTATTCAGTCCTACATTGTGGCCACTTGGAGATGTGCAATGTTGCATGCATGCTATGTCTGTTGCAGGACCACTTCATACATCACTGTTGTTGTATTTTTTATGGTATCCTCATGTTTGGTATTATCTGTTTGGAGGAGACATAGGTCCATAGTCAGGACTCCCAGGTGCTGTTTAATCGTCATTCCAGAGTCTTGGATTTCTTTCGGGATGATTCCCAATTTGTCAATCAGTGGATTCAGCACTGTGGAGGGTGCACAATCTTCTCTGAGCTTGGTAGAGGAGCCATCTGCCTCTCCAGTCTACAAGCGCCCATGAACTATCATGTCTGTTGTCTTCCCCCTCGTGCTGGCCATGGTGTCACTCCACCCTTCCGGAGGAGATCTACGCTGGTTGTCAGGACCAGTCTGGCAGCAGTGGTGAGCGCCCAAGTTTGGTGGCGCAGGACCAGGGCAAAGTCACAAGTTCAAGCTGACTGTGATGGAGCGCCGGCAGGTAACAGGACCAAGTTAGGCCTATTGAAAAAAAGTACCTTCAACTGTTCTATATATTGTGTTGTGTAATTATCAAGTTAAAATACGTGGAAAGTGCCTTGGGTGTTTTGTGTGAATGTTTATGTCTGATTTTCCATCGAGTGTTCTGTGAAGAATAGTTTTTAAAGAAAGTGGTACTGAAGGTTGTCTGAGACCAGAAGTGGAGGTTGTGAGCTGTGGTCAGAGAATGCTTATACCATCTTGCATGAATTATAACCTAATAAATAATACCAGTGTTTGTGCTCCATACAGCTGATTACTTTATGAGTGTAAGCAACCTGTTACAGTACTCTTTCAGTAGGTAGCAATACGTAGAAAAAAGGCTCAAAGAGGGATATGAGCCAGTGGCTCAATCTCCTATTGGTGGGTGTGACAAACAAGAAGGAAAGGGGGGTGCTGAAAAAATAGGGAACTCCGAAGAATGCAGAAAACTGGAAGATGTAGTGAGGCAATCCCTGTGAGGAAACGCAACATAAATAATCTACCCAGTTCCCTTTGTTTTGCATTAGATAAATTCCTATATTACATTCACAACAAATACATGAGGGAATAGGGAATCAATAAAATCCCAAGACAATGAGTAATATGATGTGAAAGTTATGTTACTCAAAAAGGTTTGGAAACCAAACAATGGACTAGAGGGTCGAGTGTGAGAAGGATAAAGAGGATATGAGATCATGAGATTTGCGAGACATGTTTAGTTCTGGCTTGACAGTGGAGCTGTCTGCAAAATTGAATGTTAAAAATACTTTAAAATATACATAAAGTAGGCTTTGTCCTTACGTGTCAGGTTTCTGGTGAAAAGCCCCTCTTATCTCTATACTGCTACATGGATGATTAAAGGTAACAACCTGCCCGCTATAAGAATCAGGAAAAAACAGTGAAAGCAAGTGAGAAAGAAAAACAGGAAAAGAAAGTGAACTGGAGTTTGACATTGGATCAGATTTGTCACGGGCATTGAGCAATGCAGGGTAGACTCCTTGGCAGAGGAATAGTCAATCCACATAATAATAATCCTCATTTGCAAAGCGCACAATCACACGTAAGGGTTTCTAGGCGCTGGGGGTCGTCGGGAAGATTAAGCAAGCTATTGCCCAGAGTCACATGGTGCTGGGCTAATCTGCCACCAGTTCCGGGAATCGAACTGTGATCCCCAGATTCCTGAGTCTGTCACCCTAGCCACGGCGCCACACCTCTCCCTCTTTAAAGAACCAGCTCTAAGGTAAGTAGTAAACTACAGGTAATTGCTCTTTCCAGAACAATTAGTTGTTGCACTTGTGAGATTTAGGCTTATCTATTTTGGCAGTAGAGGTTGCTGTGACCTTTCAGACTGGGATACTAGACAGAAACACCAGGACACCATCGCAAAAAGCCCAGATACAAGCTTAGGCAGTTAAAGGGAGTTGCCATGCCCAAAGGCATGAGTAGGAAGTTATTATGGGTTGTGGTGCCCACCTAATCGCGCACTGTTCACTTGGTGCTCCGCACCTTATAATTTTAGGTTTTATACGTACTGTGAATCAACTCTTTTTCATGTGTCAACAATTTAACATTTTATCATATTTTTCATTGTCAACATTTCATATTGTTATTCATTATATTCATAACATCATATATTCAAGCTCAATCTTTGATTTATAAACATTTGAATTCCACTTGGTTTCAACATAGTTCAAAATAACATTTCAGCAATTTTCACGATGAAGCCCAATGCATTTCGGCACCATAGTGGCGCCGAAATGAGTATCTGACTCCAATGCCCTAGAAGTGTACTAAGAACTAGGAAGGGTGCTTTGTGAAACAAGTTTGTTGAGTTTGCTCAATTCTTTTTGTTTCCATTGTCCCATTTTCCGACCTTTCCAGCCCCAACTAGCCTGTTGCCTGATGCAATATCTGTCAGGCCTGAATCCTGATAGTACCCCTATCCCCAGTTACCGACACTGACTTTTCCAATGATATTACTATGACATTTCTTTACCAGACAAGAAGCATGGACATAATATGCCAGTTTCCCTGGTTGCCCAGAGAAGTCCTGCTTCTTCCAGGAAACCAAATATTGTAATTGTATTCAGTTAATGTCTAAGTCCACTATAACCTCAACCTCACATTCAGTGGATCCATCTATCTGTCTTGGTTTCTTTTCTGCTTCAGGTTGATACTGTTCTTCTGTTTTGGTTGCATTCCAAGTTGGTTGCATGTGGAAAATAAGTACCCAGGCCATGAAAGTGATGTATTCTTCCTATAGGTTAGTCTTTTCCTGTTTATTCTTTGCTCTACTCGATGATATCCACAAGTCAGTTGCAAGCAGTCACCGCTCGTGCAGGAGCAGTGGAGCTGGGTGAGTGGTGGTATCGACAGACAACAAGGAAGGAAAATTAAATAAATAATTAATTTTCCCTCGTAGTCTGTAGAAATCCCCCACCACCACCAGGCCCCATCGCTCTAACCTGCACGTTGCGCGGCTGGTCCCAAGCCACACCAAATGCCATCTTCTCCTAAGTCAGGAATGTTTTGATCTACAGTTCACAGTTCACAGGCTTTTTGGCTCTAGTAATCAGTTCCTTTGCACTATTTCCTATCTTCAGTCATGGGGAGGAGGTGCGAAGGAAGGAATTAGAGGTAGGGCCAAGGACAAACATAGCTGCACAACTTCCACATCCTCCACTTAGGCTTAACTATGTGACATTTCAGGTATCACAATACAATCCAATAGAATCTCACTTTCTCCACTATTTGCATCACCTCCTCCTTACCTGCCTTCAAAAAGGAAGCAAAACTAATTTTGTTCAACCTTGATTACTTGTGCTAACCATGTGCCTGCTGCTGCACCAAGGTGTTCAGCCTGCACAACTTTCTGGTTCTCATCCTAGATCAAGTGGCTGACTATGAGAAACAATATCATTCTCATGCAAAGGTTTTTTTTGTCTCAGTCTTTCTCTGACTGGGGACCAATATGCAACTGAAAAATGACCCTATCTGATAGATAACCACTGTTCGGTACTGAAGAAGTTGTTTTGTATTATCTAAAGAAAATTCAAAGTAGTTCTCACAAGTGAACTCATTTGTAGCTCTGACCAAGACCAATACGCATTGCTTAACACAGACCCCGCAGCCCCTGTGGGGGGGGGGGGGCAGAGGCGTAACAAACGCCCCCGCAGCCCCCGCGGTGTGGGGGGCCCCACTCTCTACAGTTAATGAAGGGGGCCCGGGCCCCTCAGCTCTTCTGAGAGCTGTGAGAGAGGCTTGCTAAAGCAAGCCTCTCTCCCTCTGCGTCTGAAGCAGGTGCAGCCTGCTCTGAGCCCCTCGCCCCTTCGCTCTGACTGAAGATAAACAAAGTGGAGGCAGGCCCGGGACAAGGGTGGGGGCCCCAGAGATAGCAGTCTCCACTGCTCCTCTGAGGCAGCACAGAGTCCGGGCCCCACTCTCTCTCTCTATAAGCAAAGCCCACCCCACAAGAGAAGAGACAGGGACAAGGGTGGGTGTGGGGTCCCAGAGACAGCAGTCTCCACTGCTCCTCTGAGGCAGCACAGAGCCCGGCCCCACTCTCTCTCTCCATAGGCAAAGCCCACCCCACAAGAGAAGAGAAGAGACAGAGACAAGGATGGGGTGGGGTGGGGTGGGGTGGGGCCCCACCCCCAGAGAGCAAGAGCAGGAGACAGCAAAGAACACTGCTTGGGACTCTGACAAGGGTGGGAGTGGGGCCTTCCAGATAGAGCATTCTCCAGGTCAAAGCTCATATGACAAGGGATGAGGCAGCAAAATGGTGCCCTCAGGTAAGCACTCTTTAGAACGCACCATGGGTGTCCGCAGGGGGGGGGGGCAAGGAGGGCTGTGAAGGGTGCAAAGCAGAGGGGAGAAGGGGGCAAGGTAGAGAGGAGAAGGGTGTAAGGTAGAGAGGAGAAGGGTCCAAGGCGGAGGGGAAAAGGGTGCAAGGTGGAGGGGAGAATGGTACAAGAGGGAGGGGAGAAGGGTGCAAGATAGAGAGGAGAAGGGTGCAAGGCGGAGGGGAGAAGGGTGCAAGGCAGAGTGGGGTAGGGTGCAAGGTAGAGAAGGGTGCAAGGCGGAGGGGGAGAAGGGTGCAAGGCAGCGAGTTGAAGGGTGCAAGGTAGAGAAGGGTGCAAGGCGAAGGGAGGGAAGGTTGCAAGGCAGAGGGGAGAAAGGTGCAAGGCAGAGAAGAGAAGGGTGAAAGGCAGAGAAGAGAAGGGTGCAAGGCAGAGGGGAGAAGGGTGCAAAGGCAGAGGGGAGAACGGTGCAAGGTAGAGAAGGGTGCAAGGCCGAGGAGGAGAAGGGTGCAAGGCAGAGCGGAGAAGGGTGCAAGGCAGAGGGGAGAAGGGTGCAAGGCAGAGGGGAGAAGGGTGCAAGGCAGAGAGGAGAAGGGTGCAAGGCAGAGGGGAGAAGGGTGCAATGGCAGAGGGGAGAAGGGTGCAAGGTAGAGAAGGGTGCAAGGCCGAGGAGGAGAAGGGTGCATGGCAGAGTGGAGAAGGGTGCAAGGCAAAGGGGAGAAGCTTGCAAGGCAGAGGGGAGAAGGGTGCAAGGTAGAGAAGGGTGCAATCCAGAGGGGAGAAGAGTGCAAGGTAGAGAGGAGAAGGGTGCAAGGCAGTCAGGAGAAGAAGCAAGGCAGAGGGGAGAAGGGGTCAAGGTAGAGAGGAGAAGGGTGCAAGGTAGCGACGAGAAGGGTGCAAAGCAGAGAGGAGAAGTGTGCAAGGTAGAGAAGGGTGCAAGGTGGAGGGGAAAAGGGCGCAAGGCAGAGGGGAGAAGGGTATAAGGCGGAGGGGAGAAGGGTGCAAGGTAGAAAAGGGTGCAAGGCTGAGGGGGAGAAGGGTAGAAGGGGGAGGGGAAGGGGGAGAAGGGTGCAAGGGGAGGGGAGAATGGTGCAAGGCAGAGGGTAGAATGGTGCAAGGTAGAAAAGGGTGCAAGGCGGAGGTGGAGTAGGGTGCAAGGCAGAGAGGAGAAGGGTGCAAGGCAGAGGGGAGAAGGGTGCAAGGCAGAGGGGAGAAGGGTGCACGGCAGAGGGGAGAATGGTGCAAGGCAGAGGGGAGAATGGTGCAAGGTAGAAAAGGGTGCAAGGGGGAGGTGGAGTAGGGTAAAAGGGGGAGAAGGGTGCACGGGAGGGGGAGAAGGGTGCAAGAGGGAGGGCGAGAAGGGTGCAAGGCAGAGGGGGGAAGGGTGCAAGGGGGATGGTGATGAAGTTAAAAATGTGCCCCCCCTGGAAACATTTCTGCGGACGCCCATGGAACACACACTACTTTGTGAGGGAGAGTGGGAGAGAGTGGAGAGAGAGAGAGAGTGGAGAGAGAGAGAGAGAGTGGAGAGTGGAGAGAGTGGAGAGAGAGACAGTAGAGAGAGACAATAGAGAGAGAGTATAGAGAGAGTGGAGAGAGTGGAGATAGACAGTGGAGAGAGAGAGAGTGGAGAGTGAAGAGAGCGTGGAGAGAGAGTGGAGAGAGAGTGGTTAGAGAGTGGAGAGAGAGTGGAGAGAGAGAGTGGAGAGAGTGGAGAGATTGGAGAGAGAGTGTGGAGAGAGAGTAGAGAGAGAGTGGAGAGAGAGAGAGTGGAGAGAGAGTGGAGAGAGAGTGGAGAGAGAGTGGAGAGAGGGTGGAGAGAGAGTGGAGAGAGAGTAGAGAGAGAGTGGTGGGAGACAGTGGAGAGAGAGAGTGGGGAGAGTGGAGAGAGAGAAAGTGGAGAGAGAGTAGAGACAGAGTGGAGAGAGACAGTGGGGAGAGACAGTAGAGAGAGATAGAGAGAAGGGAGAGAGGGTGGAGCAAGAGAGTGGAGAGGGAGGAGAGAGAGAGTGGAGGGAGACAGCGGAGGGAGACAGTGGAGGGAGACAGTGGAGAGAGAGTGGAGAGAGAGATAAATAGTGAGAGAGTGAAGAGAGAGTAGAGAGAGAGAAAGTGGAGAGAGAGACAGTGGAGAGAGCGTGGAGAGAGGGACAGCAGAGATAGAGTGGACAGAGTTGAGAGAGAGAATGGAGAGAGAGAATGTAGAGAGTGGAGAGAGAGTAGAGACTGACTGACTGACTCAGAGACTGAATACTGACTGACCGAGAGACTGACTGACTGAGAAACCTACTGAGAGAGAGAGATTGGCTTACTGAGAGAGTGACTGACTGACTAACACAGAGAGAGAGAGACTGATTGGGAGTGAGACTGACTGACAGAGAGAGAGACACTGACTGACTGACTGAGGTAGAGAGATACTGACTGACAGTGAGAGCTTGACTGACTGAGAGAGACTGACTGAAAGAGAGACTGACTAAGAGAGAGACTGACAGAGAGAGAGAGAGAGAGACTGACTGAGAGAGAGCCTGACTGGCTGACAGAGACTGACTGACAGAGTGAGAGACTGACTGACTGAGGTAGAGAGAGAATGACTGACTGAGAGAGACTGACTGACTGGGAGAGAGAGAGACTGACTGGGAGAGATAGAGACTGACTGACACAGAGGGAGACTAAGAGAGAGAGACTGACTGAGAGAGAGAGAGACTGACTGACAGAGACTGACAGAGAGAGAGAGAGACTGAGAGAGTAAGAGACTGACAGAGAAAGAGAGACTGACCGACAGAGAGAGAGACTGACTAACAGAGAGAGACTGACTGAGAGAGAGAGACTGACTGAGAGAGAGACTGACTGACAGAGAAACTGGCTGACAGAGAGAGAGAGAGACTGACTGAAAAAGAGAGTCACTGACAGAGAGAGAGAGACTGACAGAGAGACTGGCTGCGGGCGAGAGAGAGAGAATGACTGACCGAGAGCGGACCAGAGCTGTGGGACTGAACGGAACCAAACCCGGTATCAAAGCCCCCAACCAAGAGGATCGTGAGGACGCCGGAAATCAGCAAATCGGCAAATGCGGTCTCGGTGAGTCGTTTCAAGACCGGGTGAGGGAGGTGTGTAGCGTGGAGCAGGTAGCGGGGAGAACGCTCCGGCTCTCGGTTGCCAACTGCGGTTCCCCGTCACCCGTGGCTCCCCCTCTCCCCCTGCTCCTGCATCCTATGCTGCCAGAGTCTCGGCGTCTCTAACGCCACCAGAGCCTCACCGGAGCCTCACCCTTCACCCCTGTCTTATTCCCGTTTTGGCATCCATCTGCCAGGATGTGGGGGGGCTGAGGCTGCTAAAGTCTCTACTGCGGTGAGAGGAACAGGGGAGAGGGCACAGCCCTGAGGCAAGGCGAGGTCCTTTATTTATTGAATTGAGTGCTGGGAAGATTATAGAAGCACTAGAGCCGGAGGGCGGTTTTCAGCCCGCTTTGCTTTGAGGATTAAAAAAAAAAAAAAAATCGGCGGCGCCTGGTGATCGAAAATATCCGCAATTAAAAGAAGCTGGTGAGGAGACACTATGCTCCGGCGTGAATACTGAAAACCCCATAAGACAGGTGGACCTTTGGTCTGTACTTCTAAAGCGCCTTGCGCGACTTAAAGTTTAAAAGTACTGGCTCATTAATGGTGAAAGAGTGCAGCAGAGTGCAGAGTGCAGCAGAGAGCAGCGAACGCCAGTGAACGCCAAACGCCAAACGGGTAACACGAGGCAAGAGGAGAGAGAAGCGCTGGCTCTGGCTCTGGTTTCAGCTCCAGCAGTTTTAAGAGGGGATTTTAAAGGCACGGCTGAAATAAAAAAGTTTCCGACATCAAGACTTCAAGACATCAGGACACTGGGAAGCCCCCTTGTAAGCCCCTGTGGAGGATTTGGAGACTAAGAGGGGGCTTTGCAATAGCTGGAGCAGCGGTTCGACAAAGACAAAGACAGAACCAGCACAAGAGGCAAAGCGCCAGAAGCCAGAAGCAGATCGACACCCCCTGAACCCAACCAATAAACAAGTAAGGAGGGGTAAAAGAACAGGGCTCAAGGGTCCAAGGGCCAAAGGGCCAAAGGGCCAAAGGGGACAGTAAAACCGAGAGGGACGGGAGAGAATACTGGCAATTGCATGGTACTAGTCCAGTCAACCCAGTCTTTGGTACCAGTGCAAAAGGGCTGGAGAGTGATACATATGAGAAAAGTACATTCTGACGGACTAATAAGACATAACAAGTCATAAAGGCGAACCGAGATAGCTGAATCAGTCTCTCATACTGAGTTCATTTGCAGTAACACAGAAATAAACTTTTACGTTCCTTGCCAAAAAGCTATTTACCTAACCATCCAATCCCCGTTTATATTCCCAAGTGTATTCCCCCGACAGCAGCTGTCGCGCAGGCGGCAGACGGGCTTGGGGATTCCAGGGTAAGACAACACAGGAGAGGAGGAGGAAAAGGCAAAACTCTGGAAAATTTGTCAAACATGCGGTCAGGAAAAATTAGACAAACTCGAACACAGAAAGCCAAAAGAAGGTTGACAGTAAAAGGGAAGAAAGATGAAGGGAGTAAAGTAATACAGAAGGGTCAACCAGAAACGAACATTCTGTCCAGGCACCAACACACATGGCGGAACCTTTTAAGTTCGGAGGCGAAATGTTGAAACACAATTTTCAATTCTTAAAAGAGCAAGGGGCAACAACACAATGCAATGGCGCAAAATCTCAAAAAAGCCCTAAAAACCCAATCGGCTCGATTTCATCACGCAAAAAACGCAAGATAAGAAATGATTCAGAAATAAGTACAAGTCCTAACCTAAAAGAAAAATCGACAATAAAAAATTGGCTGATAAAAACCTTGGCACAAGTTCATGCACCTCAAAACCAAACAAAGTCAACACCCAACAAAACATCAGAGGAGGCTAACGAAAGTAGCCCAGCCTCCATAAATCAGAGCATTTTAAGATCCCAAACAAATCTACAGAAAAGCGCACAAAAATTCGAGTGGTCCAAATCACTTTCGATCTTCGATGAAACGGAACTGCGTAGAATGCTCGAAGAATGCTCGAAGAGAACACACACAAGGAAGCCGATCCAACGCAACTGAGTCTAGAAAATTTGGGAAAATTGGAATACCCGGATAACATTGGCGAAAGAAAAGCTAATGGCCAAGAAAGGAAGATAACAACCGCTCCAATAATCCTTACATCAAGCCCAATAAGACAACCGGCAGATAGGAACCAAGACTCTACCATAATAAAGAGCACAACAAAAGAAGAACACCCTATAACTATTTCTTCTTTAGAAAGTTTAAATAGATCAACAGGGTTACACCCACAACAAAAGGAAGGAAAATCCACACTTTGGGGGGATGTGCTCCTAAACAGTTTACAACAAGCAATTAATGCGCTGAACTTTCAATCCAACAAACTCGACGTGCAGGTAGATTTGATGAACCTAATCGCATCTCACATAGCGGGAATACATTTGAAACTGGAAAAAATGTCGTCATACATCATAAAAGAAAAGGAGGAAGATAAAAAATGGAAAGAGAAACTAATAGATCAAAACTGCGTTTGTAAGGACATAATAGACAAATTAGCAACCTTACCAGCCATCTTGAAAGAAATATTAGCAGTAACAAGTGGGAAAACCAGCAAAGGCGAAAATCCCAACACAGAGGAAAATAAAAACGGAAACCAAAACAGAATAAGTCACGACATCGAGGAAGAAAAAACTCTAAATGATACAGAGGAAAACGAACAAAAAAAGGGAGGTCTGGGAGAAAACAAAACAATGGGTTCATCGAGTACATCAGAACCTCTAACAAAAAGACAGCGGAAACGGGCAAGGAAGTCAAGAAAAAACGCTACCAGAAGTAAGCAGGCAAAACAATTCTTTGCCATTTTTAAACAGAAAACAAAAGAGGCCAGAATAAACCCAATCACAGACACTCCAACTACAGACACTCCAACCAAAGAAGACGGAAACAAAGAAACAAACATAGACAAAGCAGAGGAACAAACAAAACCTCCAGACAGAACCAAAATAATAATAAACACACAAGGACAATCAAAAGACGAGGAACGGTTACTCAGAAAAAAAGCAAATGAAAATAGCAAAACGCTAAAAAAGGATTATATAGAGGTGTTAGAAGAAGAAAAAACAAAGGAAAATAATCCAAAAAGGGAATGTGAAACATGGGACAACAAAGGATCAATTCAGCATACTGAAAGAAATTCACCATACACTAAGGAAAAAAAGGAAAAAGAGCAAAACCATAAAACAGAAGTCAACCAAGCGAGGAAACCAAATATTGGCCTGATCATCACAGCGGGAAATAATGGAAGAACATGCAGAGACCAGGAAGCTGAGTCAAATAATAAAACATGCCAAAATGAAGGAAACTTCCAAACAGGTCAAGACAAAATACACCTCTTACAGCAAGCACGCACAGTAGATTCCATTCGTTCGGACCTAACAACTATGGCCGTACATAACCCACATTCGATTTGATACAATAGAGGGAAAAAGGAGAATTTACCAAACCGGACACCCTGAAACAGCAAGAAGGGAAACAGAATGGAAATTACTGTTCAAGCCGGAATTCCAAACAAAAGGAAATGCAGACACGCTGAACAGGGGAAACATCCTTCGATTAATCGAAGAGATACCAACACTGAGGGGGATAACAACAAGTGACCTGAAAGCAGTAGAATTTATCCAGGGAAATACAGATAGGGGCTCGGAAATAAGTAGTACCACCTGGGCATCTAAAGAAATAGCAGAACTCATATTCTCAACCAGAACACAGTTTACAGAATGGGGAATAACCTTAGAACGTCTGACCCCAATAAAATATCCATTCCCCTTACTAATCAACAAGACTACCCAACCTAACAACGTAAAGGGAAAAACTCAAACAATCCTGAAAGGAGCAAGAAATAAATCTATTTCGGAACAAGACCTGAGTAGTACCAAAACAAGCAACTACACCAGGGTCTGAAGGAACACAATGACTGAACCTGGTTGACACAGGCGCTAAACTCCCATTGATCCTGCTGCATGCAAATCGATACAAAACAATCGAAAACCAAATGCCAATTTATCTCCAATACCAGAAACAAAAATAAGGATTTGCTCGTGGAACGTACATGGTTTTAAAAAAATGTCCCAAGACCGAGAAACAACAGATTACCTGAGTAAATTCGAAATATTTTACTTCAGGAAACCTGGAATGTAACCGCGAGGCCAATTATGGGATAAGAGGAACATCACATAATGGCAGAAAAATTTGCAAAGTATGGTCACCCATGGGGAGGTCTGTCAATCTTCATTAACAATAATTTAGACTGGAAAACAGAACTGCTCTGTCTTGAATGACATTCAAGACAGAGCAAGAAAAAATGGCAGAGGATATGCGTTGGAAGATGGAGGACTTTGAAAATAGGCAGAGGAGGAACAATGTTCGCTTGCTGGGTGTGGCGGAAGGGTCAGAAGGACAGGATGTCAGGCAATTCGTGATAAATTTACTGAAGGGTGCCTTTCCAGAATCCCAGTGGCAGTGGGAAACAGAAATACAGAGGGCACATAGGTTCCCATTTACAGTAAGAAAAGCTGGGGGTACAGGAGGAGGAGGGAGGGATGGTCAGAAAAACCATCCTAGGGCAATATTAGTGTATATTGGGAACTTCCTGCTCAGAGAGGAGATTTTGAGCAAGGCAAAGCCAGAGAGTAGGAGGACTTTTGAAGACATCACCTTTTTTGCCAGGCCTGACTTCTGCCATTTCACAGTAGAGAGGAGGTGGAAGTTAAGGCAGTTGATCGCTCCCTTCCAAGCTCTTGGTATGGAAGCATATTTACTCTACCCAGCCAGACTCAAAGTAATTGTGAGAGGGAAAACTTGGATGTTTAACTCTGAGATTAAAGCTGAGCTCTTCTTAGAAGAAATGAGGAAGCAGAAGGGAGGTTAAGAGGTATAGATATTTATATATGTCTATACACGTTTTTGGATAAGAGAGAGGGGGATTTAAGGGGAGCACAGCAAAGTAATTGAATTGAGTGGGGGAGGGAAGCGACTTGCACAACAAAGGCGGGCACACATAGGTCAGTTGACCTATTTGCCTGTAAAAGGGAGGGGGGGGGCAGAGCAGGGGTGGAGAGGGAGGGAAGGGGAGGGTGTGGGGGGGTGGAACGAGAACATTTTTTCTTTAAGATATGGCACATTGTTATGTATTCAAGAACTAGAGAAAGTATGCAGTCTGGTTTGATGATGATAAATAATGTTTATCTTGTGTGGTACCTGTTAAAGTTAGCACAATGGCATGTAGGATAGCATCACTCAATGTATGTGGTTTAAATGAGCCTAATAAGAGAATGAGAGTTGCAGCGTATTTAAAATCCTTGCGATTAGATTTGATATGTCTGCAAGAAACCCATATAGAGTCAAGTAGGTCATATCTTTTAGAGCAATTAGGATTTGATTTGTTGGCAAGATCTAAACAAGAGACTAGGACCAGAGGTGTAGCAATCCTGGGTAGACAAAGGGATGTCGTAGTAGGGAAGAAGAAGGAAGATAAATGGGGGAGATGGGTTATCTTAGAAATCTGTTTTAAAGGGCAGAAATTAACGCTAGTTACTATCTATGGATCTACAGAAGATGACCCTGATGTATTCCAGTTCCTTGATGCGGAGTTAGCCCAGTGGAATGAACCCATAGTATGCTGTGGAGATTTTAATATTCACGACCTAGAGAGCTCATTTACACGAGCAAATGCGACCTATCGAGGTAGGAAAAGGAAAGTATTTAGGGCTCTAGCAGATATGGTCTCACATAATGCTCTGGTAGATCCTTGGGTAAAGTTACATCCCCACCTTGATGGTTGTACTTTCTTTTCTGCCCCTCATAAAGTAATGGTTAGGCTTGACTACTTTCTGATAACTAATTGTTTACTAACCGAGTCGCAGGTGGAGAAGTTACCCAGGGTAATTTCAGACCATAGCCCGGTGATCCTTACTATTAAAATCAATCAAATACCAAGAATTCCTGCACAATGGACTTTTGAGAGAGGCCTCTTAAAGGATCCTGCATATAGGGAGCATATGGTAGTTTGGATCAAATGGTTTTGGGATATAAATAGGGGGACAGCAGCCCCAGGGGTGGTCTGGGATACATTCAAGGCAGGAATAAGGGGTGAAACAATTAGTTTTGCAATGGGGAGACAAAAAAGAGAAAGGGAAAAGAGAGAGGAGATAGGACAGAGGTTGCTAAGAGAGGAAGGAAACTTAAGTAGGGCTATAAGACACAATCTACCCTTAGAGGATTGTCTGCTTAAGATCATAGCTCTAAAAGCTGAAGCAGTGGAAGGATTCGCGAGGCAGGCGGCAGATAACTTCTTAACAAAAAAGGAAAAAATATACGAACTCAGTGAGAAGGTGGGGCGGGTGCTGGCAATTAGAACTAGGCAGAGAGCAGCTGAAGCAGGAATAAAAGAAGTAAGGGACGTGCAGGGGAACATGGTCATGGAGACTAACCTAGTAAGACAAGTCTTTAGAAAATTCTATGCGGATTTATATACTCCAGAAGATCCAACGAATCTAGAAGAGATTGATAAATATTTGAGTAATATTCCCCCACCAATAATGTCAGAAGAAGACAGGGAAATATTAGATGGACCATTACAGCTTGAAGAGTTAGAGGAAGCTCTTGGAAGTTTACCGGCAGGTAAAGCAGCAGGGCCGGACCAGATTCCACTTGAATTTTATCAAATATTTAAAAAAGTGCTTTTGACAGATATGTTCATGATAATGCAACAAGCACAGGCAGGGGAACCCAGCCCGGAGACGTGGGGAGGGGCTGACATAATAGGTATTTTGAAAAAGGGGAAGCCACCAGAAACACCAGGGTCATATAGGCGAATCACATTAATGAACTCGGATGTTAAAATTTACTCTAAAATTTTAGCAAAAAGGCTGGCTGGGATAATCGAGCAGCTTGTAACCCCCATCCAGCATGGATTCATTCCTGGGAAAGGGACCACGCAGCATGTAAGGACTGTGATCACGATGTTGGACTCTGCGGATATCCTAGGAGACCCTGTCGCAGCACTATTTCTGGATGCCGAGAAGGCATTTGACAGGGTCTCCTGGGATTATCTGTGGCAGGTTATGAGGTGGTGTGGACTGGGGGAATCTTTTATAAAAGCCATACGGGTACTTTATAATGCACCAACAGCAAGAATAAGAGTGAATGGAGGGCTTTCTGATAATGTAAAAATTGCTAGGGGGACTAGGCAGGGATGTCCCTCCTCTCCCCTGCTGTTTGCGCTATACTTGGAACCACTACTACGAAGGCTTGAAGCTAATCAAAAGATACCACCAATGAGGATTAATAACTGTGTGGTGAAGACGTTAGCCTACGCAGACGACGGTGCAATTTTAACTCCTAATCCCACCTTAGCTATAAAAGAGGTGGAGATAGAGGCTCAGAGGTTTGGAAAGATTTCAGGGTATAGTCTAAATAGACTAAAACGCAGATAATCAAAAATAGATATACTGTATGTACTGATGACAGGGTGGTCAACTCAGCAGTATACTTAGGGGTGCTTTTAACGACAAGTTTGGATAATATAGTAGAGCAGAATTTGGCACTTCTAATTGATAAAGTTAAAAAAGACTTAGAAAGGATGAATAATTTGCACCTTTCCCTTATGGGATGTACGAATATAATTAAAATGTTAATTTTACCTAAATTTCTATATTTCTTTCGTTCTATTCCTTTAGTTTTTGAGGCTAGATGGTTTAATTTGTTTGAGAGGGTACTTAATAGATTTATTTGGGCACATGGGAAAACTAGACGGGCCTATAGATATATGACCCTCCCAAGAGAAAGAGGTGGATGGGGGGCACCTGATTTTAGGCTATATCAGATGGCTGCAGCACTGCAGTATATGCAGGGGTTAATTGGGGGTGGAGGAAGTGATATCAGGGTTACGACTATGTCAACAGAAGTTTACTCTATTATATTGGGGCAGAGGCAGAAAATAATTTTTTAAATAGAGTTGAGTTTGGATACCATAAAAGGACTAGATTTAAGACTGTAGTGGCAGCAGGCAGGGTATGGATTGCATTCCTAAAAAAAATGGGGCTGGGAAGATATAACAGATATGTCAGGCTTTATAAGAACAGATCTTTCCCGGCGGAAGTATTTGCAGATTCGATAATGTTGGGTTGGAATCAAAAAGGGATAGGACAGATCGGGGACTTAATGGATGGGGAGGTGTTAGTCCAGTTTACAGATCTTATCCTCAAGTATGGGATTGAGAGGAAGGACTTTTTCAAATACTTACAGGTAAGGAGCTTCCTCTGTCGTAAGCAAGGTGGTAGTGCGGGATTTTACAGTAATGAAGTATTGGAGAAAATAAAAATAGGAAGGGACTGCACAATTAGATCTTTTTATGCATGTCTAGCAAAAAGCAAAATTGATGACTTAGAGAAAGTTAGCAACAAATGGGTTGAAAAATTGGGTGGGGAGACTGGAAATTTTCAAGAATCCCTGGACATGGGATGTAATGTTCTGTGTTCGGGTCCCATGCAATCGCAGCATTACAAGACTTTATTTTCACTGTACCATACTCCCGCCAGGATAGCTAAATGGGGAGGCACCACTGGCACTACCTGTCCACGTTGTAATGCAGGGGATGCAGATATCATCCATATGTTTGCTACCTGCCCTCAGCTCTATTCTCTGATTAAAAATATAGAAGACTTTCTTGGTAATACTCTTGACATACGAACTAAATTGACACCTATGATGATATTGTTTGGGAGAGATAATCAGGATGGATTTGATCAGAAGGAATTCATGTTTATAGCTACTGCAGTTCTGAGACTGACAATAGCAAGAGTGTGGCTAGATAAGGTACCCCCAGGAATGCATGTATGGCTGGCAAATTTACTAGCTAGTTATAACCTTGAGAAAGCTATTTATGCACGCAAGGGGAAAAGGGGAAGGAGACTCGGGCTCAAAATTTGGGAACCAATAGCCAAATGGAAAGAAAGGATGGTAATATAAGATATAGTAACAGAATAGGAAAATTTTGAATTTTAAATTATGTGGCATGATATCTCTATATTGTTTATATTGTTTATACTGTTTAAAACTTCAAACCAGTGAAATTTGAAATTATTGATGTATAAAAAGTACAAATGTATGATGTGAAATACAATGTGCATATAAAGAAAAAGGAAAAATAAAAATTATTTAAAAAAAAAAAGGAAAACAGAACTGCTCGACTCAGGAGAGAATTGGATACAAGTGATCAAAGTAGAGCCGAAAGCAAACAAAAAGAATCCTGGATGGAGTTTACTTATTATAAATCTATACATTCACCCAGACAAGATGACTAAAATTGGAAAAGCTCATACGTTGATAAATTTGATAAAATCCTTACATAGAACTTACCAATCGCACGAGATATTCATTTCCGGTGACTTCAATTGCAATCTAATAAAAACAAATAACAAAAAGGATAAAATCCATAATATCTGGAGCGATCTGGAAACATTAGGTCTAACAATCCTAAATGGAAAAATGGAGGGAGACATACCTGCCAAAACCACTTTTTCCAGTGGGAAAAAGAACTCCATAATTGATTTCACCCTAGCAAGCATTGAACTAAAAAAGAACATAGAATATTTTGGTATACAAACTCGACCTGAGAGCGACCACTTCCCACAAGAGATAATAATGAGGTTAAACACCGAAGAGAAAACAAAATTAGAATTTCTTTCCGCAATTCCGGAAATATACAAACTGAAAAAACTCAAAAGCAAGGGCCTAGTAAAAAAGGAGATAATGGACGCAGTGTTAGAATATGAAAGTTGTCCTACGGGCACGGAAAACCAATCACCCATAGCAAATTGGGAAAACCTACATAAATTTGTGCTGGGAAAATTTGCAATAAATACACCGGTAATTGATGGTAACAAAGCAAACAAAGAGCCATGGTATAACACCAAATTAAGAGATGAGAAAAGGGAAATTGCGAAAAAATTAAGAATAAGGGCAGCAGAAAGAAGGTCAGGAAATGAAGTAGATAATAACGACATACAAAAAATGAGGAAAGAATATAAAGAGGACTGTAGAAAAGCTAAAAAAGCTCACACGGAAGAAATCTAGGTGGACCTTCTAAGAACAAGTAAACTTCCAAATAGTGGAGAATTTTTGAACATAATAAATAAACTCTCAAAAGTAGCTGGTGAACAAG
Source organism: Lissotriton vulgaris (assembly GCF_964263255.1). Lineage (NCBI taxonomy): Eukaryota > Metazoa > Chordata > Amphibia > Caudata > Salamandridae > Lissotriton > Lissotriton vulgaris. The sequence goes on from NC_141685.1 coordinate 1,232,978,780, forward strand.
TCAATATAGGAATAAGTGAAACAACTTGGGCCGCTTATATTAACAATCTGTACAACATCCAGAGCTATCCAATCAACATAGAAACAATCACAAATCTAAAAGATCTAGAACAAAAAGATACAGCTCCTGGACAACGGAAGAACGTCCAGCAGGAAAGCACTGCCCAAGAGGAACAAGCACAGTTGACAACGATTAAACACCTAACCACACTAATAAGGAAAATGAAAGCGGAAGGAGCAGCTGGCCAAAATGGAATGCCAAACGCCTTATTCAAATATGACACCGACTTCTGGGCAAAATACTTGACTCCACTATTTAATTACATTCACAAAGAAAAAAAGATCCCACCGTCCTAGCAAGGAAACATCTTTCACCCAATTCATAAAAACGGATGTAGAATGGAATCCGGGAATTACAGATTAATAGCCTTAATCGATGTGGAGGCAAAGCTTTTCTCATCCTGTATATTGTCCCTACTTCAACTTTGGATAAAAGACAATAATATAATACCTAAATTCCAAACCGGTTTCAGGGAAGGCATGGGCTGCTTAACCAACTTGTCAGCACTGTCGTTACTAATCGAAGGAGCAGGGAAAAGAAAGACTGGACTAATAGCCTGCTATATAGACCTGAAAGCCACCTTCGACCGAGTCCCCAGAATACGCCTATGGAAAAAACTGGACCTTTGGGGTCTACCGCCGGCATTAATGGAAACAATAATGGCACTATATAGTGGAACATGGGCAAAAATAAAACTGGGAGATGGAAGAAGAATATCTGCAGAATTAAATATAACTAACGGCCTTAAACAGGGCTGCATGCTCTCCCCAAGCCTTTTTAATATATATCTGGCCGACCTAAAAGACCATCTACAGAATGCAAACGGACATCCACCAAAATTATCCAACAAAAGTATTCAGTTTCTCCAATATGCCGACGACATAGTAGTCTTAAGTCAAACGCCAATAGGCCTACAAAGAATAATATCAGAATCCGCACCTTGACAATGGCCTTGTGCGACGGATGACCACCGTTCACTGGCTAAGAGGTTATTTTTTGTACTCAGTCACTGCTTTACTTCTCATGTTTGCTCTATATTACTTACCTTTACCAGACAGCTTCTTGGATGTCCTGTATCTGACTTTATTTTTTACTGATACCTATCCTAGTCTCTGCCTTTATCCTACTATACAACCTGTTCTACGTGAAGCCCTCTGACAGCCTCCAGCCTTGTAAGCACTATAAAACAAACATAACTATATTGTATTCTTTGATTCTGTGGATCACTCAAGAATTCCATTGAGATACACTCACTACTATACCATCTGTAAATATTCCATACAAGTTTTAGCTAATGTGTTATGTATGCACTGATGACACATATTTGCAGAAACAGCATTACTAGGTAGCATTTTGTGGTTATCAATGTTCATAGATATGTTGCGAGTCTTAGTGTTGATTCTGTCGTGTAGGGTAACCTGAATGACCACACCTTGTTCTCAGTTTTGGTTTCTCCTTTGTTTCTACAGTCACCATCTTTCTGAATGTGGATATCATTTCAGGCTATGAAATTTCCCAAGTGGATGACAGCCAAGAATACATGATGGGAACTGAATTGTATGTTTACTACAAAAGCACAGATTCCACATTCTGTGTGTTAGAGAGCTTGCAATAGAGTCTCTCTTCCCCCCCACCTTCCCTCTTCTCTCTCCTGTGTTATGATCTGGACATACCTAAAGATGTGAGCCTTAATATGAGCTTAAACAGCAAGTTTGTGTCTCGTTATGCCAAGACCTGTCACCCACTCTGTTTTTAAATGCACCATTGCCCACTTATTTTCCAGAAAAATGACACTTCATATTTGGCATTGTTCCGCAAAATGAAAGGAAGCCTCCACAAGTCATTCTGAATAGGCCTCACACTCTCGAAAGTGTTACTGCCCTTTGGAAGATTGGTTCTACTTGGACCCCATTCTGCTTGCATAGGTCCAAAATGGCAAATACTAACAATGTCAGACCTTGCACCCTAGGAGTAGTAGAAGGAGCTTCCTGCTCTTAATGGCAAATCTGTGAATGCGTCAAAATCCATGGAAGTTGCGTAGGCACAGCCACACAATACCTCCCTGGAGCAGAGCAAAGCAACGCGTCGGTTTACGCTGCTTTACTCCTGATTTATCAACCCAGGACTACGCAAAGTGGCTTTGCATGGCTTGATAAATTGCATTTTAGGGTTTGCGCTGGGCATGCACCACATTGAGGTGGCGCAAACAATGCGCAAACCCTTGATGAATATGCCCCCAAGGTGCAGCTTTAAGAATATGATCGTCTGCTATGACGCATCCACGAAAGCCTCAATGTCATTGGGGCATATTATCAAGGGGGTTTATCTCCACTTTTTTGGCTTTAAAAGCCAAGAAAGCGGAGATAAAATTATCTCCCTATTACCTAGCTGTCACTAACACCAGTTAGCGACAGCTAGTAGGAGATATTAACCATCTTGGGCCCCACTTTGCATTTCAGTGATATTTATCACTAATGACATGCAAAGTGGGCGTGCCAAGATGTTAGCGACTGGAAACAGTCGCTAACATCGCTATCTCCTATTACCAACTTTTGGAGATATTCGCGTTAAGCGCGAATATCTCCAAAAGCTAACACCTGCCCTGAGCAGTTCTTAGCCATGTTATCCAATGGGAGGTGGATAACATGGCTAAGAGCATTAGCTCGGTAATGCATGAATATCGCTGACTTTTCAGCGATATTCATGCATTGCGGCGATTTTTATCGCATTTGCGATAAACCTTGGTAATACCAAGGTTTATCTGCGATACAAATCGCCGCAGCTCAGCGGTACAATTTTGTCTCTAACCAAGCAATAGCGATAATTATCGCTATTGCTTGGTAATATGCCCTACTATTCCTACACTGTAAGGCTAGTTTGAATTTTTTTGCCAAACGCAAGGGCCAGTTTTGGTTTCTAGTCTGGCCCTTACTGTTTGGGCAATTCAAAGCAGGGAGTTGGTTCCAAGGAGGAGTCTTTACTTTCTCTAAAGGTAGTAAAATGAAAACACAAAATGAATAATAAAAATGTAAATGCATCATTGGTTGGGCTTTTCTCGCAAAAGGCGTTAAACTGTATTAGGTTTCACGGTCATTAAAACAAGCTGTTTCAGTGGCTGGATTTCAACTGCTCAAAGTATTTTTTTTTTTCTAAACTTTCCTCAGTTTAACTTTTTAATCAATGGAAATTCAGTCTTCATTAAATGCACTGATGATAAATAAACAGCTACTTGACAAACGGTACTGAATTACTTTGCATTTAAAGTCCTTTCAAGATACATTGTAAGTAATCGGTTTAACTCTGAGGACTTAAAAAGAGGCACATTCCCTGAACTGCAGCGTCTGATTTTCTTTTAATGCCGCACGATTGTTTTGCATTAGCAATATCAGCAAAGAAACAGACCATTACTTAGGCTATAAGTACCACATTTCATGCAAAAGCACATTCTAAGAATGTGAAAGGCCCAGAGTTATCTCGTCAAAGCAGACAAGGGCAAAACCTTTTGTCGTGGAACACTAGGGAAAATGGCGGTACAGTCAAAGAAGTAACCAGAATATGAAAATGGCCGCGCTTGAACCATACCTCTAATCACACCGAGCATGTGAAAAGAACAACATGACTGTCCTTCAGAGAGTTTCCATCGCCCTTTCATCCTCCTTGAAAACACTACTGTCTACCCATTACTTCATCTTTCCATACAGCACCTGACAATCCATCCAACTTTTCACTCTCTCATATATTGATTCATTCATTCACACAACCACCCATCAATAAATCCATGTACTAGTCTATCCATTATTTCACCAGTTCACCGTTTCACTCTTCCCCAAGTACCCTCTCTGTCGCCCAATAATCCTTTCACACTCTGCCCATCTTTTCACCATTTCATCCTACCTTTCACCTTTTCTTACTTATTTCCCTTCAAATTTCCTTCCTTTGGCTTCCTGTTCTCCATCTTTCTATCTACCTATATTTTATCGTATATTCTGCCTTTTCCTTACATTTCTTTAGCTTGCTCACTTTTTTATTTTTCCCTTTTCTTTGTGTTTCCCCCTATTTTCATCATTTCTCTTTCTTTGTTTGGTTTGCTGAGCATGTCAGCACACATTCCACACCCATTTGGTATGGTATTCCTTAACAGTATTATTTATGAGCATTGTGTCTGCCGAGCTGCAGAGAGTGTGGCCCATTAACAACTAATAACCGTTTTAGTAGGGCCCAGTTGAGGTCATGATGGACCTAGTGGCAGTCCTCGATTAGGGGGACTGTTGGTTACTCTACTGATCACAGTTTATATTTTCATTACAAATTACGAAAACTAAATGCATTGTTGCACATATGATACGTATGTTAGTCTAATTCACATTTTTTAGTTAATACATTTCAAGGAGGCTATGGTAATTTTTTTGAAAATGTACCCAACAAATAATCTCTTCTGACAATCAAAAATTGGGGTCAGACATGAATAGCCGAGGTTCAGTTTTAATGCCCCAATATTTAGGAAGCATTCCTCTAAAAAATCGAATTAGCATTTTTTTCATAGTTATTACTGGTGGGAGAGTGCATGTCCTCTAAAGTGATTTGCACTCTTTTCTACCGCTATCATCGCCTTCTGTCCCTTTTCACCTTTCCTCACCTGTCTTAACTTTTGCCCAAAACAACTATTAGGGACGACTCAACAGACATGAGCGAAGACATTTAGGGACATATTCTCAAGTTATCGCTGAGTTAACGGTTATCATCTCATTCACAATCTGGTGCTAACAGCCCATAGCACCAGTTTACTCACGATAGCCGCTGCAAAAAACAACGCCACAGACGACCCTTGCAACCATCGCTAATGAGATGCAGAGAAGGCATTCCCGTGCCAAATGCCGTGACAACACGACCCCACAACATTCTCAACGACCAGCCAGATCCACGATACTACCACAAAAGATGAGATACGGCAAGTTAGCAGCAGGAAATTAACACCTGCTCTGACCTGGTGCAAGGTCGGATGGTAGCCTGCACCAGAAAAGGAAGCCCAGCCCACAGCCACACCTGAAGAACAACAGATGCCATGGAGCTACTGATCATGCAGCTCGGACACCCTAGAGACCCACAACACCCACTGCCACCACCACCACAGAGGCAGCGCAGACACAAACCTTCAGAAAACACACCAGACTCTCAGACTTCACACCAGAGAATGTCATTGCTCACTACAGGCTCAAAAGAACAACCATCCTCCACATCCTGAACATCATTGCCAACAGGCTGAGGGTACCAACACAGTGGACAACCAACATCCCTCCTCAGACAAAGCTGCTGGTTGTGCTGCACCTGTTGGCCTCTGGTACCTTCCAACCAACAACCGCCAGAGTCGGAAGAATCTCACAGCCAGCCCTATCAAAGTTCCTCAAACCTGCCCTGGATGCCATCATCAGCTTGGTACCCTAGTACCTATACTTCCCCACACTGCGCAGGAACAGCTGGTGACCAAGCAAGGCTTCTACAACAAAGCTGGATTCCCACACTTGTTGGGGGCAATAGACTGGACACATGTCCTACTTGTGCCCCCAGGCCGACACTGCACACAATTACCGCAACAGAAGCACATGCATTCCATCAAAGTGCAGGCAATAGTGGACCACCGGGGACTCTTAACCAACGTCGTCGCCAATTACCCAGGCAGTGTGCATGATTCATACATCTTCTGACAGTCCATCATCAACCGGCGCTTCCAGGAGGGCACCTACGGAAATGCTCTGATCATTGGTAAGTACAGAATGAACACACCACACACCCAAACCACACAATCATGCAACTCACAACTTTGGGAATGCACATGTTACAAACTCATATACAACATGCCAAGCAACATGCCCACCTACCAGTCATGACAACACAACTTACTGTGGGAACCTGGGCTAGCCATGCACACAAGCCATCAATGGCATGGCATGTGCGAAGGAGGCAAGTGACCTATGAATAAGCATGTACACAATGCCAAGTCTGACGTGGATGTGCTGGCCAGACTGCAGTATGCAAACCACCCACATATCCATGTCGACACACCCCTGGTGTTTGGAGTGAAGTGGACAGTGGAAGCAACCATGTCACCCCAGCCAGTGGGGAGATCAAGGAAATTTAGCTTGTCACGGAGTGGGCTGACCCGGCGTACGCCAGTCTAGCATAGGGGTTGTGAATAAAAGGCAGATAACTCTGGATGTGGTCCTCTTCCACGGGGACAGCCAGAAGACGGTCTGGAGTACCGACGGAGAGAGCGGTGCCTCACGCCCTGAGCTGTTGCCAGGAGTGGTGAGGACTTCGCCCGTATATGAATGGGCGACAAGACAAATCCTGTAGATCCTTCTCAATGAAGATCACAGGTGGTTGTAAGTTGTAACATTCCACCTACGTGTTATTATTGTATCTTGATTTGGTATCACATACACTTTTTTTGCAGTAGAATTTTCATTCTGGTCCTGAGGAAGTCCAAGATCGGAGTACGATCGTCATTGCTGAAACATGTAGACCCTCTTTCTAGACCTACGCAATCACAAATTCATTCAAATCGTGTTTGCACTGTTTTTTATTGTTTGACACCAAGCAATAGCCATTAAATATATCTTTTTGTTTGGTAATCAATGTTAAAATTACTTTAATACACTGCAAACACTTCACCCCACATAATTTCATACATCCTTCAGAGATCTTAGGAGATCAGGCCAACTGTCCCTCTTGAAAACATCTGTGAGCTCTTCCCTCACAGTGAGGAGGTTGCAGTCCTTGGTTGCACTAGGAATTGCAACTAAGAGGTGATCCCAGATGATGAAGCATGCCACCTTGGTGGGTGATGGGATTCCGTACTCCTAAATCGGGATTTATCCACGTTTTCACACTTGATTCGTGTCAGTATTATTTGTGCTTTCAAATTGCTTCTTACAGGAGTACTAGAGACCTGTGGATTTCATATGTTTATAATAGTATTGAAGTGAGGATTGTGTCTGTGCAGGTCTTTAAACTTTTCCCTGAGACCCTCTATCTTTTGGTGTGTTGATTTTTCCTCTTACAGAATGCCCAATGTCCCTGCCAGGGCGGTGCTTCTCACCCCGCCACGAGTCAGATGCCGTCCCCATGAGCGGGGTTGCCTGCGATCCTGTGCGCCTGCTGCACCCTAGGACGCTGGTCCCAGAACCTAGCTTACCCGCCACTGTGCACCCAGGCCTCAATGCCCACCTGCTGACACCAGTGTGTGTCGAAGAGGGCCCAGCACATGCCAGTGCACGCTCCAGGTCCAAGGCCCATGACCTTGGCAGCCTCCTCGGACCATCACTGCCTCCGCGACACAGGCCCGCTGAAATCTATTCTCGTTGACATACTCCACTGGCTTACACAGCGGGCAAGTAGGAGATGGCAGAGTACATTATTTAAGGCTGCAGTCATGTCACTATGCTCCCTTCAATGTGGTGCCACCAAGGCTGTGCATAGGACTCGCACCAAACGTGTCTGTGGGCCTACACTGCGGTCCTGCAGGCCTCACACCAATCCAATGCAGTCCATCACAGGCAGGACCCGGCATTGCCGCTAGCTAAACACCCGCTCAGCTCTGGTGCCACTACCTATGTCACCCATAACTCTAATGCAAATGCCATTCCAACGTCGTGTGTTAGAAATCCAGGAGAAGATGGCTGGATAGAGGTTAACCCGCACTGACCGCCGCCTCTGTCCGACACTGCGTCCAACTAGGTCGCATTTTTGGAACTGAGTCTTGATATCTTCATGGTAGTGTGCATGTCACAGTACGCAAGGAGATGAGTAAGGGGAAGATGCGCTTCAGTCCAGTGGAGAAAAGGCTCACCTTTACAGAGGTAATGGGACACTACTAATAACTGCAGTGGTGCCACTGACTTTGTGCAGAGCATGCCTACCACACGTGGCTGTGGGCCCCTGATGACCGCTGGCTCCGGCACATACTGCGGTAGAGTAGGTCATACATTTTGAACGGAGTCAATGTCATTGTAAAGGCCTCATCACAGACTGCATTCCATTTCAGCTCTGGTGCCCCTGAATGTGAGCCCTGAAATTCATGGTTGATCTCTGCTTGTACGTCGGTGGCGTCTGGGCCCATGGGCTGGAGGTTGTCTTCCTCTACATGTAGCTGATACTGACAGGGTGGTAAAGTGGAGTCTGTAGCATTCAACTCCACCATTTGCCTGTTCCTGCTTGCTTCTGCCCTCTGCATCATGGCCTTCCACTGTCCTCCGCAACCTTCTGCGACATTCCCCGTGGACATTGATGAGTGCACACTCAGCCCGCGTGGCCCTACGTCAGTGCACCACAAGTCACCATCCCGTGGCGGTGTGCCTGTGCCGGCCGCAGTGCATCCGGGGCCACTTATTCTGTGCTGCTCAAGTCAGGGAACCATGATGTCTGGATCTTGTACTGCTAGTTGTCTGCTCACTTTTGTGGTTTTTGCCAGCACCAACCAACCCCTGAGTGGTGGCTTACACTACCCAACACCCATTCAGCACAGGCGTCACTGGAGATGTAACCCTGGCAATAAAAGGGGCCGGAAGCACGTGCCTGTAGCCAGTCCCACAAACTCACTCATTCTGTCTGTGTGGTCACTATGTGTGCATGTGGGACCGGGGCTATTCCACATTACATTGTGCTGTGTACAGCGTGCGCAACAATGTCACCGCAGGCAGTGGTGTGGACCTGGGACATGTAAAAGTGTTGTATCTTCATGTGAGCGTAAATGGGGTGGACAGGCATATGACAGTACTTCATAGAGGTGTGGCTCTCCACACATGGATCTGGGTGTGGTTCAGTGTGGGCCTTGCCAAGCATGTGGCTGCTGCATGTGTCTCTGTTGTAGTGTCTGCGCCACCTGTCACGCAATTAACAATGTTGCTATGTGGCATGCTTTACATCTGTGTCAGACCCGTCCTTGCAATGGGCCGACACACACGTGGCCAGCCACATTCTGTGCAGCATCATCACTGTGTCGTACTCAAGCTTGTAGACATGCGCAGACAGGCATGTCAATGGTGTGCCTCAGGGGTTCATGTGATGTAATCGCTCTGCGCACACTAGTGATGTGCTCAGGGGAGGTGCAGCAGTGAGGCTACATAGTACACAGTGATGCAGCTCATGTGCAACAAGCAGTACATGTCATACACTGAGTCACACATATCACACACCAATGAACCAGTGAGCCTGCCAACACATCATGCAGTAGTAGTTGTGACTCATGTCTCTCTGCAATGTCACAGATGACCAAGGATATGCACTCTGCGCTTGGATGATGACACCCCTCCAAGCCCCGAACACACAGGCCCAGAGGCAGTACAATGTGGACCACAAACGCACCAGGGGCATCGTAGAGCACACATTTCATGTATTGAAGTTACATTTCAGGTGCCTGGACATCACAGGTGGTAAGCTCCTGTACAGCCCAGACCTTGTGTGCAAGATGAGTGTTGCATGTTGTGTGTTGCACAACAGATGTGTAAGCAGCAAGGCCCCATGCATACTAGATGATGAAGATAAGGCAGGTGGACCACACCCCTGTTGACGTCACATTGTGTGGGTCCTTAGAAGTGATGGCACAGTATGGTGACTGACCACAGGCACTGCATGTGCTAATAGAAGCATTCCAATACACATTCCTTGCGTGCATGTCACTCATCTGTACAGGCACTTCACTGAGACAAGTGTGGGTTTAACATACTGTGCTGTCAATTGAGGGATTTGTTAATGGATGGTGGGTGTGTCACCTCTGTGCAGTGGGGCTGTTTATAGTGTCACGTGTTTGAACTTCCAGTTCTGTGTGTCACAGTTGTTACAGTATCCCACTCTTCGGCATTTTACATGTGTCCCAATTCATTCCATTTTGGCTGTCATTTGTGGCCTAAAAACGACAACGCAGATTCTTTTGTGCTCTTATATGTGGCACCATGATGCAGGGATGCACCCTGTGTCTCAAGTCCCATAAACATGGGCAACATGTAGGTAAGGGGGATTCACTGCCCCTACATTAGTCTGTGCTTTCACTCTACTTTGATCATGGATTTGGCACGCCGGTGTGCAGGGGGTGTTATTTGTCCCTCTGCAATGTGAGGGAGAGATGCGGTTTCACAGTGTGTTCCATGTTTGTTTCCGCATTGGCACTGGTTACATACTGAATGCAGGTTGATGTACATTGTGGCTGTTTGTGGGGAATTTCTTATCTGATTTGGAAAATGGTCATTTGTTCTGCGTCACTGCTGTAGGATTGTGCTCGCACATTGTCATCTCACCATTTTTTACTTGGCCTCATAGCAAGATTTTTTGTGTTCGCGTTTTGCATTTTTGCAGTGTGGCGTTGAATTTAACACAGACATTTAAAGCGTTATCTGGAGACTATTGCATGGTACTTTTGAATGCTTCGTTAACACAGTGTATTTTCCCACGATAGGCTGCGATGTTGGAAGTTGCGTTAAGTTACTTTTGCGATGGTTATCACACGTTCTTGAGAATATGCCCCTTAGTATGTAACGTATATGATAGTAGACTTCAGATTCAGCTTACTGCCAGGCAGGTGGGATTCTCATAATTGAAGGCGGGGGTCCTCAAGCATGGGACCAGAGGCCTAGGTCTCCCATGATTCGATGAGAAGGTAAGCTCTCACCAGAGTTTGAATTACCCTGCATGTCTTGAGAGTTACTTAATGGGCCAAACTGTGCCCAAAGCAGGTGTGCTGCTTTCCACCTATAAATAGTGTTTCTTAATTTTTTGAATGACATCTTACAATCTTGCATAAGACTTCTGGTGACCACCAGAATGAAATGATCAATGCCCCTTTTTAATATCCCACAGGTTTATTTCGAGTACTCTATATCAATCTTTACATGCACAATGCACCAGATTCTTGGAGCCACACATGTCCCTGTAAGTCATTGCAAGTCTATTCTTCAACTGATCAGTTTTTAAATATCAAGGTCTGGGAAATACTCATTCTCATAACCTCCCTATCATTCTAAGGAAGCTGATAGGATAGTGTGCAACTCCTCTTTTACATGGCATGTCTGTCTTTCATTAACCACAGGCTCAGCTGTTAATCACCATGAACTGCTGCCTGCTTTCTGTAGCCCTCCTTAATCTATGTTAGTGGCTGTAAGGTGAATACTTGGTTAAGACTTGGAGGCACAACTTACCAACATAAAATGTGAGATTTCCGATGCTACATACCAACCAGCACACTGGCTACTGAGTCTGAATGAAAATTTCATCTCTTAAACCTCTTTGTATATCTTGGTAGATTATCAAGGTCTAGCAAAAAACTGATGGGGTGAGGATTGTGTTGAAATACAGTACACCTAATTATCACAGTTCCAATCAGGATAAAAATCAGAGTGACTATTCCTCTGAAGGGGTATTAGTGTCATTGTGGATTGTCCTGCATCCCTAGTTTTCAGGTTACCGGTGGCTGGTAGGGTCTTTTGGGTACTGATTAACAATGGGTGCATAAACTGCAGCTACCTTATGTGAAATCTCAGGTCCTAAGATTCCAAAGAGTAGCAAAGATTAGCATAGAACACAATGCTTCTTCAGAGACTCAGTCATTCATTGGATTGAGAGATGTCTTCATTCAGATGCAAGAGTGAAAGGTGGGTTGGGTGAGTAGGATGGGCCAGCAAAATGGGGAAAAGTAACAAAACATTGCACACAATGATGCCTTTGTGTACAGCTGCTCCAATGTCTTCTCTTTGGTGCTAGACCTGAAATATGAACAGTGCAACAAGGGGTGAAGACAACTAACTATAGAAACAAGGTGAAACTCATCTATGTCTTCTCTTATTTGGATATGCTACATATCTGCTTGATGGTGAATCAAAGAGTGAAACTTCCATGATTTTGCTTTATAAGATTCCACCTGCCTGGAAGTGTTTCTGGCATGGGATGCAAAAGAAGGAACACCACTAAAACATTTAGTGGTGTTAGCATGTTAAATGCAAGTGAAAATATACTGTAGTCTATATCCAGGACTCATGCTGTTGAAATTGTTTTGGCGGTTATTACAGTAGTTACTGGGTTCCAATGTCAACTGAGGTTGTTTGGCTCTGTTATCATGCGGTTGCCCTACAAGCAAACAAGAAACAGATTACCAAGTACGCCCTTTTAAGATTTGATTCCAAGGGTAGCAAAGTGGATCAGTCCAAGGCTTACTCAGGGAGGTGGAGTGGCATTTGAGACTCTACATCATATAAAAAAATTGCAAGGAATAATTTCTAACTAGTGCTTAATCTTAACAAAAACACAAGTACTTTATTCTATCCACTGTCAAAATACATCACAGACAATAACATAGATTTCAGGTAAATACAAATGGATTGAGGGGCCAAAGAAGCCTGTATCTGCCTGTTGCTAATAACACTTAATTAACTACAAACTCCCACTGCCTCTGTCTAATTTCCACAGTCTCTTCTAGCTCGATCACAAGCTGTCCTGGTGCACTCATGATTTTGTGGTCCTACACTGGTGTCTCTTTACGGGATGGGTCCCCCTGCTCACTCACTGTGGGAATCACCAACCTTTCTAAAATGGTGCAGCAGCCCATTTGGGCTCAGATAATGTCTACTCTCTAGTAAGCATGACAGACTTGGTCTCACTAGTCTCTGGTCTTTGCCTGCTCCTCACTCTATGTGCTATTTGTTCCTCTACCTACTTTGTTATCTAACGTGCTCTGGTAAGCCCGCTTACTAACTGTAATGGAAGTGGAATGATGAGTCTGCCTCTGATGAAGCTGCACACTAGCTTTGATAATTCTGCTCTCTGGAGAATCAGCTGATCATTATTTTGGTACACAGTCTTCTGAGGGACAGATTACTGTGGCCCAGCAAACCCCCAACACAATTGGACAAACGTACCCACTCCAAGATCGAGTATCTATTGTAGCAGATGTCCAATGGGGAAATACAACTGAGGCCTGGTGCTTGTGCTCTGGGATCTCAGGGCCAGGGCAGTGTTTCTGTGAACTGAGAGGCGGAAAGTAGTTGGATTACAACCAACAGATCAATCTTATTATACCCAAAAAGTTCCTCAGTGTATGCATTAAGGTAATGATACTTTTGGTCATTTGACTTTATCTTTCTCGATACGCATTCTCATGTTAATTTTCATGTTTATTTATATACTTCTTAGGATGGCAGTGGCTCTGGGTTCTACTCTCTTAAAATGGCCGAGGTCATAAATAACAATGCCTCCCCCATCCACCGATCACTTCTAATTCTGTTTAACTGCATCTCCTCTGACCACAATTCCTCACAACTGAAACAGGATTATCTTGCCATTACAGTACCACGGACAGTGAAGCAGGACTACACTGGATGTCCCATAGATCCCCAACAGTCTTAATGGACAGTGAAATAGGACTACACTGGTGCCCCCACGATTGAAATAGACAATGGACTACATAGCTGGTCAGTAAGATCTCTCCCAATGAGTCGGCCATCTTAGATTGTCTCTTCCATAGATCGCTGCGTAGACCATCCTCTCTGCCATATCACCTCAGATCAGAATCCCTTTACACTCTTCCTGTGGTATATTCCATGCAATTCTACTCATAAGCCCTGTGTCTTCTCCTTCCTCTCTTTTCACCCTCATCCTACTCTGCAACCCGCACCCCTGGTGCAAACACCAGGATACTAGAGAACCCACCCCCATTTCACATTCAGCCCATGATTACCTAGCCACATCCTCATTGGCTGTTTTTCACCCCTCCTTAGCCACCCACTGCCAAACACTCATCGCCACTTTCCGCAAACCCCTACGAGGATCACACCCAACTCGCATCTCATATCATTTCACCTACTGTGCTACTCATATCGTGGAGCTCACAGGCAGACACACCTACAGCATCATTTACCCCTCCAATCTCCCAAAAAATCAGCCAAACGATTCAAGTACAATTTTATAAAACTTCACCCTGAAACTCTCTTTGCTGATCCTTATTTCTCACCACACAACGGGATTACAACCACTGATATAATTTAACATACGAAACGAAGAGCCCAATGAAGGAAATCATTCCTAGCCTCTCTTTTGATCTCTTCCATGAGGAAAACCTCACATGGTATAGTTATTTGCATTTCCCCCTCCCAGCTCTTCCATGCGACAGCTACTATCACCATTTACAATAACAGCACTATCCTCATTCAAGCCACAGACCGTAATTTAAATCTCTTGGACAACATCTTCGCCATCATTAAAAACATTGGGTCTAAACCCCAATCGGCTACCCAATCTTCTCTCATCGCTAGCACACAAGTGGTAACATCACCCACCCTGTCTGACAGTCTCGCCCCTCTTCCACCCTGTCCACTACTGGCATCGGATTCCTACAATACTTCCACCCAATTTACCCCTCCCTCCAACACACCTCACATCACTTCACCAAACACACACACTCTACCTACCAGCACATCTGAGACAGCATACACTCCCCCAACAGATATTGAACCCCCTCAACATAAGATCATAGCTCCCCTCTCCCTAACATCATTCCCACCATAACCATCTCTCCTGATACTTCATCCTTGCCCCATAATGCTACTCCTTACATGTATACTCCCCATCACAGCCACCCTCCCAGGTCAGTTACTGGCACATATTATGACATCCCATTACCTCTCTGAAAACACACTGCCAGCAGAAGATACCCCGCTCCAAATTTCCCCTCCCACACCCACACAACAGCCAGCCACCCCCACAACTCTGCCATCTATAACCACAACTCATCCACTCTCTTGCACAATACTACCCCCAACACTAGTCATACCTTCACCTGATCGCACACCCAACTTGACCACAGCGCAGCCATCTGCATGCATAACACAGCCAACAACCTCACTCATAACCGCACCAGACCCAAGACTAGAGGAAATGATGTCCGCACTTCACCAAATCAAAAAGGAACTCCAAACTTTTAAGGAGGTGATGTTGAGACAATCATGGCACACTTTTCCTCAAGAACGTCTAACTTCTCAATTGATCGAGCGCCCGAACCACCTAACATTCACCTCTAAACTTACTCCACCCAGTTGGAAAACAGTTCCCTCCCACATTACATTACCCACCCAATGAAAAGCGATCTTCTCTCTCTTCTACACTCTTATGAACCCTCTCTCACAAACTCCTTAACTTCCACTCAGATCACTATCCCTACTATTCCCCTCAACCCATTCAGGTCCTCTACACTTAACAATATAGGAATCATCTATAACAACCTAAGAAGAGTCCCTCTTATTCAGGACCCCACCTCTTCCCTCATCACACCCCATCTTAAATGCACACGCCTAAAATGTAGATCTGCCCCTGGACACGTAGCGGATATAGCTGATCTCATAATCTCACAGGAGTTGGACCTGATAATGCTAACCGAACACTGGCTAACAGAATCCTCGACCCCACTCATCGACATTCCAGTGCCCCTAACTACGATATCATTAGACTGGACAGAATTGATAAGATAGGGGGATATATCACCTGTATACATCGTAGCAACATCACTGTAGAATGAGCCATATCCCCAGTATTCCCCTCTTGCGAATACATATGCCTAGACATTAGCAGCAACAGCAAACCAGTATGCTCGCTACACATCATCTATCATCCACCAGGGGACAACCTCATCTTCGCCGAACACCTCATATATATGATTTCAACGAACACCCGGCAGCAAAATACCCAAATATTCCTTGGCAACTTCAATCTCCATTGGAATGACAACAACAACGCTGTGATCAATAGTCTCAAAAACTTCCTTGATGATCTAGTCCTCACCCAAACTTGCAACAGCACTACACATAATAAAGGCTCAACCCTGGATCTAATATTCTCCAAAAGTGACGTCATTCAGTTGGAGTCGATCCAACCTTGTGACGGGTCGGACCATCATAATATCACCTTCTATATCAAGGAAACAGTAAAACTCAACTCGGTTCAATCCACAAAACCAAAGATTTGGAAAAGAGACTTGAAAAAACTCAACCCCAACACATTGCCTTCCTCCAGCTACAACCTTCTTCGGCCCCCTGGAGGCACCTCCAACGTCCCTGAACTCACCAACCACTACCTCAACTCCATGTCCTCGATAATTAACGAGGTAGCCCCCTTCAACTAAAGAGAGTTTCCACTAAAGACTCTAAGCCCTGGTACAACAGTTTACTTAAGGAGCATAGACGATCTCTCAGAACTTCTGAACGTAACTGGAGATCAGTCCCATCTGCCAATCACCTCAAGTTATTAAGGAAAAAGTAAAATGCCTATTACAAAAAGATCAAGTGCACTAAAGCAGACTTTTTCAGCCACCAACTAGACCAAGCAAGGAACCGTCCAAAAAACATTTTGAGTTAAACAAAACTCAATCTAAGGACGCACCCCAATGGCTACAAGACATAGACCAACAGCAACTCAATTGTGAATAATGTTCTGCCTACTTTAATAAGAAGACTGACAACTTCTAGAATGATCTCTTAAATGACCGATTATTACACACCGTTCCTCATACAAAAACCTCCCCTTCACTACCAACCACGCCACACCAAATCCCCTCAAAGTTTGACCTAAAAAACGAGGCAGCCTGGTCATCCTTTGCTAATTACACAGAAGAGGCTTTAGGCAACTTTCCTAATGCCCTGAAGCCTTCTAATCACCTCACCGATCCTCTCCCTGCAAACTCTGCTAAAGACTTAACCCCATGGCTTCTGCCTCTCTGGACCAAAATCTTTAACAGTTCACTTTAACAAGGCTGCATCCCAGACTCCCTCAAAGTCAGTCAAGTTTCACCTATCCTAAGGAAACCAACAGCTGACCCTACGGACCTTAACAACTATTGTCCTATATCCAAAATTCCTACCTTGGCCAAAATACTTGAAAAATGTGTACACCACCAACTGACTAAACATATTGATCACTTTGACCTTCTTACCAAACACCAATCAGGCTTAAGAGCAGGTCACAGCATTGAATCAGCCATGACACACATTATTGACGATGCACTACAAATCCTTGTCCAAAATGGACCATGCCTACTCATCCTACTAGACCTATCCTCAGCCTTTGATACGGTCAAACACGAGAATCTGATAGATCTTCTGAAACATAGAATGGGTCTATCAGGGTCAGTGTTAAACTGGTTTACCTCTTTTCTCCATAACAGAGCGCAAAAATTCAAGGTCAACAACACTCTTTCCAAACCTGTACCAGTAATCTTGGAAGTCCAGCAAGGGTCCTCACTAGCTCCGACATCGTTTAACCTTTTCATGGAACTACTCACCGAAATTCTACATGCGTCTAACGTGCAATATCATATATAAGCTGACGATACACAACTTTATCTTAAGATCAACACCCTAGAAGACATTAAATTGCTCAACACAACGCTTAGAAACACCCAGACCTGGCTGGCAGAAAACCATCACAAATTGAACGCTCTAAAAACCGAATTCCTACTTATAGCTCCACCCGCCAAAGTCCCCATAATGCAAGACTTGATTAAACATCTTACTGCACTCAACGTTCAACCAACCATTGTGGACTCAGCAAAATCTCTGAGAATAACTCTCGACAGCAACCTCACAATGCTCTAGTTCTTCCTCGGTTGGTGTACCGAAGTGTCTCTCTATGTGGCCTTCCAAAAGCTACAACAGCTCCCCTAGGAGCTTCAATAAATGCTGCAGGAAGTTTCATCACTGGCTCGAAAAGAAGTTCCCATATTTCTCCATACTTAATGTCCTTGAACTGGCTACCGCTTGAAGCCAGAATTCATCTAAATAGCGTGCATGACGCATGAGGCCTTACATCATAAGACACCCAGCTACCACGCACAGAAACAGATGATCACTGGTGGGTTAAGATCCTCAAAGAGTGCGGAAAACCTACTACTGAAACCTCAAAGGTTCAACAAGAAGAAAACATACAAACGAACTTTCTCGGGGATGGCGCCCAAGATATGGAATACACTTCTCCAGAAACCAGACTGAATGCTTCTACCGCATCTTTCAAAAAGGAAGTAAAAGCGATTCTGATGGCAAAATTCACCTGATCATAGACTAATACATTCTGAGATTAACTGTACCCTTACTAGTAGTCCTTACTATGATAAGGTTCCAACGAAACATCCAAATCACTTTATCTGCCCTTTACTTGATTCAATGGGATGTTCCTAATATGTACCCTACTGCTTTCTGTTTTGCACGAGATGTTATGTATATGTGATTTACCAGCATTTATTTGTTTGTATAATTAGCATTGCTTAATGTAAAGCGCTCTAATATCCGCAAGGATCTTGTTCGTGCTCTATAAAACCTTCAAAATAAATTAAATAAATAAATGTCATAGTTTAGCACCCTTGAAGCAATTCTTTAAAAATGTCTACATGATTGCACGTAGGCAAGGACAGCATGGTTCAGGGATAACACTTTGTATGCCTGATGATGATGATGATAATAATTTATAATGCGCAAAACAATAACCCGCAGGTGTCAAGGCGCCTAACAATACAATCAAAGTTGAAACAGACGTGCTTACATATAGGCTTGTCGGAAGAGACGAGTTTTTAGGGCAATGCGGAATTGCTGTAAAGATGGAAGGGATCTCAGGTCAAGAGGAAGATCATTCCACCATTTGGGGGCTAGCGTGGAAAAAGCCCTGCCACCCCATTTAGCTCTTCGTACGCGGGGGGCTGTCAAAAGCAATTTCCCGGAGGAACGCAAGTTCCTACCGGGAATGTAGTGGGAGATGATAGACCCAATACCCATGTCGCTTTTTTTAGCGATGGCTCTGTAGGTCATGCAAAGGACTTTGAACCGGATTGGAAGTTCTACCGGTAGCCAGTGCAGCGTTTTCCTTGCCGCAGTGGCTGAGGAGCGTCTGGGAATATCCAGGACAAATCTGGCTATGGCATTTTGAACCACCTGTAAGCGCTGTAGGTGACTCCGGTTTAGCCCAGCATACAGCGCATTACAGTAGTCTAAACGAGAGCCAATGAGTGCGACGGCTATTTGCTTTCTAGCTTGCAAGGAAAGATATTTCCTGATCCTTCACAGGGTGTGGATCAAGCCCCAGCAGGTAGAGACCGTTCTACTCACCTGACTGCCCATATCAAGGGCAGGATCTATCATCACCCCAAGATTCTTAGCAGATGTTGTGGGGGAGGGACATTTTCCTAGTGAGTCAGGCCACCAGTTTGCAGACCAGATGTTTTCTTTCCCCCAAACACCAACACCTCAGTCTTCTCCCCATTCAGTTTAAGAAAGTTCTGAATCATCCAGTGACCAACCGCCTCCATACAAGATCTAAACTTGGAGGCGATAAGCACATCTGAATGGGGGAGAGAGACGAGTATTTGGGTATCATCTGCATAAGACACTACCTCCATCCCGAAAGATCTTATTAGCCTGGCCAGTGGGGTCACATAGATGTTGAAAAGGGTCGGACTAAGCGCCGACCCTTGGGGGACCCCACACAGCACTGGTCGGGATGGAGATAGGAACTCCCCCAACTTGACTCTTTGTTCCCTCCCAGTTAGGAAAGAGGTCAGGAGATCCGAGGCAGCACTCTTCACCCCCACCTCCTTCAGGCGAGATGTAAGCACTGAGGGGGAGAGGGTATCGAAAGCCGCTGTTAGATCTAGTAGGACCAGGAGGGTGGTCTGGCCCCCATCTACTGTCGTGCGGATCTTATCGAGCACGATGGTGAGGGCTGACTCGGTGCTGTGTTCCCTCCTAAATCCATGCTGGGAGGAGTCCAAGCATCCCGAGCTTTCCACGAAGATAGCAAGGTGCTTGTTGAGATGTGCCTCAAGCATCTTCGCTGGGGCGGGAAGCAGCGAGTTGGGACGAAAGTTTTTTAAGACCTCCGGGTCAAGGGAGGCCTTTTTTAACAGGGGTTTCACTACCGCCTTCTTCCACTCCATAGGAAAAATGCCATCTCTGATGGCTAGATTCATTATTTCTAGCAGCGGAGGTAAGAGAGTCTCCCTACACTGCTTGATGATTTTCAGAGGGCAGGTATCCAGGGGAGAGCCAGATTTGATCTTGTTGAGCAGGATCTCTAGGTCTTGTAAGGCCAGTGGAGGGAGGGAGTTTTATGCAAGGTGACTGCCTGCCAGGGTATGAATGTGAGGCCAGGCCCTAGACCTACGGGCAAATTTAGGCTGGTGGCCTAGCAGTTGGCTAGTTTTGCCTTCAATGTTACAATCAGTGCTTTGCAAACATTGGCAACTCATCACCACTGAGCCTTTTCTTGTTCCTGGCCTCTGGACTGTGAATTTCCTTTTTAGGCAGCTCCTTATCTCCAGTAGCTCTTTTCAGTGATAGTTCTTGGATTCCAAAAATGTCAGTCCTCAATCAAAGAAAACTTTCTCTTGACAGGGATGTGTGCTATCTGTACACTTCTCAATAAAACATTCTGGCTTGGGGTACCTACCAATTATTTGCTGTCAGACACCAGGTTAGCACGTATAATGTGGAGAAAATCACTGTGGTGAGTTAAATCTGGTTTCAGCAGAGTTTGCTTCTTCTTACAGTAGCTTCTCAGGCACATGTCTTTGATCTGTAGATTTGACAGAAAGGATATGGAGCTGGATGTTCCTTGACAGGGGCTTGCAAAACAAAGGCACAAAAGGAGTAAAACCTTTCCCAACTGGCTAGTACACAAAAGTGCCTGTGTCTCACATCATGGATAGAATGGAGTGGAAAATCTGTAGTGATGGTCCCTACTCTCCCTATCCTCTATTCAACGGAGTCTGGCAAATCTCAAATTACCCATAGTAATATTTTGGGGGACTGTAACAATACAAATCATCGTCTGGTAGGCTCTCTCTGCCCTTCATTTTGGGAACGATTTTACACAAGAGGCCCAAAATGGATTCGTGAGTCTATAAAGTTAGGCATAGCTGACACACTGTGCTTAATTCTTCCATGGACAGTGACTTTTGACTTTCTCTTGATAGACCGGACATTGTTGGCATAGTATTCATCTAAACATTTTGCCTTCATTCCTCCTATTTTGCTGAATTTGTTTTAGTTGGCTTTAGAACTTTACCATTGCTAACCACTTCTAAAGTGTTGCACTCTCACCCTAAAACATGGTATAATTGGCTTACACCTAATTGGCACATTTAATTTACTTGTAAATCCCTAGTAAATAGTACAACAAGTAACATTCGCCTGTAAATTTAATACAACTATTGAGCCTGCTGCGCTCATTGTATTACCCACTAAAGTAGTCTTTTAAACATTTGTCTGGACCGCCATTGCTGCTGGAAGTACAATTGTATACCGCCATTTTCACCTGTACCCAAAAACGTTTTGCTATGTCTAAACCTTCTTTTTTAATACATATTCATCATGACTAAGGTAGGCACTAAAGGCTTATAGGGCAGGGTAACCTGTAATTAAAAAGTAGGACATGTGGGTTTAAGTTTCACATTTCCAGGTAGTGAAAACTCCTAAAGTTGTTTTTCACTACCTTAAGGCCTATCTTTCACATTGACTTACATGGGGTTAACTTTTTACATTTAATACATTATATCCTTTGACTGGGAGAAGATGGAAATGTGGTGTTTGCACTCAAAAGAATTACAATTTAATATCCTTTATATTGGTGGAGGTGGATTTTCAGTCATAATTCTTAAAATACCACATTTAGAAAGTTTAAGGCATAAATGCAAATGATGGATGGAATGTTTGAATTAATCTCAGATGCTGTTAATTACTGATGTACATATAGCTGGGTCCAAACTTAGATGCCATGTTCTGAAAAATATCAATGGACTGGGATACAGCCTGAGTAATTACAAGTGTTGAGATAAATACAAGCATTCTATCTATCACAGCAGAATTGCATCCAGCCCCGCTTACATTTCAAAGGATTTTGTACCCTGCACTCATAAAGAAACCTGACAAGTGTTTTGTCATCCCAGACGTCCTGGAGCCATGGCTGGGGAAGGGAAGAACTTTCCCGAACCAAATGTGGGGGTAGTATAGGGAATCCTCCCCCTTTAAAGGCAACAGGTGTAAATATTGGACCTCCAGAGCCTCTCTTCAGTACAATCATGGGCCTGCTGACATTACAAGAGAAAGGGTGGCGTTGTTCCCCAGAGGACTGCCCTGCTACTTGAGGCCTAGAAGGAATGCATAAAGAGTAGTGGTCACCCATGCCAAACATGTATTGGGGACAGGCTGTCGGCACATGGAGCAGTAAATGCAGAGAAAGATCAACTTTCTAAAAGTGGCATTTCAAAAACAGTAATGTTAAATCCAGCTTCACCAGTAAGGAAGAATTATCATTACCATTCCAAATATATGAAACATGAAAAAGCTACACCTATCTGAGCAGGGATTACAGCTTTAAATTATATTAAAGAATTCCCAACGCTGGCCTATGAGAGGGGTAGGCCTCACTGTAGTAAAAAACAAAATAGGCTTTTTGTCAGTATCAGGACTTGCAAAACATAAAGGTACTTGTAATACCTTTTACTAACAAAGCACCCTGCGCTTAGGTTTAGTTACTGCCTCACGTACAGGTGACTTTTATGTAATAAAAGAGGAGTTTAGGGGTTGGCAAGTAGTGTTCAAATGCTAAGTGGTAGTGGCAGTATACTGCATACACAGGTACAGCAGTGGCAATCCTGAGACAGGTTTGAAAGGCTACTTCTGTTGGGGGCACAATCAGTGCTGTAGCCCATTAGTAGCATTTGAAGTACATGCCCTTGGTATGTGGTATACCACTTTTCAAGGGACCTACCAGTACAACCAACATGCCAATTACATATACACCAACGCCATTATGTTTATGGAAAAAGCACATGCAGTTTAGCACTGTCTAGCAGTGGTAAAGTACTCAGAGTCCTGAGGCCAACAAATAGAATCAGTAAAAAACTGAGGTTAAATGCAAGAAGTCTGGGGGAAAGACTACCCTACTGATGCCAGGTCTTACAATGGCCATCTAAAACCATAAATGAATAGAAAATGCCAGGTGAACCCCAATGGCTAGGAATAGAATGCTAACATAAAGAAAGGTGTAAATTCTTATGCTAGGGAAAATACTAGCGTGAATCCAGTGATTGCCAATGAAAGCTAACCAGACACACACACAAGCTCAAACACAGGCACACATACTATGTTCACCACAAAGTCACACACATGGTCGATAATGCTTCTCCTTCCTTGCTCTCCTTAGCCCCTCCCATGCCCACAAAGCAAGTTAGATACCTGGCCAAGTGATACAGTTCAATACGTATCTTCCTCAGCACAGCAAGTAAATGAGGGCCCTGCTTTCTGTATCTTTGCAAACCAGCTGCATATAACTTCTCCAGACTCCACAACAGGCCAAGGCAGCAGAAAAGGGTTGAGAGTTTGAAAGTTAGGTTGTTACAGGTAGATTCGAGCAGCAGCTGGCCCCCTCTCCACAAATCCTTTGTGCCAAATAAGAAAAAGTAACGCCTGAATCGGTTTCTCAAGAGGTGGCAGGAAAAAATCTTTCATATTTAAGCAGAGAGGGGAAGTATGGTCTGAAGCAAAGAAGATCTAGGCATGCAATACAAATACAATTGTTCATGCTTTCTGATACTCTGGTCTCCCAGGGGCTGTCACGACAGAGGAACACTGCATGAGAAGTTGGATACTTCAGACGCCAAAATGCCAAAATGCAGAATTGCTGAAACGCTGAGCGAGTAGCAAGCAAAGCAGGGAGAGGAGCATAGTGGCTCTCAGATCC
This sequence comes from Lissotriton vulgaris, assembly GCF_964263255.1. NCBI lineage: Eukaryota > Metazoa > Chordata > Amphibia > Caudata > Salamandridae > Lissotriton > Lissotriton vulgaris. The sequence continues at coordinate 1,233,002,594 of NC_141685.1, forward strand.
GAACTAGCAGTTCCTGCAATTCGAGTATCCCGAGGAGGGGGGCTCAAACCCCGGTCTGAAATGCTTGTGGTACCCGCTGGTGAGTGCAGTCACCGTTAGAAGGTGGCTGCCAAGGGAGTGCCACAGGTTGTAGCAGAGGTGGCCCTGGTTAGCTCCGGGTGCAGCCGCTGTCCATCTAGTACACAGGTACTCATAGTACAGCCTGCGGGCCGGCAGCGGCCCGGAAAGCCTTCCCTGGCGGCCCGCGGACCATGAGACATCGTACCCGTGTTTTCAAAGAGTGTCTGCAAACACTCTGCTGCTCTGTGGGGGGCAGGAGGATTCAATCTAGTGAGGCCAGAGTGGAGCTGCAGGGCGCTAAGAGGAGGTGAATGCACATGCAAATGGTCTTTTTAAAGACCTGTGAACTGAAGTGCTGTGAAGTGCTCGGTTAGGGGCTGTGGGTCTGTGCGCGCTGGGGAAGCTGTCTCAGCCCGTGACACACAGGCAGGGTGAGATGACAGAGGGCGACAGAGAGAGGTAGAGGGACAGAGACAGAGGGAGGGAGGGAAAGGGAGGGAAGACAGAGACAGAGGGAGAGGGAGGGAAAGGGAGACAGAGAAAGGGAGACAGAGAAAGGGAGGAGGGCGACCGAGGGAGACAGAAGGAGGGAGATGGAGTGTGGGAGATGGAGTGAGGGAAGGGAGTGAGAGAGTGAGGGAAGGGGATTGAGCGAGGGAGTAAGAGAAGGGGAGTGAGGGAGGGAAGGAGGAAAGGGGAGTGAGGGAAGGGAGTGACGGAAGGGAGTGAGGGAAGGAAGTGAGTGAGGGGGTGAGGAAAGGGGAGTGATGGAAGGTGAGGGAGGGAGGGAAGGGAAGGGTAGTGAGAGAGGGAGTGAGTGAGGGAGTGAGGGAAGGGGAGTGAGGGAAGGCGAGTGAGGGAGGGAGAGAGGGAAGGGGAGTGAGGGAGGGAGAGAGGGAAGGGGAGTGGGGAAGAGACGGAAGGGGAGGGAGTGAGGGTGAGGGAAGGGTAGGGAGGGAGGGAATAGGGGGAAGGGGAGTGAGGCGAAGGGAAGGGGAGTGAGGGTGAGGGAGGGAAGGAGAGGAAAGGAGAGGGAAGGGAGAGGGAGAGGGAGGAAGAGGGAGGGAGAGGGAGGGAGAGGGAAGGAGAGGGAAGGGGAGGGAGGGAAGGAGGGAGAGGGAGGGAGAGGGAAGGAGAGGGAGGGAGAGGGAAGGAGAGAGGGAGAGGGAGGGAGAAGGAAGGAGAGGGAGGGAGAGGGAAGGAGAGGGAGGGAGAGGGAGGGAGAGGGAAGGAGAGGGAAGGAGAGGGAGGGAGGGAGGGAGAGGGAGGGAGAGGGAAGGAGAGAGGGAGAGGGAGTGATACAGTCAGAGTGAGTGAGATAGAGGGAGACAGGGGAGGGAGAGAGGGAGATAGAGGGGTGGAGGGACGGAGGCAGAAAGAGAGAGAGAGATAGAGGGAGGGAGAGGAAGAGAGAGAGTGAGATGTGTATGCCGGGTCTGGTAGCTCAGTGGACGAAGGCGTCTGCTGCTGGAACCTGTGTTCAACTTCATGGTCACAGTTTTTTTTGTTGCTCTAGCCCCAACCCCTCTCCCACTGACCCCGCCCCCACCTGTGCAGCCCTCGGACACAAACCACACTGTAAATTTGGCCCCCCAGAGAAAGTTTGTTAGTACCCATGATCTAGTTGAACCCACTCACCTGAGCGCTCCAGTCTTTGGACTTTCAGCCTCATCCTACCAGCCTCCAGCTTACAGGCCGGACCTGCCTATAACATACAACATCCATGCTGGCAGGACTTGGCAGGACCCGGCAGCACTAGGGAGTAAGTGCAGCAAAGAGTAAAGGAAAAGCAAACCTTAACCCCCACACCTTTTCCTCACTCTTTGTAAAACAGTCCTGGCTGCCTCCAGCAGTCACAACAGAAAGCCCCCTTCAAAGAGCTGCTCCCGGGGTCTGTCACTGGGAATTTTCAAAATATTCAGGGTATTTGTGCATTGTAACCACCACCGCAACAAACAACAAGTACTCCACTATTTCAATCATACAATCACCCAAGTGAGTCCAGGTGTGTTCTACATGCCGTGTGCTCTGACAATACAATATGTTCATTATGTAAACTGAGAACAGTAAAGCTTTACTTTCTCGCCCTCACTTAATGCAATAACTTCCTTTTGTGGACAATTAGAGAGCGCATTGCTGAGTCTGGTTGAGTGTCGCAAAAGGAGGAAGATCTTGGTGAGTGGTGCACGGAGGCGCAAAAGCCATGGCAGGGGGGTGAAAAAATCACTGGAAGCTGTCACCTTTATCACCACATCGCCGCTCCTACCACTGCATGCTGCTACAGACAGCTACAGATGCCAACTGACCATTGATGAGGGAATTAAGGCAAGGGAAGATGTGGATTGGGAAGAGGCAGCTAAACATATCGGGCATAGCTCCAGTCCCCGTCACTCAGGGATACCAGGAACCACCACCAGCCGCCGGTTACAGGGAACACCAGGCAACCAGCTGACAGCTGAGAGAACAGCCGAGAGCACACCGAGTGTGGAAGCCTGCAGCGCCCATACTGTAGAGCGTGAACCTGTGCCCCCCATGGAAGTGGTCCAGCTAGGTCCGGGTGCAGCTAGCGGGTAGGCCCACGGAGGTTTCCTTTTGGGAGCACCCCACTGCTTTGTTTTTGTGCCCATCTCCATTAAACTCAATCCCTCCCACTACCAGCATTACCAGCACTACTGGGTTGTGGGTAAGAAACTAGTCAAAACAGTCCATCAATTGCTCATTCAATCGCACAAGAGCTCTCAGGTGCATAATGAGATTGGGGAGAGAAAGGCGAACAATCACTACAGTGCAGGCCAGAAGGAAAGGAACTAGGAAGTGTCTCGGGCCAAGTGAATTCAACAAAGAACACAAAACGACAGGAGCCCACGATACATCGGACCACCAAGTGCTAGTAGAGATAGACTGCGCCCACCAACCAGAGCGGCAAACAAGAGCTATCAACCAAAGATATACACAACATTTTCATTTGTGAATGATGTAGGGTCAGTACTGAGCTCGTTCATTAAAGAGCTTTGGGGCCTCCCATTCCCCTTGCATCCTGAGGTCATAATTCAAACAGAAGCAGCAGCTCTAACGCTACCATCAGCAAGCAACGGAGATTATGTCATCGATAAAAAAGGCAAAGAGGTTCGAAATGCAAGGAGCAACTGTGCAGGGGCAGGATAAGGATGTTGAACAGGAGACTGTGACCAGGCAGAGGGCATCATAAACACACTTACACAAGTAGGAAAAGTAGGAAATGTTGCTATAAACCTGCCCATGCAAAGCCCTGACTCTGAAGGCACAACCCCTCGTACCAAGTGGGATCGCACGCTTGAACCAAAAATTACAATTCCGCCCAAACCAACTTCAAAATCAGGCCTGCCTTCAGTAACTAAGCCCCAGATGCTCCAAATAGTGTTGACAACAACAGCCGCAACCAGGACAGGAATGGAACTAAGCAGTCACCTGACAACCAATCATGAAACACCAAACTCGCCCAACACGCCAACCATCTCTGACCCTCAAGCCCAAATACAGTCCCACACCAAGGAAAAAGACTCGAAGAGTTAAGGGCCAGTAACTATTGATAAAGTGATAAAGTCCTGGGCATGAGCACAATAGAACCTCTAGCAGCAAATCAGCAAGACCAAACTGACTGTGGCACAGAGGAGGCAAAGAAAGAATCAATGGAAATTGCAAAAACAGAGGAGACAGAGAATGAATCAGTAGAAATTACTCAAATGGGAAATACATCATACCTCACAACAGAAGAGTGAGAAAGGCTGGTAGCCTCATATTTCCCAGTTATATCCCAGGAGGACAGCAGTAAGCCTGAGCAAAATAGGGCAGCAGAAGAAACATCAACTGGAGCAGAAAATCGTTGGTCCTCCTTATTAAATATCCTACAGCTCCCAATAAAAGCCATGCAGTACCATTCAGATAAAATGGATGTCCAACTAACTCTCCTAAACTTTCTGGCAATACATTGTCGAACATGGATAATAAACTATCGGACGTGAGCAACATGATTAAGAGGGCACAAGCGGAAACAACAATAATTCAGCCAAGTTTATACCTGCTACACTATTGTGGATAATCTCACAACAATACCTACATTAATGGGGGACCTTCTGTCCGACCTGAAAAAGGCAACAAGCAATGCAAGAAACGAGCACCATATCGGCCAAGGTGAAGACTCAACAATCCTAAACCCCAGCAGCACAGGGGGAAATAAGCAGCAGAGCCAGAAACAAGAAATCTCTAATGTACCTTGCAATGGCAAATGGACATCAGATCAAAAAACACTAGGGAATAGCAGTGAGCCATTTGATTCTACAAGTGATACGACCCATGCTGCAACAGATAAACACCACATTACCCGAGGAAAAGACAGGACAGGTTCAACCGTTAGCAATACGGGTGCAAGGAAGGAGCAGTCAGAATCAACACATTTTTAACAAGTCCTATGATGGCAAAGGGTGACTGGACTTAGATAGAAAGGACAATTAATACACGGGACAAGAAGACCTGACGAGGCATGCAACAAAATGCTGCATCCAAGCTCCATCAAAAACTATGTTCTTGGAAAATAAATGGCCTAGGAAATAAAATCAATAATACACAACTACTATTGTAATTTCAAAATTACATCCTCCTTGCACTCCAAGAGACCAGGTTAGATCAAACGCATCATTTACAGAGCTTCAAAGTATTTCACGTGCCGGTGGTTTGAAGTGCCAAATTTGGGCATTTAAAAGGTGGGCATACAATTTACACTTCAGTAAGGAGCATAAATGCAATAAAGGAATTGGAAATTAAACAGTCAACAAACAACAGCATAAATGCTATAAAAATGGATTTAGGAGGAAACAAGCCCAATCAAAAATTAATATCTATACTACTATTATAAAGAGAGAACACAAACCTTTGAGCCAGGTAAACTTGGGAACCACAGCGCCAATCCACACACCCGATACATCGTTGTAATCCTCGGGGTGTGCAGATGGACATAGGCTATATAATTTACAAATAAATACGTTATTTAAAAAATAAAACTTAAAAAAAAAGTAGTCCCTTCAAAGTAGCGCCGGCCAGCCGCTACGTGCGTTCTGTCATCAGCGAACATGAGCGGCGATCGGAGGGCAGGCAGTAAGGTGCAGCGGCGGGGAGGAGCGCTGAGCGGCGGATGAGGTAGGGCGAAAGCGGAGGCAGAGAGGAGCGGTGAGCGAGCCACAGGAAAAAGAAACGTGTGCAGGTAAGTGGAGCGGGTAGCAAACAGCCCATTTCAGGAGGAAAAAGTGACAGAAACGTGTGCAGTTCAAAAAAAGTGACGTGGGCAGTGAGGAGCGGTGAGCGAGCCACAGAAAAAGAAACGTGTACATGTTAAGAAACGTGCGCAGGGCGCCAGCGGCGGCGGGGATGAGCGGTGAGCGAGCCACGGAAAAAGAAACGAGGAGCGGGTAGCAAACAGCCCATTACAGGAGGAAAAAGTGACAGAAACGTGTGCAGGTCAGAAAAAGTGATGTGGGCAGTGAGGAGCTGTGAGCGAGCCACGGAAAAAGAAACGTGTGCAGGTTAAGAAATGTGTGCAGGTTACAAAAGCGTCCAAAATTAAATATACAGCCATAACACTACACTACTTCAGGGCGGGCAGGGGACCTAAGCCATGATTGCTCCCGGGCAACGTCGGGACAGGCTGCTAGTTATTAAATATATACATCCATCCTCGTGAGAAAAAAGCAGTGATGAAACTCTTGTTTTCTGAACTAACGAGGATAATGTCAGAGGAGGCAACCCCAAACATTATCATAAGAAGGGATTTTAACATGTACCTCTTGGGGTCCCTGATTAGGTACCACTTACTGGAAGAGCAGTTTTTGGCAGTGGGTATCCCACACCAAGAAGGGAACAAATGGGGTAAACAATCTAGGCAAGCAAAAGACTTTGAAATGACCTAGCGGCCAGATGTAAGACCATCAAAAATTGCTAGTCGCAATTTGCAAATCGCAATTTCCAATGTACAACAGTGTCTGAGACACTTTATGCGAATCCGAATGGGGTCGCAAATTGCATGCCTCATGAATATAAATGAGGCTCTCGCAATTTGCGACCCCATTGGGGATGGCGGCACTCCCAGGGATGAAGGCCTGCTGGAGTCAGCAGACCTCCTTGTCTGGAACTTCTTTTAAATAAAGATTTCTTTTTTTAATACTGCTCGTTTTCCTTAAAGGAAAACGGGAAGCATTTAAAAATAAATGTAAACTTTTCATTTTCATTTTTTTAAAGGCAGGCAGTGGTCCCTGGGACCACTGCCTGCCATTAAAAAATGTTTGTGCATGCATTCCCAAAGGGGAAGGGGACCCCCGGGGACCCCTTCCCATTTGTGAGTGCTTTACCACCCTTCTGAGAGACTGGTAAACTGTGAGTGTTTTGCAACTGCTATTTTGGTCGCAAATCATTCTTACATAGCTGTTGAAGTCACTATTAGGAAGGGATCGCCCCTTCCTAATAGCCAGTCGCTAAACACTATTTTGCGAGTCGCAATTAATTTGCGAGTCGCAAAATTTATTTGCGGTATTTATAGAGCGCGACACTCATCCCTAGGGTTTTCACGGCGCTATATACCAAAAAGGACTACTGATGGCATATGCTGAGAGGTTAAGGTTTGGGGAAGAGGTAGGTTTTCAGTTTTTTTCGAAACTGAAGGTAATTTGTAGTGTGTCTTAGGTCAGAAAGGGAGCTCATTCCACCTTTTTGCTGCAAGGTAAGAAAAGGAGCGACCGCCTGTTCTGACTTTGTAGATGCGTTTGGTTTTAGCCAAAGCTGATTGACATGAGCATAGGTTCCTATTGGGCACATAAAATTTGATCTTCCCCTGGAGAATTGTGGGGCCAGTTTTATGTAAAGCCCTGTGGGCATGGCTAAGTAGTTTGAAGGCAGCCCTCTGGCGCATCAGGAGCCAATGAAGTTTCTTTAAGCACTCCGATGCCGAGTCTTGTTTGCCTTTGTTGCAGATGAGTTTGGCCGCCAGGTTTTGCAGAACCTGTAAGCGGGAGAATAACTGTTTGCTCATCCCTTCAAATAGGGCATTACCATAGTCCAGGCGACTGACCAGAAGGGCTTGTGTGACTGAGCGTCTACAATCCAGGGGTATCCAGGGAAATATCCTGGCGAGAAGTTTTAGTATGGCAAAGCCCTTGCCACAAAGGGATCGAAAGTGATCCTTCATGGACAGGGCATCATCCATGATGATTCCCAAGTTCCTGGCATGTTGTTTAGGAGTAGGGGCCAGTCCCAGTGAAGGTGGCCACCATGTGGCACCCACACGCGTTTGGCTCCACCGAACAGAAGAATCTCCGATTTGCCTGCGTTCAACTTTAGGCAATGGTTGTACATCCATTGGGCCATTTCGGAAAGGCAGTCATGTAGCTTGGTTTTGGTTACATCAGGCCCTTCGTCCATGGCCACCATCAGCTGCGTATCATCCGCATAGGAGCAGATGCCAATGCCCCACTTCCTTCCAATGTCTGCAAGAGATGAAATATAGACATTGAAGAGTGTGGGGCTCAGTGAGGCACCCTGGGGGACCCCGCAGCCGATGGGGTTGGGCCTTGAGTGGAACTGACCCATATGTAATGCCTGGGTGCGGTTGCTCAGGAAAGAGTGTAGCCAGTTCAGTGCTGTGGATTGGACTCCCTTGCTCCGGAGTATGTTCAGCAGACAGTCGTGGGATACCGTGTCAAACGCCGCTGACAGGTCAAGCAGTATCAGCGCCACCGCTCCATCTTGATCGGTGGAGGGTCTGATACTGTCCGACACTGCCAGCAACATTGCCTCAGTGCTGTTATTGGCTCTAAAACCAGTCTGGGAGGGATCCAGAAGGGAGTTACTTTCTAGGTACCTAGTCAGCTGTACATTGACCAATTTCTGCAGAGCTTTAGAGAGGTAAGGAAGCTGGGAGATGGGTCTGTAGTTCTCTGGGTTGAGAATGTCAGATCCCGCTTTCTTCAGAAGGGGGGTCACAGAGGCGTGCTTCCAAGCATCAGGGAAGGTGGCAGTGACTAACGATTTTTTAAAAAGTTGAGTGATCAGGGGACAGAGCGTGGGTGCAATTTTTGAGAACACGAAGTGGGGACAGGGGTCCGAGTGGGATCCAGATTTAACTGTGTTCAGAACTGCTAGGACCTCATCTGCAGAGAGTGGTTCGAAACTGGTTAAGCGGGGTGCATTTCCTCGGTCTGGTGGGTCTGTGGGTATTTCTGGTGACATAGCAGTCTTGGATGGGTTGTCTGGGTTGCTGTGAGTGTTTTGGGGGTGAAGGTAGAGTACATTTTCTTGATCTTTTCGGAAAAGGAGGTGCTAATACGCTCACAAGCCTCGGTCGAGGGGGTGAGTGTTTGTGAAGTGCTGGATGGTTTGCTAAGCTCCTTCACTATTCTAAACAGTTCTTTTGCTGAACTGCTGTTTTCTTGAATGCGCTGAGTAAAGTAGTCCTTCTTTGCGTTTTTGATGGCAAGAATATACTGCTTCCGTTTATGGACAAAGTTTTGTCTCGCTTCACTGTCTTTGGACTGTCTCCATAGGTGTTCATTTTTTTTACATTACTTTGTAAGATTTTTTAGGTGGGGGGTGTACCATTTCTCTGTTATGGTTTTTTTTCTAGATTCCCGCATCGGGCTAGTTTGTTTAATGTTTGCAGAATTCTGGCATCTAGTAAGGCGACGTCATTACAGACAGGGGAGTCCTCCGATAGTTTGACATTAGCCTCTTGAAATTCTTTCTCAAAATTGGATTAGTTAATTAGCCTCCAAGCTCGTTTGGAGATGTGAGGGGCTGTTTCGGGTTTCAGAGGTTTGCCGGGAAAGTTAAGTGAGAAAGATATAAGGGAGTGGTCCGACCAGGATAAGGGGTGGACCTTTCTTATGTTGGTGGATTCGATGTTGGTGAATAGTAGGTCTAGTGTATGGCCAGCTGAATGCGTGGGGCCCACTACCCACTGCCTCAGTTGGAGAATTCCCATGTCGTATTCCAGTTGGGAGGTTCCTGGGGCATCCATTTTCCCATAGTGAATTTTAAAATCGCCAACAATCATATGGTTTTTGTGTTTTAGGCAGAGTGGCAGGAGTTGATTCAATAGTTTGGCGCCAAGGCTGGCTTGTTGTCCAGGGGGGTTGTATATAACTGCACCAGCTAGGATGGTAAGGCCCTCGAAGAGTATTTTGAAAGGTAAGGTCTGATGTTCGATGTGGGCAGTTGTTGGTTCATCAAGGCATGTTAGATGTTCCCTGAATATCACAGCAACCCCCCCTCCTCTTTTACCAGGTCTATCTTGCGTAATGATTTTGTAGTTGGAGGGGAGGGCGTTTGCTAAGTCTGGAGCACTGGTCTCGGATAGCCAGGTTTCAGTAATGAAAACCAGGTCCGGGGTCTTAGATATGAGTAGATCCCAAATGACCAGGACATGTCTGGGTAAGGATCTAGCGTTAAAATATAGACAGTTCAGCGTTAAGTGATTTTTTGCAAGGATTGTGTGGTTGCCTGATGGGGTTTGACCCATCCTGGACCAGCGACAAGCGAGGCAGGAGATAGGTCCATAGAATAATCCTGGTCCCGTTTGGTTACATAGATGTGTTTTTATACCCGTGTTATCTTTATGAAAGGCTAGTAGCTCGCTGCGGGAGTAGAGGATGGGCGTGGACAGGTTTTGAGTAAAACCGGCAGGGGGTATAGCCCCTAGTCCTGGCCGGTCGCGGACGGGCGCAGACGGGCTTACCTTTGGCGCGCCCCCTGCGCGCGTCCGCTGCGCGTCCGGCCCAGGCACATGTTTTGTAATGGAAGGGAGGGGGCGTGGCCTCAGGGCGGTGGGCGTGGCCTCACTGTCCTCGTAATTGGTGGCAACTAATTGGTTACACCCGCAGCAGCGTTCATATCGGCTGCGCGGCGTGCACGGCGACTCGAAGTCAGGGGGGAGTGCTCAAGGGCAGCGTGACACACAGGTAAAAGCAGTTATTAGCAACAGATTAATTTTTTTAAAGTGAGCAATGCTCCCGGCTTTCCGCCTCAAGAGCTGTCTTTTCGGTAATGGCGCGTTGGTCTTTGGCGCGGCTTATATACAGTGTAAAGGGGGCGTGGCCTCAGGGTGGTGGGCGTGGCCTCACTGTCCTCGTAATTGGCGGCAACTAATTGGTTACAACCGCAGCAGCGTTCAGATCGGCTGCGCAGCGTGCACGGCGACTCGAAGTCAGGGGGGAGTGCTCAGGGGCAGCGTGACACACAGGTAAAAGCAGTTATTAGCAACAGATTAATTTTTTAAAAGTGAGCAATGCTCCCGGCTTTCCGCCTCAAGAGCTGTCTTTTCGCTGTCTAAAATAGGGTTAGTACATGGCCCACAGGATTTTTGCATGCGCAAACGGGTATAAAACCCATTTGCGCATGAAAAAATCTGTTGTAAATCTTGCCCTTAGAACATCTGAACTTGATGGCACTAAACAGCCCTTTTCTGAAGGATTGTTCCCCAGCAGCAACTTTTCATAACTCATCGGCTAGTACAATAATAGACTATACCTTCTCATCATTGCCCCTGTTCAGTAAAATCACTGATTTTCGAATAGGGACAACGGATGTCAGCAATCATTCACCTCAAGAGATCACGCTACATATACAGGGTGTAATACGACGCGGACTCCCACATACAACGCATCTCTGCACTGCGATCCAGGTAGTCGACTTAAAGGCAATTTAAGAAGCCCATAGCGACAACAGGAACCACCCATCATTAATCAGGCATTCGCTTCCTCTCAATAAGGCCAAGGAAAAGACTAACACGATAAACATCAAATCTCCCACAGTACTGCATTTAACAGGGACAGCAAAACATGCCGCTTATGCCACCTTGGTCTAGAAACTAATTATCAAAAAAAGTGGTTTTAACACTCTCGAACCCAATATGGAATAATCACATGAAGTACAACAACCAAGTTTGTACATAGTGCAACAGGTTCGAACGCAGGCAACAGGGCACTATCAAGTCCCCAGCTTAGGTCCATTTTTGGCTTAGGAAGTCTTTGGCAACCATAAGGAGCGTTCTCCATTGGAAATCTAGGGGCAATCTCACACATCCCCCACTTGTGACAGATATCATTTGTCTTGATGAAGGTGGTTACTATAAGGAAAACCCACCAAAACGCGTTGACGCAATAATTGGTATAATCCAAGTCTCCAACACCCAAGTTGAATTGCTGAAGTGATAGCGATATAATTCCGGTGCAATCGAAACGGAGCCAGGATATACAAATTGTATTTAATAATTTTATGTTGTACTTGTTCTGTCATTTTCTCACTTGTGCAGGCCGCAATTGGATGTATTGTTTTAATTGTATTTTAAGTCTAGGGATTTAGATTAGTTAACCCTATAACTGTGTCTTTTTAAACTTATTCAAAATAAATGAATTTTTAACTTTATCTATGTTTCGTTGTATGTAAACATGGCGTTGTAAGGTTTGGCATAACAACCTCTGTTTAATCTTTGTCCAAGGGAATTTATTTACTTTGGGTAATACCAACCCTGCCAGTAAGGAATCCGAGTGTGATGCTCACAGTCAATCACAAAAGAATAAAATGCAATACTCGCAATCCAGAAGGCTTCGAAATTGAGGCAAAAGAACTCTGCCACTTTACAAACAGATTTTATAAGTGGAAATAATACCAAACTCGTGGAAGGGGTCAATAATATCTCCAATCCTCAAGAAAGGCAGCAAAAACAAAGCAAAAAAGTACAGGCTGGTAGCTTTATTAGATAATGATGCCAAATAATATGCTGGCCTTTTATTGGATGAGCTTACCGACTGGGCTGCCGAAAAGGCAGTAATCCCTATCAACCAAATATCTTTTGTGACCTCACCAGATCAACAACAAACATACTCGCCTTTGCTCTTCTAATAGATGCTGCCAAAACTGTCAACCAGCAACTTTTCGCCTGCTTCTTCGATTATTCATCTGCCTTTGATAACTCAATAGGTATAAATTATGGGGCAAGTTATCCAAAAGAAAAATTACTTTGGGATTACTGTCTCAGCTGATTCTACTCCACACTGACACGTGGGTTCAAATTAAGCTGGGAGCCGGCGACTGCCTGTCGACAAAAGTTCAGATGACCAAAGGCCTCAAACAAGGCTGTGTCTTGGCCCCAGTTCTATTTAACCTCTTTATGTCAAATCTCACCCGAGTTATATAACTGCAACTTCCATGCTCCTATATTAGGAGATTTTAAACTCTCAAACGTACTTTACACCAATGACATCGCCCTAATCGCACGCTGATTGGGCTACAACATCTGATTGACACAACGCACAGCTATTCTGCTAGAAATGGATTAAGCATAAACTTAGATAAAAAAAAAGATGATGGGAATAAATTTGAAGAGGACCACATACAGACACCGATGGCTACTAGGAGAGTCCCCACTGGAAACCGTTGAAGAATACAAGTACCTGGGTGTAATAGTGAATAGTAAAGGCATGTTTCAGCAACAGAAAGAAGCAATAGCAAGGAGCGGCAATGCAATAGGAGTAGCCCTAAAAAAAAAACCTCGAAACAGTGTGGGACCGAGTTTCACCCCTTTGCTACATGTGATTCAAGCGAAACTCATACCCACTATCACCTCCGGAAGCAAGTGCCTATGAGGAGGTGAGGCGTAGATCTTGGACAATATAGTAGCCAGGGTAATAATAATTATATTTAATCTTCCTAAATATACATCCCCCGCACAAATGAGACTGGAATTCGGCTTACAAATTCAACAAATAGCGAGGAAGGGCGCTATGTCAAATTCTAGCACAAAATAAAGGGCGCAGGTCTTGTGACTCTGAATACCCACCTCTGGAATGAGTCTGAATTAAAAAAAGGCAGCGCGGCAATGACCTCTACAACATTCAATAGACAGCCTGGCACAACAAAACCTCTGGAAATGCGCTGGATCCCATAAACATTTCAAAGAGCTGGTAAACAAAACAGTAAAAATTATATCGCTAGTGGAGGACAAAGTGGTGCTAAAGAAAAGGGCACATGGTTGGTTTGTTCTACAGAGCTATACCAGAGTCTCGTCGCAAACCTACTTAAGCACCGGCTTCACGCAGTAAACAAAGGAGAAATACCTTCATCTATGGTTGGGCATTCGCCCATCATTGTTTCAGCTGCCCCCGTTGAAACACCTCCAACAACAACTAACTGCCGACTATGCAGAGATTTAAAAGAGGATATGATACACCTACTATGCATATGCTGGAGATTAGATAAGGAACGAAGATGCATATTCAAACCTGCTTAGAAAAAAAGGGGAATAAGAACACGGAGGCAGGCAGTTAAGGCATGCTTCGAAAGTGGGGATCTCCGACAAGTCTGCCGCCTGGTCCAATTCTTAGACAAGGAAGGAAAAATGCTAAACTCCAACTCGTTGGGCCACCTTACGATATACTTAACACTCATCTACTTCAATACCAGCGCCCAACAGAATCAGTGCCTACTCGTCTCAGCTACCTGGGGCGTTGCAGCGCTCAAGTTGGTCATATAGGAGGAAAAATGGTAAACGTCAGGATTACCCGTAAGTCCACAATGCAAAAATTTCAAAATATTTAATTATCCTTTTTTAACAGATCGCTTTTAAAACCTTAGACTCATGGGACGGTACATGTTGCTACACAAATAAGGTCTTGCAATTTGAATAACTCAGCTATCATCATCTTATCAAAGCCTATTTTAAAATATGGTTTTATTACATGAAATAATTTGATGTGATGTTTAATAGTTGCAATGGTTTTAAGTAATCTTGCAATAAAGATTGATTGATACCCTGATGTCTACTTTGCCGTTATGATCCAAAGTGTTTAAGATTGGTGGTAAATCCACCAATGTGCCCCCAGATATGAACAAAGGCCTTCACACAAAGGATTTTTGGGCGCATTAAGTCCCAGGAATTGCTAACCCCCGCCCTTTATTCTTTTTTTTCTGATGATGCTTTTAGTCTAGTGGGCCTTTCTCCTACCATGGGGGAAGATTTATGGGAAACCTAAGTGGTAGGAAGGCCTTTCATCCAACGGAAATAGGGTTGTGGCTTGAAGCCAGAAAGTTCTGATCTGCATTCTGTGCCTTGAGATGAAGAAAAGCAAGATTCCCCCTGTAGCATGAGGTGAGGTTCTGAATGGAGAGTGTGAGAACCAAGGATTAGTGCATGGGCATGCCGTACATGTCAAAATACAGAAATAAGCAACTGAAAGGTGGCCAAATTACCTTTTCAAAGGATCCTCCACTGTGCTGAATTATATGTTGCTGTGTTTTTAGTACCTTCTGATCCATTTGAGTGAGAAGCAATTTTGTATGTTAAACCAGCAGATAATGGAACAGAAGATGGATTTCTCGGGCAAAAAAGGCAATTCCATATTTATGTTGAAATCACGGCGACTGCACAATTGCATAATTCCAGCTGCCCTAGTATTAGGGGACTCCAAACTGTATGGAATCGTACTCATATGAATATTTCATGGGTTAGGGTAGATTAAGCTCCTAAAACTTCATATTCCATGTCTGCCTGAGGCTTCTATAGACTTAGAACAAATGCGTCCACATTAAAGAAGGAATGATCTCAATACTGGTGGGTGAAAGAGCTTGGGAACATTTCTTCTGAAAGGTAGTCCCTTTCAGGCTAGTGATGTGTCTATCCTCACACTCACACCGCGATGCATGGTAGGTAGTAGGTACATTGTAAAGTATAAAACTAGCAAATATAAGTGTGAGAACAGAGATTCAGTTGCTTAGCTCCTCTTTACTTGTAGATTGTCAGTTCTTGGACAGTGTTCCTGCACCCTCCGGTGAAGGATAGGAGGCTTCTAGGGGCAATGTGTCCTCTGGGCTCCTTGGACTAGCTGATGGCTTCCAGGAAGGCATGGTCAGCAATGTGGGAGGCCATCAGAACTTCCACAGGGGTATCAGAGTTAGTACTAGCCAAAAATGAAAACTACACATTGCTGACTTGAGTCTGGACGTGGGCAAAAGGTAACTATCAGAGCTATGCCTTGAGATTAAGATGTAAAGTCTAGTTAGTGGTGTCTCCAATCTTAGGGCACAGTAAGGCTTTACCTAAAAGGCACACAATCATCAGTTCATTCAGTTCCATTTGATTAGGAGAACTACAAAATATGCCAAAAGAGAAACTTCAGGGAAACCATCAGAAGAAAAAAAAATTTGTGACGCACTTGGTGAAGAGGCTAGCAGGGCATGTGTCGTTATTTGTTTTCTGCTTCAATTGCAACACTGATTTAATGTTTTCTTCTGTGGATTCTCTGCCTTGTTCTCATGTGCGACGCATTCCTCCATTCCAACCTTAAATCATTCTTTTCTATGTTTCTCTCATCATAGGTTATCAATTAGCAATCTTATGTCCTCTGATACAATTACTTATTCTACAGTATGCATGCTAAGTAGTAGTATGTTAAGTTTTTTTATATGAGCAAAGTTTTGCATACTTCCTGGTTATTGGCCTTAAAGTAGTTCACAGGGTTTACCAATTTCCCCTTGCCTATGCCAATGTGTATATTTCCTCCTAAGAATTTTTTTTTGCTACTGTGTCTTTTTCTCATCATTACTGTGAAGTCATGTTGCTATATTAATTTGCTAGCATCTTGTTCGCAAACACATACCTAGCTTTGCCTTTCCATAAATTTGCTCCACAATCCTTTCTGAAATCTTTCTTCGGCAACAGCGGATTCCACATGGCTGATCCCCTTGTAGATAACAACGCCACAAATAACTGACTCCGTAGGACAATAACTGCTAGCTGCTCTAGAGGTTATGTCTCTGGGACCCCTAAATGGCTGCTACCCCAAAGACCAGCCTTCCATCACACACACACATCCCCACTCACAGAACTGTTAGACTATACGTTTTGGTCAATCCAGATGATAAATTACGTCAAGACTTTTGCCATCTTAACACATTGCGAAAGTGACCATATGCACCAGAGGCTGACCTTAGATCTTCAGACCAAGGCACACAACATCCTTGGGATGGTCGGCTCAAGGGGCTGCATAAAAACTGGACGTCTATTAAATGTTTCACAGATATCAAAGAAAAATATTCGATGTGGAAATCTAATCAGCATAATCAGATCATTCCGCAATGCCACACAACACAAGACTGGGAACCATTTGTACATTAACTTCTTTCAGCCCTCACCTACACACAGCATTCAGGCCTGGGTCCAAGACCCTCAGATCCATCGAAACAAACCTATGGTTTACAAAAGATCTCAAAATCCTGAACCACACCATAAATGATAAGACCAGATTGCTGAAAAATGGATTAAACATTGCCACCTTGGAAGAAATTAACAACTTTCCCAGGATGTATAAACAATTCATCTGGCAAGCAAAAAGGAGGCATGAGGAAGCACTCCAGTTAGAGCCATTTATGATTTGCTGAACAAAACAACTCTACCAAATTTTGGATCATAATAAATCGACTGTACAGTGAAAATTAACCTGGTGAACATGAAGGAAACAACGTCATGGCGGATCACTGTTCCATAAACATAAGCACCCTATATCATACCAAATCCAATTGCTCGAACATCCCAGCCACTCATACTGAAATCATCCAAATTTCAAGAAACCCCGAGGCTGCCAAAGAAAAAATGCACCAATTGGTGCTAACCCTCATGGCCAAAAGAATTGCCACCTTACTTTAAAAAGGTAGAGCTGACTCTGGTTTAAATGACATACTTTCTTCAGTCTATAAACAGGATATTGAGCCTTCACAACTGATGGAAAAGCTGTTTAGAACTAGTCTCACCACTGACAGCATTCCTTCATTCTTGCAAAGGGTAATCTTGCACCCCATTTATAAAGAAGGCCCAGTGGCGAATCCAGAGAGCTATCGCCTTATAGCCTTCTTAGATGTTGAAGTCAAACACTTTGCCTCCTTACTACTGGAAGATCTGGATGCATGGGCAATCTATAAAAATCTGATCCCACTTAACCAAACCGGCTTCAGGCCTATGCTGGGCACCATTGACAATCTAGTGGCAATTAGGATGCTAGTGGCACTGCAGATATGGAAACAACAACTTCTCTACAGCTGCTTTGTAGACTATAGCAAGGCCTTTGACCACATCCACTGTGAACTACTTTGATCAAAAAATAAAACTTAGGACATCCCTGAACCACTGCTCTGGGCATCCAACTACTCTATTCCAAAACATGTTCCAGAGCATACCTAGATGACTCATCAGCTTTTGACAAGAACAAGATGGAGCAACGAGTTGAACAAGGGTGTGTTTTAGCCCAAGCCCTTTTCAACGAATTAATGAGCGACCTGGTCTGATAAATCATTCAATCACTTCCATGATTAACACCAATGATGTGGTCCTCTTAAGCAAAACAGTAAAGGGGTTACAAAGGCATATAGACGTCTTATACTAACACAGCAAAACTAACGGCATTACCATGAATTTTGAAAAGATCAACATTGTGATCTTTGGGCGGAAACGGGAAAAACTTGGAGCCACCAGGTAGAAGTACAAGCAGTAATTGACTTTTGTGACCTTGACCAATTTTAGAAACAGCATCCAGTGATGTACTAAGTTTTTGTGGTTTCTGCTTAAGGTGTGAGAATTACCCACATTGAGTTTAGTGCACAAACATAACACTAGGGAGCACTGTTTTTTTATTTTCTGCACTCAGTGTGTATGTTAAAAGTATATTGTATTGTTCCACAGGTTTTTTTTCTTCTGAATTGATGGGCTGAAACGCGTTGACTTTCTGGATTTAGAGGAGTCCATTTCAAAATAATAGGGGCTCATTTATAAGGCCTTGCGTCACTTTTGCACCACTGGTGCGTCACTTTTTGTGACGCACCAGCAGTGTAAAAAATGCGCCTTGTTGCGCCATATTTACAAAGTGACGCATCTAGGTAGATGCGTCACTTTGTAAACCCCTGCACTACATTATACCTGCGCCAGGTATAATGTATGCAGGAGGGGTGTTTCCACGCAAGAAAGGGTCATAGAAGTGACGCAGTGACATCTACCAGATTTCACTGCGCCACTTCTAGGACTCAAATCCGTCAAAATCTTACGACTGCTTCACAGCAGTCGTAAGACTGACACAGGACCTTTCACATGGGGCTTGCCCCATGTGAAAAGACACATTGCTGGAGTTGTGTCACTTTTGTGACACATTCCAGCAATGTGTCACTTTTGCGCCTACAGATACGTCAGAAATACTGACGTATCTGTAACTCCTTGCGACATGATGCGTCACACAGTAAATATGACGCATTAATCATGTCACAAGGAGGGCGCACTGAGAAGTGACGCATCACTGCTTTCACGCAGCGATGTGTCACTTCTCATAAATGAGGCCCAATAGTGTCTAACTATTTCAAGATTGTGATACCCACCATTGTTTATCGAGGGCCCTTTGTTCCCTCCTCTGTGTATCTGTACTGGACTACCTCCGATATGGACTGCTGCTGACTAATATTTATTGCAGTCATATTGACAAATTGTTTGGAAGAGAGATTAAGTACATTTATTTGTTTTTGAAATGTGTTGTATTATGGTATTGAAGGATGTGTGAAATGTCAAGTTATGTCTTATTCTGTTAACGTATCATTTGTTTGTTTGTCTGATAAAAACACCCAGTACTTGGAGATGACCTTTGCTTGTGATTGAATCCAACTTAGAATGAGACTGCGATATCTACCTCAGGAAGAGGCTTGGCAGAAAAACACATGTTATGCGTGTGGCAGCTGCAGATAAGGGGTTTAAGCAAGTGCAATTCAAATGGGCACGTAGCGCTCTGGTTGTTAACCGCCATAACTGCTAACACGCTATCTGACCAAAAGACAATTCTGCTCTTAGCTAGGGCGGAACCCCATATCTACAAGGCACCTAAACTAGGAAACCGTTCCAGGAAGGTAACCTTGCATGTGAGCCCAGAGGACACCCACTCCTCAAGCCAGTGCCGCATGTACCATTTTGAGCCAAACTGCCACCAACCCAACACTGCCTGCCAGGTCTGTGTAAAGGGCCAACTCAACGTTAGACTGCGCTAGCTGGTGCCAGAAGAGGGTGCCATTAAAATCATCAAAGAAACCCTTCCATATGAGTAGATCCCCTCTGACCTCAGGGGATAGTTTGGTGTGGTGGTGTTTGTCCTGGAGGGCAGCCATAGCCCCTGAAAATTATTCTTATAAAGGATCCTCCCCATTGAAATTACCCTTAGGACAAAGTTTAGCTGACTCCCCAAGAGCTTCAATTGATGCAGCATGATCTTCTTGCCTGACAGGCAGGACTCCATGGAAGCCTTGGATACCAATTCCTTGTCCCTAGGGGACCACATAGTATATCTCAATGCCCATGAAAGAGATGTTAGTCGAAGGGCCCCCGGTCTTATCTTCTGCCAATGGTACCTCCAGGGCCTGTGCAGCCTTCAAAAACCCAGCAGTACCTTCCCACATGCCAGGGAGCCAGGTGGTCCCATGAACAAAATGTTGTCTAAGTAATGCACCACATTTTTGAGGGTGCTACAACCCTAACCTCCCTCTCCAAGAACTTACTGAAGGTCTCAAAAATAGAACACGTTATGGAGCTTCCCATGGGCCCTGTGTGCCCTTCTTCCCTTGACTTGCCTGGGATTACACCTGCATTAATTAAGTCAAATATGTCAACATATTCTCCCTTATAAGTCTTCTTTGCAATTGTCAAAGGAGGGGCCAGGGTAGGTGTCTGTCAGACTTGCCATATTTTGGTATGTTTCCCCTGTCTTTTTGCTATCTTACTTCCCGGTTTTGACTCTGTTTTTGCTGGTTTAGTGTCTCTGCACACTTTCTCACTGCTGTTCAGTGTTAAAGTGCAAGTGCTCCTGTTGTAAATTATGTTATGGATTGGTGTTTCCGTGATTGGCATATTTGATTTACTGGTGAGGCCCTAGTAAAGTGCACTCAGAGTGCCTGGGCTGGTAAATCAACTGCTACTAGCTGGTTGTGCCACCCACAGAAGTAGCCCTGAAAAGTTAACTTAGACCTGCCACCGCAGAGTCTGTGCACAGTTTGTAACTGCCATGTGAACCTGGCAAGTGCACCCACTTGCCAGGCCCCATCTTTCCTTTTTCTACATGTCGGTCACCTCTAAGGTAGGCCCAAGGTACACCTGTGGGCAGGGTGGTGTGTATGTTAGAGGTAGGACATGTACTGATGTGTGTGACATGTCCTGTTCATGAATTACAGTGCTTTTTGTTTTTCACCATTGCAAGGCTGCCTGTTCCCATAGGTCACAATGGGGAGTTTGTTTAACCCAT
The DNA here is from genome assembly GCF_964263255.1 of Lissotriton vulgaris. Lineage (NCBI taxonomy): Eukaryota > Metazoa > Chordata > Amphibia > Caudata > Salamandridae > Lissotriton > Lissotriton vulgaris. Next base: position 1,233,022,984 of record NC_141685.1, read on the forward strand.
CTTATAAACATAACTACCCCTAGGAACAAGGTAGAAAAATAAAGTTGAGTATGTCTGTACTCAGAATGTAAAAATGCATCTTTTACTGAAGATGATTTTTACATTCTGTGTTTGAAAATACCACTTTTAGAAAGTATGGATTTTCTTGCTTAGCCAAAAGGGTGCCTCTGCTTTGGTTGTGGATTAATTGTCTGGCTTTGGGATGACAGGGACTGGAGAGGGGCAGTGAGAGAATTCCTTGCACGTGAATGGGCCTGGTCTGCCTTGCACAATGCTGTCTCCACCCCCTGTCAGGAAGCTGCACCAGTCAGGACAGAACTGGTTTGGGCTGGGAACAGACACTCTCTGCCTCCATAGACCAAAGCATTTGGTGGTATAAATATTGGGGCCCAGACCCCAGAATTTTAGAACTCTTTTTGGAACCAAGAAGACTGCCAAGAAGAGCTGGAGAAGCTGTGAGGAGGGACTACCACTTTGATGTGTGCTTTGTTGTGTTGGCCTGCAGTGGCTGCTTCTGTCTTGGGCAGTGAAAGGACTGGACTTGAACTTTCTGCAACTTCCTTTTTGTGAGTTTCTCCAAGGGCTTGAGGTAGAGCTTACAGCCTGTTCAAGAAGTCTCAGGAACAGCAAAGACTTCAAGTTCTTCTGCCCTCAGCACTGGGGACTATACGTTTTGTGCTGCAACAGAAGAAAAGCAGCCCAATGTCGTCTATTATGCTGCTGCCGACTCTGTGTCCTGAAGGCACCGCAGAGGGCACCGCCGCAATGCCGCAACCCTGGTCTCCCCAACGACGCCACCTGACAACACCACTGAGCCACTGACTGCACTGCGACCTGTGGGCACGACACTCTGCATCACCTCACTTCACGTGTTGCCCTGGAATCCCTGATGCACTGCTCCTTGCCGACATCAACGCGGCTGCGTGCACCGTGGTTCGAGGGCATTGCTCATAATTTCCACATTGCACCATCATCATCCCGTACCTCAGCCTTGACCTAACGACGCCGGCACCATCAACTCCAGTTCGTCAGTCGACAACAGCGTTTCAGCAACAATAACACTGATGTTTGCACTGCGACCCTCCAGCACCGAGATGAGCACCTCTGCACTTCGCACCTCAGCTCCCGACGCCTGCCGATGCAAGAGCTCCTGACTTCAACCGCGAGGAGTTTGATATGCAAAGCATGTGATTTTAAGGGTCCAACGACTCCTGCACTGACCTCCTGAACCGACTCCTGCAGACACCTTGCTTTCGGAGCTGAACAAGAGGTCACTGACGTCCTGCATTTCTAACGGTACTGTTTTGCAGGTCTTCCCAACAATGTAACTGACCCACGACTCAGCGGTCAGCCAGAACTGTTTGGAATTTGTTGTTCAGAACACCATGATAGCCCCAGATGGAGCTATTGACTTCAGGTAACTTTATTTCAAGTTTATTTTTGGTAAATGAAGATTTATAAATACTGTATTTTGGCTTTTTATCGATTTTTGTCTTGTCTTAAGTATATAAAAACATTGTATGTTTTCTAAACTGATGTTGTGTTCTTTTGTAGTGCTTACACTGCGTTACTGTTGTTTATGTGCAAATGCTTTACACACTGCCTCTAAGATGAGCCTGACTCCTTTTGCCAGACTACCTAGGGGGTGAGCAGGGGTTATTTTCAGGAGTGTAACTCCCTTTTCCTGACGAGAAGGAAGGGTCCCTACTTGGACGAAGGTGCAAACCCTTGCCAACTGGAGACCCCCATTTCTAACAGTGTCACAGACCAAAAAAGCATGGGACTGACCTAAAGCGGGCCTGAACAGCGGTAGCCACCAGAGGGGGAAGGAATGCCACTAGCTGGGCCCAAACTTGTGTGTCTGTGCCACCCTGCCCTCCTGCTAATGTTAGCTGGCCAGATGACTAAGCTACCCTCACCCCTACCTGAGCTGGAGAGACCAACCGAACATCGTTGACTGTGGTTGAGATCTGCAGGGGACCTGCTGCCGTTTTTGTCACTGCAGTAGCTGACCCTTCCTGGGGTTAACCCCACTATGTGGTGTGGAGAAGAGAACATGTTTCTCTGACCAATCACCCCCACACTTGTGCTGACTACAGGTCAATGTGGGCCTGACCCTTTTGGCAGCACATAGCATGCTGACCCACTGACTGTTCCTCTCCGTCAGGTGTGGCCTCCAATAAAAATGGGCCTTATTTGGAGGTTGAGAAGGAGCATCCCTGTAACACGCGGTGACCTTCTTCTGATGCTTTGTGAGAGGCATGGATGGCTGCTGTTCCTTCTCTGGTGCTTCAGACAACTTCTGGAGGGCCCAGTCAATGCCTTGGACCTTCACCATTTTCCAGAGCTCACTATGAGATCGGAATTCCTCCTGCTCTATGCTAAGTGGAAGGAAGACAAAGTGCATGAGATGCCAGCCAATCAAGAACAGGCTCATCTATCCCTCAAGCTATGGGGAAGAATGTGCATCTCAGAGGGGACACAATCCCACCATCCCTGGTTTAGCTGCTGTCTCAGAAGATAAACTGTGGTGCATGTTCTTTCCCCACAACCTCCAGGGCCACTCTCTTACCTGTGAAACCAACAATCAGGGTACTGCTAGTAGCAAAAGATTGAATTGCTGCCCGAGGGTGCTACATGGGAAAAAGAACAGGGACATGACATATTAGCCTTAGCGCCCACAGCAAAGGCAGGCAGAAAAACCAAATAGCAAAGGAACATAACATTCTGCTGGAATACAAATTCCCATTGCCCTTTAGCTTCGAAATCCTTTTTGGTCTTAATTGTAGACAAAAAAACTGCTGCGATGTACACAAAGCTAACTCCCGTCTGGGATACCCCGTGGGTATGTGTTCTATCCGCCCCACAGAAGGCCGATCCGGGCCAAGCGACCGCAGGAAGGACCTCTAGCACCCCTCACTAAACAAACTGAACCTTAGCCTGCAACCTGCTAGCAGGCTACCTGCAGTCCAAATGACGCTTCGCTGCAGCCAGTGAAAGCTCCTCCGCTATGGCGAAGGAGCGTGCCCCACTGCTTTCAAGCAGTGCAAGAAGCAAAAACATGAAATAATAATAACTTTCAGTTATTATCATTTTATGTTTCCTTTGCAGACGGGAGGGTAGGCGGGGCTCCTCTGCTAAAGGAGCAGGGCAGGGGAGGAGTGGTTTGCCCACTCCTAAATGCACATGGACTGTTTGGTCGGCCCTCTCTGGCTGCCCAAACCAGTCATGCACACTTTCCCCTTTCGCCATGCAGGCTGCATTACAGCCTGCATGGAGAATATGGCCACACTTCTAGTCCCTGGCTGAGTGCCATGTTACAACGTTCAGACCAATTACAACACTGCATTGCAGCGTTGTGATTGGCTTAGGGGAGGGAGCTTGGCTGACTGCTTCCTGTTCCTGAAGTTGGAGGCAGGAGAGCAGGAGCAGAGACGCTTGACCTGGCTGCAAGGTAAGTTATTTTTATTTGTAATGTTTTTCAATTGTGCTCCCTCCCACAATTGCAACCCCCTGCGCAATCCCCCATGACCCCTTGGCCACTTTCCCCTGTGCCCCCCACCACTCACGAGCCGTGCCTGCTACAACTGACCGCAATGCCTGTCCTTCTTTTCACATATTTGTGTATTTGTAAAAAGCGCAAACTCAATGTGTTGTTACAGTTGCTTAGAATGAGCCCAGGCATATTACAGAAGGTCACATGCATTATTTTTGTGACACAGGCCTCATACTATCATTCCCGCTTCCTTTACTCACATTTGCACAGAATCACCATTGCAACTGGGATACATGATGATTGATCTGTGCACTCTGCAGTGATTAGCCACATAAAGGAACGAGAGGGACCCATCAGAGCCCATGGGTCAGGTCATATAGACACAGTACCCTAGAATCTCACCTAGGAATATAACTTTGTTTTGCAGATTTACATAGCAAAAATGCAAGCTAGAGGTGCGTTTAACTCAACTCGCAGTTACCCTACACCACACCAGGACACATCCACTTCTGGGAAGAACAGGCAAGATTAAGAGATTTGCCCAAATTACAGGATGGTGAGCCAACGCTGAGACTCGTACTTAGCTCCCCGGTCACAAAGGTGGCAGCTCCGACCATTAAATCATATTGTCTCCCGGCCCTCAAAATATGTAGCAGTAAATGGGACCAGAATCTTACTCCCGCCAACAACGGAGTTCTCCAAGCAAATCTAATCAAGTATTGACGAGTTTAAAAACCAGCGCCGTACATAACTCGTTTAGTAAAAATCCCCATTGTGACCGCCTGTTGTGTCCTAGTGGACACAGTCTAGTTGTTATAAGTGTAATGCTACACTCAACACCCACCCACCACTGATGTCACGAACCACGTGACACAGGCAATAAAAGGAGCCAAGCGCACGTGCTCGAGGCTCATTAACCCAGCTAACCAACAGTGTCTGTGTCGCAGTCATTACCATTATGTGGGCCTAGGGCCCCGACATAACATTTAGCGATGAGGGGTGGTAGCTGTGCCACGTGTGCCACAGCCATTTTCGTTGTGGGTGAAAGGGGGAGAGAGCAGCAGGGCGACATCGTGCCCCCTCCCCTCACCCAGGATCAGCGCCAGCCTGCCGAGTGGCCCGCGGGGCGTGTGCCTTGCCCCGGGCCCAGAGGTCCATCTTGAGGTGACCGGGAGCCTACCCCACACCTAGACCCCAGCGCAGGAGAAAAGCGGACCGGCCAGAGCCCACCTGTATCGGCCGCAACTGTGCCCCAGAATGAAGCGACCGACCGGAGCCCACCTGAGTCGGCCGCAGCAACAGGGACCCCCACCGGAGAGGAGAGCTGGCTGGGCGAAGCCCACTCGCCACGTTCGCAGCTGAAATTAGGCCCGTTGGCCGGAGGTGAGCCCGGGCACTGAAGAATGCCTGGGGGGCCGCTCACGCAAGAAGTGACCCCCATCTGACTGTGGGATAAGCTGGAACCCACCCGCATAGCAAAGGCGCTCTGCCGAAGGCGATGGTAGCCCACAAACTGTCCCGGCAAAAGGCAAGACCAGCGGAGCCCACCCGCAGCCTGCCTGCAGAGTCCCCCGTCCCGCCGCGCAGCGTGTGGAAGTGAGACTGCAGCGCCGGTGGGAATAAACTTAAACAAAAAAAAAAAGAGCGCCCGCAGCATGTGGAGAGCTGCGGGGCGCCGATGACTGAAAGCTGAGCCTACCCGCTGTAATAGAAGACTTTGCCCGCCTCTGAAAGCGAAGCGCCGGGCCCCGGAAAGAGAGAGCAACAGCAAGATAAACAACAGGAGAGAAAGTCCAGTTAAAAGTAAGCTGCTGCTAAAGGGAACCTAAATCCTACACTGCCGTGGACACTGGGGGGCATTGCACCAAAAGAAGCAAAAGAACCAAACAAGCACAAGACAAGCCAAGGGAAAGACTACAGGAGGAAAGCAAGCCTGCAGCGACGCTGAAGAAGACGGAGACCCATCAATACTGCTGAGGTGACGCTTAGTGGCCACAGGTGCTCACCGCAACCGCAGAAGAAGACAGCATTACCCTGGACAGCAAGGGAGAGTCAAGACCGTCCACCGCAAGCAGCAAGATTTGCGGACGACCTACTGGAAGCGCGCAAGTGTCCCCCGGACGCGGACGGTACAGGACAGCGCATGACAGAGAGGAAGCCACACCCCAAAGCACGAGAAGATGTGCACGGCAAGTACCCAAGTGTTTGAAGAATCATAAGCAGAAGTGCAGCACGCACGTGGCGTAGAGCGTCAACGCCAGAGAAGATAGAGAAACGCAAGGAACAAAGCGACACTGAAGATGTACCACGACGGTACGAAGTGAAGCACAAACTTGCAACTGCCATGCACAATGACGTGCAATGAAAGAGTGACGCAAGATCACCAGGCCAAGAAGCTAAAGAGCCTCACCGGCAGCGCGCACGAGAAGTGCACCCACCGGAGAAGGTCCATGGAGCGGTGAAGTAACCCTCCGGAAACAGCAGAGCACACGAAGAGCGCAGACGAAACTGCGCCCACGCAAAAGCACTGCAGCAGAAGCAAATTGCGATCCCAACGATCGCGGACAGCAAGAAGACTCACGAAGAGGAAGCTGTCTACCCAGTTCAAATCACAAGGAAGGTGAAGTCGCATGGCAGACAAAGCTTGATTGTCGCCAGCGATAAGAGACCTGGCAGGAGATCTGTTCAAAAGAAAGAAGACGTCCGTGACCTGAGAGATCAGGAGAATGTTTGGAAGAAGACCCGGAGAGACGGACACAACCCCGACAAGAATTGGAAGCAATGGGAGGCAAGAGAAGAGATCGTAACGACCGGTCCAGTCACAGAAGAATGGAGAGAAGACAGTGCCCTAAAGACAGGACAAGACCAGACGGACACAGGCGGAGTGCACACTGCTTGAAGAAGCCTGGTCAGGAAGACAAAGACAGAAAGGTGACAGCACCGTGTCGTGAAAAGGAAAATGAAGAAAGAAGTCATGTGGCACGACGCCAAGAACAACATCTGGAAAAGGTGAGGAGAGGTGTGATAAGTCTACACACTTACAAGAAGAGGTGACACACACCACAACATCATGTACAGTGACCCACCACACGTCCAGGAGAACACTGATGGCACCAAGAACAGAACAGGCATCTACTTACAAGACCCCGACGACCCGTCGACGGTAGGAGAGCACAGGCCAGACCATTGCCAACACCCACCTTTGGGATCGAGCGGAAACCTGGATGCGGAGGGAGCTCAGACGGCCTGAATAAGGAGAACTGACCAATCCACACCAGCACGTGGAGATCCAAGGGGCAAAGGCCTCAGGGACACCAGTGGCAGAGGGTCCCGACAAGAGAGATGGATCCATCGCCGTCTAACCTGCACGTCCCAGGAAGAAGAGGAACTTGTGCGCAAAGGCAGGAGTCAACAACTACCCTTTAGGTGGAATTACGGATATTGTGAGGTAGTACCCTCATCGTCTCCTCCATTCACACGCAGACTGTGGAGTTGGAGCAACACTGTGGAAGAATACCTGGCCCAGTGGAAACCTGATGAAAAGGGCCTCCGGGACATCTCCCGGCAGGAGAACACCCGAGAGAGGGGCGTCCTAGTGAGAAGAATGTCCTTCAAACACTCCATCCTTTGCAATGTAAAGCCAAGCTGCCTACAGTGAAGAAACCGACGGACCAGTAGAAGACAACATCCTTCAAGTCTAACATATGGTCATCCTGTTTGGCGTCACCCTCAAAAGCAAGATCTTAGTGGACTGACCAACACACTTCCACGGCGCAAGTGCAGAAGAGCACGCCCACCGAGAACCAGGACGTCGAGCGCAGAAGAATTAATATTTCAGCAGCAAATTTCCACCGTCGTCATCAAGCAAGCAGCTGAAGAGACTCAATGTAAATCTGTAATTAGTGTATATTTATGTACTTCCTCCCACAGGTTCGGACTTTTGTCTTTCCTTAATTTTTATCAAATTTTGGGAGGAATGTTGTTTCCTAGTGGACACAGTCTAGTTGTTATAAGTGTAAGGCTACACTCAACACCCACCCACCACTGATGTCACGAACCACATGACACAGGCAATAAAAGGAGCCGAGCGCACGTGCTTGAGGCTCATTAACCCACCATACATCCTGCTGTTCATGTCCAGTCATTATCAGCATGTGGGCCTAGGACCCCCCGACACAAAAACCGCCCAGAAGACTCACCTCGCTCCCGCCGGTGCAACAAGTTTTAGACAACCAAGCCACAGGGTGGCCACCCAGAGATGCACCCACTACAAGCGGCACACAAAAAATCAAAACACAACATCAACATCGAATGAACATGGGATGCAGCATGCCAGGGATACTTAACAACCCCAACCGTGCTCCCGACTCACAACATGTACCGGGCGTGCAAGCAGCAAATCGCGCAAAACCAAATCATATCCCTAACAAATGCACGCAAGCGGCTACACAATGGTGGCCCCCTCACGCCTGGTCCTAAAAGAAAAACAAGCATCTGCAATGCAATAGGTCTCGTATTTATTCGAGTCTGAGCTATTCGCATTGTAAATGACGATGCCTTTTATTTATGTTATGCTTTTTAAAACATAAATAAAAGGCGTTGTCATCTACAATGCTAATAGCTAAAACTCTCGCAAATGCAAGACCTATTGCATTCCAAATGCTTGTTTAAAAGTGTGTGTGTGGTGGGGTATTGCAAACAGAAGGTAGAAAAAGGAACACAGACAGGAAGGATGTGGGGAAGCAAAACTGAGGGTGCGGTGTGGGGAAGCAAAAATTATGGTGCTGTGGGGGTAGGGGCACGGAGGGCATAGGAAACCAAACGATAGTCAGAGCAATGTGGTGGGCAGGGAGAGAAAAGCAAAAGAGCAAGAGCAATGTTAAACTGGGGTGAAAGCATACCTTTTACATGTAATCTCAGACGAGGAGCAAAGCCCAGTGAGCTGCCACTTTGAAAGTGGAGAACTGCTCAGTAAAGTTCTCCAAAACCTTCCGGTAGAGATTGCGGTTGCGGGAGAGTGTGTCCAAAGAGACATTTGCAGCTAAACAGCATTGTTATTTTTTGGGTCCATTTCACAGAGAAACAAATCGAGAAAAGAGGGTAAGAGCTCTTTGTTGAAGACATGGTCTTTAGGAAGTGAGCGTAGGAGCAGACCTAAAGTATATTCATGTTTAACATAGATCTTCGTTCAGAATATAAATGTGCCAGATCTAGCGGAATTTACATCATGCAGCTTTGACCTCCCAAAAGGCATCGCTGAGTTGCCCCCTTCTGTCTCCCATGGCACCTAAAGAGCTCTTCGTTTCTATGAGTTAAACAAGCCGGTGGTCTCAACTGTGTATGACAGACCCTCCTGCCCTCCTGCCGTAAGAGAAACTCATTAAAGAAAATAGTGCTTACAGATTAAAGAAGACATACTGTATAACAACCGAAGTAAAAGGACCAGTCCTCATGGGAGGTTATAAATTAGGACAAGGTGGTACTAAGAGAGACTAACAAGCCTATTAACGAATCAAATGCCAGCATTTATGAAGGACAATTACACAGGCAATTGACAAATATGGGTGGAGAGTGGGCGGAATACAGCATGGCTCGCAGAGCAGAGCATGCCCTGCCCAGGCTTGACCAAAAAACACAGCTCGAGTATCTGAAGGCCTGCGCTGACGAATGCTGGGTGAAACAAACAATGTCGGGAAATGAGCAATGACAGGTTCCAAGGACCGCACCGGATGTGATGAAGGAGGCAAAAGAGTGCCGCCTCAGGGATGGGTCGGCTTAAATTGTCCCCGGGACCCACTGCGACTCTTGATGACTTCGCTGGTCACCCTACCCTCGAAAAAAGTCCTTCATCAATCAAATGAAAGACTGACTTTCTGAAAATATCAAATTGGATGTATGGGGCAGAACTCTGAGGTTTTGACAACCTAGAGTGTTTTCTTCGTACTGAAAACAAATTTTTAAGATCACTTTGTTCTCTCCCCAAAAGCAATCCCGGTAATTCCATTAAAGGTTGGATATGGGCAGAACAACAATAGTGGAACAGGCGAGGCTTCGCCAACTTCTTTTTTGGCTCCACCGAAAACAGACTCCTGAGCTTTCCCATTACTCAGCTGCCAAGGACGAAGTGCTTAAGCTTGACCGTTTTAAAAAAAATTGGCTGGTTTAATAACATCCAGAAATGGCTTGAAGTACTAGGCCTGGGAAATCTATGGAAGGCAACAGATACCAGTTCTCTTCTCAGCAGATAGTGGGTTAAGTGGCACTACTGGAATTGGGTGGGAGAGAGAGTTATTACACACACACAAGCATGCCGACTTACGTTAGCATTCCTGCAATTCAAGCTGTTTGGTGCATATGAGCAATATATGGAGCTTATTAGTATTCCTTAGGAAAGAAAGTTATACATTCAAATTGGGTTCGACTGTCTCCCTTTGAGATCTCTCATGGGATCATGGAACAGTGGCGCTTTGGTTACATCACAACAATATCTCGATTGGATTCACTAAAGAGGCAGATATATTTGTATATACAAGATATTACAAAGAACCTGGGCGAAAAAGGAAAAGAGACTCAGAATTGCAGTTTTTAGAAGTGCATATAGCATCATATATTTAAGGACACAATTTATATACAAAACAGTCAAAAAGCAGCACTAGAAGCATAGAATGTGGTGGCAACCCAAGGGGGGCTTTCAGCACTAAGTGATAGTGTAGCAAAGAGTGACAGCGCGAGTGACATTTGTATATACAAATATATCTGCTTCTTTAGTGAATCCAAGTGAGATATTGATGTTTTATGCATATATACACCCAGATATCAATCTGGTCTACGGGTTATACTCCTGTTGCTTTTCCCCCCTTGGTTACATCACGTCACTGTCCATGTTGCCCTGAGATTAATGAAACGATAAAACACATTTTTTTTGCATGTTTGTCTTACAAATCTGTAAGACAAAAATGGCTAGCCCCTGTTTGTAGACAACTGGGTACCAGTTGCAATCAGAAGGCACTGCGCTACCTCCGAACAGATATGAGGTCGGTGGTGGTATGTGCAGTGGCAACATTCTTGGGGAAAATGTGGCTCATCAGGAGGCTGGTAATACAGAATGTTTCAAATAGATCCTTATCAAGTGATACAACTTTAGCTCCTTCAGCTACTAGTCTAACTTGATGTCTGGATTACCATTTTTTCTAAACTGAATACAGGAATAAGGCCCAATATACTTAGATTTTGTTCATGGTTTCCAGTCAATGCATAGTTTTGCATAAGGGCTAGGCCTAGAAATTGAGTAAGGTCCATATAGATATGTATGGTCCTGTGCATGGCCCAGAGTATGCTTATACATGACACTAGCACTTTATTCACTTTAGAAGGCCCATTTTTCCTGAGGCTTTTATGGAAAGGTTGTCTGGCTCTAGCAAATGGGCTATTATAAATGAAATATTGTTTTAGATCGAGATTTGTTCTGATGGATTCATCTTAATGATATTGATGTTTAATGCTTCTTAATTTTTTAACTAATTTCTATTCCTAATTTTAGATTGTATAGTACACAGGCAAGGGCCTTTGTGGGTATTTGTACTTGGATTTTATTTTTTGGGAGATTCTGTCAGCAGTACATTCTATGGTTTATGTAAATTGTGATTTTATTAATTAATATGCTATTTAACACTGTTATCATCTTAGGCTTTGTAGTATAATATGTTAAGTTCTGCGTATTAATATCATTGACTGTGTATTGTACTGTACGCCTATAGACTTTGATGGTCAGAAAGACCGAATAAAGTCTGATGATGTTTATCAAATTGGATGACCAGACAGAAAATAAAATAATTAAGAACAAAACGATTGTCCTGAAAAAGAGCTGTGATATGTGGATAAACTAATCAAATCACTCACCGCACACAAAGTCTTAAACTTGTTGCGCATACCCTGATATTTCAAGGTAGGAAAATCGGACCGCACTGCTCACAGCTCTGCAGCCATCCTGGCTGCTGCCCCTGGAAAGTCGTTTTTAATGTAGGACTGGTTGTAATGAGATAAGCCATACGTTTTTTTAAGGCCCTAGTAAAAAAAGCATGTTGAATCCTACATAACACGAGCACATGTTTCTTAGTCCAAAAAAATATTAGAGGAAATGCTTTCAATACGACCACCAAGTGGTATTATACAACGCATAATGCATTAGGCAACACAGCATCCATCTTTATCTGCGCCAAAATAGCAAAAGGAAAATTATATTTAAACATCTGTACAGTCCAGCCATAAATAGGTATTTTCCTTTTTCCTTTTTCCACACATCTTTTTTGTTTTTAGATTTTCTGTTGGCATGGAGCTTTGCCATGCATAACTACTAAACCATGCCACCAATCACTGCAGACCCACTTGAGTGCAATCCTCAAAGCTGACACTGCATACCAGAGAAACAAGTCAGAAGTGTTTGATTCAGGACATTTTGGTCAGTCGTCTTTCTTAGATCTTGGGCACATTTTCATTACAGCTACTTAAGAAACAAGGCTTTGAGTGGGAGGCTGTTGAACACCCACATTGTTCTACTCACTAGAAAAATATAATAACTGCGGATAGTAATGCCAACAATAACATTAAAAAAAACCATCAGTCCCATTCCTTGAGGGAAACTGCGAAATTTGAACCAAAGTCCCCCACAATGCTTAATGGGATAACTTGATATTTTCACTTTGTACATATAGTTGCTAAGTCCACCGCGGGCAGCCGCGTAAATAATTACTATTATTATGTACTGTTTTCTCTTGCTACCTGTGTGACGGAATGTTTTTTTACACATAAGGCGTTCCTCTAGGTGAAATGAATTCTGCATGAAGAATCCTCTAGATATGCACTTGCCCTGCATTTGGTGCGTTCACTCATAATGTGCTTGTTGAAATGAATAATGAGTTTTACCTGTGGACATGAAAAGGATCTTGTTCCCAGGTTTCTTGAACTCATATGGTCGTATTTTCACTTATTAAATCTTCTAGCTCTTCATTCCTTGTGACATCACCCGACAGCTCTATTGCAGGCTGAAATATATGGCTGAACATCCAGATAAAGGGTTTGTTACATAGTGCAAATCATTTATTCTTCGATGAAGGTATCATGGCACTACCAGAGAGAATATCTGGAAAGTTAAAGCTACAGCATTAGTAGGATAATATTTTGTCAAAAGCTAATGATGTCATTTAGACCCCGGGGTGGTCTATGTTCTCCACCACACATGGCATGGACAGTGTGACCTGTTTAGAACCGCCTACCTGATGGGTGTAGATCTCTGTGCAGTGAAAAGTGCCACAACTGCAGGGATTTATTTGTGGACGCCAGTGAGTCAAGCTTCTTGAGTCCCAAAATACTCTTAGCCACAGCACCTTGAATATGTTGCAGTCTTGATAGTTGTAAGTAAATGAGTTACTAGTTGAGAGGGATGGAAGCCCTCCTCAAATAATAAACAAAATCGCTGTCATGTTGATCACTAACGATTACTAAATTAGCATGTGCTTAACCCTCTGGTAGCTTGGCACAAAAAAGTCAGGTTTAACTTAGAGGGAATTTGCAAAGTATCTATGTAGCACACAAACAGAACAAGAGTGAAAACACAACAGAAGAAAAATCCCAAACCCATTTGGAAAATTAGAGTAAATGTTAATAAATAAAATAACACCAAAACGTAAAAAATGAATTCTATAACTGTAGCTATGCGGTTTTAGTGAAAAGAGTGCACAAAAATCACAAGGCGCCACTCATGGTTTTCTCGTTCCAGTGGACCAGGAGACAGTCACAAGTTCAGACCAACTGTGTTAGAGCATGGACAGGATACACGGACCAGGTTACTCCCACTGAAGAGTTAAGTTCTCAATACATGCCAAACAGTGCCATTCGGGGGCTACCATGAGGAGGCTATCGGTGCAAGTAGCAGGCCGAACGTTGGGAACGGTCATTGCAGTAGCTCCAAGAGCGACTCATTGCTGGAGCTTCGCATTTGCGATTGCCATGGACTGTCACTGTTGAAGCTAAGTACAGGTCAAATGTTAGTGGTCATCATGGATGGTCGCTGTTAGAAGTAAGAGCAGGTCCTGATGGCGCTTCACTTTGGCAGTCGATTCTCAGAGTCTATTTTGCAGTTGTGAGGTGCCCAAAACCTCTGTATAATCACCTTTTCCTCAGGAATAGTTCAGACTAATGCCAGTTAAGGGCCCAGGAGCTGGGGGGCATCTCTTGGTAATCAGAACTCAATCAAGCAGAGGCCAGCAGCATGTCTCGGGCAGGTCCAGTGGGTGCTGGTATGCTAGGCAATTGCAGGGAGACCTCTGGAAGATTGAATCCTTGTAGCTTACACAGGAGGTCAACTAGCAGTCCCTTGGAGTCACATTGAATACCATGGGTTCAAGGTGAGCAGGTCCAATTCTCATCCTTCAGCCAGCAGGTAAATCCTTCTCCTCAGACAACTGGACAGTCCTTCTACTGAATCTTCCACAGGTCCAGGAGTGTTCAAATAAATGGTTCTGAAGGTTCCATTTATATACCTGGGGTCAGCCTTTGTGTGGGGCATGCAATGACCTACCCCCAAAACGAGATAGGTCAGTTCTCATGCTTTCCCTAGCCCTGACTCCAAACTGTCTAGGGTGGCAAAGGCAAGGGCAGGCCTGGTGTCAGGTTCCATTTTGTGTCCTGCAGGCAGGGCCTTTGAAGTGTAATCAGGACAGGGCACAAACTCCTCCCCTCACACAATGACTTCCTTTATCTCACTATCTGGAAGTAATACGTACCCCACAACAACAGTTCCATTCACAGGCATGTGACCCAGGGCACTGGTGAAAGGCACATTTGGTTTTGACAGAAAAATTACAACTTTCTAAAAGTGGCATTTTTAAAAATTATAACTTATTACCCGACTTTACCATTTAAAGAGGATGTTGATTATAATTAATTTGTGTGTAAACCTAATTTATCTAGCTTTCCCCAATCTGAAGTTTGCTCCTATTAAGTGTCATGAGGTGAGGTAACCCAGTGTTAGTCCATGGGAGAGGTAGGCCTTACAATAGTGAAAAACGACTTTGGGAGTTTTTCACTATCAGAATATGTAAAACTTAAACCCACATGTCCTACTTTTCAAATTCCATGCACCCTGCCCTATGAACCTTTAGTGCATACCCCAAAGGTGACTTATTTGTATAAAAAAGAAAGGTTTAGACCTGGAAAACAGTCTATTATGCCAGGTCGAAATGGTTGTTTCAAAATGCACTACAGGCAGACCTGAGGCAGGTTTCAAAAAGCTACTTTAGTGGTACAATGTCTACTGCAGCCTACTAGTAGCATTTAATTTACAGGCCCTGTTTACAAGTAATACTATATAATAGATGTAAGCTAAATGTACCAATCAGCTGTAGGTTAATTTTACCATGTTTCAAGGGAGAGCAGAAGCATTTTACCATTGGTAAGAAGGGAAAACGTGAAGAGTCCTAAAAGTCAATAAAAACAGGTTCACAAAGGAACGTAAAAAATCTTGGCCCTTATTTATGAGGCCTTGCGTCAGTTTTGCGCCGCCGGTGCGTCACTTTTTGTGACGCACCAGCGGTGTAAAAAATGCGCCTTGTTGCGCCATATTTAAAAAGTGACGCATCTAGGTAGATGCGTCACTTTTTAAACCCCTGCGCCACATTATACCTGCGTCAGGTATAATGTATGCAGAGGGGGCGATCCCCCGCAAAAAGCCTCGTAATAGTGACGCAGTGAAATCTATGAGATTTCATTGCGTCACTTTTAGGATGCTGTTGCGTCAAAATCTTGCGCCTGCCTCACAGCAGGCGTAAGACTGACGGAAGCCCTTTCACATGGGGCTTTCCCCATGTGAAAGGACGCATTGCTGGAGTTGCGTCACTTTTGTGACACACTCCAGCAATGCGTCACTTTTGCGCTTACAGATACATCAGAAATACTGACGTATCTGTAAGTCCTTGCGACATGATGCGTCATACATTAAATATGACGCATCATTGGTGTCGCAAGGAGTGCGCACTGAAAAGTGACGCATCGCTGTTTTCACGCAGCGATGCGTCACTTTTCATAAATGAGGCCCCTTGTGTGAATCTGCAGAACATGCCAGGTCTCACAGCAGTGATTTATCAGGGAGGTTTGCATAGTTTAGATCACAGAAATCCGATCTAGAATGTTTCAAAAACGTTCACTACCATAACCATGAAGGACATTGTTAAGAAGGTAAATAAACAAGCCTTTGTTAGAGCCAAACTCTAGGAACCTACTGAGAGATGACGTCTGAGAACCGGTTTGCTGCGCGTGGCAATAAAACTGTTAAACTTGCTTTAGATTCATAAAGGTTTGGTTTACTTGGAAAGTGCCACCAAGGACTCTGAATATTAGAAATCTTCCAGAGGGATGGGAAGTACGACGAGGCCCTCATCCAGGGGTGCATGGAACTCCAAAGGTGTTTTAAAATCACTTAGCAGATTGGTCTGAAATTTCGCTATAAAAATATAATCTTGAAAGGAGAATATAAACAATTAATTAGATATGAAAACAAAAGTAGCAGCGGATCGCAAAGTTCCACATTTGAATTTACTAAAAGTAATATTAAACAATAATGAGATGTTTTCAGATGTTCAGGGTTTGCCATCAGGGACTTGTAGTTCATATATTATCATTTATGTTATTTTCCATGCTGAGAAGGCGCAGTGCTCTGCAGTTTTTAATGAGGAATTATGCGCCCAAGCGACTCTCTTGGCACAAAGGGCTGTGATCACGATTTCCACCTACCCTCTCACCCTGCTACCCACATACATTATTAAACAGTTTAACCAATTGCATGTGGCGTACCCTTCCATTATTAAAAGAAAAACACTCCCTGCGTGTCAAGGAGTTCTACTGTTTGAATTCCAAATTAAAACATGTTTAAGATAACTGTTTAAACATATTCACATTCAGACAGCTGGCTGAAAATTATATTCTTGTAAATTAGAATTTATTTTTAAATTTGCAATATTTATATGAACGTTATTATAATGGCAGTAGGTTCCTTTCACAAACAATAAAAACATCACTTTAAATTGCAATTCTTCTGGAAAGGGGCGACCACTCGGTCCCCCCGAACGTATGGATGAGTGCCTCGATCCCCCCGGGAAGCCATTTTTGGGCGGGAGGCGCGTCTCGGCTGGTATGCCCGAAGCGGCGTAGCCGGGGCGCGCCTTTTCCCGCCCTAGAGTGGGCTGGCCTAGACACCGACGCAGCCAGCCACGCCCCCGGGGCGGGCAGGGGCGGGTTTTCGCCCGCCCTGAAGACGGATAAAAGAAGGCGCAAGACCAGAAGACGTCCTCTTGTTCTTGTGCTCCGAAGCGGCACCTCCTCGCTACACGTGAGCTCGGGACGGAACGAAGAGCCAATTTTGAGCGTTTTGATCTTTTTCTTTGTCTTCTAGATACTTCCTCGGAGAGATGCCCAAGAAAGGCGCAAAAAGAATGACGACCGATCAGATGGTGCGGGCCCTTTGCAAAGAAGTGTCCGACATAAAGAAACGGTTGGCGGAGCGAGATGGGGAGGAGGGTTCGGGCACCCCGCCGGCTGGAGGGAGACCTAAGAGGCCGAGAAAGGTTCCAGCCGGTGGGGCCGTCCCGGTTCCCTCTGCCCCGCTCGAGGCGCCGACCCCAGTACCGATGGAGGGGAATCCAATCCCCGTTGTCGTCACCCCGACATCCAAGGAAGACATGCCCCCCGAGCTGGCAGCACAGCTAGCAGCATGGTTGGGGGATAGTAGTGATGGCGCCACGGCTGCCGAAGCACAGGCGCTGATAAAAGGGCTTCGTGAGAAGAAAGAGGCAGCTAGAGTGGCTACGCCGTTGGCGGGGATAGACAAGCCGCAAGCGGCAGAAGCTGCGTCCGGTGCAGGTAAGCGGCCATTGCCGATTGCAAGGGACGAGTCAGCACCCTCTCGTAGAGAGAGATTAGGACAACATGTGCCTTTAGCTATAAAGGAAAAGATCTGGGCGGGGGAGTACGTGAATATTTTTTCCCTGCTTGTTGATCATTATGATGTGGAACATGTAAAAAGTCAGAAGGACTTAATGCATCCGAGTGTTTGGCGCGCAAAGATGGCCGCCTTTAAGGTAAATGAGAACATTGGCAACTGGGGCAATGCATGGGGTATTTTCACATCAATTTTGGGGGAACGTAGGCCCGAGTTGCTTCCTGAGTTTCCCGTTTATCAATCACGAATTATGGGTTACTCGACAGCGTATCAAGGTAACCATTGGTTTTGTTATGACAATTTGTTCAGGAAAGAAAAGGAACATAACAAGGGTTTGACTTGGGATTGTTACGATTCTTTAACATGGGATAAGATGAAAGAATCGGGAATGTTAAGAATGCCATTGGTCGGGAGCACTGTTGTTGATTACTCCCGCCAAAATGTGGGGACGCCCTTTCGACCAAGTACGAGCACCGACGACCAGTCGAGGCCCGCAGGCAATACAGGGAGAAAGGGTTTCTGTTTTAATTTTAACAAGGGGAAGTGTACCAGGCCTCCGGGATCGTGTAAATTCAAACATGAGTGTAGTACGTGTGGGTCGTCCCATCCTGAGTCATCGTGCAGAGCCAGAACGAGTGAGAATGGGGGTAAGGGAGGCGCCAAACAGGTCTAAGCTAGGCCGAGGGGCGCCTTTACCAACCCCGATTGATACCTTGGCAATGATTCCCTGGCTCAGCGAATACCCGGATCGCACTTCTGCCGGGGTGCTGCGGAACGGTTTTACACATGGTTTCCGCATCCCGGTAGGGGACTTTCAGGGTGTAGGGATGTGCAAAAATCAACTTTCCGTTTTACAACATGCATCTGTAGTGCAAGAAAAAATTCAGAAAGAGGTTAGCCGGGGACGGGTCGCCGGCCCGTTTAGTGAGCCCCCGGTACCGGATTTCGTTTGTTCTCCGTTAGGGGTGGTCCCCAAGAAGGACCCGGGTGAGTTTCGTTTGATTCATAATCTATCTTCTCCATATGGTCTTTCGGTGAACGACGCAATTGAGCCAGAAGTTTGTTCGGTGCGATACGCATCTTTTGATGAGGCGGTAGCCATCTTGAATCGCCTGGGGCACGGGACGTTGATGGCGAAATCTGATATCGAGTCAGCGTTCCGGTTGCTTCCGGTACACCCAGACGATCAGCGTCTTCTGGGATTCGGGTTTCAGGGGTCATTTTACATGGATAGGTGTATGCCAATGGGATGCTCTATATCATGTGCTTACTTTGAGCAATTCAGTACTTTCCTGCAATGGGTGTTCACTAAGAAAACGGGTTTCCGAAATGTAATGCACTACCTTGACGATTTTCTGTTCCTTGGCCCCGCCGGTACTTCCGAATGTGCCCGGGCCTTAGCTGAATTCTGTGTGTTAATGGATCATCTTGGCGTGCCATTGGCACCAGGTAAAACTATGGGTCCCACGACTTGCCTCGAGTTTTTGGGGATCGAGTTGGACTCAAGGGAGGGGTGCTTCCGTTTACCAGCTAGCAAAGTGTCGAAATTCAGGGCAGCCCTCCAAGTATGTTTAAAGGCATCCAAAGTTACACTGCATCAGTTGCAACAGTTAGTGGGAAAGTTGAACTTTGCCTTGAGGGTGATACCAATGGCTCGCCCCTTTTCCCGCTCAATTGCCCAAGCGATGGTTGGCTTAAAGGAGGGTCATCATCGCACAAGGTTATCGGCCGAGGTCCGCCAGGACATGCGGATTTGGTTAGCATTCTTGGCGGACTTCAATGGCCGGGTCGTCTGGAACAAGCCAGCCGTCTCCTCTGAAGAGCTTGGGCTATGGACAGACTCAGCAGGAAGCGTAGGTTTTGGCGCCATCTTCGGCACAAAATGGTCGGCACAAAAGTGGCCCCTATGGTGGCACGAGAAGGGGCTGACAAGTAACATCGCTTTCCTCGAACTATTTCCCATTCTGGTGGCCCTGAGAACCTGGCCAGAAGGGTTCAGAGATCATTCTGTTGTGTTCTGGTCCGACAATATGACCGTGGTAGAATGCATCAATAGTCAGGCAGCCCGTTGTAAGTTGATTTTGAGGCTCCTCAAAGAAATTGTCTTACTGTGTATGCAACTGAACGTAGTATTCAGAGCAAAACATGTCCCAGGGGTGATGAATCAGGCTGCTGATGCACTGTCTCGTTTTCACATGCAGGCTTTCTCGGGTTTCCTTCCTTCAGCGGACCCGGAGCCGGCACCCTTCCCCGAAGCTCTCTGGTCTCTCGGTGCCCCGAACTTCGTCACCTCGTGGGAGAGAGTCTAGCACCCAGGACAAGGAAGGCATATGAAGGGGCGTTCCAGGCCTATTTAGCCTTTTTGGGGGCAGAGAGAGGAGGACTTTGGGGTCAGGAGGAGTTGGTAGTACTTTTTCTGATGTCCTTACGTAGGGCTGGGAAATCGGTGGCTACGGCCCAAAGGCATCGTGCCGCCATTTCCTTTGTTGCCAGGGCCCATGGCATCCTGGACCCAACAGCGTCTTTCACGGTACAAAAAGCGCTACGTGGGTGGCAACGTCTAGAGGGTCGCAGAGTAGATGTACGACGACCGATAGGTCTAGACAGGTTGTCCCAGTTACTGGTCACGCTCCCGAACACATGCTCGTCCCCGTTCGAGACCTGTTTGTTCCGGACTGCATTTACGCTGGCATTTCACGGGGCTATGAGAGTTAGTGAGCTGGTTGCAAGGAACAAACGGGACGTGACGGGGGGCTTGTGCAGGGAGCATGTCCAGATCAGGGGTGATGCGATGATTGTCTCCTTTCTCAGGTCCAAGACTGACCAAGATGGGAGAGGGGACTGCACGATCATCCGCAGGAACCTCGACTCATCCATGTGTCCGGTACAGTGCTTAGAAGATTACCTAGCACGAAGGGTGGCATCATGGGGAGGGACATTGTTGAGGCATGCAGACGCCACCCCGCTGACGAGGTTTCAGTTTCAACGGGTGCTTGCAATGGCCATTGCTGCAGCGGGCTTGGACCCGGGCGAATTTGGGACCCACTCCTTTCGTATAGGGGCTGCCACTGAAGCTACAGCCAGAGGTCTTAATGTAGAACAAGTGAAACGTGTGGGGCGCTGGTCCTCCAATTGTTATAAGAGGTACGTGCGATTGCACATGTTGTGAAACTGTAATCATGTACTCACGCCTCTTGTTTTTGTTTGTTTTCAGTTGCGCAAGCCTACGCGGCAGGGCAGACTGAGCAGTCGACCCAACACCAGGTCAGCGGTCGCACGTCACCGGCTGTGAGGAAGGAGGTTTGGGTCGTGGGCCACTCATACGTGAGACGGGCTGCAGACGTATTCAAAGCAGGTGACATGGTTCACGTACCTGAGGAATACGGGTACAGAGTGTCCTTCTACGGAAGGGGCGGTCTCTGTATTGACCAGTTTCAGGAATTTTTTGAGGGCTTGTTAGAGCGGATGAGGTCACCGCCGTCCATAGTCATAGTGCATTTGGGGGGCAATGATTTGGTCACCACCGGTAGACGACTTCTCCTGGAGGCTATGCTTTCCACGGTAAGTTGGTTAGCGAGGAGAGTTCCGGGGTGCCTAATCGCATGGTCTCATATGATCCCACGAAAAGTGTGGCGGGGGGCTATCTCGATCCCTGCTTTGAATCATTCGGTTAGAAAATTGAATAACAAAGTGAGTAGGTTGTTCCGTTCCAAGGCATTGCATTCGATCTCGCATAATTGTATTAATGATGACAGTATGTATCTGGGGGATGGTGTGCATTTGTCGAGGGCGGGGAATGAGTTACTCATAGGAGACTTCCTAGCCTGGTTAAAATCTTTGGAACATGACCTTTAGGTAGGAGTTTTGTGGGGGGTCCGGATAGCCGGTCAACTATCCGGACCTGTGGCGGTAAGGTCATGATCGGTGAGCACTAATTGGTAGATCCCTATGAGTGGGCGTCACCCAACACGGATGGGAGCGCTCGGGAGAGGTGGCCATTGGCCCCTCAGTGGGGAGGCGGTCCCGTCTAAGGGCGGGTCGCCGGAAGTAAAGGAAAGGCGGTCAAGGCCCCTTCCTTTGTAGGAGGGGTTACAGCCCCCTCCTGGGGAATTTCCCGGGGCTAGTGTCATCTGCGACGGCAGATGCGGTAAGTTGTGTGGGGTGGGGAGAGGTCAACGATACCTTCTAGATACCACACACAAGTGTTCGAACGACCTTTAAATGGCGTCGAGTCTTAAGTGCCCCCGTCAAGTCAAGGGAAATTGTTAGTAGTTGCACTTGTGGTAAGCCCCTGTGCCATCGCCCCTCCTAAGTGGGAGGGGTAAGTCTGGTTAGGGATCTTGACACCGGTTATGACCTTGCCGTTGGCCCTTAAACGTTAGGATGTACAATTTCAGTATTCTTAGAGAATGTTTTGTAGGATGCTAGTTCGGCTAGGAGAACCTCTGTATTAGAGATTATGTTAAGGTTAGCCAAACATCGTAATGTGATAATGAAATTGTACATAACATGAAAACGTTTAATGTTTTAATCTTTTGTTTTAATAAATACGGCCGGGATGGTCACTCCATCCCACATCCAAAAACTTTAAGAACAGTTTCCGGTTTCCCTTCCTTTTGGGGATTGTGTTGAGAGGGGGTGGCGGGTATCTCAGCCATATGGAAAGGGGCGACCACTCGGTCCCCCCGAACGTATGGATGAGTGCCTCGATCCCCCCGGGAAGCCATTTTTGGGCGGGAGGCGCGTCTCGGCTGGTATGCCCGAAGCGGCGTAGCCGGGGCGCGCCTTTTCCCGCCCTAGAGTGGGCTGGCCTAGACACCGACGCAGCCAGCCACGCCCCCGGGGCGGGCAGGGGCGGGTTTTCGCCCGCCCTGAAGACGGATAAAAGAAGGCGCAAGACCAGAAGACGTCCTCTTGTTCTTGTGCTCCGAAGCGGCACCTCCTCGCTACACGTGAGCTCGGGACGGAACGAAGAGCCAATTTTGACCCACCCACCAGCCCCTGAGGACAGCAAAGTTGTTGTGCAATAAAGTGAATTGATAAGTGTTTTTCCGTTTCGTTTACAGGCTATAACAGTAGCAGTTTGTAGTTAATAAAGATGGTGAATATCGTTTAGGTTGTTATGATTAAAGTGATTTGATGTGATGTTGCATTTTTAGCATGTTCCTTCGGTCGTAGCGACCAATGTTTTCATAGGTTGAAGAACTGTCGTATTTATTTTTTGGTAGGCGGTAAGGTCATGATCGGTGAGCACTAATTGGTAGATCCCTATGAGTGGGCGTCACCCAACACGGATGGGAGCGCTCGGGAGAGGTGGCCATTGGCCCCTCAGTGGGGAGGCGGTCCCGTCTAAGGGCGGGTCGCCGGAAGTAAAGGAAAGGCGGTCAAGGCCCCTTCCTTTGTAGGAGGGGTTACAGCCCCCTCCTGGGGAATTTCCCGGGGCTAGTGTCATCTGCGACGGCAGATGCGGTAAGTTGTGTGGGGTGGGGAGAGGTCAACGATACCTTCTAGATACCACACACAAGTGTTCGAACGACCTTTAAATGGCGTCGAGTCTTAAGTGCCCCCGTCAAGTCAAGGGAAATTGTTAGTAGTTGCACTTGTGGTAAGCCCCTGTGCCATCGCCCCTCCTAAGTGGGAGGGGTAAGTCTGGTTAGGGATCTTGACACCGGTTATGACCTTGCCGTTGGCCCTTAAACGTTAGGATGTACAATTTCAGTATTCTTAGAGAATGTTTTGTAGGATGCTAGTTCGGCTAGGAGAACCTCTGTATTAGAGATTATGTTAAGGTTAGCCAAACATCGTAATGTGATAATGAAATTGTACATAACATGAAAACGTTTAATGTTTTAATCTTTTGTTTTAATAAATACGGCCGGGATGGTCACTCCATCCCACATCCAAAAACTTTAAGAACAGTTTCCGGTTTCCCTTCCTTTTGGGGATTGTGTTGAGAGGGGGTGGCGGGTATCTCAGCCATATAGAATTAGGAGAAACTTTCGATACATTCAATATTTAGTTAAAAAGATGGCAAGCGTCTTTCTCTGGGTCTCCATTAAAAGGCATCTGTTCAAATATCATTCAATCTCATAATACAATTATTGCCTTTACTGACAGCTTCCACCATATCATAGCGAGTGATATTTGTGAATTATACCCATGACAGAATGACTACAAAACGAAAAGAAAACACCAGGAATTAACGAATAACTATTCATCAAAATCTCCATGAAATGTACCTGAAGAAAATTGGTTACATAACCTGTATCTCACTGGTGGTAGCTATGACATGCATGATAGTTCAATAGAGAGTAGAACATAATGTGAAACTCATACATTGAAAATTCGATGTTGACATATATATTTTTTTATTTAAAATGTTGCCAGTGAATTTGGATGTATGTATGGGGTTGGTCCTTACCTCTCTTTTTCCCTTTGAGAAACCGAGAAGTCACACTGAGTGTTTTGAATATTATACAAATTACAGAAGGATGCCCATTAGAAAATGCTGTCAATTGCAACAAAGGAAAACAGTTACAAAATCACAGCCTTGGAACATGACCATTTCTGTTGATGTGCAGATGCAGAATAGAAGTGTGCGTGGGCTTTTTAATGATGGTAATTTTAACTTATGGAGAGCTCATAGGCTTAGGCATCTTGCAGTTATAGAGAGCACAATAAGAGTAGAACTCAGGGGCATATGAACAAGCCCCTATCGCCACGAAAACGTCACCTTTATTGACGTTGTGGTGGCGATAGGGGCTTAGCCTTATTTACAAGGCAGCATTAAGCCACTTACAGTGGCTTAAAGTTGCCTTGTAAATAAGGCCCCCTATCATGCTTTATTTAGCGTGAAAGGGGTGGGCAGTGGGCGTTGCGGTGACCGTTCCACCGCAACAACTATTGAATTTGACGCTGCCCTCTATGTACAAGGGCAGCATACATAGGAGCCAGCATCAAAATTAAGACCATGTAAAACCTGGTCTTAAATTGGAGAAATGAAGAGAAATGTAGTATTCATCGTCGTTTTTGCTTTTTCCATGTGTGCTGCCTTGTGCAGCCCATATGGAAAAAGCAAAATGCCATGGATTGCTTTTGTACAGGAAGTTCCCCCTTCCTGTACATCAACAATCTTAAAACAAATTCAATTGTTTGACTTTCATGTGTGCTGCATGAAGCAGCACACATTAAAGTGACAGAATGGCATTTCAGGATTGTTTAAGTGCAGGAAGGGACACCTTTCTACTCATAATCAATTCTCCTCTGCACGCAGACACCATTGCTCTATGGTGCAAGGGTGCCTACATTGGCACTACACTTTCAGGTGTAGCGCCATCGCAGGGGGAAACGTAAGGCTGCACCATATTGTTGTAAATATGGAGCATCCTTGCGTTTCAGTGTCGGAGTGAGGCATGACGGCTAATGCCTCACTCCGCCAATTCCTTGTACATATCCCCCTTAGAGAGTTGTTAGAAAGAGCAGAAGAGAGAGGGCATGTCATTTGGCAGGACAGCTTTGAGTACAATAGTTATTGTTTGAATTGAGATGTCTTCAGCATCTTCAATTTAATTGTGAGATTTTTTTTCACTGAGAATGTATTGATTCGTTTGTGAACAAAGTCACCACATTATATTTCCAACCATAATACACATGGAAAACGTACATGGTTCAATTCCTCTTATATCCCACCCCCTCCAACGTCCCCCCTCTCCATCCAGTGCTCCTCCGCTCTGAGTGGATTACAATCAAACCCCAATAAAACCATCCAACATGAATCCACACCTAACGTCTCACTGACATTTTCACCCTACGCCTAATATGTACAAACATGAGGCTGTCCATTCAACTGGGTGTTGGTGATGCCAGTCGCAGTGATATCAATGTCTTTAGACATGCAAACATCATTCCCGTATTTAACAGATACTTCAGTAGTGGATGCCAGGATTTTACAAATGTTTCCCTTCTTTCATTGATTTTCCAAGTTCATCTTTCCATGGCCAAAAGAACCCTCAATGTTTCTGCCCTACTCCTGAATAGGTGGGAACGCTATGTGTTTCCATCTCTGTGCAATCGTCCACTTAGCTGCTAATAGCATATTAGTTTTCAGTCTCCAATCAAATGTTTTTTTGCATCTTTATATAGTGCGGACATGACCCGAAGCCATCAGAGTACTTTACACTAGTAGCATGAAGCAAGGGTACAGACAGTTACAGTTACAATAAATACCTTCAGACATTTGCATCTGTAGCTGTAGCCAGGGAAAATGCAACTGTCAGACAAGGTACGTACAAGGTTCAAGCATTGATTAGGATGCTGAGGACACAAAGTAAAGGTAGATCCTATCCTGGATAGAGAACTTGGGTATGATCAAGGGTGAATTAAACCTGGCGTCTGTCAAACAGGAGGAGCTTGAGATACTTTTTGAAGGTGGCTATGCAGGTTGTTAGGCAAAGGAGTTCTTGATTCTTGTGGCACTACCAGAGAATGACTGGCTCATGTACCATTCCCGACTGAAGGTGGGTGGTTCCAGGAGCAGGGAATGAGCATTTCTGGAACCCCTATTTGCTTCAGAGATTTTCCCACTTAGATAGGAGGGTGAAGCGGAGTGCAGCGATCTGTTGGTAATGCAGGATGTTTTGAATTGGGCCCGAGTTTCAATGGTCACATTTCTCGAGACCTATCACAAAGCACGCTGCTGCATGTAGTGTTGCTCTTCGTAGGCCTAGATGAACTTTGGGAATGCCTGAGAGAAGGGCAATTCTGTAATTTAGTCTAGAGAAAACAAGAGACTGCACCACTGTTTGAGGTCTTGTTCTGGGATCAGTTTTCTGATGCCCCATAGCTCCCTGAGTTGGTGACATGCACTTTTGGCCGTGTCTGTGCTGTGGCTGTGGAGGTTTAGATGATTGTCAAGGGGGATACCAAGAGGTCTAGCACTCCGTACAATGTCAAAGCAGTCATCCAGGGCAAGAAAGAGGGCCATCCATTCCTGAACTGGTGTTTTTGCTTTCGCAGGCGAGATCAAAATAAATTCTGTTTTAGTTGAGTTGAGTTTTAAATGATGGTTAGACATCTAATGTTGAATCTTTAGGGGCCTGATAGAAAGGAGGGCACTGTCTTCAGGAGAAGAGATTTTCATGTATATTTGAGTGTTGTCAGCATAGAGGTGGGAGAGAATCCCAGAGATTCTGGGAATCACACATAGTGGTTCTAGGTACAGGTTAAAGAGGGTTGGGGAGAGGATCGAACCTTAAGGAACCCCTTGATGAACATTGACTGGTCTCTAGAACGAGCTGCCCATTTTCACTATTTTGAAGTGTTAGGTTAGGCAAGAGGAGAACCATGTGAGGACCGTGCCTCCACAGCCCATGTATTGTTCAAGAGTGTGAAGGAGGTCCAGATCATTGTCAGTGTCATGAATGCAGTGAACAAGTCCAGGAGGACAAGGAGGCAGGAGTTCCCAGATTCAATGATTGTAAGTGAGTCATTGACTATTTGTAGGATTGCAAATTCTATACTGTGGCCATGGCGGAAACTTGATTTAGTCTATGTGAAATGTGTGATGTTAGCTGGGAAGCAATGCAAAGTCAATGACTTTGCCTAAATACGTAAGTGTGGAGACTGGGCGGTAGTTTTTCATGTTCTCTGGGTCACAAGATTTTTCTCAAGAGAGAGGAGATTTGACCCATTTTTAGTCATTTTGGAAGTAGGCCCTGTTGAAGAGAGGAGTTGACCATGTTGGTCCATATGAAGAGTATGTGTGTAGGAAGAGATTTACTGATAGACCCTTGAATGGCGTCCTAAAGGTGGTTCAAGGGCTTCACTTTAGAGATGGTTCGCTGTAGGTCTCGTTCGGAAATGGGAGAGGTAGAGGACCTCAAATGAAGCACCTTGCAAGGTATAATCTTAGTTTCTGGAGGTTCACTGGAGGTTCATAAGTCAGGATTCCTTAATGCCTTCCAGACCATCCTCGGAGTTATTCCTAACTTTATACACTCATTATTGGGAAGCATTTTTGGGGGTCTACCTCTGATCCAGCTTGCTATTGCTGGAATCCGGATTATCGTTTACCTGCTGCGCAATGAACAGACCATCCGCCAGCAAGATTGCATTGCCAAAGCTCTCCTGGAAAGATATTAACGTGAGCACATGGTACAACATCTGGGTACACCTCGCCTTTGAGAACTAAGTGCTTCTTGGTTCCTGTCATTCAGACCAGTCTTCGAAGACTGCATCGTACCGGTTTTCTGACGCGTGTTTTGCAGAGGAGAATGCGAGTGGGACATCTGTCTGACACCTCTAAAGGAGACACCAGCGGACCTAGACTCCAGGCTGGAACCACTGCAGTCCCATGCTTGTTTTTGTCCTCAGCGTATTCCCATCCTAGCAAATGCATTCCTCGAGGATCCTGAGGTGCCCTTAACTGAGTTGAATTTCAGCTTCAGCATTGGCACCAAGGCATCGACTACAGCACTGGCTGCCTCTTCAACAGCTGGTGGCAGCACTGAGTTTCATCTATGCACACTTGACGTGCTATGCAAGGTACTACAATGTTTGTCCCCTGCTGTGGCAGGTAGCGATAATGTTATGTCTCCCAGCCCGGACTTCTAATCTAAATCTGGCTCACTGTGCACTGGGAACTAATTCAGTTTTTCTTTCCCCTTTTTCTCAAAAGAACATTTTCAAATTGACACTTTTGATAACAAAGCATGGCCTTCAAGGTACGCTTACAGTAGATCGACTTGTGTGATCGAACTCATTTAGTACTGTGATTTGCGGAACTTTACAACAAATGTCAAACTTTAACAAAGATTATTTTGCCTTGTTTTTAAACTGTTTTTAAATGATTTTTTAAAAGTTTTTAGAAACATTTTAAATGACTTATTGATAATATTATGCACTTACACCGTTATAAATGTGTATTATTGTTGTTAAGTATAAGGAGGAGTGGGTGTTATATTTTATATTGGTACCCTAATATAGGTTTAGAGAACATCGTACTCTTTCCCTACATCATCTCCCCTTCATTTCATATGAACGACCTTTAAAGGACATAAATCCAAATAAGAACAGAATGCCTTATAGAGAATGAACGCCTTATAAGGACTGACGCCTTTTAAGGACTAAACCTTTCACCTAATTCCATGACAAGGGTGGGTTCTGCCCAATCAATATTGCTAAGACGTCATCCTTAGCACATATGAATAATTTATGAGAACACTCACCAGGGGGCATACTTCACCTCTCCTATCTACGCACAAATGTTTAATCCCCAACATCATCCTCCTACTGAACAATGGATAACATACGCACATAGACTGTATAAATATAGCACCTCTTGCTATCAGTAATCAGGAGGGAACCAAGACTTCAAGGCCGACACACTGACCAGAGATGCTGCAGCTCCGGCATGCCATCGCTCCAGTGTACAGTGGTCTAACTATCCCTGACAGGGTGTCCAACTCAAGTCCAGGACGATGTCCAACACTCTCACTATTCAGGTATGGGGGATTGACGAAATTCTAGCGGGATTATTGGCTCTTAGATTCTAGGCTATTAGGCTCTTAGGCGCATTAGCTCCTTCGCACCTACTCACATGCTAGGTACACTCAGGTACATCTAGACAGGCATCTTGGGAGTACGCACTTTATTGTATAAAGGCATTTTATATTCATGTATATGTTCAGGACTATTGCAAAGTGGTAGAACAATACTAATCCTTTTTATTCACTGTACTGCTGGTTCTATATCTCTGCTACTGTGTCACAGTTGTAGCAGCACTTTTGTTTTACATGAGAAGAACAACGGTACTATAAATTCTTATTGTAAACATGCCCAACTGTTTCTTCTGTGTACCTCTCTGAGAGCAAAACAAGCAAGCACGAGTGACTGGGTGAAAAGTAATATATTGATTACATGAGTCTGAGGAATCAGGGTTTGTTGCGTTCTGAGGTTGCCAAAAACGAATCTCTCTGATA
The DNA here is from genome assembly GCF_964263255.1 of Lissotriton vulgaris. Taxonomy (NCBI): domain Eukaryota; kingdom Metazoa; phylum Chordata; class Amphibia; order Caudata; family Salamandridae; genus Lissotriton; species Lissotriton vulgaris. The sequence goes on from NC_141685.1 coordinate 1,233,052,448, forward strand.
GAAGGAGATTCTAGCTGCACTGCGAGCTAGCTAATGCAAAAACATAGGCTAACATATTTGGTGGGGGTGTACAGAGTCAGTCTACCACCAGACCCACAGTTTATGTTATCCGTAAACAGCGCAGGTCCTGCATGAAGGGTACAATAGGAACTACACTACAAAGGCATGTCGTATTACATTTGATACACGATTGGGGACTTGAAGAGTATGGTGTGTTCAGGTTGTACTTTTCAACGAGTAGGCCATTTCCATATGTGCCATTCTCAAACCTCTGATTGATGATGCATTGTCGAAAGATGTAGAAGTCCTGCACAATCCGTGGAAACTTTGCAATCACATTGATGAACAAGCCCTGGTGGTCCACAATTGCCTGCACGTAATTAAGTGTGTGTGCTTCCTGTTCCTATAGATATGTGCAGTGTCTGCAGGAGGCACAAGTAGAACATGGGTGCAGTCCAGTGCCCCCAATACATGTGGAAATCCAGCCATGTCATAGAACCCTTGTTTGTTCACAAGTTGTTCCTGTGCAGTGTTGGGGAAGCGTAGGTGCTGTGGCGTCAGGCTGATAATGGCATCCAAGACAGTTGGGAGAAACCTTGAAAAGGATGACTGGGAGACTCCACCAATTCTGTCAGTGGTTGGTTGGAAGGTACCAGAGGTCAAGATGTGTAGCACTGCTAGTGGCTTTGTCTGCGGATGGATGTTGGTGCTGCGCTGTGATGGTGCCTGCACCCTGGGGGCTGTCTGGGTCAGTATGCATAGGATGGAGGTCCTTTTAAGTCTGTAAAGGGCTATCACATCCTCTCATGTGAGGTCTATCAGGGTGATGTGTTGGCAGTAGACTTGCTCTCTTCTTTGTCGCTGCCTCTGTGGTGGTACTGGTGGCGGTGGCGGAAGTGGTTGTGGTCTTCTTGGGGTTCCAATCTGCAAGAGTAGTGCCTCCATGACATCAGTAGGTAAGCAAATGAGGGTCCAGGGTAGTCTACCTTATGTACTGGTATTTTAGCACCATTTTGTAGACCAACAATTTTTTGGTCTTAAAAACCAGCCTTTAACGGGCCTGAGCGCTGTTTTTGGAAGGTATCGCTGATCGGGAAATCATTGGTAATATCATGAAGGGGGCTAGCAGCTGTTTTTGCATCTGAACGCCTACCTTGCATCTCATTTTCGTTAGCTATCGCTTACAGAAGTGGTGATTGTGGAAGTTAACCTTTTCATCAGGAAGGTGTCACTAACTACAGTTAGCGGCAACTTGTAAATATGGCAATAAATAAATGCTGCTGTAACCTCCAAAAATTGACTCTACGGCAGTGTTAAGTTCTTGTACATATGCCCCTTAGTCTCTCTCATCCAATTGTTTTTTAATGTAGCCAAAATACCTGCATGTCATTTGTTCATTAAAATAACAGATTGTGAAAGGTGGGGTCTCCAGTTCTCACAGGGGAATATAGATTTAGGGAAGGAGGCAGGGTTTTAACCACTAGGATATTTTTATAAGTTAGCAAATCAGATTGCCTGGGACATGCTGGCTCAGCAATTGGACTCTAGGAATTTAGTTCTTGCTTTTAGTTTTAATCGAATTACCAGTCTTTTAAGAGAAAACTATGTGATTGTGAATTCTTTATCCCTAATGGTACTCTCACAATTATACAAGCATAATTTATCCGTTTGGGAGGTTGGTAGTCTTTTCTACACCAATTGGGGGAGCTGAAAGAGGTTGATACATTGTTGCTAAAATTAAAAAATGAAACTGGATGTAGCCTTAATATTAAAGAATGGCAGACACTAAGTGAAGTAGGGTGGAGTGTGTTAAGAGCAGCTAACTATTAGATGTTCCCACTCCTACCAGAGCATTGTTTTAGATATCAACATCTGGAGATAGGACTGGCGGCCGGTCCCAGAACCGCTACGTCTGCCCACCATCCTAATAGGCCCCAAAGTGACATGCTGGCATAATTCCTTGCCTTGCTTTCTCCTAACTCATGCTCTTTTTTGTTATAGGAGACTGCTGCTTCTATTGAGGCCACCAATAGCCACCAATATCCTATACTTCAGCATAATTGCTATCCTAGAATGCTCCCACGTATCATGCTGCAGATGCCAACTTAGTTGTTGGTCTTCAAATTCAACTTTCTTCACATTAACAGGATGTTACCAGGACATTTTAAGCAGTTCAATTTTGCATTTTTATGTATTAATATTTTTTTAATCTGCTAATACTTCATTTTCTAAACATTTGAGGACTCCCTGAGTTGAAGTTGTGATCCCGATGGGTCTGTCGTCCAAACAATAAGAACTCCTTTCTATGCCCTGCTCCTCGTATCAATGTGAATCAATGAAGTTAAAAAATAGGGAACCACACACAAGATTGTCATGTTCCTATGAAAGTCTAGGGCTGTGGATGCACCAGAAAGTGCAGAGTTTAGGAGAACCAAACATTCGCAAAGCCATAATTCAGACATGAATTTGGGAACAATTACAAACATTAGCATTCACAAATGTTATGCGGATGTGGTAACACATTAAATGCTTACTTTGTTCTCGATTCATAGTCGGGTGTGCACGTGTCACACCACAGCTATCCCCATATAGGGAGACTCAATGAAAAAGTCTGTTGCCTTCCAGGCAATCCTCTCAGAAGACAAAAACATCATCACCTCCTTCCCTACTCCTCAAAAACAAAACATAACACACACACACCTCGTAATACTTACAATCACAAACAAGAAACATACACCCACTTCCACCTTCCTGACTACACAAATAATACATACTATAACCCTTCAATGCCAAGCCTTCTCTTCCCCGACACCTAAGAAATAAACAGCAACACAGCAACTTTCTTTTAACTGCCTCTCATCCATTGAACCATTTAGAACCTTGCAACATGGCCCTCAATCTGCACCACCACTTCTTACCCCATACACCTTTGATCCTAAACATTTGGAAACAAGATAAGCCACATACCACCCTACAACTTTGCATCTCCATGTCTACTACACAACGAAGCTACTCTACAAAATCAACACTGATAATTAAATCACTTTTGACCACCATCTCCAACACCTACGCATGCAGACCCAACAAAATTCATTCTTGGCCTGCTGGACCAGGAACACTATACAGAACAGCTACACTATTGCAATCCTCATACAGCTCATACCAGCATTGACGACACAGCGGCTATAGCCCACAAAATACTGTTCACTCTTATACAAAACAAAGTCCCTCCATCACCAAAGCACATTCTCTAAACGGCCTACTAATAATTGCTCGATCGCACTCTAAAAACAAGCATCACATCTACGACCTTCTCACTGACAAACATGACTTACTCTTCATAACTGAATCATGGTTAGGAGATGATATCACTCCAGTCTTGCAAGAATCTGTTCCTCAAGGCATTCAACTGAACACACAAAATTGTATAGGCAAAAGAGGAGATTGCCTAGCTGTTGTATTCAAGCAAACATTAAATATCACTAAAGCTAACAATGTCTCCATACAAATTTGTGAGCCCCTCTTCACCAGATGCAACCATACACAATCTTCCTCTTGTAACCTCCTGCTCCTTTACAGACCTCCACTTAGCAATGCAACATTCCCAGACACACTTCTAGACACAGTTTCAAACCTTATAATACTAAACTCCAACTTATGCAATCTGGGTGACTTGAACATTTAGTTTGATAAACTCAATATGCCCCATTCGAAAACAATCATCACTGGCCTAGAGGCACCAAACCTACATCATATCATCCACAAACCCAAACACATTGCTGGACATATCCTATATATAATGTTTGCAAATACAAAACTATTTGCCTTTCAACAACTCCAGTCACGAATGTCTGACAAAATATCGAATACAAAAATATCGAGATACAAAAATATCGGAGCAAAAATATCGACAGCAAAAATATCGGAATCCTATCTTCATTAAGGTAAGTACAAAAATATCGAAAAAATAATATCGAAGTACAAAAATATCGGAATCAAAAATATCGTTTTTTTAAATGTATTAATAATAATGTAAAAATAATATTTAAATACATATAATTTTACAAGTATTAAATAAAAATATTAAAACAAAATTAAAACGAATACATATACATTTAAAATAAATAAAACACTTAAAAATTTAAACTAATTTTAATTTTTTTCATCTAATTTATTTGATGTAATGTAATATTTTTTTGTTTTTACCCTGTACGCCTGTACCCCAAAAACCCAAAACTGACCCTGAACCCTAAAAATATCCCTGTACCCCAAAAACCCAAAACTGACCCTAAACCCTAAAAATACCCCTTTACCCAAAAACTTAAAACTGACCCTGAACCCTAAAAATACCCCTTTACCCAAAAACTGAAAACTGACCCTGAACCCTAAAAATACCCCTTTACCCAAAAACTGAAAACTGACCCTAAACCCTAAAAATACACCTTTACTCAAAAACTGAAAACTGACCCTGACCCCTAAAAATACCCCTTTACCCAAAAACTGAAAACTGACCCTGAACCCTAAAAATACCCCTTTACCCATGAACTGAAAACTGACCCTGAACCCTAAAAATACCCCTGTACCCATGAACTGAAAACTGACCCTGAACCCTAAAAATACCCCTGTACCCAAAATTAATTAATATAATAAAATTACCAATTAATTATTAATTAACAATAACAATAAAGTAAATATATTAGCACATTTGCTGTAATTAATTTAATGTAATAATTAATATTATTTTGCCCAATTAATTAATTAAGAATAACAATAAATTATATATTAAAAAAATTACTATAATTCATGTAATAACATCATTAATAATAATTAATTACCAACAAATTAATAATTAAATATATGTAAAAAATTATAATCATTAATTAACTAATTAATAGAAATTAATTACCAATTAATTATTAATTAAAATATGTACAAACATATATCACTTAATTAATTATTATTAAATTACTTCCCACCCTATTCCCCTATAAACCCATAACCCGCTACAGAACATATTTATCAATTAATCAATTAATTAAAAATAATTGAAAATTAATTCTCAATTAATTAATTAATAATTCCTACTAATTAATAATTAATTTAACATAATTAAATTACTTCCCACCCTATTCCCCTATAAACCCACAACCCGCTACAGTAGTAAAAGACAATATTTAATTAAATTACATTAAAAATAAATAATAAAACATAATAAATACAATATAATATACACTAAATTTATTTAAAAATTGATATTAGTAACATCAAAGTTATTAATTTCGATATTGTTAACATCGATATTTACAACTTCGATATTACTGATAACATACCAATATCGATATTTAGACTGTCGATATTACTTACCTTCGATATTTTTGTATATCGATATTTAAACTTCGATATTTTGGTATATCGATATTTTAAACTCGATATTTTGTCTGTGTACCCCAGTCACACGGTCAGACCTTTATTTGCTTGCTTTTCAACATAAAACAACGCAAGCAACACACCTAAAACCAACCTAAATGCATCCACCTATCGACTGTGGAATAAACTCAGTTTTGAATACTTAGAAACACTACTAACATCCAGTAGAGATATCTGCACAATAAATTATGTTAAAAAACTATACGACTGGCTAAAGGAATCTTTTGATATCCTAATACAAAAGATTTTGGGCACCTTGGAGAAATACAGAGATAAACAGCAAATCAGAAAGCTTAAATGCACCTGGCTTAAAACAAACATCAGTTAAGATAAACTTTACCTACAGAAGCATAACACATTATACAAGTCAACAATCAAAAAAGCTGTAAAAATATACTAATCAGACCGAACTCAAAATGCCAAAAGTGCAAATAAAGAATTCTATAAAGTTTTCACTGAATTTCGTAAACCAAATTGCCTACAAGCACTCATCCTAGTACTCAAGAATTAACAGACAAACTGGCACATCCTTACATGACCAAATCAGACATGTTGGACTCCTATTTAAAACAAAGAAAAACCACCAGCACCGGCCCTTTTCCAAAACAACAATCCAAGAGTGCGCTAATCTAGCCTCTCCATTCCTTTCAACAAATTTTACACAATGAATTTATGGCCCTGGTCAAAGCAAGCAGGCCTGCCGGAAGCCCTTCTGACCCATGTCCACTACAAGCATTCAAGACAATTGATTTAGCTACCTCTCATGCCACACCAGTCAGACGAATTGTCAACCATTTCCTAACTACCAGAATTTTTCCAAAAGATCTAAAAAGATATACATAGGTCCCTTACTGAAGAAAATAAACCTGGAACCGCTTGACTCCGACAACTACAGACCTATTTCTAATGGGCCTTTCCTGGCAAACTGATAGGAAGAGCAGCATTTACCCAGATGTCACAAGTCAAAGAAGATAATTCCATACTGTCAGATTTTCAAACAGGATTCTGTACAGGAAGAGGCATAGAATCTACCCTTGTTGCCATCTCTGATGACCTTAAGAACACAGTTGACCGGAACAGGGTTGCTGTACTACTTCCCTTGACCCCTCAGCTGCCTTTGACATGGTTGGTCATGTCACTTTAATACAAAGACTCTACAAAGCTGGCATAGAGGGGACTTAACTTGACTGGATCAAAATCAAGCTGCTTTCTATCACTGACAAAGCGATACATGGAACAGGACTGCTCTTCAATAAGAGTAAAATTACCAAATACATTCAACAAAGGAACCTCCGCTCTAGAATGGTAACTTGCCTCCAAATCCCACCATACAAGAAAAAAAACTATAGGCGGCACATCCTTCACTGTTCAAGCAACCAAAATATGGAACTCTGTACCCCCAAACATAAGTTCTATAGATAACTACCCTATCTTCAGAAGACTACTCAAGAGTTGACTCTTCTCCACATAACAGCCATACTCAAATATAAATATACAGCGTATCCCTCTGTATATAAGCATTTATTTGGACATATGCGTATTGCTTTGTACAAATGTGTATAAAAAAATATGTTTTTAAATATATAGTTATTCGTTAGTTCTGCTTATCAAATGAAAATATTACTTATGGTTATATTATTCTATGTACAACATGTATATAGGTGACTTAATAAATAAATGCATCTTTTATCATGTCATAACTATTTATCTACAATCGCTCCACTTTCAATTTAAAAAAAAGAAAATTGATAAAAACAAATAAATTAACTTTAAATACAGCAACACTTGAAGGTCTGAGTTTGTTAAATGCAACATGCATCCACATATATTCATATATTTAGTACATTACTTCTAAGTCAGCATCTCCAAAGCACTACCCTAGATCTCACCCTATAGCTTTCTCAATTTATCCTCTACCTCCACTCTCTCACTCATCCATAACCCCATTTTCCCACCATGATCCCCCAAATAACCCTTTCTAGAATCTTACCTATTTCTCACCCTATATCTCTCAGGATATCATCTACCTTCACTCTCTCACTCATCCCAAACACCATTCTGCTACTACGGTCCCCAAAATAACTGTTTCTAAACTCTTTCCCCCTCTAACCCACCTTGGATCATTTTGTACCTCTTTTACTATTCAGATCACCCAAACAAGCCTTTCTAAACCTTTTCCTCCGGCTCTTCCCTCTTCCACCTCCCCTTTACTCCTCTCAAACCTCGTGCTACTGTTATGAGCTCCCAAAAAAAACGATTCTAAATTCTTCCCTCTTCTGTCCCTTCACATTCTGTTTCAATTCAAATAACAGACTAACATTCCCCCCACTCAAATAATTTAATTTTTCCCTTTACTAATTCCCCACTAATCCAGTTTGTGTTCCGGAGTAGCATGCTACCCGCCGAAAAGCATGTTGACACCTCATCAGGGGTAGCAAGCGCCATATAAATGCAAACCCTTCCCTCTTCTATCCTTCCACTGTCCTTTTTCAATCCAAATACCAGATTAACATGTCCACCATCCAAATATTTTCATATTTACCTATACTAATTCATCATTGCTCCTTTTTGGGTTCCTGAGTAGATTACTACCTGCCAAAAAGAAATTTAACACCTCATCAGGGGTAGGCAGGGCTACATAATTGCAATTACAATTACAATTACAGAGAGACCAATGTCTCTGGTTTCAACTCACAGTTAACAGATGTCTTCACAAAAATTAATAATGAATGTAGTCTACAAATCTGCTGGCATGATCCACAATGTCTTAGACTGATAGAGTGAAGCTTCGGCTGGAGTTTTCACTAACAGCTGACAGATGTTTTCACAGTAGAGGCAGATGAATCAATGCTAACACATTGGGACACTGTGATTTCCACAGTCATGTGCAAACTGTCTTTTGTAAGCTATTGTAACAGAGTTATTTTTACAAATTCAGCAGAGAAAAAAACTATTTTTTCAAGTATTTTATAGTCTTTTTATCTGTCATACAAAAGCGCAACTAAAACTAGATCACAACGATCTCTTTTTAAACACAGTGTGCTGCATATTAGACACATCACAATGTTTGGGTTATGATGGTAGGCACTCTTATTAATTAACAAATATTTGAATATATATTCCAACATTTTCATTTATTAGTTCCTATTGTACTTAATAGGATGTACATCTTTCAATGTACATTCTTGCTGGCAGGCATGAAATGCATAATGTTTGAAACAGAGAAGACAAGTTTTGTAACACATTTGCTTTCATTTTTAGTTTATTCTCCAAAATAGGCAATAAGCCCCGTGGTCGAGATTTACCTGCACTAATGTATGGCTCTGGTGTGTCGGGTTATAAGGCAGCAACGTTTTTACAGGATGGGGAGAACTGAGTATGTATGCATATTCTCGGTGTATCGCCAGGGTCACCAATGTACGCCGTTCATAAGGAATTGGAATTATCTATGTAGCCGATGATATCAAACTGGCACAGCTGATGCTATTGTGCTCTAATGGCTCAATCCTGGAGCGTCTTCGAACAAGTAGATTATATTGGACTGCCTTTCGTGCAACAGTGGCTCTCTCATCCCCTGGCTAATGTAGGTAAAGGACACCTGCAACAAGTTAGGCAGCCCTGAAATTTTCCTTCAGCCAGATAATATCTGTATAAAGTATTCAAACTAGATTAAATCCAGCTACAGGGAATCAAGAAAGGGGGTACAAGAATTGCATGAACTATAGAAGCTGGATAATATGGATTACTTTCCGGTCTAAACTACATTAGGGCTGAAACAATAATTGTAGTTGGTGTCCAAAACTTGGGATAGGGTGCTACTGACAAGATTAAGAGCCTGATTATGAGTTGTGGTGGTCCTGGAGCAGGCGGCATGCCACATCTCTGGCTCAGGGCCGCCAAAACTCACTGTCGCCCACCAGATTACAATTAATTTTGTAGTCTGGCAGGCAGCATGGCATTCCCGTGGTGGTGCTGTCTCAAGGCTCATTGGGAGCCTGAAACAGCACCACCACGGGACCGCCAGTGCACGTTCCTGCACTGGTCTGGAAGGAATGCACCATGTAGTGCATTCCAACCTGTGTAGGTTCTGGGGGTGCAAATCTACTGGGGGAGCACAACATGTGCCCCCCTGCATTCACCCCTAGCACAGGGGCAAGAAAGGCCCTTCCTCACCGCCAGCAGTTACATGGAGGAAGAACCTTCATAACACTGCTGGGGGTGAGGAAAGTTGTAATATGCATATTTCAGACGGCTGACGGTCTGCGGTTCACTGGCGGTTATGAATCATAATATAATCTTGGTTTGTCCCTGTGTCGAGCACTATTTGCAAACTCTGACTCATTTTGTTCTCTTCTCCATATTTTTTCGCTGTTTTAATAAAAGGTTTCTAATTATACTCCTTAAAGGTGCCTCCGTTTGTAAACTATGCTGGCACTTTTATTTTTGCTGAAGCTTTCCTCTCTGGAAGTATGTCTGGGTGTGGTTTCTTTTACAAAGTGTGTCCTTTAGCACAGACAAAGACTATCATTGTGGCTGACTTTATTTTCATATAGATGTATGTTTTTTTATTACATTGTTTACACTTTGCACTTTGGCCAACGATATCAGCTTATAGGTCAGGAATTTGTTTGAATTATGAAGTTTTCTTGTGCTTGTTATCTGTATTTTCAAATGTATTCATATTATTATTTAAAAGTTTTAATGATTATGTGCTTTTATGATTTGTATCTATGAACCGAATAAAAAGACAAAAGAAGGACATGCAAAATGGATATGCAGATGTCAGCTCAAAGACTGTACAATGACAAGAGACAGCAGTTCTCCAGCAGGACGAAATCCAGGCACTCCTGGAAGCTGTGTGTATGGAAAATAACATCTTTTCAATTCACACATTGCAAGAAGCATTTCTCATTAGCACTGCCTCTATGTTATGACTTTTTTCTAGCAAAAAAGGACCTGCACACATCAATAATTAAGCAAGAGTTTTAGCAACAAGCCTTCTGTGTTGTGAGTCATCGAGGTAAGGCCATTTTTTGTATAGATAGAAAAGGCAATCAAGAGTTAGGCTCACACCCAAGCCTGACTAATATACAGATGTATAAAAAAGACCTATGTTTCAAATAAACTATACTGTTAATTGATTCTTAAATATGTGTTTGACTCAAATGAATGAATATGACATCAAGGATCGTGAATCACTGCAGTTTTGAGATGGTCTCTTTCATTGCAATGGAAGCACTCTGTAGGAGGTCGCATGATACTCAAAACAACCAATTACATGTGGTGAGAGAGTAATGCTCCTCTGAAGCTGATGAAATATATACTTTTTAATAGCTCCGTCACACAGCAACACTATCAAGTCAGACCTAAAAAATGCTGATCCTATGCACTGTTTTGTGTTTATTAAACTACATTTGTTTCATATTGGATCACATATATTTCGTTCTGGCTACAATAGAGAAAGTTTAGTAGACAAACTAAAAAGGCGGCAAAGAGCAAAGTAATCTATTATAACTATCTCATAATCATTGGGAGGTATAGTTTATAACAACTATGTCTAGTAGTGTATATGCAGATATGTTTTGAAAGGCTTGGGCTTTCAGAAAGCTGAAATCACTCAGTATGGTGATGGCACGCTGGAATCTGCATCTCAATCTCGTGGCAAAATCATCAAATCTCTTTCCCCATTGGTTGTGTGCACCTTTTTTAGTCTACTAAATCACTGCATGGAAGTAAACATCAGAAATACAATTACAATTTGTGAAGCCAATGTAACTCCAAAAACAAAACAAGAATCAATTATTTAGATTAAATGGGTTTATTGAGGGTACTAATCTATCCAGTATATATGCAGAGAAAGAACAAATTCACAAGATACAGCAATATAGTTTGAAGGCTGAAAGTGCCAGTAAGATAAATCCTAATAAAATGAGATACAGAATAGAAGGAGCCACAACATAAATAATGCAAATTCACAATAAGGTGTTCCATAAAGTAACTTCCCTTTTCTAATCCAAACAGAGATTAAGAAAAGGATCAATTAACAACCATTTCTATCCAGGGAGCATGGAAGTTACTAGCATGGAATGGAACTTCTGTGGAAGTACAGGAAAATAGGTGAAGTGTTCTGCATGAAGCATCAGACTCAAGGAGAGCCCAGCAGAGAGAAAGATCTGTTCTCTCTCAGAGTCAAGGGAAAGTCAGTCTAATTAGCTGTGGAAACACCAATTAAACATAAACGTAGCTTCAAAAACATCCATAACTCATTTTTACCACCAAGAACCAGCCAAGCAGATGGACATGATGGAAGTCACTACTCTCACTAAGGGGCCCATTACGATGTAGGGATGATCGCCACCTCCAGGCGGGCGAGGCGACCCGCCCTAAATACTAGCTGCCCGCCACCCTTTTTCCCCGCCATATTAGTATGGCGGGGGAGCGCGGCGGACGGGAAGACCGTCCGCCGCTTTTCCGCCCGATCAACAAGTCGACCGGGTGGAAAAGGGTTTCATATGGTGGCGGTGTCTGCTAGGCTAGACACCGCCATCCATTTCAGGATGCAGGCGGGAGGGAGTCTTTCGCCACGGAAAGGAATGCGGTTTTCTAGGTTGGGGGCCTGTTGGGGGTGTCAGGGGGGACCGCGCGGTGCCTGCCACGTTGTGCATGCACATGCACGACATGCATTTTTGGCATTGTGGCGGGCGGTGCTAAAAGAACCCACCACAATGTTAAAAATGCAGGATGCGCTAGCCAGTGTGGCAGACGCATCCTAATGTCACCCACCTGACCCACCCCCACATATGGAGGGCGGTTCCTTTTACCGTCTGGATGGCCTTGGTTCCCATCTCTTTAAGTCATAGTGCGCAGCTGCCAACCTTGAAAACCCTATCATCATAGTACGCGGTCAGTAAACAAAAGGCGTCCTTTGACCATTATTTGTCTAATTTGGTGCCAACTACTTTCCTGCAGGCCTATCAGTCGTCTAATTCAAACAATAAGCCTTTCTCTAGCTAATGAGAAACCTGATAATGAACCTGCAGAAGGAAAAGTCAATACTCTGGCACATTACAGATAGCATTTTCAACTAAGGTATCATGTCAACTTAACCTTTTCAGAATCAAAATGGATTACAAAACGAAGAAGACATAAAGTAAACTATCAATGTTAGATGTGAACATGCATAACATGGTTATAACAGTCAATTGATCATCTTAATACACACACACATACATATATATATATATATATTCACTGAAAAAACCATAGGTTATTAGCCCTATATAGAGTTAGGGATTAGCATTTACAAAACCTTATTTTACTCGCACAAAACCATTGAAATTCGCATATATAGTTAGTTGCACTAACTATATATCGCGCACCCGCAATCCACTGCTGATGATGTCACATATTACATCATTCATGACATGGTCAGTGACATCACTGATGACATCTCTGATGACAACATCCAGTGACTGTATGTTTCTGTAAAGTTAAAATATGTCTTACATATTGAAGAATGAGTGGATGTATAAGTGTCTGGATGAAGGATTTAGTAGGTGCATGACTGACTGTATGAGTGAGTGATTAAATGTGTCTCACTGAGTGCATGGGTTAGTGACTAAACTGTCTTAATTTGTGCATCATTATGTCTGTTGTTCTGTAAACTGCTGCATGTGTTGATCAGTAGCTATATGGGTAACTATATGGGTTTTTGATTGGTTGCCCAAGTATTTGTATGGGAGACTGAGTGTGTGTGTGGGTGGCTGGGAGGTGTATGACTCTGTGCATAGAGGTGTGAGCAGTTGCTTCACTAGATGTATGGGTTCAAAAGTGCATGTGGAAACAGCTGTATGGGCAGTTGACTGTGTGTATGAGTGTATTGGTGAGTGAATGGATATCTCAGTGCTACATGTCAAAGTGAGTACATATGTAAAACACAGTACATGTGAGAGTTGACATATATAAATAACTGTGCATAAGAGCCAGTGAATGTGTGAGTGGCTGTATGGATCATTGTGAACTTGTATCAGGGATTGTATAAGAGAGTAAATATGTGTTAGTATATGTTTGAATAAGTAAGGTGTGTATAACTGTATAGTTGAGGAAATGGAGGTGTGATTGATTCTTTGCATGACTGACTAGGTGTGTGAGTAACTCCATGGATGAGTGACAGTCTGTGAGTGTCTGTTTACACTGAGTATATCTAAGGTTATATTAGAGTCTGAAGAGGTTCATCGTATTATCACATGAATGATGTCATCAGTGATGTGATCAGTAATGTCAAATGAGATGTCATCAGTGATGTCATCAGTGATGTCATTTGAGATGTCATCAGTGATGTCATCAGTGATGTCACTGACCATGTCATGAATGATGTCATATGTGACATCATCAGCAGTGGATTGCGGGTGCGCGATATATAGTTAGTGCAACTAACTATATATGCGAATTTCAATGGTTTTGTGCGAGTAAAATAAGGTTTTGTAAATGCTAATCCCTAACTATATATGGTCTATAACCTATGGTTTTTTCAGTGAATTTTCAAGGTTTTGTAAATGCTAATTCCTAACTATATATGGTTTATAACCTATGGTTTTTTCAGTGAATTTCAATGGTTTTTTAATAGCAAATATCAAAAGCTTTAAAATGTCAAGTAGGTGGTAGGTAAAAACATTTTCGTGTTTATGCACGCTGATGTGCTTTGAACGCTGCCCCCCCCCTCTTTTCTTTTAGGAGTATTCTCTCTTTGCAGATAGTGAAGGGTAGGTAACGCAGGCCTTTGCCCCCGTTGTAATCCGTCGTGCCTGCTTCCCTCTCCATTTGATTGATTGTTATCCTAGCATTTATTGTTTTGGAATTGGTTCTCTTTGGTTCATTCTCTATTTACAAACAAGCACAGAGTCGCAATACTCTGTTTAGTCTTTGCAGATAGTGAAAAATCGTTAAAAAAACAAAAGGAATCAAGCAAAATCAGTAGGCCACTAATGGGATCTCTTTTTGACCTCGCTACCTCGCTAAAATAGAAACATTAGGAACAACCCCTCATGAGAAATACGAAAGTAGTGAGAGGAACTGAGCTTGACACCATGATGGCGTACAGAGCGCTCCCCGCGAAACCTTTATTTATTTTTATTTCTTAATTTTTGCATGTATCAGCATCCTAATCCTCCCTCCGAAAACCTAGAGGGTCACAAAGTGTCTACAGTGCCCCCTTCTACCCATTCTGTACATTGTTTGTCCTCCATCTTATGTCTTAATTCTACCAATACACAAAATGGAGGACTCCCGTAACGCTGCCGGTTCGCGTACCGGGGAGCGCACCGGTAAGCGCTCGATAAAAAAAGGTGGGAAAGTAATTTACAGAAAAACAACTACAGACACTTTCATCAAATATAGAATAGCCCCTACTACATAGCAGTCCCTACCATTTCCCCAAATTTGATGGAATTTCATTGTGAAAATTATGCTGTAAGCCTGATTAAATGTCCTGAGGTAAATTACCTAACCAAAACACTTAGGAAGTGTTAGAATTGACAACCAATCAAAATGCTACTTTCAATATCTTCTATTATTTCATGACATTTGATTGGTTATGTACCTGAATATATATAAAGAAAGAGAGAGAAACACAGCCATTTTGACTACTACTTCTTGAAGTACATATCAAGTACATTTCAACTGATAACTTGAAGTTCTATTTGAAAGGTAAGATGTTATTTTAAAAACTGAAGTATGTTCTGTACTGTAAGCTAATTAGGAAAACATTTTCTGATAGTTAAATACTATCCCTCTGTAATACTTATAGAATAAAATAGACTTCACTGTTTTAGTTATGGATGGAGTTAGACTTGTCTTGTATAATTAAGAATTGACTTAGAGTTTATTTCATAAATGTTTTCATATTTCTACTTCCAGTTTGATACCATACACTGCCCAATGAAAAAATCACTGTTTAAAAAACCAAACTACCTGTCTGTACTTAAACCCAACAGTGCCCTATCTGTACTGATATATTTTTTTAAAATTCATTTTACAGCATAGAAATGGAAGGAGAGCAGAAAAATAACGTGGAAATTGCAGAATGCAACCAAGACAAAGAAAATGGTTCAGAATTTTTTGATCAATCAATGGACATAGAACTTCTGCAATGTGTTGAAGCTGTGGATGTGTTAATTGAAAATGAGTCAAAATCTGACCAAGAATTATTAGAAGTTCTTTTTAATTTTGAAAATAAATCAGAATAATAAATTTATATATAATAATTCAAAAAAAATTGAGACATTATTCATTTTTATATGTATTTTTTAAACTAGTAGCAAATTGATTTTAATGTAAAATCAGACTTTAAATATACTGTGCAACTTTAAGTTTGCTCATAGTTACTTCCTTTCTTCCACTATATCATCTCCAATGTGTATTTAACATCTCTTTATCATCTCCTGCCTCCATGGTGTTTCTGCTTTCCTGACAGACTACGCTATGAATTCCATATACCTCAATAACTTCTGAAACAACCTGCAAGATATCTACAAAGGAAACAATGTAATTTTATTTTTAGACTCTGCATTGGTACCTACATGTTGGTACTTAAATAAAATAAATAAAAAAAAACAAAAATAACAATCTTTAAACATACAATATTTGAACATTCTTTCATCCTATTTTCCCAATATTACGCTTCCCGGACCGCTTCCCGGTGCGCGTACCGAGCGCTCCCCCCGCAAAAAAAACGATATAAAAATTATTATTTTTTAACCCCGCGAGGCCCTTTTAAAGCCCCCTCATCAAACCTAGGGGGTCAGGGAGGATGTACTCTGCCCCCTTATGCTCATTTCCCACTTTGTTTTGGCCACCTCTTGTGTCTCGATCCTACCGAGACACAAGATGGCGGCCGCTCCGGACTGTTTAGAATGTTTACAGACACCCGAGAGCCAATCAGCTTCGCTTCGCGAAGTTCTGTTACGTGTCAGGTACGCAAACTGGAGCGCTAACCGGAGCGCTGTCACAGATATATCTGTTTTCTAAAACGTTAATTTCTCAAAATCCACTGGAACACATATATTGAGACATAGCAAAGGCACATCGGGCTACCAGTCCCTACAATTTTGCCAAGTTTCGTGCAAATCCATTCAGCCGTTCGAGCTAAAAGTGAGGCCAACCGCCCTATGGAAAACTCAATGTTAAAAACGCGTTTTGGGACCCCCCTTTTTTCTCGGCCCCCCCTTGACGGAACCCCCCCAAATTTTCAGGGGCTGCTCAGAAACAAAATGTGCCATATTCCTGAAATTTCAGCCAATTCCGTCCACAAACGCCAAAGTTATTAGACATAGAATTTTCAAAAGTCCCATAGAGAAAAAATCCTAACTATATATACCTACTGGCGACCGCCAGTAGGTAATATATATATATATATATATCTCCATTCGCCATGTGGCTGCCGGAGCAGTTCCCCTTCCTACGACGTTGATGCCGTCTGTGGCAGCAGCCGCCACTTAGTTTACAATCAGTTTTTTACTCCACAAATACTTTTGTGAAATCAAAAGACGGCACACCAGGAAACGGCACAATGGATTATTGTGCAATAACTTTCAAGGTCGACGCGTTTCAGCCTTTGCCTTCATCAAGTTACTTCCTATACTCCAATCTCCTTTAGAAATAGGTTTCATAGCTCATGGACATAAACAAAATACTTGGAGTAACGCATTTCATAGCAGCTTTTCGGCATTAAAGGTTACAGAAACAAATGAATTCATTTGCAATTCTATATATACTTATAAATAGTGATTTGGAATTAACCCCTTCGATGCTCATGATGGACCGGTTCCGTCATGAGCATCGGTTGAGCTGTGCTCATGACGGAACCGTTCCGACATGACCACGCCCATTTTCATTAGGGCTCAGCTCCGGCGGTAAATCTTACCCGCACGGATGTGGTTAACACAAAAAGAATCAAGTCAATTGAAATAAATTAGGCACATGATTACAATGATATCGTAGGCATCATTTGTGGTCATTTTTGAATCATTGTTGGTGAATGCGAATATAGGTAATGCCATCAGACAGCTTCTGCGACTTTCAGTACTAAGTACATGTTTCAAGCATTGTACAAGGTCATATGCGATCATTCTTAACAAAACCAGTGTAAGCAGTTGTATGATACGATTTAGGTTGCTTTCATTCCTGAGTACCACTACATCACATTTCAATCATAAGAAATTGCCTGTGAATTGAACATCTTTGTTCTTGCAAGAGTCAACGAGTCCCACCATGATTACGGACTCGCAACCATTGTGCGGCACATAATCTGAGCATGTTGCTGTCTTTAGACCTTAATTATATAGGACCATCAATGACTTTGGCATCATTCTAACTTGCTCATTACCACATCTCTATGACACCTCATATAGTACAATCTTGCTGTCTGAGTACTGACCATATATGCCCAAATGATATCTGTGATTGTTTGAAATATATTTCGTATTGGCCATTCCAACACCCATAGCAAAGATACTTTGTATGTCTTTTGCCGTTCTTGCCCTGATGGAGTATAGGTTGTATTCTTTTTCTTAGTGCAGGGTAAGTGAGGTGTGATGGGACTTAATTATAATTTATATATTAATATTTTGTATTTATTATTATTTATTTAATTTATAATGTATAGTGTTAATTGTTGGTTTTATTTTATTATTACATATCTATTAATTGCTTATTACTTAATAATATTTAATTAATTTGCTAATAATTATGTTAATTGTGTCATTGTTTAAGAAGTGGGTAGTGGGGTAAATAATAATTGTTTGTTAATTAATGCTAATTAATTCATTAAAATTAACATATGGCAATTGTGTAATTATTTTTGACGTAAGTTGTGGGGTTTATAGTGGGAAAGTGTGGGATGTAAATTCTTTTACATTTATTAAGAAGTTGTGGTTAATTGATAATAATTTATTCATGAAAAATAAGTTAGGGAAATTGTGCAATTATTTTTAGAAGTGAGTTGTGGTGTTTATTGGGGTAGAGGGTAGAAAGTATTTATGTTTAATTATTATTAATTAGTTAATTATTCATATTAATTTTTCAATCGATAAATATTATGGACGTGTATTTATATCAAATTTGTGTGTGTATTTTGGTTTTATAGGTGTAACGTTTGGGGAGCAAAGACATTTTTTTTTTTTATTTTTTAAAAGAAAATAGCATTTATTTAATTGATAATTATGTATGCGAATTATGGAGGTACATAAAAAGACTTAAATGTGGGTCATGAATTGAGTGGTGTAATAGGGTAGGAAATACAAAATATTAAATTAATGTAATAATTAATGGTTTTGTTTATGAAAAATTCTATTAAAAATATTTTTGTTTTTAAATTATTTTTCCAGGTATTTGTTAGATCTTTTTAACATTCTACTCTGTTTCTATCTTTTGCAATATATATATATATATATATATATATATATATATATATATATATATATATATATATATATATATATATATATATATATATATATATATATATATATATATATAAATATATATATATATATATATATATATATATATATATATATATATATTTGTTTTTTAACTTTATTTACCATTTTGGTACATCATAGCAAAACAATCATAATTGTTCACTGTCTCTGACATTTCAATTGAAGAAAGGGTGATGGAGCATAATGTAACAGTACAGCATTTGTCACAGCATGTAGCAATAAGGAGAAGAGTCGCAGCCAGGCTAAGAAACACAATTTCGATGGCCTATTCCTCATTCATGAGAGCAGATTTCCGCCACCCAGCAGTGAGAGCACGGACCTTCCCGCACCCAATCGTCCCAAATGAGGCCTTATAATCAAATAGACCTGGTTATTATGAGGCACATCAGCACAATGGGTAGCAAACAATGGAAAATAATGAACCAGATTACCCCATTCCAGCTGTGAGTCAGAGGCTTGACTAACGCTCTCCACATAGGCCCTGTAGGGTCCCCAAAAATCCTTGGGGCGGGAGGACCTAGGCAGTGTGCTGGAATATACTTTGCTATTTTTGTTACAATAAGCCAGACTATCCAACTAACTCTGTAAAATGGGAACTGTCCTACGGCTTCAGTGAATAGCAATTTCTCTTTTGGCCAGCAGCAAACTGAGGGATGCAAATTTCCTAACGCTTTTGGATGGTTTACTGCATAACCCAGAAGTGCCACTTCAGGTGTGGGGATGAGGGTCAGCGCCATCAGGTTACCTAGTGTTTTGTGCACTTCTCCCAATATGGCAGTAGTTTCAGACAGGTCCAGGTGAGGTGTGCAAAATCAGCATGTGGGGGGTCGCATTTACGGCAGGTGAGGGGTCTAGCCGGGTCCAGTCAATGGGTTCTGGCAGGAGTGATGTGTGTTCTACGCAAGAACTTAAAGTGTAGAAGTTTATGCCTGCTTAATGAAATTTATTTTGTGAGTGCGCAGCATTTAGCCCATTGATCATCGGTGATGGGGCAGCCCAAGTTACCCTCTCAATCCCCGCAAATCTTGTCATCGTTAACCGGAAGCATCCCGACGCAAGCCTTATAGAGTTTAGATAAGAGGTGAACCCCACTTTTGCTCTCAATGATGTGCGAGAGTGGAGTGAACAAGTCCGAATCAATGGGGAACCCAGGCAGCATGGCACGCAAAGCAGAACTGATCCACCCTAAGACAAAGCTATCCATAAATAAAGCTTAGCGAAAGCGGACATCTTTTGTTGCAGAGAAAATGTGCCCATCTGGGAATAAGTCTCCCAGTCTTGTGATGTCAAATTTGGCCAGAGTGCGCTGAACACATTTTTCACCAGTGATTGGCAGCCAGCAGGCATTAGGGATAGGGAGAGCGGAAGAGTATAGCATTGAGGTGCCGGTGATTTGTCTCAGCTTGTCCCAGGCCCAGCTGGTAGTGGAAACTGTCTGTATATCATTAGCGTCTCTGGGTATGCCCTTGGACAGGACGCTGGACAGACGCTCAGGAAGTACGAAATCCGCTGCGTTGGGGTTGGAACCATGCAAAGGCATAGCTGCATTGGCCTACGAGATATTAAAGTTGTAAGTCTGGCATCCCATATTCTCCCCTCTCAGGGTGGGAACCTTCCAACAGATACAAGCCTGTTTGCCCCCATACCAATCTTATAAGATGAGAACGTAACGTCAGAAAGAAACTGTTTGGGAGGGGTATGGGGATATTATTAAAAAGACATAAAAATTTGGGACAAACTACCATCTTGAGCATTGCAACACTACCGGCAATAGACAATGGCAGCTATAGCCATCTCTCCACTTGTGCTTAAAGGACGCTGACTGCCTGCCCGTAGTTGTGGCGAAGTATCTGGGCGGTATCTAGGTGGATGTGGATGCCCAAATATTTAACAGAGTCAGAGCACCACTCGAGGGAAAATTCACAGTCCCTTTGAGTTTTACAGGGGGTTAAGGGGAAAAAACGTCTTGTGCCTGTTGATGCCTGGCCAGGAAGCTGACCAAAACGGAAAATCTCTCTAATGAGAGGCTCCAGGTTCACCCGGGGCTCTCGTACGTAAAGGATGGTGTCGTCCACGTAAAGTGATACCAGAAGGGGGCTGGTGTTGAATTGTAAGCCCCTCTGCAGAGATCTTTTGTAATATTTAAGACTTGTATATATGTTTTATTGTTTGTTTTTAAAATGTTGTGTGTTGTTGTTAATTTGTTTGTTTTTAATTTTGAAATGACTCTAGGGGAAATATTAATTTGTACCCCTCTGCCATCCAACACTTTCCCTACTGTTGCACAACTGGAGTGGCAATAGTAATTTGTATACTTCCCTATCCAACACTTTCTCTACTGTTGCACTCACTGGAGTAGGAATAGAAATGTTTACCCCTCCGCTATACGCCACTTTCCCTACTGTTGCCCCGACTGGAGTGGGAATAGTAATTTCTACCCATTCACTATCCAACACTTTCCCTACTGTTGCACCCACTAGAGTGGGAATAGTAATTTTTACCTCTCTGCTATCGAACAATTTCCCTACTGTTGCACCCACTGGAGTGGGAATAGTAATTTTTACCTCCCTGCTATCTTGCACTTTCCCTACTGTTGCACCCACTGGAGTGGGAACATTAATTTTTACCATTCTGCTATCCAACATTTTCCCTACGGTTGCACTCACTGGAGTGGGAATATTACGTTTTGCCCCTCCGCTATCCAACACTTTCCCTACCTTTGCACTCACTGGAGTGGGAATAGTGAATTTTAGTCCTCCGCTACCCAACATTTTCTTTACTATTGTACTTACTGGTGTGGGAATATTAAGTTTTAACCCTCCGCTATCCAACACTTTCCCTACGGTTGCACCCACTGGAGTGGGAATAGTAATTTTTACCCCTCCGCTATCCAATACTTTCTCTACTGTTGCACCCATTGGAGTGGAATAGTAATTTTTACCCATCCGCTATCCAACACTTTCCTTACTCTTGCACCCACTGGAGTGGGAATAGTAATTTTTACCTCTCTGCTAACCAACACTTTCCCTACTGTTGTATCCACAGGAGTGGGAATAGTAATTGGTACCCCTCCGCAAGCCAAAACGTTCCCTACTGTTGAACTCAATGGAGCGCAAAATTTAATTTTAAAGGCTATTAAATAATGTAATGTTTTAATTTATAATATATTTGTTTTATTAGATGTTATGTTAGAAGTGTATGCAAATATATAGACATATTTGTATTTTTTTTATATATTTATATAATTATAAAATACATTAAAATTAATAGTTTATTGTTTTAAAGGATATATATATATATATATTCAATGAAAAAACCATAGGTTATAGACCATATATAGTTAGGGATTAGCATTTAAAAAACCTTATTTTATTTGCACAAAACCATTGAAATTCCATATATAGTTAGTTGCACTAACTATATATCGCGGACCCGCAATCCACTGCTAATGATGTCACATATTACATCATTCATGACATGGTCAGTGACATCACTGATGACATCACTGATGACTTCTCAAATGACATCACTGATGACATCACTGATGACATCTCAAATAACATCACTGATGACATCACTGATGACAACACCCAGTGACTGTATGTTTCTGTAAAGTTAAAATATGTCTTACATATTGAAGAATGAGTGGATGTATAAGTGTCTGGATGAAGGATTTAGTAGGTGCATGACTGACTGTATGAGAGAATGATTAAATGTGTCTCACTGAGTGCATGGGTTAGTGATTAAAGTGTCTTAATTTGGCAATCATTATTTATGTTGTTCTGTAAACTGCTGCATGTTTAAATCAGTAGCTATATCAGAAACTATATGGGTTATTGAATGGTTGCCCAAGTATTTGTATGGGAGACTGAGTATGTGTGTAGGTGGCTGGGAGGTGTATAACTCTGTGCATAGATGTGTGAGCAGCTGATTCCCTAGGTGTATGGGTTCAAAAGTGCATGTAGAAACAGCTGTATGGACAGTTGACTGTGTGCATGAGTATATTGGTGAGTGAATGGATATCTCAGTGCTACATGTCAAAGTAAGTACATATGTAAAACACACTCCATGTGAGAGTTGACATATATAAATAACTGAACATAAGAGCCAGTGAATGTGAGAGTGGCTGTATGAATCATTGTGAACTTGTATCAAGGATTGTATAAGAGAGTAAATATGTGTTAGTATATGTTTGAATAAGTAAGGTGTGTATAACTGTATAGTTGAGGAAATGGAGATGTGATTGATTCTTTGCATGACTGACTAGGTGTGTGAGTAACTCCATGGATGTGTGACAGTCTGTGAGTGCCTGTTTACACTGAGTGTATCTATGGTTATATTAGAGTCTGAAGATGTATTATCACATAAATGATATCATCAGTGATGTAATCAGTAATGTCAAATGAGATGTCAGTGATGTCATCAGTGATGTCATTTGAGATGTCATCAGTGATGTCATCAGTGATGTCATTTGAGATGTCATCAGTGATGTCATCAGTGATGTCACTGACCATGTCATGAATGATGTAATATGTGACATCATTAGCAGTGGATTGCGGGTCCGCGATATATAGTTAGTGCAACTAACTATATATGGAATTTCAATGGTTTTGTGCAAATAAAATAAGGTTTTTTAAATGCTAATCCCTAACTATATATGGTCTATAACCTATGGTTTTTTCATTGAATTTTCAAGGTTTTGTAAATGCAAATTCCTAACTATATATGGTCTATAACCTATGGTTTTTTCTGTGAATTTCATTGGTTTTTTAAAAGCTAATATCTATAGCTGTAAAATATATTCTTTATTAAGTGACGTATCACGTAGCCCGTGAGACGCCTCATGATGCATCGCATAACCGTGACGTATCGTCTCTGCAGCGCAAACCAAACCCAAAACGTAAGCGCGCCAGAACACGCTTAAAGATATATATATATTTTTTTAACCTTAATTAGACAAAATCCACACGTGCACAAACGTTCAAAAAACACAATATGTCGGACTCCCGTTACGCTGCCGGTTAACTGCCCGGTTAACGTACCAGGAAGCACCTTTACCGCGAAAAATCGCAATTTTTTTTTCTTTTGCCCCGCAGGGAACTTTAATAGCCCCCTCATCAATCCTAGGGGTTCAGGAGGGGTCTGCCTTACCCCTTTCATTCATTTACACCTTTTTTTTTTTCCACCTCTTGTCTCTCGATCCCACAGAGAGACAAGATGGCGGCCGCTCCAGACTGTTTACAATGATAACAGCCAATCAGCTTTTCCTCAGACTCCCGTTACACTGCCGGTTAGCTTCCCGGTTAGCTGCCCGGTTAGCTGCCCGGTTCGCGTACCAAGACGCGTCTCTACGGCGAAAAAATCGGATTTTTTTTTTTTTTTGGCCCCGCGTGGCTTTATAATATCCCCCTCATCAATCCTAGGGGGTCAGAAGGGGTCTACCTTGCCCTCTTTCCTTCATTTCCCCCTTTGTTTTGGCCTCCTCTTGTCTCTCGATCCTACCAAGAGACAAGATGGCGGCCGCTCCGGACTGTTTACAATGTTGACAGCCAATCAGCTACTCCTCAGACTCCCGTTACACTGCCGGTTAGCTTCCCGGTTAGCTGCCCGGTTAGCTGCCCGGTTCGCGTACCAAGACGCGTCTCTACGGCGAAAAAATCGCATTTTTTTTTTTTTTGGGCCCCGCGTGGCTCTATAATATCCCCCTCATCAATCCTAGGGGGTCAGAAGGGGTCTACCTTGCCCCCTTTCCTTCATTTCCCCGTTTGTTTTGGCCTCCTCTTGTCTCTCGATCCTACCGAGAGACAAGATGGCGGCCGCTCCGGACTGTTTAGAATGTTGACAGACACCGGAGAGCCAATCAGCTTCGCTTCGCAAAGTTCCGATACGCGAAAAGTTCGCGAACCGGAGCGCTACCCGGAGCGCTGTTACAGATATATATCTTCTTTTAAACGTTAATTTCTCAAAATCCACTGAAGCACATACATTGAGACCTAGCAAAGGCACATCGGGCTAACAGTCCCTGCAATTTTGCCAAGTTTCGTGGAAATCCATTCAGCCGTTCGGGCTAAAAGTGAGGCCAACCGCCCTATGGAAATTAACATGGGAAAAACGCGTTTTGGGACCCCCCTTTTTTCTCGGCCCCCCCTTGACGAACCCCCCCCCCCAAATTTTCAGGGGCTGCTCAGAAACAAAATGTGCCATTTTCCTGAAAATTTCAGCCAATTCCGTCCACAAACGCCAAAGTTATTAGACATAGAATTTTCAAAAGTTCCATAGAGAAAAAATCCTAACTATATATACCTACTGGCTATCGCCAGTAGGTAATATATATATATATATATATATATATATATATATATATATATATATATATATATATATATATATATATATATTATCTACTGACGATCGCGAGTAGGTAGTTATAGTTAGGAGTTTTTTTCAATGTTAAATCTCAAAATTCTATTTGGAATAACTTTGGCGCCGGTTGACGAATCTGCCTGAAAATGTCCTCAAAATGGCCTCGCGGCGTTCCGGTCCTTTCCTGAAAGTTTGGGGGGGATGCGCCAAGCGGGGGCCGAGATAAAATGGGGGTCCCAAAACGCGTTTTCCCCATGTTAATTTCCATAGGGCGGTCGATTCCACTTTTAGCCCGAACGGCTGAATGGATTTCCACCAAACTTGGCAAAATTGTAGGGACTGGTAGCCCGATGTGCCTTTGCTATGTCTCAAGATATGTGCTCCAGTGGATTTTGAGTAATTTAGGTTCAAAAAAATATATATATCTATGGCCCCCCCCTTACGCGCACCGGGAAGCGCACCGGGCGCGACACGCGAGGTGCGCACGGAAAGCTGATTGGCTCTCGGGTGTCTGTAAACATTCGAAACAGTCCAGAGCGGCCGACATTTTCTGTCACGGGAAAATCGAGAGATAAGAGGTAGAAAAATCTAAGGGGGAAATCACCATAAGGGGGCAGGGATAGACCCCCCTGACCCCCTAGGTTTGATGTTTGGGCCATAAAAGGGCCCTGCGGGGCCCCAAAATGTTTTTTTTTTATTTGCGCGGAGGGAGCGCCCGATACGCGCACCGGAGAGCGGACCGGGGAGCGTACCATGGGGAAAAATGAATATTTGCATTTTCAAAAAATGTAGCCTTTTTTTAGAAATTGGAGGTAGTTCTAAAAAGAACTGTTTTTTTTCTTCTTTTTGTTGTTTTATATTTTTTTTGAACATTTTGTACTTTTTTTGGCTTTTCTGAACACTTTTATATTTTTTTGTATTTTTCATGGGGAGAAACGAAAAAACAGGGAATTGAAAATGGCTCAACTGGAGCGAAAAAAAAAAGAAAAGAAATAATTAGGGTCGATTGGGGCATTTGTGGTTGTCCCCAGCAAGGACGATGAGCTTTACGCTCTGTTCTCCGTAGGAGATGGTCTTCCCACAATATTTGCATGTGATTCTGAAATCTGAAAATCGGGGCTGAACGCAACGCATCGTTTCACTTTCTTCTGGTGTTGACGGAGTGGGTTGCTTTCTTTTTGAGCTGGTTCTTGTTGATGGGGAAGGGTTACTGGCCAGTTCCTTCATCTCTGCAGCAGAATAGTTTATAGGATGCTTGCGCTGCATGTGGCGGATCATTGTGTGATTTCCAAAGGAATATTTTTTAAGAGGGTTCCCTCTGGAAAGTTCCATGCCACATATCAGGCAAGTCACCTTGGCT
The DNA here is from genome assembly GCF_964263255.1 of Lissotriton vulgaris. Taxonomy (NCBI): domain Eukaryota; kingdom Metazoa; phylum Chordata; class Amphibia; order Caudata; family Salamandridae; genus Lissotriton; species Lissotriton vulgaris. The sequence goes on from NC_141685.1 coordinate 1,233,079,097, forward strand.
GCATTTACCTTTTTCTTCCCCTGTGGAAGAGAAAAAAACTCCCAAATAATGTGTGGTCTGGGCTGGTATGGGGTATTGTGTTCTTGGAGAAATGTTCTCATCCCTTCTTCCTCCTCCTCCTCTTCCTCCTCTTCTTGACCACCAATGAAAACTTGTGGTGGTCCTTTTGGTTGTTGTGGTGGTGGTGGTGGTGCAGATGCACCAGCTGCTGCTGCTACTGAAGCCATTATAAAGATGAAAATTGTACAGAGAGGTACAAGCAGGTCTTCCTCAGTCAAAGGACAAAGTCAGAAGAAAGGAAAAAGGTGGGGTCTTTCATCAGAAGAAAAAAAAAAGTTAGATCCAATGAAAAGTGTTATTTTCAGGTCACATGACCAGGGGCTTCATCATTATGAAACCAAAACTGTTATGAACCAATGAAAAGAGTTATTTTCAGGTCACATGACCCGACGCGCTTACGCTACGCTCTCCGGGGCGCGCCCGGGGCGCGCTCCGGGACGCGTAGCGTAAGCGCGTCGGAAGTTCACGTTGCGCGATCGTATTCGCACGAGTGCTTCCGGGTGCGCTTATGCCTTGCGTTTCACGCAGACGCGGCTACGCGATACGTCACGATCATGTTTTCGTTCGCGATAATGGCGCTTACGGGACGCTCCCCGGTGCGCGCCCCGGGGCGCTTCCTATAATTACGCTTTCTGGGGCGCTCCCCGGGGCGCGCACCGGGAGCGCACCAAGGCAAAAAAAAAAAAATATATATATATATTTTTTTTTTTAAATAGGCAAAACTGTAGGGACTGGTAGCCCGATGTGCCTTTGCTATGTCTCAAGATATATGCTCACGTGGTTTTAACGAAAGTTAACTTTGAAAAAATATATATTGGGCTACATTGGGCTATATATATGTTAGAGCCCAAATGTAGCCCAATGTAGCCCATTATTGCCCAATGTAGCCCAAAGATGGCCACCAGAGACAAAAAAAAATGTAGCCAAAATATCAGACAGATGTAGTCCAAATATAGCCCAAGGACAGAATGTCCCAGAGAACAACTAGTGCGCTAACAGTCTTACTTATAAATTGAGATTTATAGTTAGGAATTAGCATTTAAAATACCTTTGAAATTCACAGAAAAAAACATAGGTTTCACACCAGTTATAGTTAGGAATTAGCATTTAAAAAAGCTATGAAATTCACTGAAAAAACCATAGGTTTCACATCCGTTATAGTTAGGAATTAACATTTAAAAAACCTATTAAATTCACTGAAAATACCATAGGTTTCACACCAGTTATAGTTAGGTGGAAATTTTACTGACATAAAACCAATGAAATTCCCACGTTATAGTTAGTTGGACTCACTATAACTTGCGCGTGTAATGCACTGCTGAGGACATCACATATTACATCACTCATGACATGGTCAGTGACATCACTCATGACATCACTGATGACACCATCCTTGTGACAGAGTGACAGGCCTCCTTTCACTGTAAAGTAACTGTTGAAACACATAATCAAAAATAGAAACTAACATTTTCAAAAAAGTGGATATACCCATACCAGTTACAACAACCAATTCAGTAATTCCACAATCTATATACACATCCACTCATTCACCAACAGTTCTATATAGTCACTTGTACATATACTCACTCATCATATGTAGTCATACACCTATACATCCTGTTACACACTGACAGTCATCCAAAAGTTACTCACACACATATTCACACATGCAAATAAACTAATAAACATCCATTTATTTAAATATACAGATATACACACACTACCACCTTACTTCTAAGGAAACTTACACATACTTACTCTCTTAAACAATCACTTATAGAAACACATACTTATTTAAACAGGAACTCTTACAATTTCTCACTCTCACATTTATTCACTTATATATATCAATACTCACATAAACTAGATTAAAACAAATGTAGTTACTGATAAAGACACTAGTGAGGCAGGCATTCACTCACTTACACACATATACACACTCATCCACCCATACAGTCCTTCACATATGCTGTCTTCAAAACACATACAAACAGTGAGTCAGTCATTGATGCATCTATGTGCTAAGTAACACCCTCACCAAATCATACAGACACTTATACTGATACCAAAAAAACATCTAATTATCCATATACACACACATGTAGCGACTCACCAACCCATGCAGCCACTTATACACAAAGTGAAACACTGATACAAACATATTTAAACAATACTCGCTAATATATGTATTCACTAAGATACACTCAATATGCCAGTTAACCAATCAATTTTTATTATAAAAAAACATCCATTTAAACATTTATTCTTCCATCGACCTTTACATATACATATATAAAACATATTTATTTTTCAGAAAGACACACATTCACTGGATGGTGTCATCAGTGATGTCATGAGTGATGTCACTGACCATGTCATGAGTGATGTAATATGTGATGTCCTCAGCAGTGCATTATACGCGCAAGTTATACTGAGTCCATCTAACTATAACGTGGGAATTTCATTGGTTTTATGTCAGTAAAATTTCCACCTAACTATAACTGGTGTGAAACCTATGTTTTTTTCAGTGAATATATATATATATATATATATATATATATATATATATATATATATATATATATATATATATATATATATATATATATATATATATATACGAAAGTTCGTCACCGGCCAAGGCAGCTGCCCCAGCCCAACACTCAACGCTGACGAAAGAACGGACCCAGGTTTCAGTGCTTTAACCTTCGTGTTTTATTCCAGCAAGCCTGCCGCCGCCATAACGCGTTTCGCCTTTACAGCTTGATCACATGGCCCATTGGTTTTATGTCAGTAAAATTTCCACCTAACTATAACTGGTGTGAAACCTATGTTTTTTTCAGTGAATATATATATATATATATATATATATATATATATATATATATATATATATATATATATATATATATATATATATATATATATATATATATATATATATTTATTTATATATATATATACATATATATATATATTACATTTTATACATGTATTTTTAAATATTTTCTAAATAAAATGTATTTTAATATAGTTGTTAAAATGTATATTAAATATGCATTTTTTATCTTAATTTTATTATTTAATATATTTATCATTAACTTTTATTTAAATAAAAAATCGATATTTTGTATATATATATTTTTACATCAATATTTTTGTTTCAATATTTTTGTACGTACAATTTTAAATCTAGGATGTTGATATTTTTCACATCAATATTTTTGTATCGATATTTGTGTATGGGATATTTTGGACATCGATATTCTATCAGTGAACCCATTTATCAGCCTAACTGTAACGTCCCTGTAACCTTTGCTTTTTCAGTGATTCCATCTATCTATCTATGTATCTATCTATCTATCTATCTAACTATCTATATATCTGTCTCTATCTATCTATCTAGATGGGTGGATGGATGGATGGATTGATGTTTAGATAGATAGATGGATAGATAGATAGATAGATAGATAGATAGATAGATAGATAGATAGATAGATAGATAGATAGATAGATAGATAGATAGATACATAGATAGATAGATAGATAGATACATAGATAGATAGATAGATGGAATCACTGAAAAAGCAAAGGTTACAGGGACGTTACAGTTAGGCTGATATTTCATTCAAAAGCAGAGAAATTCAGCAGTTAAAGTTAGCTGAGCAACTGTAACTCTTGCCCCTGCAATGCACTGCTTATGATCTCACATATTACATCACTCATGACATGGTCAGTGACATCACTGATGACCTCACTGATGACATCTCAAATGGCATCACTGATGACATCATCTACAGAATCTCTGATGTAGCCTCTCACACCCCATGTAACCTTTCATACACCCCTACATCTTTCACACTACCTTTTTTGAAACCATTGGTACACCCATGTCAGTACTTACATACCGACTCACTGATTCATCGGTGTACACACATATCCATTCAGTCACCCATATAGCCACTCATACACCAACTCACTCACTAATAAAGCCACTGATATATCTACTCATATAGCCACACTGCCAATTACACATTCTCAGTCACCCATAGAGCTACTGACACACCTACTTACTCACCCATAGAGTCATTCTCACAGCCACTTACTCACCTATACAGTTATACACACACCTACTCGTTATTCATGCTGATACTAGCATATTATATACTCAGCTCTGCAGTCACACACACACACACATTCACCCATACAGCTACTTATATAATTTAACACTCACCTATACTGCCTTTCACATGTGCAGTTACTTACCTATATACCACTGACACATCTATCCACTCACCCACACAGTCATACACACACTCACTCACCTACACAGCCCCTCTCAGACTAACTCATGAACTCATACAGCCAGTGATTCATCCACTCACACATCCATGCAGGGAATCAAACACCCCCTCACCCACCTACACAAACACTCATACACCCATACAAGTGCTCAGAAAACAATCAATAACCTATATAGCCACTCAAGTACCTACTCATCAACCCATGCAGACACTTACACAACTGACAGACTGACACAGTCATTCACACAAATTAGTCACTCACGCATACATTCACTGAGACACATATAATCACTCACTTATACAGTCAGTCACACACCCACTAAATCATCAGTACAGGTATTCATATACCAAGCGATTCATCAATACACCTTGGTGTATATGTATTTAACACTCATAGTCACTGGATGATATTAATAGTGATGTCATGAGTGGTGTCTTTTGAGATGTCATTAGTGATGACACTGACCATGTCATGAGTGATGTAATATGTGAGGGCATAAGCAGTACACTGCGGGGGCACGAGTTAATGTTATCTCAACTAACTATAACTGTTGAATTTCTCTGGCTTTGTACAAATAAAATATCATCCTAACTATAATACCCCTGTTACCTTTGTTTTTTTCAGTGAATATCTGACTTTTTAAATCCTATTTCCTAACTATACTAGCCCTGTAACCTTTGTTTCTTTCAGTGAATTTCTAATATTTTTGAAATGCTAATTCCTTACTATATCTTACCTGTAACCTTTGTTTTTTCATTGAATTTCCATGTTTTTTTAAAGTAACAATCGTCTTTCCAGAATGGTGTGGAAAGGGGGCGGGCATCTGACCAGCTCTCAGACGTCCAGCTGGACTTCTAGGAAGTAAGAGGTCTCCAAGGTCCTTTAGCATCCAAGAGAACTTTATTTCTCAACCAGCAGTGTGCCAAGAGACGTTTTTGCAGAGTGGTGCAGAATGGGGGTGTGGCCGCCAAGGACCTCTTAGTAAATTGAGTGTGGAACTTGTTAGAGGTAACAAAGAGGATTACTTAGCTCTCAAATACCCTAAATAGCCAGGGGACTTTATCATCCAACTAGTTATATGACAGGAGGCACATTTGCAGAGTGATGGAGAAAGGACATGCTTGATGATTGCACACGTAGTGCACGCATGATTCTATGAGTGCCATTGCCAAGTACAGACTGGGAACACCGGGTGAAAAAAAACACATATATAGACATATTTTACATAAGGTTTCAGTGTAGCTTTATAGTAAGATACTAATTTATTTTCCCCTTTGTATTCATTTGTCAAAGTAATTACATCAAAAATGCATTTTCCTTCTTCATAGCAGCACAGAAGGTCACAATGACATCAATAGTAATGAAAACAAATGGCAAAGTGATAAACAGATATATATATACATATTTTACACAAAGTTTGAATCTAGGTGTTTAGTAACATATTGCTTTAACTATATTTTAACAACACATTTATAAAAAAAGAACAGTTAAAAAAGTTAATTCAACATGTGAACTCACAAATAGAACATAACTACCAAACGCCCATCAACCTACCCATTGTTAACTCAACTCATGGGGAATTAAAAGCTACAGCAAAACTAGTTTAATGCACTATCTGGAAACATCACATGACCAAGAAAGTAAGGAATTTCACTGAATAATATACTTTTCAGTAAAATGAATAGAAAGTATACCGCCACTCCTTCTTAAAACTCTTTTTCAGACGTTTCTCCGTACAGTCTGGGGCGTTCCGCACTGCAGCCCTTCTGGCAGAGGGTCTCCTCATGCCTCAGCACTGTGTTGGCATGGGAACTCCCACAAGACCCATGTCTTTTTCTTTTACATAGCACTGAAAGGATTGGGGGCAATAGATATAAGCAGCACCTACTCTTTCTGGCCGTCACCATCGCTAAACGTGATGTAGCACAGCTATGGAAAGAGACATCCCCCCCCAACTCTGGGCAAGGGGAAGGCAGAGCTAGATAGATGCATGGGTGCGGAAATAGCCGTGTTTTTGGCAAGCGGCTGCCCTCAGTAGCACCATTAAATTTGGATCTGCTGGGCAATGTACCCTGGGATTGAGCTCCCCCTTTACCATCAGAAGACCCTTGAATGAGTAGGCACACATGCCTGCTTCCCATTTGCTCTACGTTGGGCTTCGCTGTCTCCCTATATTTTTATCCCGGGGTTTTGTTTGGCTGAATATGGATCTGTCTGCATACTGTTGTTGTTGGTTTTCCTGCATGTTTGCAGGCTTTGCATGAAATGTGAAATGACGGTGTCTCTGTTAAATAATGCTTTCTTACAGATATATGTTGGGCTCACGCCCACATGTTACAGAAAATACCAAATAACATTTGTTTAAAAAAAAAAAGATTAAATATTGATGGGGATAGTATTGAGCCTTGTGGTACTAGAATTTTACTTGGGGATGGTAAAGAGAGTGTTTGATTAACCAGAAATCTTTGTGATCTGTTCTCTATGAGAGATTTTACCCATTCTAGGACTGTTCCCGATAATCCCATCCTTTTCTCAAGTAGCTCTAGTACTTTGACATGGTTTACAGTGTTGAATGAGGACAAAAGGGCAAGAAGAACTAGAAGATAAATTTCGTTACGGTCTAGTACAAGTACAGCGTCATCTACTATACTCAGAAATTATGTTTTGGTACTGTGACCTGGTCTGAAATAGGGCTGGGCTTAGTTTGCGTAGCACCACTATGCAGAATTTTGGAAAAAATGTGTGGAAAACGAGGGCACGTCCTGAGGGTCTGTGTGCCCGGGACAGGGGTCCCTCGTGCCTGGGCGGTCTCACAGATCCCCCAGACCTAGTTGGGTTGAAAAGAAGGGACCGCCCGGGGCCTGGGTTTGGGAGGCCCCGTTCTACCGCTTGCCAAGAGTCCATGTGCCCAGGGACAAGGGTCCCTGGTGCAGAGCCCCAAAAACCTGCAAGGCTCCCGGGCACTCCCCCCCCGGGCCACTGGACCCAAGGAGCGCTTGTGGGTCTCCCCATCACTGAGGCCCAGAGTGGGGTTTCGGAGCCCCATGAGCCTTGCAGCCCCGGAACCCTGCAGCCATGGAGCCCTGCAGCCCCTGAGCCCTGCATCCCTGCAGCCCTGCAGCCCTGCAGCCCTGCAGCCCTGGATCCCTGCAGCCCCGGAGCCCTGCAGCCCCAGAGCCCCGCGGGCCGCGAGCCCTGCAGCCCCGAGCCCTGCAGCCCCAGAGCCCTGCAGCCCCAGAGCCCTACAAGGGCAGGTGGGGTGGGAGCCATCCCGTGAAGGCTCAGGTGGGCATCTGGGAGTGCTTTCGATACCGGCCATCTGGTCGCACCTTTCCCCTCAGCCTTAATGCTTTCTAGAGGGGCGACCAGATGGCCGGGCTTTCCTGGAACTCCCGATGAGGTACCATTTGCCTCACCGACCCCAGCGAGGGCTCCAAGAGGTCGGGCGCCTCTGCAACCTGGGTCCCCTCCATCACTCTGTGCGCGCGGGTTCCAAGAAAGAGGGGTAGCCTTCCTCCGGATTACTAGGGGCAGGGTATGCCTGGACACTCCTCCCGGGCTGGCAGTTCTCTGCCGGAGACCACATGGTCTATGCCTGAGCAAAACCTCCCTAGGCATCCGGGGCTCCCTCCTCCAGGGCCAACGGCATGGCCGAGTGCCCGGGACAGGCTCCATGGCTCCCGGGCAGTCCTTACACGGGCGTCTGGGGCTCCCTCCTCCAGGACCAACGGCATGGCCGAGTGCCCGGGACGGGCTCCATGGGTACCAGGCAGTCCTCCCCTGGGCATTCATGGCTCCCTCCTCCAGGGCCAACGGCATGGCCGAGTGCCCAGGACGGGCTCCAAGGGTCCCGGGCAATCCTCCCCCGGGCGTCCGGGCCCGGGAGCTCTGGTGGTCCTCCCTGTGCCTAAGGCCCAGCCGGGGTCCCAGAGTCCCCGGGAAGCAGAGCCCATGAGCCCTGCCCTGCTTGGGCCCGTGGGAGCCCTACCGCGAAGGCTCAGTGTTGGAAGCTTGGAGTCCCTTCGGTCTGGGCCATCTGGTCGCACCTTTCTCCTCGGCCATCTGGTCGCACGCAATGCTTTCCAATGGGGCGACCAATTGGTCGGGCTTCCCTGGAAGTCCTGATGAGGTGCCATTCGCCTCACTGATCCCAGCGAGGGGTCCAGGAGGTCGGGCGCCTCCGCGTCCTGGGTCCCCTCCGTCACTCTGTGCTTGCGGGTTCCAAGAAAGAGGGGTAGCCTTCCTCCAGATTACTAGGGGCAGGGTATGCCCGGACACTCCTCCCGGGCTGGCGGTTCTCTGCCAGGGACCATATGGGCTTTGCCTGGGCAACACCTCCCTAGGCATCCGGGTCTTCCTCCTCCTGGGTCAACGGCATGGCCAAGTGCCCGTGACAGGCTCCATGGGTCCCAGGCAGTCCTCCCCCAGGCAGCCGGGGCACCCTCCTCCAGGGCCAATGTCATGGCCGAGTGTCCGGGACAGTCTCCGTGGATCCCAGGCAGTCCTCCCCGGGTGTCCGGGCCTGAGATCTCTGGTGGTCCTCCTCATGCCTGAGGCCCAGCCGGGGTCCCCGAGCCCCCGAGCCCTGCCCTGTGTAGGCAGGCAGGAGCCCTACCAGGAAGGCTCAGGGTGGGCAGCTGGGAGTCCTTTCGATCCCAGCCATTTGGTTGCACCTCTCACCTCGGCCATCTGGCCGGGCTTCCCTGACAGTCCCGATGAGGTACCATTTGCCTCCCGGATCCCAGCCATGCACATCAAGTCACTTTCTAGAAGCTTCCTCCACCTTGCAGTACCCGGGTATCAGTGTATAAAAGAAGGACATCAGACACCAACTCTTTTGTACACTTCTGGATCTCTGGATATTCTGCCAGGAAGAAGGACTGATGTACTGCTTCAAGGGCTGACACTCTGCTGAACTGTTGCTCTAAAGGAACCTCTGCCATACTGTGTTGGACCTGCTTCCCTCCTGCTTGGGGAAGAAGAACAGGACCTTCAACTTGATTTTGAACCGGTGACTCAAAGGGCTAGTCTGCTGGCCTCCTGATCTGAACTTTAGGGACATGAAAGGCTCCCCAACTGCTCCTGGACCCATCTTCAGTGGTTCCTGACCCCCAAGTGGTGTCCCTCAAGTCCTGGACCCTTGGTGTGGCTCTGCGGCTCTTAATTGAATTGAAGCTTTTGGGCTCTTTGTGACCACAAATGTGCCCTTCTGCCCTCTGTTCCACTTGTTTTCCCCTCATTTTTGTGCCCCTTTTGCCTTCTGTTCCACTCATTTTTTGTGCCATTCTGCCTTCTGTACCACTCATTTTTCCCTTGTTTTTGTGCCCCTTTTGCCTTCTGTTCCACTCATTTTTTGTTCCCTTCTGCCCTCTGTGCCACTCGTTTTCCCCTCATTTTTGTGCCCTTTTTACCTTCTGTTCCACTCATTTTTGTGCCCTTCTGCCCTCTGTCCAACTCATTTTTCCATCGTTTCTGTGCCCCTTTTGCCTTCTGTGCCACTAGTTTTTTGCACTAGATTTTGTGCCACTTTTTCCTTCTGTTACCTTCGTTGTCCCTCACCGCCCTCGCCGCTGCGTCCCCTACGGCCCCGCCCCCCTGAAGGCCCACTCCCAGCTGCTCCTCCCTCCCACCTCCCCAAACATGCCAGCCGCGCCGCTCGCGTGCCGAAGTTGCCCCTAAGGCAAGCCCGTCTGTGCCCGTCTGCACCTGGACCGGGCCCAGCAGCAGAACGTTTGGCCCCCGCACCCGCCATGACAACCGCCCCCACTACGACGCCAGCCCTCTGCACGCTCAGGACTCCGGACAGAGCCACACCTGCTTCAAGGTCACCCCAAAAGGCACACATGCCCCCTTCACCAGCCGGAACAGCAGCTACACCAGCCTCAGGGTCGACAAACCACCCGCCAAGCAAGACTCCAACCACCTTCTATGCATACTACTGAACACCTGCTCCACACGCAAGCATGCCGTCGAGCTCTGGGACTTGCTCGACACAACATCCCCAGACGTCGCCTTCCTGGCAGAGACCTGGTTTAATGACTCCTCCACACCTAACATCGCCATAGCCATCCTAGACGGCTACAAGATCACCGGCAGAAACTGCACCAATGAAGTCGGAGGAGGAATCGCCATCGTCCACAATAACAGTATTAGGGTCTCGACTAGCACTGACGACGCGCTCAGCACCGCCGAACACATGCATTTCCAGATCCACACAGACCAAACTCCACCCTCAGAGGCAGCCTTGTCTACCGATCCCCCGGACCCCGCCCCCAGTTCAGCGGCTCCATAGCCGACTTGATCAGCACACACGCCCTGACCTCCACCGACTACATCCTCCTGGGAGACCTGAATTTTCACCTTGAGAAGAACAACGACAACAACTCCACAACCCTGATCGATAACATTGCCAACCTCGGACTGAAGCAACTCCTCACAACGCCCACCCACTCCGCCGGCCCGCGCTTGACTCCGTCTTCTCCTCAAGCCCGCACATCTCCGTCAGCCACACCACCAAACTCCTCTGGACTGACCACCGCTGCATCCACTTCACCTTCCAGAAGACCACCACAGACCAACGCACCAAACACATCCCCCGCCGCTGCTGGAGCAAAATTACCGAAGACCAACTACATGCAAACCTCGCTCTCAGCCCATGCACCAAACCCTCCAACACTGACGATGCTGCCCACAGCCTCAGATGCTGAATGGAGGACTGCACCAACACCATCACCTGCTGTAGAAACCCCCCCACAGAGACACCAGCAAGACGGCCAACTGCTGCACCCCAGAACTCCTAGCCTTCAAGCAACCCTGCCAGAAACTAGAGAAGAAATGGCACAGTGAACAAACTCCGGACAGCCACCTAGCACACAAGAACGCCATCCGCAATCACCACCACCTCATCAGGGGGGCCAAGAGGACCTCCTTCAAAGACCGCCTTCGACAACAATGCACACAATAGCAAGGAGCTCTTCAACATCGTGAAGGAACTCTCCAACCCCAGCTCCAACATCAACGATATCCCGCCGCTGCAAGCCCTGTGCAACTCCCTCCCCACCTTCTTCCACAGCAAGACAGCAGACATCCACGACAGCTTCAACACCCACAGCCGCAACAGACAGCAACACAACAGACTCTCTGCACACCATCGACCACGACCCTCTGCTAGCCTGGGCCAGCGTGAGCATTGATGACACCATCAAGACCATGGGCACAATCCACTCCGACTCTCCGTCAGACCCATTCCTGCACCACGTCTTCAACAGAGCAAGCAGCTCCATCACACCCCACCTGCGCATTGTTCTCCCTTGGACCGCGACATTCCCAGAGATCTGGAAACACGCTGAGATCAACGCCCTACTCAAAAAACCTGAGGCAGACCCAAGAGACCTCAAGGACTTCCAGCCCATCTCTCTGCTCCCCTTTCCGACCAAGGTCATCTAGAAAAGGCTCTGGATTGAACCACCTCCTTCCTCTCTGGCAGAACACAGAGCATCCACCAACCCCCCTTCCCTTCCAAAGCCTCCAAGATCATCTGCAGTGTACCCCAGGGTACTCCCTCAGTCCGACTCTGTTCAACATTTACATGGCTCCGCTTGCACACGTAGCCCGACAGCACGACCTCAACATAATCTCCTACGCCGACAACACACAGCTGATCCTCTCCCTCACCAAGGACCCCATCACCGCCAAAGTCAACCTTTGCGAAGGACTGAAGGCTGTCGCTGACTGGATTAAGACCAGCCACCTGAAGCTGAACTCGGACAAGACAGAGGTACTCATCCTCGGCTCCAACCATTCAGCCTGGGATGACTCCTGGTGGCTGACGGCACTGGGGGCAGCCCTGACGACGACCGACCACGCACTCAACCTGGGAATCATCCTCAACTCAACGCTCTCAATGACGAAGCAAGTCAACGCTGTCTCCTACTCCTGCTTTAGCACCCTCCACATGTTCTGCAAGATCTACAGATGGATCCCGACAGATACAAGAAAGACCGTCACCCAGGCCCTCGTCAGCAGCAGACTCGACTACGGAAACGTCCTCTATGCTGGAGCCCTGACCAAGCTCATCAAATGACTACAACGCATCCAAAATGCCTCAGCATGACTGAACCTTGAGGTACTGCGCCACAGCCACATCACCCCCCACCTGAGAAACCTGCACCGGCTCCACGTCAACAAGAGGATATCCTTCAAGCTCCTCACCCACGCACACAAGGCATTCCACAAGACCGTCCCAGCCTACCTCAACAGACGGCTCTGCTTCTACATCCCCAACCGCCAGCTATGCTCCGCTGACCTCTCACTCGCCACCGTCCTGCGCATCCAAAGAACAACCAACTGTGGGAGATCCTTCTCCCACCTCGCTGCCAAGACATGGAAAACCCTTCCACTGAGCCTAGGACAGACCCAAAACCTGCTGACCTTCAGGAGGCTACTCAAAACCTGGTTGTTTGATCAGTAGCGCCCCCCTCAGCCAGCGCCTTGAGACCCTTGCGGGTATGTAGTGCCCTTTACTAATGATTGATTGATTGATTGAACTGTGCCGCTCCCGCCAACGCTAGCCTATCTGTATTTGCACAGCAGCATCTATTGTCCGTAGAGGACTGCCAAAGCTAAGCTACATGTCAGCTCATCCGTGATGCCTGGCCTCATCTCCTTGCTCCCTGCAATCCTCTCAAAACTGAAAGTGACTCTTGACACAAAATCTAAGTAGATAAACCTGCAGCTGGACTTATCTGAGATTCTATTTAACCTGTGCTCCACCGTGGTCCGCCTGCACATTTGACTCTGATTCAATCTAGAGCGACCAGATTGCTGTGGTTGACGATTTAAGGCTTTTAGGCGCTATATTGCAGTTGTTTCTTGTTAGACCTGTCAGACTTAGGGTGGTCTTTCAATCTTTTCACTTTTTGCCTCCCCGTCATGTTGAATCTTTTTTGTTGGCCTCAGGGCTCTGAGTAATTTACCACTGCTAATCAGTGCTAAAGTGCATGTACATCTTCCCTAAACATGTTTGTAATTGGTGTATACTTGATTGTCATATTCAATTTACTTTTAAACCCCATATAAGGTGATTGCCATATACCCAGGGCTTGAATGTTAAATGCGACTAGTGGGTTGTATTTATTGTGCCACCCAGAAAAGTAGCCTTTCAATCCTATCTTAGGCCACTGCAAGGCCTGTGTGTGCACTTTACTGCCAGTTTGACTTGGCATTTAATACTAATTACATATAAGTCACCTCTAAGGAATGCCCTAGGTAGCCCTACAGTCGGAGTACTATGGAAATAAAAGGTAGGACACATAATTTTATGTTTTGAATTTTCTGGTAGTGACGACCAGACTATTTTGTTTTTCACTAGTGTGAGGCCTACTCTTCTCATTGGTTAGCATTGGGAATTCCTCAATACACTTCTAAGCTGCAATTCCTGATCAGAGAGGAGTAGCTTTTTTATATTTCATATCTTCAGAATGGTAATGATTCATCTTTCTTATTGGTGATGTTGGATTAACAATACTGTTTTACAAATGCCACTTATAGAAAGTGGGTTTGAACTAAGACACTCTGTCCTAGACAAAGTCTTCACTACCACAAATACACTCCACCTGGAGTGAATACAATTTTTTTGTGTCCTTCAATACAATAATGTGATCATTCCAAACATATAATCACTGTAAACCTACGTAAATCAACAGTTGCCCACCAAAATGAAATAATGAATTTATTCCATCCAGAGTTGTTCAATGCTTCTTTTAATTTAAAGACACAGAAGCAATGAAAGTCACCAGTTTCTTTGTGCGTAATTTCAAAAATGACAAATCCCAATGCATTTCGGGTGTGTTATGCACCCTACTTCAGGGGAAATCTACAACAAACATACATAACAATAATCAACAAATCAGATTCATTAGATTACTCCGCCTCATAATTTACTGAGAAGAACAAAAGACTAAAAATTCAACACAAACTGGTATTAAGCAAAAAGATGTATCAAGCTGGTAGATATTAATATCAGCATAATAAAGGAAGACTAAAATATTAAGGTCTCTAAACGTAATTCAAAGATCACTCACAGTGGAGGCAACAGTTTCTTACACTATCGTGAGAGATAGTAAGCAACCCATGTGTTAGTGTAGAAAAAATCACACCATGCAAGATTAAACATGTGAGAACCTATTGTCAGTGCCATGCAGCTTACCACAACATTCATGTTAGAACACGTGGAGTTTATATTACGGGTGAAAGGCAGAAGTAGGGTACCACACCTGAGCACAAGATTAACATATGTGTATTCTTTTTGGCTGGCTGACAGGAAGCAGAAAGGGGATTTGTACCGTATAAGTGACTAAGAAAGGGGGTCACCGGTATGCCACTGTCGGGCATTCAAACAGTAAATCAATGTGCAGGATCATATCAGTGTTAAAGGTCTAATGACCAAGGTTTTGGCTATTTTAGAAGGTTGCACTCATTGTGTGTTGTCTGTTTTTAAAGTTCTTCCCTAGGTTACATATATATTAAATTCAAGCAATGTGGTGAATACTGACCCTCACCCTGACGAAATTGCCAAAATTATAAAGGCAATGAAACATGTTGTCCCTCTAAGGAGTTAGAAGGCAACACAGTGTCTTTTAAAGTGAGCAACCTCATGGCAAGGAATGAAGAGGTAAAGCCAGTGGTGGTGTAGCTCGTTTTTAATTCCATATAATGTGGTCCTAAGTTATAGGTCCACCTTATTTTGGGTCAGTACGGAGTTGCACTTAGGAGATATTTTTCCATTGCACCAGCACATTTATCAGTGGTGCACCTTTCTCTTTCACCATCACACTTCCTTTTCTTTCTTCTTTTTTTATTTTGGATGTGGTAGTGCTAATGATGAGAACCAGAGTCCACTGGTAAGAACCAACCAGAGGACTCCCATGGTGTTACTTCTGTGAGGTACTCCACATCCTTTCTCAAATTTTTTCACATCCTTGGTGATTTCTTTTGCTATACACTTCACTACTCATTAGGTTGTATGAAAAGGGAACAAAATATTAAAATTGAAAAGGGATTCATGACAAGGGACAGAGTATGTATAATGACTGCCCAGGTAGCATGCCAAATAGGATGCTACTACAGACATTGAAATACTCACAGAACTGTTCTAACAACAGCGTTAGGTCATGGAGTTATGTTGAACCACTTAAATCAGACACTACTGGATTTGAAACTGAAGCTCTGCCAGAGGAACTGTGCTGCTTAATGTACTCAACTAAACATCTGGTCTGGATAGCCTGCTTTTTCTGTTTGCTGGCCTGCTGCCTGCTGCTCTCTGACTCCGCTGAAGGAGAGTTGGACTCTGCTTCCACTCCAAGTGCTTTTCAAGGTTGTGTTGGCTTGCCTCCTGTTGCTTGAGACTCATAGTCTCTATCTGTGCTCCTGTGCCAGGCTCACTGGAAGTGGCCCAGATACTTGCAACATGGATTTCAACACATTTCCTGTCTTTGTTTAGGATAACCAGTGCATCAAGCCAGTTGTAAGAGTAAAATTGGCACATTGCCTCAGCACCAGCACTTTGCATTCAGATATTGAGCAATCGGACCAGCTTGGTGAGACCAACAAATACCCTTGACTACGTGGTCCTGGAGTCAACCCGTGCTTTCCACAAGGCCACCTCGAAATTGACTGTGTCTTGGTTCAGCATAGCCTAGGCAACCTTTTTAACACTTTACTGCATTTATTACTTTAAAAATTAGTATCTCAACTTCTATACATTGGATGTTTGTCATTTTGGTCTTGTTGTGTTCAGAATATAGTTTTCTATTGTTATAAACCTGTGTGGAGTCTTTTTGTGGTGTATTAACCGTGCTACTGTCTGCGTGTTGCACAAATACTTTGCACATTGCCTCTTTAGTTTAGCCTGACTGCTTTGTGTCAAGCTAGCAGATGGTGAGCAGAAGTAAACATTTAGGGGCCGATTCCAATTCGGTAAATGCCCTCCGAATAGTCATACAAAGCTTTTTTCCTGTACGAATCGTATGCAGAACCGTACCCGTACGTACGATAGAGTACGATGTATACCCAAAGCAGTACGAATCGTACCGATGACCGGACAACTCACTAATCCGTATGAATCGCATTCGGAACGCGCAGTACGCGATGTCCTTACGGATCGAAGCTGCATTTTCCGACCCAGCAAGTACGAATCGTATCGACAACACTCCCTATGTCTCTTTTTCTACGGGAGCCTCAAACGTCCGTAAAAGCAGATTTCGCCTCGAAATGCATACAAAACGTACCCCCCCCGGGTACGGTGCATACACCCCATGATTTCAGGGGTATGGTGCATCGGGGTATGGTGCATACACCCCTTGATTTCAGGGGTACAGTGCGTATGCCCCGTGCGTACACCCCATGATAGTAGGTGTACGGACTGTAGGGGTACAGTTCATATACCCTAAAGTCGTAGGTGTACGGTGCGTAAACCCTGTGCGTACACCCCTTGATTTTAGGGGTACCGTGCGTATGTGATAGTGTTGCCCTCCGTACTATTTGCTCATACACGATGTTTAGAGTACGAATCACGTACTCATTCCCCAGTCCGGATCGTACTTGGCGGGTCGTACGGCATTTTTATGAATCATACGGTTCACTGTGCGGATCGATGTCGTACGGAATTACCCTTCATTTTCATACGGTTCGCAATGATTCGGACGTATTTTCTCGCAACGAATCGTACTACGTGATTCGGATGGATTCGTACGATTCGTACGGAAACTGCTACAAATATGAATCGTCGTACGAATTTGTTTCCCGAATTGGAATCGACCCCTTAGTGTGCGTCTTACTTACCCAGACTAGGATTGTGGCTTCTGCTTGGACAGGGTGCATACCATTGCCATCCAGAACCCCAATGTATTGGTGATCAGCGATGAAGATAGAACCTGTGCTTGTGCAATGCCATGTAGTAACTAATTGTTCACTGTAACTCTATACTTAGACCATTTAGATTTTTGTTCAATGTTTCCTGACTGGATTTTACATTTTTCGTGCTAAATTATGTCTCAACCTGGAGAAGCTACAAATGCACCTGCACCTATACTTGAAATTTGGGAGTTTAATCTGGCCAGGTTAGAGTCATACACCATGGCTCAGGTGACAATTTTTTTGCAAAAAGCGTCAGGTCTCCGTGGGAGGCTTTACCCAGAAGGTGGAACTGCAGAAATTCTGGCCGGAGACACAGGTTGCAGGAGATTACAATCTAGATGAGGAGCAGGAAATTCCTGAGAAGGAGGATGAGCTGATTATGGAGTCTGCTGTGGCTCTGGACCTGCCTGTATATGGGGCCAACAACTTGTAAGGAGAAGCAGTGTATCCCAGAGCAGGCAACAGCATTTCCTCCATGAACCTGTCACCAGAGGAGCTGAAAGACAGGAGGGAGGAGAAAAAATAAAAAGATGATGCTTGTCAAGCTAAAGGTAGAGAAGGATCAAGCACTAGAGGAGAAAAGGATGGCTCTGTATGAGACAAATCTTACCCAGGAGCTCAACCTCAGAGAGCTGGATATCCAAGGCCTGCAGATAGGGTGCAGCAACAGTAATAGTGGCAGAATGCCTTCAGTGTCTTTAAATGAGTCAAGGGTCAGAATATCAAAGAATTTGATACCTAGGTATGTGTTGGAGGATAACATGGACAAGTGGTTTGCAGCCTATGAAGTGGCTCTATAAGTGCACAAGGTTATGTTATGTCATGTTATGTCATCTTTTTTTGGTGAGTATGGATGGAAATAAAACAATTATATTTTTTGGAAGCCTGGTAGAATCTGCTGCACATGTATTGCATTGCACTGTAATTAGTCCTTACCGGCACTAATGAGTTGGCAAAGTATTTTATGGCAGGGAGTACACTGCTCCGTAACCAAAGGTTAGTGGTTGATCCATTAGTTAATTGTTATTAGGTTTAGTATTCTGCTATCAAGGAAAATCATGTCATGCATTTTCTCCAGCAGTTTGGTGGTAGATTAAGTTAGTGGGAAGTCGTTGTGATCATTAGTGGGCATAAGTGAGCATGTAATGGTTGGTGGAATTAATGGATAGGCGAGAGAAGATGAGCTATTATACGGCTTCAAGTATATGATTACAAATAAGGTAGCTGTAATTTCTGAGCTGCGGTATGTGCACAGTGCAGGAATACAGTATTAGAGAGTAGGTTTAGGGAAGGTTACACTCAGAGTAAGGCATCGAGACAATGCTGGGTAAAGGAAAGATAAGTCGACAAAAAGAAGAGAGTCACTAGTTTAAGTCAAGGTCAAGTTTTCAGGCATGCGTTGTGTTTAAGAATTTAGAGGAGGTGTTTTTAAATAGCTTGCAATCTGCGGATGTAAAACTGTGCATAGAGACAACATTATGGCATATCATATTGCCCTATAGCATTCGTTCAGTGCGTACTACCTACCCGATGTAGAGCATCCAAGCTCCTATTGATTAAGATAGAACATTATTCAAGGATAAATAAATTGTCCGGCAAATGCCTATTCTTAAATGGAAACATGCATAAAGCTCTGGATCTCCCTAATCCCAGTAAAAGGAGGTTTGTGATGAGATTAGCCAGATATGGTTCTTCCTTGATCATTATGGCGTCGAGCAGTGTCTATCATTTGTATCTTGATGCAAAAAAACAGATTTTCCGGAGAGGTAGATTTGTATTAAAAGAATAGGAGAGCCTAGAGCGAGTGGGCAAGGTAAACAGGTCTTGCTAACTAATTCTAACACTTATCACCATAGACAGGTTGTTGACTCAAATTGTAAGTACTCCTGCAAATATTGTAATGGGATAATATGCCTTCAATTAATTTATTCTGAGTATAATTTGGTCAGCAGCTGAGTGGCCCGACGACCAATTATGTTAACTTGTATTAATCCATAGGTGAATTACTGAAGCCAAATACTTCAGGACTTTCTATCACAGTACTGGAAGCGGCCGTCTTGGCTCAGTTCGACAATACAACAATACATTTTCTCATGTCTATTCACAAGTCTAGTCGTGCTGGGAGGAGAAGGAATGTGCATCTGTGTGCTGTGGGAGGAGAGTAAGCTGCGAACACGCTGTGCTCTGTATCTTAAAGTGCTGAATGTTTCTTGGAAGCCGATTCGCCTCCTTAATTGAAACAGGTGCACCTGGCTTGAGGAGCGCTGGAGCACAAAGAAGGCAATTACCCCTCCAGCTGCGGGACACTCGAAATGGCGTCCCTGTCAGGGACTTTGCTGAGCACAGATCGCACACGCTGAGAAGCCGAAGAACGGATTCAAATAAGGAGGTGCGCGTGTGTGTGGCTGCACGTGGGCATTAGACACTAAAATCTGGCTTTTGATTTAGCGTTACTTTTTCAGTGCTAGTCTCTCTTACATTCTATGTGTTTTTTGTATTTTATTTATTAACGCAAGCTCAGAAACCCCAAATCCAGTCATTAGTGTTTGTAATAGTCCATTGCATTGACTAAATTGCTGTCCTCATAATAATCTGATCAACTTAAAAAGATGACCCAATATTCCCATCAATAGGTTCTGGAGCTATTATAAACTAGGAGACCAGAGGTCGAGTGGCTGTAAATTTCACTTGAACGTCGAGAGGTTAGACCATGTTGCACATAGATCTTATTATATAATTGTTATATTACCTGTTTCTTTTGGAGGAAGTTACCTGGAAAGAGCAGGGTTTTTTTTCAAAGTGGAGCTACCTTTCATGAAAACATTTTCAATAGAACAATGTGCACTCATGATGTAATTCAGAAACTGCAGCATGTACCACATAATCAGGGGCGGCTCCTCCGTTAGGGTGGACAAGTGTCGCACTGTGAGGAAGCAAAAGGGTTTGGATGGGGCGGGCAGGTGGGCGGGCCTTGTCTAAGGCAGGTGAGGAGTGGCTTGCCCACTCCTGAAGGCGCTGACTGTTTGATCGGCCCTCTGGGGACGACCAAACCAGTTATGTGCACTCTGCCTTTTCTCTGTGTAGGCTGAATGCAACCTATATGGAGAAAATGGCCTCTCCATAGACACCTGGCTGGTAGGCATCCCGACCAATCAAAACGCTGCCATTGCAGCATTGGGATTGGCTTAGGGGAGGGTAGGGAGGCTGCCTACTTCTTCTCCTGCCGGAGGCAGGAGAGCAGGGAAATGCGGGACCTGGCAAAAGTTAGTTTTTGTAAATTTATTAACCCCTCCCTCCACACGTGACCCTCCCCCTGGTGCCCCTGTCCCCCGTGATTAATGCCGGCCGCAACTGCACATAATTGTTGTTTTATCGAATTTGCCACATAATTTGCAGATTCTGCAAAAATCTTTGCTTATCGCATATAGGAATGGAAATTTTACTTCCAAACAGTGTGCTACATACTTTTCTTTTTTGCCTCATTATTTAGCTAACACTGCTACAGAATTTGGTCCTCCAAACCGCATAATCCTAGTAGCCCCCTGTTGGTGTTGGACTTTCTGCAGTGTCATCCCAAAAACTGTTTGCCTTCACCCCCTTGTTTTTTTTTACTCGTTTTTGTTGGCTTTTAGGACTCTGCAGACTTTAGAACTGCTAACCAGTGCTAAAGTGCTCTCTCCTTCAAACAGAGTAAAATTGGCTAACACTCAACTGGCATATTTAATTTATTTGTAAGTCCCTATTAAATGAGTACTACATGTACCCAGGACCTGCAAATTAAATGCCACTAGTTGGCCTGCAGCAATAATTGTGCATTCCACTTAAGTAGCCTTTGGAATATGTCTATGTCCTTCCATTGCAGCCGGTGAAGGCAGTTTTAAACTGCCATTTTGACATGGCAAAATGAAACTTTTAACAGGTCTAAACCTTCCTTTTTAATACATAAATGCAACCCCTAGGGCAGCTCGACACAGCTTAGGGGGCAGGGTGCTGTGTATTTAAAAGGGTGAACATGTGCTTTTAACTTTTAAATGTCCTGGTATTGAAAAACTCTTTTCACTACTGCAATGGCTACCTCTTCCATAGGATAACATTGTATTTCCCTTTTACATTTTATAAGTGATAACTTTCATTTGGGGCGGGTACGAATGCAGAGTTTGATTTTTAAAGAATTGTAATTTAAAACCCTCTTAAATGGTAAAGGCGGATTGTAAGTCACAATTCTGAAAATACACTTTTAAAAAGTAGGCATTTTCTTATACTAACCATTTGCTGCTTGCAGCCTGTAGACTGGGTCACATGACTAGGTGTAGCTGGCGGTTGGTCTTTGATATTACTTACAGACAGAGACAATAGGAAAGTAGGTGTTGGCAGGATGGTCCACTGTGAGTTAACGAGGGGGAGAAACTGTCATGTACCAAAATTTGCATATCGCAAAGTTTCTGCACAGTATTTTATTTTTATTTATAGCGTTTTATAAAGCGCTAACATGACTCAAGGGTATCAGAGCACTGTACATAAGACTGACTGAAAAAAAATAAACATAGACAAGTACCTCAAAAGTAAAAGTTGTAATGGGCCGTTGAACCAGATAACAAAATAAACTTCAGTTATTCAATTATTGGGCACTGATCTAGATTCTTCATGATGGATATTCTTCTGCTGCTCTGAGAATATTTAGTTCCTGAGGAGCAATTTTTGAGTGGGGTTCTCCTGTGAAGGAACTATGTCAGACCAATCTAGATATTGCTGCAATTGTAGCGTCCACTGCGCCCAGGGGAAAGCTTCCCGAGAGTCTGTGAAAGGAATCTATCCACTAGGATTTTTTCACCTATTTTTAAAAAAAGTGGGTTGATTGGTTTAACCGCACCTTGGGTGGTATGGAGTTCTGGATCCTTGGTGTTAATCCAGAAAAGGAGTGTGTGTAGGTTTTTCGTTTCCTGAATCTAGGGGTTACAAGCCTGATACAGTTTGCACTTCTTAGGGAGCGGCTGCTGCCTGAGATTCTAATCTTTTCTGCCAGGTTACTTGGTTCATTAAAATGTAATGCTTTGTATGTGAGGTAAGTAATATTCAGATGTGTTCTGGCCTCGAGGGGGAACCAGTCTAGATACCTAAGTGATGGAGTGATGTGGTCAAAGTGTCTAGTGCCTGTTACCAGTCTCACTGCAGCAATAAGGGTCATTTTGATTTGGAGCTGTTCTCACTTTGGGAAGACCTTGTACTGCTTGTTTGAAGCCTTGAGGTGACAGAAATTGTTTCAATTTCTTCAGTATTTTTTGTTGGAATGATGCATGGAGAAATGAAGGAATTCTGTTTTCAGAGAGTTCAGCTTGAGATTGTTTTGTGATAGCCAGGACTGAGTTTTGACTACAGTATTATTTAGTTGGATGATTTCATCTAGGGAGGACATCTTTAACCCCTTCGATGCTGATGACGAGCTCAGCTCGTCATCAGCTACGGCGCTCGTATGCTGATGACGAGCTGAGCTCGTCATGTAACAAGGGATTTTGAAAAATGCCGCACACAGCGGGAAAAGCCGCCGCAGCGATGCGGTTAACTATAGTTGTGTGTCGTCTGCGTACATGTGGTATGCTATGTTTGATTTTTGAGGATTTCCATTAGTGGTTCCATATATCGGTTAAAGACTGTGCAGTATATGGTTAAACTTTGAGAAACTCCCCATCTCACTCACTGGTGAAGTGTCTGAGAATGAGTTGCCTAGTTTTGCACATTTTGAGAGATTCTGCAGGAAGGATGCGAAGCATGAGAGCACTTTCCCAGACATCCCCATTCTGTTTTCTAGTCATTTTAATAGGATTCTGTGATTGACCATGCCAAATGGGATGAGAGGTCTTGGAGGAGGAGCAGGCAAGAATAGTTGTTATCTAGTATCCCAAGGGTATTGTCCATTATGTGAACAATGCTGATTCAGTGCCGTGTCTGACTCCTGTTAAAAACCCTGACTGATATTTGTAAAGTAGGTTGAATTTGTCAATGTGCTGTCTCAGTTGGTTGTGCACAGATTTTTCAGCAATTTTGCTAGAAAGGGGATATTTGACACCAGACGAAAATTGCTTAGGATTGTAGGGTCCACACCTGCTTTTTTTAAGAGGGGCAACACTTGCCCAGTCTTAAGTGAATCTGGGATACTGCCTTGTTTTAGCTATGAGTTTACTATCTTTATTAGTATAGTTGAGAAAAGGTGACTGAGTTCCTTTAGTGTTGTGGAGGGGATGAGGCCGTTGAAATGTAAAGTTGGCTTCATAGATAAATTGGGAACTATAATTTGACCAAAGATCTGCTTTGAATACTTTACAAGAGAATGATGCCCTCGTAATATGGGAAGCAGACAAGGGAGGGAATCTTGTTCCTGAGACCACTGCCTGCTCTTAAAAAATATTTTCTCACATTCTCACAAAGTGGAAGGGTCCACTGGGGACACTCTATGACATTCTATGCGATTACACTTCACGACCCGCCACTCCAAAGCACTCCATTCCACTCCTCTCTAATCAATCCACTCCGCTCTAATGCAATCAGATATATCTGCAGTAGTTTATTAACTTTGTATCTGCTATAAAGTGGCCATAAGGCACATGTTTAACTTACCATGCACTTACCTCTTATCTCTAATTAATTATTATGCTGTATTTCTATTACCTGAAAAAATATGGTGAACATTTGTAGAAGCTCTTTATCATTTGAGATACTTGGTGAGTTCTGAAAATAAAATGTTCTTATGATATTTTTGCCAAAAAAAATCTGGACTTTTTTTTTCAGACGGTAAACATGACCAAATAAAACAATAGTCTCAACAGGAGACTGAAGGACAATAATTGTAAAAAATAAAAATTAAGGATGTTGGGGAGGACAGTAGTGAATTATGACCAGCTCCCGATCGATGGTCTTATCCGTCTCTCCCACAACAATGGCAGTTTGGTAGTCTAAGTACTGCATTACTGTTACATAATTTCTCTATTCTGCCTCAATATATGTATTGGCACTGCGGGATCAGGATACCAGGAACATGTAGTGGTGGATGGACAGAAGCACTGGGTGGTGGTGGAAGGACAAATGAGCAAAATGAAGTAAAAGTTGCTATTGGAGGAACATATGCATCGTGTGGTTGTGGAGGTACTGTTGAAACAGAAAATGTTTAAGGTGCTGCAGGAGAAGTGGCCCTGCCGATTTTCTGACTTCAGCATCTTCTATCTCCTTCTGCCACTTTCTTTTCATCCATGCCAATCTGGTGAAATGCATTGCCTACAGGTGTTTTTACATTCCGTGGTACCAAGTGAGTACTGTTTCACATTCCCACAGGAAGTCACTCTGCCATATGTAAGGGACATTTCTACCGCGCAACTTCCACTCCAAGGAGTATCTTGGCGTGCAAGATACTTGCAGGATACTGTTTTTCAACTTTTGCCCTACAGGGGGTGATGGGAAGAAATCCCACTCAATTGATTCCTTCCGTTTCTACCTCCACTGCACCTCTTCTTCCTCCTGTCGCACTAGCACAACATCATCTACTGATTCCTATTGCAACAGCATAGCATCATCTGCTTCAGTCATTGGAGATCTTCAAATGTTGCAAGGTGACTTTCTTTTTTTTTTTTTAATTTTTGGAAAACCTTTATTAGAAGTAAGATCAGTTACAATCGACACAAAGCAGAACATCATAATCAGCCATCGGAACAGGTTCAAACAGAGCAAAGCAATTAGACCATGGCAGTGCAAAGCTCCATCCCACACATGTTTGGTTGCAACCCAGGAGAGCAATTTTGTCAGAAAACGACAGGATTAATGAAGGTTTAATTTTAAAATAAAGTAGAAAGGGCAGGATCTGTTGCAGTATATATTGATCAAAGCAAATCAGGGGAAGCTCAAGAGGCAGGATGATCATAGTCCAGGAGAACTGCCAGTGAGACGTAATGATTCCACTCGGTACCAGGATAGTCAAAAAACAAGCAGTCCGCCCACCAACAAGTTCTCGATCGCCATAGCAAAGCAGGCTAAATCCCCCTTAAAATCGAAGTAAGGCAAGTGTACAGAAAACTACCACCACAAAGATCCCGAATAAAGAAAAGAGAAAATAGAATTAGCCAGGAACAAAAAAGACAAGAAGGCCATAGAAACAAAGAAAAATAGGAAAACAAAAACACCCCTACCCCATCCCCCCACCCTGCACCCCTGCATGTGGCCATGGCCTACCCCCCAGCAGCGTCCCTGTCGCCCATTGTGAACCCGAAATATAGACAAGAGAATAAGAGAAATAAGGAGATAAAAAAGAAAAGGGAAAGGAAGTAATCATTAGCCCATGATAGGGAGGGGAGACTCCCAGTGCGGGAACCCCAACCTCCCCCCCTCTTCACCCACCTTTAAAATCAATCAGAGAGCAAATACACAATATTGGGAGCACCTACTTAAACAGGATGTATCAATCGCTACACAGTCCAAGTCCCACGGGGGGGCATAGTGCACCCCCAGACGCAGAAATGGCGCTCTAAGCACACTCGACTCAGACAGGTAAGCAGGATCAATGATGCAGGTCCCACCCACCCCAAAATGCCGGACCGGGGTAGAAAGCACAAAGTGAAACAGTCATGGCAGTTCAGGAAGAACCAAAACCTCTCCAAAGTCACATGAAACGAGCACTCAGCCACCACCGATCGTAGTCCACGAAGTACGCTGTCCTGTAGCCGATCCGCCGTGAGACACCAGAAAGTCTCCCCAGGGAGCAAGTCCGCAGTGTCGCCATCAGTAAGCCACCTCCATGTCGAGCCGAAGTCCCGCCGTGATAGCAAGAACCTTTACCACAATGAAAGTGGCGATCGAAGCTGGTAACGGTCACAATGAGACATTGGTTCAATAATAATCAGGACTACTTCCCTCCAGCACCAGAACGTGGGTCCGCGGCCCTTTAGAGAAATACAGTCGCCATCCCTCGGCTTCCAGTACATCCAGCCGCCGCCACAAGGTATAATCCATCGGATCGCCACTGTTCCAACAAGCAGCGCCACAGCGCAGTACAGGCAGGCTTAGGAGTCTTCGGTCCCCTCCCAGTCAAGATGGTGAATTGCCTGTGTATCAGCAATGGGTGCCCTTCTCCCCACCACTGAGTATTGGTTGCGGGCCCCCCAAGCCCAGAAAGGCACATTAACATCGTGCTCTCGCCAGCGCCCATGAGCTGGAGATAAAACGTCCATCCAATTTGCAGGCACGCAAAATGCTCCAGATAGACAGGGAGCGAGTCTAAGAGTCCAGCAGCCAAAAAAAATTGCTGGGGGGGAAAGTAAGGTGGGGGGGAGAAGCAAGCAACATAGGAGGATTGTGCATTGCACCTGGGAAGGGCGTTGGCGGTGTCGAGGGTATTTTCAGGCTCCCTGGCGGGGGACCGGCGCCCCACAGGTCGATGTGTCCGTTGTTGTTGCATTGGCGGTCGGGTGCAGCGACACGTGAGGTCCCGGTCGCCGGCATCGGGCAGGCCGCCCTGCGCGGGAGAGCGTATCTCCGTCCCCGGAGCCAGGAATTTCGCCGGAATCGGACGCCTCACCTCGGCGTCCCTTCCGACGCACGGAAGCACCGTGCTCTCACGGGGCAGGCAGGCGAAACAGGCGGTGAGACGAGAAGGTCGGCGGAGCCGGGACTCGGTGCGGCCATCTTGGCCGCCGGCCCGGCTCCGCTTCGCAAGGTGACTTTTTAATAGAAGATTTTCCCTCTTATAAAGAACAAAAACTTCTCCTTGGAAGATACTAAATGGCATGGGGAAAACAAGTGTACACTATCTGTTTCCTAGAATTGACAGAGTTCTGAGCCAATTTTAGAAAAGCTAAAGTACAGTGGTAGTATCACTATTGCAATACCCGTGTAGTTCTCAAACACTATCTACAGTTACAATACTAACACATATACCATTCAAAAACAAAGCTAGACATCAAACCCTGGATCCATATTTGATATAAAAAACAATTCTATATTGTAAATATCAGTTAACATTTTTACAGTGGCACCACAGTACTATTGAACAGCTGCTATTGAAAGCCAAACCATTTTACAGATGACAATGAATGTCATATTGAACCTTTTTATACCTCAAAAGTATCAAGGTACCAAACAAACAACAAAAATGAATTAATAGCATAATAAACCACATTACATGAGTACAATTCTTTTTTTTTTAAACATATAAATGCAATAATAAAATCATACGTTTACGATTAGTTATAGTTAGGAAAACCTAATATATAATTTCTATACTAAACCAACTTAACCTACATGAACCTTAGAAATTCAAAAGTTATAGTTATAACTTAGTTGTAATTTGTACCCCAGCCAAAATGTACTATTCGTTTTGTTTGCCTTAGGACTCTGTGCTCTTTATCAGTGATAAAGGGCTTGCGTTCCCACCCCTAAACATGGTTTTATTGGCTTACACCTGATTGCCATATTTAATTTACTGATACCTCCTTTGTAGAGTGGAATATCATATACCCAGGGCATGTAAATTAAATGTTACGAGTGGGCCTGCAACTTTAACTCTGCCACCCACTTAAGTAACATCTTAACACATAGCCCAAGCCTGCCATTGCAGCTTGAATGCAGTTTTAAACTTTCAATTTGACTTGGCAAAATAACCCCCTAGCCGAGCTTCAAATTCTCCTTTTATTGCATATCTGTCACCCATGAATTAGGAAATACATAGCCCTTAGGGCAGGGTGCATTTTAATTGAAAGGTTTGTAATGTACTTTTTAAGTTTTACATGTCCTGGCAGTGAAAAACTCAGAATTTTGTTTTTCACTACTGTGAGGCCTACCTGCCTCATAGAATAAGATTGGGTTGCCTTGTTACGTTCAATATGTGTTAACTTCTGATTGGGACCAGGTAGCTAGTTTATGTTAGGTAGCCACAACATTGTAATGAAAAATCCTACTTAATGATAGAGTCTGATTTTTAAACACAATTTTGAAAATACCACATTTAGAAAATGTGTATGTTCCTGCCCTTTAGCCCTTTTATGCCTGCAGTGTGTCTTGGGTCACAAGAGTGGATGTGACTGACAGTTAGTCTTTGTTAATGCCTTCAAGACAGTCACACAATAAGAGGGATTAGGTGTGCCTAAATGGAACATCTTCTGGCAGGACGCAGCTGAGCACAGTCCCACTTGCAAATGAAAAGGCTGTGCTCTGCCTATACACAAATGACTTATCACCGACACATTGACACTGCAGCCAGCTTTGAGCCAGGGCAGGTTAGTCAGGAAATTCCATGCACTTCAAAGAGACTTTCTAGAAGCTTCTCCCAATCTTCCTTAGAAAGGGTACCAGGTATAAAAATAGCACCCTCAGCCTCTCTCTTCAGTTCACTCCTGGGCCTGTTGAATGACTCTTAGAAGACTGCATGCTGGTTTGATCTACTGTGCACTTCGCAAGACTGCTTAGCTGTACCTAAAATATCTGTTTTGCTGTCTGGAGCCTCCCTTGAACCCTCAGAGGCTAGCCCTGCATCTTCACTTAGAGACTCCAATGTCTAGTTTCATGGCCCCTGTCCAGAGACACAGTGATACAGAAGGCTCCCACAATCTTTGACACCTCCACCTGAACCCAGCCTGAGTGAGTCCTGAACCCCCAAGTAGTGTGTCAGTCCTGAATCCTTGGTTGTGGTGCTAAAGGTGCCCAGGTAGCCAAAAAACAAAATTAAGGCTAAAAGCTGGTCTGCAAACATGGAGCAGACCAAGTCCAACTTGGTCATCTATCAGCCCAAAGGCAGCCACCGGTTTACCTGCCTTTCATGACTACTCCTGGAATGTTCTTTTCCGCAGCCGTAAATCCTGTTCAGCAGTCCTTCTCAGAGTCCCTGGAACTGTCTTCGACTACATCCCCCTGCCATGTCCCACGTGAGATTTTTGACTTCAAAAGAAGAGACTAAGTCCAAATGTAGACATCTTCACCTCAACGTCAACCTTAGGCTCCCTTATGACAATGCTCCCTCTTTGGATACCTTATGCAGCCTTGCCCCACTGAACTTTACCCTCTCACAACATTTTTCTCAAAATGACTTCTACATCCGCTGACCGTGCCCAATCCACCTGTTGTATGTGAACTGTTGTTCATTGTGGTTGGCCATATTTTTTCATTTTTGATCTTGTCTTGCGTGACTAAATGTCCTCAGTTGGTGCTTTCATCTATTAGGCGCTAGTTTTTCCTAAAACGATGGGTGGGTGGAATTGGCGGAGTTTGATTCTGCGGAATCAAGACGAATTACATTTAAATTCTGACAGATTTCTTGGAATTCTGCCAAAGGGCAGAATGGGTATTTGACACAATTTTTCTATTATACATGTCCATTGAGTCTCATAATGGATTCAAGGGTGCATTTTGCACTCTGAAAATAGTGCATCCAAATACTACTTGGTGGCCTTGCATACTCTGCAGTGAGTACAAGTTGTAATCACAAAGTAGTATGTAACCACACAAGTGACTGGTATGCAATGGTTTTTAAAGTTTAGAAACTAGTGCATATATCACTTGGTGCTCCAACATATTCTGCAGTGATTAAACATTCATCACAGAAAAGTATGCAAAGGTGTTGGTTAGTGGTATAAGCAGTGGTTCCAAACTTTAGAAACAGCAACATATATTACACGGTGTCTACCCCTTACATTCTTTGCAATGATGAAAAGTTAATCACCTCAAACTATGCAAGGGCAGTGAGTGGTATGCAGTGGTTTATAAACTTTAAAAAACACTACATTATTTTATTCCACCATCTGAATTTAAATTTATCAGTAATTAGGCATGACAAAAGTAACAAGAAATTATAAAAATCCCTCTGATTCCACAGGCTGTATCAAAGTTATGCATGAGCCTTTTAAAACTTAAAAAATTCAAATCTCCTGTTCTATTGTTTGTATTTTTATTGTTTTGGTATTATTTAATTTATTAAAACACACTCTATTTTTCTAAATTGATATGGGATTTGTTTTTGGGGTTGTGTTTCCACTTTATTACTGCTTACGTTCTGCATAAATACTGCACACATTTCCGAGTTAAGCCTGACTGCTTTATGTGGCAAGCTACCCAGGGTTAAGCATGGTTAAGTTAGTGAGAGAGAGAGAAATTGAGGTGCTAGTAGGTAGGCATAGTTAGGACCTAGTTCTATATGAAAAGTGTTATTTGTTTTGCTAATACTAGTACACAACTGAGTTCAGCTGCTGTGTGGAAGGATTTGGGGCGAGTTGTCAAGTGGGGGCTGAGAAAAAAAAGGGGGTCCCATAATTCATTTTCCACATGCAATTTTGAATAGGGATTTTGAACAAGAACTACTGGAAATAATTTATACAAGACTTGGTCCAAAAAGAGCCCTTTTTGTAGTTTGGTGTAAGTTCCTTCAGTAGTTTTGGAGTTATTTAAGAAAAATGAAATATAGATATGTAGGGACCCAAATCCTCAGTGAATCCGACAGATCTCATGTTTTCATGCTAAAATTTCAACCAGAAAGTGTGGACAGCCTTCTTGGGATTCGGACAAATCCAAGTTCCAAGAAAAAGTTCAATTCAATTCAATTCAATATATTTATATAGCGTGCTACATACCCAGAGGGTCTCAAGGCGCTTGAAGGGAGGTGGGGAATTACTTCTCGAATATCCAAGTTTTAAGTTGTTTTCTGAATGCTAGGTGGTTTTGAGTGAGGCGAAGGTGCATGGGAAGTGAGTTCCAGGTTTTGGCCGCTAGGTAGGAGAAGGATCTTCCTCCCATTGTGGTTTTGTTGACGCGGGGAACAGCAGTGAGGGCTTGGTTGGAAGAGCGCAGTTGGCGGGAGGGGGTGTAGAAGGAGAGACGTGTATTGAGGCATTCGGGTCCAAGTTCATAAAGAGCTTTGTGTGCGTGGGTGAGGAGGCGGAAAGTAATCCTCTCATCGACGGGAAGCCAGTGGAGGTTTTTCAAGTGACCAGAAATGTGTTCTTTAAGGGGGATGTCTAATATGAGTCTCGCTGATGCGTTCTGGATGCGTTGGAGTTTTTTCTGAAGTTTTGCGGTGGTACCGGCGTAAAGGGTGTTTCCGTAGTCCAGGCGGCTTGTAGCCAATGCGTGGGTGACCGTTTTTCTAGTTTCGGTGGGGATCCAGCTAAATATTTTTTTGAGCATGCCAAGAATGTTGAAGCAAGATGAAGAGACGGCGTTGACTTGTCTGGTCATCGAGAGTGAGGAGTCCAGGATGATGCCCAGGTTCCGTGCGTGATCCGTCGGGATGGGTGCTTTTTCGAGGGCTTCTGGCCACCAAGAGTCGTCCCAGGCGGAGGGGGAGGTACCTAAGATAAGGACTTCTGTTTTGTCTGAATTCAGTTTCAGACGGCTATACTTCATCCATTCGGCTACCTCTTTCATTCCTTCATGTAGGTTCGTTTTGGCGATGCTAGGGTCTTTGGTGAGTGAGAGGATCAGTTGGGTGTCGTCAGCGTAGGAGATGATGTTGAGGTTGTGTTGGCGTGCGATGGTCGCGAGGGGGCTCATGTATATGTTGAAGAGGGTGGGGCTGAGTGAAGATCCTTGTGGCACGCCGCAGATGACTTCAGTGGCCTCTGACTTGAATGGTGGGAGGCGTACTCTTTGAGTTCTTCCGGCAAGGACTGAGGTGATCCATTCCAGAGCTTTTCCTTGGATTCCGATGTTTCTGAGTCGTTGTAGCAGGGTGTCATGACAGACTGTGTCGAAGGCTGCGGAGAGATCGAGGAGGATGAGGGCGACTGTGTCTCCATTGTCCAGTAGAGTTCGGATGTTGTCTGTTGCTGCGATGAGTGCGGTCTCTGTACTGTGTTTGGCTCGGAAGCCGGACTGTGAGGAGTCGAGGGATTTGTTGGCTTCAAGGAAGGCGGCGAGTTGGTTGTTGACAGCTTTCTCGATGACTTTGGCCGGGAATGGAAGGAGCGAGATGGGGCGGTAGTTTTTGAGTTCGGTGGGGTCAGCTGTGGGTTTTTTCAGAAGGGCCCTGAGTTCGGCGTGTTTCCAGCTTTCTGGAAAGGTGCCGGAGTTGAGGGAGCAGTTGATGATGTCTCGGAGGTGTGGTGCTATGATAGAGTCTGCTTTGTTAAACATGTGGTGAGGGCATGGTTCTGTGGGGGATGCTGAGTGGATGGAGTTCATCAGGCGGATGGTGTCATCAGTGGAGATTGGGTTCCAGTTATTGAGGGTGTTCAGGGGTGGTGAGGGATCAGTAGAACGTTGAGTGGGTTGGCTTCTGGGTTGGTTGTCAAAGCTGTTGTGGATGTCTGAGATTTTGTCGTGGAAAAATGAAGCTAAGGAGTCGCAGAGGGTTTGAGATGGAGTGATGTCGTTGGAGTTGGCAGTGGGGTTGGTAAACTCTTTGACGATGTTGAATAATTCCTTGCTGTTATGGGCGTTTTTGTCGAGTCGGTCTTTGAATGCGGTTTTCTTGGCAGTCCGGATCAATTGGTGGTGTATGCGGGTGGCGTTTTTGAAGGTGTCTCTGGTGTTGGTGTTTGGGTCTTTTTTACCAGGCCTTCTCAAGGGAGCGACAGAGTTTCTTGGATTTCTTAAGATCATCGTTGAACCAGGGTGCGATTTTGTTGCCTAGTTTGATTTGATGTTTTTTCAAAGGTGCTAGGTTGTCAGCAGTGTTGGTTAGCCATTGAGTGAGGTTAATGGCTGCTTGATCAGTGTTCGATGAGTAGGCAGGGGGGTTCTGAAGAAGCGATGTGGAGATCTGGTTGATGGTGATTTTGTTCCAGTTTCTTCGCAGGGTAGGTTGAGGATGGTTGTGGGTTGTGGCCTTATTGTATCCTGCGTGGTGTGTGGGGGTATTAACGAGTTGTTTGAGTCCGAGGTTGGCGAGATTGTCCAAGAGGGTGGTGGTGTTGTTGTTGTTGCTCTTTTCCAGGTGAAAATTGAGGTCTCCCAATAGAATGTAGTCCTCGGAGGAGAGGGCGTGTTGGGTGATAAAATCAGTGAAGTCTTCAGTGAATTGTGCACGGGGTCCTGGTGGCCTGTAGAGGAGGGTGCCTCTGAGTGTGGTCTTGGGGTCGGTGTGGATCTGGAAGTGAAGGTGTTTGGCACTAGTGAGGTTGTCGTCTGAGCTGGTTGAGACACGGATGGTGTTCTTGTGGACGATAGCGATGCCTCCTCCTGTTTGCTTGGTGCGGTCTTTTCGGATGATCTTGTAGCCTTTCCGGGATGGCTATGGTGATGTCTGGGGCTGAAGAGGCGTTCATCCAAGTTTCTGTTAGGAAGGCGACGTCTGGGGAGATGGTGTCTAGTAGATTCCAATGGTTGATGGTGTGGCTGTGGACCGATCGGGTGTTGAGTAGGATGCATTTTAGGTGGTTGGCGTCAGATCTATGTTTGGTGTTAGAGGAAGAGGAATTGGTTTTTGTGCCGTCAAACTTGCAGGAGTTGCATGTGAAGGGTCCATTGGTGTGTCCAGGTGCGGCTTGGGCGCAGTTGGGGAGTCGGCCGGGGTTTAGCGCAAGGAGGGAGGAGGAATCATAAGTAATGCGGGTGGGATGGGATTTAAGAGCACCAGGGGGTCTGGCGCTGGGCGCGGTCCAGGCGCGGACGGGCGTAGATGGGCTTACCTTTGGCGCACCTTCGGCGCGGCCGAAGCGCGTGGACGCTGCGCGTTGGGACATCCGTCTTAAATGGATAGTGGGGGGGGCGGAGCGTGGGAGGGTCAGCTGGGAGGGTAGGTGGGCCAAGGGAACACACAACAAACCAGACACCAAATGGAGAATGGAAAGTGAAAACAGAGCTCGGCTAAAACTAATTTCTATTTCCAAGTAATGTACCCAGTAAGGCAGTGTTAGAAATTCACAGAGCAGAGGGCAGCAGCAGCCACAATTACGTCAACTTTCTATGTAATGCAGTCAAGCGTTACCAATGTAAGATGTTACCAGTGAAAGCAGTCAGGCGCTAGGTATGAAACTTGCTTTTGAGACACGCGCTAAACTTTTCAAGCAATGCAGTCTGGCGCCAAATAGTCACAACAAGGCAATTAAGCGCTAGGTTTCCTTGCGCTACGTGAATGAATAAAATAAATTGAAATACAATTAAGCGCTCTTCAAAAAAGCTACACGCGCGCTATGCTGTGATAAAAATACGATTAGGCGCTATGTCAACAGATGAATTAACAGCGAAGATTCTATGGGTAACGATACCAAGCAGTTCGGAAGACGCTTTAACAGCTGGGAAAGCGGGCTGATTTCGTGGTCAGAGAGCGTGAGGGGAGCGACCACTTAGATGGAAGTCCAGGTGGTCACAATCGAGGGAAGGAGGAGGAGATCGTATTGTTCGTGGGTGGGAGGGGCAGCTGGGAGGGTAGGCGGGCCAAGGGAACACACAACAAACCAGACACCAAATGGAGAATGGAAAGTGAAAACAGAGCTCGGCTAAAACTAATTTCTATTTCCAAGTAATGTACCCAGTAAGGCAGTGTTAGAAATTCACAGAGCAGATGGCAGCAGCAGCCACAATTACGTCAACTTTCTATGTAATGCAGTCAAGCGTTACCAATGTAAGATGTTACCAGTGAAAGCAGTCGGGCGCTAGGTATGAAACTTGCTTTTGAGACACGGGCAAAAAACATAAGAAAGTAGGAATACCCTGACCACTAGGCCAGGTGATGGGGTTTATTTTTTGCTGTAATGGGAGAGGAGGGCACAGTCCTCTCTATAGGCCCATTTTGGCACTGGAGACTGCCACCCCGAGGCCCATCCAAATACTTTCTGGTGGTTGTGATGCAACATAAGCCTGCATAAAAAAACAGAAAAACAGAGTCAGTGGAGGAGGAGATCTGTGAACAGAGTTCAGCGGGGGCAAGCAGCGACGAGTGGGAGGTGGACTGGCAAACAACTACAAACCCAGGCAGCTACAGGGAGATTAAGGCCCTGATTATGATGTCGGTTGGAGGTCCCTCTGACAGACCGACATCTCTTGGTATAGGGAAACGACTGACCTCAGGTTGGCGGTTCCTATACCACAATTAGGATGCGACCTCACATGGTGTGGTTGCAAACTTCCATGTTTCAATGGCGGCTTGTGCGCTAGGTCAAAACCACCCGCAGCACAAGCTCCCATTGAAACATTTACGTTTTTAAACATCCCTGCCCCCCAGAGCCACATGTGGAGGACCAGGTTGAAGTGGGCCCGACTTTCCGGCAGCAGATCCATGTAAAAATGGCCGACTTATAACAGTTGTCAGAAAGTGCCTTATAATGCTGTCATTAACGGATTATGAGGCCTTTCTGACTGCTCGGCAGGCTCCTAGAGCCCGTCAGATTCCCTGGACGGTTTAACCCCATGGCTGCTAAGGCAATTCCCCTCCGGTGCTGGCGATTTTACTTTTACATTGTTTTATGACGAGCTGGGCTCGTCATCAGTGTACGAGGAGGCTACACCATGACGAGCCCAGCTCGTCATCAGCTTGGAAGGGGTTAAATTCTGACCGCCGTAATTGTACTATGGCGGTTGCAGTTCAAACCCACAATTTTGGTCGTAAATTCTCTTACTGACATTGTAATTAGGCCCTAAGTATTTTGCCTGTAATCCCAAGATGATATGGCGTTCTCTTGGTAGAGGATGTTGTGTAAGGGCCAGAGCTGCCAAGTATGGACCTGGGAAACCAGGTTTGAGTTTTGACGTCCTTGATTCTGGGAAAATCACTTAATCACCATGTGCCTACAAAAATGAATGTGTCCTTGTTTAAAGAAACTGTTGGCAATGTATAGTGGTCCAATGCTTTCGGGTGGTGTTTGGTGCTATATAAAACTGCACACAAAAAAAGTAACTGATGCTCATGTGAAGTGCTCTCATTCCGTCGGGTGGTGTTGAAAAATGCACAATAAAACAAATGTGAAAGGTACAGTTGGGGAGGAGGGGATCTGGTGGGAAGAAGGGATCTGTGTAATGGGAGTTCATCCTGGACAAGCAGAGAAGTGTGGGAGGTTGATCGCAAAGCAACAGAAAATGTCTGCCACAGGGAAATTAAGTGATTTGTCTAAGTTTGTGGTGTCTTTGTGAAAAGTAACCGGTGTTAATGTAAAGCATAACATAATCAGGTGTTGTTGTTGCTATATAAAACTGTATACAAAATAACTGGTGCTAATGTAAAGCTTTCCAATACCTTCAGGTGATGTTGGCTCTATCTGAACCTGCACACAAACAAAATGTGAAAAGGAGAATTGGGGGAGGAGTAGATCTGTGCCACGAAGTTCAGCAGGGCAGGCAGCGATGGGCAGGAGATAAATGGGCAACCCACAGTAAATGCAGGCTGCCAAGGAGGGATTAAGTGATTTGGCCATAAACACAGAATGTGAACCTAAGTCTGAGGCTAGGCACACAATGTGGTGTCCACTTGGGAGAGTATGTGATGTAAGTGCCCCAGCTGCCAACTATCGAGCTGGGAAATTGGGTTCTAGTTTCAGTGCCGAATTAACATTCTTGATCATGAGCAAATTATTTAATCTCCCTGTGCCATAAATAAGAGTGTCCTTGTGTAAAGGAACCAGTGAGAATGTAAAGTGCTCCAATACCTTTGGGTGGTGTTAGTGCTATATAAAACTGCACACAAAAATTAAATGGTGCTAATGTAAAGCACTCCACTACATCCAGGCGGTGATGAACGTACATAAAACTGCACAAGAAGGCCCAGAAAGAATTAGTGTTAGGCTGGTTTACAGTAGTGAACATGAGGAAATACATTGGATCGGTAACCACATTAAAATCACTGTTTTTGCCATGAAAACTGAGGGATAGGCTGACCTTGATTACATAAAGGGTCAGCCTGGACCCTTTGAAGAGAATTCAAGCTAAGCAACAATGGTGGAGAGAAACGCTTCGCCAGTGAATGAGGAAAAAGTAAGAACGTTTCCTGATGGGAGAAATTTGAAGATCCCACCCCATGAAATGAGAAGCAACAAGGTGAAACACGAATAATGTAATAATTCAGTACAGAAGGAAATGTGGCTATGCAATTACAGCAGAAAACACAGGCACTTTAAATGTTCTGACGTGTCCTGTGACAAGGCATGCCTGATTTAGTTGAGATCTGATTTTCTAGCTATAAACACCATTGCTGATGACCATATGTGGTGTATACATATACACACACACCTAGTACCCACATGTGCAGAAAATAAACAGAGACTACATATGTGCTAGGTAATAGAAGCCATGCACACATACACCAATCAACACATCCATTCTATACTATCAGGACATTAAAAGGCAGAACACCACTACTCACTAGAAGGAAACACACTCTAATAGGTGTTTAAAGCAGTGACAGAGTTGGGGAGAGGGTGACTTGTGGATGGGGCAAGTAGCAGGAGGTGCAAAGGAGCAATTAGAGAAGGGAAGAAAGAAGTGGGAGAAACAGAAAGTAGTAAAAAAGGGAAAAGCTGTGACAGGGTGGACACCTCACAGGAACAGGCCAGGAAGGGTTCCACAGCGGTATTCGTACAGCGCTTAGAGACCCCTGGGTGATAGGCGCTATACTAATCCAAATTACATTTACATTTACATTACATTTACATTTACATTTACATGTGTGTTTCTAAAGAATGTACATTTGCTTTATATAAATATATATATATATATATATATATATATATATATATATATATATTCACTGAAAAAACCATAGATTTTACACCAGTTATAGTTAGGAATTAGCATTTAAAAAACCTATTAAATTCACTGACAAAACCAGTTATAGTTAGCTGGAAATTTTACTGATATAAAACCAATGAAATTCCACGTTATAGTTAGTTGGACTCACTATAACTTGCGCGTGCAATGCACTGCTGATGACGTCACATATTACATCACTCATGACATGGTCAGTGACATCACTCATGACATCACTGATGACACCATCCAGTGAATATGTGTCTTTCTGAAAAATAAATATTAGTGAGTAATGTTTAAATATTTAAATATATATATTAGTGTTTCACTTTGTGTATAAGTGGCTACATGTGTTGGTAAGTAGCTACATGCGTATGTATATGGGTTATTAGATGTTTCTCTTAGTATCAGTATGAGTGTCTATATGGTTTGGTGGGGGTATTACTTAGCACATAGATGCATGAGTGACTGACTCTCTGTTTGTATGTGTTTTGAAGACAGCATATGTGCAGGACTGTATGGGTGGATGAGTGTGTATATGTGTTTGTTAGTGAGTGAATGACTGTCTCACTAGTGTCTTTATCAGTAACGACATATGTTTTAATCTAGTATATGTGAATATTGATGCATATAAGTGAGTATATGTGAGAGTAAGAGATTGAAAGAGTTCCTGTTTAAATAAGTATGTGTTTCTATAAGTGATTGTTTAAGAGAATAAATATGTGTAATTTTCAATAGAAGTAAGGTGGAAGTGTGTGTATAACTCTATATTCAAATAAATGGATGTTCAATAGTTTATTTGCACGTGTGAGTATGTCTGTGAGTAACTTTTCGATGACTGTCGGTGTGTAACAGGATGTATAGGTGTATCACTTCATATGATGAGTGAGTATATGTATGAGTGACTATATAGAACTGTTGGTGAATGACTGGATGTGCATATAGATGGTGGAATTACTGAATTGCTTGTTGTAACTGATATGGGTATCTCCATTTTTTTTTAAATTTCAGTTTCTATTTTTGAATATGTGTTTCAAGGGTTACATTACAGTGAAAGGAGGTCTGTCACTATGTCACAAGGATGGTGTCATCAGTGATGTCATGAGTGATGTCACTGACCATGTCATGAGTGATGTAATATGTGACGTCATCAGCAGTGCATTGCACGCGCAAGTTATAGTGAGTCCAACTAACTATAACTTGGAATTTCATTGGTTTTATATCAGTAAAATTTCCAGCTAACTATAACTTGTTTTGTCAGTGAATTTAATAGGTTTTTTAAATGCTAATTCCTAACTATAACTGGTGTAAAACCTATGGTTTTTTCAGTGAATTTCAAAGGTTTTTTAAATGCTAATTCCTAACTATAACTGGTGTGAAACCTGTGTTTTTTTCAGTGAATTTCAAAGGTTTTTTTAATGCTAATTCCTAACTATATAAGACCTGAAAGCCCACCAGGAATCTCCAGTATGCGCCAGGGGACTGCATTGCAGAGAGGTGTAATGAAGCCACAACCCTTTTTACACCTCTCTGCAACGCAGCCCCCGTGCATGTTTGAAGAGGGGAAACTAATTCCCCTTGCATACTGGGGGCCCCTGGGGGCCAATTAGCCCACCTTGAACCTCCAGTATGCGCCTGGGGCTGCATTGCAGAGGTGTAATGAGACTATGCCCCTTGTTACACCTCTCTGCAACGCAGCCCACTGCCGCGTTTGCAGAGGGGGAACTAATTCCCCTTGCATACTGGGGGTCCCTGGGGTCAACTAGTCCACCAGGAGCCTCCAGTATGCGCGAGGGAGCTGCATTGCAGAGAAGTGTAATGAGGCCACACCCTTGTTACACCTCTCTGCAATGCAGGCCACTGGCGCCTTTGCAAAGGGGGGACTAATTCCCCTTGCATACTGGGGGTCCCTGGATCATATCTGCCCAAACACCGATATTCCGAACGATTGTAAATTACTTTTCTTGAGAAACATTTGGATTTGGATTATCATGTCCTATACTTTGGAATTTTTGAAAGACTGACTTTGAGGATGCTATAAATTACTCAAGTCTGCCCGAATTGTGTGGGTAAAATTGATACCTAGTCACTTTTAATAAGAATATACTTATGTCTCGTCTAACATTTGGAAGAAATATCTAGTTATATGACAACGGGATACCGACATAACTTGAAGGAAATAAGAACGGCCTGAAGAAGTTCTGTTGTACAGAACGAAACGTTTCGGCTGGCTGTGGTACATAAACTTAAGGAAAATAAAAGCATTTGAATATACACCAAGATTCAGCGCTTCAATAAGTACTCTAAGTGATATGATTTGATTGGACTCATTGTGAAAGTGGTGCTGTGCCAAACTTTGGAATATTCTCCACTACTCTCTACTACTTACTCTCTCCCACTCTCTACTACTCACTCTCTACTGCTCTCTACTACTCACTCTACTACTTACTCTCTACTACTCTCTACTACTCACTCTCTACTACTCACTCTCTACTACTCTCTACTACTCACTCTACTATTCACTCTACTACTCTCTACTACTCTGCTACTCTCTCTACTGCTCTCTACTACTCTCTACTACTCACTCTCTACTCTCTACCTCTCTACCTCTCTACCTCTCTACCTCTACACCTCTACCTCTCTACCTCTCTCTACACGCACACATATAGACATATATGCATATATATATGTGCATATGCATTTATGTATATGTATGTGTATGTATAAAAAAAACAACTAAACATTTTTTTTTCTAATCAGCTACTTTTAAAACCGTCATTCTTTTTCCCCATGGTACGCTCCCCGGTACGCTCCCCGGTGCGCGTACCGGGCGCTCCCCCCGCGAAAATCAAAAATTTTTTTTATTTTTTTTGCCCCGTGGGGCCCTTTTATGGCCCCCACATCAAACCTAGGGGGTCAAGGGGGGTCTACTCTGCCCCCTTATGTTCATTTCCCCCTTTGTTTTGGCCACCTCTTGTGTCTCGATCCTACCGAGACACAAGATGGCGGCCGCTCCGGACTGTTTAGAATGTTTACAGACACCCCAGAGCCAATCAGCTTTCTGCGCGCAAGTCGCGTGGCGCGCCCGGTGCGCGTACCGGTGCGCTTACCGGAGCGCTGCTATAGATATATATATTTTTTTGAACCTTAATTACTCAAAATCCACTGGAGCACATATCTTGAGACATAGCAAAGGCACATCGGGCTACCAGTCCCTACAATTTTGCCAAGTTTGGTGGAAATCCATTCAGCCGTTCGGGCTAAAAGTGAAATCGACCGCCCTATGGAAATTAACATGGGGAAAACGTGTTTTGGGACCCCCCTTTTATCTCGGCCCCCTCTTGACGAATCCCCCCCAAACTTTCAGGGAAGGACCGGAACGCCGCAAGGCCATTTTGAGGAAATTTTCAGGCAGATTCGTCAACCGGCGCCAAAGTTATTCCAAATAGAATTTTCAGATTTAACATTGAAAAAAATCCTAGGTAATATATATATATGTATATATATATATATATATATATATATATATATATATATATATATATATATATATATATATATATATATGTCAAAATGTATTGAAGAATGAATGGGTGTATAAGAGTCAGGAT
This sequence comes from Lissotriton vulgaris, assembly GCF_964263255.1. Lineage (NCBI taxonomy): Eukaryota > Metazoa > Chordata > Amphibia > Caudata > Salamandridae > Lissotriton > Lissotriton vulgaris. The sequence continues at coordinate 1,233,120,628 of NC_141685.1, forward strand.
GGATGATTAAGTAGGTGTGTGACTGACTATAACTGAGTGATTAATTATGTCTTACTTAATGCATGTGTTAGTGACTGATACAGACATTCACACAGTTTGGGTTATCAGCTGGTGTATAAGCAGTTGCATAGGTTGGTTAGCAACTAAATGAGGATCTATATGGGCATGTGATTGGTTGTCTGAGTATCTGTATGGGTGACTGAGTGTCTGCGTGGTTGGGGGGTGTGACTCTTTGCATAGATGTGTAAGTGGATAATTCACTGGGTATATGTGTTCAAGTCTGTATCTGTGAAGGGCCCTATGTCTGGGCGAGTGTGTGAGTGGGTTTGTTGGTGAGTAGGTGAAAACCTCAGTGGTACATGTGTGAGTACCTGCATATGTGAAAGGCAGTATATGTGAGTGTTGGACTGTAAAAATGACTATATGTGAGAGTACCTGTATGGATCAGTGAGTGCTTGTATTAGTTATTGTATTAGAGTGTAAGTATGTGTTAGTACGTGTTTAAATATGTGAGGTGGTATATGTATAACTGTACAGATGAGTAAATGAAAGTGTGATTGACTATTTCCATTACTGACAAGGTGTGTGAATAACTCTATGAATGAGAGGCAGTGTCTGAGTGTCTGTATTGATATGTGACTGGATATGATAATGCTGTATTGATGGCTAACTATATATATGAGTGACTGTATGGGTCAATGAATGGAATGGTGTGTAGACCTAGGAATTAGTGAGTGGATATGTAATAACTGGTATTGGTGTGTTCATGGTTTTGAAAAATATAGTCTGTATTTTAGAGTGTTATATTAGGATCTGATGAGGTGCATCAGATTTTCACATGGATGATGTCATCAATGATGTCATCAGTGATGTCATTTGAGATGTCATCAGTGATGTCACTGACCATGTCATGAATGATGTAATATGTGACATCATCAGCAGTGCATTGCGGGGCACAAGTTATAGTTAGCTTAACTAATTATATCAGTGGAATTTCTATTGTTTTGTATGAGTGAAATGTCCAACTAACTATAACGTCCTTAAAACCAATGTTTTCTTCCGTGAATTTCAAAGGTTTTTTAAATGTTAATTTCTAATTATAATGTTCATTAAACATATCTTTTTTCTGTGTTTTTTAATTATCATCCCATTCTCAACCTGGTGAAAACTGCAAATCTCACATCTGTTCCATCAATACCTTCCGCCAACAAAATTGCCACAAATGAGAGCCACACATAACGCTAATAATATGCAAAATAGGCGTTCCCGTGCAAAAAAAACCTGAAAACACCACTTCCATATATTTTCAACAACCAGCCAAATCGGCAATGCGATGCAAAAAGCAGACGATAGGCCGACTTGCCAGTAACAAATTAACATTAATCTTTAACTGGTGTAAGGAGGTCGACTATCTACTGCGTGAATTAGACCCAACTCACAGCCACATCTACAGACAAATACGTGATAGAGCTACTGATCATGCAGCTTCGACACCCAACAAGGCCACAACACTCAGCGCCACCACCACCAGAACCGGACCACCCCGCAGCTACCACCACTGAAGCAGCACAAAACAGGACAACGGACCTTCCCAAAATACCATGTCCCCTCAGCCACACAATAGTTGAATGTTGGAAATATGGCAACCAACTATATATGAAGAAGGAAAGCCACCCATCAATAATAATGCACACAATGATTGATTAATTGCGCAGAGAATTGGACTCCATGTAGTCAGATTTTGTCTAGAAGAAGTGACAAAAGGCATTCCTCGATGTCTCTGCTAACTACTGCCTACGATCTACACTGCGGAAAGCAGGGCTCACAATTCAGATGCAGTGGCGATTGCAGATGACATAGTCCAGTTCGCAAGACACTTTGCTCTCAGTACGGCCTGCCGGGACCACGCATCATCGCAGGATGCACACACCCTGTGTGCTTCAGGTGCTACTAACTCAATGCACCATAAGTCATCTCCAGGTGGCCTTATCAAGGCAAGACATTGCTCCCAGTGCGGCCCGCCGGTACCATGTATCAATGCAGGGTGCGCACACCCTGAGTACTCCAGGTGCCACTAACTATGCAGCTCAACTCAACACCATGTGGCTGTGCGCCAATCCTAACCGCTGCCTGGGCCCTACACTGGGGTTACACGATTCACAATTCAATATTAGTAGCAACGCAAATTGTGAAAAAGGCTATGATAGGTTAAGAAGACCAAATGCTCCCAATCTATGCAGCTCAAGTCAACGTCACCTGCCTGTGGGCCTTTGCTGACTGCTGCCTCTGGCCTACACTATGGAAGACCGGCGAGATGTGGTGCCAACAACCCCTTTTCAACACATGCCGAACAGGGGTATGTAACTGTGTCCTGAGTCCTAAATGGCAGTGACCCCAAGTATGTGGCAGCGACCACAGCACCAGACTCCCTTCGATCAGTAAGGCATATTTCCATATGCAATGGCGGCGACATGTGGTGCCACTAACTCTCTTTAACACAAGCCGATTCTGTATGTGTAACTGTGTCCTGAATGGCAGTGACCTCAAGTCCTTGGCACCGACCAAAGCACCACACTCCCTTCGATCAGTGAGGCATATTTCAATATGCAAAGCCGGCAACACATTCTCCCACTAACCCTCTTTAACACAAGCTGATCCCACATGTGTAACTGTGTCCTGAGTCCTGAATAGCAGCGACCCCAACTTCATGGCAGCAACCACAGTACCTCACTCCCTTCCATTAGTGAGGAGTATTTACAGATTGAAGTCTGCCGACAAGTGGTGCCACTGAACCTGCACTAAGCAGGTTGGTGGGGCCACCAACGTATGTACATGGCTGTGGGCCCTTCCCCATCACTACCTCTGGCCTACACTATGGTCAGCAGGCCTCACAATTCAGATACAGTCCCGATTCCACATGACGCAGTCCAGTGGGCAAGACACATTTCTCCCAGTGCAAACCGTCCACATCAAGCATCATCACATGCTCCTATAGTCTCAATGCTTCTAGTACCACTAACCCTATTTAATACAAACCAATCCCACATCTGTAACTGTGTCTTGAATCTTGAACGGCAGTGTCCCCAACTTCCTGGCAGCGACCACAGCACCAGACTCCCTTCAGTCTTATTTGTTGTTCTTTTCTTTAAATCATTTTTTTTTATATATAAATCTATACGTGACTAAGATTTGTCTTTGTCCAACCGCACAGGAACACCTCTGGGCCCAAAAAGGTTATTGGGGGTTTGTTGGTAATGTGGGAGGAGGATATGTTACCTGCTAATGTGGGGAGAGGGAGCATCAAAGGGGTATAACTCACAGAAAGAACTCGAATATGTTTTCACAAATGCCTCGGACAGATGCCAGCTGACGGACTGAATCACAAAATGTTTTTTCAATACTTATGTAGTGTGAATTATGAACAGTTCAGATCCAGGCTCGCAGAGGGACAGCTGCGGCCCGTCCGCTCGACTCCCAGATGCAGTACTACGAGCGTCCATGTCATTGTGTCGATCCCTGCCCTGTTCCGTCGTACGGCATGCTACGCCGTGCCACGCCACACCACTCTGATTACGTTACAACATTGGCCCCACATAGCTACCTGTCGCTGGCTTACTTGCTGTTGGTGTGTAGGTCAGTGGTCTAGTTCTCAACATCTCACGGCCACTCCCTGAGGGCAGGTTTGCACACACACCACACTCATCTGGCACATGCGGCACATGCCATGTACTAACACAAATATAATAGATCAACAATGTCACATCCTTTATTGCCAGTGCTGACTAGCTGGCAATTGCTCCATGGGTCTCAAAAGAGTCCATGAAAAGTTGCACAGAAGTTTAGTCGCACCCTCAGCTGTATGGCCATCAGAGGCCTACCATCCCCTTGGCGTGGACTTCATATGCTTGGGGTTAGTGCCACCCCAAACTCATGTGGCCATCAGGAGCCTATCACCACGTGGCAAGAGTTCCACAGGCTTAGCAGCACCAAACCCTGAGGTGGTCTCCACCTTTGACGACTCAGCAACATGTGTGAGATCTGCCGGGCCGTGGAGAAGCAGAAGTGGTCTCCACCCTTTAGGACTCAGTGACATCTGTCAGATCCGCGAAGAAGCCGATGTGGTCTCGACCATTCAGGACTCAGGACTCAGCGACATCTTTAAGATCCGCGCAGAATCTGATGTGGTCTCTGCCATTCATGACTCAGGACTCAGCAACACCTTTGAGATCGGCGGGGTTTTGACAGGCACGCTGAGTCCGCCCACTGCTGCAAACTGCGCTGGCACCAGGTAATTATTTTCTCATGGATGGGCAGAGGCGACAGCCTCTCTCTCTCTCTCTCTCTCTCTCTCTCTCTCTCTCTCTCTCTCTCTCTCTCTCTCTCTCTCTCTCTCTCTCTCTCTCTTCCCTCTCTTCTCTCTCTCTCTCTCTCTCTCTCACTCTTCATTCCTTTACTTCTATCTCTCTATCCCTTCTCCCTTTCTCACTCCCTTTCTTTCCTTCCCTCTCTTTTTCTCTCTGGCTTGTATTTCCTTTTCTGTTTCTCTCTCTCAGCCATTTGATATGCGCATTACACACATCCTTATTTTGTGCTTTATTTTCCAGGCTCTGTCTTCGACATCCATGGTCCCCACAGGAGTCTTCCACCTTGTTGTTTTCTATTATGTTTGCAAAATGTTGTTTATTTTTTATATATATATATTAATTTAAAAAAATTGAAAATAGTTTAACGTTTATATATGTTTATAAAAGAATAAAGTTTGACAAAATAATTATTCAAATTTTTGGTTGTTTTCTTTACTGCTGTGCGACTCTTTCTTGTTCTTATTACTGTTATTTGCTGGTCTCCAGCATGGTGTTAAATTTTGTAGCACTTATCGTGGGAATTCTGTTGATCTCTGCAGTTTGCACCAACTTCTGAATACTGTGTTAGATGTATCTCAACTTTAGTCGCATTAAAGTGCTGATAATGAAATGCAGAGTAGCAGGGCCTGCGCAAAAAGACACGAGGTGCAGCTTTGCAATCTATTCTACTAAAAGCCTGTATTGAATTGCACTGAGGTAGTGCCTTTACTTACAGCGTACACACAAAATCAATGAAGAAATCTCATTGTATTTAAATTGATTAGGAATAGTGCATCAGGTGCTGGATTTTGATGGGATATACTGCCCAGGTCGTATATTGTTATGCACATGAAAAAATGACATCACAACTTTCACAACTGCAATGCAAAATTAATTCTGCGATAACCCACGTTACCACCACAAATGTTACACCTGTCTTTTGCTGGTGTTAAGCAGGATGACTACCTGCTGCATGAAAGAAAACACAGCCAAGAGCCCCACCAGAACACCCAAAGGTACCATAGAGTCAATGAGCATGATACAGGGATACCCATAAGAGCCACAAGACTCATTGCAACAACCCCAGGACCACCAATGCCCCCCAAACCCGCATCTGAGCAAGTGTGTCCGTGTGGTCATTGTGCTAGCATGATAGGCACGGGCCCTGCAACATCACAGTGTGCTGTCTTCAGCAGATGTTACTATGTCACCTCAGCGTTGGCAGTTTCCTTAGACATGTAGCTACGCACGCATCCTCCTGCAAGCACACCACACTTGTGCTAGTCCGGCATACACATGTCAGCACAGGGGTGTGCCTATCCAGCAAGGGAAACGGGGTGTCTTGGACATGTCCGTGTGCAGGAAGGGTGGTAAGTATGTCTCTGTGTTCTAGTGTGGCCTGCCACAAGGGCCGCAGCAGACAATGTTGTAAAGTGGCATACACCACCACCAAACGGCACTCTCATGGTGTAGTTCGAATGCCACAGGACATGCCGGAATAGGCATTACAATGCTGTGCCGTACAAGTGCATGGGATATAACAGCGCACCCTACAAAAGTGTGGGGCTCTTGGGAGGGAGGAGCAGCTGTTTGGCAACGTAACACACAATGAACCCGCCCATGTGCCACGTACAGGGCATCTCATCCATGAGGACCACGTCGCAGACATCCCACAACACCCACAATCGGCCTTTGTACACATCCTGTATGAATGCAGTGTGGTTTTCACTTCTATGCTCGTTCAGTGGTGTGATGTTGTCTGGTTGTGTGACTTATGCTCTTGTTGGTGTGTTTCATTTTGCCCATTGTTTGCCTATACTTGTGCTGTACTTGATTCTACATGTGTGCCAATGTGCCCATCTCCCCCCGTCCCCCACTCCCTTCTTCTTCCTCTTTCTGGTGCTGTTGTTTCTATAATTTTGTTCCTCCACACATAAATGCATGTAGAGAACAAATTAGAATACTTCCTTGATTCCTTTTCCTTTCAATTTCTCTCTATTAGTTTCTTTTTAATTTTCCATGTAAACAGTTTTTTCATATTCAACGAGACACCCAAGTCAACAGTGCAACGTATTCTATCAACACACTTTCTAGAAAATTCTACAAGACGTGCAGGTTAAAAGTTCAACCATTTTTTTTATACCTAATGATATTTTTTTGCAACATTTTCTCGAACGTTTAACTGAACGTGCAGGTTCAAAGTTCACAATTGTTTTAAGTTCGAACAGTGCCTTCCAAATGCAAGTAGCAGATGTGGTTGAGTTGAGCTAATTTTATCCTATAATATGTACTCCACGTTCACACTGATTTTTCGTAATTAATCACAAAGATGCTATTCCACAAAACGAATGTGCACCTTACTTTTCAAAAATAATGCTTTTCATCTCCCAATCAGGTATCGTTTTGCATGTGAAAAAAAAATAGTTCCCCGTCTTTCAGCATATCTCTTATTCTACGGAGGAACTTCATGAGCTACAGACATCTTTCCATACCTTCCAGCCATACCTTCAAAATGCTAGTGTGCATCGTAGGACGTAGCTATGTTTTTTGGTGCAAGAGGTATGCAGAACAGTGACGTATTAACTTAGACCTAGGTTTTCAAAATGGGGACGTTAAATGGTTTGCACAAAGAGGTTTGAAGTGGCACCAATTGTTGCCTTTGCCTACAACCGGTTTGCATCTCCAACACCCTGACCTCATGATTGTGCACTGTAATGGAAACGACCTAGTCACATTGACTGGGATAGGTTTGGAAATGCTTATGAAGGACACCTTTGAAAAAATTCAAGAGATACTGCCCAACCAGAAGCCTACGATCATCAAATTCCAATACTCTGGTGATTCCTAGGTTTCGTTTAAAAACCCGTGGAGGAAAGTCCCTGGCAGTACTGGGTGCAAAGGCTTGGAATACTCTGCCTCTTGCCCTGAGAACTCTGGATAAAGAAACAGAGTTCCGCAAAGAATTAAAAACTTGGATATTTAAACTGCAAGATAGCATGGCCAGAACTCTAGTTTGATGCTTGCCTCTGTTTTTGGTCCAACTCTGAGTCACTTTGTCATCTGGGAATTTGCCGGAGGTAGCGCCTAGATGCTCCATTGGAGCGATTGCTGCGCGATATAAATAACATTTTACATTACATTACATTACCTTTGGACAATTGATGTTATTTTTGCCTCAAGCTGTCTTTGTATATTCCAATATATGCCAAAGACAGAAGTGGAAATGGTCAAAACTATTTTGCCCTCACATTGAAAAATCTAGGAAGAAAGTCAACAAAGCTGTGTCTGCATACGTCAAAGACCACAAAATGGGGTCCATCTACAACAACAACATGTTTTGATATGGCTGAAATCTACAGAAGTGATGGAGTACACTTCACAGACCAGGGATATTGAGTTTTACTGAATACATTGAAGCTGTAGATCCACACTTATATGTAGCTCCAACTAATGAACACAAGGGCTCTTTTTAGAGCCACCCTATAACTTACAACTTAGGCCCACTATTTTAGGTCCAGGTAACGGCAACTCCTGGACCCTCGCCAAAATATATTCTCCACACAGATGTGGCGCAGCAGCCAGACCATCTCACTTTGCAGCACAGGCCTCTTGCTTTGATCACCGGATCTACTCACCCATAGGGTTGAGTAGTTTGCGCTTTACAAATACCGTATTGATTTACCTTCACACTCCCTATAAAACACCACCTAAGCACCATATAAAAGTTGGACAGGTGTGGCACAGCGCCTAGAGCACATGACTACACAGCATAGCACACACAGTTTAGGCTCAAGGTTTTATCACCGAGTCCAGATGCAGCTCAATTTAGCAGCATGACACTCTAGGCAATACCTCACTTAATTTCTGTGCCCAGCCCTTTCAGACCGGTAGGGGTCGGTAGTTCAGCGACTTTATCCCGATTCCGGAAGCAGCTCAGCTTACACCCTCAGCACCATCAGACCCGTAGGAGTGAGTAGTTTGCATTACACAAATAACACATTGATTTGATACGCGCAAATTTACCTTCGCACTCCCTGTATAACACCCCCTAAGCACTGTACACAAGATACAATGTTATAAACAAATGTTCATCCGGGTAGGTATAACTACATGCTCACACTACTTGGACAGATGTGGCAAAGCGGCCAGAGCACATGACTTCTCAGCATATGACACACAGTTTGGACTCAAGGTTTCATCCCCTAGTTCGGCAGCAGCTCATATTAGAAGCTTTAAACCGTAGACAGTACCTCACATATTTTCCATATCCCAGGACTTTCAGACCAGTACGGGTCAGTAGTTCATCCGGGTAGGTATTAACACATGCTGACACTACTTCCACAGGTGTAGTGCAGCTGCCATGTCACATGACTTCACAGCATAAGACACGCAATTTGGGCTCATCCTTTAATCCCCAAGTCCGGTACCAGCTCACCTTAGCAGCATCAGACTCTACGCAATACCTCCCTTAATTTCCGTAGCCCACCACTTTCACACCGGTAGAGGTGAATACTTTGCTTCGTACCTCCTCCATAGCATACCCTAAACACCCCACACAGTTTACAGTGCTCCTACCCTCCTCTTTCTCACTTTTTTCTCCCTTTTTTCCCCTTACTCGCTTCAACAGAATCACAAAATGGCAGCAAACAATTCCAAGTTGCAACCGCTCACACCGCTCGCAGCCAATCAGCAGCAAGCTTGTGCTCGTAACGCCTCAGCCTATCAGATGGCAGAATTCCCAGATATCGATATCTGTAAATTTCGATATTTCTCCAAACTACTTAATGAATTTACACCAAATAAATAAAATCGTGCTTTCTAGACCAATACCCTTCTCCCTGCCAAATTTGGGGTCATTCTTTTCACCCGGTCGACCTGTAGCCCTATTTAAAGTTTCCAATGGAAATTAACATGGATAAGCAAGTTTTGGGACCCCCCTTTTATCTAGGCCCCCCTTGACCAATCACCCCCGATTTTCAACATAGGAGCTGGTATGAACAAAGAATTAGTTTTGATACTTTCATGAAGATTCGTCAAATGACGCTAAAGTTATAAGCAAAACAAAAAATGCTCTTCCTATGGAAACTTGGTCCTAACTATAACTACCTACTGGCGATCGGCACCTAGCTTGCTGGGTGTGTGAGGGCTCTAGTTCCAACAGGGAGGATTCCCCTCAGGTGTGCCTTCACCCCCTTTTTGTTCGCCCTTCCCCCTCCTTTTACCTTCCTCTACTGGGGAACTGCGTACGCTTTTTTTGTTTATCAGTATCTGTGCATGTACGCTGGACCCCGTTAAAAATAGCCCACCTTGTCCCTCCCTTTGTTCTTGAGGTAGTGTGTGGAGTCTCATGCTGCTAAGCTGAGCTGCTGCCGGACTTGTGGATGAAACTGTGAGCCCAAACTGTGTGTGTCATATGCTGTGAAGTCATGTGCTCTGGCCGCTCTGCCTCATCGGTCAAAGTAGTGTCAGCATGTAGGTATAGCTACTCGGAGGAACTTTTGTTTCGAACATTGTAACTTGTGTATGGTGCTTAGGGGGTTTTATATAGGGAGTGCGCAGGTAAATTTGTGTGTATAAAATGAATTTGGTATTTGGAAAGTGGAAAGCAGTGACTCTTACGGGTCTGATGGTGCTGGGGCGTAAGGTGAGGTGTTGCTGGAGTTGGGGATAAAGCTGATGAACTACTGACCAGTATTGTGAGTTTTTAACCTGCATGTGCCTTTAAATGTTTGGAAAAAGTTTCAAAAGTATATTGTATATTGTTAGGTTACAAAAAAAAATGATGAACTTTAAACCTGCTGCTATCGTAGAATGCTCCAGAAAGTGTGGTGATAAAATAAGTTGAACTTGTGACCTGTATGTGGCACAGAATATTAAGTAGCTTTTCGTATGGAAAATTTAAAATTAACCAATGGAGATAAGTTTTGGAATGTCGTTGAAGGAATTAGGTATTCTGATTTGTTCTGGACATGTATGTATTTGTGGAGCGACATAGAAATTGTGCAATTCCTGGTTCCATTTTTTATGAAATCTGTGCTTTATCGGTACTTTACATGTATTATGTGACAAAGAAAGAATTGTATGCGTGTGTGACATTTGAAACTACAAAGGTTAGTTAGAAATGAACAAGGTGTGTTATGTGTTCTGTAGTAGTGATTAAGTATTTGAGGAGATATTTTTAATTTTGAAAGTATTTTTTATTTCAAAGTAATATAGTGTTAGAAAAGTGTGGTGTTTGATATTGGTTATAAAATATGCATAAAATTTGAGCTGTTGTTAAATAAGTACTTTATAAATATTTAGGAATTTTTCACAAAGAAGAAGAGTAGTTTGTCATCTTTATAGGACTGTATGGTTTTGAAAATGAGGTACAGCGTTAATTTGGGTTTGTAATGTATTTGAGGAGATAAACCAAATGTTGCACGTTTACAAATTATACTCTTTGTGCAAATAGCAGGGTGGGGGTTGGTGATAGGAGATGTATGTGTTATTAAGTTGAAAGTGATAAAACGAAACCCAGAAATGTTTTGTGGCAGGTTGTGCCACAGGTAGGTTTTGATACTGAGGGGTAGATTTGAATGTAAGTCGAGGTAGTTTGTTGTACTGTGAGGCCATCTACAGTATTTGGAGATTACATGGAGAGGACATGGAGCTTGGAAAAGTGATACGTTCCTTTTATATGTACGCATAGTTTGTATCATGTGATCCTAGGTTGAGATATAATATGAACATCAACTACTCACAGAGTCAATCTCCCTCTCAAACTCATCCAGGCAATCCACTTGCCACGTTTTCCTGAGTGCCGAGGGTGAGCGAGTAAGCAGTGAGCAGCGAGATGCTTGAGGCCGCAGCAGCCGAGCTCACGGCCGGGCTTTGCTTTGCTCTGCTCTGCTTCTGCCGGGGTCTCGAGGTCTCCCCAGCAGCGGCACAGTCTGCAGCTGCACCTAACCACAAAGAGACCCCCGTAGCGGCGGGTAAAATTCGGGAACGGCCCGGTAGCGGCGGGAGCCTTGTGGTAGCCCAGGTACAGCCAGGTGGTGTCGGCAGGAGCCAAGGGAGTGTTCTGGTTCTGGTGGTTCTGGTGGCCCGGTAGCGGCATTAACAGCAGGCAGAACCCACGGAAAGACTCCCCCAGAGGCGGAAGGAGCCATGAGACCAACACGGAGCCTGGGGAGCTAGCGAGCAGCAGAGGGATCACAGAACAGAGCAAGTACCAGTCGCTGTGAGCGGCTGGAAGTGCCGGGGAGCACAGAAAAGAGGCAGAAAAGAGGCAGACAGCAGAACCAAGCTCCATTTGACCCCCACAGAGAAATACGGCGAACGTGAAAGCCAGACACCAGTCGCCATTCCTCCTGGGGCGGACAGCGGCGAACAGCGAGACAGTGAGACAGCGAGCAGTGGGGGCAAGTCTCATTGAGCCCCACTGAAGCATCCTGAAGTCCTTGGGGGTCCCTCAGGGTGGGTTCTAGCGGCATTCCTGCCTGCCCCTGCCTGGCTCGCGTCAGGAAGGCAGGAAGGCAAAACTTCTCCCGGCCGTTTGCTCCCGGACCCCGCGAGCCGCCGCTGCGAGCTGATTCGGACCTCACTAGAGGTCACTAGAGGTCGTCGTACAAACTAACGAGCCGCAGTGGAGAACGGTGACCAGAGCAGACCAGCAGTGAACAGTGCATTGGGAGCAGTAGAGCTGCAGTGGACAACCTACGAGGAGCGGAGGAGCAGAGGAGCTACCCGCCGGTTAAACGCCAACAAAGGACACAGTAAAATTGAAGTAAAAACGCCGCCTTGGGGGCCACCTGGGCTCGGGCTCGCGTGGAGCTGTGAAGCAGTGAGCGTCGAAGAGGCAAACACTCCCTTAGCAAGCATCGCAACGGTGAGTGAAACCAGCAAGGGTGCCTAGGGGCTGATAAAGACACTGTTATAGCTGTCCCCCGCCCGCCCACAGCCAGCAGCTCACCCCACGGCCCAGTATTGTGCATCGGGCTGGCAAGACACCCCCCCTCCCTTAGGGGCTTTCGACATCAGCAGGAGAGGGGTAGAGTCAGTATTGGTCAGGGTTGGAGCACTGAAGTACAAGAGGCTGGCCAAGAACTGTAGAACTGCCAAAGAGGAGGTTGCGGCGCAGAGCCTGCGCGGTCCCTGACCCTGCCTCAGCCAAAACCTGCACCTACCGACGTTTTGGATAACACCCTACTCCTCGATACTGCCCCTACCCTCCCTTCTGGCGGGGGGTAGATGTGCTTGGGAGCACGTTTGGGAGCTGGCGCGGAGTCAGAGCAGGCTGCATGGAAAGGCGACATGAGATCAGGGCGCGTTCGTGGATGCCCCACTAGTAAAGGAGGGACAAACAATCGGTCAAACAAACGCAAAAGATCACCGAAAGCAGTCGAGGGGACAAGAGAAGATCAAACAAGTAAATCCAGACAATTAACTCAGAGTGAAGATTCACTAATCGACATAGCAACCGACAAATTTGATTCCATCAGTGTGAGCAGCGAACAACCGGCAAATACAGAGAAGAGCTGCAAAACAAAACCCAACCCTGCAATGCTTCAACCAAAAATGTTCACAAAATTTCACTTCCTAAAAAACGTGGGGGATTCAACACTCTCCAACATCAATGAATCTTCAGGCCTACAGGAACCCATTGAACCTTCCCAGACTTGTCAGACAGTGTCTGTGCACAATACAGGTTCAGCAACCAACGACAACAGCAAGAGAAGCCCTATCTCTACAGCCAGAGAACCACTACAAGTGAAATCAACCCCTCAGGGTGATAAAAACAATTTCACAATGGCTGTCACAACTAAAAGGGCAACGTCCGGTATGAAAATCGTCTTATCCAAGTGCACAGGGCAAACAACACTAACAAAAGCAGGACTGCTAGCAATAAACTATGTGAGAGGATAACATCTGGTAAGGTCAGAGATGCCGACAAACCTCCGCATCGCACTACGAACTGTACGTCGGAAATCCAAATACCAAAAAAAGATACTGCACACTCACACAGGCCACCAACCTCGCCCCTAGACGTGATAGAAATATCCTCATACCTGGGTAAGGAAGAGTGGGAAGACCTCGTAGCAGCATATACCCAAGACAAAAGCAGCAGTGAAACAAGTATGAATACGTCCTTACCGATCATCATAAATGATGCCTCATCGGATCACCCAGCGAAGGACGTGGGGGCTCCAGAGGTGGTCCAAAAAAGCCTCTCGTCCGTGGATAATCAGGACAAAACCTCGAAGCAATCAAATCAGGAAAACGCGTGTAGTCTGCTCAAAACAACACAACTCCTGGTAGAAGCCCTCAACTACCAATCGGACAAAATGGACATCCAACTGTCGCTACTTTTCACACTGGCTGTATTTGTGGTGGCCATTGATGGGAAGCTGGGCACGCTCAATACGCTTCTTTAGAATAAATCGCCATTGACGAACCAAGTATCAGGGTCTTATACTGAAGGATGCGGATGCGGCCCAATAATCGACAAATTGTCGAGTCTACCAACAATAATGAGCGATTTGTGCACAGAACTTAAAAGAACACCCAAGTGCAGGCAAAGCAACTCCTGTACCAGCCTTCTCGTGGCTGCGACTAACCATCCAATGACCAAAGAGGTGCCGGGGAGCAAGGGACAAATCAACCCTAATTCAAGGGCCCCCGCACCCACAAAACCATCAGCTCCACTGGTCAGGGAAACAGGAAACACAGAACCTCAATTCCCCAACAATGCGGAGGAAGAAATAACAAACCCAAAAATGAACGCCAAACAAAGACGAGCAAAAATACGCAAAGGCAGGAAACATAAAATCGATTTGCAATGCAATGGTTTTCTACATCTCTTTGGGAACATACCGAACAGGGAACAAAGCACAGTACATCCCGAGGGTGCCACGTATCCATCAGAATCCGATGAAGTCAACGGCACACCTGAGACCCTGATCAAGGCAACAATCACCAAAGGGCTGGGGGTCAACGGCAAAACAAAAACAAATCTGGAACCACATTGCATCTGCACTCAAAAAGAGCCCGGAAGAGGAACACGAAATTCATGTCTCCAACTCAATGAAACCAGCAACATAACCCCTGCCTCCTGTGCGAAACAAGCACAAAAAAGCAGCATGCACCCTAGCCCGGCCCGCCAGCATATAAAAAATCATGGGCCCACTAAGGGAACACAGTCTGGGATCAATCGAGGACCGGCTATGGCAGAGACAGGCAGATGGCTGCCAGTAAGCTATCCAGCAATGACTATGGAAGGTGCATTGACTGCAAGGAGAGAAGTAGACTCAGCTATTATGGGGACACCGGGTCTCACGTGTAACATCTCTAGACCTTGCGAAATTCCCCATCTAGCCGGGTCACCATTACGGAACCATCACACCTCTGGCCAAGAACTAAGAATAACCACAAGTAGCACTAACGACGTCAAAACCACTGCAGCACGACTAGTAGAGGTTAAGCGACGGTCAGACGAACGATCATGCGCTGAACCGTTTGTACCAAATGAATATATACTTGGCCAACGGTTAAGAGTCACCGCACCCATCTCTAGTCAACCGGAAACAACTTCAACACGACGAGTAGAGGTTATGGGATCTAGTCAACCAATAATAGAGAGTGCAACAGCAGGAGAACGAAAAAACCCAACAGGCGCTGTCTGGTTTAACCCGGACTACACGTCGCAAGGAAGACACGACACTCTCAACAGAGGTAACATCGTAAGACTGCTATCCCATATTCCATCCTTGACAGAATTAAAAAGCTCTGACCTGTATCCATCGAATTTGTAGCCGATGAGGATACAGGCAAAGAAAAAATAAAAGCAACTTGGAGAACCCTGGCAATTTCACAAAAATTAATTGCCGAAGCTGACATCTTTAAAAGCTGGGGGATCACCATAAAACCTGATGTCAAACCAAGGTACCCTGACATTATTGTCCCGGTGGAAAAAGCAGCAGCTCCAGATATCATGAAAACTCAAAAAAACCCAGTCCTCAGAGGAGCGGTAGGACCAGGGAGCAACAAAATTGATCAACACATTAATAGCACCGGAGTTACTGCAGATGAACACACACAAATACCTGGAATGTTTGACTCAGGATGGATTGCTAGAACACTAAACAATAACGAATGACAAATCGGCTACAAGCCAAAGGAAGACGTATACAACACACTAAAAATATGCTCATGGAACATCAATGGCCTGGCTTCCAAAATAACTGACTCAGATTTCATGAATTATATCAGAAAATTCGATATTGTGGCACTCCAAGAGACATGGCTAGCAGACCCCCCCAACCTCCATGGTTACTTACGTTTTTACTCAGATGCAAGTAGGACGGCAAAATATGGGCATTCCAAAGGCGGCCTAGTAACCTACATACTGGTTACAAGTGTACTGATGGCAAAAGAAGACGGGCCATCCTCTACAGCCGCCCTGGCTGTAAATATCCGCTTGCCACAACTCAAACAAGGCATTACTGAAACTGACTTCCTTCTAATAAATGCCTACATTAACCCAAGAAGGAAAGGGAAAGCAGCTAAAGACCTCTGTAGCTTTATGGAGACACATATAAGGGAAAGACCCACACCAAATGTTGTTCTTACTGGGGACTTCAACCTTAACCTCATGGGCGCGACGCAGGAAGACGTACAACTAATCCAAAATGCAATTTGGGACATCCCAACACAAGCAACCTCACAGATATCCAAAAAAACAAACTAGGTAACAGGACACTAGAGGATCTGGAATACTTTAACATCAGGGCCCTCGACGGTAGGACCTCTGGAGATAATCCTCCAGCCGCAACCTTTCACACAACAAAAACAAGCAGCATTCTAGACTATACTTTTATATCATTACCCTTTTTCCAGTCCTTAAAATCATACCGGATCGGCTTCAGTGGGGATAGCGATCACTGCCCCCAAGAAATTATCATCACGATCATAAAGCCCTACTTTGAGCGATCAAAAGTGCCAAAAGAGTTAACCCGAACCATCAACTTTAAAAAAATCAAATATTCATCAGCAACAGATGGAACGCTAGTGGAAAGGGCAAAACAGCACTTCGAGAGCCGCTCCGGGCATAGTGAAATTACGAAATGGGAACATTTTACAAGTACTATGTCTATGTATGCTACAAGACCCAAGCCTTTGAGGGATGTAAGTTTCTGCAAATTCTCTCGAGAAGACATTGGGAAAATTAAAGACACAAAGACCTCAATCTACCGTACAATGAGAGAACTCCAACGGAAACCCATGGACACCGTAAAGCAAGACCATCTACGAAAACTAAAATCAACACTAAAAAAACTAAAATGGGAAGCAAACAAATCAGCTGAGGACAATTTATGGGCAAGACTTCACTCCGATATCAAATGGAACGATGGAGCAAGGGTCTGGAAATCAATAAATGCATTCATAAGACCTGGGCACCACGGGGTTTCATCAAACATCCCAGAGGACATCTGGGCAAGCTTTCTCGGCACCCATTTTAGTCAGGCTGAAGGAAATAACCAGCACTACGAGCCGGCCATTTATAAAAATCATACAACAATTAACGATACAAGGCCCATAGAATGCTATACTCCAAATGATATTGAGTATTTGCCGAACTTACAAAGCACCATCCAGCGCCAAATCAAAAAAGGAAGAAAGGAGGGAGCGCCAGGGCCAAATGGTATACCTCCAATTCTCTACAAACAAGATATGCCCGGCTGGGCAGCAGCCCTGGAATCCCTCTTTTTGGAAATACGACAACTCAACATCATACCAAGGTCCTGGAGGGGCTCTATCATCTCCCCAATCTATAAGGCAGGAGATAAGGCTTCCCCACATAACTATCGACTGGTGGCTTTAATTGATAACGAGGCAAAATACTTTGCAGGTACCCTACTCGAAGAGCTGACAGCCTGGGCTACAGAGAGATCCTTAATTCCAGCCAACCAGACAGGCTTCGCTAAGTCAGTAGGCACGATGACGAACATCTTGAGCATGGGAATGCTCATAGATAAAGCAGAATCTAACAAAATGCCCATCCATTTCTGCTTCATCGACTACAAGGCCGCATTCGATAACATAAATCGGAAGCTTTTGTGGTCTAAATTGAATGACTGGGGGATCTCGAGACCCCTGTTGGACCTGCTCATCAACCTGCACACAGAGACCTGGTTACAGATAAAAATAGGGGACGGATCCGCCTTGTCAAGGCCCATACAGACCAATAAGGGCCTAAAGCAAGGCTGCATCCTGGCCCCCACGCTTTTCAACCTGTTCCTAGGTGACCTTGTCCCAATACTAAACGGTTGTAACTCCCACGCCCCTAAACTAGGAGGGCTCCAGCTACCTTGTCTACTATACGCAGACGACATCGTCTTAATAAGCCATACTAAGGTAGGACTTCAACATCTTTTGGATGCAACACAAAGGTATTCAAGTAAGAACGATCTTACAATAAATCTGGGGAAAACCCAAACAATGACCATTAGCAAGAAAAAAAGGAAACCAACATCATGGCATTGGAATACGACAAGAATTAAAGACACCCCAACATACATATACCTAGGAGTGAAGATCAACAGCGGTGGGCAGTTCTCGGTCCAGAGAACAAGCATACGAGGGAGAGGTCTTTCGCTAGCGATCTCGCTGAAGTCGCTCAATCACAAACTTTCCGGCCCCTCTCTCCTACCCTTGACGCAAGTAATTTGCGCTAAACTTCTCCCAACAATTACCTACGGGAGTGAGGCACTCAGAGGAAGGGATGCTAAGACCCTCGACAATACTATAACAGCTGCATACAGAATCATTTTCAGTCTACCCAAGCAAACCTCACACGCTCAAATCAGGCTCGAATTCGGCATTGATCAACAGCTCCTGGCTGGCAAGGCAGGGAGCCTATATGATAGCCTGGGATAAAGTGAGGAAATCAAAACAAGGAACTCTGAATGAACACCTGTGGAAGGAGTTAGAACAGCATCCTTCCTCAGCAGCAGCTAAGTACCTCAAGGGCAGCCTGGCGAATACAGGTCTAGAACAGCTCTGGAACACTCCAACAAATCACACAAATTTCAAAAAATTGTTTAAAAAATCAATCAAATTACAATCATGGTTGCAACACAAGGAAGCCCTCTCGAAAAGAACACATGGCTGGCTGACCCTAAACTCGTTCACAACTAAAGCACAACAGCGCTACCTGGCTGAGGGATACTCCAAAAGTGTCAAAATGTGTTTTCTAAGGCATAGGTTGGGCCTGCTACCTTGTACTCAAAATCTCCCACGCTGGCTCAAAATCAAAGCTGACCCCCTTTGTCGGCTATGCGGCTTGGCACAAGAGGACATGCTGCACTTGATATGCTCTTGTGAAAAACTACGGGACGAACGGAAACGCAGGCTAAAACTCCACTTTAATCAGCAAGGGATCCGTACAAGAAGGACGGTGGTCCTTGCCTGTTTTCATCCTAATGACCCTGGCCTGAATTGCAGCTTTGTAAAATTTCTGAAGGCAGTTGAAAAGAAGATGCCAAAAGCCTAACCCACAACTGTCCCAGTTCAACTGATGTGACATCACTCTGCTGACTGTTCTACCGACTTCATGAGCTCATGAGTACATTGAGCAATACCTTACAAATATGAAGTCCAAATATAAGCACATCTGACATAAGGAAATGTGAACATTTTAATTTCTGATTCTTTTAAAACCGCAGTTTTATTTTTCTGTTCTTAATCCATTTTTATATTGCAATGGTTTTAAGTAACTATGCCAAATAAAGATTACTTACATATGAACATGGTTTCTGGTTTGCATTTAGGTAAGGTTAAGAATTAGATATACTAAAATATATGGTAGTAAACGTATTAATTATTGTCTGTTCTTATGGAATAGCAGTGGTTGTGGAGTGGGTCTTTAGAAGAGATGTTTTATAAATGTGTGAGATAAAAAAGAAATGAAAATGTGCGGTATATTTTTTGTTTGACTTTGTTGACATTAGAGAACTACATGTGATTTTAAGTGATACTATGTGTTAGGCTGTGTCCCTGTGCTGGATATATGTAGGTGTTGAAGTGGTCCGGGTTTTACCAATGCTGAGGTTCACTATCCCTTTTGAGACACTCGTCAATTTATTCATTCCATTTAAAGTCTTTAATATAGATACAGTAAAGGGGCGGTATATCAAAAGTTTGGGAATTAGAACTTTGATTACTCTCGATTTTAGAGCAGCCCAGGCTTTTTTTTAGGCACTGTAAAGGATCTACTGTGGGTTTTGAGATGGCTTGGGGTTTGAGACCCTGTAGGATTGTAGGTTTGCTTGGTTATGTAGATTTTTATTCGCAGCTCAATTTTGATCACAGGTTTAGCAGAAGTATCTGTGCTATCTAAGTCTAGCAGTGCGCCGACCCCCCTCGACCCCACTGCTTGCACTGCTTGCACCACCGTTCCTGTAGCTGTAGCTGGGCAGCACTTGCACTCCGGTTCCTGCTGGTGTAGCTGCTGTGGCTGCTGTGGTTGCACTTCTTTCATTTAATCTTTTTAAATCTTTTAATCTTTTATTCCTTTTACATTATCACCTTATTGCTTTTGCTTTCGCCACCCTTTACCTCTCTTTGCCTTCACCTTCCTGATCCCCTCTCTTAGTTTATCTTTTCCTCCCCTGCAGGGCGATTAGCTGTTGTTAGTTGTCTGCTAACGGCTAGCGCTTCAGTGTCTCCCTGACAACACAGCACACAGCACGCAGCACGCAGCACGAAGCACACGCGGTTTAAAAGCGTGGCTTGCAAGTTCGCAGATGACACCCGATGCTGAGCAGGGAAGGAGGTAATTTTGGTGTGGGAGTGAGCGCTGCAGCGAGCGCCGTAGAGCCGGAGGCAAGAACAAAACCAAGAATCAAGGTGAGCAGTGAACAGTTATTGGCAAAAGCAACGAGGAAAAAAGACCGGTGTTTAAGCTCCTAGATCGCTAAACACTGACACTGACACCGAATCCTTAATTTAACTTCAGTTCCGCTCTGTCCCTCAGACCCCCGTTTCGATTTGCGCATCACCCGGCACCCTTCACTTCCCTTTTTTCATGCGCTTATTTTCTGATTGACATCCAATCAGTTCGGTTACAGTTCAGGTAAAGTACGAATGCGAGTCTCCTGGAAAAAAGGGGGGAAGCGGGGTGAAGTAGAGGGAAAACAGCCAATGTCATTCGCTTGGTGGCAGCTTAATTCAATACTCACGATTCCAAGTATGCCAAAGGCTCAGAGGGGTGTGCTTGCAAAGAATGTCGGAGGGATGTCTAAATCGATATTTTCATAAATTGCTCGTGCTCTCTCGGCTCTCTGCTCTCCACTGCAGCTCTTACTCTTTTCTTTTCTTCCAAAGAAACAGCCAC
Organism: Lissotriton vulgaris; assembly: GCF_964263255.1. NCBI lineage: Eukaryota > Metazoa > Chordata > Amphibia > Caudata > Salamandridae > Lissotriton > Lissotriton vulgaris. The sequence goes on from NC_141685.1 coordinate 1,233,141,346, forward strand.
CGACCCTATTCACTTCCCTTTCTTCTCCTACCGGATTTCCAGCGCTTAGGTTTTTTTTTCTCCTCCAGAAGCTCTCAGTTTATTCCCATTGCTCAATTTTACTGCGTTTTTCCTCCAGTCTGAATTAAGTTCAGCTCAGCTCCACGATTCCAACTGTTTTTAGTACAGCATGTATCCTTCTCCTTCCCATATAGCAATCACATGGGGAGATCGTAGCAAGATAAGAAAGGACCAGAACCACGGAGCGCTGCTGGTGCGTCCTCTCACTCTGATGCCATCTTGCCTCTACTAAAATCGCTAATAAATAAAAAATCAAATAAAAGAGGGGCGCCGGACCCCCTCGGAAAAACAAAAGGTCAAAATCAGCCACAAAGTCAGCTTCGAACGTCAACACCTGAGCAAACGCAGATAAAGGATATGGCTGAAATAAATGGAACAGTGGCACAAAACTCATCACTGCTTAATCTAGAAAGAGGGGAAAGAGAAGAGGAGGGAGCTTCAGCAATACGAAATATGCAAGAGATACAGACACAGGCGCAAAATCTTGAAGACCCAGACAGAGAGTTAGAAAGTACAGAGAGTCCGGAAAACCTAGGGAACAAGGAAGAACAAAAAACTACACAGAGTATAAAAAGACACATCCTGCAGGAACACAAGGACATACAAAGACGGCCTGAAACCAGAGGATTTAAAGCCAAGGAGAATATTGTGGAGAAAGCTACACCTGAAGAGACTGATAAAAATAAAATTAAAAATAAAAGCAAAAACATTGAAAAGGACAAGGACAAGGAAAAAGCAAAACAAAAACAGAAAGAGAATGACAAAGAGAAAGATAAAGAGAAGGAACGCGATATAGCGGACAAAGCTAATTTGGAATTAATGGCTAAAAAAGCTCAAAGGCTACAAACAATAAAAAACTTGAAAGCTGCCGCTAAAAATACTGGGCCCCCGACCTCATCTCAGCCTCGGATATCCAACATCTTCATCCCAGTAGCCAAGGAGAGACCAAGCGAGCCTATTGAAATTACAAAACAAAAAAGCAACCAAGCAGGCATTGAGAACGGCACCAGAGGGTTCGAACCTAACAAATCTGTGGAGCGAATCACTGTGGAGGAGAAAAATATAACTCAAAAACAAACTTCCACCTCACTACGCGCGCAAACATCTCCACCTGAGCCAGTCCCACAGCTTTGTAATACGGCACTCTCCGAAACGGACTCGGATTCATACATATATGAAACAGGGATGTCTACTTCAAGCAAAACAAGTGAAATAAGCGAAACAAATGATGAACAAATATTAGAAGCAACAGCCTCTGAAATTCTAGACCCTAATGAAACCAGGAAACTTAGTGAAACATGCCAAAGCTCGAATTCAAAGAAAAAATGGGAGAAAAAGAGGGCGAGAGACAAAAGGAGAAGAGCTAACTTAATCAATGATGAGACCACGGATCCTGGCAGTAACAATGAATATGCCATAACAAGACCTAAACCTATACGAAAAAGCCCGACTCCAAAGCCACCAGGAGAAACAGAGCATGATCATGATTATACTTTAGCTGAGCCAGAAGGAAAACGTCAGAAACAATCCGGAAATGGACACAGCTCAGCAACAACTGTAGAGCCACTGTTGAGTGAAGTGCTGAGCTCCATAAAATTTTTTCATAAGGACATTAAAAAGGAAACCCAAAGGAATCACGTTGCCATTGAGAAGTTACAAGGGGCAATTAAAAAAGTCGGCAATATCTGTACCGAGATCTCGGATAGAATGGCCTCAGTGGAAGCACGCGCAGAAAATTTGGAAATGGATGTAACTAAGTTGCAAAAACAAGAGAATGAGCACGATGGAATCATAAAGGACCTCATGATGAAAGTGGAAGATCATGAAAACAGATCAAGGAGAAACAATCTGAGGTTCCTTGGAATACCAGAAGGCTTTGAGGAGAACGACCCCAGGGGCTCCATGATTAATCTGCTGAAATCAGCCTTCCCGGAACTTGGCACCTGGGACATGGACAGAGAAATTCCGCGCGCCCATCGATTTCCTTTGACGCTACCCAAACATTCACAAAAATCACGTCAATATCCTCGAGCAATGCTGGTTTACTTTGGGAATTTCCTTTTAAGAGAAGCCCTCTATGATCTGGCTAGGCCCACAAAGCAGAGGAAACATAAAGATTTTATGTTCTTCACCAGACCAGACTTCGCCCACGCAACTGTTGAGAGAAGGTGGAGAATGAGACAATTAATCACTCCCTTTGAAAAAGTCGGAGCAACAGTCTACCTACAAAATCCAGCACGGCTAAAAATAATATACAAGGGATCAACAAGAAGCTTCTCAAGTGAAATTCAAGCCGAAGCATACCTAAGAGAAATCTCAGTAACAGAGAAAGGGAATTCAGGAACATAAATGCAAATCAGCAACTAGTCCATGAACACAAAAGCATGGGGAGCAATCAGAAGGGGTTGGGGGGAATAAATGCATCTGAAATTTGGTATGAATATTTGTGTTTAAATAATGGTTTGGGGCAAAGACCTGATTACATCACAGACCCCACCCACTCGATACGACCAAAGTATAAAGGGTCTGCCCGCGGGACGCACTGAGGCGCACTCTGACTACACTGACGCCCACACCTGGGTACTCGGGGACCCAGCAAGCCTCATAGGATGGTAAGGGGGGAAGGGAGGGGGACTGAGGGAGGGGAACTGGTAGAGTGGGGGAGGAGCAAGAAGAGGGAGGGGTCAGGGGGGATAAGAGAGGGCCGGGGAGGGAAAAGCGGGGGGAAAAAACTCCATTACATCAGCCTATAGAAGAAATTAAAGACGCCAGGTTAACAAAAACTGATTGGGGAAGAGTGAAAATGAAAAAGAAATGCCTATGCGGATAGTTTCATTGAATGTCTGCGGACTAAATGATGGAAAAAAACGAAGAGCTATGAGGGAATATTTAAGAACACTGCACGCTGAGCTGATCTGTCTACAAGAAACACACATAGAGGCCTCTCAAAAGGGGCTCTTAGAACAGCTGGGATACCAATTAGTATCATATACGACACAAGGAACAAGAACAAGAGGGGTAGCGATCTTAGCAAGGCATGGATGTGTGGTTGTAAACAGGCAAAAATCAGACCGCTATGGTAGATGGGTTTTGGTGGAGTGGCAGGTACAGAGCTTTAATTTCACACTATGCTCATTGTATGCTTCCACTGTAGACGACCTGGAAGCTATGGACTCTGGTAACCTAGAAATAGCCAACTGGCCTCTGCCATTAATAGTCTGTGGAGACTTAAATGTGAATGGATTGAATGGCTTGTGGAAGAATGATCCGGGGAAATTCTCCGGTCGGAAGAAGAGAAGCCACAGAGCATTGATTCAATTGATGTGTGACAATGGCCTAGTAGATATATGGGAACTACAAAATAATTTAGGGACCGGTAGTACATATTACTCTGCCCCTCATAAGGTCTTAGCAAGGCTAGACTATTTTCTAGTATCACCAGCAGTAGCATCCACCGCAAAGATTAGCATACTACCCCGGGTAATGTCCGACCATAACCTGCTTATCTTAGATATAACAACCGCTGCCCAACAAAAGAAGATGACAAATTGGACTTTTGAGAGAGCCTTGTTACAGGACTCAGAATATACTGCCCTAATGAAAGAATGGATAAGAAATTTCTTGGTACTAAACAAAGGTTCTGCTCCCCCTGCAGTAGTATGGGACACCCTAAAAGCAGGTATAAGTGGGGAGACAATCAGATACTCAATTAGGCGGAATAAGGCAGAGAGGGAGGAAGTAGAAACGAGAATAAGGACAGTTGCTAGACTAGAACATGAACTTAGTAGCGCAATTAGGGCGAATCAGGATATTGTTAGAATAACATACGAGCTTGCAATGGCTAAGGCAGCGGTTGGGGAACTATTTGCGTATAAAGCAGCAGGGAAATATTTGGCTTGGAGGAAAGATCAATATGAGTATAGTGAGCAGATAGGCCGCACGCTAGCTGTTCGAACAAGGCAGGCTGCTACTGAGGGGGATATTTCTGAGATCAGGTCCGAGAACGGAAGTGTCGCAACAACGCCCGAGAGGATATGTGCTAGCTTTCGGGACTACTATCAGAAGCTATATGAAGCTGACTATATGGCATCTAGCCAGGATATAGATAATTATCTTGGGAGTGTCAGATTAGAGAAACTAACGACAGAGGACAGAGGGACATTGGAGACGGCATTTAATAAAGTAGAAATACAGAGGGCAATTTATGACTTACCATCTGGTAAAGCAGTAGGCCCAGACTCTATACCCTTGGAGTTTTACAAAACATTTTTAGCTGAGATAGAAGAAGAACTATATGAGTTGGCTGTAAATATACAAGAGGCTGCGATACCTCCGGAGTCATGGGGAGAGGCAACTATGATAGTCTTTCTGAAAAAAGATAAACCTGCAACCAATCCTGGGTCGTATAGGCCGATAAGCCTAATGAACAGCGATGTAAAAATCTACTCAAAGATGTTGGCAAATAGGCTAGGAGCAGTAATTGGCAAGATTGTTTCTCCATGGCAGCACGGATTTATCCCTGGGAGAGGAACAGCGGAACATGTCAGAAGAGTGCTTACGTTATTTGATGGCACGGCATCCTCAAGAGACCCTATGGCACTGATCCTTTTAGATGCTGAGAAGGCTTTTGATAGGGTCTCATGGGGATTTCTCTGGGCTGTGTTGGAGAAGCTGAATCTGGGGGAGGGCTATGTTGGAGCTCTGAAAGCATTATACCACAATCCAAGAATAAGAGTTAGAACCATGGGGGAGCTGAGTGGTACAATAGATATTGGACGAGGAACTAGGCAAGGGTGCCCCTGCTCCCCGCTACTCTTCGCTCTATACATAGACACATTCATTAGGAGGATAGAGCAGAACAGAAACATCTTGCCCATAGCATTGAACAGGTATGAAACTAAAATACTAGGATATGCGGATGACTTGGCCATAACATCAAGCGAACCAATGTCAGCCCTAACAGAAATAGAACAGGAAGCGGCTGAATTTGGAAGACTGTCTGGGTACAAATTAAATGTAAATAAGACCCAAGTAGTAATAAATCAGAAAGTATCTTTGGTCGATCCAAGAGTGGTAGAGACAGCAGTATATCTGGGGGTTCGCATAACCTCAGACCTTTGGAAAGTGGTATCGAAGAATTTAAGCCCTATTATAGATAAGGCCAAAATTGATTTTGACAAACTGAATAACTTACACCTAACAACAATTGGTCGCTGCAATGTTATCAAAATGGTGTTTATGCCAAAAGTGCTTTATTTATTTAGGACCATACCGCTAATTTTTAACAATAGCTCGTTCAGGGAGCTAGAAAAGGTAACAAACAGATTTATTTGGGCCAAGGGAAAAACACGTCGCAGCCAAAAATTTCTGTCACTCCCAAGAGAGAGAGGTGGGCTGGCGCTACCAGACTTTAAGGCATATTATTGGGCAACGGTCCTGCAAATTACCAGAGGCATGCTGGGGGGAGTGTTATAGACAGATGGAGAGGCAGAGATGGGGTCCCAGACGTATATGAACTCGTAGTGAAAAACTCTAATCAATGGTTACTCACATATGAGGAGAGGAGCTATCACAAAAAAGTAAGGCTTAAGACCTTGGTGGCCGCAAGATCAGTCTGGTCTGGGATAAGGAGAAAACTAAAACTAGGGAGAATGAATTATTATACCCCTCTGTATGGGAACCCATCACTGCCGGGGGTATTTCACGACCCAGTTATGAGGGGATGGGATGCATTAGGGGTTAAAACTATCGGGGACCTTATAGGGGCAACCGGTCTGATCTCGTTTGAGCAGGCACAACGCTTATATAACCTAGGGCGCAGAGACTTTTTTAAGTATTTACAAGTGAGGTCAGTTCTGGTAAAGAAACAGGAAGGAGATATGAATTTTCAAAGGATCGAACTGCTGGAATGTGTAAGGGAAGAAGGCGGATCCTCCATCTCGCAATTATACGAAGAAATCTGTAAATATAAAAAGGATGATTGTGATAGAATGTATGTGAAGTGGAGAGTCAAACTAGGTCTAACAGGAAATGAGGCAGAAAAGTCATTAAAACTGTCAAATTCGGTCTTAAGAGTGGCAAATTTACAATCTCAGCAATATAAGACTATGTTTGAACTTTATTACACTCCTCATAAAATAGCGCAGTGGGGGGGAAATAACGGGGGCATCCGTCCGAGATGCCAATCCACACAAGCAGATACAATTCATATGTTTGCATCATGCCCCTCTCTGGATACATATAAAAAATCTTTGGAACAATTTTTCTCCGACTCTCTGGGGATACATTTAACTCTGACACATGAAGTCATGATTTTTGGTGTAGTGAGGGCGGGTGTAGATGTTGTTCACCATGAGTTTCTGTATTTAGCTATGACTCTCAGCAGACTATGTATAGCTACACTCTGGAAGGACCCAAACCCCCAACATTACAACAATGGATCTCTTGTGTACTGGCCATATATATATTAGAAATAGCCCTATATGAAAAAAGAGGGAGGCAAAAAAAAGAGGCTGGACGGAGGATATGGGCCCCAATAATTGAATGGAAAAGGAGGTTGGGAGAGATTTAAGATGAAATAGGTGGAAAGTCAGACGCAATTAAGAATATGTGATATCTCTTAATGATGGTCTTCTATTGTGTCTGAGATGAATTTTTCCCATTTATTATTTTTTTTTTTTTTTACTTACTCTTCCCAGTCTAAAGCTCTTTGCGTATTTGGAAAAAAATGCTTTATTAGTTTTAAATTTGGTGATAATGCTTTTTGAATTGCAAGAATATATATATATTTTTTTGTTTCTGTTTCTCTGGCAATGTATTATGAATATGTAATTCTGATGTTGATGGAAAAAAAAAAAAAAAAAAAAGAACTTTGATTACTCTCCCCAAATCCTGCTATACACTCTACAGAGTGTCTACAGAGTGTTTAAAGGTTTTTCGTAACATATAGAAGGTGGTGTAGTTTGACTTAGACAATTTATAAACCGTGCTATGGGATAGTTTATGTTTTACCCTCTAATTTGGATGTTTGAATACTTTTTGTTGGTAAGTGTTCCGGCAGACACTTGTTAAAATTAACGTTGTATATGGGTATGGTGGGGCTACTGGGAATGATGGGGATTTCTGTTTGATTTTGTACGGTTAACCAAGGGCGGGGTGGGTGTGGGGGAGGTGCCTATTTTGCTGATTGAAACACAGAATATAGTAACATGCAGATGTCGAGCTATTAAAGGTGATATTGTACCACTGGGAGCACTTATAAAGCACGGTATGGCATGGCATATGTTTTAGTCGCAAATTTGCATGTTTTAATACGTTTTGCTGATGAGCGTTTTGGGAGACATCTGTTGAAATTAGGCCTCTGTATGGCTATGATGGCGCTTCTACGTTTGCTGGGGCTCTTTCTTTTATTGCGTAAAAATAAGCAAGGCTGGTTGTTGAGGTGGTGCAGTTGTACTGTGACTTTTTATAAATCGTCTTGTGGTATGGTGTATGCTTGAATTGCAAAATTGCAGGTTTTCATAGCTTTTGCTGATGAGCGTTCCTGTAGACATCTGTTGACATTAAGTCTATGTATGGCTATAGTGGGAGTAACTGGAGTGCTGGGGCTCGTTGTTTGATTTCGTAAGGTTAAGCAAGGGATTGGGTGGGGGTGGGGGAGGTGCATAAGTTGCTAATTATAAGACGGATATTTGTAACATGGGCATGTGTAGTTAGTAAAGGAAATGTAGTTTCACTGGGCCCATTTATTAACCATGTGATGGGATGGTTTATGTTTTTCCCACCAATTTGCATGTTTGAATACTTTTTGTTGATAAGTGTTCCGGCACACACCTGTTAAAATTAAGCCTATGTTTGGGTATAGTGGCGTTAGTAGGAATGGTGGGGGTTTCTGTTTGATTTCCTACGGTTAAGGAAGGGCGGGGTTGGGTGTGGGGGAAGTGGTTATGTTGCGGATTGAAACACAGAATTTAGTAACATGCAGATTTTGTGCTACTGAAGGTGATGTAGTACCACTGAGAGCATTTAGAAAGTGCCCTATGGCATGGTATATGTTTTACCTGCAAATTTGCATGTTTTAATATGCTTTTCTTATGAGCGTTCCGGCAGAAAGTTGTTGAAATTAAGTTCCTGTATTGCAATAGTGTGTCTAATAGGTTTGGTGTGGCTCTTTCTTTGATTTTGTAAGGTTAAAGAAGGATGGGGAAGAGGGTGGTGCAGTGGCAGTGTGCCCATTTATGAATCGCTTTATGGTATGGTATATGTCTTTCTGGCAAAATCCCATGTTTTAATACCTTTTGGTGATGAGTGTTCCAGCAGACAGGTACATAAACTACACAACATTTCTGTGGATAAGAAATCTTCATGCTGATAGACACTCTTGTACTGTGGTAGAAGGCTGATAGCTTTGATGGAAAATTATGAAACTTGGTGCCATTTTAGATTTCAATGGACGCTTACACTGTTTCTTTGTTACTATGGTGTAGTTAGGGTTTTAAGTGGGAGAAAATAAGTGGGGGTGCTCTAAAGAGGGGGGAAGCTCCTAAAGGGGTGTGGGCTATGCAAGTTGGCCCGTGGTCAAAATCAAGATAAGTATCATTGTGTGCTTTAGAAAATCCTCTCCAATGATCCTAAATTTTAAAAAAAACATTCTTTAAAGGATTTCCCTTCCTTCTGCAACGTGGGTAACCTAGCCTGATGTCTCCAGTTCTCAGTAGTGAGCAAAATAATCATGCGTACATCAATGTGCATGCTCTCATTGCAGTGTAATAAAAATGAAAAAATAGTCTATCTTTGAGAGGGCCGAAAATTAAGCCTTGGAAAAGCACTCCGCTACGCTCGCGTAGTTTGCGAAGTTTGCGCTACTTCCCAATACGTGAATTTCACGTAGCACAGTGCAAGCATTCGTAGCGTAGCATAGCGTAGCATAGCATAGCGTAGTGCAGCGGTCATTTTTTGCTTGCTCGCGATCCTCAACGTGAAGTTCACAACTGCGAGCAAGCAATATGATATCCCGGCAAGACTTTTTTTCGTTCGCGATAAGCATCATCAAGTTGCCAATCGCGAGGTTGGAAAATAAACCTCCCTGCGAGCTTCTCAACGCGGGAAGGTCAGGTTTCTCATTGTGAGTGGTCGCGTATGCTCGCAATGAGAAACTACCAGCCCGCGTTGAGAACTGCAGCTCGAGTAGAAATCTACTCAAGCGGCAGAAAACGACCTCTTGCACTGTGCAAGATGCAGTTTGCACTGATTGCACACTGCGGACACGAATCCAGCACTGTGCAATCAGTGCGAACAGCATTTTGCACAGTGCACTACGCAGTTTGTGTAGCTAAGTGTGAAGTGCAGTAATTGATGCATATATTCCTACTTATAAACATACATACATCTGTTCCTGCACTTATCTTAAGCATCTATGAGCGCATTCGCCTATAGTAAGCACTGTGCCATTCATGCAGCCATACGCCAATATATGCATATATACATCTGTCCCAGAACCAATCCTAAGCATCTATCAGCCAACCCATGTATTGTTAGTACTGGTCCCTGCATTCATTCATCCTTCCATCCATCCATACATACTTTGATACATCCATCTATGTATCTATACATTGATGCATCTGGCCATGCATCCACTTGCCCTTTATTCAAATATACGTTCTTATTTCCGTGCATCGTCCGCTCCTGATCCTAAATACGACATATTATACTCATCCACCCACCCTCTTAAGGCTTCGAAAAGGAGCTTTTAAGTGTAAGATGTTAATTTAGAAACATAATGTTTTGTTGAGTTGTATATAGGTACACTGTTTTAAAGAGGCTGTGACTGACAGATACTGAATACCTGTACTTCCTACATTTGAGAAAGTATACCAGAGAGCTAATTGGGGTGGTGAGATCCTTGAGATCTATATTTCCATGTGAAGCACAGCATAGGAATATAAAAGTAATTGGAAAGCATTTATGTTTATATTAAAGAGTGGGTGTAGGAACTAAGTGAGGCAGGCAAAGTGTGTGTTTTTGTAGCACTAAAACAAGACTGTGTGTAAGGTGAGAGCAGGTTCGTGCTGGAATTGCGTGCTTGTGGTCATTTGCAAAGGCACAACCAGAGAGAAATTTCGGGGGAGCCTAATTCTTTCCGCAATAGGCAGAGTGGGGATGCAGGGGCTGTAAAAAGGGGTGAAAAAGATCAGAGTCTCCATTACAAAAAAATGATGTTTTGAAGACCTGTGAAGTACTCGGTGCGGCTCTGTGTATGCGGCCTGGAGGCTGTCTCAGAGAGTCCGGGGCAATAGGCATTGCGCGCCTGGTGGTGCTAATTATCCCAAGAGGATGTTCCTCCTGCATTGCAAAAAGAGAAGGGAAATCCTGAGAGAAAATGGCTCTCGTTAAAGGATTTCCATTCTCCTACAATGCGAGTCACTTGGCATGATGTCTGCACTTCTAAGTAGTGAGCAATGTGCATGCTCTCACAGTGTCACTGCAGTGCAATAAATATTTTACAAAACGGATTACGTTTGTAAAGCCTGAAAGTAGAGCCCTATAAAGACCTGTTTCTAGGCCGACAAAAATGAAGTGCTGGTGGTCAGATCCCCACAGACATCCCCCTTACTTAAAGCCAAGGATGCAGTGCTATGTTTGCAAAGTTGTAGATAAACTTGTTAGGCTAATAATGGACATTTTTGTGTTTGCTGTTTGGTGATATTATCATCCTAAGTACTTAGATTAAAACATTTTAAATATTTTTTATAAAGTTGTTTGCTGTGGGTTGCAGAGAAATTGCTGTGGGGTGGTGGGGTGTGGCGGAGAGGTGAAAAGTATGAGGGAGTGCAGTTATATATAAATTGTAAAGGAGCATGTAAATACTTAAATAATAATTAAATACATACATGCTGTATGTTCTATGGCACTACTTGTCATCCTAGTGCTACTCTGTCATGCTCCATCACATTGCAGCACTGGGTCTGGAAGTCATTAGTGCAAGTTTTGTAATTGTATGTTATTATTTTAACATAGTGAACAAATGTGAAAACTAATTAAAATTCTTTTATTTGGATTAAAGTTTGGAAATGCAGAGAAGAAGTGAAAGAAAAAGAAAAGAGAAACAAAATATATATTTGAGAAAAAGAAAAAATCTTCAAAAAGAAAAATTTTTGAGTAGTACAAAAAATATTACGAACAGATCACACAAAGCTAAAAGAAGAATTTTTCAAATAAGGGAAACAGAGTTTAATTACAAATACGAGGAAAAGTAAACATGATAAAGAAATAGTATCTGCTACTTTGAGATAAAGCAATTTCAAGAAATACGTCACAGACTTTTTCAACGTAGAGTCAATAAGAATTTAATGAAAACATGCTGAAAATATAAAAGAAAAATGTTGCAATTCGAATAGAAGCAGCGTATTGAAAGTTTAGTGGATACTGCTTTCAATTTAAAACAGAAGTTATTCATTTTGATTTTAAAGAGAATGAAACTATTGGATAAAATAGTCAAGGTATTGAAAGACAAAAGTAGAAAAAAGAGACTTGTCAACAGAACCAACTTTTGTAAAATCTCTAGTGGACATTGGAGATATACTTTTACTACTGAACCTTTTTTTAATGAGGAAAGTTACTTCCAGGAAGAAAGTTTGTCATTTGCAGTTGATACTGAAGGCCGTTGCTACAAAGTTCAGGATGGTTGTCCTCTTCCAAAGGAGGAAATGGTTGGTAAAAGTGCAAAAGAGTTAATAGCTGAATAAGTGCAAGGGAAACGTCCACAAGCTCCTGTGCATAAGTGGAGTTGTAGTAGTATTTGTAGTATGCAACAGGAATCCATTGATATAATGCAAAATTTGCTTCGAGAATATACTCAGGAAAGTATAAAACCGAAGATTAAGATGTTACAAGGACTAGATCCATGTAATGTAAGAAAATATAATGAAAACTATGGGCATTCTCTGACTTGTCTTTCAAGAAAAGTTTGTAAAAGTGTTTTTCATCATATGAGGATGTTAGACATTTAGAAATGCGAAAGTTTTTAAAGAAACTGTACTACGTAAAAAGTCCTGCATTAAGTTTAAGTGAACTGCATACAAATCTTTTATATGGTTCTTTATCGAATATTCAAAGAAAGTGTGATGATATTTTGGTTCAGAAGAGCAGTTCATAGAAAGTGAAAGTTTGACAATTACAGATGTTTGAGGAGATGAGAAAGTGATTAGCACTGATCAGTTTGAAGAAGAATTGGAAAGTTTAATGTAGTGTGCTCTGAAATACCAAACTATGGGCCTCAATAGGATGGCGGACGGACCTGAGTAGGAGGGTCCGTCCGCAAGGGCAGCGGTGGTCCCTCCGTGCAGATTAGGATGTGACCGCTACCCTGGCGGTCACATCCTGTATATTTAACAATGCGGCGGGTGCTGCATGAAGCAGCACACGCAGCAATGTTAAATAAACCATGTTTTGCTTTGCGTGCACGAAGCTGCAGGCACCGCGTGGTGCCTGCAACTTCGTGCATGCAAAGGCAGGGGGGTACCATAGGTACCCCCCATGTGCAACCCCACCCCCACTTCACCCCTGGGGGCCCAAATTGGGCCCCCAAAGAAAAGTCTGTATGCCTTTCTACAGCGGAAATGCCGCCGTGGAAAGGCATCGTACCAACGCCATCCTAATATGGCTGGCGGTGTCTGATAGACACCGCCAGCCATGTTAGAGCTTTTCCGCCGTGGTCAGAAGGCAATCACGGCGGAAAAGCGGCGGACGGAAAAAAGATTCCCCAGCCATCCTAATCTGGCGGGGGGTCTTTTTTCTGTCCGCAGCGGTTAATCTGCATCCTCCGGGCCTGCGGTGGCTTCCGCCAGCCCGGAGGATGCGGATTAATCGCAATCCTAATGAGGCCCTATGTTTGTGTTTGTTGTGGACATACTCATTATAAAAGTCAAAGTAGGAATGTTGATTTGTATTTGAAAAGTGAAAAGGAGAACAATAGTAAGTTGGAAGAATTTGCCATTTACTTGTTTGTTGAAGGTCGATTTGAGTTAGGTAGTGATCAACATATATGTAAATATTGTTACAACAAATTAGAAGAGAACAAAATGCCTGCTAGAGCAGTATATAATAACTTGGAATTTGTATCTATTTCGGAGGAGCTGGCCAAGTTGAATACATATGAGTCGGTTCTAATTCATTTTGTTCATCCTTTTCCAACTATAATTCGGATGGGCCTAAACCAGCTAAACTGCCACCAACAGACTTGCAAAGAGGGCTAAAAGGAAGCGGGGTGTACTTACCTTTGGATTTTAAGAAAAACATTGAAACTATTGCTTGAGAGAAAGGAAAATGAGGCAGTAGTTATTCTAGTTAACGGTGTACCAACAAAGAGTCGGAAAATATGGCAAGAATTTATGGATGTTAATAAAGTTGAAAAGGCTACCTTATATCTCATAGAGAACAATATTATTACAAAAATGTAAATGTGGATGAACAGGTAATACGTTTAGAAGATGAATCTGAAATTTCAAGAGGTCAAATAGAGAAAGTGGACAAGCCAAGGACTGAAGAGATTTATGAAGAATACACAATATGTCCTTTGCATTCTAAAGAAGTGATAGGAAGTAGCATTGAGTTATTTCAAATGAAAAAAGCAAAGGGAACTCCAATTAGTTTATGGGAGAAAAGCTTTTGAATCTCGTTGTTTTCCACAGTTGTTTCATACTGGAGAAGGTGGACAATATGACGACCGACCTGTACGGATTCCAGTTTCAGAATATCGGTCAACAAGATTATATTCTGAAGATCCTAGATTTTGACTGTGCATTCTATACATACTTCACCCTTTGTTTGAAAGTGATCTGTCTTCTCTCTCGTATGCAGTGAATCATGTTCCTCAAACTGGAGTTCTTCAATAACTTCTTTCTATGTAAGAATTTGTGGAGAAAGTTAAAGAAACAGATGAAAATTTAGAAGTACAGTTAATTAATTTGATGGCATGGCAACGTGAAACTAATGAGTATTGGTATCGTCGTCATGGAGTATTCAAGTGTATGTAACAGAACTTAGGTACACCAACATGGTTTGTCACACTTAGCTGTGCAGAGTATGCATGGGAAGGATTGCTTGAGTTTCTAGGAGAAGCAAATTCCAATATAAAAAATGTTGAAATAAAGTCTCCTGGTGAACTGTGTTCATTCGATCCTGTAAATGTGTGCAGATATTTTAATCATAAGTTTCAAGCTATGATGTCTTTTATCTGTAATAAAAAGAATCCACCTCTTGGAGAAGCTACCAATTTGTTGGGAAAAAGGAGTATCAAGCAAGAGGTGCACCTCATATACAAACGCTACTATGGATCGAGGATGCACCTAAATTTGGAAATGATTCTGATGAAACAGATTTGTCTTTCATCGAATAGTATTTGACATGTGAGGTCCCAAGAGAATGAGGAGATAGAAGCTTGAGACATCAAGTTTAACATTTCCAAAGTCATCGCTGTGGAAAGTATTTCAGAAGAAAATATAAGTGTTAAGGAAAATTTTACACCCAATGTCGGTTTGGTTTTCCCCATCCAGTCATTTCTAAAGGAAGAGTACTTTTTTTTCCTTCTGTAAGACACACAATAACTCGGAAATCTCCAAAGAATACCTACAACTTAAAAAGAACAGACGTGTCAAAGTATATCAATGACTACAATCCAGTCATTTTAAAAATGTGGAATGCGAACATTAACATTCAGTATGTTGCAGATAACTCAATTGCTTGTTCACTTTATGTTACATCGTACATAACAAAATCTGAAATAACAGAGATGAAACAAATGTGGGAAGAAATTGCACAAGAGAATGTCCTTAGCCAAAAACTTGTCCAGCTTTTTTTTGAAAATGCTTTCCCCCTGAGAAATTGGATTGTATGAATTTTCAGACCGCGTGTGCTCTTCAAGTTTATATTCAAAGTTACAAGGAATCATTTGGGTTAGTTTAGGTTTTGCCTGCAAACAAAATAGAGTGTTGCAATCATTGGAAGAAATTGAAAAATTAGCAGCAAATGAGCCAGACAGTGCAGACATTCTTAAAACTAATAGTTGGACAAATACTAACTGAAAAGGAGTCAACATCTGGAACAGCTATGTCTGTGTGAAGAACTTCAACATTACAGCTTCAAATGCAAAGTTAAAAAGAATTTAAAAGAAGGAAAGTTTGCAGTAGTTGTATGTCATGGTTGTTTAGAAAAACATGCAAAGGGTAATCTTATAAATCACAAGAAACTTAGTTGTGAAACTCCAAATAAGCTAGAATTTTACTATTTAGCACTTCTGCAACTGTTTAAACCATGGCGTAGTGAAAGTGAATTACTTGGAGAGTTTGACTGCTACGAAGATTATTTTAATGCTTGTAAAGATAGCATAGGTGCCCAATATTCCCTACATATTTAAAGATGTTGAATGATGACATTGAAAAGGAAAAGACTATTATAGCTGAAATAGCTCATGAAGGTGTTCAAGATAGTCAATGTAGTGGTCAATGTAGTCAAGATCCTCTTGGACAACCAATGCTGGAAAATGAAGCAGCTATTACTATGCATGAAGTCGGAATTGCAATGCAAGAATCACACGAGGAGAATATTACATTAGAAAAGTTAGAAGAACAATTAAATGTTGAACAGAAAGAAATATATGTGCAAGTGAGAGAATGGATAGAACATGGTTTGTTGCATAAAAAAAGAATGTCTGTGTTCATCTTTTTAACCTCTTCTGATGTACATCAGTGGTCAAGCTGGGACAGGTAAAAGTTTTTTAATTACATTTTTGACCAGTTATCTTCAAAAAACTACTGGTTCACGTGTATGTTGAGTGGTAACAGCTCCAACTGGATTAGCTGCACACAATGTTGAAGGAGTTACTTTGCATAGATTATTGATGTTACCAGTGGAGTATGACAATAAATTAGAATATCAGAAGTTGTCTGGAGAAGCTTCTTATGAAGTGTCAAGAGTGCTGAAGAAAATTAAACTTTAATTATTGATGAGTTGAGCATGGTCCCATAAGGCTGAGATACACGCCACCCCCTCTCAACACAATCCCCCAAGGATGGGAAGACGGAAACGGTTCTGAACTTGTGGAAGGCGGGAGGGAGTTACCCTCCCGGCCGTATTTATTAAAATATTAAACAAAATTAAAAACGTTAAAAATAACAGTTTCATATCATGTACAATTTCATTTACACATTACGATGTTCTTGGCTGACCTTAACACATCTCTAATACAAAGGTTCTCCTAGCCGATACTAAACATCCTGCAAATGCATTACTCAAACTTTGAAATTGTACATCCTAACATACGGGCCAACGGCAAGGTCGTAACCGGTGTCAGATCCCCAATACCAGAACTCCCCCCTCACGTGTGAGGGGCGGTCGCACAGTGGACTGTACCTCTGTGCCAACTTCCAATTTCCCTTGTCGTAGCGGGGGCCCCCTGTTAGCTCGACGCCATCTTTAGTGGTCGTCCGAGGACTCGTGTGAGGTGTCTAGAAGGTAGCGTAGACCCCCCTCCCACCCCACACAACTTACCACATCTGCCGTCGCAGATGTCCTGGCCCCGGGAAATTCCCAGAAGGGGCCCTAGCCCCTCCTCCCCAGGGAGGGTCCTATGGCCACCTTCCCTTTCGGCGTCCCCATCATTAGAGGGGACCGCCTCCCCGTTTGAGGGGCCAATGGCCGCCTCCCCCCCGGGCGCTCCCATCCATAATGGGTGACGCCCTACCTCTAGGGATCTTCCAATTCCTGCTCACCGATCATGACCTTACCGCCCGACCAAAATAAATACGACAATCTAAGACTAAAGTGGAGAAAACAATCTATACTTAATTAATCAAGTACCATCTCTACCAGGTATCCAGCGCAACTACTCTGCTGAATAAAACATGCTGAAAATGAAAAAAGGTTATCAACTTTATTCCACACCAAATTATCAACTTTATTCAAAACAACCTGCAAGAAAACAATATCATGACACTCGACTTTATTCCAACAAATCGCTGTCTTTAGGGGCTGGTGGGTGGGTCAAAAATGGCTCTTCATTCCGTCTCGAGCTCACGTGCAACGGGGAGGTGCAGCTTCAGAGCACAGGAACAACAGGATGCTTCTTTGGCTTGTCGCTCCTTTTATCCTTCTTCGGGCGGGCGTGAACCCGCCTCCAATCCGCCTCCTGGGCGTGGCTAGCGGTGTTGGTGTCTAGGACAACCCCCTCTTGGGCGGGAAAAGGCGCGCCCCAGCTACGCCGCTTTGGGCATACCAGCCGAGACTCGCCTCCCGCCCAAAAATGGCTTCCTAGGGGGATCGGGGTACTCCACCATACGTTCGGGGGGACCGAGTGGTCGCCCCTTTCCATATGGCTGAGATACCCGCCACCCCCTCTCAACACAATCCCCCAAGGATGGGAAGACGGAAACGGTTCTGAACTTGTGGAAGGCGGGAGGGAGTTACCCTCCCGGCCGTATTTATTAAAATATGAAACAAAATTAAAAACGTTAAAAATAACAGTTTCATATCATGTACAATTTCATTTACACATTACGATGTTCTTGGCTGACCTTAACACATCTCTAATACAAAGGTTCTCCTAGCCGATACTAAACATCCTGCAAATGCATTACTCAAACTTTGAAATTGTACATCCTAACATATGGGCCAACGGCAAGGTCGTAACCGGTGTCAGATCCCCAATACCAGAACTCCCCCCTCACGTGTGAGGGGCGGTCGCACAGTGGACTGTACCTCTGTGCCAACTTCCAATTTCCCTTGTCTTAGCGGGGGCCCCCTGTTAGCTCGACACCATCTTTAGTGGTCGTCCGAGGACTCGTGTGAGGTGTCTAGAAGGTAGCATAGACCCCCCTCCCACCCCACACAACTTACCACATCTGCCGTCGCAGATGTCCTGGCCCCGGGAAATTCCCAGGAGGGGCCCTAGCCCCTCCTCCCCAGGGAGGGGCCTATGGCCACCTTCCCTTTCGGCGTCCCCATCCTTAGAGGGGACCGCCTCCCCGTTTGAGGGGCCAATGGCCGCCTCCCCCCGGGCGCTCCCATCCATAATGGGTGACGCCCTACCTCTAGGGATCTTCTAATTCCTGCTCACCGATCATGACCTTACCGCCACAGGCCGGATAGTTGACCGGCTATCCGGACCCCCCACAAAAACTCCTACTTAAAGGTCATGGCTGCAAACTCTTTAACCAAGCTACGAAGTCTCCTATGAGTAAAGAATTCCCCACCCGGGACAAATGGACCCCATCCTCCAGATACATCTGGTCCCCCCTGATACATCCATGCGGAATAGAATGCAATGTACTCGTACGGAACAATCTACCAAGCTTGTTATTCATCTTCTTCACTGAATGGTTTAAAGCAGCCACAGAAATAGCCCCCCGCCACACCTTTCGTGGAATCATATGGGACCATGCAATGGTGCACCCTGGTACCCTTCTCGCCAACCAACTCACTGTGGATAGTATCGACTCGAGAAGTACTCGTCTACCAGTGGTAACCAAATCATTGCCCCCAAGATGCACTATGATTATAGCTGGCGGTGACCTTGTCCGCCCTAACAGACCCTCCATAAAACATTGAAACTGGTCAATACAGAGCCCGCCCCTTCCGTAGAAGGTCACCCTGTACCCGTATTCCCCAGCCATGTGAATCATGTCACCTGCTTTGAATACGTCTGCGGCACGCCTCACGTATGAGTGGCCCACGACCCACACCACTCTTTCCTCAGCCGGTGGTCTTTGACCGCTGGTCCCCAGGTGTCGGGTCGACTGCACAGTCCGCCCCGCCTCGTAAGCTTGCGACACTGTAAACCAAACAAAAACAAGAAGCGTGAGTGCAAGACATAGGCTTCACAACATGTGCAACCGCACATACCTTTTATAACAATTCGAGGACCAACGCCCCAACCGTTTCACTTTTTCCGCACTCAGACCCCTGGCTGTAGCCTCTGTAGCAGCCCCTATCCGTAAAGAGTGGGTCCCAAAATCGCACGGGTTCAAGCCCGCGGCTGCGATTGCCATTGTTAGCACCCGCTGAAACTGAAACCTAGTCAGTGGGGTAGCATCGGCGTGCCTCAGCAAGCTTCCCCCCCATGATGCCACCCTCTGCGCCAAATACTCCTCAACGCATGCTACCGGGCACATGGGAGATCCCGGAATCCGCTGAACCACTACACTGTCCCCGATCGCTTTCTGAACGGTCTTCGACCTGGCAAATGAGACAACCATTGTCTCCCCCTTAATTTGAATGTGCTCACGGCACAGACCTCCCCCCGTATCCTGCTTGTTCCTCGCTACTAGCTCGCTTACCCGCATAGCCCCATGGAATGCTAATGCAAAAGCGGCCCGGAATAGCACTGTCTCTGATTGAGATGAACATGTCGCAGGGAGTACGGACAGTAACAAGGCCAACCTTTCAAGACCTATCGGGTGTCTCTCATCCACTCTGCAACCCTCACGGCGTTGCCACCCACGCATCGCCTTCTGCACCAAGAAAGACACCGTGGGATCCTGTATGCCATGGGCCCGTGCCATGAAAGAAATGGCGGCCCGGTGCCTATTGGCCGTAGCCACTGACTTGCCTGCCTGATGTAATGATAGCAAAAAATTCAGGACATACTCTTCTTGGCCCCAAAGCTCCCCCATAGCTGAACCCAAAAAGGACAAATAAGAACGGAACGCCCCTTCATAAGCCTTCCTTGTCCTGGGTGCTAGACTCTCTCCCACGAGGTCTTGTAGTCCGGGGCACCGAGAGACCAGACGGCTTCGGGAAATGGTGCCGCCACCGGGTCCGCTGAGGGCAGAAAACCCCAGAAGGCCTGCATACGGGAACGAGAAAGCGCATCAGCTGCCTGATTTAACACCCCTGGCACATGTCTTGCCCTAAAGTGGACGTTTAGTCTCATACACAGCAAGACAATTTCCTTCAACAGTCTCAAAATCCATTTACAGCGTGCTGCCTGACTATTGATACACTCAACCACGGTCATATTATCCGACCAGAACACTACAGATTGATCACGAAACCCCTCAGGCCATGTTGTTAAGGCCACCAAAATAGGGAATGATTCGAGAAACCCAATGTTACTTGTGAGCCCACTCTCATGCCACCATGACGGCCATGTTCGTGCTGACCAGTGATTGCCAAAGCCCACACTCCCCGCCGAGTCCGTCCACAACCCCAGTTCCTCGGAGGAAACCGCTGGTTTGTTCCACACCACACGACCGTTGAAATCCGCCAGGAATGCTAACCATATGCGCATGTCCTGGCGGACCTCTGCCGAGAGTCTTGTGCGGTGATGCCCTTCCTTCAGGCCAACCATGGCTTGAGCAATAGAGCGGGAAAAAGGGCGAGCCATTGGTATCACTCTAAGGGCGAAATTCAACTGACCCACAGTCTGCTGCAACTGATGCAAATTCACCTTCGTCTCGCTAATACATTTTTCAAGCGAGGCCTTCAATTTCATTACCTTTTCCCCGGGCAACCGGAAGCACCCCTCTTCGGAATCGAGCTCTATTCCAAGAAACTCGAGCGAAGTAGACGGCCCCACTGTCTTACCTGGTGCCAATGGCACGCCAAAGTGTTTCATGAGATCACAAAATTCAATCAAAGCCTGTGCACATTCCGTGTCCCCGGCTGCCCCCAGGAACAGAAAATCGTCAAGATAATGCATCACATGTGTAAACCCCGTTGTTCTTGTGAACGCCCATTGCAGAAAACTACTGAATTTCTCAAAATACGCACAAGAAATGGAGCAACCCATTGGCATACACATATCCATGTAATAGCGTCCCTGAAACGTAAAACTAAGGAGACGCTGATCGTCTGGGTGTACCGGGAGCAACCGGAACGCTGACTCGATGTCTGATTTGGCCATCAGCGCTCCGGGCCCCAGGCGATTCAACATGGCGACGGCTTCATCAAAAGATGCGTACCGCACCGAACAAACTCCCGGGTCAATCGCATCGTTCACCGAAAGACCCCTCGGAGCTAACAAATTATGTATCAACCTGAATTCCCCTGGGTCCTTTTTGGGGACCACTCCCAGAGGTGAACAAACAAAATTAGCAACAGGCGGCATGTCATATGGGCCGGCGACCCGACCTCGGGCCACCTCCTTCCCAACCTTTGCTTGTACCACCGCCGTATTCTGGAGAACCGACAATTGGTTCTTACATTGCGCTTGTCCCTGAAAATCCCCCGCCGGGATGCGGAAACCATATGAAAAACCATCTCGCAACACCCCAGCGGAGGTATGATCCGGATATTCGTTCAACCAAGGAATCATTGCCATGATATCAATCGGGGTAGGAAGGGGCGCCCCTCGGACTATGTCAGACCTGTTTGGCGCCCCCTCTACTTCCCGGATCACCATTTTTGCCTCTGCACATGGTCTCGGGATGCGAGGACTGCCCACACCCAGCGCATTCATGCCTAAACCTGCAAGATCCCTGCGGCCTAGTACATTTGCCTCTGTTAAAATTCCAGCAGACCCCTTTTTTACCAGAGTTGCCATTACTCCTTGTGTGCTGATCACTGCTTGATCCCGCCCGAAAGGGCGCCCCAGATGAATGGCGGGAAGACTCGACCATATTCCCCCCTAAAGATGGCGACTTCGCTGTGCCTGACTTCTCCAATTTCTGCCAGGAAATGGAGTCGAAACAATCCCACGTCAGGGATGAGTCGTGCTCCTTGGACTTACGAAAAATGCTATCGTAATAAAGCCATTGATTGCCACTATATGTTCCATAAAATTCCATGATACGAGTCTGATACACGGCCAATCCCACCAACAATTCGGGCCTACGTTCCCCCATAATTGCAATGAACATTCCAAACGCTCTGCCCCAATTGTCACTCGATTCCTCGACTCTGAAAGCGGCCATCTTAGCGCGCCATACACTAGGATGCAGAAACTCCTTTTGATTTTTAACATGTTCAATCTCATAATGATCGGTCAACAAGGTAAACATGTTCACGTATTTGTCAGCCCATATCCTTTCTTTTACCTCAACCGGGATATGCTGAACAACTTTTTCCCTCCTTGAAGGTATCGATCCCTCCCCCGCAATCGGTAGCGGCTGCTTACCTGAACCGGCCACTGTGACCGTAGTTCCTGCCGAACCAACGCCCGATACTTGTTGTTCCACGGGAGCCTGCGGGGAAACAAAAGGAGATGGTGCCTTCGCAGCATCTTTCGATTGCCGCAACTGCTTCATTATTGCCCTGGCTTCTTCCGCCGTGGCCCCCTCATTCTCTTTGCCTAACCATGCCGCCAACTGGGCAGCCAGCTCAGGAGGCATATCCTCCCCGTTCACTGGAGTGACTACCACAGGGATCGGTTGGCCCACATCTGGGAGGTGCTTCGGGAACCGGGGCTTCCCCCCCCGACGCTCCCTTCTTGGCCCTTCTACCCCTCCCGCTCGGGACCACTCCCGGCAATGCTGGGCCGATGACTCTCTTAGGCCCCCCCACACCATTCATTACTGCCATCTGTTTTTTCATATCCGCCATGTCTTTCATCAGCATACGAAGCATCTGATCAGTCCCGATCCTCTTTCCGACCTTCTTGCTAGGCATCGTCCACGTATACTCCTCAAAAGATCCTAGGCAGAAAACTCCGAACTCACTGAAAGAAGAAACACACGGTTAATTCTCAAAAATGGCTCTTCGTTCCGTCTCGAGCTCACGTGCAACGGGGAGGTGCAGCTTCAGAGCACAGGAACAAGAGGATGCTTCTTTGGCTTGTCGCTCCTTTTATCCTTCTTCGGGCGGGCGTGAACCCGCCTCCAATCCGCTTCCTGGGCGTGGCTAGCGGTGTTGGTGTCTAGGACAACCCCCTCTTGGGCGGGAAAAGGCGCGCCCCGGCTACGCCGCTTTGGGCATACCAGCCGAGACTCGCCTCCCGCCCAAAAATGGCTTCCCGGGGGGATCGGGGTACTCCACCATACGTTCGGGGGGACCGAGTGGTCGCCCCTTTCCAAACGTAATGCTTGCTTTTGTACACTTAAAAAAGCAAAAGGTACTAAAAACAGATTACGACGTTCTCTTTGGGGGAAAACATTTAATTGTCTTTGGAGATCTGCTACAACTAACTCCTGTAAAAGGAGAACCAGTGTTTAAAACTCTTCTACATGAAGACACTAAGAAATCTTTGGGAAGTATTGGAAATGTGAATCTGTGGTTACATTTTGAATATAAAGAACTCACTTAGAATATGCGACAAGCAAGAGATGAAGATTATGCAAATATTCTAAAAGATGTAAGAATTGGTGTTGTAAGCAAACATGGTAAACAAGCTTTTCAAAGTTGTCTACTAAAGAACTTGTTTAGAAATGAAAACACACCAGCAGAAGTAATGTACAAGAATATGAAAGAAAAAAAGTCTATAGTTTGCTAAATGCCTACAGTGGAAGAGTGTTATACATTTAATAGAGAGCATATGAAATTGAAAAATCAATGAATAGTTCACATTGAAGCTATTGATAAAATCGAGCATCAAGGAATAACAATTGTTCTTTCAGAAAAACTACAGACTGAATTGAATTCTTTGGAAAAGTCTGTATCAAAAACTGCTGGCTTAGAAAAAAATGTAGATGTATGTTTAAACTGTCGCGTAATTTTGAAGCATAATCTGAATGTAGAAGAAGGTTTAGTGAATGGAGCAATGGGGAAAGTTGTTGATTTTGTGAAATATCAAAATAGAAATGGAATTGAATTTTTGGAAGTTAAATTTGATCAGATTGCAGAGGTAAGACAGATTCAATGTTCTGCCGCACGTTTTTTGCTTGTAAAAGACTTGTATGCTCGTAGAAAACAGTTTCCCTTCTGTTTAGCATATGCAATAACTATTAAAAAATCACAAGGTTCAAGTGTAGATAATGCTTTGGTTATTGTTTAAAGAACTGTGTTTAAAGAGGGAATGGTATATGTTGCATTATCTCGAGGTAGAACGTTGTCTGGTTTTTATTTCATTGATTTTGATGAGAACATTTGAGAATGCTTTATGCTCCCCATTTAGGTGAATATCCTATTTATGAGCAACGTGTTGTGTGTTCAAAATGCAAACATGTTGGGAGCGTGGCCAAGATGGCGACCGGGACGGACGTGTGTTAGTGGAGCTCCTGTCCCGATTCCTCTCCCAGGCCCTTCAATAGCACTCAAGAACCCTCAAGCAAATCAGCGGGGCTCTGGTGAAACCGGACTACATGACCTGGTCAGGCGGGAGAGGCCGGTGACAGTTTCCCGAGGCTGCGGAGCGCAGCTGGATCTCCCCACGGCCTAGCCTTCGGAAGATGGCGGCAGCGGTCGTGGAGTAGCAGACGCTGATCCTTCCTGGAGGTGCGGGGACGGCGGAGCACCTGGAAGCCCGGACGCGAGCTCCGTTGTGGATCGCGGCGGCGGTGCCTGGAGGGAGGCCGATCGGCGGGGGGTTCCCACAGCACCTGGGTGGAGGCGCCCACTCGGAGAACACACGGCAGAGAGCCCGGCGCCCGGACCCGCGGTGAGTCTCCTCCCCGCACATAGACCACTGCCGCTCTGCGACCTGCGGCTGCACGGGGGAAGACAGGAGAGCTCTGCGTGGAGGGGGAGGCAGGCTCTCCGGAGCTCCGATCCCAACCCTGAGAGACACGGGTTGAGGCCACAAATGAACCGGCTCCCGCCAACATCCCAAGGCGGCGGCTCACCACTGCAGGCCTCGTCCGGGGGCGACGGCGTGACGCTGGTGTCCGGCGGCGAGGTGATATCCTGAGGGCCACGTGGCCGGAAGTCCCGAAATTTAGCCCCAGGCTAGCCGGCCTGCCGGGGGAGGACCTTGCTGCGACAGAGCTGAGCCACCCCTGCAGGGAAAGCGTCGGGTCGCAGGTCCTGCAAGCAATCAGCAACACATAGTGCAGAGGCTGGAGGCACCGATGGTCAGTTGGGCACGGGTCAGGGGCTTCGGAAGTGGCGGTATTGGCATGGGCCACGGGTCTGACGCACGGGGACCACACAGCTTGGGACCGTTTCTCTGGCCGCACACCTATCCCGCCAAAATCTGGTCATTACGGACTTTTAGTCTAAATGTGTCAAAAATAGACCAAATGAATGAGAAATTTGATTAAATTAAATTGAAATCAAACACATAAAAAAAGCATTTGCTGTTCTCTATATAGGGTTGGGTTACATGAGGAAATGAAATATAAAATTTGATTCATCCAAATACAATAAATTGGGTATAGGATGCGATAATTAAATGGTCTCATCCATGAAATAACATTATGCTAGCAGAGTCCTAGGCATCATTTTGCTTTATAATAGTATTTATCTACCCAGATGCCTTTGGTTTACCGGGTTTCCCCTGTTTTTTGAAGAAGCATTACGGACTTTGCAGCGCAGGCCAGCGACAAAGCCCAGTCCCTAAAAGCATCAGAGGACTACATATCTTTGCACGAGGAGAACCACGCAGCCTCTTCGGCGTCCACAAGCGGCCAGGTGGCTGAGTCTGCACGGATTGCTTCTTGATGGGAGAGAGGGCTTGCGGCCCTCGGGGTCGGCGGACCCACGCAACATTTCTTCAGGGCCACAGAGAGGGGGCCGGACAATCACAGACATGTTGACAAAAGGCACCCAGAAAGGTGAAAAGAGCCCGGGGACCATGGCGCTGGGGAAAAACGCCACGGGCGAGAGGAGGACAAAGCCCCCATCACTAAGTCTTTTTTAGAGTCTCTTTTCAACACGCTGAGGGGCGATTTCCACACCCTAAAACAGGACATGGTGAGCAAATTTAGGGACATACGGAAAGAGGTGGACGGGCTGGGTGAACAAGTGGCTGCGGTGGAGGAGGCTGACCACACTAGGAGTGAAGAGATAGATCAGCTACAGCAGGAGGTGGTACGTCTCCGAGACCAACAAGTAGACTTACAAGAGCACGCAGAAGACCTGGAGAACCACTCCCGCAGAAATAACATACCAGACCGGGGCGTGCCGCTTCAGGCAGAAGGGAAAGATATCTCCCTCTTCTTGCAAGGCCTTTTCCGCGATGTCCTGGATGAGGGGGAGGATTTTGAAGTACGCATTGACAGGGCGCACAGGGTGGGCCTGGCTCGCCGAGCGCCCACCCCCCGCCGGATATTCTGGCGTTCCTTCCAGACTTTCCCCTAAAAGAACGCATCCTCCAGGCAGCCCGCAAGAAACAAGCCCTCCGCTACCAGGGTCACCAACTAGCCCTCTACCAAGATCTCTCAGCGATTACCCTGCAGAAGCGCAAGACCTTCTGGGCTACTGCCCTGCTGCGAGAAAAGGGAATCCCCTACTCATGGGGCCACCCATTCCGATTAATCTTTAGGTGGAACGGTATTCTCCAGCAACTTCGCTCCTTCAGCAACACGTGTGCCATGCTGGGCATGGACAAAGAAGAAGATAAGAATTCGGGAGCTCCTCCAGACCGCCCTTCGAGCAAGGACTCGCTGAGGTCCTCCAATGGCGGATGGCAGCGGGTGGGTCGACGTCGCTCACCAAAGCTGTACCTCAAGCCAGATCCGACATCAGTGGCACAAGCGAAGGTGGAGGCAATCGTGGAGCTATTCAGGGACACGGCGCCTACCGACTGAGAACATGGGACACTGGGGGTGCCTTGGATGCCTCACTCTCTGCAAGTCAGTACGGGGGGGTTCTTATCCTTTGCTTCAAAGTCCAAGGGTCTGGGGGGGAAAGGGGGGTGCCATTAAGGTTGGCACTGTCACATACTTGAATACTTAAGCTTAAGGACTCCGGAGGCCTGAACTGTGATTGGATAGGTCGAGGACTATGTTTTGGTAGGGATTTACTCAGTTGGGGTTGGGGAAGGGGGCTGTTGGGGAAGGGGGTTGCTGGGAGGGTGGAAGGGGGAAGGGAGTTTTGGGTGGGCCGGTTCTGGGGACAGGGGGGAACTCCCGGTGTGGTTCATCCGAGGCAGGGTAACATGGGTCTGGGAGTCCGGAGACCTCCTGACGCACACTGAAATCCTCACACCTTCCATGTATGGCGGACTCCAAGTTAAAGGTTCTTACCTTGAATGTTAAGGGGCTTAACAACCCCATCAAACGTAGGGCCGTCCTGTCCTACCTAGAGAACTCTAAGGCAGAAGTGTGCCTACTTCAAGAAACTCACCTGCTCCCCAAAGACTGGCACAGGATGCGCTCAAGGGCCTTCCTGTTCCAATACTACTCTTCAACACCTGAGAAAAAGGCAGGGGTGGCCCTTCTAGTGGTGCGACACTTCAAAGGGCAGGTAGGAGGTAAGGTGGCCAAAATTAAAGGGAGATTCGTAGCTTACAACCTCCAGATAGGTGGGTTAGCGGTGGTCGTGGGGTCACTTTATGCTCAAAACTCTAAACAAGAACCATTTCTTAAAGGAGCCCTGGCAGATGCATTAGCATCCAATACGAAATCCATACTGGTGGGTGGAGACACTAACCTGGTGATGGACTCCAGCAGGGACAGGTCGGGCCATCGATTTGGGTTTGCGGGTGCGATCTCTGTGGAAGGGGGCCAGTGGCTAGCGGACAGGGGGTTTGTAGACCCGTGGAGAAGACAGCACCTCTCCACTCTGGGCTACACTGTTTATTCACAGGTACACCACACATATGCTCAAATTGATCACTTCTTTGGAAACACTGAATTGGCCCCTCTGGTTGATGACATCGAGGTTCTTCCGGCAGCACTCTCCGATCACGACACACTCATGACACACATTCGAGTCCCACGAATCACAATGCAGAAAGGCAGATGGCGCCTCGAAGAAGCCCTCTTGCAGTGCACAGGGGTCAAGCAACAGCTTCATGACCGCATTACTGAATACCTGCGCATGAACGATAACCCTGAGGTCCCACTGACAGTGGTGTTGGAAGTGCTTAAGGCGGTGGTGAGGGGAGACTTAATCGCTGTGGCCGCTTCGGAAGCCAGGGAACTGAGAGACAAGCGACAATCCCTTTCCGCGCAGGCGCTTGAGCTGGAACGGGCTCATAGTCGAACCGCGGCCCCTAGGATCTGGCGCCAACTCAAAGCAGTTAGGGCCCAGCTCGGGAGCCTAGACCTGGACAGAGCAGAATACGCGGCTCTTCGCTTACGCCACACGTACTTCGTAGGCGGCGATAGAACAGGGCGCTTACTTGCGAGCCGCCTCAAGGCCAAGACTCTGCGCGCCAAAGTCTCCTCCATTCAAACCCAAGAGGGGCACATAACTTAAGGGGACTGCTGAGGCCTACCTAGAAGAGGCGACAATCACACCTCTCAATGAGGCTAATCTGGGCTCTCTAGATGCACCTATCAGGACGGAAGACGTTATCTCTGCGATCGTGCGCCTTAAGACGCTCAAAGCTCCGGGACCCGTTGGCTTCTCGGCCGGCTTTTATAAAGCCTTCTGCCCCTTATTGGCACCACTACTAGCCAGACTGTTTAATTCCTTACAGGGTAAGGGCTCTATCCCCCAGGATATGCTGGAGGCCGACATTGTAGTCCTTCCCAAAATGGGCAAGGACCTGTCTCAATGCGCGGCCTACAGGCCCATTTTGCTCCTCAACCTGGACCTCAAACTATTCACCGGCATACTGGCGGCGCGACTTGGTCCCTGTTTTCCAGGTTTCATTGAGCCAGACCAGGCGGGTTTGATCCTGAACAGGCAATGCGCGGACAATACTAAGCGCCTGCTCCACATCATAGACAAGGCCCACTTCAACGACTCGAATGCAGCCCTCTTATCTGTAGATGCGGAAAAAGCATTCGATAGGGTTGACATGGGGGTATCTTGATGCAGTCTTGGCGCGGTTCGGGATGGGAGATCGATTCCGCACATGGGTCGCTAGTTGCTGCACGGCCCCTCAAGCGGCAATCAGCGTTAACGGGGTGCGCTCCCGGCCATTTGACATCCAAAGGGGCACCAGACAGGGGTGCCCACTCTTGCCCCTACTGTTTGTGTTATACATCGAACCATTCATGCAGAGGGTCAGGGATAACCCGGCCATTGTCGGTGTTCCTTTCGGCGGGAAGCCTTAGACCATAAGTCTTTATGCAGATGATATCCTCGCAGCAGTAGAAGATCTCTCGAGGTCAGTCCCGGCATTCCTGATGGAGATGGAGAAGTTTGGAAAAGTGTCGGGTTTCAAGATGAATGTCGAGAAATTGGTGATCCTACCATTGGGGCGGAACGCCCGCACGACTAAGCGCGATCCGTGGCGCTACAGGGGCCTTTCGTCCTGGATGTCGCTGCCATACCTGGGTATCTCCCTGACACCGAGCACGGCCCAAACCGTCGAACAAAACTACACGGCACTGCTCGCTGAACTGCAGGGTGATCTGACACGTTGGCGTCGGCAGCCACTCTCCTGGCTGGGGCGAGTGCCGGCAATCAAAATGTCAATATTGCCAAAAGTCTTGTACTTGTTTCAAACCCTCCCGGTGACACGGCCGATAGGACTACTTAAGAAACTTCAAGACAGCATAAAGCACTTTGTTTGGGCTTGTAAACGACCGCGACTCCGCAGGGACCTGAACGCGCGCGCCACATTGGAGGGCGGCCTGGGGGTCCCCGACCTGCTTCGCTACTTCCAAGCAACGCAACTCCGGTACCTTCTGGAGTGGAGTCGACCTGAATTGGAAAAAAGATGGCTATTTCAGGACCGAGCAAAGGGCCAAATGTCCTTGTGGAAGGTTCCATTCTTGAAACGCACCGATAGGCCCTTGTAACTTAAAAGATCACCCATCACACGAACAGTGATGCAGGTATGGGACATGGTAGAGGTTACACATGGTCTCACCACATTTCCATCCCCGATGACGCCCCTGTTTGACAATCTGGCCTTTCAGCCGGGCATGGTCCCCGGGTCGTTCCCACAATGGAGGTCATCGGAGTGCAAGACGGCTGGTGATCTCTTCGACCCTGATGGCTTCATGCAAATACACACCCTACAAGATTACTACACGCTCCCCCAGATCGGCGATTCCAATATTTCCAGATCAGGCACTGGCTGACCGCGAGAGAGGTGTTGCCCCATGTGAGCAGACATATCACAGCTTATGAAAAGTAGCTACACACGAAAAGGACGAATAAACAGGTGATCACGGACCTGTACAAATTGCTCGGCCCACCCCCTTCCACCTCACGCTCAGCGGGCCAAAAGCAATGGGAACGAGAACTGGATCGCTCCTTTACGGACAAAGAGTGGCAGGACATTTACTTCAGGGCCCACCACACTGCCCAAAACTTAGCTAGCAGAGAATCAGCAATAAAAATAGCATACTACTGGCACCTGACGCCTGCACGATTACATAAAAGCAATCCGCGCAGGGATCCGACATGCTGGAGAGGGTGCGGCCATATAGGAACACTCACTCACATGCTGTGGGAATGTGCGGACGTGAAGGAGTACTGGGAACAAGTGCTACGCAACATAGATAAGCACTTTGAGACGGAGATCCCCGGATTTCCAGCATATGCACTGTTAGGTCTTCCCAACGCAGTCACATTCCCCCTCAAAACACGCAGAGGGAAGCAGATGGGGCTGGCAATGGGGGCTGCCACACAACATATCCTATCACTATGGGGCACCAAGAGAACACCCACACACACAGGGTGGCTCCACAGGCTATGGTACATAATGGGAATGGAAAGGATACAAGCATCCCTCACTCAGACACGGGACACATTCCTGGACACGTGGCAACCTTTGGTCGCTCTCTCCTGTCGGACGAATTTAACAAACTCACATGCCCAAAATACCTCAGGGTGCTTCACCTGCCAGACGAATTCAGGAAGGGCGCAGAGACCTCAACATAAACCTCACACTGTATATATACCTCAAAACGCTTGACGGCTGCTTACTGACCGAACCGGGGGGAGGGATACGGGAGGCAAGGGGTGGGGGGTCAGGAGAGGAGGGGAAGTTGGTTGTTGATGGGTTGAATAACGACATTGTCGGCCGGATCCGGGCCCTCACCCACCTTCATGGACACATTCTCCTGCATCGATGTGAGGCTTGTCCTCGGGCGGGAGGGGAGGGTTGCCGGGTAGAAGCTTGGGGGGTTCTTTGCACTACTCCTTTGCTGACTTGTCATATGTTTGATGTCACAAAAATTACTAAAAATGATTTAAACTAAAGAAAATGCAAACATGTTGAAGAGTTAACTATAGTTGAAAAGCAGAAAGAAAATCAACAGAAAAGAAAAGATGTAAAGAAGCAGAAAATACAAACAAATGATGATGTTGTTGGATACCAATTAGAAAATGCTTCTGGTGTCAACTGCTATGGTAATGTTATTCTAAATGTTATATTTTATCTTGAAGATGTTTGTGGTGAAATTATGGAAAGTCAGGAAAAAACTTTATGTTCTGCATTTTATACTTCATTTCAAGAATTGAGAACATTCTGCTTCTGGTAATCCCCAACTGTTGGATACATGTACTGGATCTTTACCGTTCAGTGCTAACATACAGCAAGATGCACAAGCATTTCTGATGGTTATGCTTGGAGTACTAGAAGATGAAGGAATTTAGATTGAGAGTTTATTTGGACTCAGTTACAAATGGGAACATAAATGTGAAGAGTGTTTATTATCTTCAAGGACTATACTTGTCAGAGAACGATTTTTATATTTAACAATACCTGACTGCAAATCTGTACCATTTTCCAAATTAGTAAAAGAAGCTGATTATGAGATGATGTGTTCTCATTGTAAATCAAGAATGCTATCTACAATATGCCTACAAAGATATGGAAAATATTTTATTATAATGCTGCAACACTGTCGACCAATTGGATGAAAAGTGGAAACCAAAATTAATTTTTTGTTGCTAATCAAGTATCTATTTCCGGAAGACCTTCTTCAACAGTTGCTATTGTTTTCCATGCTGGAAGTACTACTACAAGTGGACAGTATACAGTTTATTTAAAGTGTAATAATGGATGGAGTCACTGCAACTATACACACTTGGAAATGAAACCGAGATTGCCTTAGGAATTACCCAACTGATACTTCATTTTTCTGAAACAAAGATTTTAGATACACCATTCGGCTTCAATGGGAAGGTGTTTAGATCTTTAAGGAATTCATACTGGATGCTTTCAAAGCAAAATTTTTGATACATTATCTGGCGTATTGGGAAAATGTGCAGAGAAACTATGTAAGATCTTTAAGGAATTCATACTGGATGCTTTCAAAGCAACATTTTTGATATATTGTCTGGCGTATTGGGAAAATGTGCAGAGAAACTATGTAAGATCTTTAAGGAATTCATGCTGGATGCTTTCAAAGCTAAATTTTTTATAGATTATCTGGTGTATTGGGGAATGTGCAGAGAAACTACGAAGTAAAGGTAAGATTTGAACATTTGAAGTAGTATTGGATATGTTATTTGTGTTGATTTTGTATTACATTTGGGAAAGTTAGTTTTATTTTTTAACAATCTAGTTGATTAGTTTTTTTTCCCTGCTGTTTCTGATGAAACAACACTGACATCACTGTGAATAGTGAAGTTAAGTAGTAGCTGATGACAGCAAAAAAAGGGAAAGAAGTGTTATCTGAACGTTAAATTGTTCTGTATTATTTATAAACTCATTGTTATTTGTGAAATGTGTTATGTTACATAGCACTTTTGCAGTTCATTTTATGTAGTTGAAAAGTTAGAAAAACACTACTAATGACAAATACACAACAGTAGTTCGATATTTAAAAAAACTTTGAAATTCATTGAAAAAACCATAGGTTTTAAGGACGTTATACTTAGAAAATAGCATTTAAAAACCTTTGAAATTCACTGAAAAAACCATAGGATTTACAGACATTATAGTTAGGAATTAACATTTAAATAACCTTGGAAATTCAATGAAAAAAAATAAGTTTCAGGGACATTATAGTTAGTTAGACTTTTGACTCATATAAAACCATAGAAATTCGCCTATTATAGATAGTTGAGCAAACTATATCTTGCGCGCCCGCGATGCACTGATGTTGATGTCACATATTACATCACTCATGACATGGTCAGTGACATCACTTATAACATCACTCATATAATGTATGAGAAACATGTATAGGAGTAGAAATGTTTGTTTATAAATGAAGTGCATTGGCTATATATATGTAAAGAGTATAAATGATAGGTATTTGGAAAATTAAACAGTCAGTAAAATATACCAACAAACGTACTTACATATAGAACGACCCCCCCACATACGGACCTGCTTTACTATCACATATAACTCACCACTAAGTTAGGATGTAGCTAAGGCAGAGGGCACACTCCTATGTCTATAGAAGCTAGCACATGTATTTAGAAGTTTCTTTGAGCTTTATATGCACATTAAGTTGAATCATATGTAAGCACATATGAAAGGGGAAAACTGCTAATACATCACCTCAGGCAGTGTTACAAGCATTTACACTTTCACTCACATGCACAGACACAACGCTTATGTATATAGAACTAATAGAGGCAGTGAGACACTTACTTAATGTTGCAAATTCAGTGAGCGCGTCATTAGGTATCGGGATAAGACAGAGCTTACCGGAATATCAGCTGTCATAGATGCGGGGAACATGGAAGTGCCAAAAGACTACATCTCCCATGATCCTCCAGCATGCGACGTGAAATGCTCGCACAATACAGAAAAGGATGACGGACCTTCTGTCCGTATCGGAAATTCTTTGTTTTGTCTCTGAGCAAGGAGGACGCCTTGTTTTTCTCTGGGTTTGGAATTGAGGAAGGGGAGCTGTGATCCACTCTCCTTGGATTCTTCGCCTTGTTTTATTGTGGCTGTGAGACTTCCTCGCTTTGCCTGCTTGCCCCGGTGAGGTAGGGATGCCTTGCACTGAAAACAGTGTACTCCTCTCTGTGTCTGGATCCTGTTCTACTTCCCAGTATGATTAAACAAAGTGGAATCCACTCAGAGAGTGGTGGTGGTCCCTAAAGTGATGGGGAACACACAGTGTTGTTTAAATGCCCCTCACACACCAACAGGCCCCTTGGTGTCATGCTTCATCGTCGGGGCCTTCGCACCCCTCTACGGGATGCGGCGTGCTGCGACTCACGACTACGTAGGAGCACTAAGCAGTGAACTATGTGAGGGAGTGTGTTTCTAAAGGAAAGTGTGAGTGAAGTGAGGTGAAAAAAGTGAGTTACTTAAAAAATACCTGGCACGTAGGGAAAAAAATAATTTATTAAGTCCTCGGCTGGTATTATTACAAAAGTGCAGAGTGGGGTTGTAGGTATACGTATTAGGGTATTACAACCACTTAGAGTGTCAACATGTTTCGGAGCGCAGGGGCTCCTTCTTCAGGACAAGGATAAGCACGTATCCCCACCTTACTCACATGTAAATGTAAAAGTGTTGAAGGAAATTACAAAAATGTGTAATGTACCTAACAATGTTTTGTATAGGTGAGTTTAGTTGCGCCCAATAGGCGTTTGGAGAGAACCTGTAAAGAAAAGACACAATAAACACAATGGTCTAGGGTTCAAGAACTAAGGAAAAAAAATGATCCTCTTAGTACATAGGGGTGAAAGGTAGAACCCACAATGAGGTTCAAAAGACCCTGTAAAAAAGACATTCAAAATTTTGAGAACATTAAAAAGGACAAACACAGCAACGTACAGACATATAATCACAATGTAGAAGCTCTCCCTGGTTAGGTGGAAGAAGAGGGAGAGGGTGACCGGCTAAAGGCTTACTTATTGTTCTCAGTCTGATAACCTCATGAGCCTATGTGTGGTATTGGGGGGATCCTTCCATACTGCTCAGTTAAGCAACCTAAAAGGTATTTAATAGTGGGTTTTAGTTTGTCTGAAGCACAAACTGTTTAAAGCACCAAAGTAGTACTAGTTGTTCTAACCCTACTCACGGTTACTGCAAAGCTAGTCGCCTGCCTTCCCCTCAAAGCTGCTCCGATGAAGTGAGCGTTTGGTTGTACCGTTACCCTATTTATACTCTTTTGTTTGGTAATTAGTGAGGAAAATTGAATAATGTGAATCGGAAGCCTGCCCAAATACGGAGTTTTTAGCCCTCTGGATCCAGAATTGCGAGCCCGACTGGGTTGGGAGTCGGTAAAGGACGAGCATGCGTGCTTCAAAACAATACCGACGGTGTTAATGCGCATGCGCGAACTGGGATTTTGAACACGCATGCGCGAAGTTCTTTACACTAATCGAATGCGAGGCAAGCGCGAAAAAAGGGATATGAACGTGCATGCGCGAAGCCCTAATACTAATCGAATGCGCTGTTCTTGGATGAGAGTGATGCTTCAAGATAAGAAGACACAGGCAATATTGCGGGCAAAAGCATATGGAGAGTATGGCTATGCTGAGTCATATGCTCAGAGTTGAAATTAAATAAACGAATAAGCCTACTAATTAGTAGGATAATTCTTGAAAAGAGCGATGTTATCAAGGGTAAATGTGGAGGAGTGGGGGCTCATGATCACAATGATAACAGTAACAGGAGGCAGTCAGTGGATAAATAGGCCCAGTTCATATGCCACAGACAAGTGATAAATAAAAGATGGCATGGTGTTATTCATCGTAAAAGGTTCCATGGAATAGAGTCATTGAGGCCGGTGGTATCGGTCCCAAGGCGGAACACCCACCGTTGCTCTTTTTCCAAAAGTCCTACCTCTGAAGGTAACTGTTCGATCACCGTCCACTGTAACTCATTGACACAGTGTTGATGTTCAAGAAAGTGGGCTGACATTTTTGTTGTTGACTTTTTGCACCTGATGTTACTTTTGTGCTCGTTAATTCTTACTTTTACTGGTCTTGTTGTCATTCCCACATACTCTTTTCCGCATGGACATGTGATCAAATACACAACATTCTTGCTGTTGCAATTAGTAAATGTACGTTGTTCCCAGTTAGTGCCATTGGAAAAAGTAAGGGTTTGGCTTTTTTTGGTAAGATGACAGTTATTGCAGTTGCTACATGGATGGTGGCCCTGTATCCCTTGTAGTCTTGGCTGTTTTTCTCTGACTGGAGGGGGTCTTGTATGGACAAGCATGTCTTTCAAGTTCCTACCCCGTCTGTGTGCAAACAGTGGTTTTTCCAGTGATAGAGTACCACTTGTAAGTATACGCCAATGTTTGTTGACCAGTTTGGCAACCTGGTTGGTTACTGGGCTGTATGTGGTAACACAAACTGTTCTATCTGTTTGGTTGTCTTTTTGTGGGTTGTCTTCCAAGAGGGCCTCTCGGTTGTTGTTCCTGGCTCTTTTCATAGCTTTTTGGATCACCTGGTCAGGGTATGTTCTTTGTCTCAGTTTCTTGCTGAGGTCCTTCGCCTGACTTTTGTATTTTGCAATGTCGCTGCAATTCCGACGCAGGCGAAGGAACTGCCCATATGGTAGGTTCTCCCTCAGGTGACGTGGATGAAAACGGTCAAACCTGAGGAGACAGTTCCTGGCCGTGGGTTTCAAATGGGTCTCTGTTTTCAAGAAGCCTGCCTCATGATAAATGTTCAGGTCCAGAAAAACCATGGTATTGTTTGACATTTGGTGGGTGAATTTAAGGAATGCGTTCTGGTTGTTCAGCCAATGCATGAACTCAGAGATCGAGTTCTCATCACCTTCCCATATCACCAAGATATCGTCAATATATCTTCGCCATGTGTGGATCCTGCCCCTGAAGGGGTTGTTGGGGTGTAGGATCTTGAAAGACTCCAGGTGATGGACATAGAGTCCTGCCAGGCTAGGGGCAAACGTGCTTCCCATGCTGGTCCCATGGCTCTGCCAAAACAGAGTGCCCTCATACTCAAAAAAGTTTTTTGTTAGCGCTAGTGAGATTCACTCCATCACTACACTGCGAGGAGTGTGGTATCTCCAATTGGTGGAATGGAGTACTTCCTCAATAATTTGTAGTGTCTCATCATGTGGGAGGCTCGTGTAGAGGCTCTCCACATCAAGGCTTAGAAGCATCTGTGCGCAATTCCGGATCCAGAGGGCTAAAAACTCCGTATTTGGGCAGGCTTCCGATTCACATTATTCAATTTTCCTCACTAATTACCAAACAAAAGAGTATAAATAGGGTAACGGTACAACCAAACGCTCACTTCATCGGAGCAGCTTTGAGGGGAAACAGTTTGTGCTTCAAACAAACTAAAACCCACTATTAAATACCTTTTAGGTTGCTTTACTGAGCAGTATGGAAGGATCCCCCAATACCACGCATAGGCTCATGAGGTTATCAGACTGAGAACAATAAGTAAGCCTTTAACCTGTCACCCTCCACCTAACCAGGGAGAGCTTCTACATTGTGATTACATTTCTGTACGTTGCTGTGTTTGTCCTTTTTAATGTTCTCAAAGTGTTGAATGTCTTTTTTACAGGGTCTTTTGAACCTCATTGTGGGTTCTACCTTTCACCCCTATGTACTAAGAGGATCATTTTTTCCTTAGTTCTTGAACCCTAGACCATTGTGTTTATTGTGTCTTTTCTTTACAGGTTCTCACCAAACGCCTATTGGGCGCAACTGAACTCACCTATACAAAACATTGTTAGGTACATTAAACATTTTTGTAATTTCCTTCAACACTTTTACATTTACATGTGAGTAAGGTGGGGATACGTGCTTATCCTTGTCCTGAAGAAGGAGCCCCTGCGCTCCGAAACATGTTGACACTCTAAGTGGTTGTAATACCCTAATACGTACACCTACAACCCCACTCTGCACTTTTTCAATAATACCAGCCAAGGACTTAATAAATTATTTTTTTCCCTACGTGCCAGGTATTTTTTAAGTAACTCACTTTTTTCACCTCACTTCACTCACACTTTCCTTTAGAAACACACTCCCTCACATAGTTCACTGCTTAGTGCTCCTACGTAGTCGTGAGTCGCAGCACACCGCATCCCGTAGAGGGGTGCGAAGACCCCGATGATGAAGCATGACACCAAGGGGCCTGTTGGTGTGTGAGGGGCATTTAAATAACACTGTGTGTTCCCCATCACTTTAGGGACCACCACCACTCTCTGAGTGGATTCCACTTTGTTTAATCACATTGCCAAGGGAGACTGAATCCACTGACTCTCTCTCTCCCCCTCTGGTTATATCCTACCTCCCAGTACTCCCGCAGTGTAGGTGGGAGATGGGCTTCCTGGTGATGTATTCGATAAAGTCCAAAGGGGCTTCGCGAGTACTTTGGTTGACACTGTTTTCGCTCCTATAAATCTCATTTGCTTTGCAGAACAAAAGACTTGGCAACGCTCTTCAAAGGATTTAGCACTGATAGAATTCTTATTGAACCCTTGAGGTTGTTTCTGGCTGTTAAACTTTATATTGTGCTATTGGTGGTACAGTGCAACTAGTTCCACAATTCCTATGCTAGGAGACATGAACTGAATGTTCCTAGCTGTTTCTTTATCGCTTTTCCTAACTTTGTGATGTCGGGTTGATTTATGGGTGTACTGTTTTCTTGACAGGGTTTCTCGTGAGAGTTTGCAGACTACCCTTGGTCCCCTGGGATGCTGTTAGGAATTCTAGAAGGGTATGTGTGACATGGCATAAATGTGATCCCAGGTAATACCATGTTGGTAATCATGATGAAGGTTATATACGGATAGTGATGGTTTCATGTATCTTGTTGCAGCACACCCTCACCACACAAGGACATATAGTCGAGTGCATTCTCTAGGAACCGAACTTTGTCTTGTGTTATTTTTCTTTACAGGTATATTGCATAGGTTTCTAAATACATGTTTAATAACTATTGAAAAAGAATTCTTAACATGTTGCGGAAGGAAAATGTGTGTGGATTATCTTTCTTGTTTTCTCAGATCTCCCTCCCAGCAGTTCCCTTCCTTCCCTTCCCCCACTTGATCACCTCGTTGATTAGTGCCTTACGACTATTCTGGCTTGGGGCTATCAAGCGGTGGACCATTCTCAGCTACAAGCCGATCCTGAGGATATTCAACCTTGAAACTTAAATAACCCATTTGAGACTGACACAGCCAAGAGATTATCGATGCCAGCCCTTACATGTAGATTTACAGAGCCATAGAGTCACAAACACAGCCAGCGATGTACTAAGAAAATTTCCTACATATAGGAACAGACCCCACAAAGGGACTTATACACTCATTCAGATAGCTAGTAAAGAAATTACACTACCAAGTGAACCATCCAGAGAAGTAGTCCTTAAAACATGTCTCAGGCCTGATGCACTTGAGCATGTACATGCAGTTCTCCTGCTAGGCCTGGTTGCCATTTAAAACCCTTTGCCAAGGATTAACCTGCTCTTCAACCACACATATCTCACCCCAAAGGTAGGTTGTACCTAGGCTACAGGTTACGCTTCGATGATCTTAAAAGCTAGCACATGTAGTTAGAAGTTTCATTGAGCTATATGCAAACTTAGATATGCTGGACAATGCTTTCAGTGATCCAAATTGAGTGACTCATATGTAAGCACATACGAAAAAAATGAGCTACTAATACATCCCATCAGAGAGTGTTGCAAGCATCTTAACTTTCACTCACATGCACAGAAACAACTCATGTATCTGCTACTAATCGAGGCATGTGAGACCCATTCCTCACTGACACACCCAAGAGACACTCCATGCCAGCTCTTACATATAAATTTAAAAAGCCACACAGTCACAAACAGAGCCAGCGATGTACTATGAAAATGTCTTACATATAGAAACATACCCCCATATAGGGACTTAAACACTCATTTAAATATATAGTAAACATCTAACACAACCCAGTGAACCATCTAGAGACGTTGATCTTCAAACA
The DNA here is from genome assembly GCF_964263255.1 of Lissotriton vulgaris. Classification (NCBI taxonomy): domain Eukaryota; kingdom Metazoa; phylum Chordata; class Amphibia; order Caudata; family Salamandridae; genus Lissotriton; species Lissotriton vulgaris. The sequence continues at coordinate 1,233,181,164 of NC_141685.1, forward strand.
TGTTTCAGGCCTGGTTAATTTGAGACTTTGCATAAAGTTCTACTGCTAGGTTGACATGGTATTTAAAATTCCTTCACAAGCTTCAACCTTGTTATGTACCACAAACAACTCACCCCTAACTTGTGCTGTAGCTACACCATAGGGTGCGCTCCTATGTGCTAAAAAGCTAACACATGTAGTTGGAAGTTTCAGTGAGCTCTAAGCGCACTTAGAGGCCCATATGCTGACTTATTCTGTCAGTGTTCCACATTGAGTTGAAACTCTTGTAGGCACGTATGAAAGGGGAGAGGTATTAATACATCCCTTCAGACAGTGATACAAGCATCTAAACTAGAATGTTATAAAATACAAATATAATCATATATGTTTGATTTTAGATGTTCATTTTGTATTGTATTACAAACAAGGAATGACGGAGAAAAGCTCAAAAGAAACAGTAGTACTTGAAAAAGTTTCAGAACAAAACAGGGACATGGTGAACAGAATACACTCCAATAGAAAAACTGCTGGTAATAGAACTGAGCAGTTTCTTTGAACATTACTAAAAAATATTAAAAAGTATGTGAACAAAAAGAACTCTTTACCAGCAACTCAGAAACAAAAAGGAGTAACTCATTTTGAAAGTAAACACCTTTCTAAAACAAGTCATCTAACAGTAGGGCAGAAACACTGCAAAGAGATAAGAGGAAACATGTTTAAAAAAAGGGTAATACAAAATGTGGTAAGAAATGTAATGCAGTATAATAGAAGATCAGTAGCTTGTAAGCAAACACAACAAATAGAAACTATAGTCGATTAAACATTTTCCTTGTAGAGAAAATTGTTCATATTAGCATTAAACAGAATGCAAACACTAGATAAAACTGTGTTGAACATAAGAAAAAGTCCGAAAAAAAGACGTGAATAAAGCCACCTTTTTTTAAATCTTTAGGTGGTGAATGGAGGCATACATCTAACACTGAACCTTTATTTAATGAAGAAAAATACCAAGATAACACATTAGTGCCTGCAGATGAAACAAATGGTTGTTATGAGGTGAAGGGTAGCACTCTCATTCCGGAAGAAGAGATGGGTCAAAGGAAGGTTGAGGAAGTGATAGCTTAAGAGTTACAGGGAAGATGTATACAGGACCCTCCATACAAATAGAATTAAAGCAGTATTTGTAGAGTTTAGAAGAAATCTGTTGATATTTTAAGAAGATTCCTTTGCAAGTTCCAAACAGAACTTTGTAAAGAAAATTGCAGTTTTGTAAGGATTAGATCCATGCAAAGTGAGAAAGTACAGTAATTTACAAGCCATTCACTAACATGTCTATCAAAGAAAGAGTGCCAAAGCACTGTTCATCATTTCAGAATGTTAACTGTTCACCACTCTGAAATGCAGACGTTAATTAGGAGACTTTACTATGTTAAAACTTCTGCACTATGTTTAGGAACAATGAATTGAGCTCTTTTGTATGGCACAGTCGCAGATGTAGAAAACGTTTGTGATGATGTTCAGTTTTGTTACTTTGGTCCTGAAGAGGAGAGTAGGGAAAGTGAGGACTTGCCATCCATTGATGTAATAGAACAGGATAATGAGATTACTATTGATAACCTGAGATAGGAAATTACAAAGTTTAACACAGTTTCCTCAGAAAAAAAACTGATATTGTATTTGTTGTTGAAGCACTCACTACAAAAGTCAAACTAGGAATGTTCATTTGTATTTAGAAAGTGAAAAATAAAACAATGATAAGTGGCAACAATTTGCTGTTTATTTATTTGTAGAAGAGTCATTAGACTTGTCCTCTCATTAAGTTATATGCAAGTACTATTATAACAAGTTAGAAGAAAACTAAATGGCAGCTAAAGCAGTACATAACAGGTTAGACTTGGTACATATTTCTCAAGAACTTGCAGTTTCAAATGTTTATAAGTCTATTCTCAACAATTTATACCCATTTCAGGTCAAAGTTCATATGGAGCCAAACACTGGGAAGCGCAATCAACTGACCTACAAAATGGCCTTAAAGTAAGAGTTGTGAATGTATCTTTAGATTATAAACAGAATATTAAAACTGTTGGTGTAGACAGAGTTGATTATGAACCACTTGTTTTTCTAGTAAATGGTGTGTCTACAAAGAAAAAAAATCTGGCAAGAGTTAGTAAATATTAGTAAAGCTAGATATGAGACATTATACCTGGTACAAATTAATGTTTATTATAAGAATGTTGATGTTCTTGAAGATACAACTGTTTACAGGATGAAACATTACCGTCAAGTGGAAAGATTGAAAACGTAGATTGATCCAGATCAGAAGAGATTTATGAACACAACAGCATTCATACTGTGCATTCAAAAGACGTTATCAGTGATATCATTGAATTATTTCAAATGAAACAAGTGAAAGGAGTTCCCATGAATATACGGGACAAAATTTTAGAATTGTGTTGCTTTCTAAAACTGTTCCTCCCTGGAGAGGGTAGGCACTTTGAATACTGCCCTATACAGCATCCGAATACAGGTAAACAAGATTATACTCAGAAGATCCAAGGTTTCGGCAGTGCACTGCCTACATATTTCATCTTCTGTTTAAGAGTGACTTGTCTGGACTTTCATATGCGGTTAACCATACATTGAAGACAGGACTTCACCTACAAAAACTTTGTGCAAACGAATTCATCAACAAAGTTCATGGTAGGGGTTAAAACTTGGAATGCAGCTTAATCAAGTTGATGGTGTACCAAAATGGAAGCAAAGAGTATTGCTATCGTCATCATGGAGAACTCAAAAGCATGTTGAGAAACAAAGGAGCACCTACTTGGTTTCTAACACTGAGTTGATTCTGATTAATTGAATGGATTGCTTAAATGTTTGCAAGAATTTAATTCAAACACAAACAACATTGAAGGGAACTCAGCTACAGAACTTTGTTTCTTGGATCCCACCAGTGTTTGCAAATATTTTAACCACAGGTTTCAAGCTGTGATGTCTTTTATCTGCAACAAAACAAATCCTCCTCCTAAAGAAGTAACTGATTTCTTTTGGTGAAAAGAGAACCAAGCAAGAGATGTTCCCCATAAACATGTGCTATTAGTAATAAAGGATGCACCAGCATCTGGGACAGATTGTGATGAGGCAGTCTGGTCTAATATCGAACAGTATGTCATATGGCTGAGATACCCGCCACCCCCTCTCAACACAATCCCCAAGAATGGGATACCGGAAACGGTTCTGAACTTTTGGAAGACGGGAGGGAGTGACCCTCCCGGCCGTATTTATTAAAATATGAAACAAAATAAAACATTAAAATAACAGTTTCATATTAATGTACAATTTCATTTCCACATTGCGATGTTTGGCTAACCTTAACATATTCTCTAATACAAAGGTTCTCCTAGCCGAACTAACATCCTACAAAACGTTTAACTTGAAATTGTACATCCTAACGTTTAAGGGCCAACGGCAAGGTCGTAACCGGTGTCAAGATCCCTAAACCAGACATATCCCCCCCACTTATGAGGGGCGACCGCACAGAGGTGTACCTCAAGTGCATTTACCAATTTCCCTTGACTTGACGGGGGCCCCAATAAACTCGACGCCATTTAAAGGTCGTCCAAGGACTCGTGTGAGGTATCTAGAAGGTAGCGTAGACCCCCTCCCAAACCCCACACAACTTACCACATCTGCCGTCGCAGATGTCCTGGCCCCGGGAAATTCCCAGGAGGGGCCCTAGCCCCTCCTCCCCAGGGAGGGGCCTATGGCCACCTTCCCTTTCGGCGTCCCCATCCTTAGAGGGGACCGCCTCCCCGTTTGAGGGGCCAATGGCCGCCTCCCCCCGGGCGCTCCCATCCATAATGGGTGACGCCCTACCTCTAGGGATCTTCTAATTCCTGCTCACCGATCATGACCTTACCGCCACAGGCCGGATAGTTGACCGGCTATCCGGACCCCCCACAAAAACTCCTACTTAAAGGTCATGGCTGCAAACTCTTTAACCAAGCTACGAAGTCTCCTATGAGTAAAGAATTCCCCACCCGGGACAAATGGACCCCATCCTCCAGATACATCTGGTCCCCCCTGATACATCCATGCGGAATAGAATGCAATGTACTCGTACGGAACAATCTACCAAGCTTGTTATTCATCTTCTTCACTGAATGGTTTAAAGCAGCCACAGAAATAGCCCCCCGCCACACCTTTCGTGGAATCATATGGGACCATGCAATGGTGCACCCTGGTACCCTTCTCGCCAACCAATTCACTGTGGATAGTATCGACTCGAGAAGTACTCGTCTACCAGTGGTAACCAAATCATTGCCCCCAAGATGCACTATGATTATAGCTGGCGGTGACCTTGTCCGCCCTAACAGACCCTCCATAAAACATTGAAACTGGTCAATACAGAGCCCGCCCCTTCCGTAGAAGGTCACCCTGTACCCGTATTCCCCAGCCATGTGAATCATGTCACCTGCTTTGAATACGTCTGCGGCACGCCTCACGTATGAGTGGCCCACGACCCACACCACTCTTTCCTCAGCCGGTGGTCTTTGACCGCTGGTCCCCAGGTGTCGGGTCGACTGCACAGTCCGCCCCGCCTCGTAAGCTTGCGACACTGTAAACCAAACAAAAACAAGAAGCGTGAGTGCAAGACATAGGCTTCACAACATGTGCAACCGCACATACCTTTTATAACAATTCGAGGACCAACGCCCCAACCGTTTCACTTTTTCCGCACTCAGACCCCTGGCTGTAGCCTCTGTAGCAGCCCCTATCCGTAAAGAGTGGGTCCCAAAATCGCACGGGTTCAAGCCCGCGGCTGCGATTGCCATTGTTAGCACCCGCTGAAACTGAAACCTAGTCAGTGGGGTAGCATCGGCGTGCCTCAGCAAGCTTCCCCCCCATGATGCCACCCTCTGCGCCAAATACTCCTCAACGCATGCTACCGGGCACATGGGAGATCCCGGAATCCGCTGAACCACTACACTGTCCCCGATCGCTTTCTGAACGGTCTTCGACCTGGCAAATGAGACAACCATTGTCTCCCCCTTAATTTGAATGTGCTCACGGCACAGACCTCCCCCCGTATCCTGCTTGTTCCTCGCTACTAGCTCGCTTACCCGCATAGCCCCGTGGAATGCTAATGCAAAAGCGGCCCGGAATAGCACTGTCTCTGATTGAGATGAACATGTCGCAGGGAGTACGGACAGTAACAAGGCCAACCTTTCAAGACCTATCGGGTGTCTCTCATCCACTCTGCAACCCTCACGGCGTTGCCACCCACGCATCGCCTTCTGCACCAAGAAAGACGCCGTGGGATCCTGTATGCCATGGGCCCGTGCCATGAAAGAAATGGCGGCCCGGTGCCTATTGGCCGTAGCCACTGACTTGCCTGCCTGATGTAATGATAGCAAAAAATTCAGGACATACTCTTCTTGGCCCCAAAGCTCCCCCATAGCTGAACCCAAAAAGGACAAATAAGAACGGAACGCCCCTTCATAAGCCTTCCTTGTCCTGGGTGCTAGACTCTCTCCCACGAGGTCTTGTAGTCCGGGGCACCGAGAGACCAGACGGCTTCGGGAAATGGTGCTGCCACCGGGTCCGCTGAGGGCAGAAAACCCCAGAAGGCCTGCATACGGGAACGAGAAAGCGCATCAGCTGCCTGATTTAACACCCCTGGCACATGTCTTGCCCTAAAGTGGACGTTTAGTCTCATACACAGCAAGACAATTTCCTTCAACAGTCTCAAAATCCATTTACAGCGTGCTGCCTGACTATTGATACACTCAACCACGGTCATATTATCCGACCAGAACACTACAGATTGATCACGAAACCCCTCAGGCCATGTTGTTAAGGCCACCAAAATAGGGAATGATTCGAGAAACCCAATGTTACTTGTGAGCCCACTCTCATGCCACCATGACGGCCATGTTCGTGCTGACCAGTGATTGCCAAAGCCCACACTCCCCGCCGAGTCCGTCCACAACCCCAGTTCCTCGGAGGAAACCGCTGGTTTGTTCCACACCACACGACCGTTGAAATCCGCCAGGAATGCTAACCATATGCGCATGTCCTGGCGGACCTCTGCCGAGAGTCTTGTGCGGTGATGCCCTTCCTTCAGGCCAACCATGGCTTGAGCAATAGAGCGGGAAAAAGGGCGAGCCATTGGTATCACTCTAAGGGCGAAATTCAACTGACCCACAGTCTGCTGCAACTGATGCAAATTCACCTTCGTCTCGCTAATACATTTTTCAAGCGAGGCCTTCAATTTCATTACCTTTTCCCCGGGCAACCGGAAGCACCCCTCTTCGGAATCGAGCTCTATTCCAAGAAACTCGAGCGAAGTAGACGGCCCCACTGTCTTACCTGGTGCCAATGGCACGCCAAAGTGTTTCATGAGATCACAAAATTCAATCAAAGCCTGTGCACATTCCGTGTCCCCGGCTGCCCCCAGGAACAGAAAATCGTCAAGATAATGCATCACATGTGTAAACCCCGTTGTTCTTGTGAACGCCCATTGCAGAAAACTACTGAATTTCTCAAAATACGCACAAGAAATGGAGCAACCCATTGGCATACACATATCCATGTAATAGCGTCCCTGAAACGTAAAACTAAGGAGACGCTGATCGTCTGGGTGTACCGGGAGCAACCGGAACGCTGACTCGATGTCTGATTTGGCCATCAGCGCTCCGGGCCCCAGGCGATTCAACATGGCGACGGCTTCATCAAAAGATGCGTACCGCACCGAACAAACTCCCGGGTTAATCGCATCGTTCACCGAAAGACCCCTCGGAGCTAACAAATTATGTATCAACCTGAATTCCCCTGGGTCCTTTTTGGGGACCACTCCCAGAGGTGAACAAACAAAATTAGCAACAGGCGGCATGTCATATGGGCCGGCGACCCGACCTCGGGCCACCTCCTTCCCAACCTTTGCTTGTACCACCGCCGTATTCTGGAGAACCGACAATTGGTTCTTACATTGCGCTTGTCCCTGAAAATCCCCCGCCGGGATGCGGAAACCATATGAAAAACCATCTCGCAACACCCCAGCGGAGGTATGATCCGGATATTCGTTCAACCAAGGAATCATTGCCATGATATCAATCGGGGTAGGAAGGGGCGCCCCTCGGACTATGTCAGACCTGTTTGGCGCCCCCTCTACTTCCCGGATCACCATTTTTGCCTCTGCACATGGTCTCGGGATGCGAGGACTGCCCACACCCAGCGCATTCATGCCTAAACCTGCAAGATCCCTGCGGCCTAGTACATTTGCCTCTGTTAAAATTCCAGCAGACCCCTTTTTTACCAGAGTTGCCATTACTCCTTGTGTGCTGATCACTGCTTGATCCCGCCCGAAAGGGCGCCCCAGATGAATGGCGGGAAGACTCGACCATATTCCCCCCTAAAGATGGCGACTTCGCTGTGCCTGACTTCTCCAATTTCTGCCAGGAAATGGAGTCGAAACAATCCCACGTCAGGGATGAGTCGTGCTCCTTGGACTTACGAAAAATGCTATCGTAATAAAGCCATTGATTGCCACTATATGTTCCATAAAATTCCATGATACGAGTCTGATACACGGCCAATCCCACCAACAATTCGGGCCTACGTTCCCCCATAATTGCAATGAACATTCCAAACGCTCTGCCCCAATTGTCACTCGATTCCTCGACTCTGAAAGCGGCCATCTTAGCGCGCCATACACTAGGATGCAGAAACTCCTTTTGATTTTTAACATGTTCAATCTCATAATGATCGGTCAACAAGGTAAACATGTTCACGTATTTGTCAGCCCATATCCTTTCTTTTACCTCAACCGGGATATGCTGAACAACTTTTTCCCTCCTTGAAGGTATCGATCCCTCCCCCGCAATCGGTAGCGGCTGCTTACCTGAACCGGCCACTGTGACCGTAGTTCCTGCCGAACCAACGCCCGATACTTGTTGTTCCACGGGAGCCTGCGGGGAAACAAAAGGAGATGGTGCCTTCGCAGCATCTTTCGATTGCCGCAACTGCTTCATTATTGCCCTGGCTTCTTCCGCCGTGGCCCCCTCATTCTCTTTGCCTAACCATGCCGCCAACTGGGCAGCCAGCTCAGGAGGCATATCCTCCCCGTTCACTGGAGTGACTACCACAGGGATCGGTTGGCCCACATCTGGGAGGTGCTTCGGGAACCGGGGCTTCCCCCCCCGACGCTCCCTTCTTGGCCCTTCTACCCCTCCCGCTCGGGACCACTCCCGGCAATGCTGGGCCGATGACTCTCTTAGGCCCCCCCACACCATTCATTACTGCCATCTGTTTTTTCATATCCGCCATGTCTTTCATCAGCATACGAAGCATCTGATCAGTCCCGATCCTCTTTCCGACCTTCTTGCTAGGCATCGTCCACGTATACTCCTCAAAAGATCCTAGGCAGAAAACTCCGAACTCACTGAAAGAAGAAACACACGGTTAATTCTCAAAAATGGCTCTTCGTTCCGTCTCGAGCTCACGTGCAACGGGGAGGTGCAGCTTCAGAGCACAGGAACAAGAGGATGCTTCTTTGGCTTGTCGCTCCTTTTATCCTTCTTCGGGCGGGCGTGAACCCGCCTCCAATCCGCTTCCTGGGCGTGGCTGGCGGTGTTGGTGTCTAGGACAACCCCCTCTTGGGCGGGAAAAGGCGCGCCCCGGCTACGCCGCTTTGGGCATACCAGCCGAGACTCGCCTCCCGCCCAAAAATGGCTTCCCGGGGGGATCGGGGTACTCCACCATACGTTCGGGGGGACCGAGTGGTCGCCCCTTTCCAAACGTAATGCTTGCTTTTGTACACTTAAAAAAGCAAAAGGTACTAAAAACAGATTACGACGTTCTCTTTGGGGGAAAACATTTAATTGTCTTTGGAGATCTGCTACAACTAACTCCTGTAAAAGGAGAACCAGTGTTTAAAACTCTTCTACATGAAGACACTAAGAAATCTTTTGGAAGTATTGGAAATGTGAATCTGTGGTTACATTTTGAATATAAAGAACTCACTTAGAATATGCGACAAGCAAGAGATGAAGATTATGCAAATATTCTAAAAGATGTAAGAATTGGTGTTGTAAGCAAACATGGTAAACAAGCTTTTCAAAGTTGTCTACTAAAGAACTTGTTTAGAAATGAAAACACACCAGCAGAAGTAATGTACAAGAATATGAAAGAAAAAAAGTCTATAGTTTGCTAAATGCCTACAGTGGAAGAGTGTTATACATTTAATAGAGAGCATATGAAATTGAAAAATCAATGAATAGTTCACATTGAAGCTATTGATAAAATCGAGCATCAAGGAATAACAATTGTTCTTTCAGAAAAACTACAGACTGAATTGAATTCTTTGGAAAAGTCTGTATCAAAAACTGCTGGCTTAGAAAAAAATGTAGATGTATGTTTAAACTGTCGCGTAATTTTGAAGCATAATCTGAATGTAGAAGAAGGTTTAGTGAATGGAGCAATGGGGAAAGTTGTTGATTTTGTGAAATATCAAAATAGAAATGGAATTGAATTTTTGGAAGTTAAATTTGATCAGATTGCAGAGGTAAGACAGATTCAATGTTCTGCCGCACGTTTTTTGCTTGTAAAAGACTTGTATGCTCGTAGAAAACAGTTTCCCTTCTGTTTAGCATATGCAATAACTATTAAAAAATCACAAGGTTCAAGTGTAGATAATGCTTTGGTTATTGTTTAAAGAACTGTGTTTAAAGAGGGAATGGTATATGTTGCATTATCTCGAGGTAGAACGTTGTCTGGTTTTTATTTCATTGATTTTGATGAGAACATTTGAGAATGCTTTATGCTCCCCATTTAGGTGAATATCCTATTTATGAGCAACGTGTTGTGTGTTCAAAATGCAAACATGTTGGGAGCGTGGCCAAGATGGTGACCGGGACGGACGTGTGTTAGTGGAGCTCCTGTCCCGATTCCTCTCCCAGGCCCTTCAATAGCACTCAAGAACCCTCAAGCAAATCAGCGGGGCTCTGGTGAAACCGGACTACATGACCTGGTCAGGCGGGAGAGGCCGGTGACAGTTTCCCGAGGCTGCGGAGCGCAGCTGGATCTCCCCACGGCCTAGCCTTCGGAAGATGGCGGCAGCGGTCGTGGAGTAGCAGACGCTGATCCTTCCTGGAGGTGCGGGGACGGCGGAGCACCTGGAAGCCCGGACGCGAGCTCCGTTGTGGATCGCGGCGGCGGTGCCTGGAGGGAGGCCGATCGGCGGGGGGTTCCCACAGCACCTGGGTGGAGGCGCCCACTCGGAGAACACACGGCAGAGAGCCCGGCGCCCGGACCCGCGGTGAGTCTCCGCCCCGCACATAGACCACTGCCGCTCTGCGACCTGCGGCTGCACGGGGGAAGACAGGAGAGCTCTGCGTGGAGGGGGAGGCAGGCTCTCCGGAGCTCCGATCCCAACCCTGAGAGACACGGGTTGAGGCCACAAATGAACCGGCTCCCGCCAACATCCCAAGGCGGCGGCTCACCACTGCAGGCCTCGTCCGGGGGCGACGGCGTGACGCTGGTGTCCGGCGGCGAGGTGATATCCTGAGGGCCACGTGGCCGGAAGTCCCGAAATTTAGCCCCAGGCTAGCCGGCCTGCCGGGGGAGGACCTTGCTGCGACAGAGCTGAGCCACCCCTGCAGGGAAAGCGTCGGGTCGCAGGTCCTGCAAGCAATCAGCAACACATAGTGCAGAGGCTGGAGGCACCGATGGTCAGTTGGGCACGGGTCAGGGGCTTCGGAAGTGGCGGTATTGGCATGGGCCACGGGTCTGACGCACGGGGACCACACAGCTTGGGACCGTTTCTCTGGCCGCACACCTATCCCGCCAAAATCTGGTCATTACGGACTTTTAGTCTAAATGTGTCAAAAATAGACCAAATGAATGAGAAATTTGATTAAATTAAATTGAAATCAAACACATAAAAAAAGCATTTGCTGTTCTCTATATAGGGTTGGGTTACATGAGGAAATGAAATATAAAATTTGATTCATCCAAATACAATAAATTGGGTATAGGATGCGATAATTAAATGGTCTCATCCATGAAATAACATTATGCTAGCAGAGTCCTAGGCATCATTTTGCTTTATAATAGTATTTATCTACCCAGATGCCTTTGGTTTACCGGGTTTCCCCTGTTTTTTGAAGAAGCATTACGGACTTTGCAGCGCAGGCCAGCGACAAAGCCCAGTCCCTAAAAGCATCAGAGGACTACATATCTTTGCACGAGGAGAACCACGCAGCCTCTTCGGCGTCCACAAGCGGCCAGGTGGCTGAGTCTGCACGGATTGCTTCTTGATGGGAGAGAGGGCTTGCGGCCCTCGGGGTCGGCGGACCCACGCAACATTTCTTCAGGGCCACAGAGAGGGGGCCGGACAATCACAGACATGTTGACAAAAGGCACCCAGAAAGGTGAAAAGAGCCCGGGGACCATGGCGCTGGGGAAAAACGCCACGGGCGAGAGGAGGACAAAGCCCCCATCACTAAGTCTTTTTTAGAGTCTCTTTTCAACACGCTGAGGGGCGATTTCCACACCCTAAAACAGGACATGGTGAGCAAATTTAGGGACATACGGAAAGAGGTGGACGGGCTGGGTGAACAAGTGGCTGCGGTGGAGGAGGCTGACCACACTAGGAGTGAAGAGATAGATCAGCTACAGCAGGAGGTGGTACGTCTCCGAGACCAACAAGTAGACTTACAAGAGCACGCAGAAGACCTGGAGAACCACTCCCGCAGAAATAACATACCAGACCGGGGCGTGCCGCTTCAGGCAGAAGGGAAAGATATCTCCCTCTTCTTGCAAGGCCTTTTCCGCGATGTCCTGGATGAGGGGGAGGATTTTGAAGTACGCATTGACAGGGCGCACAGGGTGGGCCTGGCTCGCCGAGCGCCCACCCCCCGCCGGATATTCTGGCGTTCCTTCCAGACTTTCCCCTAAAAGAACGCATCCTCCAGGCAGCCCGCAAGAAACAAGCCCTCCGCTACCAGGGTCACCAACTAGCCCTCTACCAAGATCTCTCAGCGATTACCCTGCAGAAGCGCAAGACCTTCTGGGCTACTGCCCTGCTGCGAGAAAAGGGAATCCCCTACTCATGGGGCCACCCATTCCGATTAATCTTTAGGTGGAACGGTATTCTCCAGCAACTTCGCTCCTTCAGCAACACGTGTGCCATGCTGGGCATGGACAAAGAAGAAGATAAGAATTCGGGAGCTCCTCCAGACCGCCCTTCGAGCAAGGACTCGCTGAGGTCCTCCAATGGCGGATGGCAGCGGGTGGGTCGACGTCGCTCACCAAAGCTGTACCTCAAGCCAGATCCGACATCAGTGGCACAAGCGAAGGTGGAGGCAATCGTGGAGCTATTCAGGGACACGGCGCCTACCGACTGAGAACATGGGACACTGGGGGTGCCTTGGATGCCTCACTCTCTGCAAGTCAGTACGGGGGGGTTCTTATCCTTTGCTTCAAAGTCCAAGGGTCTGGGGGGGAAAGGGGGGTGCCATTAAGGTTGGCACTGTCACATACTTGAATACTTAAGCTTAAGGACTCCGGAGGCCTGAACTGTGATTGGATAGGTCGAGGACTATGTTTTGGTAGGGATTTACTCAGTTGGGGTTGGGGAAGGGGGCTGTTGGGGAAGGGGGTTGCTGGGAGGGTGGAAGGGGGAAGGGAGTTTTGGGTGGGCCGGTTCTGGGGACAGGGGGGAACTCCCGGTGTGGTTCATCCGAGGCAGGGTAACATGGGTCTGGGAGTCCGGAGACCTCCTGACGCACACTGAAATCCTCACACCTTCCATGTATGGCGGACTCCAAGTTAAAGGTTCTTACCTTGAATGTTAAGGGGCTTAACAACCCCATCAAACGTAGGGCCGTCCTGTCCTACCTAGAGAACTCTAAGGCAGAAGTGTGCCTACTTCAAGAAACTCACCTGCTCCCCAAAGACTGGCACAGGATGCGCTCAAGGGCCTTCCTGTTCCAATACTACTCTTCAACACCTGAGAAAAAGGCAGGGGTGGCCCTTCTAGTGGTGCGACACTTCAAAGGGCAGGTAGGAGGTAAGGTGGCCAAAATTAAAGGGAGATTCGTAGCTTACAACCTCCAGATAGGTGGGTTAGCGGTGGTCGTGGGGTCACTTTATGCTCAAAACTCTAAACAAGAACCATTTCTTAAAGGAGCCCTGGCAGATGCATTAGCATCCAATACGAAATCCATACTGGTGGGTGGAGACACTAACCTGGTGATGGACTCCAGCAGGGACAGGTCGGGCCATCGATTTGGGTTTGCGGGTGCGATCTCTGTGGAAGGGGGCCAGTGGCTAGCGGACAGGGGGTTTGTAGACCCGTGGAGAAGACAGCACCTCTCCACTCTGGGCTACACTGTTTATTCACAGGTACACCACACATATGCTCAAATTGATCACTTCTTTGGAAACACTGAATTGGCCCCTCTGGTTGATGACATCGAGGTTCTTCCGGCAGCACTCTCCGATCACGACACACTCATGACACACATTCGAGTCCCACGAATCACAATGCAGAAAGGCAGATGGCGCCTCGAAGAAGCCCTCTTGCAGTGCACAGGGGTCAAGCAACAGCTTCATGACCGCATTACTGAATACCTGCGCATGAACGATAACCCTGAGGTCCCACTGACAGTGGTGTTGGAAGTGCTTAAGGCGGTGGTGAGGGGAGACTTAATCGCTGTGGCCGCTTCGGAAGCCAGGGAACTGAGAGACAAGCGACAATCCCTTTCCGCGCAGGCGCTTGAGCTGGAACGGGCTCATAGTCGAACCGCGGCCCCTAGGATCTGGCGCCAACTCAAAGCAGTTAGGGCCCAGCTCGGGAGCCTAGACCTGGACAGAGCAGAATACGCGGCTCTTCGCTTACGCCACACGTACTTCGTAGGCGGCGATAGAACAGGGCGCTTACTTGCGAGCCGCCTCAAGGCCAAGACTCTGCGCGCCAAAGTCTCCTCCATTCAAACCCAAGAGGGGCACATAACTTAAGGGGACTGCTGAGGCCTACCTAGAAGAGGCGACAATCACACCTCTCAATGAGGCTAATCTGGGCTCTCTAGATGCACCTATCAGGACGGAAGAAGTTATCTCTGCGATCGTGCGCCTTAAGACGCTCAAAGCTCCGGGACCCGTTGGCTTCTCGGCCGGCTTTTATAAAGCCTTCTGCCCCTTATTGGCACCACTACTAGCCAGACTGTTTAATTCCTTACAGGGTAAGGGCTCTATCCCCCAGGATATGCTGGAGGCCGACATTGTAGTCCTTCCCAAAATGGGCAAGGACCTGTCTCAATGCGCGGCCTACAGGCCCATTTTGCTCCTCAACCTGGACCTCAAACTATTCACCGGCATACTGGCGGCGCGACTTGGTCCCTGTTTTCCAGGTTTCATTGAGCCAGACCAGGCGGGTTTGATCCTGAACAGGCAATGCGCGGACAATACTAAGCGCCTGCTCCACATCATAGACAAGGCCCACTTCAACGACTCGAATGCAGCCCTCTTATCTGTAGATGCGGAAAAAGCATTCGATAGGGTTGACATGGGGGTATCTTGATGCAGTCTTGGCGCGGTTCGGGATGGGGGATCGATTCCGCACATGGGTCGCTAGTTGCTGCACGGCCCCTCAAGCGGCAATCAGCGTTAACGGGGTGCGCTCCCGGCCATTTGACATCCAAAGGGGCACCAGACAGGGGTGCCCACTCTTGCCCCTACTGTTTGTGTTATACATCGAACCATTCATGCAGAGGGTCAGGGATAACCCGGCCATTGTCGGTGTTCCTTTCGGCGGGAAGCCTTAGACCATAAGTCTTTATGCAGATGATATCCTCGCAGCAGTAGAAGATCTCTCGAGGTCAGTCCCGGCATTCCTGATGGAGATGGAGAAGTTTGGAAAAGTGTCGGGTTTCAAGATGAATGTCGAGAAATTGGTGATCCTACCATTGGGGCGGAACGCCCGCACGACTAAGCGCGATCCGTGGCGCTACAGGGGCCTTTCGTCCTGGATGTCGCTGCCATACCTGGGTATCTCCCTGACACCGAGCACGGCCCAAACAGTCGAACAAAACTACACGGCACTGCTCGCTGAACTGCAGGGTGATCTGACACGTTGGCGTCGGCAGCCACTCTCCTGGCTGGGGCGAGTGCCGGCAATCAAAATGTCAATATTGCCAAAAGTCTTGTACTTGTTTCAAACCCTCCCGGTGACACGGCCGATAGGACTACTTAAGAAACTTCAAGACAGCATAAAGCACTTTGTTTGGGCTTGTAAACGACCGCGACTCCGCAGGGACCTGAACGCGCGCGCCACATTGGAGGGCGGCCTGGGGGTCCCCGACCTGCTTCGCTACTTCCAAGCAACGCAACTCCGGTACCTTCTGGAGTGGAGTCGACCTGAATTGGAAAAAAGATGGCTATTTCAGGACCGAGCAAAGGGCCAAATGTCCTTGTGGAAGGTTCCATTCTTGAAACGCACCGATAGGCCCTTGTAACTTAAAAGATCACCCATCACACGAACAGTGATGCAGGTATGGGACATGGTAGAGGTTACACATGGTCTCACCACATTTCCATCCCCGATGACGCCCCTGTTTGACAATCTGGCCTTTCAGCCGGGCATGGTCCCCGGGTCGTTCCCACAATGGAGGTCATCGGAGTGCAAGACGGCTGGTGATCTCTTCGACCCTGATGGCTTCATGCAAATACACACCCTACAAGATTACTACACGCTCCCCCAGATCGGCGATTCCAATATTTCCAGATCAGGCACTGGCTGACCGCGAGAGAGGTGTTGCCCCATGTGAGCAGACATATCACAGCTTATGAAAAGTAGCTACACACGAAAAGGACGAATAAACAGGTGATCACGGACCTGTACAAATTGCTCGGCCCACCCCCTTCCACCTCACGCTCAGCGGGCCAAAAGCAATGGGAACGAGAACTGGATCGCTCCTTTACGGACAAAGAGTGGCAGGACATTTACTTCAGGGCCCACCACACTGCCCAAAACTTAGCTAGCAGAGAATCAGCAATAAAAATAGCATACTACTGGCACCTGACGCCTGCACGATTACATAAAAGCAATCCGCGCAGGGATCCGACATGCTGGAGAGGGTGCGGCCATATAGGAACACTCACTCACATGCTGTGGGAATGTGCGGACGTGAAGGAGTACTGGGAACAAGTGCTACGCAACATAGATAAGCACTTTGAGACGGAGATCCCCGGATTTCCAGCATATGCACTGTTAGGTCTTCCCAACGCAGTCACATTCCCCCTCAAAACACGCAGAGGGAAGCAGATGGGGCTGGCAATGGGGGCTGCCACACAACATATCCTATCACTATGGGGCACCAAGAGAACACCCACACACACAGGGTGGCTCCACAGGCTATGGTACATAATGGGAATGGAAAGGATACAAGCATCCCTCACTCAGACACGGGACACATTCCTGGACACGTGGCAACCTTTGGTCGCTCTCTCCTGTCGGACGAATTTAACAAACTCACATGCCCAAAATACCTCAGGGTGCTTCACCTGCCAGACGAATTCAGGAAGGGCGCAGAGACCTCAACATAAACCTCACACTGTATATATACCTCAAAACGCTTGACGGCTGCTTACTGACCGAACCGGGGGGAGGGATACGGGAGGCAAGGGGTGGGGGGTCAGGAGAGGAGGGGAAGTTGGTTGTTGATGGGTTGAATAACGACATTGTCGGCCGGATCCGGGCCCTCACCCACCTTCATGGACACATTCTCCTGCATCGATGTGAGGCTTGTCCTCGGGCGGGAGGGGAGGGTTGCCGGGTAGAAGCTTGGGGGGTTCTTTGCACTACTCCTTTGCTGACTTGTCATATGTTTGATGTCACAAAAATTAATAAAAATGATTTAAACTAAAGAAAATGCAAACATGTTGAAGAGTTAACTATAGTTGAAAAGCAGAAAGAAAATCAACAGAAAAGAAAAGATGTAAAGAAGCAGAAAATACAAACAAATGATGATGTTGTTGGATACCAATTAGAAAATGCTTCTGGTGTCAACTGCTATGGTAATGTTATTCTAAATGTTATATTTTATCTTGAAGATGTTTGTGGTGAAATTATGGAAAGTCAGGAAAAAACTTTATGTTCTGCATTTTATACTTCATTTCAAGAATTGAGAACATTCTGCTTCTGGTAATCCCCAACTGTTGGATACATGTACTGGATCTTTACCGTTCAGTGCTAACATACAGCAAGATGCACAAGCATTTCTGATGGTTATGCTTGGAGTACTAGAAGATGAAGGAATTTAGATTGAGAGTTTATTTGGACTCAGTTACAAATGGGAACATAAATGTGAAGAGTGTTTATTATCTTCAAGGACTATACTTGTCAGAGAACGATTTTTATATTTAACAATACCTGACTGCAAATCTGTACCATTTTCCAAATTAGTAAAAGAAGCTGATTATGAGATGATGTGTTCTCATTGTAAATCAAGAATGCTATCTACAATATGCCTACAAAGATATGGAAAATATTTTATTATAATGCTGCAACACTGTCGACCAATTGGATGAAAAGTGGAAACCAAAATTAATTTTTTGTTGCTAATCAAGTATCTATTTCCGGAAGACCTTCTTCAACAGTTGCTATTGTTTTCCATGCTGGAAGTACTACTACAAGTGGACAGTATACAGTTTATTTAAAGTGTAATAATGGATGGAGTCACTGCAACTATACACACTTGGAAATGAAACCGAGATTGCCTTAGGAATTACCCAACTGATACTTCATTTTTCTGAAACAAAGATTTTAGATACACCATTCGGCTTCAATGGGAAGGTGTTTAGATCTTTAAGGAATTCATACTGGATGCTTTCAAAGCAAAATTTTTGATACATTATCTGGCGTATTGGGAAAATGTGCAGAGAAACTATGTAAGATCTTTAAGGAATTCATACTGGATGCTTTCAAAGCAACATTTTTGATACATTGTCTGGCGTATTGGGAAAATGTGCAGAGAAACTATGTAAGATCTTTAAGGAATTCATGCTGGATGCTTTCAAAGCTAAATTTTTTATAGATTATCTGGTGTATTGGGGAATGTGCAGAGAAACTACGAAGTAAAGGTAAGATTTGAACATTTGAAGTAGTATTGGATATGTTATTTGTGTTGATTTTGTATTACATTTGGGAAAGTTAGTTTTATTTTTTAACAATCTAGTTGATTAGTTTTTTTTCCCTGCTGTTTCTGATGAAACAACACTGACATCACTGTGAATAGTGAAGTTAAGTAGTAGCTGATGACAGCAAAAAAAGGGAAAGAAGTGTTATCTGAACGTTAAATTGTTCTGTATTATTTATAAACTCATTGTTATTTGTGAAATGTGTTATGTTACATAGCACTTTTGCAGTTCATTTTATGTAGTTGAAAAGTTAGAAAAACACTACTAATGACAAATACACAACAGTAGTTCGATATTTAAAAAAACTTTGAAATTCATTGAAAAAACCATAGGTTTTAAGGACGTTATACTTAGAAAATAGCATTTAAAAACCTTTGAAATTCACTGAAAAAACCATAGGATTTACAGACATTATAGTTAGGAATTAACATTTAAATAACCTTGGAAATTCAATGAAAAAAAATAAGTTTCAGGGACATTATAGTTAGTTAGACTTTTGACTCATATAAAACCATAGAAATTCGCCTATTATAGATAGTTGAGCAAACTATATCTTGCGCGCCCGCGATGCACTGATGTTGATGTCACATATTACATCACTCATGACATGGTCAGTGACATCACTTATAACATCACTCATATAATGTATGAGAAACATGTATAGGAGTAGAAATGTTTGTTTATAAATGAAGTGCATTGGCTATATATATGTAAAGAGTATAAATGATAGGTATTTGGAAAATTAAACAGTCAGTAAAATATACCAACAAACGTACTTACATATAGAACGACCCCCCCACATACGGACCTGCTTTACTATCACATATAACTCACCACTAAGTTAGGATGTAGCTAAGGCAGAGGGCACACTCCTATGTCTATAGAAGCTAGCACATGTATTTAGAAGTTTCTTTGAGCTTTATATGCACATTAAGTTGAATCATATGTAAGCACATATGAAAGGGGAAAACTGCTAATACATCACCTCAGGCAGTGTTACAAGCATTTACACTTTCACTCACATGCACAGACACAACGCTTATGTATATAGAACTAATAGAGGCAGTGAGACACTTACTTAATGTTGCAAATTCAGTGAGCGCGTCATTAG
The DNA here is from genome assembly GCF_964263255.1 of Lissotriton vulgaris. Lineage (NCBI taxonomy): Eukaryota > Metazoa > Chordata > Amphibia > Caudata > Salamandridae > Lissotriton > Lissotriton vulgaris. Next base: position 1,233,200,455 of record NC_141685.1, read on the forward strand.
GTATCGGGATAAGACAGAGCTTACCGGAATATCAGCTGTCATAGATGCGGGGAACATGGAAGTGCCAAAAGACTACATCTCCCATGATCCTCCAGCATGCGACGTGAAATGCTCGCACAATACAGAAAAGGATGACGGACCTTCTGTCCGTATCGGAAATTCTTTGTTTTGTCTCTGAGCAAGGAGGACGCCTTGTTTTTCTCTGGGTTTGGAATTGAGGAAGGGGAGCTGTGATCCACTCTCCTTGGATTCTTCGCCTTGTTTTATTGTGGCTGTGAGACTTCCTCGCTTTGCCTGCTTGCCCCGGTGAGGTAGGGATGCCTTGCACTGAAAACAGTGTACTCCTCTCTGTGTCTGGATCCTGTTCTACTTCCCAGTATGATTAAACAAAGTGGAATCCACTCAGAGAGTGGTGGTGGTCCCTAAAGTGATGGGGAACACACAGTGTTGTTTAAATGCCCCTCACACACCAACAGGCCCCTTGGTGTCATGCTTCATCGTCGGGGCCTTCGCACCCCTCTACGGGATGCGGCGTGCTGCGACTCACGACTACGTAGGAGCACTAAGCAGTGAACTATGTGAGGGAGTGTGTTTCTAAAGGAAAGTGTGAGTGAAGTGAGGTGAAAAAAGTGAGTTACTTAAAAAATACCTGGCACGTAGGGAAAAAAATAATTTATTAAGTCCTCGGCTGGTATTATTACAAAAGTGCAGAGTGGGGTTGTAGGTATACGTATTAGGGTATTACAACCACTTAGAGTGTCAACATGTTTCGGAGCGCAGGGGCTCCTTCTTCAGGACAAGGATAAGCACGTATCCCCACCTTACTCACATGTAAATGTAAAAGTGTTGAAGGAAATTACAAAAATGTGTAATGTACCTAACAATGTTTTGTATAGGTGAGTTTAGTTGCGCCCAATAGGCGTTTGGAGAGAACCTGTAAAGAAAAGACACAATAAACACAATGGTCTAGGGTTCAAGAACTAAGGAAAAAAAATGATCCTCTTAGTACATAGGGGTGAAAGGTAGAACCCACAATGAGGTTCAAAAGACCCTGTAAAAAAGACATTCAAAATTTTGAGAACATTAAAAAGGACAAACACAGCAACGTACAGACATATAATCACAATGTAGAAGCTCTCCCTGGTTAGGTGGAAGAAGAGGGAGAGGGTGACCGGCTAAAGGCTTACTTATTGTTCTCAGTCTGATAACCTCATGAGCCTATGTGTGGTATTGGGGGGATCCTTCCATACTGCTCAGTTAAGCAACCTAAAAGGTATTTAATAGTGGGTTTTAGTTTGTCTGAAGCACAAACTGTTTAAAGCACCAAAGTAGTACTAGTTGTTCTAACCCTACTCACGGTTACTGCAAAGCTAGTCGCCTGCCTTCCCCTCAAAGCTGCTCCGATGAAGTGAGCGTTTGGTTGTACCGTTACCCTATTTATACTCTTTTGTTTGGTAATTAGTGAGGAAAATTGAATAATGTGAATCGGAAGCCTGCCCAAATACGGAGTTTTTAGCCCTCTGGATCCAGAATTGCGAGCCCGACTGGGTTGGGAGTCGGTAAAGGACGAGCATGCGTGCTTCAAAACAATACCGACGGTGTTAATGCGCATGCGCGAACTGGGATTTTGAACACGCATGCGCGAAGTTCTTTACACTAATCGAATGCGAGGCAAGCGCGAAAAAAGGGATATGAACGTGCATGCGCGAAGCCCTAATACTAATCGAATGCGCTGTTCTTGGATGAGAGTGATGCTTCAAGATAAGAAGACACAGGCAATATTGCGGGCAAAAGCATATGGAGAGTATGGCTATGCTGAGTCATATGCTCAGAGTTGAAATTAAATAAACGAATAAGCCTACTAATTAGTAGGATAATTCTTGAAAAGAGCGATGTTATCAAGGGTAAATGTGGAGGAGTGGGGGCTCATGATCACAATGATAACAGTAACAGGAGGCAGTCAGTGGATAAATAGGCCCAGTTCATATGCCACAGACAAGTGATAAATAAAAGATGGCATGGTGTTATTCATCGTAAAAGGTTCCATGGAATAGAGTCATTGAGGCCGGTGGTATCGGTCCCAAGGCGGAACACCCACCGTTGCTCTTTTTCCAAAAGTCCTACCTCTGAAGGTAACTGTTCGATCACCGTCCACTGTAACTCATTGACACAGTGTTGATGTTCAAGAAAGTGGGCTGACATTTTTGTTGTTGACTTTTTGCACCTGATGTTACTTTTGTGCTCGTTAATTCTTACTTTTACTGGTCTTGTTGTCATTCCCACATACTCTTTTCCGCATGGACATGTGATCAAATACACAACATTCTTGCTGTTGCAATTAGTAAATGTACGTTGTTCCCAGTTAGTGCCATTGGAAAAAGTAAGGGTTTGGCTTTTTTTGGTAAGATGACAGTTATTGCAGTTGCTACATGGATGGTGGCCCTGTATCCCTTGTAGTCTTGGCTGTTTTTCTCTGACTGGAGGGGGTCTTGTATGGACAAGCATGTCTTTCAAGTTCCTACCCCGTCTGTGTGCAAACAGTGGTTTTTCCAGTGATAGAGTACCACTTGTAAGTATACGCCAATGTTTGTTGACCAGTTTGGCAACCTGGTTGGTTACTGGGCTGTATGTGGTAACACAAACTGTTCTATCTGTTTGGTTGTCTTTTTGTGGGTTGTCTTCCAAGAGGGCCTCTCGGTTGTTGTTCCTGGCTCTTTTCATAGCTTTTTGGATCACCTGGTCAGGGTATGTTCTTTGTCTCAGTTTCTTGCTGAGGTCCTTCGCCTGACTTTTGTATTTTGCAATGTCGCTGCAATTCCGACGCAGGCGAAGGAACTGCCCATATGGTAGGTTCTCCCTCAGGTGACGTGGATGAAAACGGTCAAACCTGAGGAGACAGTTCCTGGCCGTGGGTTTCAAATGGGTCTCTGTTTTCAAGAAGCCTGCCTCATGATAAATGTTCAGGTCCAGAAAAACCATGGTATTGTTTGACATTTGGTGGGTGAATTTAAGGAATGCGTTCTGGTTGTTCAGCCAATGCATGAACTCAGAGATCGAGTTCTCATCACCTTCCCATATCACCAAGATATCGTCAATATATCTTCGCCATGTGTGGATCCTGCCCCTGAAGGGGTTGTTGGGGTGTAGGATCTTGAAAGACTCCAGGTGATGGACATAGAGTCCTGCCAGGCTAGGGGCAAACGTGCTTCCCATGCTGGTCCCATGGCTCTGCCAAAACAGAGTGCCCTCATACTCAAAAAAGTTTTTTGTGAGCGCTAGTGAGATTCACTCCATCACTACACTGCGAGGAGTGTGGTATCTCCAATTGGTGGAATGGAGTACTTCCTCAATAATTTGTAGTGTCTCATCATGTGGGAGGCTCGTGTAGAGGCTCTCCACATCAAGGCTTAGAAGCATCTGTGCGCAATTCCGGATCCAGAGGGCTAAAAACTCCGTATTTGGGCAGGCTTCCGATTCACATTATTCAATTTTCCTCACTAATTACCAAACAAAAGAGTATAAATAGGGTAACGGTACAACCAAACGCTCACTTCATCGGAGCAGCGTTGAGGGGAAGGCAGGCGACTAGCTTTGCAGTAACCATGAGTAGGGTTAGAACAACTAGTACTACCTTGGTGCTTTAAACAGTTTGTGCTTCAAACAAACTAAAACCCACTATTAAATACCTTTTAGGTTGCTTTACTGAGCAGTATGGAAGGATCCCCCAATACCACGCATAGGCTCATGAGGTTATCAGACTGAGAACAATAAGTAAGCCTTTAACCTGTCACCCTCTCCCTCTTCTTCCACCTAACCAGGGAGAGCTTCTACATTGTGATTACATTTCTGTACGTTGCTGTGTTTGTCCTTTTTAATGTTCTCAAAGTGTTGAATGTCTTTTTTACAGGGTCTTTTGAACCTCATTGTGGGTTCTACCTTTCACCCCTATGTACTAAGAGGATCATTTTTTCCTTAGTTCTTGAACCCTAGACCATTGTGTTTATTGTGTCTTTTCTTTACAGGTTCTCTCCAAACGCCTATTGGGCGCAACTGAACTCACCTATACAAAACATTGTTAGGTACAATAAACATTTTTGTAATTTCCTTCAACACTTTTACATTTACATGTGAGTAAGGTGGGGATACGTGCTTATCCTTGTCCTGAAGAAGGAGCCCCTGCGCTCCGAAACATGTTGACACTCTAAGTGGTTGTAATACCCTAATACGTACACCTACAACCCCACTCTGCACTTTTTCAATAATACCAGCCAAGGACTTAATAAATTATTTTTTTCCCTACGTGCCAGGTATTTTTTAAGTAACTCACTTTTTTCACCTCACTTCACTCACACTTTCCTTTAGAAACACACTCCCTCACATAGTTCACTGCTTAGTGCTCCTACGTAGTCGTGAGTCGCAGCACACCGCATCCCGTAGAGGGGTGCGAAGGCCCCGATGATGAAGCATGACACCAAGGGGCCTGTTGGTGTGTGAGGGGCATTTAAATAACACTGTGTGTTCCCCATCACTTTAGGGACCACCACCACTCTCTGAGTGGATTCCACTTTGTTTAATCACATTGCCAAGGGAGACTGAATCCACTGACTCTCTCTCTCCCCCTCTGGTTATATCCTACCTCCCAGTACTCCCGCAGTGTAGGTGGGAGATGGGCTTCCTGGTGATGTATTCGATAAAGTCCAAAGGGGCTTCGCGAGTACTTTGGTTGACACTGTTTTCGCTCCTATAAATCTCATTTGCTTTGCAGAACAAAAGACTTGGCAACGCTCTTCAAAGGATTTAGCACTGATAGAATTCTTATTGAACCCTTGAGGTTGTTTCTGGCTGTTAAACTTTATATTGTGCTATTGGTGGTACAGTGCAACTAGTTCCACAATTCCTATGCTAGGAGACATGAACTGAATGTTCCTAGCTGTTTCTTTATCGCTTTTCCTAACTTTGTGATGTCGGGTTGATTTATGGGTGTACTGTTTTCTTGACAGGGTTTCTCGTGAGAGTTTGCAGACTACCCTTGGTCCCCTGGGATGCTGTTAGGAATTCTAGAAGGGTATGTGTGACATGGCATAAATGTGATCCCAGGTAATACCATGTTGGTAATCATGATGAAGGTTATATACGGATAGTGATGGTTTCATGTATCTTGTTGCAGCACACCCTCACCACACAAGGACATATAGTCGAGTGCATTCTCTAGGAACCGAACTTTGTCTTGTGTTATTTTTCTTTACAGGTATATTGCATAGGTTTCTAAATACATGTTTAATAACTATTGAAAAAGAATTCTTAACATGTTGCGGAAGGAAAATGTGTGTGGATTATCTTTCTTGTTTTCTCAGATCTCCCTCCCAGCAGTTCCCTTCCTTCCCTTCCCCCACTTGATCACCTCGTTGATTAGTGCCTTACGACTATTCTGGCTTGGGGCTATCAAGCGGTGGACCATTCTCAGCTACAAGCCGATCCTGAGGATATTCAACCTTGAAACTTAAATAACCCATTTGAGACTGACACAGCCAAGAGATTATCGATGCCAGCCCTTACATGTAGATTTACAGAGCCATAGAGTCACAAACACAGCCAGCGATGTACTAAGAAAATTTCCTACATATAGGAACAGACCCCACAAAGGGACTTAAACACTCATTCAGATAGCTAGTAAAGAAATTACACTACCAAGTGAACCATCCAGAGAAGTAGTCCTTAAAACATGTCTCAGGCCTGATGCACTTGAGCATGTACATGCAGTTCTCCTGCTAGGCCTGGTTGCCATTTAAAACCCTTTGCCAAGGATTAACCTGCTCTTCAACCACACATATCTCACCCCAAAGGTAGGTTGTACCTAGGCTACAGGTTACGCTTCGATGATCTTAAAAGCTAGCACATGTAGTTAGAAGTTTCATTGAGCTATATGCAAACTTAGATATGCTGGACAATGCTTTCAGTGATCCAAATTGAGTGACTCATATGTAAGCACATACGAAAAAAATGAGCTACTAATACATCCCATCAGAGAGTGTTGCAAGCATCTTAACTTTCACTCACATGCACAGAAACAACTCATGTATCTGCTACTAATCGAGGCATGTGAGACCCATTCCTCACTGACACACCCAAGAGACACTCCATGCCAGCTCTTACATATAAATTTAAAAAGCCACACAGTCACAAACAGAGCCAGCGATGTACTATGAAAATGTCTTACATATAGAAACATACCCCCATATAGGGACTTAAACACTCATTTAAATATATAGTAAACATCTAACACAACCCAGTGAACCATCTAGAGACGTTGATCTTCAAACATGTTTCAGGCCTGGTTAATTTGAGACTTTGCATAAAGTTCTACTGCTAGGTTGACATGGTATTTAAAATTCCTTCACAAGCTTCAACCTTGTTATGTACCACAAACAACTCACCCCTAACTTGTGCTGTAGCTACACCATAGGGTGCGCTCCTATGTGCTAAAAAGCTAACACATGTAGTTGGAAGTTTCAGTGAGCTCTAAGCGCACTTAGAGGCCCATATGCTGACTTATTCTGTCAGTGTTCCACATTGAGTTGAAACTCTTGTAGGCACGTATGAAAGGGGAGAGGTATTAATACATCCCTTCAGACAGTGATACAAGCATCTAAACTAGAATGTTATAAAATACAAATATAATCATATATGTTTGATTTTAGATGTTCATTTTGTATTGTATTACAAACAAGGAATGACGGAGAAAAGCTCAAAAGAAACAGTAGTACTTGAAAAAGTTTCAGAACAAAACAGGGACATGGTGAACAGAATACACTCCAGTAAAAAAACTGCTGGTAATAGAACTGAGCAGTTTCTTTGAACATTACTAAAAAATATTAAAAAGTATGTGAACAAAAAGAACTCTTTACCAGCAACTCAGAAACAAAAAGGAGTAACTCATTTTGAAAGTAAACACCTTTCTAAAACAAGTCATCTAACAGTAGGGCAGAAACACTGCAAAGAGATAAGAGGAAACATGTTTAAAAAAAGGGTAATACAAAATGTGGTAAGAAATGTAATGCAGTATAATAGAAGATCAGTAGCTTGTAAGCAAACACAACAAATAGAAACTATAGTCGATTAAACATTTTCCTTGTAGAGAAAATTGTTCATATTAGCATTAAACAGAATGCAAACACTAGATAAAACTGTGTTGAACATAAGAAAAAGTCCGAAAAAAAGACGTGAATAAAGCCACCTTTTTTTAAATCTTTAGGTGGTGAATGGAGGCATACATCTAACACTGAACCTTTATTTAATGAAGAAAAATACTTCCAAGATAACACATTAGTGCCTGCAGATGAAACAAATGGTTGTTATGAGGTGAAGGGTAGCACTCTCATTCCGGAAGAAGAGATGGGTCAAAGGAAGGTTGAGGAAGTGATAGCTTAAGAGTTACAGGGAAGATGTATACAGGACCCTCCATACAAATAGAATTAAAGCAGTATTTGTAGAGTTTAGAAGAAATCTGTTGATATTTTAAGAAGATTCCTTTGCAAGTTCCAAACAGAACTTTGTAAAGAAAATTGCAGTTTTGTAAGGATTAGATCCATGCAAAGTGAGAAAGTACAGTAATTTACAAGCCATTCACTAACATGTCTATCAAAGAAAGAGTGCCAAAGCACTGTTCATCATTTCAGAATGTTAACTGTTCACCACTCTGAAATGCAGACGTTAATTAGGAGACTTTACTATGTTAAAACTTCTGCACTATGTTTAGGAACAATGAATTGAGCTCTTTTGTATGGCACAGTCGCAGATGTAGAAAACGTTTGTGATGATGTTCAGTTTTGTTACTTTGGTCCTGAAGAGGAGAGTAGGGAAAGTGAGGACTTGCCATCCATTGATGTAATAGAACAGGATAATGAGATTACTATTGATAACCTGAGATAGGAAATTACAAAGTTTAACACAGTTTCCTCAGAAAAAAACTGATATTGTATTTGTTGTTGAAGCACTCACTACAAAAGTCAAACTAGGAATGTTCATTTGTATTTAGAAAGTGAAAAATAAAACAATGATAAGTGGCAACAATTTGCTGTTTATTTATTTGTAGAAGAGTCATTAGACTTGTCCTCTCATTAAGTTATATGCAAGTACTATTATAACAAGTTAGAAGAAAACTAAATGGCAGCTAAAGCAGTACATAACAGGTTAGACTTGGTACATATTTCTCAAGAACTTGCAGTTTCAAATGTTTATAAGTCTATTCTCAACAATTTATACCCATTTCAGGTCAAAGTTCATATGGAGCCAAACACTGGGAAGCGCAATCAACTGACCTACAAAATGGCCTTAAAGTAAGAGTTGTGAATGTATCTTTAGATTATAAACAGAATATTAAAACTGTTGGTGTAGACAGAGTTGATTATGAACCACTTGTTTTTCTAGTAAATGGTGTGTCTACAAAGAAAAAAAATCTGGCAAGAGTTAGTAAATATTAGTAAAGCTAGATATGTGACATTATACCTGGTACAAATTAATGTTTATTATAAGAATGTTGATGTTCTTGAAGATACAACTGTTTACAGGATGAAACATTACCGTCAAGTGGAAAGATTGAAAACGTAGATTGATCCAGATCAGAAGAGATTTATGAACACAACAGCATTCATACTGTGCATTCAAAAGACGTTATCAGTGATATCATTGAATTATTTCAAATGAAACAAGTGAAAGGAGTTCCCATGAATATACGGGACAAAATTTTAGAATTGTGTTGCTTTCTAAAACTGTTCCTCCCTGGAGAGGGTAGGCACTTTGAATACTGCCCTATACAGCATCCGAATACAGGTAAACAAGATTATACTCAGAAGATCCAAGGTTTCGGCAGTGCACTGCCTACATATTTCATCTTCTGTTTAAGAGTGACTTGTCTGGACTTTCATATGCGGTTAACCATACATTGAAGACAGGACTTCACCTACAAAAACTTTGTGCAAACGAATTCATCAACAAAGTTCATGGTAGGGGTTAAAACTTGGAATGCAGCTTAATCAAGTTGATGGTGTACCAAAATGGAAGCAAAGAGTATTGCTATCGTCATCATGGAGAACTCAAAAGCATGTTGAGAAACAAAGGAGCACCTACTTGGTTTCTAACACTGAGTTGATTCTGATTAATTGAATGGATTGCTTAAATGTTTGCAAGAATTTAATTCAAACACAAACAACATTGAAGGGAACTCAGCTACAGAACTTTGTTTCTTGGATCCCACCAGTGTTTGCAAATATTTTAACCACAGGTTTCAAGCTGTGATGTCTTTTATCTGCAACAAAACAAATCCTCCTCCTAAAGAAGTAACTGATTTCTTTTGGTGAAAAGAGAACCAAGCAAGAGATGTTCCCCATAAACATGTGCTATTAGTAATAAAGGATGCACCAGCATCTGGGACAGATTGTGATGAGGCAGTCTGGTCTAATATCGAACAGTATGTCATATGGCTGAGATACCCGCCACCCCCTCTCAACACAATCCCCAAGAATGGGATACCGGAAACGGTTCTGAACTTTTGGAAGACGGGAGGGAGTGACCCTCCCGGCCGTATTTATTAAAATATGAAACAAAATAAAACATTAAAATAACAGTTTCATATTAATGTACAATTTCATTTCCACATTGCGATGTTTGGCTAACCTTAACATATTCTCTAATACAAAGGTTCTCCTAGCCGAACTAACATCCTACAAAACGTTTAACTTGAAATTGTACATCCTAACGTTTAAGGGCCAACGGCAAGGTCGTAACCGGTGTCAAGATCCCTAAACCAGACATATCCCCCCCACTTATGAGGGGCGACCGCACAGAGGTGTACCTCAAGTGCATTTACCAATTTCCCTTGACTTGACGGGGGCCCCAATAAACTCGACGCCATTTAAAGGTCGTCCAAGGACTCGTGTGAGGTATCTAGAAGGTAGCGTAGACCCCCTCCCAAACCCCACACAACTTACCACATCTGCTGTCGCAGATGTCCAGGCCCCGGGAAATTCCCCAGGAGGGGGCTGTAGCCCCTCCTACCCAGGAAGGGGCCTTGACCGCCTTTCCTTTCCTTTCGGCGGCCCATCCTTAGAAGGGACCGCCTCCCCGTTGAGGGACCAATGGCCACCTCCCTCGAGCGCTCCCATCCGTAATGGGTGACGCCCACCCATAGGGATCTTCCAATTACTGCTCACCGATCATGACCTTACCGCCACAGGCCGGATAGTTGACCGGCTATCCGGACCCCCCCACAACACTCCTGCCTATGAGTAATTCGTTCCCCATCCGGGATAAATGAACACCATCCCCCAAATACATACTGTCCCCTTTAATACAACCATGCGAAATAGAATGCAGTGTACTTGAACGGAACAATCTACTCACTTTATTATTAATTTTCCTTACTGAATGATTCAGAGCAGGAACCAAAATAGCCCCCCGCCACACTTTCCGTGGGATCATATGGGACCATGCAATTGTGCACCCTGGAACTCTTCTTGCCAACCAACTTACAGTGGAAAGCATTGCCTCAAGAAGAAGTCGTCTACCAGTGGTCACCAAATCATTGCCCCCAAGATGTACTATGACTACAGACGGCGGTGACCTCGTCCGCCCTAACAGACCCTCAAAAAATGATCGAAACTGGTCAATACAGAGCCCGCCCTTTCCGTAGAAGGACACACTGTACCCGTATTCCCCAGCCACGTGAATCGTGTCACCCTGCTTTGAGTACGTCCCCGGCACGCCTCACGTATGAGTGGCCTACGACCCACACCTCCTTTTTCACAGCCGGTGATGTCTGACCGCTGGCCCCCCGGTGTCGGGTCGACTGCACAGTCCGCCCCGCCTCGTAGGCTTGCGCAACTGAAAACCAAACAAAAACAAGAAGCGTGAGTACATCATTACAGCTTCACAACATGTGCAACCGCACATACCTCTTATAACAGTTTGAGGACCAACGTCCCACACGTTTTACTTGTTCAACATTCAGACCCCTGGCTGTAGCCTCCGTAGCAGCCCCTATCCGAAAGGAATGGGTCCCAAACTCGCCGGGGTTCAAGCCCGCGGCCGAAATCGACATCGCAAGCACCCGCTGAAACTGAAACCTCGTCAGTGGGGTGGCGTCAGCGTGTCTCAACAAGGTCCCCCCCCATGATGCCACCCTTTGCGTTAAATATTCCTCTACGCACATCACAGGGCTCATGGAAGACCCGGGAATTCTTTGTATGATTATTCCGTCCCCAATCGCACCCTGATCGGTCTTGGACCTTACAAACGAGACAGTCATTGTCTCCCCCTTGACCTGAACGTGCTCTCGGCGCAGTCCCCCCATGGTATCCTGCTTGTTCTTTGCCACTAGTTCGCTTACCCGCATAGCCCCATGGAATGCTAGCATAAAAGCGGCTCGGAATAACACTGATTCATACTGGGATGAACACGTTGCAGGAAGTACAGATAACAACAGAGCCAACCTATCCAGACCTATCGGGCGCCTTTCATCTACTCTGCGACCCTCAAGGCGTTGCCACCCACGTAGCGCTTTTTGCACAACAAAAGACGCAGTTGGGTCCTGGATCCCATGAGCCCTTGCCATAAAGGAAATGGCGGCCCGATGCCTCTGGGCCGTAGCCACTGATTTGCCTGCCTGATGTAAAAACAGCAGAAACTTCACTACTAGCTCTTCCTGGCCCCAAAGCTCTCCCCTAGCAGTCCCCAAAAAGGCCCAATAGGATCGGAACGCCCCTTCATATGCCTTCCTTGTCCTGGGTGCTAAACTCTCTCCCACGAGGTTCTGTAGTTCGGGGCACCGAGAGACCAAAGAGCTTCGGGAAAGGGTGCCGCCACCGGGTCCGCTGTGGGCAGAAAACCCCAGAAGGCCTGCATACGAAAACGAGAAAGCGCATCAGCCGCTTGATTCATTACCCCCGGTACATGTCTAGCCCTAAATAGCACGTTCAATTGCATACACAATAACACAATTTCTTTGAGCAATCTCAGAATCCATTTGTATCGTGCTGCCTGGCTATTGATACACTCAACCACGGTCATGTTATCAGACCAAAACACCACAGAGTGATCTCTGAATCCCTCAGGCCAAGTTTTCAGGGCCACCAGAATGGGAAAAAGTTCAAGAAAGGCAATGTTACTTGTCAGCCCACACTCATGCCACCATAACGGCCATTTTTGAGCCGACCATTGTGTGCCGAATATGGCACCGAAACCAATGCTCCCAGCCGAATCTGTCCACAGCCCCAGCTCTTCGGAGGACACCGCCGGTTTATTCCAGACAATTCGACCATTGAACTCCGCCAGAAATGCCAACCAAATGCGCATGTCCTGGCGAACCTCTGCCCATAGCCTCGTGCGATGATGACCCTCCTTCAGTCCGACCATGGTTTGAGCGATCGAGCGGGAAAAGGGGCGGGCCATCGGCATTACTCTCAGGGCAAAATTCAGCTGGCCCACCAATTGTTGTAGTTGATGCAATCTGACTTTAGATTCACTAATACATGTTTCCAGGGAAGCCCTGAATCTTAACACCTTTTCTCTTGGTAATCGAAAACAACCTTCCTCTGAATCGAGCTCGATCCCCAGGAACTCGAGGCAAGTTGAGGGACCCACAGTCTTACCTGGTGCCAGTGGCACACCAAAATGCTTCATTAAGACACAAAATTCATTCAAAGCCTGTCCACATTCCGGATCCCCGGCCGCCCCCAGAAACAAAAAGTCATCGAGATAATGCATGACATGTTGAAAACCCGTCCTCTTTGTGAAGACCCATTGCAGAAAACAACTGAACTTTTCAAAATAGGCACAAGATCCCATTGGCATACATCTATCCATGTAATAGTGACCCTGAAACATGAAACCAAGGAGACGCTGATCGTCTGGGTGTACCGGGAGCAACCGGAACGCTGACTCGATATCTGATTTTGCCATCAGCGCACCGGGCCCTAGGCGATTCAACATGGCGACGGCCTCATCGAAAGATGCGTACCGCACCGAACACACTTCCGGGTCTATCGCATCATTCACGGAAAGACCACGTGGGGCTGATAAGTTATGTATCAGTCGGAACTCACCCGGGTCCTTCTTAGGGACCACCCCCAAAGGGGAACAAACAAAGTTAGCACATGGTGGCTCATCAAATGGACCGGCGACTCGACCTCGAGTAACCTCCTTCCCAATCTTCTCCTGTACCACGGTCGTATGTTGCAAGACCGACAGTTGGTTTTTGCATTTTGCTACACCCTGAAAATCCCCCACTGGTATGCGGAAACCATATGAAAACCCGTTCCGCAACACCCCAGCGGAAACATGATCCGGGTAATCGCTGAGCCAAGGAATCATTGCCATGGTATCAATCGGAGCAGGTAAAGGCGCCCCTCGGACTATTTCAGACCTGTTTGGCGCCTCCCCTACCGCCGTTATCACCCGTTTTGGCTCTGCACATGGACTCAGGATGGGATGGCTGCCCACACCCTCCACATTCATGTCTAAACTTGCATGACCCCTGGGGCCTCGTACATTTACCCCTGTTAAAGTTCCAACAAATCCCCCTTTTACCTGCGTTGCCGTTCGGCTTCGAGTGGTAGTCATTACCTGTACTTGATCGAAAGGGTGTCCCAGCATACTGGCGGGAGGATTCACCCCCGCTACTCCCTACCAATGGTAACTTCAACATACCAGTACTCTCCATTTTTGACCATGAAACAGAGTCGTAACAATCCCAAGTCAAGTTTTTGTCATGTTCTTTCGCTTTTCTAAAAATATTATCGTAACAGAACCACTGATTGCCCCCATATGATCCATAATATTCCATGATCCGTGACTGATAAATAGGCAATTCGGTCAGCAACTCGGGCCTACGTTCGCCCATGATGGAGGTAAAGATTCCCCATGCCCTGCCCCAAGTGCCAATGTTTTCGTCAACCTTAAAGGCGGCCATCTTTGCGCGCCAAACACTCGGATGCATGAGCTCCTTTTGGCTCTTAACATGCTCCATCTCATAATGGTCGGTAAGCAACGAAAAAATGTTTACATACTCGTCCGCCCACATCTTTTCCTTAATTGCCAGAGGGACATGCTGACCCAACTTTTCCCTTCGTGAAGGTGCAGACTCCTCCCTCGCAATCGGCAATGGCCGCTTACCTGAACCAGAAGCTGCATCCGCCGCTGGACCTGCTCCTGTTGCTTTATCCACCGCCGGAGACAGCGGGGTAACTGGCGATGGTGCCTTCGCCGCCTCCCTAGTTTCACGCAGTTGCTTCATCAACACCCGTGCGTCGTCAGCCGTGGCGCCCTCGCTATCTTTCCCCAACCACGCTGCCAATTGTGCTGCTAACTCAGGCGGCATGTCCTCTCCGGACACGGGAGTGACCACCACGGGAATCGGATTCCCCTCCCTCGGCACCGGAGTTGGCTCCTCAAGTGGGGAATCGGGAACCGGGATGTCCCCCCCAGATGCCCCCCTTCTGGGCCTCTTGCCTTTTCCTCCAGGAGCTGCTCCCGCCAAAGGTCGTTTCGGTCCCCCTTCCCCGTCTTTAGCCGCCATCTGCTTCTTCAGATCAGTTACTTCTTTCATGAGCATACGGAGCATCTGATCGGTAGTAACTCGCTTTCCGACCTTCTTAGGCATTCTTGGACAGAGTATCTGTAAGACAAAAAGAAAGATTACCACGCTCAAAATTGGCTCTTCGTTCCGTCTCGAGCTCACGTGCAGCGAGGAGGTGCAGCTTCAGAGCACAGGAACAAGAGGATGCTTTCTTGGCTTGTTGCTCCTTTTATCCATCTTCAGGGCGGGCGTAAACCCGCCCCTGCCTGCCCCAAAGGGCGTGGCCGGCCGCGTCAGTGTCTAGGCCAGCCCACCCCAGGGCGGGAAAAAGCGCGCCCCGGCTACGCCGCTTCGGGCATACCAGCCGAGACTCGCCTCCCGCCCAAGATGGCTTCCCGGGGGGATCGTGGTACTCCGCCATACATTCGGGGGGACCGAATGGTCGCCCCTTTCCACATGTTTCATCCCAAAACATGGGGTGAAAACACTTGGAGACAACAAGTTTTACAATTTCAAAGCCATAGATTTGGAAAATATTGCATTTGAAAATACAGATGTAAAGGTACATTTTATACAAGATGTCTTTTTGGATTACTATGACCTGTCTTTTCACAAGGACGAGTAAACAGCTTTTTGTCAGCAATAAAACATACACTAACTTGGAAATCACCAAAAAACACATGCAACCTAAGAAGAAGAACATAAGCCTTGAAGTATATTAATTATTATAATCCAGTCATTCTGAATATGTGGAATACGAACATGGATATTCACTCAGTTGCAGACATCTTGATTGCTGCTGCTTGTTACTTTATATCACATATTGCAAAATCTGAAAAGTCAGAGATGAAAGAGATGTGGGAAGAGATTTCTGCAGAAAAGATTTTCAGTAAGAAATTGTACAGCTTTAGCTTGCGGATGCTTTCCCAAACAGAGATAGGATCCTAAGAGTTTTCAGATAAGTTGAGCTTGGCCACTTTCTCCTCAAAGACAAGAGGATTCATTTGGGTAAGGCTAGTCCTAGCCAACACACCGAAAAGAGTGTTGAAGTCTTTCAAAGAAATCCAATGCTTAGCAGAGTTTGAGCCAGAGAGCACTGTTATTGTCAAAACAAATATGCTGGATACAAACTATCCAAGAAGGAGTACACATATGGAAACAATGTGCCTCTATGAAGTACTTCAATACTACAGATATAAATGGAATGTAACAGAAAGCATACAAGAAGAAAAGTACGCAGTAGTTGGATGTGATGGATGTTTGGTAAAACATGGAAAAGGAAATCTAATTAACCATAGAAACTTCGGACAGGAGAGAATTGTTCTATTTAGCACTTTTGCAACTCTTCAAACCTTGAAATGCTGAAACAGAATCACTTTTCAAGACTATGACTGCTACGTAGATTCTTTCAATGCAAAAAGGCAGTATTACATGTTCTGTCTTTTCTACCTATTTGAAAACGTTTATAGATGAGATTGAACAAAAAGAAACAACTGCAGTAGATATAGCTAGTAGTAAAAACTCACAAATAGTCAACTTTCAGGACCATTGACTCAAGATCCAAAACAATAACCAATTATTCAAAACAAAGCAACAATAGTCATGAATTCGGTGGAAACTGCAATGTAACTAGAGTGACAGGACACTATTGTTTTCGAACAGTTAGATGGAGAACTTAACACCTAACAAAAATTAATACATATAGAAGTAAATGAGAAAATAGAACATGGATTCCTCCTTGACAAGAAAGAATATCAATGCTCATCAATTAAACCTATTCTACTATGCATCAGTTGTCAAGCTGGCACAAGAAAAGGTTTCTTAATTAAAGTTCTCACCAGTTATCTGCACAGGACTACAGAATCAAATGTATCCTGTAAAGTAACAGCACCGACTGGATTAGAAACATACAACATTAAAGGAATTACTTTACATTGACTATTTTTGCTACTTGTTGAACATGATAATAAACTGGAAGACCAGAAGTTTTCTGGAGAAGCTTATCGTGAAGTCTCAAGACTAAGCAAAAAACTGAAGCTATTGATCATTGATGAAATGAGCAAGGTCTCAAACCTAATGCTTGACTTTGTACACTTGGGAATGCAACAGATTTGAAAAAGAGAACACAAATTGCTGTTTGGAGGAAAGCATTTAATTGTCTTTGGTGACCTACTGCAACTTACCCCCGTAAAAGGGCAACCTGTTTTTAAAACACGTCTACACAATGAAACAAGAAATTCTTTGGAAAGTGTTTGCAATTTAAATATTTAAACTTTGAATACAATGAACTAGTGAGGAATATGTGTCAACCCTCTGATTTGGAACATGGAGATATTCTAAAAGACATTAGAATGGGAGTTTTGACAAAAGAAGGTAAACAAGCTATGGAAAATCAACTAATCAAGAAAATATTTTCATCTGAACACACACCAGCACAACTAATGTATAATTTCATTGCAGAAGACAAATTCATAGTTTGTTTAATATCTACACGAAAGTGCTCCTACTTGAACGAAGAGCTATGAAAATTGGAAAAACAGCATATATCGGAAATTACAGCTATTGATAAAATGGAACACCAGGGAGTAAAAATACTACTAACTGATAAACTACAAACAAAAAAATTGAATTCTTTGGAGAAGTCGGTATCGAACACTGCAGGTTTAGAAAAGTGTTTATGCATGTGAAAAAACGATTGAGGTTTTTTGCAATGTAATTTGAAAGTTGAGGAAGGGTTAGTAAATGGTGCTGTAAGTACATTTTCCAAACAGGGATCAGATAGAATTATTGACTGTAAAATGTTATCAAATGATGCTGTAAAGCAGATTGGGTGATGTGTTGTACATTTTCTGCTCATAAGGGTCTTGTATGTCTGATGGCAGCACTTTTCAGTGCCACCAGCAAATGCTGTAACTATTTGAAAATCTCAAGGTTTAAGTGTAGACAGAGCTTTTATTAATATATTTTGCATTTTCTGGAGTTAGAGCATTATCCAGTTTATATTTGATGGAATTTGATGACATAAGGTGTAGTGCTGATGTAAGTTGTGTGGGAGAGTACAATCAGTTAAGAAGTGTATACACTCCTCATTTAGGTCAACACCCTATTTATGAGAAAAAGATAATGTCTCCGAAACAGAAGCATACACACCACTTAACTGATATCCATGAAAAGAAAGGAAACCAGGACCATATAGAAGGCACTAAGCAGAAAAAAAGAAGCAACAATGGTAAATATTGTAGTATACAAGTTAGAAAATATTTCAGGTATCAACTGCTATTCAAATGCGGTTCACAATATAGTGTTTCATTTACCATCTCTTGTTAATCAAATTGACAACATTTTCAAAATAGGTTCTATTCTACACTGTATCATTTACTTCAATGTTTAGTCAGTGACAGAAGTTTAATAAATTCTGCTTCAGGTATTCGAGATCTTTTAGATCGAAGTCAATAACGTGTATGTAGAAGTCAATAATATGTACTCTCAATATTCAACAAGACACACAATAATTTATAATGGTCATCCTTGTATTTTTAGAAGAAGAAGTAAACATTGTTGACTTTTTTGGACTAACTTACAAATGGGACAATGCCTGTAAAGATTGCTCATTTAGATTTATCACTGAAATAAATAAGGAGTGATTCCTGTACTTAACACTCCCAGATTGCAAAACAGTGCCTTTTGACAGATTGATTAAAACAGCAAACCAAATTATGACCTGCCCAAGATATAGATTAGAGGTTATGTCAATATTGCAAATACATTGAAGTGGAAAATCCCACATATTTATACTGCAACAATGTAGGGCAGATGGTTCATAATTGGAAACTGAAATTACAACTTTAAAGCAGGACAAATGTCAACTTCTGAACAATGGATATTATCTTTCATGAATGAGGTAATATAACATCTAGATACTACACTGCCTATTTAAAGAGTAACAGTGGATAGCCGCATTGCAATGATAGCAACGTTAAGTTCAAAGCTAAACTGCCATTTAAACTATTAAATATTCACCTCTTGTTTCTTCAATCACAGTTATAGGGACATCATTCGGCCTATTGGAGGTGATGACATTAAAAAGGAGTCTACTATACAACAGCCCTTTTAACTTCTGCAAAGGAGTTCATATCTCATGTATATATAACATTGTCTAATTACACTTTGAAATTGGAATTATAGCACCTTTCAATTGAAACCAAAAATGCCTTTGAAATACAAAAGTATTATGTTTTCTTCCTTCAAACAAAGTTCTTCATACTTTTTCTATAAAAAAAAGAAATGTATTGCATTTAGTCAGTATGGATAATCAGTGTTTTAGACATTATTCAGTGTACAAGGGATGATATTTTGAAAAGCATAATGAAATTTCAACTGTGGTAGATATTTTTTATCATTATTGTTATTATTTTATTCGATCAAAAATATTATCATTAACATCATAAAAGAGCAGTGCATCAGAATAAAAACAATTATTTTTACAATAAAATAATGTTCATAGAAATATCCATTAACAACAAGGTTTTAGGTCCTGTAAAAACACAATAGGCAGAATCATCCATTGAGAAAGATTGAGCTAAATAGGCACAACAATGTTCAAGGACTTCTTAACACATGTTGACCTCCTTCACCAGGCAAATAGCAGGAATCTCAAAATAGCAAACATTAACCAATGTGTAGTAGCAGATTTAAAAATGTGCGTATCTTCCGAATGACACCTAATAGAAAGTATACGACAATTAGGAGCTATCCAGGTTCTTCTAATATCAGCATAGGGCAAACAGAAAAGGAGAAAATGCTCAAGAGTCTCAGGAGCAACATGGCATGAGGGGCACAGTTAATTAACCAACACATTTCCCCAGATACTACTCCTTCTATTTAGAGGAATGGTTCTGTACCTAAGTTGTGTATACAGTGCTATTGCCTGTGGTGGCTCGATGTTGTCCAGAAAGGACTTGAAGCCAAAGCTACCTTTAACATTTAAAAACCTCACAGTTAAAGTGACATGTGCAAAGCGTTCAATACTTTTCAAGACCATCAGTCCCCAAAACCTTTTGTTAACAAGGGGGACCATAGATTTAGTAATGGTGCAAGGTTCCTCCCAGAGCTGCCCTAACCCTATTTTTAAAAACCAGGACTTGATCTTGTTGAACCACTGGATTCGATCTGATTGCCTTGCAAGGGTATCAGCTTGACCATGGCTTCCTTCAATAGGACCTTGGTGTTATTTGTCCAAACTTTTATCCAGGGCAAAGTGTTCAATGGGTTTAAGGCCAAGTTCTAGTCTTAGTGGCAGTAGTCGTGTATTCACTGGTAGGTTCATGATGGCTCTAATAAAAAAAATTCAGTGATGGTTAGGTCTGTAAGATTTTCCAACCCCCATTTAAAGAAGCTCATAGCCCTATGCAGTTCTAGGATGGGTGAAATGGGTCGGTAGGGGGAGGCCCTAGACGTACGTACTAAAGCACAATCTACATGCTGGAGGGTCAAAGTGCCCTTTACCAGCTGCGGATTCCATGCCAGCCTATCGCCTAATGCAAACTCCCAGGTAGTCAAAGGAATTTCCTTGCTCCAAAACTTACGTAAATATTTATTCATGGAACTGTATTAGGAAAATAGTAATAGAAAATGTTTCTAGATGCATTTAATTTCATTAGTAGAGTACGAATATGTAAAACAACTGAACACCAAATTGTAGTGTGTGCAAAGCATAGTAACACATATTTACAAAGATGTACTGTGCAGTTCTGTTTTTTTAGTGACAATTCACATGACAGTATTTTTCTCCTCAGTTCGAAGATGATTCTACATATCGACCACCTTATATGGTGAAGTAGTATGAAATCAGCAAGCAATAAAAAAATAGAAAGTGATATTTTTATCACATTGTCATACACAGTCAAGTTTAAGAAAAATGAATAGCTATAATGATCAGTTTTGAGGATCACATACTAACATATTTTTATGTCTTTTTGTTTTTAATAGAGCATCTAATTCAACATTCTAAGATGCCTCAAAACTTGTTTCCACCATAGACCATATTGATTTGAGTTATCCATGGAAACTGTTGTTAAAGATACACTGGTCGTATGATAGATTCTTATAACTTTTTTGACTAATTTTTTAAGTAAATGATTCGGTATAATTACAGTGACACAGAGAACATCTTATTTAAACAATCCAGCAGTTACACGCCATTCACTCACTCATGATGTACTCATACACACTCTCTGTTACTGATACAATGCTCAGCTATAGAAATACATTATATGTATGTAGGCCTACTGAGGGCAGTTCTGCACCTACAATTGAATGCTCAATGATCAATGAGACAACCTCTAAACACTCTATACTGCCCCATCGATATACATTAAAACAAGCAGTATACATTAACAGTGATAGTCCTATAATCTGGTTGCCAATCCTTAAACCCCTCTTCTATTATATAAAACTCATCCTCAAAGTAGGGTGTAGATAAGACATAGACAGCCAATTATCTGCTTAAAACCTTCACATATGGTTTCAAATTCCAGTCATTGACAACTGCACCTACAGATCCCTGTGTCCAGTTATACATCCAGTCTGACAGTCAGATTGCAACTCACGTACATATTTGCAAAGCAACAGGGCCACTAATATATCCACCCACGCACTTACGATAGGTCCTAAGCATTCATTGAGATATAGATATACATCATACGTATATAGACCTACTGGAAACAGTTCAACACAAACAGTTGAATACCTAGATACTTACTAACACAGCCTAAAAGCAGTCAATTTACCCTCCTACATACACATTTACAGTGCCATGAAGTCACTAAGAGTAATAGTTGTTTAGCAACATACTTCCTTAATTATGAAAAAACACTGAAATAGGAACTGAAATATTTAGATTTCTAATGAGCCACTAACAAGTTACCCATATACAGAACCACCTCCCCAAACATGTCTCACACCTACTTCTGCAAAATCTGTGTTTGCAGTTTAATTGTATGCCCAATTGACTCAAGAAACTGCTTGCTAAGCTTTAAACTCCTTTTCTGTTACATATAACCCACCTTCAAGGTAGTTGTTAGCTAGGTCATAGACAGTGACCTTACTGCTGCTTAAAAATGTATAGATATAGTTTCAAATTTTAGTCACTGACAAGTGCACTTACAGACCTCTATGCCCAGGTACACATCTAGCTTAACACTAACATTTCAATTCAGTTACCTACCTACAAAATGATAGAACCACTAAAACACCCAACCATTCACTTACAAATAGTCCCTAAGCATTCATTAATTTACGCATATATTGAGGTCTACTGAGAGCATTTCTGAACACACAGCCTGAAACCAGTTTATGTCCCTCTTAAATACAGATCATAGCGTTACTAAGAATAATGCTCAACTCACAACATACTTCCTTATATAAGAAAAAAACATCCAAATAGGAAACAATACACTCTAAAAAGACATATCTACTACTCTACAGATGCTAACAAATCACTCATTTAAAGAACTGCCACTTCGAACATATCTGAAAACTGCTTCTCTTAAACCAGTGTATGTAATTTAATAGTGGGCCAAATTGACTCTACATACTCGTTACCAAACTTAAAACTCCTCTTCTATTACATATAGCTCACCTCCAAAGCTAGGAAAAGTCAGCAACCTAACTGCCTAAAAAAGTACACATTTGGTTTCAAATTTCAGTCACTCACAACTGTAGTTGCCAACCCCTATCTTCACTTATACATCAAGTCTGAAAGCCATAATGCAACTCACATACATATTTGGGAAAGGACAGAACCACTAGTACATCCAGCCACTCACATACAATACTTTGTACTCATACATTGAGATATAAAGATACACAATATGTATCAAGTCATATTGTGGCCAGTTCTCAGGATACAGTTGTACACCTGTAAACTCACTATAAAACCTGAAAACAGTCCATGTACCCCCTGAGATACAGATCATGACAAAAATTTAGAGTCACTAGTTGTATAGCAACATTTTCTTCCTATGCGTTGTAATAGCATCTGGGATGTAATGGCATGCGTTGTAATAGCATGCGTTGTAATGGATGTAGCGTAACAGTTTTGGTGTAATGGTATGTCATTGTAATAGTTGCGTTGTGATGGGTGTTTCCTTCTACAGATGCACCCTCCTGGAGTTAGAATAGTAATTCCTACCCCTACACTAACATGCACTTACCCTACAGATTCACCACCTGGACTTAGAATAGTAATTTCTACCCCTACACTAACCTGCACTTACCCTACAGATGCAGCATGCTCTCTCTTTCAAAATCCAAAACAGATTTACAACACCCTTGCACCACTTTCGCGTCACTTTTCCCATCTTAAAAGTAATGCGGGGAGCCGGCAGGACCGTGGAGACATTGTGGCTCCCCCCCTGATCCCCAACATTTCTTATAAGACCCAGGGGATACGGTCCTGGGGAATATTAGAAATTACTGAAAGGGGCTATTTTTCCGGAAAAATAAAAGTTGCGCACCCAGCGCAGTGCAGCCACCTGGTGTGCACACGCTCAATGCATGGCTCATAATCTGTAGGGTGCAGACTCCAGCACCTTCGGTGCACAACTCTACCCATTTGGGAGCCGGTATTACTTTTCCACGTGGCGAGCTACTAACATGCAGCTCCCAAAGTGGAAAAACAATCTCATTTACATTTTGAAAGAGAGAGCAGATTTCCTTGCTATAGGAGGGCGGGATGGACACCCCAGGACACTGCAGGAACTGGCCCTCCCACAATACATAAAGTCCCGGGGGTGAGGGTCCCCATGGATTTGAGGACCTTAAATACCTCCCCCCACCTTTTTTTTCTTTTTAGCCACAGGAGGTTATGATCCCCGAGGCTGGGGGGCCCTCTGGGGCCCACATAAAATTTTATAATTTTGCCCCCGGTATTTAACCCCCCAGGGACTAATTATTTAAAAAAAACTCTATTTTATTTTATTCATTTGACGGCACAGTCCGCACACCCTACACTCACCTGCCGGGTTTAAAAAAATAATAATTGTGGGCCCTGGGGGTCCTTCTTGGACCCCCTAAGCATGTCTAGAGGGTAAACTTATTTCTACCCTGCCCCCCTTTCTCTGTTTTGCACACACAATCCACTGACTTCCTCAGCTTCGCTTCTACCAAGGCACTAATTGGCTGCCAACAGTTCCTGGTTTTGAATGTTGACAACCACTTGTCGGAATTACACTAAATTTGGCAGAGAGGTAGTCCTCAGTCTCGAATAGTGCCTTTGGCATATCTGGTGTCAATCTGTTCAGTAGTTTCTTTGAAAATTGTGGTTAAACTCATTTATATATCTATGGGCACGGAGGATCCGTGGATTGTGCGAGGATTGGCCTTGTAGGATAAGCTCACCGTCCTGATCAAGCGCCCAATTCTAATTGGCTGTCAAGCGGTTGTAAACATTCGAAATCAGGAACTGTTGGCAGCCATTTTGTGCCTCGGTAGAAGCGAGGCAGAGGAATTCAGTGAAATATGTGTGGAACGTGTGTAAAGGGGGCAGGGTACCTCCACTAAGCGCCAACTACATGGGCGGAAAATCCGTTACGCTCGCGGATTTTGCGGATTTTCGGTAAATTCGCAGTCCGCGAGATTAGCGAATTTCCCGCAAAATCCGCAAATCCGCGAGCAGCGGATCTTATGGCTTGCTCGCACTGTTCGCGTGAGTTCGCGGCTTCCCAGTTCAACTTCGCGCCCCGCGAATAAGCGCTAAATTGCAAAAATACGATCTTAGCAAAACTGAAACTACTTACCAGGTTCAAAAGTTCAAGCTCATCATTAGTAGCCATTTCCTGTAGTGCTTCCTGAGGGGCCCCTCCAGAGTTCAGTTGCCTACTTGCAACTATTATGTGACCCTGCTCTGACCCTCAGAATAGTTACACAAAGGTCCTGAATTACAGCTAAGGCAGACAAGCAGGAGCCAGGCTGGAAGTTCAAATCCAGTGACACATTAATCAGCCCCTAATTCATTATTGTCAGTTGGGGCAGGGCAGGTGTTGTAACTAATTTTGCAACAATGAAAGCACTTAGCAAGTGCAAAAGATCACTAATCAGGAAGCACTAAGGAAGCAGGTGCCAGCTAAAAAAATATTCTGTGACACATTAATCAGCCCCAAATTAATTCAGGTCACTTGAGGCAGGGAAGGTGTGCTTTGCTTTGCCGAAAATAATGTACACTGGACAACCAGAGGGTGCGGTGATGAAACAGAGGGTGGCATGGGTGGGCCAGAGGGTGGCATGAGTAGTCAGAGAGTGGCAGTGGTGACAGAGAGTGGCAGTGATGAAGAAGAGTGTCCCAAACAGGCTGGACACGTAGAAACAACAAGTTCGCAAAACTTGCGACCCGACAGGTAAGTTTGCGTTTGCGAAATTGTACAAAACCCTATGGAACTGGCAGAAACCCGCGCGAACAAAAAAAAAAAAAACCGCAAATGCGCGAGAATTCGGGGATTTTGCGGATTGCGAGTTCGCAAATCCGCAAAATTCGCAAACGCGAGATTCGCAAAATGCGCCCATGCTTAGCGCCAAGGAGCTGTGTTGTAGATTGTTGTAAAAAGGGGCGAGGCCTCTGAACACCTCTCTTCAATACAGCTCCCTGGCGCATACTGGGGGTACCTGGTGGGCTAGTTGGCCCCCAGGGGACCTCTGGATTGAAGATGAATTAATTCCCCAACCTAACAGTGCCACAGGACGTGTTTGCACACATATCACCTCAGGCCCCGCCCCCTACCCTAACCACTGTGCAAACGCGCCCCCTGGCACGTTTTAAGTTGAGGGATTAAGTCCCCTTGAATCCTGAGGTCCCCTGGCGGCCATCTAGCCCACCAGGTACCTCCAGTAAGCGCCACAGCACTGCATTGCAGAGAGGTGTAAAAAGGGGCGTGGCCTCAGAACACCTCTCTGCAACGCAGCCCCCTGGCACAAATAATTTTGTGCCAGGAAAAGTTTCTAAGTGTTGATTTTTTAAACAAATATTCCTCTAAAATCAGCCGAACTACGAATTCCTATTTACTCACCTGTATCAGGAGAGAACCCAGTGCTGCATCTTTTAGCCAAGCACTGACCCTGAAAAGTAATTGTAAGCGTACTTACCAGTAACTTGTATTTCCTTCTATAGGAATCCATCGTGTGGTTTTCACCAGAAAAGTTTCTAAGTGTCGATTTTTGAAACGTACAAAAATTCCTATTAAATCAGCAGAACTACAAATTCCGATTTACTCACATGTTATCAGGATTGACCTCAATGCTACTTCTTTGAGTCCAGTAGTGATCCTGAAAAGTAATTCTAACTGTACTTACCACTAACTTGTATTTCCTTCCATAGGAATCCATTGTGTGGTTTTCACCAGGAAAATTTTTAAGGCCCACATGCATCAACAAAGCCAATTGCGATTCCTTATTAGCAAAAAATAAGGATTTGCTAATAAGGAAAAGCAAAAGGCAATGCATGATGAAATCGCTAAAAAATTGCGATTTCTTAATATTCCTTAATTGCGACTCCCAAATTGCGAGTCGCAATTAAGGAATACCTCCCCATTCTTTCCTAAGGGCCTAGAGGCCTAGAGGCCCATAGGAATGAATGGGAAGACATTCTCAATTTGCGAATCTCAATTAGCGAATCGCAAATTGAGAATGCAATTTCAAGGACACCCTGTTGCACCCCTGAAATTGACCTGTGCACATATGTTGCGCACACACATGCCCTAAGGGATCTATAGGTAAGTGTTTAGATGTGAGTGTAGATGTAAGAATCACTGAGTGGGTTTTTAGAAACTTGTATTGGTGTGTCAATGGTTTCAAATATGGTACTCCATATGTTATAATGAGTGTTGAAAGGTTATACTAGTGTATGATAAGATGTATCAGATTGTCACGTGGATGTCAACAGTGATGTCATCAGTGATGTCATTTAAGATGTCATCAGTGATGTCATCAGCGATGTCACTGACCATGTCATGAATGATGTAATATGTGACATCATCAGCAGTGGATTGCCGGCGCCCGAGTTATAGTTAGTACAACTAACTATAACGGGGGAATTTCAATGGTTTTGTACGAGTGAAATGTCCAACTAACTATAACATCCCTAAAACCTATGTTTTTTTCAGTGACTTTTTAAGGTTTATTAAATGCTAATTCCTAACTATAACATGTCTGAAACCAATGATTTTTTCAGTGAATATATATATGAATGAAGCTCCCAAATCCACCAGGTAATCGTACCTGAAACAGACGACAACACTCACGGGGAGACGCATTTCGGCACTTAGCCTTTGTCAATTGTTGCACGAAAACGCGGCGGCCGCCATTAGCATTTATCTAAACATGTACATTCCAAGTTTCCGGTACAGGGGCATAGAATGTAAGGACAAGTAAGGCATACTCATCAAATGTCGATGTTGGACAATAAAGCACAAACTGTCAATTCATAAAAAACAGCAAAGTGTACCCACAATATTATCAATATGCAAAACCTCAATGGATCGTATGCCTTGACAATATTAGCCCCTGTATGCTGTTTTAGTGGTTGCCTAACATCATTAAATAGCTTATTATGCCCTGAATGGGCCCAAATCCAATATGTAGAACAACAAGGACCCCCTGATAAGAATCAATTTCCTGGCTCAGGGAAAATGTTCTGAATTGTATCTAAAATTAGATAAAAGACTGCTTAACCTAAGAAGTACAACCAGACAAACGCTACACGGCGCCGCTGACTAACACTAACAG
This sequence comes from Lissotriton vulgaris, assembly GCF_964263255.1. Classification (NCBI taxonomy): domain Eukaryota; kingdom Metazoa; phylum Chordata; class Amphibia; order Caudata; family Salamandridae; genus Lissotriton; species Lissotriton vulgaris. The sequence goes on from NC_141685.1 coordinate 1,233,227,798, forward strand.
AGCATACTTTTGAGCAGGGTAAGCAGTGCAATGTTGTTAATAAAATCTGCTTCACTGCAATGCAATGCGGTTTCTTTATTAATGGACCGTTATTTATTTGCAGAAAATTTTCGCCTCTGTAACTATACCTACGTGTATTGCTCCAATATAAGCGGTGAATTGATGTCAGCAACTCACTTTCATTATCGTATCAACGTATAATTATTGAAGACTCAAACGAGATTTATACATTCTCTCTGGGCACTTGTTAGAAATTGGGTAAGCAATATATATATATCAGTAAATAGGATCATATCTGAGCTACATTGCTGTTAATAGAAGTAAACACTAATTTTAGGATATTCTCATGTTTCAGAACATTTTCTTTTGATACTACTATGATCCACATGGCATCTTGATGTTTGTCTATTCGGCCCTTTAAATAGGTAAGCCATACGATTATAAACCGCCTATAGGGATCGGCACAATAGGTTTTCAACAAGTTTATGACAGGCAACTCAGTATCCCTTATGTTTTGAAATGTTGTCTTGAAAATGTACTTAAATATGACAATTAATACCACAATGTTATAGAATCGACATAACCCGTCTAGTTGCAACCATATTAGGGCAAAAGAATAAACCTAGCTACTTTGTGCTTTGACAGATGATCGGTCAACTTGATATGTATAAACAGTAACTATATGCTAGCCTTATAGTGAAGGGTCATCCTAATGAATTATATTATTCCCCTGTTAAGGATTTAAAATAAACAGGCAAGGGCGAGTCACTGGTAACAGCTAAAAGACACTTCTTGATGCAATATAATCTAGTAGACCATATTAAATTTTCCTTTTTCCTCTTTTTTCACCATTCCTACTGTTTCCTTTGCCTTCCTTTATCGTTATGAAACCCAAATGTATGTACTTTTGTTATCATCATGAGGTGAACAATATATCAAGAGAAACGTTCAAACTGAAAAAGTAGACCATATGGAATGCTATCAGTATGTATACATACTTATGCAGATGTGATGGATATGTCCATTATGTATATATAAATAGAATTGGGTTCTAATTATCTGATATGAAGATGTCAAAAGCTATTATATGTCTTTAGGCGGTATCATCATTGTATGTTAATAACCACTATCTAGCACATGCCATCATAGTTAAGGAATATACTGTTTTTGCACTGAAATACATAATTGTAAAAAAATGTTTCAAATATATTTTTTACAGCACTACGATGGTACAGTCCTGAGGAAGACACACCTTGGTGTCGAAACGCGTAGACAGGAAACCATCCAATAGTTTTTATATTTAAATAAGTGTTGTGTGTATGAAAAAATGCATATGCTATAATGCCGAAATATTTTATCAATTGTCTATAATCATGTATCGATTTTATCAAATATTATGTCTTGTATGAGGAATTAAATTGTATTCTATGTGTAAAAACAGTAGTCGATTATTTTTTGTGTGGCGCATGCCACCTTTCATGTGCTAGTAGGTATTGGAAATTTGCCTTGGTGTTTTACTCACATATATTATGGGCCCAAATCCAATACATTGACCGGAACATTAAAATGCAACATATAATATCTGTTCAATCAAATCAGTTCAGCATCAAATTTCATCAATATCAAAGAAAGAAGCAAAAAAGAAGCAAAAAAGAGGATTCATCAAAGTAAGCAACATTTCAGAGAATTATATAAAATATCCATATTTCTAAAGATGATCCCAGATGCACAGCAAGTACCTCACTACTATTAAGACCTGGTGGATTTTTACTCTGAAGGTCTATAATGTAGCAAGACTCCAAACGCCTGAGTTTCTGCATACGATCTTCACCCCTCGGATTAGCTGGCACATGATCTAGGCAAAAATAAGACAAAAGATCCCTGTTGTGGCCATACATCTTGTCATAATGTCTAGCTACAGGGTATGACTCGTTACCATTATTTATTGCCCGCATGTGTTCCAATATCCATATTTTAACCGGATTAATGGTGTTTCCGATATAACGAAGCCCACATGGGCAAACCAAGCAGTATATAGCGTAAGGGGTGGAACAAGTAAGGAATTTCATAATTTATTTAGGATTATCAAGTCCGGGTACATCATAACTCAAGACCCTGTACTCTCTTTACAAGCTTTGCATCTCCCACAGGGATAAAACCCATTCAGGGCTCCGAAAGATGTTTTGATGGGTTTAACATCATGATGGTTGTGTACTAAAGGATCATGAAAGACCTTGCTTTCCTAAAAGTTATTAAAGGATTGGATGGCAAGTCCTCCCTTATAATATTATCGGTAAGAAGGATATTTCAATTCTTCCGCAATATTCTCTTCAAATGCACAGCATTCACGGAAAAGGTGGTGACCATCCTAATGGTTCCATTGCAAGATTTTTTGATTTTCTTATCTGATAGCTATTCACTTCTTTGGAAAGGGTTCACTCTAGATAAGGCATGTAACAACACTGCTTCGCTATAGCCTCTCACTCTAAAGCGTCACATGCTCAACTGAGCTGCCTTTTGAAACTCCAAGTCACTAGTGTTATTCCTCTCAAATCTTAACCGCTCTCCGTAAGGGTTGCTGTTAATGAGTTTTTTAGGATGACTGCTGTGGCAAACAAGGTCGAATTGCCTGTGGTAGTTTTCCTAAAAAAGTTTAGTACATATCTGCACTTCTGATATATAAACTGTGAGGTCTAGTTAGCTGACCTTCAAAGTGCTAACTTCTCCGGTAAACCTTAAGTTATCATTGCAATTCAGTTCCTCAATATACAACTTTGCCAGTTATGGGGGACCATCGAACAGGCTGGTAATGTCAAGTACCATCAGACAGAATCCCTCCTTCCATTCCAATTTGTCAATGCATGTAAGAAAATCTTGGGTATCCTTCAAATATGATTTCAACTCAGTTACATGTTGGAAAAGAAAGAAATCAATGTACATTGACAAGTGTTCTGTTATACTGCCTTGTGAGGCCACAATTGGCCTCCCAGGCAGATTCATAATGTCTTTATGTACCTTTGGCAGGTAATGGAAAGTTGGAATAGTCGGATTTAAACATCTTAAATACAAATACTCCTCTGAGTCCAACATATTTCTCTTATACCAGCAAGAAACTAATGAATGAAAATCAGTGACACTCTGATTGTACATTTTTTCACCTGCTTTGATGTAGCAAACAGTATCATTAAGTTGTCGATATGCTTCTCTTTCATATTGTTCTTGAGTGAGCAGGACGATATTCCCACCCTTATCAGAAAATTTGCAAATCGGGGAGCTATCCTGGCATAGTTTGTCCAATGCCAGTTGCTCCTCTTTAGAGACATTTTTTCGTTTTCTTGCTGTATTTATTGTCCTTTCGTAGACCAACCAAATCCTTAATGACTGCCTCTGAAAAGGTATTGATACCATCAGTAGTCATTTGTGGAAGGAATACAGATACTGGGTTGAATTAACTCAAACCACCACTTTGTTGTATTTCCTGTTGTGCCACCAATTGTGAGGCTCCCATATTTAGAAGGTCAGTTTCCGTAGCCTCAGTTCTCTGGCTTTTCATAATTCTCAAAATTCCAAAGTCTTTCCCAAATAATTCATCTGTCTCCATTCTAATATGTCCTGATGCTTTAGGTTTGTTGTGAGAAGGTTTTAATTTGAAGAATTTGTGTAATTTAAGCTTACGAGCAAACAAGTCTATCCTGGTCTGGGTAAACTCCATGTTTTTTTGTAGACAAAAAGAAAGGCCCAGTCTCAAAATGGATTCCTCCTCTGTTATTTTGGCCCCTGCCTCGTCTTCCTCTTGGTGCCCGTTCTGGAGGCTTGCCTCTGCGTCCCTCTAGTTGTTGCTTTCTGATCAATCTGAATTCCTCGTAAAAAGGAGGTGTAGTTGTTGACAAACCACTATGGCCTTCTTCACCCGAGGACTCATCCCCAGTTGCTTCTAACTCTGAGGTTTCTGGGGCTGCCGCCTTCGGTTCTGTAATTTTTTGTCTTAATTATTTCCTCTGGATATCATATTTTTTAGCATAATTCAGTACTCTGCCCTGACTGTAATCCTGTTCATCCCGGTCAAATTTCTCCTGTTTGCACTGCTTGATTTTTTGTTCATATGTTTTTAATCTACTTTTCATTTGCTCATGTTTATCTTCCAATTTATTTTGATCTTCCTCTTTAAGCAGCTCTTCCTCCAATTCTTTGATCAGCACCAAAGCCTTCATGCGATCACTCCACGTGAACCTCACGAGTATCTCCAACATCCCCCTGCAGGACTGGGCCGTGTGTTCTGCCCAAGCATCCATCAATAAGGGGTCTGGGTTCTCATAAGCAGGGACTGTATATATCCGCAAACCTCTTGGAACCCTATTCACCTCTATGTAATTTTGTAAGGAAGTGGCCTCCCACCACTTCCTGATCTCCCGTTCATAGAGACGTTCCAGGGTGGATAGCTTGGAAACCCAATTTAAAGCCCCCACAGCCCCAGTTTTGTTCCCGGCTTTCTCTGTGCCATCCTGATTTTTTCTGAACATGCTTATAGCCGCTTCCCATTGTTTCCGTTCCACAAAACATGTTGTTGTTTAAATGGTAGCCGCGTAGGGCAGCTTTGATGTAAGTGCCACTATTTCCCTTCGTTCAATGGAAATGCGTAAGAGTTTATGGAGAGTTTATTGTGCTTCCGGCACCTTACCAGGATGTTTTCTCGTTGCACACGCCGTCCATTCACTGTGGGTCGGCAACTCCCCGGCACAAGATGTCTCAATGCACCAGTTCTCCCTCTCTAGTAATCTCCGCAACCACGGTGCAGCTGGAATTTCAAATTGCTGCTCGGCAAACACCAGCCTGCTGCACTCATGAATGGGTGCACGCCAGACGGGGGTGTTCCCGTCTATATATGAAGCTCCCAAATCCATCAGGTAATCGTAACTGAAACAGACAACAGCACTCACGGGGAGAGTTTTGAGAAAATGTATTCAAAGACTCAGAACTTGGGCACACCAAGACGTGTTTCGGCACTTAGCCTTTGTCAATTGTTGCATGAAAATGCAGCGGCCGCCATGAGTATTTATCTAAACACGTACATTCCAAGTTTCCGGTACATAGGTATAGAAAGAGGACAAGAAAGGCGTACTCATCAAATGTCCACCATCTCTGACTATCGATGTCGAACAATAAAGCACAAACTGTCAATTCATAAAAAACAGCAACGTGCACCCTCAGTATTACCAATATACAAACCCTAAATGGATTGTATGTGGTGACATTATTTTGTATATTGATAATATTGTGGGTACACGTTACTGTTTATGTAAGTATGATCAATTGTTTCCATAAGTGAGTAGAATGACTGCATAAGTGAATAGGATGTGTGCTGGTGTGTAATGTTGATGTAGGTGTATAAGTATTTTTAATAGTGTTCTATTGATCTTTGTTTGCGTGTATGAGGGAATCTATAGCTAAGTGTTTAGATGTGTGTGTGGATGTAAGAATCACTGAGTGGGTTTTTAGGAACTTGTATTGGTGTGTCAATGGTTTCAAATTTGGTACTCCAAATTTTATAATAAGTGTTGAAAGGTTATACTGGTGTATGATGAGATGTATCAGATTGTCACTTGGATGATGTCATCTGTGATTTATTTTGAGATGTTATCAGTGATGTCACTGACCATGTCATGAATGATGTAATATGTGACATCATCAGCAGTGGATTGCCGGTGCGCAAGTTATAGTGAGTACAACTAACTATAACGTAGGAATTTCAATGGTTTTTTTACGAGTGAAATGTCTAGCTAACTATAACACCCCTAAAACCTCAGTGAATTTCTAAGGTTTTTTAAATGCTAATTCCTAACTATAACATGTTTGAAACCTATGTTTCTTTCAGTGAATTTCAAAGGTTTTTTAAATGCTAATTCCTAACTGTGACATGTCTGAAACATATGTTTTTTTCAGTGAATGTCAAAGGGTTTATCAAAGAATTTTTTTAAATCTATTAACTGTCATATTTATTTTTTTATACTGATTTACTACCTTTTTTAATCCATTTATTTTTAGATATTAGTTTAAACAAACATAACATTACATATCTTTTACATAATATTGAAAAAAATTGTTTTTTTAAAATATTGAAATTCTATACTTTTAAAATTTTAAATTGTTTAAAATATATGTATAATGTTTTCTTAATTGTTGTTTTTAAAAAAAATTATTTGGGAGGAGTCACGCACTCAAAGCACACCTTCCTCGATTACTGCGTGGAAAATAGCCGCCATTTTAGGAATACTGTGTAGCATCCGTGTAGCGTGTGCGATGGGTGCGCATTTCCCTGCACGATAGCTATATGGCCTGTACACAACTTCAAGCACAAAGGAGACATGTACACACTACGCGACACTCACACGTTTCCACGTGATGTCATATCGGTGTTCGACACGGTGGGTGCACGACTCCCGCGACATTTTTTAATGTCTAAAAAGATATTAATATATGTATTTAATATAAATTTTAAGACAAGACATTATCTGAGCTAATCATAAAAAAAATATTCTTTTAGTTTTAATAAAGTTATATTTCTTTTAAATCCAATTTCGCGAAGGCGCGCTTGGTGCGAGCTGCGAGTGCACCCCCTACGCGTATCTCATGTGACCAGAAAAAAAAGATTTGATTGGTTCCTAACACTTCCTATTCTACCTATTGAAGGACCCAACCCATTTTAATCTTTCTTCTTAGAACTTTTGTGGAGCAACACTCTGCAATGAAGAACCTAGTTTTTTGCTGTTTGAGACCTGATTTTCATTTTTATTCAAGAACAATGGCTACTGGACCACAAGAATCATCTGATTTTGAACAATCCTACAAAGAGGAATTCGTACCGGAGCCTGCATGTTCCGAGAGATACAGTTCCCCCGTATGGAAATTTTTTACATCTCATGCAGGACTAAAAAAAAGTGAACGCAACCAAGGTCACTTGTAAAATATGCAAAGTCGTAGTCTCACTTGGAGACCGGAATAAAAAGTATTCTTGCGGGACTGCAAGCATGCTTAAATATTTTAAAAGTTTACATCCCGTCAATCTATCACGTGAGGAGTGCCAAAGACTGAGAGACAATCCACCACCAACAACAGCAGTAGGAAGCACTTCGGGGACATCTTCAACAAGTCAAAATCTGGACATACGTCCACAATTAGCCAATGTAAAAATACACTGAATAAAGTGTAAAAGGCTGCTGTGTTATGGAGAGCAGCCTGTGGACTTGGTTAGCCGGGCTTCAGAAAATCATCAGTGCTAGTTTTTTTTCTTTTACCCCCAGAAATTCATTGTTTTGTTGCTCCAGTTCTCTTTGTGTCTTTAAAAAAAATTACAAAAAAATAAAAAAATCGTTCAGAAAAACACCCACATTTTTTTTTAAAGTTCTTTTCAGAACTAACTTCTCGGTTAAAAAAAGAGCTATACATCTGTATGATAGTATGTGAAAGTTTAGTTGAATGTATGCGTACTGGATAATTGACTGAAAGTATGCATTTGTGGTATATGGAGAATGTATAAGTGCAGAACTATAAGGAAGAGTTGCAGCATGACAATGTAAGCTTTTTAGCTGCAGGGTGCTGTGGTACTTCCAAAGCACAGGCATGCAACATATGTACATAAATATGTTGCAAGTCTGTGCTTCCCTCTGCACTGCTGCTTAAATTGCAGCCATGTGGTGACACAGGTACCCTTGCACCATTGTGGAAGGATGTCATCGTTGTGTGGAGTTTTTGTGCAAAAAGACACACCTTTATGCACAAAAACAATCAGTGAAGGCATTTTTCTCCTTCAATGTATGCTGTGCATTTTAGCATATATTCAAAAAGAAAAAATGAGGAGAAATTAAAATAATTCTCCTTGTTGTGCCTTGCTACGCCAATTGGAAGATTTTGCAGCATTCACACACATGTCCAGATTTATCACTTTTGATAAATCTGGAGATGTGTCTTGTTCTATGAATGATCTCCACAAACACGCACAGTAACACCTATAGAACACCTTTTCAACCCAAAGTGGTATGTATGATGAGGTCGTACTTACATGGAAAAGAAAAGGTACACATACTGCCTTTTACTCTGTTTGTAAATATGAAAGAGTGTCTTGTGCTATAACTATGTTACAAAAAGTGACATTTTGTTGGTACACAATGCTTCTAAATTTGCACCATAAGTGCTTAGGTATTGGCAGACTGTTACAATAACAACATATTGCTAGTTAATTGTTTGAAAAATTGCATGAGAGTGATAGGAGATAAGCATAGACTTATGTCTGCAAAGATGCTCAAAGAAGAATGATTTAAATGATTGCGGTTCTTCAATCGGTACAATAAAAAATATTATGAACCTATGAAATCCTTTTTTTTTTCAGGTCACACAATATCCTATGACAGTGAGATTCCTAATCTATATTGGTATAAACTGGGTGTTTTCAAGACTATAATAATACTTTGTAGCTTCTTGCAGATGTGTTTGCATAGCATATAAGGAAATTAATTAGTACTAGAATTAATAGTTAGACCAATCCTTAACTATACGAGTAATAAGTACAGTAGTTTCAGTACTGGAAACAGAAAAGAAGATACATTTATAAGTACTCACGTTTTGGCAAACTGATAGGACAAGTTTATAGATTAGTGAAGGGAAGGGATGGGGCCTGATGTGACATGTGCAAACACACTCTGTGACGTGTTTTAACTTAACACGTTTTGTCTCTTTTAATCCTGAAAGTACTTTGGCGCTTCTAGCCCACCATGTCTCTCTATTAAATACCATATAGGTGCGTTGCAGAGAGGTGGTCTGAAGCTGTGTCCTATTTGATATCTCTCTGCAATGCAACTCTCTGGCACTTACTGCACATACCTGGTGGGTTAGTTGGGCCCCAGTGACACTCAGTATTCATGTTAACTTTATCCTGTAACTTAAAATGCCCACAGAGCATCTTTCCACACATATCTACTCCTTACTTCTCCCCTTTTTCACCTGTGTGCAAACTCAGGTAATTGTGTATTTCAATACTTACTATATGTAGCTGAAAGGGTCACTATGGGAATGCAAGAGCAGTAACAGGGTGTTTGCTGGAGTGTATGGATACCGACCGGGGAATTGTAGGTCTAAAACGCAAGTGTAAAGGTGGTTAGACCACTACATGCATAGTGCAGAGGAGTTTAAAGCACTTCATGTCCTAAGGCCTAGCTCGCTGCATGAGTACATAGATACTGACTGAATGATTAGAGTAGAACAAGGAAATACACTGGGTGAATTTATAATTGGTTGAGTTTTACTTTAGTGAATGGATTAGTACATGGTACTGAAAGAGTCACTATGGAATTGCAAGAGCAGTCACATGATGTTTGCTGGAGTATATAGCCACTGACTGGGGAATTGTATGCCTGAAACACAAGTGAAAAGGTGTTAGACCACTACATTCACATTGGATAGGAGTTTAAAACAGTCTATGTCCTAAGGCCTGGCTCGCTGGATGAGTACATAGGTACTGACTGAATGATTAGAGTAGTACAAGGAGAGACACTGAGTGAATTCACATTTGGTTGAGTTTACTTTAGTGAATGGATTAGTACATGGTACTGAAAGAGTGACTATTGGATTGCAAGAACAGTGAAAGGGTGTTTGCTGGAGTAGATGAATACTGACTGGGAAATTGTAGGCCTCAAACACAAGTGAAAAAGTGGTTAGGCAACTAAATGCATAGTTCATAGGAGTTTAAAGCAGTCTATGTCCTAAGGCCTGACTCACTGCATGAGTACATAGATACTGACTGAATGATTAGCATACTACCAGTAGACACACTGGGTGAATTTATAATTGGTTGACTTTTACTTTAGTGAATAGATTAGTACATGGTAATGAAGCAGTCACTATGGGATTGCAATAGCAGTCACAGGATGTTTTCTAAACTCCATGAATACTGACTGGGGAATTGTATGCCGAAACACAAGTGAAAAGGTAGTTAGACCACTACATGCATAGTGCATACAAATTTGAAGCAGTCCATATCCTAAGGACTAGCTCGCTGCATAAGTACATGGATTCTGACTGAATGATTAGACTACTACAAGGAGAGACACTGGATGAACGTATGATTGTAGACATTAAATGGATTGGACAGAGAGGGTTAAAGTGGCACCAATTGATGCCATTGGTTAAAACCTTTTTGCTTCTCCAAGACCCTGACCACATAATTGTGCATTGTGGTGGCAATAACCTAGGCACTTTGCCAGGGGTAGGTCTGGAAATGCTTATGAAGGACACCTTTACAAAATTGATCTCACTTTTCCCCCAAACTGCCTTTGTCTATTCTAACATATGCCATGGGCAGAAATGGAACTGGTCCAATCAATTTTGTTCACAGATTGAGAAAACAAGGAAACATGTCAATAAATCTGTTTCTGTTTTTCTCCGAGATTATAAGATGGGGTCCATTTACCACAACAATCTGTGTTTCAATATGGATGGCATCTATAGGAGAGATGGTGTATATTCTACAGATAGGGGAAACAGAGTTTTCCCATCAACTTTAGACTCTGCATAGGTACTTACTTGTAGGTACCGAAATCTCTCAATAACCACAAGAGCTCTTTTTAGAGCCACTCAAGATCTAAACACATATGCTTGATGTATATCTTTTAGCTTGTAGTCACAAACCCAACGCGTCAGAGTCTTGCACCCAACATGTAGAAGTCATGCACCAAATGCCCTGGAGTCGCTCACCCTACACGTTAGGAGTCGTGCATCCAACGCGTGCACACCAGGGGGCCGCACTGAGCGCCGCACTGGGTGTGCGACTCCTAATTTTACAGTAAAAAAAAAATAGCCTCTATCACTGATTTATATTATCACTGGGGACCCCATCCCCAGGGGTTATATAAAACATTAGGGACAGTGGGGTAAGCCACAAAGCACCCACGGTCCCAGCCAGCTCCCCGCATCCTACAGGAGCTGGCATTGCTTTTCCATATGGGGAGCTGCTAACCTGCAGCTCCCCTTGTGGAAAAGCAATCTGGTTTGGATTTTTAAACTCAAACCAAGTTTGCTACAGGCGGGCGGGAGCCGCAAGACTCCCGCCCTCTCATAGCAAACTGCAGTGTCCCGGGGGTGGGCACCCCGAGACACTGCAGGAGCCGGCCCTGGGGGGTGGCAGTCCCCAGGGCCACAGCAAGGTTCCAGGAGGGGGGCCATGCAGTCACCCTCCAAAAATACAAAAAGCCCCGGGTGGTGGTCCTCGGGGCTTGGTGGGGCTATTGAGCCCCACCCGCGTATTTTTCTAGGGGGCCTTGCAGCCCCCAACTATTTATTTTGTGGCCCCAGGGGTGTCGGTCCCCAGGGCTGGGGGGCCCCTCTGGGCCCCCCATTAAATTTAATAATTTTGCCCCTGAGAATTTGGCCCCCCGGGGGCTAATTATTAAAGAAGCTTTGTTTTATTTTATTTTTTTTACGGCAGGATCCGCGCACCCTGTCCACACTTTGCCGTTTAAAAAAACAAATAAATTGGGGGCCCTGGGAGTCCTTGTGGGACCCCCTAAACAGGTCTAGAGGGTCAGGGTATTTCTACCCTGCCCCATTTATATGTTTTGCACACTTATTCCACTAACTTCTTCAGCCTTGCATCTACCAAGGCACGAAATGGCTGCCAACACTTCCTGGTTTCGAATGATGACAACCACTTGACAGCCAATTAGCATTCAGCACTCGATTGGGAGAGTGCACTTAGGGTTCATGCAGGATGCGTGGATCCACGCGGCCATTGATACATATCTACTTCTAAATGTCATTTTCTCAGGAACTACTGAACAGATTTACACCATTTAAAGTAAAGACTACCTCTTTGCCAAATTTGGTGTATTTCCGTTCAGCAGTTTGGGCTGCAGCCACGATGAACGGTTCCTACGGAAAATTGTATAGGGAAAACACATTTTGGGACCCCCTTTTTTCTCGGCCCCCGCTGCACGAATCCCCCCAAGACTTTCAGGATAGGAGCGGACCAGAGCTGGCCATTTTTTTTTAAATTTCGCGAAGCTTCGTCAACCGGCGCCAAAGTCATTCCAAAAAGAATGTTGCAGATTTCCTATGGAAAATAGGTCCTAACTATAACTACCTACTGGCAAGCGCCAGTAGGTTAAATATATATATATATATATATATATATATATGAAAGCAATGTTCCTGTTTCGCCACTCCCCGGTGAAAACCAAACCAGGTGTAAACCTCCAAACCAGCTCCGTTTTTTGTAGCGAATGAAGTCAAGAAGAAGTATGGATTGCAGAGTAAGTATAGTTTATTAAATCAAAATCAAAGGACCGGTGTCCATCCATGTATATATATATTCACTAAAAAAACATAGTTTTCACACCAGTTATAGTTAGGAATTAGTATTTAAAACGCCTATTAAATTCACTGAAAAAACCATAGGTTTCACACCAGTTGTAGTTAGCTGGAAATTTTACTGACATAAAACCATTGAAATTCCAATGTTATTGTTAGTTGGACTCACTATAACAAGCGCGCCTGCAATGCACTGCTGATGACGACACATATTACATCACTCATGACATCGTCAGTGACGCGGGGCCCTTTTATAGCCCCCACATCAAACCTGGGGGTTCAGGGGGGTCTACTCTGCCCCCTTCTGGTCATTTCCCCCTAGATTTTGCCACCTCTTGTGTCTCGATCCTACCGAGACACAAGATGGCGGCCGCTCCGGACTGTTTGGAATGTTGAAAGACACCCAAGAGCCAATCAGCTTTCCGCGCGCGAACTCATGTAGCGCACTGGTTAGCGCCCCGGTACGCGTACCGGGGCGCGCTTATAGATATATATATTTTTTGGAACCTAAATTACTCAAAATCCACTGGCGCACATATCTTGAGACATAGCAAAGGCACATCGGGCTACCAGTCCCTACAATTTTGCCAAGTTTCGTGGAAATCCATTCAGCCGTTCGGGCTAAAAGTGAGGTCGACCACCCTATGGAAATTAACATGGGGAAAACACATTTTGGGACCCCCCTTTTTTCTCGGCCCCCTTTGACAAATCCCCCCAAACTTTCAGGGAAGGACCACAGCAGCGCGAGGCAAATTTGAGGAAATTTTCAGTCAGATTCCTCAACCGGCGCCAAAGTTATTCACAATAGAATGTTGCGATTTCCCTATTGAAAATAATCCTAACTATAACTACCTACTGGCGAACATTAATAGGTTATATATATATATATATATATATATATATGACTGGAACTTCGATACTCAGTATGCGCCAAATAACGAAGACGGACCCAATGAGGATATTTCAAAGCGTCTTTATTTACATCTGTGCACCCTCATGACTGCCATGACGCGTTTCGGGCCCTGGAGCCCTTGATCACATGACATGGTCAGATTCCACCCTGTGATTTGTAGTGCCTGTCCGGTCACATGGTCCCAAGCCTATAGAAATAGAAAAAATACTTCAGCCTGGACCAGACATAGTAACCAATGTTATTTACAATCATTTTACTGTTGTATTTTTTGTAATGTTTTGTTAACCCCAATTGTCACACTTATTAAGCGAGACAAAATCCTTACAAATGTGCAAATTTGCGCAATAAATATGTAAAAACATACTATTTACAAATATACCAATTGACATTATTGCTATGTACAAACAATCACAGTGGACGTCATATGTACAAACTATTCCTGTGCAATATTTAGCAAATGAGTAAAGTGCTTTTGTGCAAAATTTACAAAGGAAGGGGTTGAGTTAATATTGCCCAAGTGGGCATTGGTTAAAATTTCATCTGGACCACTGCGTCTACACTGCTTAGGTATTCATGTTGACTCCAGCACTATTGAAAGAAATGTGTGATTACCCAAAAGAAAGTGTGTTTGATACATTTTACCATGTTAAAAAATCCGGCAGGAAATAATGAATAAATAATCTAAAACAGCCTTAACAGATGACCAACAACTTATTACCACTTATCAATTTCAAGACTCTGTGTGCAGACAAGTGTACAAGTCTTCTGTCGCGTTCAAACCACTCGGAGCCTTAGTGTCTAATTCCAGAATGTACCTGGTTTCCAGTACGCGCAGACGTGCCTCTCTATTGCCACCTCTACGTAGCGGCTCCACCATATCAATTGCAAAATATTTCAGGCAATTGACATCGCCTTTATGGCAGAAATTTACATGCCTTGCTACTGGGTAAGCATCGTCCTTGTTCACAACTGCCCTCATGTGCTGCAGTATGCGTTTGTGGACTTGTAGTTTAGTACTACCAACGTAGCAAAGTCCACAAACACATTCCAAGACATAGATCACAAAGTCTGACTTGCAGGTTATTTTCTTCTTAATGGGGAGTTCTCTTTCACAAAAAGGGGAATAGTAGGTGGTTTTACTTTTCCCTATCGTGCACGCTTTACATACTGCGCATTTCAAGAAGCCTTTGCTTTTGCCTAGCCAGTTGCCTCTTGATGGTACCTCAGGGCTGCTACTGACTAGCATGTCACTCATGGATCTAGCACGGCTATAGGTGATAGCCGGGCATGTGGACACGGTTTTCCCAATCACAGGATCACCTGTGATTATGTGCCAGTTTTTCCTCACCATCCTCTGAAGCTGTCTGTACTGGCAACTGTAACCAAGAATGAATCTCGGTTGGTCCACAGTCACATTGGTCAATGTTGCATCCGCCCCTATTGATGTTTTAGGAGTTAATGCTGTCTTGTTTGCCCTTTCCATTGCCTTAGACACTATGTTTTCAGAATAGCCCCTCTGTAGGAACCTTGTCTTGCTTTCTTTCTGTGCTACAAGACAGGCTTCATCGGTGCTACAAATTCTTCTGATCCTCAGCATCTCCCCATAAGGGATGCTACGGATCAGATGGTTGGGGTGCTGACTAGAGGCATGGAGGATGGTGTTACCTGCAGTCTCCTTCCGATGTAATTTTGTCTGCAGTCCCCCTTTATCTACAAAAACCTCAACGTCTAGGAAATTTACTTTCCTATCACTGATGGTGTTTGTGAAATGCAGATTCAATTCATTCTGATTGATTTCTTCAATGAATTGTTCCGCTTCACTTGCAGTCCCCTTCCAAATGATGAAGAGATCATCGATAAACCTGTACCACACTAGCACTTTACTGCTCATGACCTCTTTAAAGGCATTGCCTAGGACCTGCTCCTCCCACAGCCCCATGTGCAAACATGAGTAACTGGGGGAAAAGCAGGCCCCCATTGCCACACCTCGCAACTGCTGGAACATTTGGTTTTGAAACATGAAGTAATTATTATACAAACACATTTCCAACATTTCCACAAGCATGTTATTGTGTTCCAGCATACACATGGGCCTTCTGCTAAGATAATGTCTTACTGCTCTCACTCCGTCCACATGATTAATACTTGTGTACAGTGCAGTGACATCAAGTGTGATCAACAAATATTCCGTGCTCCACACTACTGTTTTTAATTTCTGCAGAAAGTCCATAGTGTCCCTGATGTATGAGGGCAAGGATTTCATATGTTCCTGGAGGAAGTGATCAATGTATCTGGACACTTTTTCATATGTCCCCCCACAAGCTGAAATTATGGGCCTTCCTGGTGGCTTTGCACTGTCTTTATGAATCTTGGGAATCAGATAAAACACTGGAGTTATGGGGTGATTTGTTTTCAAGAATTTTAGTTCATCCCCACTCAGGAGTCCTTGTCCCCTCCACGTGTACAATTTTGTGTTTAACTTTTCCCAGGATTGCTTAAATGCTGATCGGTCACATCTGCAGTAACAGAGTCTATCATTTAGTTGTTTTAGTGCTTCTTCTACATATGCAGATAAAGGCCAAAGAACAATGTTTCCTCCCTTATCTGATTGCCTGATCACAGTTTTTTCATCTGTCTGCAATTTTTTCATCAGGCTGCCAAAGGGATTGTTACACTGCGAAGCATTGGTCTTACTTGTCAAAATATATTTATTCAGTTTTTTCATTTCTGATATTACCAAATCACTGAACACATCGATGTTATCATGTGTCAATATCGGGTTGAAAGTTGATTTAGGTTTAAAGGAGGTATTGCCTGGTGCATTAGTTACTGTCTCTTCCGCTGTCTCCTGAATGTAATCTAAGTCTCCCTCTTTCAACAGGTCCTGTAGATCACAATGCAGTTCGTATTCCCTCACCGTTAAACCACCATCTGTCCCCATGTCTATCGCTCTCGGTTTGCGTGCTTTCTGCTTGTTAATTAGAAACAGTTTCCTGAGCTTCAGTTTCCGCACGAATTAAAAAAATCCATTCTAGTTTTGGCATAATCAAACCTACATGGTGGACAGTAAGATAACCCTAATGACAAAATTTTTTGTTCCTTCTTGCTAAGGCGGGTGTTAGTAAGGTTTACAATCGTCATATTGTCACTTACTTGCTGGTTTAGCGCCGATTCCATCTCCTGTATGGTTTCTTTTTTGTTGTTGTTGCAGGAGCTGTTCCTCGATCTGGCTGCGGTGTGCTTTCTCCGTTGGTTGCGTTTTCTATTGTGCCTTTGTTTGCCGGTCTGGCGGCATGGGACCTCAGCGACTTCTTTCGGTCGTTCTGGAGGCACTCCACCTCCTGTCCCAACGACCGCTTCGCAAAAACCGCCTCCGCAGCACTTGGATCCTGATCGAATTCAGAGTCGCTACTCGGAATCGTGCTCATATCCGTAGAAGACATTGACGGAGTTTTCTGATTTTTCCTCGCCTGGGTCTGTTTCGATGTTTTGTATGCCATAGGAGGATCAAACTTTTTGGAGAAAGTATATATGCGTCCATTCAAGTAATCCAGTTTATCCCTTTGGAACTTGAAGGCTTTCCGTTTCATAATTATATCTTCCTCCTTAGAGAGCCTAGCTGTCATCGCCTCTCTTAGCTTCTTCTCCAATTCCTCCTCGTTCAGTGCTTTTATTTGGTTGTTCAGTTCTTTGACTTGTATTTGCAATTTGGCCCCATCACTCTCGGCGTATCCCACCAAGATCCGCATAAGACGGCTGGAGTTGTCAAGATTACACTGAGCCCAGTCGTGCAACATCTTCGGGTCAGGATTCTCGAAGCTGGGAGCCAGCATTATCCTCAGGCCACGGGGGACCCGCCCCACTTCCAGGTACCTGCTGAGCGATTTTTGCTCCCACCACTTTGCCTGTTCCGTTCTCATTGCCTTTTCAAGTTGTTTGAATAGCTCCCTCAGCTGAGTGCTACCGGACCCTGAAGTTGCGCTGGCATTCACTTGTTGGGCTACTGCTGCAAGACTGTCATCAAATAGACTGACTGCCGCTTCCTCTCTGTTCTTACGTCTGACCACGTCATCGGCGTCCATGTTGATGCACAGGACAGTACTTAATTGCTAAAGTTTTGCTTTTCACGCTGCGAGCTTATTATGTCCTCACTTGGTCTTTCGCTCACTCGCGTGCCTCTTTCCCCAGTACCGCCGTTTCCGCTGTGCACGTTGCGAAATCTTCCCGCGCCCAGTAAACCCTCACAGCCGTGAGGATAACGGCGTTTGCTGGTGTTTTCGCTCAGTCGGAGCGGCGGGGGTCACAAGCGGTTGCTCCTACCGGAACAAAAAAGTGCTTCCGGTTCTCCGTCAGCTGTGCTTCAATTGCCGCTTACCCTTCTCGCTGGGGGGATCCGTTCCACACCTAGAAGCCTGCCGGTGTGTAAAACATGACTGGAACTTCGATACTCAGTATGCGCCAAATAACGAAGACGGACCCAATGAGGATATTTCAAAGCGTCTTTATTTACATCTGTGCACCCTCATGACTGCCATGACGCGTTTCGGGCCCTGGAGCCCTTGATCACATGACATGGTCAGATTCCACCCTGTGATTTGTAGTGCCTGTCCGGTCACATGGTCCCAAGCCTATAGAAATAGAAAAAATACTTCAGCCTGGACCAGACATAGTAACCAATGTTATTTACAATCATTTTACTGTTGTATTTTTTGTAATGTTTTGTTAACCCCAATTGTCACACTTATTAAGCGAGACAAAATCCTTACAAATGTGCAAATTTGCGCAATAAATATGTAAAAACATACTATTTACAAATATACCAATTGACATTATTGCTATGTACAAACAATCACAGTGGACGTCATATGTACAAACTATTCCTGTGCAATATTTAGCAAATGAGTAAAGTGCT
This sequence comes from Lissotriton vulgaris, assembly GCF_964263255.1. Classification (NCBI taxonomy): domain Eukaryota; kingdom Metazoa; phylum Chordata; class Amphibia; order Caudata; family Salamandridae; genus Lissotriton; species Lissotriton vulgaris. Next base: position 1,233,245,977 of record NC_141685.1, read on the forward strand.
TTTGTGCAAAATTTACAAATATAATTTCACTGAAAAAACCATAGGTTATAGACCATATATAGTTAGGAATTAGCATTTACAAAACCTTGAAAATTCACTGAAAAAACCATAGGTTATAGACCATATATAGTTAGGAATTCGCATTTACAAAACCTTATTTTACTCACACAAAACTATTGAAATTCCATATATAGTTAGTTGCACTAACTATATATCGCGCACCCGCAATCCACTGCTGATGATGTCACATATTACATCATTCATGACATGGTCAGTGACATCACTGATGACATCTCAAATGACATCACTGATGACATCTCAAATGACATCACTGATGACATCACTGATGACATCTCATTTGACATTACTGATCACATCACTGATGATATCATTCATGTGATAATACGATGAACCTCTTCAGACTCTAATATAACCTTAGATACAATCAGTGTAAACAGACACTCACAGACTGTCACTCATCCATGGAGTTACTCACACATCTAGTCAGTCATGCAAAGAATCAATCACACCTCCATTTCCTCAACTATACAGTTATACAAACTTTACTTATTCAAACATATACTAACACATATTTACTCTCTTATACAATCCCTGATACAAGTTCACAATGATCCATACAGCCACTCACACATTCACTGGATCTTATGCACAGTTATTTATATATGTCAACTCTCACATGTACTGTGTTTTACATATGTACTTACTTTGACATGTAGCACTGAGATATCCATTCACTCACCAATACACTCATGCACACAGTCAACCGCCCATACAGCTGTTTCCACATGCACTTTTGAAACCATACATCTAGTGAATCAACTGCTCACACATCTATGCACAGAGTCATACACCTCCCAGCCACCCACACACACACTCAGTCTCCCATACAAATACTTGGGCAACCAATCAATAACCCATATAGTTACTCATATAGCTACTTATCAACACATGCAACAGTTTACAGAACAACAGACATAATGATGCACAAATTAAGACAGTTTAGTCACTAACCCATGCACTCAGTGAGACACATTTAATCACTCACTCATACAGTCAGTCATGCACCTACTAAATCCTTCATCCAGACACTTATACATCCACTCATTCTTCAATATGTAAGACATATTTTAACTTTACAGAAACATACAGTCACTGGATGTTGTCATCAGTGATGTCATCAGTGATGTCATTTGAGATGTCATCAGTGATGTCATCAGTGATGTCACTGACCATGTCATGAATGATGTAATATGTGACATCATCAGCAGTGGATTGCGGGTGCGCGATATATAGTTAGTGCAACTAACTATATATGGAATTTCAATGGTTTTGTGTGAGTAAAATAAGGTTTTGTAAATGCGAATTCCTAACTATATATGGTCTATAACCTATGGTTTTTTCAGTGAATTTTCAAGGTTTTGTAAATGCTAATTCCTAACTATATATGGTCTATAACCTATGGTTTTTTCAGTGAATTTTCAAGGTTTTGTAAATGCTAATTCCTAACTATATATGGTCTATAACCTATGGTTTTTTCAGTGAATATATATATATACATACATATATAAACATATATCATCTGTATATCTATATAAATACAAACATAAATGCATGCATACATATACTTATATGCATACAGATGCATGTTATTTACATGAAAGTTGAAAAAACACTAATAAAAGCAAAGCTAAAAAGCCACCTCATTACAAACAGAATGGCTTTAACTTAAACGAGGGCGAGATCTATTGCATTTTCAATGCTTGTTTACTTTGGTTCCATCAAGAAGGCATTCAGATGTGTCACACATTTGCCAAAAAATTCTGAATGTTAGCACTCTAGTTGCACATTAGATCACTGTAGTAAAGCTACTGCTCACCAGGGACGTCTGCTGCTGGTATTCAAAGTGCATGTTTCAGTCTGCATGTCAGAATTTTTTTAATAAAATAGAAGAGGATTTGAGAAGTCACTCAAAATGATCCCTAATTTTTCTTTCTGAAGCACTAATCATACTTTCTATGGCAAAATTAACCCCCTCATGTTGTTCCGTTTTAAATTGAGTGTTTTCAGACTTACCACTTCATTCCAATCAAGATGGCTTCTGGTGTGCCATACTTTTGTCATAAGTAAGACTGTTAGCGCTCTAGTTGTTCTTTAGAACACTCTGGGACATTCTGTCATTGGGCTATACTTGGGGTACATCTGGGTGATATTTGGGCTACATTTAGGCTCTTTTGTCTCTGGTGGCCATCTTGGGAGACTGTATGTCAGAATTTTATTATGAAATTGAAGAAGGTTTGAGAAGTCACTCAAAATGTGCCCTAATTTTTCTTTCTGCAGCACTAATCATAATTCATATGGCAAAATATACCCCCTCATTTTGTTCCTTTTTAAATTAAATGTTTTAAGAGTTACCACTTTATTCCAATCAAGATGGCTTCAGGTGTGCCATACCTTTGTACTAAGTAGGACTGTTAGCGCTCTAGTTGTTCTTTAGAACACTCTGGGACATTCTGTCATTGGGCTATACTTGGGCTACATCTGGGTGATATTTGGGCTACATTTGGGCTCTTTTGTCTCTGGTGGCCATTTTGGGAGACTGCATGTCAGAATTTTTTAATGAAATAGAAGAGGATTTGAAAAGTCACTCAAAATGTGCCCTAAATTTTTCTTTCTGCTGCACTAATAATACCTTCTATTGCATAATATACCCCCTCATTTTGTTCCTTTTTAAATTAAATGTTTTAAGAGTTACCACTTTATTCCCATCACGATGGCTCCAGGTGTGCTATACCTTTGTAATACGTAGGACTGTTAGCGCTCTAGTTGTTCTTTAGAACACTTTAGGAGGCTGCAGTAGAGCACAAAGGAATCAACTGACAGTCTCTGTCCTTGTTGGATGTACATGTTTTACTGAGAATGTCAGACTTCATTTTCACATGACTGAGAAAGATAATGTGAATTTACAGAAAATATGCTTTCAGTTTAGCTTATAGATCCCCTTCCAAACCACTGTGGGAAAATCATGAGATATTAGTTTTTTTTCAAACAATATTCATGATATCACAGCAGAAGGCTTTTTCACATGGTAAAATCACCTTAGAACCCACCACAATTCCTAAAACGAGTATGGTACCATCAACAAATGATTTATAATGTAACTAAAGTCCTAAAACCCTCTATTAACTACAATGCTTTTTAATGAGGTGCTATCATGTATATTGGTCCCAAGATGGCTGCCAACACTTCTTGGATGAAGTGCTGACAGCCAATCAGATCAGATGTGTGGTTAGGCTCCGCCCAGATATATATATTTTTTTGAACCTAAATTACTCAAAATCCACTGGAGCACATATATTGAGACCTAGCAAAGGCACATCGGGCTAACAGTCCCTACAATTTTGCCAAGTTTCGTGCAAATCCATTCAGCCGTTTGAGCTAAAAGTGAGGCCAACCGCCCTTTGGAAATTAACATGGGAAAAACGCGTTTTGGGACCCCCCTTTTTTCTCGGCCCCCCCTTGATGAAACCCCCCCAAATTGTCAGGGGCTGCTCAGAAACAAAATGTTCCATTTTCCTGAAAATTTCAGCCAATTCCGTCCACAAACGCCAAAGTTATTAGACATAGAATTTTCAAAAATCCCATAGAGAAAAAATCCTAACACTGGTTGTCCTTTTACTGGAGTCAACTGCAGTAGATCTCCAAAAACAATAATGTGTTTTCCTCCAAATAACACATCATACTCTGTTCTACGAATTTCTTGAATTCTCAAATGCACAAAAGCAAGCATTAGATTTGAGACCATGCTTACTTCATCAATGATAAGAAGTTTCATTTTCTTCAAGACTCTGGAAACTTCAGAACACGCATCTCCAGCTAGCTTGTTGTAATGCAATTTATTATCATGCTCAACTGGCAGCATCAGTAAACAATGTAGAGTAATCCCTTTAATGTTATGTGCTGCCAGCCCAGTTGGAGTGGTTACAACACAAGACAGCGGTGATTCAGTCCTTTTCTGCAAATAAGTTGCAATGGCTTTAATCAGAAAACTTTTTCCTGTTCCCGCTTCTCCACTTACGTACAGTCGAACAGGCTTAAATGATGTACATGAGCACACTTTTTTCTCATGTCTGAATCCATGTTCAATCTGTTCTGTGACTTCGTCATATATCTTTTTCTGCTCAATGTTTAGTTGCTTTACCAAATCTTTTATGTTAACTACATCCTCTTGAGCTTGTTCCATAGCTCTTTCTACCTCATCCATGGCAGTTGCAGCTTCATTTTGGATAATTGGTCCTCCTAGTGGATCCTGACTCAATGAAGTAGAACTCTGACTGTCTTGAGAACTGTCTCTAGCAATCTCTTCAGCAATTGTGGTTTCTTGCTCTATTTCTTCGTTCAACATTTGCAGATAATTTGGAAAAACAGGACATTCTATGGTCTCCTTAGTTGCATTAAAAGAGTCTTCATAACAGAGAAAATCTCCAAGTAGCTCCTCTTCTATACGCCATGGCTCAAAGAGTTGCAAAAGAGTTAAATAGTAAAATTCTCTTTTGTCTGGAGCTTCGCAAATCAATTTTTGATGATTAATGAAATGGCCTTTTCTCTGCTTCACTAGACATCCTTCATACACAATGACAACATATTTTCCATTATTGATATCTTCTGTGATGTTCCTCTTATAACTGTAGTTTTGTAGAACTTCATACAAACAAGTGTTCTCAGGGTGAGTACTTCTATTTGGATAGTATGTATCCAACATGTTTGTGTTCAAAATATCTGTACTGTTTGGTTCTTTCTCCGCCAAATATTCAATTTCTTGTACAGATTTCAAAACTCTGTTTCGTGTTGCAGCAAGACCTAGACTCACCCAAATGATTGTTCTTGATTTGGCATAGAGACTTGCTGATGATAACCGATCAGAACATTCATATGCTCCAATTTCTCGATGCAACAACATCTTCAGACTGAAACTGTATAATTTCTTGCTTAGACTTTTTTCATGTGAAATGTCCTCCCACATTTCCTTCAGTTCTGTCTTTTCTTTTTTTGTGGTGTAAGATGTCACATATCGAGCCACAGCAATAGAGTTGTCAGCAACGAACTGAATATCCATGTTAGCATTCCACATGGACAAAATCACTGGGTTGTAGTCGTTGATGTACTTGGACTCTTCGTTTCTTTTCAAATTATATGTATTTTTGGGTGATTTCCTCGTCACAGTATGTCGTAGAGATGACATCAAATTATTTACTCTTCCCTTAGAAATCACTGGTCGTGGAAATGCAAAACGACATTTCGTGTAGTACTTTTCCTTGTTTTTGAATTTTCGACGACAGTACTTTCCACAACGATGAGATTGAAAACGTAAAACTTGTTGCCTTAAACTGTTTTCTTCAGTAGTTTTCGGAACAGCACATGTTGAATATTCTTCAATGAAACTCATAACTGTGTCATCCGAAACAGTTCCAAATTTGGGTGCATCTTTAATCCATAACAACATATGTATATGAGGAGCACATCTCGCTTGATATTCCTTCCTCCAAAAGAAATCCAAAACCTCTCCAAGGGGAGGATTTTTTTTGTTGGTAATAAAAGACATCATAGCTTCAAATCTATGATTAAAATATCTGCAAACATTCACTGGATCCAAAGAACACAGTTCTCCAGGTGTTTTCAATTCTATATTTTGTATGTTTCCATTTGACTCTCGTAGAAATTGAAGTATGTCGTCCCATGCATACTCAGCACAGCTAGGAGTGAGGAACCATGTAGGAGTTCCTAAGTTTCTTAGCATACATTTCAATTCCCCATGACGACGGAACCAATACTCGTTTGTTCCACCTGACATGCCATGAGATTGATTAGCTGAGATTCCAAAATACTGTCTTGCAGATTGACTTTCTCCATAAAGTCCCTCGCCGAAACATTTTGCAGATGAGCTCCACTTTTCAGTATATGATTAACTGCATAAGAAAGCCCAGACAAATCACTTTCATACGGTAGATTAAACAAGTACGGAATGCATTGACAAAACCTTGGATCTTCAGCATATAATCTTAAAGTCCGGTATTCAGCTGCAGGAATTTGAACTGGTCGATCGTCATATCGTCCACCTTAACCTGTTGGAAATTACTGTGGAGAACAACAAGCTTCCAAACTTTCTTCCCATACACTAATAGGACTTCCCTATTGCTGCTTTCATTTGAAACCAGTCAATTGCATTCCCCATTACTTCTTTGGAATGCAAAGGATGAACAGTATAATGTTCATATATTTCTTCACTTCTAGACACATCAACTTTTTCAATTTGGCCAACTGAACAATCACTGTCTTCTTCTGTAGCTGTTTCCTCTGCTCCAACACTTACATCTTTATAGTACTCATTGTTTTTGACCAAATACAACGTTGCCTTTTTGACTTTCCTAACATCCACTAAATCTTGCCAGATTTTCCTACTCTTTGTCGGAACCCCATTAACTAGAATAACCAGAGGATCCTCTTCTACTCTTTCTACACCAATTGTATCAATATTTTTCTTGACATCTAGAGGCAAATAAACAACTTTTCCCTTTAATCCTCTTTGTAAATCTGTAGGAGGTAATTTCCCTATCTTAGGCTCCATGCGAACAATAGCTTGAAAAGGATGGACACATTGAATCAAAATTGATTCATAAGTATTTAAATCCATCAATTCAGAAGGAATATCTATCAACTGAAGATTATTATGAGCAGCTCTAGAAGGCATTCTATTTTCATTTAATTTTTTCAAACAATAATTACAAATACGCTGATCAAAACTCAAATCAAAAGAATTCTCCACCAACAAATAACTTACAAAATCCTTCCATTCACTATTATTTTCCAATTCACATTTTGCATACAAATCAACTAACCTAGTCTGAAACTTATAATGAGTCCGTCGACAACACACACAAGTTAAATTAGGCCTTTCACTTTATTTCACCTTAAACTTGGTAATTTCCTCGTCAAACTTTTCTGTACTTGAAATCTGTACATTGTCTTCCACATTACCATCCATTACTATATCCATTTCTACACTGTCCTCTTTGTTCCCAAAATAACAAAACTCAATTTCTTCACAAATAGACTTCACATCTACTTCAGATCCATGCAAAAGAGCACTGTTTAACTGTTTAAGCTTAAGTGCTGGACTTTTTGCATAATACAACCTTCTCACTAATTTCCTCACCTTATTATGATGCACTGCTAACATCCTAAAATGATGAAAAACACTCTGACATACTGTTCTAGAAATGTGGTAAATTAAATTACCCCGACTTAATTTCTATACATTAATAAAGAATAAGGATAGCTCATAAAATGAGAGGCAGAGTCCGTGGTGTCCGAGTCAAAAAGGGCTTTATTGCAATGGCTCGAGCCAGGGGAGAATCAGGTTCCATCACCACTAAGGTTCAGGAAGGGATATCTAACGTTTTATTAGCATCACATATTATATATAGTAAAACCATACAAGTGTAATGAATAGAGAAGGAGGAGCGCTCCAGGCAGAGCAAGTGAGAGAGATAGGAGCACATGGGCGTGAAAGAAGGCGTGTAAGTAGGCCCAACAACGGTACTCACCGGGAAGCAAAAACTGAAGGCCTCGGAAACTCGATACTGGACTGGACTGCTACGGCTTCTGGTACTGCTGCTGTCTGCTTGCCGCGCATGCGCCTCGAAACAGGTGGGCTTTGGGATACCTCGGACCTTGCTCTCTCGGCTTGGGGTCTGGTCGGGATGGTCCGCAATCCTCACCGCCTCGTGTGGATGCCTCGTCGCAGTCTCCGTCACCTCCGTGGCCCTGAGGGAGTTAGCAGGAAGTCCCGCGGATGTGTACAGAAGTAGTCCGTCACGGCTATAGAAGGGGTCAGGGGCTGCGCTTACATCGCCGGTGCGTGGGGAAGGGGACTGGTCCCTATTCGGGCGCCAGATTTATGTGGTAAATTAAATTACCCGGACTTAATTTCTATACATTAATAAAGAATAAGGATAGCTCATAAAATGAGAGGCAGAGTCCGTGGTGTCCGAGTCAAAAAGGGCTTTATTGCAATGGCTCGAGCCAGGGGAGAATCGGGTTCCATCATCACTAAGGTTCAGGAAGGGATATCTAACGTTTTATTAGCATCACATATTATATATAGTAAAACCATACAAGTGTAATGAATAGAGAAGGAGGAGCGCTCCAGGCGGAGCAAGTGAGAGAGATAGGAGCACATGGGCGTGAAAGAAGGCGTGTAAGTAGGCGTACACTTGAGGAGTCATAGGTGTGTCATAGGTGGGTGGATGCATATAGGAGGTCTGCAGGGTCAGCAGGAACCTTTACCCTACATGTTCGTGCAACTGGTCATGATGTGCAACTGACGTGTAACTGGGGACGAGCTGGGGGGAGCTGACTTTAGCACTAGAAGAGGAGTCTGGAGTCTGGGATGTCAGAGCGACCTGTACCTTTGGCGTATCTGATATCTTGTGTTTGGAGGATGTATTGTCTGAAGTAAAGGTCTCTCGAGCAAAAGCTGTTCATCACTAAATGCTAGTGTGTGCATATATTTCTTCGTGCATTGCGTGGGGGCCATGGGCCTTCTATGGCAACGGGTTCAGTAAATCACTAAAAGGGAGACAAGAAGGCTAGGCCCTATGCTCTGCAGGCGGAATATGTTTACCTCTTTCACTAGACTGGAATGTGTTTTCACGGAGCTGAGCAGATAACTGTAGTCAAAAATACCGTCTTGGCAGGCAGGCCAGGCCGGGCACCTCTCGGCTGAGCAGGGAGTAAGGAAGAGGTCAGGGATGCATAACCAAACTGCAGCTTTCAGAGTCAGAAGAGGCTCTGAGCCTGAATTCAGGGCCTGGCTCGGCTAGGCCTAGAAAACGGGTGCATCTCGATATTTTAAACGTGCACCATGTAAAGACATTGGCAACATAGGCTCTAAAGCAGAATTATTGTTTCTTTCATGGAGGGTCTGATAGTTGACATGTTAGCGTTGGACGCAAATGCAAATGCGTCTTCATTTCGGCCACAGAGGGAAAATGCATAGATGTCATGTACATGTTTTCTATTTTGTTCTATTTTGTTCTGTGTATCATGTTTACCAACACCTATATTGTCACTCCATGTCTTCATACCTTTAGCTACTTCTTTATCTGGCTGGTCTCGTTCCCTGATCAAACAATTAATCAAAAATCTTAAAAGCATGCTTTGAATCTCTACCTTTCTATTGCTCATGGCCTCATGTATACTTTCTGGTCCCTCCCCCGTTCTAATGAAGTGGTATATTTTGTCTAAGTGTTCCTTCATGTCTGGTAAAGTGATCAAATAATCTGCAACGCGTCTTAAATGTACCGAGTATATGAGCATTGCGCCCTCACCTGGAACTGGATCATATATACAATCAGAAAGTAACTGTCTAAGAGATGCTGGTGTCGTGGGTCTTGGCGTACGTTGTAGTGCCAAGTCTCGTAGTGTTCGTTTCATTGGTGGTGGGGTGGAGGGCCCCCCCTCCCGATGCCCCTAGACTTAAGTCGCCTTGGCTTGAGTCAGCTTTTACTGCCAGCGCTGGCGCTGGTAATGCGGGTTGATCTTGTGCTACAGGTGGTTGCGGGTGAAAAGGATTGGTAGGGACGGTGGCAGGAGCACTAGTAGGGCTGGTTGAATTAACAGGATTGGGAGGAGGTGAATCTTCATTTACATACTCTGGAGCAGCGTCATCTAAATAGGAGGAAAGAAAAATGTCCGCTGCTGTCTGTTTATGACTACGGAGTTTAGTTGGAATCAGTGGTGGCGGCAAGTTACTGGGCATTTCCGGGGTCACTCTAGGTAGGCCCTCGGCGAGAATGGGATACATGCCTTTAATAAGTGCATTTCTTTGTCTATCAATTTGTTCTGTTTTAACCCGTTCACCTTCTTCCTTTAACTCTTTTTCTTTGGCTTTTTCTGATGCCTCCCTACTTCTCTCTGCTTTGTTAAATTCTTTCTCTGTTCTTCTATGCGCTTCTTTACGCCATAATTCTATGGCATCTTTCTGGGATTGTCTGGCTTTCTTTTTCCATAATGCTTCCTCTACTCTCATGATGCAATCAGCATCCCATGTCCCTGAGACAGGCCATCTATATTTCTCTTCCAGGTCTTTTGTGTAGTCTGCCCATAAGTCTAAGAACAGTATGGCATCTAGGCCATGTTTCTGGTACATAAAATGTCCAGGAGTGTCCCTAGGCGGGACAGGAACTGCTTCTTCGAGTATCCCTTTCCTAGTCCCTATCTGACGTAATTTCGAAAACAACGGCATGTTTGAACTAGCTTGAACGAAAACACAATAAGCACAATAATAGACTGAAAACAATCATTCATACCACGACATCAAAACATTAGAAACAGATACTAACTGGTACATAGAAAAACACAATCCTGAAAAATCCTAACATAAACCTAGTTCACTGGATGCACTGCTAAAACAGTACAGTCATACCGGTCTCATAAAGAGACACGTCTTTACCGTATCCCCCGAAATGGACACGTCCTTACCGGATCTGTGTACCCAGACCCGTCTTGACCGGGCTCAGATAAATGAACCCGTCTATATGCGTTCCCAACAACGGTACTCACCGGGAAGCAAAAACTGAAGGCCTCGGAAACTCGATACTGGACTGGACTGCTACGGCTTCTGGTACTGCTGCTGTCTGCTTGCCGCGCATGCGCCTCGAAACAGGTGGGCTTTGGAATACCTCGGACCTTGCTCTCTCGGCTTGGGCTCTGGTCGGGATGGTCCGCAATCCTCACCGCCTCGTGTGGATGCCTCGTCGCAGTCTCTGTCACCTCCGTGGGCCTGAGGGAGTTAGCAGGAAGTCCTGCGGATGTGTACAGAAGTAGTCCGTCACGGCTATAGAAGGGGTCAGGGGCTGCGCTTACATCGCCGGCGCGTGGGGAAGGGGACTGGTCCCTATTCGGGTGCCAGATTTATGTGGTAAATTAAATTACCCGGACTTAATTTCTATACATTAATAAAGAATAAGGATAGCTCATAAAATGAGAGGCAGAGTCCGTGGTGTCCGAGTCAAAAAGGGCTTTATTGCAATGGCTCGAGCCAGGGGAGAATCAGGTTCCATCACCACTAAGGTTCAGGAAGGGATATCTAACGTTTTATTAGCATCACATATTATATATAGTAAAACCATACAAGTGTAATGAATAGAGAAAGAGGAGCGCTCCAGGCAGAGCAAGTGAGAGAGATAGGAGCACATGGGCGTGAAAGAAGGCGTGTAAGTAGGCGTACACTTGAGGAGTCATAGGTGTGTCATAGGTGGGTGGATGCATAGATGAGGTCTGCAGGGTCAGCAGGAACCTTTACCCTACATGTTCGCGCAACTGGTCATGACGTGCAACTGACGTGTAACTGGGGACGAGCTGGGGGGAGCTGACTTTAGCACTAGAAGAGGAGTCTGGAGTCTGGGATGTCAGAGCGACCTGTACCTTTGGCGTATCTGATATCTTGTGTTTGGAGGATGTATTGTCTGAAGTAAAGGTCTCTCGAGCAAAAGCTGTTCATCACTAAATGCTAGTGTGTGCATATATTTCTTCGTGCATTGCGTGGGGGCCATGGGCCTTCTATGGCAACGGGTTCAGTAAATCACTAAAAGGGAGACAGGAAGGCTAGGCCCTATGCTCTGCAGGCGGAATATGTTTACCTCTTTCACTAGACTGGAATGTGTTTTCACGGAGCTGAGCAGATAACTGTAGGCAAAATACCGTCTTGGCAGGCAGGCCAGGCCGGGCACCTATCGGCTGAGCAGGGAGTAAGGAAGAGGTCAGGGATGCATAACCAAACTGCAGCTTTCAGAGTCAGAAGAGGCTCGGAGCCGGAATTCAGGGCCTGGCTCGGCTGGGCCAAGAAAACGGGTGCATCTCAATATTTCAAATGTGCACCATGTAAAGACATTGGCAACATAGGCTCTAAAGCAGAATTATCGTTTCTTTCATGGAGGGTCTGATAGTTGACATGTTAACGTTGGACGCAAATGCAAATGCGTCTTCATTTCGGCCACAGAGGGAAAATGCATAGATGTCATGCATATACACTGAACGTTGGGGTACACGATAGGGGACATACATGGCCATGTAAAATTCCATTTTCCTCAGAAAGACAAGCCAGTGAATGCCCATGCAAACCTGTGTTTTCTCTCACTCTGCAAGGATCTAACTCTTGCAAGATCTTCACTTTCTGTTTTACACTTTTCTTACTATATGTACGTAAGAAATTTCGAAGCAAAACGATTGAATCCTGTCACACACTACAAATACTACTGCACTTCCATGTGTACACTGGTCCCTTAGTATGTCTCCCTAAAACTTCATCAGCTAACACCTCTTCTGCATCTCTAGACACAAGTTTCTCTTTTTCCATCACACAACCATCTTTCACCTCATATGCTCGACCACTGGTGTCAACTGCATGCACCAAATCATTTTCCTGAAAGTAACTCTCCTCATTAAAAAATGGCTCAGAACTTGAACTATGCATCCATTCTCCAGAAAATACTTCACAAAAATTAGTCCGATTAATTATTCTTTTCCATCTACTGTTCGATTTGAAAACATCAATTGCCTTATTAAGTATCCTAATTCCATTGATTACTAAAATAAAACATTTTTTCTTAACTTCAAAAGCCTGATCAACAATCTTCTCTACAATTTTCTTTTTCTTGTAAAAAGAAGCTCTCTGTTTACCTTTCTTTTCAGTTTTTTAGCAAATTTAAAACTACCCTATTGCGAAACATTCATCTACGAATGTCCCTAAATTGATTTAACCTTCTATTGCTATCCATATTCTTCTCTCCTGCTCCAATAGAGACATTTTTTGAGGGCCTCTCCTTCCTTTTCAAATTTGCTCTCTCCTTCTGGATGTTCACATTACCGTTAACATTTCTTTGTTTTACATATGTTGCGAAAAAAAGACTTAGTTGTCTTACCAGAACCTTTTTGGGTGTTTTTTGAAGTACTTGTTGTAGAGGATTCCTTTACTTCCGTTGCTAATTTTATAATTTTCCGTATGGTATTTTTTCTTCTCCTTTGCCTTGACGGCATTTTTGCTTACTTTTTAAATGTTGATTTCAATCTGTGGTAAAGAAATAAATAACACATTATAGACTACTATTAGCAAACAACAAAGCAATCACAATAAGCAAACAATATAAACACTAATTTGCAACATATCTAAGTTTATACCACAGCAACTATATAACTAGGAGTAAGACAAAGAAAAACAGCTAGAGGGAGTAACACAAAAACACAGAGAGACTCAGACAAAGAAACAGGTAGAAGGAGTAAAACATACAAAAGGACTAAGACAAAGAGAGTGTATAATATGTTGAAAGACAGAAAAATGATGTAACAGGGAAGGGAAGTAAGTCAAAAAAAGGGAGTAAATCAGAAAAAGGATGTAACAGGGTATACAACAGAGAAAGGGTGTAACAGGAACTAACACAGAGAGAGGGTGTTAGAAGAGAAAAGGTTGTAAAAGAGACTAAAACAGAGGGAGCCTGTAAAGGAAGAGACAGAGAGTAAGTTTCAGAAAGGGTGTAAGAGGAAGTAAATCAGAGACAGGATGTTACTAGAAATAGGACAGACAGAGGGTGTAACAGGAAGAGAGAAAAAAGTCAGTAAGAGAAAGGGAAACGGTATAAAACAGACAAAAGGTGTAATAGAGAGTAACTCAAGACTAGAATATTACAAAGAAAAAGGTTGATTAGATAGTATCTGCATGATTCAAGAAATATATTAACACATTTCACAATCATGTCATCTATGTTTCCTCAGATTACTCATATTTTTGCATAATGCTTGCTTAAAACATTTTGCTGCATAGAGAAATTATCTTTTTAGAAACACAGCACGGGACCTATGTACAAGCATTCGATTTCACTACTGAAACCTCACTGTTTCACAAAATACAAATTTCCTATCTTGCAAATGTTCATATAAAGCATTATCAAAAAGCAAGACACAAACCAACAGCAAAGAAAATCAGGGCCTTATTTATGAAGGCCTTGCGCCACCGGTGCGTCACTTTTTTCCCATGTTAAAAGTGACGCACCGGTGCCACAAGGCAATCATAAATAAGGCCCAAATATAAATACCATTGATTTGCCACCAAAATCGTTTTTTGGATAACATTATAGAAACACAGCGCAGGACCTATGTACAAGTATTCAATTTCACTACTGAAACCTCACTGTTTCACAAAATACAAATCCCCTATCTTGCAAATGTTCATAACAAGCTTATCAAAAAGCAAGACACAAACCAACAGCAAAGAAACTCAGAGCCTTATTTATGAAGGCCTTGCGCCACCGGTGCGTCACTTCTTTCCCATGTTAAAAGTGAAGAACCGGCGCCACAAGGCAATCATAAATAAGCCCAAATGTAAATACCATTGATTTGCCCCCAAAACTGTTTTTTGAATAACATTTTAGAAACACAGCGCAAGAACTATGTACAAGCATTCAATTTCACTACTGAAACCTCACTGTTTCACAAAATACAAATCCTCTATCTTGCAAATGTTCATAGCAAGCATTATCAAAAAGCAAGACACAAACCAACAGCAAAGAAACTCAGGGCCTAATTTATGAAGGCCTTGCGCCGCCGGTGCGTCACTTTTTTCCCATGTTAAAAGTGACGCAACGGCGCCACAAGGCAATCCTAAATAAGGCCCAAATGTAAATACCATTGATTTGCCACCAAAATCGTTTTTTTAATAACATTTAAAAAACACAGGACAGGACCTATGTACGAGCATTCAATTTCACTACTGAAACCTCACTGTTTCACAAAATACAAATCCCCTATCTTGCAAATGTTCATACCAAGCATTATCAAAAAGCAAGACACAAACGAACAGCAAGAAACTCAGGGCCTTATTTATGAAGGCCTTGCGCCACCGGTGCGTCACTTTTGTCCCATATTAAAAGTGACGCACCGGCGCAACAAGGCAATCATAAGTAACACCCAAATGTAAATACCATTGATTTGCCCCCAAAATCGTTTTTTGAATTACATTTTAGAAACACAGCGCAGGACCTAGGTACAAGCATTCAGTTACACTACTGAAACCTCACTGTTTCACAAAATACAAATCCCCTATCCTGCAAATGTTCATAGCAAGCATTATCAAAAAGAAAGACAGAAACCAACAGCAAAGAAACTCAGGGCCTTATTTATGAAGGCCTTCCGCCACCGGTGCGTCACTTTTTTCCCATGTTAAAAGTGACGCACCGGCGCCACAAGGCAATCATAAATAAGGCCCAAATGTAAACACCGTTAATTTGCCACCAAAATCGTTTTTGGAATAACATTTAAAAAACACAGCGCAGGACCTATGTACAAGCCTTCAATTTCACTACTGAAACCTCACTGTTTCACAAAATACAAATCCCCTATCTTACAAATGTTCATAGCAAACATTATCAAAAAGCAAGACACAAACCAACAGCAAAGAAACTCAGAGCCTTATTTATGTAGGCCTTGCGCCACCGGTGCGTCACTTTTGTCCCATGTTAAAAGTGACGCACCTGCGCCACAAGGCAATCATAAATAACACCCAAATGTAAATACCATTGATTTGCCCCCAAAATCGTTTTTTGAATAACATTTTAGAAACACAGCGCAGGACCTATGTACAAGCATTCAATTTCACTATTGAAACCTCACTGTTTCACAAAATACAAATCCCCTATCGTGCAAATATACATAGCAAGCATTATCAAAAAGCAAGACAGAAACCAACAGCAAAGAAACTCAGGGCCTTATTTATGAAGGCCTTGCGCCACCGGCGCGTCACTTTTTTCCCATGTTAAAAGTGACGCACTAGCACCCCAAGGCAATCATAAATAAGGCCCAAATGTAAATACCATTGATTTGCCCCCAAAATCGTTTTTTGAATAACATTTTAGAAACACAGCGCAGGACCTATGTACAAGCATTCAATTTCACTACTGAAACCTCACTGTTTCACAAAATACAAATCCTCTATCTTGCAAATGTTCATAGCAAGCATTATCAAAAAGCAAGACAGTAATCAACAGCAAAGAAACTCAGGACCTTATTTATGAAGGCCTTCCACCACCGGTGCATCACTTTTTTCCCATGTTCTGAGTGACACTCCAGCGCCACAACGCAATCATAAATAAGGCCCAAATGTAAATACCATTGATTTGCCACCAAAATCGTTTTTGGAATAACATTTAAAAAACACAGCGCAGGACCTATGTACAAGCATTCAATTTCACTACTGAAACCTCACTGTTTCACAGAATACAAATCCCCTATCTTACAAATGTTCATATCAAGCATTATCAAAAAGCAAGACACAAACCAACAGCAAAGAAACTCAGGGCCTTATTTATGAAGGCCTTGCGCCACCAGTGCGTCACTTTTTTCCCATGTTAAAAGTGACTCACCAGCGCCACAAGGCAATCATAAATAACACCCAAATGTAAATATCATTGATTTGCCCCCAAAATCGTTTTTTGAATAACATTTTACAAACACAGCGCAGGTCCTATGTACAAGCATTTCATTTCACTACTGAAACCTCACTGTTTCACAAAAGACAATTGCTCTATCTTGCATATTTTAATATCAAGCATTTCCAAAAAACATGCCACAAACCAACAAGAAAAATCTCAATCTGCTTCCTAATTTGAGGTAATGCAGGTGACATAATTCTAAAACATTCAAATATATTTCTTTACAGAGGCAGACACTATTAATTGCTTCTCAAAGAAATAAAAGCCATTCTTTTACCCCAAAATTGTTTTTTAAATAACTTTTTACAAGCACAGCACAAGTCCTATGTACAAGCATTCAATTTTACTACTGAAACTTCACTATCTGCTTCCAAATCTTCTCCAAGAGCAAATAAGTCTCTATCTAAATTAAATGAATCATTACTTACCTTTACAAATGCTTTGGGAGATTATGAACAGTGTCAGACACACACACCAATTTTTCTTTAGCAGAGCAAAAGGTGTGCACTCAATACACTGAAACCAAGACTGGCAGAGCAAACCTCTAATTCTACACACAAATGCCTCATTTCAACCAATCAAAACTCTTCCCTCACTTTTTTCAAACCAACACCCTTCCCCCTCTCAGACCTTTCTATGTGTTACCATAGCAACTCCCTCCTAACTGAACTCTTAGGTTCAAAAGTTTATTCTACAATGTTGCAAATTAAGTCAGCAAGGATGTTTGACCTCTCAATACACCAGCTTATCCAGGGCATTATTGCTTTTAGTGACTTTTTCTTAACCATTCAAATTGCTTCTTTCACACAACACAACCATGCACCCTAACTTTCAGTTTTCAACTATCTGAATCCACCAATCATTGCTTGTGATTCAAGAGCAGAGAAACTCCACAATTATTTTTTGTAAACTCCTACTGTTCCAACTGCCATTTCATTCCCACACTTCATCTGACTGCACCAGAACCTTCTCTCATCATTTATTCTGTGTGGATTATTGGACATAGCTACATCCACTGGGCTCAAAGGTATGCAACTAGCACAAATTTTCACAACCTTGATTTATCAAATGTGGAAATAGAGTGGATTGGCCAGAGAGGATTGAGATGTCACCAATTGATACCATTGGTGAAAACCTTTTTGCATCTGCCAAACCCTGACCTCTTAATAATGCACTGTGGTGGAAATGACGTGGGCACTATGACTGGGGTTGGTCTGGAAATGCTTTTAAAGGACACCTTTGATCAATTGATGACACTTTTTCCACAAACTGCCTTGGTATATTCTAATACATGCCAAAGACAGAAATGGAACTGGTCCAACCAATTTTGTCCACAATTTGAGAAAGCACGGAAACATGTGAATAAATCTGTTTCTGCTTACATGAGAGACTATGGAATGGGTTCAATATACAACAATAACTTGCGTTACAACATGCAAGACATCTACAGAGGAGATGGTGTGCACTTCTCAGATGAGGGGAATAGAATATTCCTCCTGAATTTAAGACTGTGCATTGGAACCTACTTGTAGGTACTTAAATCAGCCACAGAACCTAAAAGCTCTTTTCAGGGCTACCCTACCTCTGATCACTCATAATGATTTTCTTTTTCTAACTTTTTTCACAATTTTTCACCAAAGTACGCTCCCCGGTACGCTCCCAGGAGCGCGTACCGGGCGCTCCCCCCGTGGAAAATGTAAAAATGTTTTTTAAGGGGGGGACATAAATGGGCCTTCTAAACCCCCCTCAGAAAACCTAGAGGGTCAGGAAGTGTCTACCTTGCCCCCTTCTACCCATTCCCAACGTTGTTTGTCCTCCATCTTGTGTCTCAATTCTACCGAAACACAAAATGGAGGACTCCCGTAACGCTACCGGTGCGCATACCGGTAAGCGCACCGGTAAGCGCTCCCCAAAAAAATGTGGGAAAGTAATTTACATAAAAACCACTGGAGACACTTACACCAAATATCGAATAGGCCCTACTACATAGCAGTCCCTAACATTTACCCAAATTCGGTGGTATTCCATTGAGCCATTTGGGCTGTAGCCCTGTCTAAATATCCTGAGGTAAATTACATGACAAAAACACATATGAAACTGTTTGAATTTTCAACCAATTAAAATGTTACTTACATTTTGTACTTTTATGTGCTGACATTTGATTGGTTAAGTACATGAATATATATGAAAAATGAGAGGGAAACACAACCATTTTGACTAACACTACCTAAGGTTCATTTGGAAAGAATTTTGACAGAAAACTTCATCTACTTTCAAATAGGTAAGTTGTTAATTTAAAAGGAGAACTATGTTATGCATTTTAAATTAATTTTTGAAAACGTTTTCAGATAGTTATATACTGTCCCTCTGTAAGAGTTAGAGATTGAGATAGGCTTCTCTGTTATAATTATGGATTGAGTTAGGCTTCTCTGGTATAATTATGAATTTACTTAGGATTCATCACAGGCACTTTTTAATAGTTCTACTTCCTGCCTGAAACCATACACTGCCCAAAGATAACTTCACTGTTAAAAACTCACAAGTACCTGTCTAAACTTAAACCCAACAGTGCCCTATCTCTACAGATATATTTATTTTTATGCAATTTACAGCAACAAAATGGAAGGAGAACAGAATATTTCTTTCGAAATTCTTTTGGACAACAACCCTGAAGAAAAAAATGCTGAGAATGATAACTTTGATTTTATGGATGAGTCTCTGGACCATCAATGAGTTCAGTGTGTGCAATCAATAGAATCACAGAATGAAAATGAGGACATTCCAGACAATATATTGTTAAAAGTTTTATTAAATTTTGAAAAAGAATCAGAAAAATACATTTATATTTAATAATCAAAAATTGTACGAGACATTATTCATTTTTATATGTAATTCATCAAGTAGTTACAAATGTTTATAATATTAAGTGAGACTTATAGTATTCTGTGCAACTTTTTTGTGTTACATAGTAAGTTTGCTCATAGTTACTTCCTTTCTCCCACTATATTATCTCCAATGTGTATTTAACATCTCTTTATCATCTCCTGCCTCCATGTTGTTTCTGCTTTCCTGACAGACTATGGTATGAATTCCATATACCACAATAACTTCTGTAACAACATGCAAGATATCTACAAAGGAGACGGTGTATATTAAATTTTAGACCCTGCATTGGTACCTACATGTTGGTACTTAATAAAGAAAAACAACAAAAAGAACAATTAATAAACATACAATTTTTGAAAAGTCTGTCATTCTATTTTCCCCATGGTACGCTCCCCGGTATGCTCCCCAGTCCGCTCCCCGGTGCGCGTACCGGGCGTTCCCCCGCGCAAAACGAAAAAAAAACATTTTTTTTTTGCCCCGCAGGGCCCTTTTATAGCCCCCACATCAAACCTAGGGGGTTAGGGGGGGTCTACCCTGCCCCCTTTTGGTCATTTCCCCCTTTGTTTTGGCCACCTCTTGTGTCTCGATCCTACCGAGACACAAGATGGCGGGCGCTCCGGACTGTTTCTAATGTTTACAGACACCCGAGAGCCAATCAGCTTTTCGTGCGCAAGTCGCGTTGCACGCCCGGTGCGCTCTCCGGTACGCGTACCGGGGCGCTGCCATAGATATATATATTTTTTTGAACCTAAATTACTCAAAATCCACTGGAGCACATATCTTGAGACATAGCAAAGGCACATCGGGCTGCCAGTCCCTACAATTTTGCCAAGTTTGGTGGAAATCCATTCAGCCATTCGGGCTAAAAGTGAGTTTGACCGCCCTATGGAAATTAACATAGGGAAAACACGTTTTGGGACCCCCCTTTTATCGCGGACCCCGATTGACGAATCCCCCCCAAACTTTCAGGGAAGGACCGGAGCTGGACGAGGCAAATTTGAGGAAATTTTCAGGCAGATTCGTCGACCGGCGTCAAAGTTATTCCAAATAGAATTTTGAGATTTTGCATTGAAAAAAATCCTAACTATAACTACCTACAGGTGACCGCCAGTAGGTAATATATATATATATATTGATGCTCATGCTTTTTTTTCCAGCTGCTTTAAATGCACTCGGACTCCAATGCCGGATTCCAAGCTTATCCCATTAAAACAGTATGGAAGACGCCAGACAGCTCCCCTTTCACAGTCAATACCACATTGCCCGACGCGTTTCGAAATTATTCTTCTTCAGGGGCATGGTTGTTGAATCAAGCACATTCCCGGGACTGGCTACGCTTTGCATTCTGGGAGAGGCAGTGCCCAGGAATTTCCATTCTTCGTGCCTCTTTTCTGTTGGGCTATTTAGAGCTCATAGATGAGCTCCGGCCGACGGGTGTCCCCCTAGATCCTGCATTGAAGCCTCACTACAGATCCTGTTGAAAACAAACCCCGTGGCTCACGGGTATGGGGTGGTGCATTTTGACAGTTCGGACCCCGCCAAATATTGATGCTTATGCTTGGTTTTCCAGTTGCTTAAAATGCACTCGGACTCCAATGTGGGGTTCCAAGCTTACCCCATTAAAACGGTATGGAAGACGCCAGCCAGCTCCCCTTTCACAGTCAGTACCACATTGCCCGGTGCGTTTCGAAATTATTCTTCTATAGGGGCATGGTGGTTGAATCAAGCACATTCCCGGGACCGTCTCCTTTTATATGCTGATTTAGCGCGCCCTCTGATAGCCCCTCTGTATGAGTCTACGCTTTGCATTCTGGGAGATGCAGTGCCCAGGAATTCCCATTCTTCGTGCCTCTTTTCTTTTGGTAATTTTAGAGCTCATAGATGAGCTCCGGCCGACGGGCGTCCCCCTAGATCCTGCATTGAAGCCCAATGACAGAGCCTGTTGAAAACAAACCCCCGTGGCTCCTGGGTATGGGGTGGTGCATCTCGACAGTTCGGACCCCGCCAAATATTGATGCTCATGCTTGGTTTTCCAGTTGCTTGAAATGCACTCGGACTCCAATGCGGGGTTCCAAGCTTACCTCATTAAAACGGTATGGAAGACGCCAGCCAGCTCCCCTTTCACAGTCAATACCACATTGCCTGACGCGTTTCGAAATTCTTCTTCTTCAGGGGTGTGGTGGTGGAATCAAGCACAGTCCGGGACCGTCTCCTTTTATATGCTGATTTAGCGCGCCCTCTGATAGGCATCTCTGTATGAGTTTACGCTTTGCATTCCGGGAGATGCAGTGCCCAGGAATTTCCATTCTTCATGCCTCTTTTCTGTTGGTCTATTTATAGCTCATAGATGAGCTCCGGCCGACGGCGTCCCCCTAGATCCTGCATTGAAGCCCCACTACAGAGCCTGTTGAAAACAAACCCCGTGGCTCCTGGGTATGGGATGGTGCATTTCAACAGCTCGGACCCCGCCAAATATTGATGCTCATGCTTGGTTTTCCAGTTGCTTGAAATGCTGACCATAAGAGAAGACAGGAAGAAGATTATCCGATAGGTTGTAAGGCTTGGCTAAATGCAAAAAATCTAAAACTCAAAGGAAATAGGAAAAGTCAGCCCTGTTTCATTGGTCCTTTTGAGGTGAAGGAAAAGATAAACTCAGTGACTTATAGACTCAGTCTACCCTCTCAGCTGCGAATACTCCCTTTGTTGCATGTTTGCTTATTGAAAAAATCATCTCCACATCTCAGACTTCGAACTCTGCCCAAACCAATCCAAACAGAAGAAGGAGAGGAGTTTGAATTTAAACAAATCCTAGATTCCAAATGGGCCAGAGGAAAAATGTATTACCTGCTTGATTGGAAAGGGTATTGTCCTGAGGAGAGATCTTGGAAACCACTCTCTAATTTAAATGCTCCAAGGCTAATAAAATCTTTTCTTGATCAAAATCCCCTTAAACCAAGTCTTGGGGAAACCCCCTTGCAGAGGGGAACTGTCAGGAAGCAATACATACAGGACTGTGTGGCTTGCCAAACTGTAGGAGCTACTATGAGGCAAAATCAATCTTGTACCGCATTGGTGCAGACACGGTTTTCCAAGATGGCGGCCTACTAGAGTCAACACTCTAGTTGTTTCAAGAAGAGCGTTCCCCGGCTCTGCGCACTTTACTGAAGTTCTGACCACGTATGGTTGGGCTTCAGTCTTGTTCATCGTGAATATTAGTCAGGGTAGTTTGAAGCATTCTCAAGTTATTTTGACGGTAGATAGGGTTCCCTGCCTACGCGCCGGGTCCAGCTTATTTCTGAAGAAATTCCAGAACTCTTGTTAGAAGACCTATGAAGAAGCGACAGGAAGAACAACATTCTTGAGTTCTTTTCTGTGGCAGTTCACGCAAGAACCAAGGAAGCTTAACAGCCTTTAAATGGAAATGTAATTTGTTTAAAAGGGAATGAAAGAAAGTATAGACATCAGTTCAGTTTCAACTTTATTTTCTCTGCACATAATGTAAATATATTGTTAATAGGATAAAGAGAATACTTGACAGTCATAAAAGGTCACAGATTAAAAGGAATCCTTAAAAAATCTGAAATAGAAGAGAAGTTATTGAGTATAGGTCATTCATAGAAAATGATCAATAGAAACACAGATTAAATAGGTTGTTTATTGAGTCTTTTATCAACATGTCTTTCAGGTATTAAATAAACAACTGGCTTCTCTAGAGAGACAAAGCCAAACGGTTTGAGAGACCAAAGTTAATAACCCAAGAAAGAGAAGAGAGACTAAAGTCTAGTCAGAAAAGGGTATGTAAGAGTCAGGGAAAAAGGAGAGGAAAATTATTGTTAGTAGTCAGTATGTGTTAGGGCTCATGTAATTGTTGTTTATTTTACAGTGCACATAACTACTACTGTGAAGGAAGGTTGGCAACAGCAGTTCCATAACAGGGACATAGAAGGAAAGACTGTCTCTTCTCTGTCCACTTTTGAGGGTGCCTTTGGAGAAGCTTTGGGTAACAGCTTCATTCTGCTCCTGTGAAGAACTTGGGAACACTTCAAGTAAGACTCTGACAACTGAAGCCTTTATTAAAATCACTAAAAATCACCTACCTGCGTGGCTTTTCCTTTGGAGCAACCTTTTGATGGATTTGTAGCGACTGGCCCAGCCGTGGGAGAGCCCCACCGCTGATAAGCGGGCCTGTGGTGACATCACCTGATGTCATCAACACAACAGGAGGTATTTCTGAATGAATGGCCTTAAAAGGCAGCTCTTTAATAGCAGGACTTATCATCGACCCACTGTGGTAATCTATTTTTTATAAGGCGAACACAAGATAGACTCACTTTCCGAATACATTGTGCAAATAGGTGAACCACAAGGCCATGCAAGTGGCCACGCCCACTGGAGGGTGTTCAGGAATATAATTAGTTGCACATGGCTGTCCTGTGATTTGTTTGTTAACGCCAATGATTAAGGGAGAGACACCCAAAGCATGTCTGGAGGACTGAAAACCGATGCAGGATTTGCCGCTTAACCTGAGCCTTCATTAAAATCACAAAAAATCCCCTTCCTGCGTGGCTCTTCGTTTGGGACAACCTTTGGTGGATTTGTAGCGGTTGGCCGAGCTGCGGGAGATCCTCACCTCTGGTGAGCGGGCCAGTGGTGACATCACCTGATGTCATCAACACAACTGGAGGTATTACCAAATTGATGACATTAAAAAGCAGTTCTCTAATAGCAGGACTGATAATGGACCCACTGTGGTAAATTATTTTTTATAAAGTGAACACAAAATGGACTCACTTGAAGAATACGATGTGCAACTAAGTGAACCACAAGGCCATGCAAGTGACCACTTCCACTTGGGAGTGTTCAGGAATATAATTAGCTGCACAATGTGATTCGTTTTTTAACACCAATGATTAGGGAGTGACACCCGAAATGAGTCTGGTGGACTGAAAGCAGATGCTGGTTTTGCCGCTTAACCTGACTGCAGCCTTCATTAAAATCACAGAAAATCACCTATCAGCTCCTTTTGGGCAACTTTTTGATGGAGATATATATATATATTCACTGAAAAAAAGAAAAAAACCATAGGTTTCACACATATTATAGTTAGCTGGACATTTCACTCATACAAAACCATTGAAATTCCCCCCTTATAGTTAGTTCAGCTAACTATAACTCGTACGCCCGCAATGCACTGCTGATGCCGGCACATATTACATCACTCATGACATGGTCAGTGACATCACTCATGACATTACTGATGACATCATCCAGTGAATGTGTGTCTTTCTGAAAAATAAATATTTTTCATATATTTATATCTAAATGTCGATGGAAGAATACATGGGTAAATAAGTGTCTAAATGGATATTTTTTTGTAAAATTGATTGTATAACTGACTTATTAGGGGTAACTTAGTGAATACATGTATTAGCGAGTAATGTTTAAATATGTAAATATCTGTATCATTGTCTCACTTTGTGTATAAGTGGCTGCATGGGTTGGTGAGTAGCTACATGAGTGTCTATATGGGTGATTAGTTGGTTTTATGAGTATCAGCATGAGCGTGTGTATGGTTTAATGGGGGGTATTACTTAGCACACAGATGCATGAATGGCTGACTCACTGTTTGTATGTGTTTTGAAGACAGCATGTGTGCAGGACTGGATGGGTGGATGAGTGTGTGTATGGGTGTCTTAGTGAGTGAATAACTGTCTCAATAGTATCTTTATGAGTAATTACATATGTTTTAAAGTAGTATATGTGAGTATTGATGTATATAAGTGAGTATATGTGAGAGTGAGAGATTGGAAGAGTTCCTGTATAAATAAGTATGTGTTTCCATAAGTGATTGTTTAAGAGAGTAAGTATGTGTACGTTTCTGTAGAAACAAGTGTAGTGGTGTGTGTATAGATGTATATGCAAATAAATGGATGTGTGAGTAACTCTATGGATGAGTATCGGTGTGTAACAGGATGTATAAGTGAATGAGTACATATGATGAGTGAGTACTTGTATGAGTAACTATATAGAACTGTTGGTGAATGAGTGGATGTGTATGTAGATGTTGGAATTACTGAATAGGTTGTTGTAACTGGTATTGGTATCCCGGTGTGTATCAAAGGTTATATTAGGGCGAGAAGAGGTCTGACACTCTTTCACAAGGATGATGTCATCAGTGATGTCATTTGAGATGTCATCAGTGATGTCATGAGGGACATCACTGACCATGTCATGAGTAATGTAATATGTGACATCATCAGCAGTGCATTGCGGGCGCGCAAGTTATAGTTAGCTGGACTAACTATTACGGGGGAATTTCAATGGTTTTGTATGAGTGAAATGTCCAGCTAACTCTAACATGTGTGAAACCCAAGGTTTTTTCAGTGAATTTCTAAGTTTTTTAAATGCTAATTCCTAACTATAACGTGGCTGAAACCTATGGTTTTTTCAGTGAATTTCAAAGGTTTTGTAAATTATAATTTTTAAATGTATTAATTATTATATTTCTTTCATTTATACTAAATTCCAAAATTTCTATTATAATTATGTATAGTTATTTTATTATTTATGTTATACTCCTTATTCGTAATGTAAAATAATAACAAAACAAATTTCAAAAATTATTTTTTTATTACTAGTTTTTTTTCCCAATATATTAAAATGCAATTCTATATATTTTCTTTTTCCAATTATTATTTTTGGATAATCTTACAGTACGAGTATGGTGATCGCACGGTCCTTTGTAAGGCTAATCTTATTCTGCGCGTACTCACGCACACGTCACAAATACGTTTTGACGTTATGCAGCGCATCAGCGCTTCCACGTGACGTCATGTATGCTTGTACAGCGCCCTGCACGCGTACCCCACGAAAGTTTCATAATGTTTAAAACGATATATCTATGTATTTAATGTACATTTTAAGGGTAAACATTATCTAGGATAATCATGAAAATAGTTTTTTTAACATTAACTTTTAAGTGTTAGGGGCAGATTTACAAACTCCTTCTGCCTCTTTTACACTTCTATTTCATCAATTTTCTGACGCAGCGGTGGTACAAAAGATGCGTCATGGTGAGTGTTATTTACAATATGATGCATCTGGGAGGTGCGTTACATTGTAAATTCCTGTACCAGAAGGAGACATTCCCACACGGGGGAATGGGGGGGCGTTCCGGGCAGGAACACCTCCTAAAAGTGGCTGAATGAAATGTACAAGATTTCACTTTGTTACTTTTGAACTCATGCTGCGTCAAAACCCTGCACTTGCTCGAAGCAGGTGAAAGGATTGACTCAGCATTGTGAGCATAAAGCCCCCGAGCATTGCTAGAGATGTGTTGCACTTGCAACACAACTTGAGCAATGCACCGCCTATATAGCACAGATACAACACATATCTGTACCGTTTTTGCCCCATAGTCCACCACAATTTAAATACGGCTCATCCATAGTGATGATGTCACAGTGCACAATATCTGGCATATCCCTGGGGATATGCCAGTTATTGTACATCTACCCATTGGTGTTTTAATACAGTGAATGGATTACTACACACTGATCAATGAGTCACTACAAAACTATAACAGTAGTGACAGAGTGTTTCGTGGAAGTGTAAGGATAGAGACTGGGGAATTGAACATATAAAAGGGAAGTTTGCAGGTGTATAGAAGACTGTAAGCATAGTCCATAAGAGTTTAAAACAGTCCATGGCCTAAGGCCTACTTTGCTCCATGACTACTTGGGGACTGACTGGATGATTACAGTTCTGCAAGGAGAGTGCCTGACTGAATTTATAAGAGCTTCAGTTTTAGCACAGTGCCTAGATAAGGACATTCTGCTGAATGGATCAGTACAATACTAAATCAGTAGTGACACAGTGTTTGGAGGGAGTTTAAGGATAGAGACTGGGTAATTAAAGGTTTAAAAGCCAAGTTTACAGAAGCATAGAAAAGTGCATTTATTATCTATATAGTTTGAAGCAGTCCATGCCCTTAGAACTACTTTGCTGCATGACTACTTGGGTAGTCACTGAATGATTACAGTTGTCCAAGGAGAGTGTCGAGCTGAATGTATAACTGCCCCCATTAAGAAAAGAAAATTGCCCCCGGGATTTGGCCCCCGGGGGCTAATTAACAATGAAGCGGGCTTCGTGTTTTTTTTTTCTTTTTCGCCCAAAACTCGTACCCCGCGATTGAAAAAATATTGGGGGGGCCTAACGATCCACGTGGGACCCCCTGAGCAGGCCTAGGGGATCAGTATGTTTCTACCCTGCTGTAACAACCGGATTCTCACACCAGATAGAATCAGCTCCTCAGAGCACCACCAACCCAGCCGGAACGTAATCACCTCCCTCCTCAGGACCTATTTACAACAGGAATCTATGTCTCATACCTAAGGATGGGGGAATTAGCAATATACATGCATAAGTTTTCTACAATATCACACTCACACCAGTTAGTCTCGCGGCAGCTTGGGCCCAGACTAATCTACCCTAGGGCAGTTCTGATTAGCTACCATTACACACTGACCACAATCAGTGCCCTCCCAAGCCACAATCCTGTGGGTATAACAAGCCGCAATCCTGCGGGTATATGCACCAGTTTCCTCCCCGGTGTTCTCTTACTTACATCCCAAGCCGCAATCCTGCGGGTATAACGCCGCTTATCAACGACAATCACTTTCCTATGAATACCATTAGCAGGAATCTTTCATTATCTACTAGGGATATAATACTACAATATTATGGATCACACAACGGTTTACCGAATTAGATGATGTACAACCTATTCTTCACTTTAGGGGCCCCTCTCTCCCTCATTGCTCAGTTACTCCATACCTGACCGGGAATCACGTCCGTTCACGAAAACAATACCTGACTAGAAGAACAGGTTACCCTGATTGCACAAGAATAAAAGGCACATGCTGGTTCACTAAGAACTGGGGTACTTTATTACAATCATCATAATAACATAACACCATACTATAACATATAGCCAGCAAAGGAAAATGAAAGGTTAGAATGTGCACATTAGGGGGAAAAAGGTCAACGTCACCTGATTAATGTGAAGTCTGGATTCAGCAGTCATCTAGGTTCCCTTCTCGTCTGTGCCTTGGCTCGTCTTAAGGTCACACTTCTGCAGTCAAGGATACACGTCTGCACCGCTATGCTCTGTCTTCTCTGCTTCCCTCCAAGTCACTGGAACCTTCCTCTTATTAGCTGCTTTCTCTCTGGCTGTTCTGCACTACTCCTCTCTCCTCTTAATCACGGACCATCTTCACTTCTCGGCTTCGATCTTATAACTCAGTTTCAGCCACTCTGGCATTCGTTCTCTTGACTAACTGCTTCACTCGGAATGCTCTGATCTTAAAGGTCAAAGCTCGCCAGCTGCTCCAGCTAAAATAACTTCAATCTTTCTAAGAGAGTATCAGCTTTTTGGTCTTTCTCGGACTTCAAAATGGCGACTGTCTGCCTGGAAATAATTAATGGCATTGATGCTAACGGCTAGCTGCCGCCTACGGACTGACTGACTAACTGCTTAATGCTTTCACTAATATGGAAGCTCGTTCGTTCATGGAAAGTTACGGCCAGTAACCTGCCGCCCACCAAATTCTTGTACCTCCCCGTACCAAGGACACGTTCCCAGCCGGCCGGCCTGATGTTGTGTTTCGGAGTGGAGAAAAATACAGTCTTTCGATAAGGGCCAGCCTGAGCCGGTTCTCTCCAAGCGAACAACACCTCGTAACTAAAACATTACATTTGACCTAAAAGCATCTCAAGCTGCTGGGGCAGAAAGAAAGATGGAGTCTCTCCCGTTTGAGGCCTACAAGGTCCGAAATAAGCATAACTCCATAGAAGGTATACTAACACTCTTGCAAAAGGACGGATAATCACTAATACTAATGAATCTATCCCCTAACATAAGTTTATAAGCCCTGATCTAAGGAAAAGGGTACAGAACTATAATACTATGCCTTGTGAATAGGCCCTGTCTATGGTTCTAATCCTTGCACTAGAATGATAGTAGACTGGAGTCACCTCCAATCATCTTCCCTCAAAGGAGGGCCGAAAAAGTCGGTCAGAACACTTCACCCTTGACTTCAGTCTATTAATCATTCGTTAAATGGAACTCACATCATTGAAAGAATAATATGAAACAAAACTAACTGATCTATTTTTCGTGCCTAATCTACAGTATTGGAGTAGGGAAGGAATGCATTGAATAAAGCAGCAAATAGCTACTAAAATACTAATAGCAATCATAATACCCCCTAATATCTGTCGTAAAGAATGTAAGTCAGGTAACCAATTGAAGACCCAGTCAAACACAGCCCTGGTCAATGTGTTTTCTAACCTCTTCAGTCAAGTCATGAAGTTTGTCAATATGGGCCTGAATGGATTTAGTATGGTCTGATAGGTTGAAACAGCAAAGACCCTCAAAATCAGAACAGTCATGTCCATGTTTAAGCAAAAGATAATCGATAGCAGCACGATTTTGCAGATTAGCTCTGCGTTCACCCTGGGCGTCTAACAACATGTCAGATAGAATCGTAGAAGTGTGATTGATCGATTTAACCATCAAGCAGGACATCTTCCCTATCGATTTAGCATTATAGACAGCCAATGCTGGAACACCAATAATCGAAATAGCTAAACTAAGGTATTCAGACTTGGAATAGAGATGTAAGGAAGAATCACAATCTTCATGTAACATCATAGCATCACGAACTACACGGGAATGGGTATTAGGATGTGAGGAAAACATCAATAAACTTAATCTAGTGATGGCACAGGGGCCTCCGGAAATATTTGCAGGAATATAGGGCCAGGAAGTATTACCACAAGAAAAAAGCCATCCAGAAGGTAACAACATTGTGCGATAATGGCTAGGGGCAACTAATATACTCCTACAGGTCATATTATTTTTAACAGACGTACACGACTTTGGAGGTCTTCGGGAGCACAAAGTTCGTTCATGAGCTGAAAAGGAAGTTGCTGCCTTTAGCTTTAAGCGTACACATTCAGTAATTGCATTGGGATCACAAGTAAGGAAAAAACACAAGTCTCCTTGGGTGATATTATATGTGGTGATTTGGGAATGAATCGGGGGCATTGAATCTGAAAGTATAGTACATAAAGGACAGTATTCATGTGCAGCAAAATCACCAAGAATTACATTGGGACGGGCATGTGATATATTAAAAATATGCGTTATAGTTTCCAACGAAGCAGGGACAGCAACCAAACAGGTCGCTAGAATGTCAGTCACCGAACGCATCGGTGTCAGGCAAAAATGTGGGGAATTGGTAACTCGTTTAGCTAAAGTAGTCCAAAAGTTAGATGACGAATCCCACGCAGCAAAGGAACGCGGTACTCGGGTTCTCGAATCAACCAAAGTCTGCGGGTTCCCTTCTCTACCGACGTAGCAGACCAAAAGGAGTCCAACGCCGGCACATCCTGCAGCAGCAGTCCAGAGAATGATCTGAAAGAAAATCAAATACAGGCATTATTTATTCTCGTAGGTAACATTTGTCAGCCGGGACAGCTTCCCAGCTATCTTTCCCTGGTCTCATTACTAGAATGGTGTTGTCATGACCGGTTGCAATAATTTCAGCTTGTTCAGGGGGATTTTTAGGCGATTGCACCCATATTCTCGCTCCCGGATTATCCGTAGAGCCAAATCCTTTCTGTCCTCGTACAGTTAGCAATGTTGGGGCAGTGCCTTTCTGAATCTCACCACTGAAAACACGCATAATTAGCAATTGAGCAATTCGGTCAGTCTTTTGAATCGATAAATCAACCTCACTGCTGTTCAGCAGGAGAACCTTAATCTCTCCCTGATAATCACTGTCAATGACTCCTCCGAGTACTTGAATGCCTTTTAAGGCCAGGCCCAATCTAGGGGCAATCAGTCCAAAATTTCCAGTTGGTATACAGACACTAACACCAGTTTCAATGATAGCTCGATCTCTGCTCTTAATCACAGTGTCATTCATGGCATGCAGGTCCAAGCCTGCGGAACCTGGGGTTGCTCTGCATGGAGCCAGTGCTCCGGCGGAAATTCCCCAGTACATTACAGTATTGCCAATAGAATTGGGTTTCGCATCAACAGCTGGAGGAAACAAACGCATTAATGGAGATTCAGCATTCAAAAAAGGACGATTGTTTAGTATTAACAGTGCTTGAAACAAATAATCTCTCCAATTCTTATATTTATTGTCAGTTAATTTTCGCAATTGTTCTTTTAACAAACCATTCATTCTCTCAATAAGGCCTGATGCCTGTGGATAATATGGTATATGAAACACCCATTCAATATTATTTTCCACACAAAAGTCCTGTAACGATCTTCCACGAAAATGGGATGCATTGTCAGATTGAATTTGAAATGGAACACCATAATAGAGCATAATCAATTCCAATGTTTTAATGGTATTCACTTGGGTAGCTTGTTTACAGGGAAAGGCCACTAAAAGGCCACTGTATGTATCGACAATTGTACAAACGTATTGGCAGTTTTTACTCATAGGGAGTGGACCAATATAATCAATTTGCCAAATTTGAGCGGGCAATTTTCCTCGATGTAAATGACCTTTAAAAATTTGTGGTACTTTTCGTTGTCTGGAATGTTGACAGATGGGACAATGCAAAATGGTATCTTTAATAAAGTTTAAAGGAATATAAATTCCTCGATCGGCGGCCCACCTGCTAGTGGCTCTCTCTCCAAAATGTCCTGCCTTCTGGTGGGCCCATTTCGCCAACTCCGCCAAATCAGAATCTTGCATGTCCACCACTGCCTCAGCAATTTTAGATTTCTCATCTGCAATGTTATGAAAGAATTTGTCAAGGGAGTCTATCGGGGTATGAGCATCCACATGAAAGATTGTCACAGTACTCCGTGGGAGCATTTCCCAAATTTCTTGCCATAATTCTTTTCCCCACAGTTCTTTTGAATGCAATTCCCAATTATGAGAATGCCAAGTTGGTAACCAGACCGCCAGTCCATTAGCAGTGGACCAGGAATCAGTAAAAATATGACATGTGCCAGGTAATTCTTGTTTCAAAACTTGGTAAACAGGATATAATTCAGCGAATTGACTACTCTTTCCCTCACCAGTTGTACTCAACAATTTTTGTGTGATCGGATTATAGGACACTGCCTTCCAATGCCGTTTCTCTCCTATGAACCTTGCTGAACCATCCGTAAACAACACATGTTTTCTGTCCTCCACGGACAAATCATCAAATGGCTTACTCCACTTAACAGGAGATTCCTGTACAACAGGTACAGAGCAATCACTCCCAGTCTCAATCGATGGCGCCTGCGCCACTTGCTCATGTAAAGATGCTACACCTTTCGGTCCCACACGTGCCCTATCTTAAATGTACCACTTCCACTTAATCACACTCGCCTCTTGAGCATGTCCAATTCGATGAGTTTTCGGCGAACTCAAAACCCACTGCATGATAGGAATTTCAGGTCTCAAAATCACATCATGTCCCAAAGTCAATTGCTCGGTATCCACCAGAGCCCAATAAC
Organism: Lissotriton vulgaris; assembly: GCF_964263255.1. Lineage (NCBI taxonomy): Eukaryota > Metazoa > Chordata > Amphibia > Caudata > Salamandridae > Lissotriton > Lissotriton vulgaris. The sequence continues at coordinate 1,233,278,959 of NC_141685.1, forward strand.
ATGCAAGCAACTGTTTCTCAAAAGGTGTATAACGCTCACCAGCCTCAGGTAACTTTTTGGTCCAGAAACCTAATGGTACTTTTTGTCTGCCTTGTTTTTTCCACAAACTCCAATTTGCATAAAGGCCTTGCACGGACACATTCAAATCCACATCACCATCGCATACAGGCCACAAATCCAAAGCATACTGAATCGCTTCTTTTGCTAAATTGAACGCATTTTGCTGTTGTTCACCCCATTCAAACACATTCTTTTTGCGAGTGACTCGATATAAAGGGGCAATATCTGACTCAAATGTGAAATATGTTGGCGCCAAAAGCCAAACAAACCAATGAAGCTCTGGGCTTCTTTCCTATTTCTTGGGACTGCAAAATCTAAAACTTTCTGTTTCACCTGTGGAATCACCTCTCTGTGACCTTCATGCCAATTGATGCCTAAAAACTTTGCACTTTGAGATGGACCTTGTAACTTATCAGGATTGATTTCCCAACCCTTCTCACGTTGGCACTCAATAGTTTGATCTAATTGGGTCTGAACTTGATCTTGTGTCTCACCTTGAATCAAAATGTCGTCAATATAATGACATATCTGAATTTGAGGGTGTACAGGTACTTCGGACACATGCTCCGCCACCAGCCGGTAACAGATCGTAGGACTGTGTACATAGCCTTGGGGAAGACTTCTAAACGTCATTTGACGTCCATTCCATGTAAAACTGAATTGTTCCTGACACTTGGGGGCAATCGGGATTGAAAAGAAAGCATTAGCAATATCAATGGATGCATACCATGTACCTGGATGCTTTTGGATTCTTTCAATTAAAGTAATAATGTCTGGTACTGCAACAATCAAAGGAGGTGTATGTTTGTTCAGTTCGCGATAATCACAGTCATGCGCCAAGAATTATCACTCTTACGCACGGGCCAAACGGGATTATTCCAAGCAGAGGTAACCGGAGTTATAACTCTTGCATCAACCAAATCCTGAATAGTAGCACTAATCTCTTCATGGCCACCTGGGATACGATATTGTTTTTGAGAAACAACCTTTGTAGCCTGAGGGATTTTTATGGGGGGCATTCTTAAACGGCCAACACGTACGGGTCTGGACGATATATAATGTTTAGTTCCAAATTGATAACAGCCGTCATCTAAATGCAAAGTCATTCCTTTTAAAATGTCAATTTCAATTATGTAGAGTGGCACAACTAATACAGAATATTCTTTTCGGGGAATTCTGCCTATTCTCATTTCAAGTGCAGTTTGCACTGCGGGGGTTTCCTTTCCACCTAAACCAGTAATTGTGAAAAATTGGCCTTTGAATTTCTTTGATTTTCCATGAATAAGAGTGGCCTCCGCTCCTGTATATGTCAATGCTCGGGCCCTTTGGATATTACGATGTTTCCAAAAAATTTCAATATCTACATAGGGTCTATTGTCTTTGTGAGCCCACCTGCGTACTGGAGCTTGACCTAATTACTAAGTATAACGCCGCTTACCAACGACGATCACTTTCCTATGAATACCATTAGAAGGAATCTTTCATTATCTACTAGGGATATAATACTACAATATTATGGATCACACAACGGTTTACCGAATTAGATGATGTACAACCTATTCTTCACTTCAGGGGCCCCTCTCTCCCTCATTGCTCAGTTACTCCTTACCTGACAGGGAATCACGTACGTTCACGAAAACAATACCTGACTAGAAGAACAGGTTACCCTGATTGCACAAGAATAAAAGGCACATGCTGGTTCACTAAGAACTGGGGTACTTTATTACAATAATCATTATAACATAACACCATACTATAACATATAGCCTGCAAAGGAAAATGAAAGGTTAGAATGTGCACATTAGGGGGAAAAAGGTCGACGTCACCTGATTAATGTGAAGTCTGGATTCAGCAGTCATCTAGGTTCCCTTCTCGTCTGTGCCTTGGCTCGTCTTAAGGTCACACTTCTGCAGTCACGGATACACGTCTGCACCGCTATGCTCTGTCTTCTCTGCTTCCCTCCAAGTCACTGGAACCGTCCTCTTATTAGCTGCTTTCTCTCTGGCTGTTCTGCACTACTCCTCTCTCCTCTTAATCACGGACCATCTTCACTTCTCGGCTTCGATCTTATAACTCAGTTTCAGCCACTCTGGCATTCGTTTTCTTGACTAACTGCTTCACTCGGAATGCTCTGATCTTAAAGGTCAAAGCTTGCCAGCTGCTCCAGCTAAAATAACTTCAATCTTTCTAAGAGAGTATCAGCTTTAAGTATGGGCGGAAAATCCGTTCAGCTCGCGGATTTTGTGGATTTTCGGTAAATTCGCAATCCGCGAGATTCGCGAATTTCCCGCAAAATCCGCAAATCCACGAGCAGCGGATTTTATGGCTTGCTCGCACTGTTCGCGTGAGTTCGCGGCTTCCCAGTTCAACTTCGCGCCCCGCGAATAAGCGCTAAATTGCAGAAATACGATCTTAGCAAAACTGAAACTACTTACCAGGTTTAAAAGTTCAAGCTCATCATTAGTAGCCATTTCCTGTAGTGCTTCCTGAGGGGCCCCTCCAGAGTTCAGTTGCCTACTTGCAACTATTATGTGACCCTGCTCTGACCCTCAGAATAGTTACACATATGCCACAAAGGTCCTGAATTACAGCTAAGGGAGACAAGCAGGAGCCAGGCTGGAAGTTCAAATCCAGTGACACATTAATCAGCCCCTAATTCATTATTGTCAGTTGGGGCAGGGCAGGTGTTGTAGCTAATTTTGCAACAATGAAAGCACTTAGCAAGTGCAAAAGATCACTAATCAGGAAGCACTAAGGAAGCAGGTGCCAGCTAAAAAAATATTCTGTGACACATTAATCAGCCCCAAATTAATTCAGGTCACTTGAGGCAGGGAAGGGGTGCTTTGCTTTGCCACAATAATGTACACTAGACAACCAGAGGGTGCTGTGATGAAACAGAGGGTGGCATGGGTGAGCCAGAGGGTGGCATGTGGTGACAGAGGGTGGCAGTGATGAAGAAGAGTGTCCCAAACAGGCTGGACACGTAGAAACAAGTTTGCAAAACTTGCGACCCGACAGGTAAGTTCGCGTTTGTTAAACATGTACAAAAACCCTCGCGACCTGGCAGAAACCCGCGCGAACACAAAAAAAAAAAAGCCGCAAATTCGCGAGAATTCGCGGATTTTGCGGATTGCGAGTTTGCAAATCCGCAAAATTCGCGAACGCGAGATTCGCAAAATTCGCCCATGCTTAATCAGCTTCTTGGTCTTTCTCAGACTTCAAAATGGCGACTGTCTGCCTGGAAATAATTAATGGCATTGATGCTAACGGCTAGCTGCCGCCTACGGACTGACTGACTAACTGCTTAATGCTTTCCCTAATATGGAAGCTTGTTCCTTCATGGAAAGGTACGGCCAGTAACCTGCCGCCCACCAAATTCTTGTACCTCCCGGTACCAAGGACACGTTCCCAGCTGGCCAGCCTGATGTTGTGTCTTCGGAGTGGAGAAAAATACAGTCTTTCGATAAGGGCCAGCCTGAGCCGGTTCTCTCCAAGCGAACAACACCTCGTAACTAAAACATTACATTTGACCTAAAAGCATCTCAAGCTGCTGGGGCAGAAAGAAAGATGGAGTCTCTCCCGTTTGAAGCCTACAAGGCCCGAAATAAGCATAACTCCATAGAAGGTATACTAACACTCTTGCAAAAGGACAGATAATCACTAATACTAATGAATCTATCCCCTAACATAAGTTTATAAGCCCTGATCTAAGGAAAAGGGTACGGAACTATATTACTATGCCTTCTGAATAAGCCCTGTCTATGGTTCTAATCCTTGCACTAGAATGATAGTAGACTGGAGTCACCTCCAATCATCTTCCCTCAAAGGAGGGCCGAAAAAGTCGGTCAGAACACCTGCCCCCTTTGTGTGTTTTTTGCGGTTCTTTCACTGCTTTCTTGTGACTCCATTTCACCGATGCACAAGATGGCTGTCAACACTAAACATAAGGAGTGAGTGCTTATGATAAAATATAATGAATGTGGTGGAACGCGTGATACCAATGAATGTAAAACCATTTCTGCACTTCACTCATATGATCAATATAAAAGACTCAATAAAAATATTTTTGAAATATTAGTATTTTTCTTTCAAAGATGGTTTGAAGAGTTATACATTTTATAAAACAATATAGTACTGCACGCTAAAGGAGAAAATTCAGCACAATTATTGACCCCTCTCCAAACATTTAAAAGCCACTGGGGGAGGTGATAAATTAATCGAGACTGAATACATTAGTACAGGCAACTCTTATGCTACCAGGAAAACACAACAACAGTATAAGGCCAGATTTCCATTGTAGTGATTTCTTAGTTCCAGGTCTAGTAGTCAGATCGGCACACACACTCCCTCATGGCTCGTATACACCCACACCACAACCATCCAGTGCATTCGTCACTACACATGTGACCCTATGTATAAAAAAGACGAAAAGCACGTGTTGTACTCCATTTTAGAGTTGTTCCCAAAGTACCGAACAAGGGGCCCACTACTACATTCGTGGCCTCTTTGGTCACTGAGTTAGTTGTGCCCGACACACTGAGCGGGTGAAGAACCGGTGATGATGATGATGGGAGCACGAGTATGTCATTAGCCATAGAGATATCAAGACTCAGCACCATATATGAGACTTCTTTGTTGGAGATCGGGATTGCATCATGCAGAAGGTGTCTTTCCTTGAAAAGGTGAGCATTGAGGCTTGAGTACGCATTGGAGGGAGTCAGGGTTGTAGCAGACTGGATACAAAAACGCAACTTAGGGTTTTACACATACGCACTATATAGTGTATTAATTTACATGTATACATTTTTTTCCCAATAGCAGGAATGTTTTTATAATCGCTGAAATGTCGGGAATATTACCAATACAAACAATTCGTAGAAATGTGAGAAGGAACGTGTATAAAAGCGCGATGTTATCTAACTCCAAATTAATAAAGTAACAATTACCAATCAGAACATCTTTCTTTTACTATCTTTTAGATGTAGAGGTTCAGGATGGATTATGTCTGGCACGTGGTGAAAAACACCGGTGACAAAAAGGTGAGCTGCGAGTATTGTTTTCAATCACGCTCTTATTTCCTCTCTCATTTCATAAAAAAATTACACACAAAGTTAACTTCCTTTTTATCTTACAGTTTGTGTTTTACCAATTGAAGACACCCCCCCAAAAGAAACTTACAAAGCTCTACGTTTGTGTATTCAGCGATGATCCGTGGCCATTGTAACAAGAACTGAGAAGCCTGCTATAACACGTAGTGCTCCCTGTTTGAATGACTTTTTACCTTGGGAGTCAATACTATTAAGGCAACAGTGGTCCCTTACAAGCATTAATATTTATTCAGTAAATATAGACAAAGTCGCTACTATATTGCAAATCACATACCCAGCCGGGCAGAGGTCTTGGTATTTACTTTTCAATCAATGTAAAACATAATTCACACATAATACACAAGACAGGGCACAAGCCTGCACCCAGTTTATAACAAAGAAAAAAGGGAAACAATTAAAAGGAAAGAAACACAAGGGCTTATAGGCAAAAGCTTAGCGTTCTGTAAACTTGTTAACCGCACAGTTTAGATGATGAAGCAGAACAATATTGACACCTTCACACTTTTAGAGGGCATATAAGTAATTCCATGTGTATAAGGTGCACAAAGTTGTCGACGGCGTTTCGATCCGTTTACCACATTATACGGATCTCATCAGGACATGTAATGTATGCCTAATAGTAAAACAGCCTCATTTGCCTAAGGAGAGGAAGGGAAGGAAAATACCAGAAAGCAAACGTAAGAAGAATTTAGGAAGTAACGCATGTACTCGCATACATAGTGTCAAGTTGGTGGACATGCACTCGGTGGGGGTAAGCTTGGAGTAAGGTTGACTAGTACGTAGTGCTGAGTGTGTGATACCTAAATGCAGGGGCAGAAAAAGAATCACGGGCAGTGCACGTGCAATTTGTGAATATTACATATGGCGCAAGTGTGGGAAAGAACCAAGGTAAGCTTAACAGGGAAATCTCGACTAAGGGGGATACGAATAATTACCCCCGCAGAACATGAATAATACATATGGCGCAAGTGTGGGACAGAACCAAGGTGGGCTAAACAAGGAACTCTCGGCTAGAGAAGATAAGGAAGAATGAACCCCCATCCATCCAGCTAGGTGGACAGTAGGACCCCCGGTAGCTTACATGTGGAGGAAGTCTAAAGTCGGGGTATTAATTACATGTGTATTTGGCGCTCACCATTGTGCAAGCCAGCGAGATCGAGGCTTGGTGGTATGCCGGTTCAAGGAGTATTTTGCAATTACAACGACATTAGTTAAGTGTGATCCGGAGGGAAGAGTTAGGTTAAAGTGAGCCAAGTGAGCGAGGCAGCTTACCGAATAATTAACTGTTGAGACAAGGTGGTGTCAGTCAGATAAAGAAGTGCTTCGGTGAGAGCGGAGCATGGAGTGGTCACCGGAGAGCCTGAAAAAATGGAAAGGGCTATTGCGGGGCACTTTAGTGAGGTTATAATAAGGCGCAGCAGGATTACCAGGGTGCCGCTTACCGTGAGCTAAATGCCAGCTAGGGAAGGTCAAAAGAATCACAGTCGGAATAGGAAAAAGGACGTTCGGGTTACCCGGTTCAATGACCTAAAGGAGAGCCATAGGAGTGGGTCAAGGTTAAGGCTAAGGCAAAAGGTAGGGCACTACGGGCGGGGACAGAGTGAGGTAGAACTTACCGATAGTGAGTAATCCCGGTACTGCTCAAACGCGGGTGCCGGTGGGACTGGGGAAGTGCCTGCACTGATCTCTATGTAGAGGTATGGGGCGTTTTATTGGTCGGTAGCTCCCATGTTATGTAAGTGACATAGAAGAGGTGTAAAGAGGTGATGTCGAAAGTGGTGGCCATTTTAGGAGGGTGAAAAAGGTGGAGTGTGTGTAAGAGTTGGAACTTTGGAGGGCCAGATATGAACATGTGGAGGACCAATTATAATTATTTTTACACAATGTAACTGTCTCACATAGATTTACAATTGAAGAACCTAGATTAAAAGGAGGCATTCAGGGAGGAAGTGAAAAAACATTTGGAAGAAGAAGAACCTATTGCAGAGCATATAGAGACAATAGTTTGCAGTAAGAGGCCATGAGGATTTGAGCTACAATATTCATATCAAAGTATTCCAGTCCTCCTGCAGGTTTAATCCTGTGTTGAGACTGTCAGTCTTTAAAATCCATTTCCGTTTCTCCTTATTGAGGATTCGTGTTAGGTCCCCTCCTCTCTGGGGAAGTTTGACAGTGCTGATCACTGTCCACTGAATGTCATTTTCTGAAAGTCCCTTTTCAATAAAGTGATCCACGAGTGGAGCATTCGCTGTTTTGCATTGAATTCTGCTGTGGTGTTGCGAGATGCGTAGCCGGATCTTCTGCTGTGTTTGGCCAAAATAAATATTTTCACAGGGACAAAGAATGGCGTATACCACGTTGCATGTATTACAATTACTCAGAGATTTCAAAACATTTCTCACATCTTTGAAAACAAATTCCTTTGCCTCCATGGTAAAGTCGCATACTACGCAGTTACCACATTTAATATGGCCTTTCAGAGGGGCTAAGGACCATAGGTCATGCAGTGTGGAGTTGGAGCTATGGTTGGGGGGCAATGCTGCCCGGACCAATTGGTCTTTCACATTTTTACTCCTTTTAAATGCAATCATGGGTAAGTCTAGATTGAGTGAGCCCGCATTAAGGATTGGCCAATTCGTTTTAGTGAACTATGTTTGACACTGGGGAGAATGTAGTGACACAGACAAGGCGTTCCATTTCTGGTTTCGATTTAGGTTCTAGTAGGTTGTCACGTGGACAGTACCACGCTCTCTTAAGTGCGTTACCAACCAATCAGCGGGGGGTGGCCTTGTGTGGTGAGCTTGATGGAAAGTGTTTGTGCTTCAGAAAAATAGTCAATTTTGTCTGAGCAGTTTCTCCTAATTCTGAGGAATTGGGAGTAGGGTAGACTATCCCTAAGGGCCTTAGGGTGACATCTCTTATAGCTGAGCAAAGTGTTGCGCTCAGACGTCTTGCAAAAGAGAGAGTGAAGAGAGTACCGCCTTGATGTTGGATAGTGAGATCAAGAAACGGAATACTCTCTTTGTTGTGTGTCAAAGTGAATGTGAGACCATTACAGTTGTTATTAAGCCAGTGAAGGATAGCGTTTAGAATGTCTATGTCTCCCGACCAGATAAGGAAGATGTTGTCTATATACAGTTTCCATTTTTTTATGCATGTGTGGAACTGATTACTGGGGGGTAAGATGGTGTTACACTCAAGCCAATCCATATAGAGAATGGCTAGCGTTGCAGCAAAAATAGCTCCCATTGATGTGCCCCGACCTGCTGGTAAAATTTGTCATTGAAGGTGAAAACATTTCTTGTGAGGCATATCTCAAGTAATTGCAGAATAAAAAGTGTGGGGACTGTATGAGGGCATGGTCTTTTGTTGAGTATGGTTTCCATGACCAAAAGTGAATCCCTCTGAGGGATATTCATGTAGAGAGATTCTGCATCCAATGTGCATAGAATCTCAGTCGAGGGGTCAAATGGATGGTTTTCAATAAAGTTAATCATAGCCATACTATCTTTGATGTAGCACTCAGTAATGGGTACAAAGTCCTTAAAAAAGAAGTTCACATAGTGGCCTAGAGGCTCGAGAGTTGAACCACATCCCGACACAATGGGCCGGCCAGGGGGGTCCAAGAGTCTTTTGTGTACCTTGGGCAGTGTGTAGATGACAGGGGTGTGTGGGCTGTTAACATTGAGGAAGCTGAATTTGTGCTTACTGAGGAAGCGCTCATCAAGGCATACATTACATGTCTTGATGAGATCCGTACAATGTGGTAAACGGATCGAAACGCCGTCGACAACTATGTGCACCTTATACACATGGAATTACTTATATGCCCTCTAAAAGTGTGAAGGTATCAATATTGTTCTGTTTCATATTCTAAACTATGCGAATAACAAGTTTACAGAACGCTAAGCTTTTGCCTATAAGCCCTTTTGTTTCTTTCCTTTTAATTGTTTCCCTTTTTTCTGTGTGATAAACTGGGTGCAGGCTTGTGCCCTGTCTTGTATATTGTGTGTGAATTATGTTTTACATTGACTGAAAAGTAAATACCAAGATCTCTGCCCGGCTGGGTATGTCATTTGCACTATAGTAACGACTTTGTCTATATTTACTGATTAAATATTAATGCTTGTAAGGAACCCTGTTTGAATGACGGCAATAGCATAAGGTGAGCAAAAAAGCTTGTTTCCGAAAGAACGACAAGTTATCTGTGAAAGGAGAGAATGTGTAGTATGCAACAGGCGCGCAACACACATTGGGCTAACGGGGCTTCAGCTAGGATGAGATAGCTTCCTGGGCCCACACCCAGTCACACCCGAGTACTTCACAGGTCTTTTAAAGACCTTTTGCTTGTTAATGAGGCTTTGATGTACCCCCCCTCGCTTACAGCCCCTGCAGCTGCACTCTGCTTTTTGCTTGAAGTTAAGCCCCTCCGAATTTTTTTTCTAGCCCCCCCCCCCCCCGATATTTTTGACTGTTGTTGCTCCTCTGGCTTCAGGCACCATACCCCCCGGTCGTGTGTGTCTCTCCCACGTTTTAATGTCCTTTTTTCTCTCTTTCCCTTTCTTACTCTCTCACATTGTTTCTCTTTCTTTTTTAAAGTTTTGGATGCTGCTGTCCCCAGTCTGCTGTATAGAACTGTATCTAAGTTGAAGTGGTGAACCCTCTTTGAATAACGCCAATGGCACTAGGTGAGCAAAGAATTTTGTTTCCAAAACAACAACAAATTATTTGTGAAAGGAGAGAGTGGGTAGTGTGCAGCAGCTTGACTGTGTAGAAATGTATAATTACCTCCGAGCAGTGACAACAGATAGGCTTCAACAGTCTGAGAAACAGATCTACAAGCTTATTGCACCACTTTTGTGTCACTTTTAACATGGGAAAAGTGGCGCAAGGAACTTGTAAATCTGCTTTTGACTTTTCAAGAAAAACTCTCAACTCCAGACTCTGCGAGTCAATGGGGTGCAACAGTCTAGGTACGCAATATAAAGAACTCATATTAAAATTCCCTTTTGTCAGGAGTTTCGCAACTCAGTTTACGGTGATTAATCAAATGTCCTTTTCTTTGCTTCACCAAACATCCTTCAGAACCAATCACGGCATGCATACCATTATTGATGTTTTCTTTAATATTCTTTTTGAAAATATAGTTTTGCAGCACTTCATAGAGACAAATGTTCTCAAGATGATGACTTCTATTTGGATAATATGTATCCAACATATTTGTTTTCACAAGATCTGTACTTTCTGGTTCTTTTTCCGGTAAATATTCAATTTTTTGTACAGATTTAAGTACTCGATTTCGTGTTGCAGTAAGACCTAGACTCACCCAAATGATTCTTCTAGATTTGGAGTATAGACTTCCAGATGATAAGTGATTCGAGCATTCATACGCTCCAATTTCTCGATGAGATAACATTTTCAAACTGTAAGTATATAATTTCTTAGTCAGACTCTTCTCATGGGAAATCTCTTCCCACATTTCTTTCAATTCCATCTTTTCTGATTTTGTTATGTAGGATGTTACATATCGAGCAAGTTGAGGGTGCACTCTGAAGGAGCACATCCGTGGACACACAACGGAGGCAAAAGGTGAGCTATCAGTTTTTTCTCCTGTATTAGCTGCTACATCTATAACTTTCTCTCACAGTTTTAATGTTGTTTTCTCTCTCTTTCTCTCTCTAACTCTCTGTGACATCATTTCTCTTTCTCTTTAAAAGTTATAGACACTGCTGTCTACTTTGATGTGTAGAAGCAGAGTTAAATTCAAGTTCTGAATTCTGTTGGCCGCAGTGTTTATACAAGGTGAGCACAGCGGCCTAGATATACAATGCCTCCAATTAAATGCATTAGAAATAAATAGGTGTATTTACAATCCCTTTGCGCCACTTTTGTGTCAGTAACACAGTAGGCACTTCCATATAGATACCACTTGAACGCAGGACTATAACAGAAGTGAAATGTACCAGGCACACTGCACACGTAAAATCGTATTGTTACCTTGACTTGTAATGTTTGACACTCATTTTCTTTTTTGTTTTGCAGATTACCCATCCTACGTCTTTTGGAGTCCACATCACAATTTGTTTATAATATCGTTTTATTAAAATTATTTTTCTAGTTGTTTATTATATTATCTTTAAGTTACATTTACAGTTATTGTTGTTTTAATAAAAGTTAATAAAAAATATACTTGTTTATTTTGAGGGGGTGACAGTCCACAACAAAAATAATATTTATAATTTGAAGTACTATAGTAAGATGTTTAACAGTAGGGTTGAAAAGTACTGGCTATGCAATAAGCTATATTTTCTCTGGATGGACTACAACATAGAAAGGAAATCAAAGTAAAACAAAACAATGTGTACCACATTTACAAACCTCTTGGGATATTTTCGCGTGCAAACCTACCCCCCTATAAAATTAAGTGTGTGGGCCTCAATGACGTCCCTCAAACCACGAAAATGACCACCCCCCGGAGATTTCTATATTGTGTGAGGGAGGTTGAGTGGCCCTCCGCCTGATGCCCTGGAGTCCGCCCCACCCAGACTCGCTTCCTGCAGTGTCTTGGGGGGAAACAGCCATTACAACGCGGTCATAACCATGCATGATCATCACCACGAAGCCATTAACACGCATATGGCTTTACCACGCATGCCTTTACCACGCATGCTTTTACAACTACTATACATTTACCACGCATGATAAAGGCATAAGCATGGTAATGGCTTTGTGGTGATGGTCACGCGTTGTAATGGCTGTGGCTTACATGCTTCAAATTAGTTTTTAGGTATGCGTGTGACCAAGTCTGACAAGAATGGAGGCCAAGGACAAACACCGTGGTGTCTGTGGCAGGAAATCTCATGGATCACAGAGAAGATAGGCGAGGGTAAAATGAAAGTAGCAGGTATAATAAAAATAATGGTGGAAAACTACTAAAAGGGCGGAGGACGGAGTATGTAATTAACGTCTGGCGCCTCGGCAATACGTTTCAAATAAATATAGATAGAATATGATTAATAATATATTACAAAAGTATAGCAGCGGATGAGGCACATGACCCGGCAGAAGAATGTGGCAAATTAAATACCTGAAATGAGGAGAGGTTTGCTTGGCGAACTTGAAGAAAAACAAAGAAGCGTGGGCTTGGAAACGAGGCTGCGCATGTGTAGAGAGTACAACTGGTGCAGAAAAAAACCTGAAATTTTTACATACTATCATAGAAATATAGCTCTTTTTTTGACCAGTAAAGTTAGTTCTGAAAAGAACTGTTTTTTATGAGCCCCAAAGCCCCCACGGTCCCAGCCGGTTCCCCATGTCCTTCTGGAGCCGGCATTGCTTTTCGTTACCCCGGGCACTGCAGAAGGCGGCACTGTAGGCTTCCAGGGACACTGCAGAAGCTGGCCCTAAAACGTGGTGGTCCATAGGGCCGTCAAAGGCTCCAGGAAGGGGGCCCGCGGCCCCCTCCCAACATTCAAAAGCCCCGAGGGGTGGTAGTCACCGGGGCTGAGTGGTCCATCCCCCCTATTTTCTATATTAGAGCCCCAGAGAGGTGGCGGTCCCCGGGACGTGTGGGGGGGCTTGAAACCCCCCACACAGTTTTTTTAAATAAAAAGAGGCCCCAGGGAGTGGCGGTCCCTGGGGCTCCGGGGGGCCATGAGCCCCCCACCTACATATAGTTAAAGCCCCTGGAGCAGGGGGACACCTCTGGGGCACCCATTATGGAAAATAAATTGCCCCCGATATTTGGCCCCACGAGGGCTAATTAACAATAAAGCAGGCTTGGTTTTTTTTGCCCCAAAACGCGTACAAGACGTGTACCCCGCGATAAAAAAAAACATTTTTGGGGGCCTAACAATCCATGTGAGACCCCCCAAACAGGTCTAGGGGGTCAAGATGTTTCTACCCTGCCCCCTATGTGTGTTTTTTACAGTTCTTTCACTGCTTTCTTGTGACTTGGTTCTACCAAGGCACAACATGGCTGCCAACACTTCCTGGTTTGGAGTGTTGACAGACAGTTGACAGCCAATGACCATGCAGCTCGTGCTCGGGAAGGTACAGAGTACAGTACAGAGTACCGTACTTCGTCTATAGATATCACTATGATTTTACTTTTGATTTTCTCAGGATCAGATTTATACCATTTAATAAAAAGCACAATCTGCGAACCGAACTCTACCTTTTTGCCAAATTTAGTGTCATTCCGTTCAGCCGTTCGGGCTGTAGCCCTGGCTAAAGGTCCTATGGAAAATTGCATGGGGAAAACACGTTTTGGGACCCCCCTTTCCGGGAGGCAATGGAATTGCGTGATATATATATATATATCTATATATATATATATATATATATAGATTACCTACTGGCGGTCGCCAGTAGGTATATATAGTTAGGATTTTTTCCCTATGGGATTTCTGAAAATTCTATGTCTAATAACTTTGGCGTTTGTGGACGGAATCGGTTGAAATTTTCAGGAAAATGGCACATTTTGTTTCTGAGCAGCTCTTGGAAATTTGGGGGGGGTTCGTCAAGGGGGGGCTGAGAAAAAAGGGGGGTCCCAAAACGCGTTTTTAACATTGAGTTTTCCATAGGGCGGTTGGACTCACTTTTAGCCCGAACGGCTGAATGGATTTACACGAAACTTGGCAAAATTGTAGGGACTGTTAGCCCGATGTGCCTTTGCTAGGTCTCAATATATGTGCTTCAGTGGATTTTGAGAAATTAACGTTTAAATCAAGATATATATCTGTAACAGCGGTCCGGGCAGCGATCCGGTTCGCGTACTTTTCGCGTAACGGAACTTTGCGCACGGAAAGCTGATTGGCTCTTCGGTGTCTGTCAACATTCTAAACAGTCCGGTGCAGCCGCCATCTTGTCTCTCGGTAGGATCGAGAGATAAGAGGAGGCCAAAACAAAGGGGGAAATTTCCATAAGGGGGCATAGTAGATCCTCCCTGACCCCCTAGGTTTTATGTGGAGGTTTTAAAAGGGCCCAGCAGGGTTCAAAAAAATCTTTTCTTGTTTTTTTTTTCGCGTTGAGCGCCTAGTACGCGAACCGGAAAGCGTTCTAGGCAGCGTACTATAAGGATAATAGAATGATATACTTTTCAAAGACTAAATGTTAATTATTTGTTGTTTTGTTTGTTGTTTTTGTTGTTTTTTTTTGTTTTCTTTATTTTAAAATATTTTTTTTATTTTGATTGTTTTTCATAATTTATTAAACTTTCTAACATTTCAGTGTCTGAAATGTCATTATATTCTTGAAATATTGTTTGCAAGCTGTGAGCTTGTAAAATGTCCTCATTTGCAAGGAGGGCATCTACTGCTTGGACACATTGCAGCAGTTCATTATCCAAGCTTTGATCCATAAAGTCCATGTCAATTTGTTCAATCAATTCCTGGCTGCTTTCTTGCAGGTCCATTTCAAAAGAAACTTGGTTTTCGCCTTCCATTTTGCCTGAAATTTGGATTAAAAAAATATATATTAGTAGAGATAGGGCACTGTTGGGATTAATTTTAGATAGTCATTTTTTATCAGTGAATTTATCTTTTGGCAGTGTATAGTATCAGAGTGGAAATAGGACTATAAAAAAGTGTATGTGATTTAACCTAGACACTCTAACTCCATTCATAACTATAACAGAGAAGTCTATCTAAATACATTACTAGTACAGAGGGATAGTGTATATGTAGCAGAAAAAGTCTACTATATTAAGTTATAGTGCACAATATATTTCATTTTTAAAAATTATAACTTACCTTCACAAAGAAGTTGAAGTTTTTGGAAGCTATTGAAATGTGATGTACAACAAGAAGTAGTAGTCAAAATGGCTGTGTTTTCTTCTCTTCCTTTATATATTCAAGTATATAACCAATCAGATGTCAGGTAATAAAAGTAGAAAATGAAAGTAACATTTTCATTGGTTGTCAATTCCAACACTTCAGATGTGTTTTGTGAAGTAATTTACCTCACGGTACTTGGAGAGGTCTACAGGCTAAATGGCTAAATTAAATTTCAATCAAATTTGTGAGAATGAAAGGGATTGTTATGTAGTATGAGCTAATTTATATTTGGTGAGAGTGTCTCTAGTCGTTTTTCTGTAAATTACTTTCCCACCTTTTTTTGGACCGCTTCCTGGAAAGCGGTCCGGTCCGCGAACTAGGAGCGTAACGGGAGTCCACCATTTTGTGTTTCGGTCGAATCAAGGTATAAAATGGAGGGTAAATAATGTTCTGAATGGGTAGAAGGGGGCATGGTACAAGTAGTTTGCCCCCCTACGTTTTCTGAGGGTGGCTGAGGAGGACTATATGTGCGAAGAAAAAACTTTATTTTTGAAATTTTGCGCGGTTAGCTTCCAGTTCGCGTACCGGATAGCGCTCTTGGAGCGCAGTTTGTTGAAAATTACAGAAAAAAGTTAGAAAAAAATAATAATTGTGAGTGATCAGATGAAGGGTAGCTCTGAGAAGAGCTTTTGGGTTTATGGTACTTTTAGGTACTTATAAGCAGGTACCAATGCACAGTCTTACATTCAGAATGAAAATTCTGTTGCCCTCATCTGAGAAGTGAACTCCATCTCCTCTGTAGATATCTTGCATGTAGTAACGCAAGTTATTGTTGTACAGAGAGCCCATCCCATGGTCTCTCATGAAAGCTGAAACAGATTTGTTTACATGCTTCCTCGCTTTCTCAATTTGTGGACAAAATTGGTTGGACCACCTCCATTTCTGTCCTTGGCATATATTGGAATATACCAAAGCAGTTTGAGGAAAAAGTGCCATTAATTGCTCAAAGGTGTCCTTTAAAAGCATTTCCAGACCTACCCCTGTCAAAGTGCCCAAATCATTACCTCCACAGTGCACTATTAACAGGTCAGGTTTTGGCAAATGCATAAAGGTTTTCACCAATGGTATCAATTGGTGACATTTTAATCCTCTTTGGCCCAACCACTTAATTTCCACATCCTGTAAATTGAGGTTGTGTAAATTTCTGTTCTCAGCATACCTTTGAGCCCAGTGGATGTAACTATGTCCAACAATCCAGACCTTAAACATGGTGGGAGAAGGTTGTGCTGCAGTCAGATGAAGTGTGGTAATGAAAGGGCAGTTGAAACAGTAGGAGTTTGTAAAGAAAAAAAACTGTGGATTTCCAGTGCTAATGATTCATTAACAGTGATTGGTGCATTTCCATTTCTGAAAACAGAAAGTTAGGGTGCATGGATGTGTTCTTTGAAAGATGTAATTTGAATGGTCAAGGAAGAAACATTTAATGAAAGATTGCACTGGATACGCAGGTGCACTGAGAGTTCAGAGTTCAATTGAAACATTGTTGTGTGAATTTGCAAACATGAGAGGTCTTCCAGGAGGTGGTTGCTATGGAAAAAAGGCAGAGAGGGCAGAGGGGGGAAGGGTTTTGATTTGAAAAAAGTGAGGGAAGAGTTATGATTGGCTAATATGAGAGATATGTGAAATGAATATCTGTATTTCTGTGCTTTCAATAGCTGCAGCCTCTGGAGTGCACCGTTTTTCTTCTGCTGAAGACAATTTGGTGTATTTCTGAGACTGTTTTCAACACTCAAAAAGTATTTGCTAAGGTGAGAAAAGATTTATTTATTTTAGATAGAGAATAGTATGAATTAAGGAGAAAATGATGAAGAAAGCTGTGTTTTTAAACTGTGGCTTTGTCTGTAGTGATATAGAAATAGATTTTGTTACTTTGAGAAATTGTATTTGCATATTCGGTGTAGCATTGTGGCATGCAGTAACACAAGTTATTGTGGTACATGGAGCCCATTCCATGGTCTGTTATGTAAGCTGAAACAGATATGTTGTTTTTAAAAACGAATTTTGAAATCAATTACATTTCTGGATATGTACTGCTAGAGCTTCATAGGTTGTTTTGGGCCATATTTATAAGGCATTTGAGTGTCTATTATGCTATTTTACGTTCTTCATGGTGCAAATTTCTTGTAAATACGCTCCCACTTGTGCTTTGCAAATTTAGATTTTGATTATGGGAGTTACATAGCCATGTTAATAATGTCCAAACAATGGTGGTAGGGCATTCAAGAAAACGCTTTCCTGTGTCTCTAGGACATTTTCAGTCCTTTCCTCTTGAAAACAGGTATACAATTGATTTATATGCTGTGTTTAAAAACGAATTTTGAAATCAATTACATTTCTGGATATGTACTGTTAGAGCTTCATAGGTTGTTTGGGGTCATATTTAGAATGCATTTTAGTGTCTTTGATGTTATGTTTACCTTTTTAAATGGAAAGCGTTCTTCATGGGGCAAGTGTCTTGTAAATACGCTCCCACTTGCGCTTGGCAAATTTAGATTTTGATTATGGGAGTTACCTAGCCATGTTAATAGTGTCCCAAAAATGGTGCTAGGGCATTCCAGAAAACACTTTCATGTGTCTCAAGGACATTTTCAGTCATTTCCTCATGAATGCAGGTATACAATTGATTTATATGCTGTGTTTAAAAACGAATTTTGAAATCAATTACATTTCTGGATATGTACTGTTAGAGCTTCATAGGTTGTTTTGGGCCATATTTATAAGGCATTTGAGTGTCTTTGATGTTATGTTTTCCTTTTAAAATGGATAGTGTTCCTCATGGGGCCCTGAGCAGTTCTTAGCCATGTTATTTAATGGGAAGTGGATAACATGGCTAAGAGCATTTGTTGGAAAATGCATGAATATCGCTGACTGTTCAGCGATATTCATGCATTGCGGCCGTTTTTTTTTGCATTTGCGAGCAGTTCTTAGCCATGTTATTTAATGGGAAGTGGATAACATGGCTAAGAGCATTTGCTGGAAAATGCATGAATATCGCTGACTTTTCAGCGATATTCATGCATTGCGGCCGTTTTTTTTTGCTTTTGCGAGCAGTTCTTAGCCATGTTATCCAATGGAAGGTGGATAACATGGCAAAGAGCATTTGCTGGATAATGCATGAATAAAGCTGACTTTTCAGCGATATTCATGCATTGCAGCCGTTTTTTATCGCATTTGCGATAAATCTTGCTAAGGAGAAAATGATGAAGAAAGCTGTGTTTTTAAACTGTGGCTTTGTCTGTAGTGATATAGAAATACATTTTGTTTCTTTGAGAAATTGTAATTGCATATTCGGTGCACCATTCTGGCATGCAGTAACACAAGTTATTGTTGTATATGAAGTCCATTCCATGGTCTCTTATGTAAGCTGAAACAGATATGTTGTTTTTAAAAACCATTTTTGAAATCAATTAAATTTCTGAATATGTCCTGCTAGAGCTTCATAGGTTGTTTGGGGTCATACACCTTTTTTGGGAAATTATTAACATGTCTATGTAACTCCCATAATCAAAATCTAAATTTGCCAACCGCAGGTGGGAGCGTATTTACAAGAAATTTGCACCATGAAGAACGTAAAATAGCATAATAGACACTCAAATGCCTTATAAATATGACCCAAAACAACTTATGAAGCACTAGCAGTGCATATTTCCAGAAATTTAATGGTTTTCAAATAATGACTTATTTCATTGGTAGGCCTTCACATGTATTTTCTCCATGGTTTTTTTCAGTGAAAATCTTATCTGCAACCATGTGTTGGCCTCACCTCAAATAAACAAAACAGGTGTTGGACCGAATGTGGATCAATGACACACATTCACCCCAGTCCAAAGATCTGGGCCTATACAAACCTTTAGATAGGCTACATCTTATCGTCATCCTGAATTAATCATTTAAAATATTAGGGAGAGATTTATGATTGTTCTATGCCTGTTTTGTACCATTGAGTGTCATTTTTGTGAAGCAGTGCTTGGCAGAGTTCAAAGAATTCTACCACTTTTTTTTAATAATGGGGAGGTAGTTCTGAAAAGAACTGTTTTTTTTGTTTTTGTTGTTTTAAATTTTTTTTATTAGTTTTCTGAACATTTTTTATATTTTTTTGTTTTTTTCTGAACATTTTGTATTTTTTTTTATTTTTTGGGGGGAGGGGGGAAACAAAAATGATTCATCGAAGACGGCTCAACAGGAGCAACAAAAAAAAGAAGAATTTACTTTTTTGGGCGTTTTGGGCACACATGATTGTTGATGGCTCTCATTATAAGGGTAATGCTACTTTCGCGGTAGCAAAGTGTCTGGTTGCACCACACACAGACTTGCTTCACTTCTCCCATGTTGATTTGGATGTTCGGGATCACCTCCCTCGCCTCCGGTCCCGATACCTCCTGAACAACAGATCTTCTTGCCATTTCTGGAGGATTTTGTTGTTGGTCGCGAAGTTGGGCATTACTGTAATTGTTAGGGTGCCATCGACTCATGTGCCTGTGCATTGTATGATTCCCATAGCTGTACTTTTTGTCTGTGCCCCTTGAAAGACGATTGCCGCAAATGCGACAAAAGACGTATCTGGCATTTACTTTTTTTTGGTCAGCTGGAAATTTAAAAAATTGCCAGATGTAATTTTCTTTCCTGTTATATCTCCTGGGCTCCTCTGGCAAAAACTCTGGATGTTCTTCCTCTTCCTCCTCTTCTTCATTTTCCTCCTCTTCTATAATTAGTGAAGCAGGTGGTCCTTTCTTCCTATGAGGAGGTGGAGGAGGTGGTGGGGGCACACTGGCTGAAGCAACCATTGAAGCCATTGCTGAAGAATCAAAAAGGGTCTTTCTCTCACCAAGATGAAAGTCAGAGTGAGGAAAGAAGGAGGGGTTTTCATCATTTGGGAGAAGGAAAAATTCTAAACCAATGAAAAGTGTTAATTTTAGATCACATGACCTAGTATTACATCATTAGGAAACCAAAAGTGAAATGAACTAATGAAAAGTGTTATTATCGAGTCACATGACCTGCTGTCTTTACGTTTCGCGCTTTGCGCCGCTATCCAATCCGCTTCCGAGTCCGCTAACTTGGCGCGTCGGATAACGTATTACGCGACAACGCAAAACGTCATGATAACGTAACAGTTACGCTTAAGGAACGATTACCGGCTCGCGCACCAAGTCGCGGCTTTGAATTCAGCTAACGGGAAGCTGACCGGTTCGCGGACTAGGAGCGCAACAATTTTTTTTTTTTAAATGTATAAAAAACATGTACAATATATTTTATGATTTAAAGAAGAATACATTTTACAGATAGAAATATTAGCTTTCAAAAAACCATTGAAATTCAATGAAAAAACCATAGGTTATAGTCCATATATAGTTAGGAATTAGCATTTACAAAACCTTATTTTACTCGCATAAAACCATTGAAATTCCATATATAGTTAGATGCGCTAACTATATATCGCGCACCCGCAATCCACTGCTGATGATGTCACATATTACATCATTCATGACATGGTCAGTGACATCACTGATGACATCACTGATGACATCATCCAGTGGCTGTCTGTTTCTGTAAAGTTAAAATATGTCTTACATATTGAAGAATGAGTGAATGTATAAGTGTCTGGATGAAGGATTTAGTAGGTGCATGACTGATTGTATGAGGGAGTGATTAAATGTGTCTCACTGAGTGCATGGGTTAGTGATTAAACTGTATTAATTTGTGCATCATTATATCTGTTGTTCTGTAAACTGCTGCATGTGTTGATCAGTAACTATATGAGTAACTATATAGATTATTGATTGGTTGCCCAAGTATTTGTATGGGAGACTGAGTATGTGTGTGAGTGGCTGGGAGGTGTGTGACTCTGTGCATAGATGTGTGAACAGCTGATTCACTAGATGTATGGGTTCAAAACTGCATGTGGAAACAGCTGTATGGGTGGTTGACTGTGTGCATGAGTGTATTGGTGAGTGATTGGATATCTCAATGCTACATGTCAAAGTAAGTACATATGTAAAACACAGTACATGCGAGAGTTGACATATATAAATTACTGTGTTTAAGAGCCAGTGAATGTGTGAGTGGCTGCATGGATCATTGAAAACTTGTATCAGTGATTGTATAAGAGAGTAAATATGTGTTAGAATATGTTTCAATAAGTAAGGTGTGTATAACTGTATAGTTGAGGAATTGGAGGTTTGATTGATTCTTTGCATGACTGTCTAGGTGTATGAGTAACTCCTTGGATGAGTGACAATCTGTGAGTGTCTGTTTTCACTGAGTGTATCTAAGGTTATATCAGAGTCTGTAGAGGTTCATCGTATTAACACATGAATGATGTCATCTGTGATGTTGTCAGTGATGTCATTTGAGTTGTCATCAGTGATGTCATCAGTGATGTCACTGACCATGTCATGAATGATGTAATATGTGACATCATCAGCAGTGGATTGCGGGTGCGCGATATATAGTTAGCGCATCTAACTATATATGGAATTTCAATGGTTTTATGCGAGTAAAATAAGGTTTTGTAAATGCTAATTCCTAACTATATATGGACTATAACCTATGGTTTTTTCATTGAATATATATATATATATGTATATATATGGCGTTGTATCTTAGATACATTGACGATGTTCTCATAATTTGGCGAGGCGACATCTCATCTGTACAGGAATTCATAGATGAGATTAATAACAACGACCTCAACTTAACTTTTACTTCCCACATCCACACTACACAAATAGAGTTTTTGGATGTCAAACTCCAGGTCGTTAACAATAGACTACAAAGCACCTTACATAGAAAAACTACGGCAGGTAATATTACATTACACGCCAACAGTTCACATCCTAGGCACCTCATCGCTAGTATACCTTACGGTGAGGTCCTCAGACTCAAACGTATATGTAGTGATGAGAATGATTTTCGGAAGTGTGTTGAAGATGTGCGTACAAGGTTAACAATAAGAGGTTATAGCACTAAGTTCATTAATGATGCTATCAGTAAATCTGATAAACGACCAAGAGCTAGTCTCTTTAAACAGGGGTCTACTCAATCTACATCTAGAAATGTGAATACCAACTCTGATAACCCTAGACTAATCAAGACCTATTCGCGACAGGAGAGGAAAATCAGAGCTATTGTCCAAAAACACTGGCCTATTGTCCTCACAGACAATGTCCTGGGTGACCGGCTAACCACTCCCCCTGTTGTTACCTTTAGAAAGGGCAGATCCATGGGCAATGATCTGGACAAAAATTCCCCTGAGACGATAAAACCAACACCTTGGTTACAACCTGCAAAGGGTTTTAAAAAATGCACTGTATGTCGTGCTTGCAAACTCGGTTGTAATAAGGCATTCTATCAGACACCATTCGATACATCCCCTATTGCCATCAAGGGTAGTTTTAACTGTAAAACGGATTTTGCTGTTTATATCCTGACGTGTACCTGTGGTTTAAACTATGTGGGAAGCACAAGGCTACAGGTGCTCGTCAGGATATTACAACACCTGAGGGCCATCCTCCATAATGATGCTGCCTATCCCGTGGCACAGCACTTCTCTAAGTGCCATAATAAAGACATCAATTGCCTTTCTTATTTTGTTATTGCCGCCGTTCAAAATGCAAAAGAGGTGGCAATAGAGAAAGGAAACTCAGGCAGCTTGAGACCAAATTCATCTTAGAATTAGATAGTAAATGGCCACGGGGTCTGAATAATTCGGAGGATATGTAAACATACCTGTAAATAGTATACAACAGCAATAGTTCCTAAATATATATTAATGAAATACATGTATAAACCATTATGTATCATAGGTACACCGCATTTGCACTTTATCATCTGCCCATGTGTGTATATTATATCTGCCTAATTTACTCTCTCTATTGATTCTATCTGATTAATACAATTTTATATTGACACTGTTGACAAAATATATTTTTTTATGGCATATTTTAATATCTCATGGACATTTGTAATAGAGGTTTTTAATCCGGCTGGAGAAAACCATTTTATCAATGAAGATATTTGTTATTGGTTTGCTATGAATTTTGATATTGTTGACTATGTTAATATGAAATGCACACAGGACACTTTATATTTATTATCTTTGCACAGTTGCACATTATCTAGCACTTTTAGTATAAACTTGCACTATCTACAGATAAGTAGCACTTAAGCACTTTTTTTGTGATTGTCGGAATAAAGAGGATCCCAACAGTATAATGGCATTACTTAAATAACAAACATTATCGCAAATTTATTTACTGTTGAATTTTAAAACACGTCCTGACAGGATAGTTGTGTAAATATATCAGATAAGGATTGATCCTGTCAGATGATATTCAGCTTATTGAATGTTAATAACTTTGTCTGTTGCAAATCGATATTTACGATTTATCGTGCAATTCCTAAATGCATTTAAGCAGTCATGTTTATGTTTGCACATTACAAGATACACGGCAGTCTGTTGTTCCTTATTATTTGTCACGTGACCTGCATTCCACGGAAACAAGGGGGTGTGCACATTGTGTTAAAGATGTATAAAATGTAACAGTGACGTGAAAAAGGCTGAATGTGATCAAGGGCTCTTCAAGCCCGAAACGCGTTGTTGCAGGCTGCGCGAGAAACGCAAATAAACGAAAATCTTGCCTGAATTGCTGTGGTGGTTGGTCTGAGTTCCTTCTTCGCCGGAACACGGAAGTGGTGGGAATTGTTTGGTGCATATATATATATATATATATATATATATATATATATATATATATATATATATATATATATATATATATATATATATATATATATATATATATATACATATTACCTACTGGCGGTCGCCAGTAGGTATATATAGTTAGGATTTGTTTCCTATGGGATGTCTGAAAATTCTATGTCGAATAACTTTAGCGTTTGTGGACGGAATTGGCTGAAATTTTCAGAAAAATGGCACATTTTGTTCCTGAGAAGCCCCTGAAAATTTGGGGGGGTTTCGTCAAGGGGGAGCCGAGAAAAAAGGGGGGACCCAAAATGTGTTTTTAACATTGAGTTTTCCATAGGGCGGCTGAATGGATTTACTCAAAACTTTGCAAAATGGTTTGCCCGACGTGCCTTTGCTATGTCTCAATATATGTGCTCCAGTGGATTTTGAGAAATTAATGTTTTTAAAAACAGATATATCTGTGACAGAGCTCCGGTTAGCGCTCCGGTTCGCGTACCTGACGCGTAACGGAACTTCGCGAAGCGCAGCTGATTGGCTCTCCGGTGTCTGTCAACATTCTAAACAGTCCGGAACGGCCGCCATCTTGTCTCTCGGTAGGATCGAGAGACAAGAGGTGGAAAAAACAAAGTGGGAAATGAGCATAAGGGGGCAGAGTACATCCTCCCTGACCCCCTAGGTTTGATGAGGGGGCTTTAAAAGGGCCCCGCAGGTCAAAGAAAAAAAAATTATTATCGTTTTTTTTGCGGGGGGAGCGCTCGGTACACGCACTTGGAAGCGGACCGGGAAGCGTAATATTGGGAAAATGGGATGATAGAATGTTCAAATATTGTATGTGATTGTTCTTTTTTTAAAAAAATTTTTATTTAATTTAAGTACCAAGATGTAGGTACCAATGCAGAGTCTAAAAATAAAAAAACACAGTTTTCTTTGTAAATATCTTGCATGTTGTTTCAGAAGTTATTGTGGTATATGGAATTCATAGCGTAGTCGGTCAGGAAAGCAGAAACACCATGGAGGCAGGAGATGATAAAGAGATGTTAAATACACATTGGAGATAATATAGTGGGAGAAAGGAAGTAACTATGAGCAAACGTATTATGTAACACAAAGAAGTTGCACAGTATTTTTAAAGTCTGATTTTACATTATAATGAATTTGCTACTAGTTTACAAAATACATATAAAAATGAATAATGTCTCAAACAATTTTTGAATTATTAAATAAAAATTTATTTTTCTGATTCTTTTTCAAAATTAAAAAGAACTTCTAATAATTCATTGTCAGTTTTCTTTTCATTTTCAAGTAGGAAATCTACAGATTCCACACATTGCAGAAGTTCAAAGTCCCGTGAATCATCATAGAATTCGGAGTCAATTTCTGTATCTGTGTTGTTTCCAGCAACAATTTCCAAGTTAGTCTCGTTTGACATTACTGATCACAACACTGATGATATCATTCATGTGATAATACGATGAACCTCTTCCGACTCTAATATAACCTTAGATACAATCAGTGTAAACAGACACTCACAGACTGTCACTCATCCATGGAGTTACTCACACACCTAGTCAGTCATGCAAAGAATCAATCACACCTCCATTTCCACAACTATACAGTTATATACACCTTACTTATTCAAACATATACTAACACATATTTACTCTCTTATACAATCCCTGATACAAGAGCACACTGATCCATACAGCCACTCAAACATTCACTGGCTCTTATGCACAGTTATTTTTATATGTCAACTCTCACATGTACTGTGTTTTACATATGTACTTACTTTGACATGTAGCACTGAGATATCCATTCACTCACCAATACACTCATGCACACAGTCAACCGCCCATACAGCTGTTTCCACATGCACTTTTGAACCCATACATCTAGTGAATCAACTGCTCACACATCTATGCACAGAGTCATACCCAGCCCAGCCACCCACACACACACTCAGTCTCCCATACAAATACTTGGGCAACCAATCAATAACCCATATAGTTACTCATATAGCTACTGATCAACACATGCAGCAGTTTACAGAACAACAGACATAATGATGCACAAATTAAGACAGTTTAGTCACTAACCCATGCACTCAGTGAGACACATTTAATCACTCACTCATACAGTCAGTCATGCACCTTCTAAATCCTTCATCCAGACACTTATACATCCACTCATTCTTCAATATGTAAGACATATTTTAACTTTACAGAAACATACAGTCACTGGATGTTGTCATCAGTGATGTCATCAGTGATGTCATTTGAGATGTCATCAGTGATGTCATCAGTGATGTCACTGACCATGTCATGAATGATGTAATATTTGACATCATCAGCAGTGGATTGCGGGTGCGCGATATATAGTTAGTGCAACTAACTATATATGCGAATTTCAATGGTTTTGTGCGAGTAAAATAAGGTTTTGTGAATGCTAATCCCTAACTATATATGGTCTATAACCTATGGTTTTTCAGTACATTTTCAAGGTTTCGAAATGCTAATTCCTAACTATATATGGTCTATAACCTATGGTTTTTATAGTGAATTTCATTGGTTTTTTATAAGCTAATATCTATAGCTGTAAAATATATTCTTTATTACGTGACGTATCACGTAGCCACGTGAGACGCCTCATGACGCGTCGCATAACCGTGACGTATCAGCTCTGCAGCGCAAACAAAACCCGTAACGTAAGCGCGCCGGAGCACGCTTACGGATATATATTTTTTTTTTAACCTTAATTAGACAAAATCCACACGTGCACATATCTTGAGGCCTTGCAAAGGCACATCAAACAAACAGTCCCTACAATTTTGCCAAGTTTGATGGAAAGCTATTCCTTTAAATTTTATTTTACTGTTTCTCTTGGTTTTCCCCTTGTTACGCTTACCGGAACGCTACCCGGTACGCAAACCGGACGCTCCAAAAACACGAAATGGCGGACTCCCGTTACGCTGGCGGTTAGCTGACCGGGAAGCGCCTCTACCGCGAAAAATCAATTTTTTTTTCTTTTGCCCCGCGGGGAACTTTAATAGCCCCCTCATCAATCCTAGGGGGTCAGGAGGGGTCTACCTTACCCCTTTCCTTCATTTACACCTTTTTTTTTCCACCTCTTGTCTCTGGATCCTACCGAGAGACAAGATGGCGGCCGCTCCGGACTATTTACAATGTTGACAGCCAATCAGCTTCTCCTCAGACTCCCGTTACGCTGCCAGTTAGCTGCCCGGTTTGCGTACCGGGACGCGCCTCTACGGCGAAAAATCGCAACATTTTTTATTTTTTTTTGCCCCGGGGGGCACTTTAATATCCCCCTCATCAATCCTAGGGGGTCAGGAGGGGTCTACCTTGCCCCCTTTCCTTCATTTCCCCCTTCGTTTTTCACCACCTCTTGTCTCTCGATCCTACCGAGAAACAAGATGGCAGCCGCTCCGGACTGTTTACAATGTTGACAGCCAATCAGCTTCTCCTCAGACTCCCGTTACGCTGCCGGTTAGCTGCCCGGTTAGCTGCCCGGTTCGCGTACCGGGACGCGCCTCTACGGCAAAAAATCGCAATTTTTTTTTTTTTTTTGGCCTCGCGGGGCACTTTAATATCCCCCTCATCAATCCTAGGGGGTCAGGAGGGGTCTACCTTGCCCCCTTTCCTTCATTTCCCCCTTCATTTTTCACCACCTCTTGTCTCTCGATCCTACCGAGAAACAAGATGGCAGCCGCTCTGGACTGTTTACAATGTTGACAGCCAATCAGCTTCTCCTCAGACTCCCATTACGCTGCCAGTTAGCTGCCCGGTTAGCTGCCCGGTTCTCGTACCGGGACGCGCCTCTACGGCGAAAAATTGCAACATTTTTTTATTTATTTTTTTGCCCCGGGGGGCACTTTAATATCCCCCTCATCAATCCTAGGGGGTCAGGAGGGGTCTACCTTGCCCCCTTTCCTTCATTTCCCCCTTCATTTTTCACCACCTCTTGTCTCCCGATCCTACCTAGAAACAAGATGGCAGCCGCTCTGGACTGTTTACAATGTTGACAGCCAATCAGCTTCTCCTCAGACTCCCGTTACGCTGCCGGTTAGCTGCCCGGTTCGCGTACCGGGACGCGCCTCTACGGTGAAAAATCGCAACATTTTTTTTTTATTTTTTTTGCCCCGGGGGGCACTTTAATATCCCCCTCATCAATCCTAGGGGGTCAGGAGGGGTCTACCTTGCCCCCTTTCCTTCATTTCCCCCTTCGTTTTTCACCACCTCTTGTCTCTTGATCCTACCGAGAAACAAGATGGCAGCCGCTCCGGACTGTTTACAATGTTGACAGCCAATCAGCTTCTCCTCAGACTCCCGTTACGCTGCCGGTTAGCTGCCCGGTTAGCTGCCCGGTTCGCGTACCGGAACGCGCCTCTACGGCAAAAAAACGCAATTTTTTTTTTTTTTTGCCCCGCGGGTCACTTTAATATCCCCCTCATCAATCCTAGGGGGTCAGGAGGGGTCTACCTTGCCCCCTTTCCTTAATTTCCCCCTTCATTTTTCACCACCTCTTGTCTCTCGATCCTACCGAGAAACAAGATGGCAGCCGCTCTGGACTGTTTACAATGTTGACAGCCAATCAGCTTCTCCTCAGACTCCCGTTATGCTGCCGGTTAGCTGCGAAAAGTACGCGAACCGGAGCGCTACCCGGGACGCTGTCACAGATATATCTGTTTTTTAAAATGTTAATTTCTCAAAATCCACTGAAGCACATATATTGAGACCCAGCAAAGGCACATCGGGCTAACAGTCCCTACAATTTTGCCAAGTTTCGTGCAAATCCATTGAGGCGTTCGAGCTAAAAGTGAGGCCAAACGCCCTATGGAAAAATGAATGGGAAAAACACGTTTTGGGACCCCCCTTTTTTCTTGGCCCCCCTTGACGAAACCCCCCCAGATTTTTAGGGGCTGCTCAAAAACAAAATGTGCCATTTTCCTGAAAATTTCAGCCGATTCTGTCCACAAACGCCAAAGTTATTAGACATAGAATTTTCAAAAGTCCCATAGAGAAAAAATCCTAACTATATATACCTACTACTGGCTATCGCTGGGTGTAATTCGACCATGTCATGTGATCAAGGGCTGCAGGACCCGAAATGCGTCATGGCGGACAAGAGGGTGCACAGAATAAAATAAGCGTTCATTCTAACCTGAATGGGTCCATTTCGTTTTTGGCTTCCAGTTTCTTTGGGGCAAATAGCAGTCGCCAGTAGGTAGTTATAGTTAGGACCTAGTTTCCATAGGAAATCCGCAACATTCTATTTGGTTTAACTTTGGTGCTGGTCGACGAATCTTCGTGAAATTCTCAAAGGAGATGGCCTGCTCCACTCCGCTACTTCCCTAAAAGTTTTGGGGTGATTTGTCAAGTAGGAGCCGAGAAAAAAGAGGGGTCCCAAAACATGTTTTCCCCATGCAATTTTCCATAGGGACCTTTAAGTGAGGCTACAGCCCGGACTGCTCAACGGAATTACATCAAATTTGGCAAAAAGGTAGAGTTTGGTTCGCAGATTACGCTTTTTGTTAAATGGTGTAAATCCGTTCAGTAGTTCCTTAGAAAATCAAAAGTAAAATCATAGATATATCTGCGAAGTTGTACCATACGCGTACCGTCCGAGGACAGTACGCGTACCATTATGAGAATGAGATGTATGCTAATTGGCTGTAAACTGTCTGTCAACACTCCAAACCAGGAAGTGTTGGCAGCCATCTTGTGCCTCGGTGGAACCGAGGCACAAGAAAACAGAAAAAGAACCGTGAAAAACGCAAGAAGAGGGCAGGGTAGAAACACCCTGACCCCCTAGGCCTGCTTTTAAATCGCAGATAAGCATAGGGTATACGTAACCTGTCGATAAAAAATATTATGGATTGCACCACTCTGCAAACGCACCCCCTGACGCATTTGCAGAGGGGGAACTAATTCCCTTTGAATACTGGGGGTCCTTGGGGGTCAACTAGCCCACCAGGTACCTCCAGTAAGCACCACAGAGCTGCGTTGCAGTGTAGTAAGGGGAATTAATTCCTCCTCTGCAAACACACCATGGGGCTGTGTTGCAGAGAGTTGTAAAAAGGGGCGTGGCCTCATTACACCTCGCTGCAATGCAGCTCCCAAGCGCATACTGGAGGTTCCTGGTGGGCTTGTTGGCAACTAGGGACCCCCAGTATGCAAGGGGAATTAGTTCCCCCTCTGCAAACGCGCCAGGGGGCTGCCTTGCAGAGAGGTGTAAAAAGGGGCGTGGCCTCATTACACCTCTCTGCAATAGAGCCCCCTGGCGCATACTGGAGGTTCCTGGTGGGCTTGTTGGCTCCCAGAGACCCCCAGTATGCAAGGGGAATTGGTTCCCCCTCTGAAAACACGCCAGGGGGCTATGTTGCAGAGAGGTGTAATGAGGCCATGCCCCTTTTTACACCTCTCTGCGACGGAGCCCCCAAGGTGCATACTGGAGGTTCCTGGTGGGCGAGTTGGCCCCCAGGGACCTCCAGTATGCAAGGTGAATTTGTTCCCCCTCTGCAAACGTGCCAGGGGGCTGTGTTGCAGAGAGGTGTAAAGAGGGGCATGGCCTAATTACACCTCTCTGCAACACAGGCCCCTGGTGCATACTGGAGTTTCCTGGTGCGCTAGTTGGCCCCCAGGGACCCCCATTATGCAGGGGGAATTAGTTCCCCCTCTGCAAACCTGTCAGGGCTCTGCATTGCAGAGAGTTGTAAAAAGGGGGCATGCCTTCTGAACACCTCTCTGCAACGCAGCTCCCTGGCGCATACTGGAGGTACCCGGTGGGTTAGTTGGCTCACAGGGGACCTCAGGATTCACGAGGAATTAATTGGCCAGCCTAAAACGCGCCACAGGGCGTGTTTGCACACATGTCGCCTCAGGCCCCACCCCCTTCCTTCACTATTGAGCACAATATTCCTCTAAAATCAGAGGAACTACGAATTCCGATTTACTCACCTGTTATCACGAGGGACGTCAGTGCTGCATCTTTGAGCCCAATACGGACCCTGAAAAGTAAATCTAAGCGCACTTACCAGTAACTTGTATTTCCTTCCATAGAAATCTATTGTGTGTTTTTCACCAGAAAAACGTCTGTGTCTATTTTTGAAACGTACAAATATTCCTCTAAAATCAGCCGAACTACGAATTCCGATTTACTCACCTGTTATCAGGAGAGACCTCAGTGCTGCATCTTTCAGCCCACTTCTGATCCTGAAAAGTAATTCTAACCATCCTTACAATAACTTGAATTTCCTTTCATAGGCTAACATTGACTGGTTTCATTAGGAAATTCTTCTAAGTGTGGAGTTTTGGAACTTTAAAAAATTCCTCAAAAATCAGCCAAACTACAAACTCCAATTTACTCACCTGTTATCAGGAGAGACCTCAGTGCTGCATCTTTCAGCCCACTACTGATCCTGAAAAGTAATTCTAACCATACTTACAGTAACTTGAATTTCCTTCCATAGCCTAACATTGGCTGGTTTCACTTGGAAATTTGTCTAAGTGTGGAGTTTTGGAACTTTAAAAAATTCCTCTAAAATCAGTCGAACTACGAATTCTGATTTACTCACCTGTTATCAGGAGAGACCTCAGTGCTGCATCTTTCAGCTCACTACTGCTCCTGAAAAGTAATTTTAACCGTACTTACTAGTAACTTGAATTTGCTTCCATGGGATATCATTGCCTGCTATATACAATATATATAAATTTAAAAAATATAAAATAAAAAATAAAAGTATGACAATATCAATATTTTGAAAAACTTTTTTTTCAATTTTTATTAAAAATATGTAATGTAATTTAAAAAATAAAATATCTAAAAATAAATACTTTAAAACAATGTAGTAAATCAGTATAAAAAATGTAGAACAATTAATACATTTAAAAATTATCATTTACAAAACCTTTGAAATTCACTGAAAAAAACATAGGTTTCAGCCACGATATAGTTAGGAATTAGCATTTAAAAAACCTTAGAAATTTACTGAAAGAAACTTAGGTTTCAGCCACGTTATAGTTAGGAATTAGCATTTAAAAAACCTTAGAAATTCACTGAAAAAACCATAGGTTTCACACATGTTATAGTTAGCTGGACATTTCACTCATACAAAACCATTGAAATTCCCCCGTCATAGTTAGTTTAGCAATGCACTGCTGATGACGTCACATATTACATCACTCATGACATGGTCTTTGACATCACTAATGACATCACTGATGACATCTCAAATGACATCACCCCGACTTGATCCAGCCAGTTGGGGTGACTACATCGCCCCTTTTTTGAAAGGGACCGAATTGGAGCTCCAACACTGGGCCCACAAACAAATATACATATATATCTTTTCACTAAGTTGCAATTGCGAACTGGTAGAAATATATAACAGCATATATACATGCAACCACTATTTGGTTCTGCACACCTTCTTACCATAAATGGCATAACATATCAAGTGATTATGTTCATCTAATTCCTAATAATTTGGTCCCTTTAAAAAAAGGGGCGATGTAGTCACCCCGACTGGCTGGATCAAGTCACTCATACATCATCTTAGTAAACACCTGCCAGTATCTACAGAATGGCAAAATATGGTACCCTATGCCCGAAAAGAATCTCTTATAGACAAATAAAGCAGAATTGTGAATGTAGATTAAGACAAAGGTCACTTCAAATCCGTAAGCCTATCAGTAGAGGAAAGAAGCTAGACCAGCTCTTTGTTCTTAACTTTAGCATTGCTACAAAGGCTTGTATATTCAGTCGAATTTGGCTCTAATAAGGGAGGAGGGATTCATAAAAGAGTCCAGGGAATATCATCATTTAACCCCGTGTATCACTCTTGAGCCTGGACACCCACCTTTGTTCTTTTAGGAAAAGGAATTTGGTTTTGTCTTTTACATGAGGTGGCATAAATGGCTTTTTCAATGCAGTCCACAGAAACTCATCTGGCTTATGGTTCATTTCCGCAAACAAATATACATATATATCTTCTCACTAAATTGCAATTGCGAACCGGTAGAAATATATAGCAGCATATATACATGCATCCACTATTTGGATCTGCACATTTTCTTACCATGAATGGCATAACATATCAGGGGATTATGTTCATCTATTTCCTAAGAATACTATTTGAGAGCGCACAAAACAATCTTTTTTTCTTGTACTACGAGATGGTTTCTAGTGACGCCATCCGGTAGTTACAATACAGGGTCACGAGGTTTTGTCACGAGATCAGGTTTTTCCTGATAGCGTTTTTGCTATAATCACTGACATAACGGAGGATGAATAATATTGTCAAAGGGACTGAGATTTAAAAAGGGTAATAAGTAGCTTGGCCGCTTTAGAGAGTCATTTCGCGATGTACTGACATGATATGGCACTTAATACTCTAGAACTATGTGGGCTCATGCGGTGATGTCATCATGCAGTCCATCTTTACATTAGTCCCGGGTGTCAGATGACAGAGATCACATGACCCGGCACTGAGCACTAATGGTAGCCGTTTCTTGTTGTTTGTTACCTTCCCCAGCCTCAGAAGAAGGACTGAGGCACCGACGGAGAAGTAAGCAGCCTTAGCATCCTTCTGAGGAAGTCACGCCTGCATGCCCTCTGTGGGGTATTGTCGATCTAATACTTTGTTAGCTTTATTTATTTGGCTAGTAGTCTTGGGACTCATACACATGATGTTAAGAATGCTAGCGAGTGCACGCTAGTCAGGGCTTTGCTAGTACTGACTGTGCAACTCACTTTATAACAACCGAGGGTATGAGGATGACAAAATTGGCGTTTTTCTGACCTGGGTTTCGTTTGATCTTTTTTGATTCTTGATGCTACTTGTTTGGTTTCAAAGTAAGGGGCATTTAGTCTTTTTGGTTCTTACTAACAGAACAGCTATCATGGAACGTCATTGATTTAAAACCTCGACTGTCCAGACTCTGGCTTTAATAATCCCGCTTAGTCTGGATACTACCTAATGTGAGTAATAGGTTTTGAATTGTTTTTCCTCGTAGGGCGGGGCCTCCTATTTACCTGAGTCTGAGCCAGGTGAGGTGAGGCTGATACCTCTCACAGGATAGGTGAGTGTACTAACATGTTGTGTGTGTTACTACAAAGTGAAGAGGATTGCATGGATCTTAGTCTTTGAGAGATTCATACATTGATCCATGTTCTTTTCTCGTCTTTAGGTATGAAACTTATTCATCCTATCTAGAGGTACTGTTAATGGTCACAAGTAATGACACTGTGATTGTATTATTATTTTTTCACTTTCTGCACTTTGTTTTATTTTTTTCAAATTGCACTTATTGCAGTAGCTATATTCAGAAGGTCCTTAAGAAAGCCGGAGCTCTTTAGGCTTAGCCCATTTCGGCTGAAACTAGTAGACCATAGAACTCCGGCGTATTTGTTACTAGCCGTAACTGCATTTTTTAACAAGCTTAGCAGCAATCATTAATAAAATTGTTTGGATTACTGTCAAGTCTTTTTTAACTTTACCTTTCACAAAGAATTTTCTTTGCACTGCATTTGTTGACTGGGTCTGTGCACTTTTTGACGATTAGACTGTTAGTCTTTTTTCTATTGGTTCTCCTGGTGCCCAAACACTTTTATTCATTATTCCCAGTTCACAGCTTCATGCCCGATGTGAGATTGGGCTGAGGTGACAGAGAAACTGTGGAGTTCCAAATTATGACACTGGCCACAAAGGGCAGTTGATGGAAATCCTTTTCTTATCCTCCCTCCTCAGGGCTTATTCTGTCTTGCAGGTTTTCAAGACTTAGAACTGTATACTATACTGGCTGTTAGGAACCATAGTGATTTTCTTTGTTGCCATTTCTTCTCCTTTTTCTCTTTGTAGTACCTGTTGTTGTTTTCAGACCACCAGATTGCTTTGTTGTTAATAAAAAAGGTAGAGCATGTACTAGTGAAGGTGGCTTGCTCTGGTAGTGAATGACAGCCATTTTCGTTTTTCACTATTGTAAAGCTACCTTGCCCATAGGCTATTATGGGGAATGCTTGCTACCATGGCTACCAGCATATCTTCCCATAGAAGCAAGGTAGGACATAAAAGTCTAGTATCCCTGAACTCAGAATTTAATAACACATATTTTAGGAAAGGTGGTTTTTAACTCCTGTGTTTGAGAACAGCACTTTTAGAAAGTTGCTGTTCTCTTGTCTGACCTTTCTGTGTGCCTTGGCCTGTTTGGGAATTGACTGTCTGGTTTGAGAGTGACAGAGGCTGGGGAGCCCCTAGGAGGCTGGCTGGGTCAGCCCTGGACTGAATGACTGCATTTTCAACTTGAGTGGTTGGAGGAGATAGCACCTGGGCCTGATTGGGGCTGTGCCTGCCTTCCACAATGCTGGCTCCACCTCCTGCTGGGCAGCTGACGACCCTGCCCCTCACTCTGAAAGGAGAAGCCAGGAAAACAAAGTGCTCAAGGAACACCCAGAACTGGTTCAGACCGAGCTCAGGGCCCACTTCCACAAAGAGAACAAAGACTTTTAGGGGTATAAGTACAGGACCCATGACAACAGAAAATTAGATCATCCTGGAATCAAGAAGGAACCTCTGCCAAGGAAAAAGCTGAAACTGAAGAAGGAAGACTGTCCTGCTGTTGCTCTGCTGGACTGACCTGCTGTTGCTTTGTTGCCAAGGAGAGGGGAAGGACTTTGCTTGGTGCTGTGTCCCCTGTCTTGAAGGAATCTCCAAGGGCCTGAAGCTGGCTCCCTGTTTTTGAAATCCCAGGAACAAAAGGACTTCACCCCCAGCTTCCTTGAACTCTGCTGAGAGAGTTCTGTCCTTCCTAAGGTGATTGGGCCAGTTGTGGTGTTTCTGGAAGTTGTACCTGTGTTGGGAAGCTGGAAACCAAACTTTTAAAGACTTTCTGCAAGTTTTGTCGCATCGCTCGATTGCGGAGCGGATCCCCGAAAGTGCAATGAAATTACCTCTGACACAAAGGTCAAGATCGTCGCAGCGCCTGTTGCCGCTGACAGAGCCGTCACATCCTTCGTTTGTGGGATGCACCAGACTGGTGCACGAAGATTACCATCGCTGCGAGTGTCATCGCAGAGCCTGACGTCGCTGGGTAAGATCGACGCACCGCTTGGTTGCGGATCGCATCACGTCGCTGCGAGTGTCGTCACCGAAGCCATTGCATTGAGGAGCTGCGAGAGAGAGATCACTGCTGGTCCGCGCATCATCACCCCGGAGATCGTCGCAACTCCAAAGATCATCGCATCGTGCCTTTGTGAGAGAAAACTTCCTACGGAACCTACGCACCGGAATCCATACAAGTTCGTCTTCCTCCCCATACAGACCGGATTCATCGCTACACGCCCGCTGCTGCAGCTGGGTTGTCGCATCGCCTCCCCAGGGTCTCAGGAGCAACGCATCGCTTGTTTTCCACCGTGCCAGCTTCTGCTTTGGAACTTTGTCGCTTTTGAAAGGTACTGTTGGCAAAACGTGACGCAACTGTGAACTTTTCACGGAACTGTGGATTCATTTATCGCAACTTTAAAAACTCCTTCGCAACCATATTCTTGAATGGATTTTTTGTCGCTTTGATCTTGTGTAGTTTAGATTAAATACCTTTATTTTTCTAAACTGTTATGGAGTCAGTTTGTGGTGTTTTCACTGTATTACTGTGAGAGTTGGTACAAATACTTTACACATTGCTTTTGGATAAGCCTGACTGCTTGAGCCAAGTTACCAAGAGGGTGAGCAGAGGTTATCTAAAGAGTGTTTCCTCCTTACCCTGACTAGAAGTAAGGGTCCCTATTTGGACAGTGGTACCTACCTCTGCCAACTAGAGACCCCCAGTTCTAACAGTCATGTTGGTAGTTTTGCATGCGTGGTGAAGCCTGTGTGGAAAAGACATGCTGAGTTCCGGCTTCGTTGTAAAGTCTGTTTCCCCTACTGAGCATTACCCCTGATGTGTACCCAAACTGGATACTATTTTTGAAAGCAACACTAGTTACTTTAAAGAACACAGGTTGTTTTGGGGGTAACAAATCCCATTTAAGAATGTAAACTCATGGATGATGGTCTGCTATTCCTTGCAGGCCACCATCCACCTGTTTGTACCTATTTTCAGAGGGGCTTAAATAAACAGCCATCCCAAATAATATTCATTAGGCAGGTTATTCTGTGACCCCTCTGTGACTAGAAATGTTATGCCATAACCTCTTAGTGCATCGTTAATATTGGAATATCACAGGCCAGTTGCAAAAATTTGGTGTGCAATTTAGGACAATTTTTCAGAGTGTGTCTATTCGTAAATCAAGCCATTCATATTGTTCAATATATTCAAATGTAGTGCTCAATTACTAGTTTGCAGTATTAGTACACATTTGCAAACAGTCTTCAAATTAGTTTCTAAGTCACTAGGAGGGGTATTTACCATAGAGTTGCGTCGCTTTTGAGCCACGCAATGGGGTGCAAAAGCGACCAAAACCTTAATTTCAATATCAAACCATGCAACACCACCTTGAATGACCCTAAGTGGCTTCATAAACCCAGAGTAACACAACACTGCTCAAATCACTGAGTTGTGTTATTCTGCCCTGGGAAGGCGTTCCATGGGTGGAGCGTGTGTATTCCCACTCATCCACCCTTGGATTCTGAATCATTCCCAATACTGGTAGACCTAGGAATGCTTAAGAATCATTCCCAATACTGGTAGACCTAGGAATGCTTAAGAATCATTCCCAATACTGGTAGACCTAGGAATGCGTAAGAATGCTACACTTTCCTGGGAGGCATAACAAGAACTATCTTCATTTCTCCTCATTACATCCTTTTTCTATGTGTGCTGCATTCTCCTGAACATTGCATGTGGGAAATGCCTCATGGGATTGTTTCATTGCAGGAAGGTGCCCCTTCCTACACAAAAACAATCCTGCATACTATGCAGGCACCCTTGCAACATGGTGCAAGGGAGCCTGAACTGCAGCTAGGCAGCACATTGTGTTCCAGTGCTGGGTTAAAACAGGAATGTACTGTATTATGTTAAATACGGTGCAATCCTGCCCTTTCCCTGTACCTCAGAGCAGCGCGGCAAGGTGACTTGCTGCGCTGCTTGACTTTTTGGTAAATATGCCACTAAATATTTGTATTTGTAAGTGGAGGCACTTTTTACTTGTTCCAGAGTCCGGTACCCTGTTCCATGACCCCTAGGGGACATTGGGGCATATTATCAAGCCTGTGCGCTAAAATTATCGCCGTTTTATCGGCCGAAAACGGCCGATAAAGCGGCGATAATGGACTTGATAATATGCTCTATGGAATTCCAATCGAAGCACATGTTAGATGTGAAGACATCTAACATGGGCTTCGATTGGAATTCCACAGAGCATATTATCAAGCCCATTATCGCCGCTTTATCGGCCGTTTTCGGCCGATAAAGCGGCGATAATTTTAGCGCACAAGCTTGATAATATGCCCCATTATTCTCAACTACATCTGACTACATCTGACTTTTCTTCTCACCTGAAATGAACCTAAAGACTATCCTTGTTGTGTGGCGTTCACACAGACTTTGAAGTGGAAATCCATTTTTTACTACCGTCGGTATGAATCTGTCTCACATGAGCTCACATGCAGTCACATTCATTGAGCTCGCTCACGGTTTGCGGTGTGTGTTTTTTTGCTCCTTCTTTTCATTTCATCTTGGTGCTTCTTTATCAGAATGTTAGTATAAGCTGCCGCCAGCCTTCAAGGCCTGTGTGCTGGAGAATGCCAGACAGAGTTCATAAAGAATTCATTTGAGAGAATACATCTGAGGATGCCAAAGTAAAAGCCGTTTCTTTATTTTGAAAATGCGCAGTCACGTCAAGTCTCCCAGGCAGATTCAGCACTGAGAAGCTGGGAGATGCCAGATGCGTTTCTCTCAACAGTCACACACGCGAGCAGGTTTATTTTCGGGGTGTTCAAAATGTGTGTAATTTCCTTTTGCATAATTAAGCAAAATTGTAAGAAATTATACGAAATGCAAATTTGGCATTTTGCACTAAACTTTAGTGAAACGCATCCTTGCATTAATTTGGGTCATAAGAAACGCACTTCAATTTAAAATGCGACAAAAACACAAGTGCAGAAAACAGGAATCGCTCGATTTTCTTCCCGTTCACTTTGCTCTGGTGCCCCAGCAGTAGGATTTTTAACTGAGTGGCCCCCATTTATGCCAATATAATGGTATAATTTTGCATATAAAGCACAACGCAAAATGCAGGAAATTAAGCAATTTACCCCAACAATTTCACCTTGGCCTAGTTTATTTATTGATCCCGTTAGCACTCCACTCCTTTCTCGAGTAGGGGAGGGGTTGGATTGGTCAGGTTGAGTGAGGGTTCAGTATAACCAGAAAGGCAAGTTAACAGCAAGACTCAGTGACTCAGTAATGTAAGATTCAGAGGCACAGCAAGAGAGCAAAACAAAAAAAGGTAAGTGAGCAAATTAGATAGAGTAAGTGAGAAGGAATGTCTAAGGGAGCAGCAGAGTTAGTTTGGAAACAACAGAGAATGACTAAAGTGCAGTATAGACTCAGCCAGGGAGTAAGGTTTCACCAGAATCAAGTAAAAGAGCATCAAAGAAACATTAAAGGGCATCAGATTCAGAAGGGGAACAAGAGGGATTTGGCAAAGAGAGCAACAGAGACAGAGAGAGACAGCAGTGGCCTGGTAAGGGAGTAACAGACACTCAGGCACATTTATGAGATTTTGGGGCAGGGCAGTGCAGCAAATCACGTTGCTGTGCTGCCTTGTGTCAAAGGTAAAGGGCAGGAGGGTGCCGTATCTATTGCATGTGGCCCATTCCTGTTCTTTTTTTCTTTGCTGGCACCATTTCGGCAGCCTAGCGCCAACGCAGGCACCCCTGCACCATATTGCTAGGGTGTCTGATTTGCATGCAGGATTGTTTTTGTGCAGGAGGGAGAACATTTCTGCATAAAAACAATCCTGGGAGACTTTTTCCTCTTCCTAGATGTGATGCAGCACACATAGAAAAAGTTAGAAACGAGGAGAAATTGTTATATTTGTCCTTGTTGCACCTCCCCTGGGGAGTTGTAAATATTTAGCGCATCCCCAGATTTACAAGGTCTTGTAAAGCTCGGGATGCATCAAATCCATGAGTGTTGCATTGAAACACCCACTGCAACGCCCATGGCGCACCTCCCTGGCGCAGAATAAAGCAATGCAGTGATTTGTGCTACCATACCTAACTCCATATTTATGAGGGGAAATAGCCTTTATAATTAGGTTTTTACCATGTTGTGACTTTACCACCCATTTTTTTGCATGCCGTTTTTGCAAGTATGTTTTTACAACGCATTACTTCACCACGCATTTAAGGTAAGTTAGATGGTGTAGGGGGTCTCTCCCCACAAATACATTGTTTTTATATATCTCCCCCCACAAATACATTGTATATACAGAGTGCTGTAAAAAGGGGCGTGGTCTCTGAACACCTCTTTACAACGCAGCCCCCCTGGCTCATTCTGGAGGTCACTGGTGGGCTAGTTGGCCCCCAGGATTGAGGAGGAATTAATTCTCTAACTTAAAACGCGCCACAGGGCGTATTTGCAGACACGTCACCCCAGGCCACGCCCACTTCCTTCACCACTGTGCAAACGGCCCTGTGGCACGTATTAAGTTAGGAAATTAATTCTCTTTCAATACTGAGGGTCCCTGAGGGCCAACTAGCCCAACATGTTTCTCCAGTATGCCCCAGGGAGCTGTGTTGCAGACAGCTGTTCAGAGGCCATGCCCCTTTCTACACCTGTCTGGAATGCAGCTCTGTGGCACTTACTGGAGGTACCTAGTGGGCTAGTTTGACCCTAGGGACCCTTAGGATTCAGGGGACTTAATCTCTCAACTTAGAACAGCCACAGGGTGCGTTTACACAGTGGTGAAGGGAGGGGACGGGGCCTGAGGTGACGTGTGCAAACACGCCCTGTGGCGCGTTTTAAGTTGGGGCAATAATTTCCCTTCAATCCTGAGGGACCCTGGGGGCCAACTAGCCCACCAGGTGCTTCCAGTAAGAGCCATGGCGCTGCGTTTCAGAGAGGTGGTCTAGGCCATGCCCCTTTTTACATCTCTCTGCTACGCAGCTCTGTGGCGCTTACTGGATGTACCTAGTGGGCTAGTTGGACAGTAGAGAACCTCAGGATTGAAGGAGAATTATTTCCCCAACTTAAATGCGCCACAGGGCGTGTTTGCAAACTCTATATATACTGGACCGAAGTAAAATCAGGCAAACACTGCGAATTCCGATTTACTCACCTGCTATCAGGAGAGACATCAATGCTTCATCTTTGAGCCCAGCACTGATCCTGAAAAGTAATTGTAACCGTACTTATAAGGAACTTGAATTTCCTTCCATAGGCTAACATTGACTGGTTTCACTTGGAAATTCTATAAGAGGTGTGGCGCCGCGGCTAGGGCGACTGACTCTGGAATCTGGGGATCATGGTACGATCCCCGGCACCGGCGGCAGATTAGCCCAGCACCATGTGACTCTGGGCAATAGCTTCCTTAATCTTCCCACGTCCCCCAGCGCCTAGAGACCCTTACGGGTGATTGTGCGCTTTACAAATGTGGCTTATTATTCTAAGTGTGGAATTTTGGAACTTCAATATATTCCTCTAAAATCGGCCGAACTACAAATTCTGATTTACTCACCTGTTATCAGGAGAGACCTCAGTGCCGCATCTTTGAGCTCAGTACTGATCCTGAAAAGTAATTCTAACCATGCTTACTAGTAATTTGAATTTCCTTCCATAGGCTAACATTGACTGGTTTCACTTGGAAATTCTTCTAAGTGTCGAGTTTTGGAACTTTAAAATATTCATCTGAAATCAGCCGAACTATGAATTCCGATTTGCTCACCTGTTATCAGGAGAGACCTCAGTGCTACATCTTTGAGCCACAAGTAATTCTAACCATACTTACTAGTAACTTGTATTTCCTTCCATAGGAATCCGTTGTCTGGTTTTCACCACAAAAGTCTCTAAGTATCTATATTCACAAACTACAAATATTCCTTAAAAATCGCCTGTATGACTTAAACACATTTTTTCAACTGTTTACAGGAGATGCACCAGTGCTGGATCCTGGATCTACCACTGAGTAAGAAAAAGTAACAATAACACTACTTACCTGCTAAGTGAATTTACTCCCATAGGATAACATTGGTGATTCTATGTAAAAAAGTTTTTGTCAACTTTTAAATTACAATAATATTCCTTAAAAATCACTGCTGTAACTAAAACGCTTTTACTCAACTGTTTACAG
Source organism: Lissotriton vulgaris (assembly GCF_964263255.1). Taxonomy (NCBI): domain Eukaryota; kingdom Metazoa; phylum Chordata; class Amphibia; order Caudata; family Salamandridae; genus Lissotriton; species Lissotriton vulgaris. The sequence goes on from NC_141685.1 coordinate 1,233,320,979, forward strand.
GAGATGTCCCAGGACTGAATCTAGGATCAAGTCCTGTGGTTAGAAAAGTGATCCCTAAAAATTAATTGCATTTAACTAGAAAATCAGATTGAGCTCAATACTGCATTGTGTTTCAAATTGTGTTGCCCATTGCAACAACTGTAACGACTGTACTTGTCAAATCAAATCAAATGTTTCTTTATTCGGTTTTTGTCATGTTAAAAAACATAAAAGCATTTTCATAAAATCAATTTCATATCACATTTTACATAAAATTCCAATACAGAACTCTAAAACAATCCATAAAAAAGAAACATATAAAAATGAACAAGCAAGTTAGCAATTGATTTCTAAAAAAGTCAGCCTCCTAACACATCATTCATTACTTATGGGGAGACAAATTCATCTAATACATAACCAAGTTGGGGTTCCTAATTCATTGAACCTGTAGATCAGGATATTATAATTTCGCTCGATGACGAACGATAAACTTCAGGAACTTGACAATGTATCTTGCTGACCATTCCTTGCCCAGGAACTGTAAGGCTAACAATGCCGGGCGACACCTTCTGATGCCCATAAGTTTTAATAACGGGATTATCCAAATCCTTCTGTGGTCCCCATAAAGTTTACAGAATAGAAATGTGTGAATTGTTGCCTGAGTTGAAGTCTCATCGCAAGGGCAGCAGGGTAGAACTGAATCCCAGTTGTTACTTGTTGGGAAAGCAACCAGTTGGCGGAACATATTTAGCCTAAATCTAACTAAGAGAAATCTCTCAAAGATGGTAAAATCGTGCGTTAGATAAGGCTGTATGCTAGAGGTAGTTTGGACAGCCGTGCAGTGTTGGACAGATGGTTTTGAGGCTTCATTGGCATACCATAGTTCTTCGAGATGGCTAAGGGAGGCCACTTGTAATGCCTTCCTGGTTATAGTCTGAAAGGTGGTAGGAACCAGGTAATATTTTGCCAAACCTAGATCAGTTAAAAAAGATTTTATGTATGATAACCAACCAATTTTGCATGCATGGTCCAGCTCCATACAATCTAGGATTTTTTGCTGGGTAAATATGTTTTTGTCTGAATACCATACACGGTGCCAGAGCAAAAGAGGGTGTCTTCTGGCTAAATCTGAGATATGGGAAATCCCCAGTTCCATGTGGCATGAGAAAGTAGATGCACTCTTAAGTAAGGTTAAGAGATATCTCAAATAACCATTCTCTGCCACTTGCAAGTTGTTTATGTTTGCATAGCCCCACACTCCAGCTCTGTATAGCGCTACAGATTGGCATTTGGCTGGTAACATTTTTAAAAGTTCAACTGGTGGTTTTTCCCCTATTTTTCTTGAGAAGTTAACAAGGGCCTTAGTAGTTCTAATAAGATGGAACTTTCTGGACTCGATCGCTGCATTCCAATTTAATTTATTATCTATGATTATTCCCAGGTATGGGTATTGTACTGCAGTAGCCAACTTCTCCTGGATCAAATATATGTCCTTTGTCCTATTTTTCCCGGGACCAGCCATCATGACAAAGTTTTTTTTTACATTGATTCTCAAGTCCAGCTTACCCATAAAATCAGAATATCTATCAAGGGCCTTCTGTAATTCTCTGGGAGTGCGAGCTAATTAAACTGCGTCGTCCGCATACAGTAGGGCTGGAATCAGACGGTTCTTTACAATTAGAAGGTCCTGGCTTCCATTCAGCATGGCTCTCTCCAGGCCATTGGTGTAAAGCATGAAGAGGAAGGGAGCCAGGACGCAACCTTGTCTGACTCCTCGCTCCACCCTGAATGAAGCAGATAGCTCTCCGTTTACCCCAAACCTTACCCTTGCTGAAGCGTTAGAATACAATTCACGGAGGAAGTTTACAAGGGGAAGGTCCACTCCCATATCCTGGAGGATAGACCAGAGTTTTGTGTGGCAAACGCAGTCAAAGGCTGCTGACAGATCCACATAAACCATGTAGATACTGCCCGCCTTTGCACTTACATATTTTCCCAGCAACAATGTCAGGTTTAGGGCCTGTTCAACAGTCCCGAAACCCTCCTGGAACCCGAACTGGATATCCGAGAGGATCCTGCCATCGTCCGCCCATCCCTGAAGGCGTTCTAAGATGATTTTACCCGCCACTTTACCCAAGGAGTCCAATAATGAAATTGGACGATAACACGATACATCCTGGTGGTCCCCTTTTTTAAAGATGGGGACCATAATTGATTTCGACCATGAGTCCATTAAACCTACTTCACAGGCAGCGTTAAAAACCCTCATCAGGATTGCGGCCCAAAGATCTGAGTTCGATTTGAGTAGATCTATTGGGACCCCATCGGGGCCGGGGGCTTTACTGTTTTTACTGGCCTTTAGGGCCGCTACAACCTCATTGATGGTGATATCTATTTTTAGGGGATAGGAAATTCCTAGAGGTACCAGATTTATGGATCCTTGCCTGGCCTTATCGCATGGGCCATCCCAGAAGATTTTTGAGAAGTGCCCCACCCATGCCTCTTCGTCGATTGCTACCTCAATGGTTGTTTGCTCTTTTTGGTCGGATAGAAATGGAGATTTAATCACGGCCCAAAAAGCTAAACTGTTTTTGTTTCTACTTCTTTTATGCAATTGGTCCCATAGGGCTAATTTCAGTTCATCTTTCCTGTCCTTTAGGGCTGAGTTATAATCCCTCCTCAAAGTTGCTATTTCCTGGGGTACCCTGTCTGGTTTTTTTCAACGCTTTTTTTAATTTAGAGTGCGCTGCCGAGCATCTGTGATTAAACCATCCTATTTTTTTTGGCTGCGTATTCTTTGACTTCACAAAAAGTACATGTTTAATTGCTTTAAGAACCGCCCCAAAGTTACTTAAGAGTTCGACGTCCGATATAATCGGATCTAAGCATTTAAGAATAGACGAAAGCTCCATTTTTATGACTCTCCTAGTAATATCTGTCGGGTCGAATTTCTCCCATTTTAGAGAGTAGCCATTTAATTTATCGAGGTGCAAGGTGTTTGCCTTAGTGCGCTGGCTATACTTTGGGTGCAATATTCATAAAGTGGGAAAAATATTATGCTGAGAGCACAGTGATCGCTCATAACAGTGATATGTGTTTTGTACCCCCTTACGCGATTACCCACCGTATTTGATATTAAGATGAAATCAATGGTCGAATGCCTGTCTCTCCCTATGAATGTCGGGTCTAACCTCTGAGTTCCAGGATTCTTTTTATTTGCAATAATTAGATCCAATTCTAGTAGTGTGTCATTTAAGGTGATGCCGACACCTAAATGGGTAAAAATGGACAATAGGATCATCATGTTCATCACTTAACCTGCACCCATTCCAATCACTATGTTGACAGGGATGTTGATTAAAATCGCCCCCCACCCAAATGATGGTGGCTCCTACAAGTGAAGCCTTTGTCAATGCGGTTAGTTGGAGGCGCAACTGTCTCAATATGGTCAATAGTTAGAGAGTCAGTAAGTTGTTCTAGAAGTTTACTAGGAAGACCGTTTGAGATATAGATGTTTAAACCGCCTTTCGCTCTGCTAGATGCAGCAGGTAGCGCGGGCGAAAAATTTGTTTTGTAACCTACCAGGTGTATTGCACTCGTGGTCCATGTCTCCTGGAGACATATTATGTTTGATTTCTGGAAAAAAATATGGCCCAGTACCATTTTCTACTTTATGCCGTAAGCCTGCTATGTTCTAAAACAGGAACTTCATTGTTGTTCCGGTTTTAACAGAGTTATTTTCTTGTAGTGCTTCAGCATTTTCCATTAATGGAACTTCCCTTGTGCCAGGTGTCGTAGTGATTCGGCCCTTATTAATCAGTGATGGTATTTGCGATAACCTGGCAGGATTGGTAATTGGATTACTATAAACTGTCACCTCTTTCGTATCGGTTAATACCATAGGTTGTTTACTAGTACCCCTTAGTAAGGGATCATTCCCCGTTTTGGTTGCCAAAGGACCAGGTTGTTTTATTTCATGAATGTTCCCAGAGACCTGCATGGTAAGTCAATCTACTCCTTCCAGGCCAGACAGCGTGGAGAAGCGATTGAAAGTGGGGAAACTAAAACCAGGGATTTCACTGTTACGGACGTAGAGAGGACAGACTCTTGGTGGATGACCCAGGAATGATTGGGGGTAAAAGTAGCTTAAGTCCTGTGTTGAAATTGCACTCTTTCCCTGCTCACTATACCAATCCCTCATGTGGCTAGTCACTCTACGGACCTTAAAATTAATAATAATAAGGTCCCCACCTATATCCTTTGGTCTACGACCCAGCCAGCCAACTCTTCTGACATGGATAATTTCACCGTTAATGTGTGCGGGTAGAGGCCTATTGCAACTTAACCAGTGGATCACTTTATTTTTAAGCTCGTGGTACCCCTCTAGTTGACCAGTCTTTAGTTCCGGGACCCCGTCAATATCACCACATAGGGGGCGGCCTCTGGTAGTAGCTCAATGATTTGTAGGTTTCCCCTTGCACGCACGGTGGATAAGGGTGGCCTAGTTGCGATTGATTGGGATTTCGAAGGGTTTCTATCCTGCCTAGCCTCTCTCTCTCCCCCCAAGCTTTTAAGGGCTTTATCTGTTTTTTGGGGACTCTTCAGGATAGCCTGTATTACTGCTGGTGGATCTTTAATGTGCGGTTTCTCAGCTAAAGGCAGAGGAGAGGGCGTGTTACCCCAGGATTTATATTTTCTAGTGTTTATAAGTTCCTTAATTAGGTCAGTATTCAATGTTAGAGATTATTCTATGATCCCCAATTGTGTGGACATTCTTTTAACCCTCTCTACCAGTGGCAGCATTAGGGATTTCATTAGTTGCTCCATACACACAGTTAATTCTTTAACAGAATCGGACGATAGAGGAGGACTGTCTGGTGCTGGGTCCAAAGTCGACTTTTTTGTAGTGTTCTGGGGGACTTGACATACTTTTAAGGTTTTGGCCCTCCTTCCGTTGTGGGTATTCCTTCCTCGCTTCCTTTTTTGTTTTTCTGTCCAGGCCCAATTAAGTGTGTGTGTGATTTTAAACTCCCGGATTGTAAGGGGGATATCGTAGGTAATAGCTCATCAGGAATGATTTCAATAGATGGATCTACAGAAGACTCATCTTTATTTCGATCTGTAGAGGCTGTTAGGTCTTGTAGCTGTGGGGGGGTGCTAATATCAGCTATTTGATCTGTTTCATTAATATTGGCGGGTGGAGTTATGGCCCTCTGAATATTGCCCAGTGAAGAGCGTTTCTTCTGTAGATGCTCTGAGGATAAACGCCGTTCTGTAATGGCGATCTCACGCTCAACGGCTGATGCAGCCCTGGTTATGTAAAGATCGAGTGTGCCTCTCAGTGATCCACCCACCCCTGATTTCCTACCTCTACTTAGGGGGGGGGGGGTCATATTCCAGTGTACAATTGCACTTTACAGAAATACGATTAGAACAAAGTGAAAATGCAAGTTAAGGGGTAGCCTCACGGTGAAGGTCAGTTGCAATTATCTGTAGGCAGTAGTAAGTTAGAGGACTATGGCCACGTTTTCAGGACCGATTACTTAACAATATAAGGAAGTAGTATTCAAGTCTTACACTACAGGTCCAGGTGTTAGATGCAAGGGGGGTGGCCCAGCCCAGCCTTGTACAGCCATGGATGGCCCGCCTTTGTCCCGGGCTTGTCCCGCGTGCGGTCCCGCGACGCGGGAGAAGCGTTGGTGTTTTGAGTGCCTTCCGGGCGCGTAAGCGAGCGTAGGTGGGTGGGGCTGCAGGCAAGAGCAAAGGGTCCTGGGGGCTGTAGTCCCCCCGCTCGGCAGCCGCAAGGTGATCCGAATGCGGCAGCGGGGGGGGGGGGCTAGTCAACACGGGCCGCTGGAGCAGGCAGGAGAACTTTGATTTTTAAAGGTAGTAGCCCCGAACAAGGAAACAAACAAACTGCCAAAGTTTCTGGAGGGCTCCCGCTCCTCTACCGGAGCGCTGGTGTTTTGAGCGCCTTCTGGGCACGTAAGTGAGCGTAGGTGGGCGGGGCTGCAGGCAAGAGCAAAGGGTCCTGGGGATTGTAGTCCCACCACTCGGCGGCCGCAAGGTGATCCGAGTGCGGCAGCGGGGAGGACTAGCCAACACGGGCTGCTGGAGCAGGCAGGAGAACTTTGATTTTTAAAGATAGTAGCCCCGAACAAGGAAACAAACAAACTGCCAAAGTTTCTGGAGTTAAAAGTATATTGCCTACTTGTAAAGTATTTAAACTACTGTAAGTCATTCTGAGAAAGTAATGTAATGTAATGTATAATGTAATTATAATGTATTTTAAAAAATAAAATATCTAAAAATAAATAGTTTAAAAACATGTAATAAATCAGTATAAAAAAAAATATAACAATTAATACATTTTTTACAAAACCTTTGAAATTCACTGAAAAACCCATATGTTTCAGACATGTTATAGTTAGGAATTAGCATTTAAAAACCTTTGAATTACACTGAAAAAAACATAGGTTTCAGACATGTTATAGTAAGGAATTAGCTTTTAAAAAACCTTAGAAATTCAATGAAATGATGTGATGTCATCAGTGATGTCATTTGAGATGTCATCAGTGATGTCACTGACCATGTCATGAATGATGTAATATGTGACATCATCAGCAGTGGATTGTGGGCGTGCGAGTTATAGTTAGTACAACTAACTGTAAAAGAGGAATTTCAATGGCTTTGTACAAGTGAAATGTCCAGCTAACTATAACACCCCTAAAACCTATGTTTTTTTCAGTGAAATATATATATATATATATATATATATATATATATATATATATATATATATATATATATATATATATATATATATATATATATATATATATATATATATATATATATATATATATATATATATATATATATATATATATATATAATGCATGGTAATGGCATACGTTGTAAAAGCATAAGCATTGTAATGAAAGGAGTGATTAAGGAATGTAAAGTGTTTCCCTGCGTTGTGCCATCATACAACCATTTATGAGGCCTTTCAAAGCCACACAAATTGGCTTTCCATGGCTGCATCAATATGATTCAGTGTCTTGCACCACCTTTGAATCACAAAAAAGGATCCAACAACAGCGTAGGCGCCATATATTTGGACTCAGACTGCAGGTGGGACTCAGTAAGGGAGCAGCAAATTAAATGACATTAACTTTTATTAGTATAGGCCTCTTCGAGATCCACAATGTGTTAAAATAGTATATCCAGATTTCCAATTCTATAGTACCACGATATAAAGAAAAAAAAACATTATAAACAAAAGAGATTTTTATTCTTAATTTAAACATCACTAAGGGAGCAGCAGAAGCATAGTAAGACTGAGTAGAGACACAGGAAGAGAGCAACAGAGATCTGCTAGGAGAGCAGCAGAGGTTCATTAATAATGCAGTAGAGAGCTAGCAAGGGAGGGGCAGAATGAGTAAGGTAGCTGCGGAAACTCAATAGGGTAAAGCAATTTCTTATTATGGAAACAGCAAAGACTTAGTAAACGAGATTATTCCAAGTGAAAGAGAGAAAGGATTACTTTTAACGTTTCAGCAGTTAAATCCTATTTGACTGATAATAGAGAAGCCATTGAAAGCAGCCACAGTTACATCATATGAGACAAGAAAGTGAAAAAAGAAGGACATGGGTCTTTGTAACAACTATTGACAAACCAATAAGTCTGGCTTTGAATGTTTGCATGGATACTTAGAAATATAGTATTTAATGGAAAAGGACCCATTTAGTAATGGAGTAACACCTGTTGAAATTCATATAAAAGAATAGCAGCAAGTGCTGAAAAATATTTGTATTGTTATTTGTAATACAATGTATGAGAAAAGACTCGGATTTTCAAATAGATTGAATACAATTAACAATTATAAAAATGTAAAATGAGTATTGCAGTGCCATACATTGAAAGCTGTCAGAATTTTAATTGTTGTATAGTAATATTTATAAATCAGGGTTGGAAGAGTTCACGTTAACTAGGCAATAAATGGAAGAGTTAACACAAGTCAATAGTTATTTCCAGAATGAGGGCACATTTTCACTGCTGCTGCACATATTGTGCATTTTCTGTGAATGTGGGAAAGTCTGCAGTGTTGTCATCTATTTTAAGCTTTTCATTTTGCTAGGGTAGCTATGTGGTGAACTTGCTGTATATTAGTTAAGGTCTCTGAACCCCTTTTAACTATGCAAAATCCAACATGATTGCACTACGTATGAGGTGGTTGAAGGAACAGGAATGCCCCCTGCATGGTGTACTTTCATGTTCTCTGTCTATAAATGCCCACTCACAAGTATCTTGTATCCTGGTGAATGTTTTTGGCCCTAACTGCAATCTAGTTTGTGTGTAGAGGCCTAAGTCTGTTCTTACACACAAATGAGGCCCTTGACCTATTTTGTGACTTGTAGGTGTTACCAAGCATGTCCTAGTTTGTCTGACAGTGGACCACCATCTCTATAATGGGTTTAGCATGTAGGGTGGTGATAGCAGCATTCCTTGTTTGTGAATCCAAAGATATGACCAGATAATTTTATTTGCGTCAATGAATAGGAGGTCAACTGGTGCACATTTGCAAAGGTCGGCTCCTGCGGGTAAACTTAGATCCTCGCGCTAACATCCTGAGTGCTTTTGAGGTAAGTTTTTGGATGTGGCCTGCATGGTACATGCATTGTGTGTATGAATAAGCCAGAGTATTGGAGACAAGGGAATCCATTTTGTAAGCCCCTGACCTGGAGTTTATGTTTTTTTCCCAAGGCAGTAGTAGTGTATTTCTGGCATTGCTGAAGTTGGATGGATGAGACCTGGACACTAAAGTGTGGACAGGGGAGAAAGGGCTCCTTCTGAAATTCAATTAGATCCTTTAGCTAAGGCGGGATTCTGATTAGGCTTTCTGAGCACTACCATTTGCTAAATGGTGGGGTGAAAAGTGGGGCTGCATTCTCTGTTTTTCAATGTGAGAATGGTCCTTTAGGATGGAGCCTCGTTTTGTCTCTTCCCTAATCATTGTTCAGTACATTTGCAGAAAGCACACGCTACCTTATACTGATGTTTTTGGTACTACGAATTGGGGACTATCCTGGTGTGCGAAGTATCACTATACATAAAGGCTGCACCTGGATACCAGTCTAGAGAGGGCAGATGAAAAAAGAAGCAACCAAAACCAGTTCTGAAAAGGCAGACAGAAAACTCACATTCCTGACCTGATTTTACTGCATAAAATGGGAGTCATGGAGTTACTTGTAGTTTCAGTCCCAAGTTCTATTTGAAAAAGCAAGCCAGGGACCCATATTTTACACAGAGGACTGCTGTGCATTTAGAGTTGGTGTCTGTCTTACAACCAGCTTTTCTGATGTGGTAGAGCATCACCTGGAGACTTGTATTGATGAAAAAGGCTGACCCTCTGACCTGAAGCACCATGAAAGCAACCTGCTTCAGAGAAAGGGAAAGAGTTGTCCAACCCTGCAATGGTGACATAACTAAACTGGCGTGCATCTTGACCCCCAGTGGTGTGGGTCCCCAGGCTGAAGGAAGACTCAGAAGAGTAATATGTGAGACGGGAGAAGTGTAGAGCTCAGTCTCTCCACCCACACTGTTCCAGGCGGAAACCACATCAAGAAATGTGCTGAACAGTTCACCATCTGATAGTCAGCATCAGAGTAATGTGCCCAAGGGAACTAAGCCTCTATATTTATTTATTTATTTAAAGCATTTGTAAAGTGCAACTTTTAGAAAACTCTTATCATTCAACTATTCAAGAGTACTATGCTCGAGTGGACTGAGACATTACACTATAGAAATGTACCCAAGTGGACTAAGCTGCTACAACAGAGAAGCATGACTGAGCGGAATGAGATGCGGCACCAGAGAAGCATGCCCAAGCAATTTGTGCCATCATACTAGAGAATCATGCAACACCGACACCAGGTGTAGACCTCCACTCTGCGCCCTGTGGTCCTGATGAACAAAGGCGGCATCTCTAAACGACATGTGCACTCCAACAAAAGGGAGCAAGATGGACACCTGCCGGCTCCTCTGAAAGTACTGAAGTCCAGATGTTGTGGTTAGAACTAAGAAATAGGAACTGTTTTAAAATAACTAAGCCCAAAAACTATAACAAAGGGTCATCTGCAGCCTAGCCTTGATACCTGCCCAAGAACTTGAACCAGAAGTAGTGGGGCCTGCTTAGTTCAAAGATGGAGGGACACCCAGGAGAAAGGAGAAAAGAAGGATAAGGACATGAGATGCATTAGCCCAAGAACCAGCAGAGTAATTGTGCCTGTAAACTATCTTATGTAGTATTAAGTTTAACATTTATTAAAGTACGTTTATTTATCAAGATGAATCTCTAGGTTAGACAATCAGGTATTCTGCACGTGGATTAATGTTGAGTTCTGAGTTAGCACACCCCAATTCCTATCTGAAAAGCCTGTGATTGCTTGCCATCACTACCAGTGTGAGTCAAGTGCTAGAGAGGTTTACTTGACCCAGTTTTCCAGGGCTATAATAGCATGTACCACAGGACATCAGCACCAAATTAACTTAGCTCCCATGGCAGAGGTTGCTTGACCCTGAACGGATCTTAGATCAAAGCTACCACTTTATCATCTGTCCTTGTGCTTCACGTCCCATGTTCTCACAACCACACATCTTATCAGAGTCCCTTAACCCTCTCCCATCAAAACACAATAACTTGACTGAAGCTAAAATATTACCTTAATGACATTGTGACCTGTGGGCAGTGATAGCTGGAGGATCTACGTATATCTGGATTTTCTAACAGCAAGTGGGATTCTTTCAAATGTTCTTATCCCAGCGTTTATTCTGGTTGTAGAGGTAAAACGTCCTGAAAGTGGTAGCAGGGGATTTAGGTAATTTTGTTAGAAGGGTATTACCATATAGCAGGAATAGGAAATTGGGTTACTTGTTTAGGGAGTGAACCTCTACTGAGGCAGAAACCACAATTCTTCTTAGGGAGAAACACAAGCAAACCTCAAATGAACGTGTGATCAACCCTCTGGTAGCTTGGCACCAGGCGTATCAGGCAGTCAGGTTTAACCCAAAAAATCCCAACACCAATTTAGAAAAATAGAGTACATTACATTAAATATTAGACTCCAAACCAATGAAAATCCTTTAAATACAATCAGCAATATGAAATTTTTCAGCTTTAAAACAAATTTAGTGCTTAGAAACACAAAGCGCCAACTGTTTTTATCTGGTCCTCGGGACCGGGACGAAGTAACAAGTTTGTGCTGACCGCGATGGAGTGTGGGCCCAATATAGGGATCAAGTTAGGCCCACTGAACCTTAAATCCTGTTTACGGAGTATTGCGAGATCTACGTCAATACATCGTGCAGCGATGGGTGAGAGGTCCTGCATTGAAGGTGCGTCATGCAGCAGCAATTCTAAGGAACTGTGCGGATACGATGCAAGGTCCTACGTCAAGGATGAGTCATCCAGCGGTAGTTCGATAGAGCTGCGGGCTGGGATGTGAGGTTCTGCATTAAGGATGTGTTGCGCTGCAAGAGTTCTGAGGAGCTGCTAGATCCTGTATTGGAGATGCATGCAAAGTGGCAGTGCCAAAGCATATCTGCAAGGCGATGCACTGTGCTGAGTCAGTTCTACTAGGACCCCTGCTGGGCTGGCAGAGTAAATTTATGCCGCCTTAGAAGGGTTCACAATTTGGGTGGCACCACTTGAGGAGTAGGACTCGCATCAGGCAGAGTCCAGTAGTGGGGTTGAAAAGAGTTGGAGCCTTTTCTTCCCCTGAGGCTGCTATCAGGAGGCCAGCCAACTAGTTCTTGGAGTACTCTGGTGGTCCTGGGTTTAAGATGCAGTTCCAGTTCTTCTCACTCAGGCAGGACAGCAGAGTTGCAGTCCTTCTTTTAGAAAAGCAGTACAGCAGTCCTTCTGAGTCTTCCACAGGTCCAGAGGAGTAATGAAGAGTTGGGTCTGAGGGTCCAATATTTGTACTAGGTGCCTACTTTGAGGTAGGAGAGGTTCATAGAGGATTCCACCGCTAAAGGTATTTGGAATTTCCTTTCTACTTGCCATGGCCCAGCCAGTCTGGGGGCACAAAAGACTTGTGTACATAGATGTATTTCCATTTATACATGTGGCAAATGATCTTGTTTGTTATTCTTGTTAAAAGATAGTTCTACCAATTGGTAGGTATGACTCTTAGTTAAGAGTTGTGCACAACTTCAGTAAAAGCGTGAGGGTGCACAATTACAGAGATAAAACACGTATAACAACAGAGGTGCACATGAATACCACAGAACTGAGTAGGTGCCCCCCACAAATAGGGCTGGGGCGCCCTTAGTCACGGCACAAAACCGAGCTTCTTATCGTGTACATGGTGAAGTGCACAGCATACGTATTGGAAACCGAAACTTAATTGGGTGAGTATATAAGTCGGCATCCCCAATTGCTCCTCCTCTTTGTCTTCTTGGACCCCGGGGAGGCCATAGGAACGTACAAAAAACTAGACGAGGTATGGCTTGTGGGGTTTAAGGAGGCCTGGCATAGCATTTTAGCTCAGTTAAGTAATACGTCATCCCTGGGGCTGAAGCTCACCAGTTCTAGTCTTCTATGGGATAATTTGACAATGTTGGGGGACGCAACAAATCCAATTTTATTTTTTATCTGTATTGTTAAATTAGAGTTTGTAGCAGGGCGCATTAAATGGCCCTGAGTTGGGAGGTTTCCGCCGTTGTGTGATCAGGACTGTGGCGGGAAGCGTAATGTGTTTGTGGTTGCTGCATAGGCATGAGGGCTGCTCGTGTCTGGCTGGGAAGGGCTTCAGTGGTGGAGTGTGGTCTTCGCCCTGGGGTTTTCGCTCTTCCTTTGGTGGGAATGTGCCTTTGTTCTGGGATGAGAGCTGCTTGTGTTTGGCTGGGCGTGGCCGGATCTGTGGGTTTCGCACTTTCTTTGGCGGGAATGTGGGTTGGTTCTTGCATGAGAGTCGCTCGTGTCAGGCTGGGCGTGGCCATATTAGTGGAGTGTGGTCTTTGCCCTGGGGTATTCTAACTTCCAATGGCAGGAAATGTGCCTTTGCTCTGCGGTCGACAGCGCAATGCCCAGAGGAGGACCCCCCTCTTTGCTTTAATAGTGGCACATGTGAAGTCATTGAGTTAGTGGGCGGGCTCGATATGCGGAGGGCCCGCCTTGTGCATTTCGGGGATTCCTCGCTTTCATTTGCCTGGTACTACGGTAGCACGGTGGGCCCTGGCTGCTCCAAACAAGTTGTAACACACTCAGAGAGGTGGTATCAGGGCTGTAATGCAATGGTGCAAACAGGCAAATACCAAGTCTGCAGGCATATGGGTATGGAGCCAGCAGTCAGGGTTTTGATTCCTTCTTTCGGTGGGTGTGGTAAAGTATAAAAAAAGTGGTTAAAAAAAGAAAAGAAAATGTATGTATGTATAATGAAGGGCTTCTTTTGCAATAGGTCTTAACCCTTACAGTAGAGTAAAAAAAGACATGTAGGTATGATGAAAGGCTTCTTTATATGGCACCATTGCACCCTTTTATCTGCACACATGCGCTTGGGACTGATCATCGCCTTTGTAGGCAAGCCTTGCTATTCAACTTAGCAGGTGGCGTGTATCATGTTAAATGGTTGAATCCGTGGAATTTACTCTGTGGGTGGGTTTGATTCATAATTTGCTAAGTGTTTAGTCTTGGTTTAACATGTTGTCTTTTGTTTCTGCTAGAGGTCAAGGCATGGCGCCAAAGCACGCACCTGCAAATCCTGAAGAGCCTGCGTCCAAGGAGTAGTTCTACGCCCTGAATGAGCTTTGAAAGGCGGCAAACGACATGGAATGGAGGCTGTACTGCAGAAGTTGGTTGACGAGCCAGAGCAACAGCCTGATGTGGGGACACCAAAGCGGCAGAGGAAGGTCACAGCTTATTATAGGGAACAGCAACAGGACAAGCACAGTGCACAGTCTACATCAGTGGCCAACGTGGGGGGTGAGTCACTTGCTCAGGACATGGCCACTCGCAACTCCAACCAGGCGGCGCAGGGCCCCCTACTTAACATGAGTGTGGGTGCAGTGGGGCAGAGCGTAATGGCCATTGCAACAACAGTGGCATCTGTGGGATCACCACATGTAGAGGGAGTGCCAGTTGTAATGAAAGTGGCAGGGAGCGCTGCAGCTCTGCAACCCCCGGTAATGTCTGGGGGCACCGGTTCAGCCAGCACAAGGGCCACTGGAACACAAGGGGGATTGCAAGCGCTGGGGGCGCAGCTGCCTACCTGTCACCGGTTCTGTCGGGGGGCATCGGTTCCATCTCCACCCGGTCCGGTGACGGGAAATCAGGGGGGAGTAGCTGCGCAGGTGTGGGCACAACCAGGGGGAACTTCAGCAACAGGGAGGTTGGCTGTGGCTCCACCTTCTACTATTGTGGCAATGGTGGGGGCAAGCGTAGTCCAATCGCCTCCTGTGGTGACCCCTTGTTATTTGGGTCGACCTCCTTGGTACTGGCCTCTCCTTCAGCAATTGAATGGCATGTTCCGGCCGAGGCGCAAGAAAACATTAAAAAAGTGGGAATTTGTGAATGTCTTTGATGTGATAAATGTGGGGGTAGGCAAAATCGGGTAAAGAGAGCGATTCAAAGCCCAATATGCTGCGATCCTCACAGAGAAAACACCACTGTTAGCCCCACAAGTATGTTGGCCTGGTTGTAGTACGACATTAAGTTCAGGCAGATGAAAGCGTTTAGGCCAGAAATAGCATGGGACCAAAGTGAGATCAATATTTTGCATGCAGAGTTCAATATGGGTCATGTAGCGGGGAACGCAGCTCCGTCCTTTTGCCTAAAAAGAAGTTTGGGAAACAAAAAACTGGCTTGCGGGGGAGGAGCTTCGCGGGCAAGCAAGATGGCCACGTAAGCTCGGAGCTCCGCAGACCCTCCGACCCTCCGCACTTATCCTGGAAGAAATCCTGATCCACGGTGGTGGATTCCAATTGGCGAGTGGTCGTAGACACGGGATCCGCTTTCCGTTCCCGAATCCGACATTCCTTGGCGAAGTTACGTCGTATTGAACTTTGTGCCAGAGACGCACCATTGTCCCGTAGATGGCCGACGGTCGAAACGACGCAGAGCATGATCGATATGCCGAGTGAGTGCCTTCTGACCTGCTGGCGGAGTGAACGTAGCCGCGGAGTTGCCGGCTGTTGACTAGACATTCGGAGAGGCTCCGCTCCGCGCCCGTTTGAGTGTTTACAGCGACATCGGACTGCTACCCTTTGTTCTGCCCGGACCCAACATGGCTGGCATGGGTGATCCCGAAAGGACGGCGAACCGGGCCAGCAGGAAGACGGTTCAGCCCCAGACCAACAAGATCAACCGGTACGCCCAGCAAAGGACCTCGCCCACTGTTGTCGCTCAATCTAAGGACTCCATACGGGCGGACTCGCCCGAAGGGTCGGAGCCCACTCTCCGCGACATCATGGGGGCTATCGCTGGAATCAGGACTGAGATGCACAAACAACACAAGGTCCTGGCACATAAGGTGTACACCCTGGCTATTGATCTCAATTTGATCAGAGCCGACCTGGGCAAAATGAACGATCGAGTGAAATCTCTCGATATCAAAACTTCCAGCCTCACGACCGATGTCTCGGACCTGCAAGCGGAGGTTCGTACCTTGCGGTCGGTCAATGATCTGTTCTCGAGGCGGCTGGAGGACTTCGAGGGACGTGCCAGGCGGTAGAATGTGCGCATTATTGGGGTACTGGAGGGTGCAGAGGAAGCGACCGTTGACCTCTTTGTCGAGGACTTGGTTAAGACTCATCTGGCTCAAGCAGGCCTCAGTCACTTCTTCTCGGTGGAGCGGGCACATAGAATACCAGGCGGCCCTCCGAAGACGGGCGTCGCACCGAGACCCATCATCGCCCGTTTATTCAACTTCAGAGATCGAGATGCGATCCTTCAGGCTTCGAGGCGACATGGGCCTCTCAAGTTCCAAAACGCAGATGTGAACTTCTACCCGGACTTCACCAGGGCTGTTCAGAGACAGCGCCAAAGTTTTCCGGGGGTGAAGCGGCGCCTCAGAGACTTGGGGCTGAAATACTCAATGTTGTTCCCCGCTAAACTGCGCATTGAACGCGATGGCCGCGCCCTGTTTTTTGATATGCCTGAGTCTGTGAGTGACTGGCTGGACACCTTGCCGCACCGGCGCGAAGAGCAGGAGGAACATTCTGAAGGTGCCTCTGGTGGCCCCGATCCTCAGGAATAGTACTTCTTGCGCTACCCTTGTCGGTTAGTGTGACCGTTGACTATGACCTATAATGCCAAGCTGTTGCACTTTACTGGTTATATCCTATTCTCTCATCGAGGGTGGCAGGGGGGGACTGCGAGGGTTCCTTACTCCTCTAGGGTCTTTTTGTAGCTTAGTTTATGGGGCGACAGGCACACTGCTGGTTGGGGGGGCTTTTTAGTCTGCTGCAGGGGTGCAGGGTGGGGGGCGGTGTTGGGGTTGGTTCTGTGTGTTTTCCTTGTTTCCTTCTTCTTTCTCTTAGGCAATGGGTCACATGCTCTGCTTTGTTTCATGCATCGGTGGGGCCTCTGGGGGCTGGCGAAGGTTTGGGATACGATGATCGGGGGTAGGAAATTGAAAGTTCTTTGTTGGAATGTCAACGGCTTGGGTGATCGTATTAAGAGAGGGGTGGTATTGCAACTGTTTAAAAGAGATATACCTGATGTTATTCTTTTGCAGGAAACACATTTGGTGGGGAATACATGCCGAGCGCTCAACAGGAAGGGTTTCAAGATGGTGGCACATTCGGGGTTTTCTTCGGGGTCCCGGGGGGCGGGTATTATGGTGCGCACGTCTCTCCCTTTTAGATTGACTCCACCATAGTGGACGAGAGGGGGCGGTATGCAGGTGTCGCAGGGCGGTGGGAAGGGCGTGTCTTGACTCTGGTTTCGGTTTATGTTCCCCCGGGGCTGCAAAACACCTTTCAGGACCTTGGAAGCGCTATTTTGAATCTGCCAGCTGGGTTGCTTATTGTGGGGGGTGACTTTAATTCGGTTTGCTCCGGGTCCTTGGACAGACATCCGCCTAGAGACCTCTGTGGCTCGCAACTATGGCTTCCCACTTTCCTTGATACTATGGGGTTGGTCGACTGCTGGAGACTCCTACATCCCACCCAAAGCCAATACTCTTTTCATTCTGGCGCACATGGTAGCCTCTCGAGGATTGATTATGTTCTTGCCTTGGCTGCTCATGCACCGGCGATCTCTGAGGCCCGCTTCTTGGCGAGGCGCATCTCGGACCACTCCCCGTTGTGGGTTTCATTCGATTTTAACATCGTTGTTACGGAACGACCGGTGGTGGTCAATTCATGGTACTTCCGAAACCCAAAGACGCGTGGTCTCTTGGCCAAGGCTAATGAGCTCTATTTTACCGAGAACATGGGATCGGTTGCATCGGCTGCTACCCTATGGGGGGCGTTTAAAACGGTCTTGCGGGGTGAGGCATTTGCCCTCATAGCGGAAGCTCGCAGGGACAGAGACGCCGACATGGTGCACATCGAGGCGGAGATTATGGAGTTGGACTCCCAATTGGAGGCGGGCCCCGTGCCCGAGCTGCTACATAGTCTCTCCCTTAAGCAATCGGAGTATCGAGACCTTGCCACCGACGCTGCTCTTGTTATGGGAAGGGAACAGCAGGTTCGGATTTACGATGTTGGTGACAAGGCGGGCAAGCTATTAGCTTGGCTCGATAAGAAAGAGAGGGCCAGCCGAGTCGTCCCGGAGATACTGGGAGACGAGGGTTTGTTGGTTACTGACCCGAGCGCAATCGCTGAGTCATTCTCTGAATACCTTCAGGGCGTTTACTCCTCTGTTTCGGACAGGTCTGAGGCCGACTCGAGTGCTCTCCTGTCGGAGATCGATCTCCCGTGCCTATCAGAGGCGGATCGAGATGATCTGGACAGGGACATAACTGTGGACGAGGTTGCGCTCGCAATTCGCTCTCTGAGGTCTGGCAAGGCGCCTGGCCCTAACGGTATTCCGGTAGAGCTGTACAAAATCGGACCGGATGTGGTTTCCCCGCACCTGCTGAACATGTTCTTGGAGGCGCGGGAGGCTGGCATGCTTCCCCATGACCAGAGGTTGGCCACCATTGTGGTTATCCACAAGGAAGGGAAGCCAAGAGATTTGTGCCGATCATATCGCCCCATTTCTCTATTAAACGCGGAGCCTAAGATTCTAGCCAAAGTGCTCGCTAATCGCCTGATTGGCGTCATCGGCGACTTAGTGCACCCGAACCAGTCGGGCTTTATTCCACACCGCAACACTGCTCTTAACCTTCGTAGACTTCACGGTGTCCTGGCCAGGGCCCATACACTTGAGGAGCCGGCTGTCCTGGCATCGTTGGACGCCACGATGGCTTTCGACTCCCTTGAGTGGAGTTACCTGTGGGCAGTGTTGGCGAAGCTCGGTTTTGGCCCGGAATTTGTAGGGTGGGTCAAACTCCTATATGCTGGCCCGCTGGCTAATGTAGCGGTCAACGGTCGAGTTTCAGCACCCTTTGTTCTTCAGAGGGGCACCAGGCAGGGCTGCCCTTTGTCGCCCCTCCTGTTTGCACTCGCTCTCGAACCGTTGGCGGTCTGGTTGCGCAGCCACCCCGACCTACATGGTATCCGGTGGTCCCCTGACTTCGAGGACCGAGTGTCACTGTATGCAGATGACATTCTTCTGTACCTTACTTCCCCCTGCAAGTCCCTCATTGTGGCCTGCGACGTGTTGCGACTTTTCGGTCAGTACTCCGGTCTAGTTATTAACTGGTCCAAGTCACATTTGTACGTCCTAAGAGGGGGAACACCTTGACTTCCGAGAGGTTGCGGCATACAGGTGGCGAGCCAAGGCTTCAAATATTTAGGGATATACATCTCCACTAACTCCAAAGTGCGCTATGAGCATAACTTGCTTCCCCCTCTTCTCCGCCTCCGGCGAGATGTGGAGGGGTGGCGTAAACTCCCGCTCTCTCTGCTTGGGCGCGCGGCGTTATTCAAAATGATGTCCTTGCCCAGGTTCCTGTACGCCCTACAAAACACTCAAGACCCAGTACCAGTCCGATACTTCGGTGAGATTGAGAGCTTACAACGCGCCCTACTTTGGGATGGTCGCCCTCGCATCGCTATCACGAAGCTTACGCTACCGTGGTACGATGGGGGGATAGCGTTGCCTGACGTGAGGAGGTATTACTGGGCCTCCCAGTTAGCAGCTATTAATCATGGCCTCTACGGTCCTCTGGACAATCCGGGGTATGCCATGGATCGGTGGCTTCTAGGCGGCGGGAAATATCATAGGGCACTTTACACGAGGTCTCTTGACAGGCGGATGTCTGGTCCAACGAAAACAGCTGTACATATTTGGAGGGCTATTACAAAGGCGCAGGGATGGAAGGGTAGGCTAACGAAGGTGACCCCACTCTATGACTCGGACATACTGGGTAGACTGTGGCATACTAAAGGCTTTGATAAGTGGGACCTGATTGGCATCTCTAGGGTAGAGGACATGTTGCTGCGTGGCGAGGTAAAATCTTTCGCCCAGTTACAGGCAGAGTTTCAGCTGGATGGAACGGAATTTTTCCGGTATGCTCAGCTGAGACACACACTATTGTCCGTCATGCCGGAGGGTGAGGCGATTCCCGACAGTTCTCCCTTAGAGGACAGGGTACTGGATGGCCACATGCCAGACAGTGCCATTTCATTGACGTATAAGAAGCTTATCAATGTCCGTACAGACCTCCTCCTGGGAGTGAGGGATCAGTGGGTGCGGGACGGAATAGAGATTGATGATGAGGATTGGCAGAGTGCGGTTTCTTCCCCTAAGGAGGTTGCTATCTCTTCCCGTCTTCGGCTGGTGCAGCTAAAAATCTTGCACAGAGTCTACGTCACTGGCTCCAGACTTGTACACATGGGACACTCTGTTGATGGCCTCTGTAGGCGCGGCTGTAGTGCCCTCGCCACATTTATGCATATTATATGGGAATGTGATGCAATAGCTTCTTACTGGCGACGCGTGCACTCGATTATGAGCGAGGTGACTGGGGTGGAAGTGCGCGCAGAAGCCAGAAGATGCCTCCTGAATATATGGGGCCCGACAGACCACAAAGTGGCCCAGACCCGATGGGTGACCCTGGGTAATATGATTGCGAAACGGGACATCGCACAGATGTGGGGAGCCACGACGGCTCCGATGGTTGTACAGTGGAAGGCCAACATGGATTGGTGTATGTTCCGGGAAAAGACTGTGTATGTTGCCAGAGGTAAGCCTAAAAAGTGGCAGAAAATGTGGAGGGCTTGGAACGAATATAGGGGTGACATTTGCGTACCTCCAGAATCTGCTCTACAGGTAGAACACTTATCGCCATAGCCTATGGTTCCAACTTGAGATTTTATACTCTGCTATCCTGTGTTTCCCTCCCCCTGCATTCCTAGTATCCCTATTATACTGATTATTACTGTGTTCTCTGTGCTTGACCGGCCCCCTCATTACGCCTCACTGTACCTTAAATTTCATTGCCTTCTTCATTGCGCCAGTTTCGGCGCTCCTTTCTTTTCCTTTTACTCTTTCTTACGTTTGTTATATAAAATTTGAAAATTAACCTTCATTCGTTCTGAAGTACTGATTCTTGCACTTTGATTTACTGTGGTCCGCTCTGCTGCCTCGCCTCCGGGATGTACGGCTGAATAGCTGTGTGCACTGTTTTAAAATAAAGGTTTTAAAAATATTTAAACAAAAAAAAAAAATGGCTTGCTCGCACTACAACAGGAGGGAATGTACCAAGGGGGCAGCATGTAAGTTTTAACACCTTTGCGCTTTCTGCGGGAGCAAAGACACCCAGAGTTTAAGTGTTTCAAAAAGCTTGACAAGCAAAGGGAGCAAACAACCCCAAAAATTTGATTACCCAACTAATGATGCGCAGCTTCCTTCCCCAATTCGCCTGCATGTTCTCACGCACTTACTCAGCAAATATTCAAACAACAAGGTTGCACACATGCTGTACTATGGTTTCCGGGACAGGTTCCGTATTCCTTCCCGTGCACCCCCTACATCAGTCCCACCAAAGAATCAATTATCAGTTGTGCAGCAGCATGAATTGGTACTGGACAAGATTATGAGGGAGGTTCAAGCGGGCAGGGTGGCGGGTCCTTCTCCACCCTGCGCATCCTTGGTATGTTTGCCACCGGGCATGGTTCCAAAGAAAGAGGCAGGCAAATTCTGCTTAATTCACAACCTCTCTCACCCACCTGGGTTATCAGTCAATGATGGGTTGGATTCGTAGCTCTGCACAGTTTGCTACACTACCTTTGATGAGGCCATTAAAAAACTGAAGCGATTAGGCAAGGGGGCCCTTATGGGAAAATCAGACATAAAGTCGGCCTTCCGCCTGTTACCGGCCCACCCAGAGGATACTCACTTGCTCGGTTTCACGTCTGAGAGTCAGTATTTCCTTGGCTTATGCATGCCCATGGGGTGTTTCATAGCATGTTCTGTGTTTGAGACATTCAGTAGGTTACTTGAAGGGGCAGTGAAGGACTTGTGTGTCATCGGACAATGTGGTGCATTACCTCAATGACTTCTTGTTCATGGGTCGCCCCGGGAACCGGGCATGTGAGAGAGCCCTGCTGGGTTTCCAACATATTGCTCAGGCATTGGGAGTTCCGTTGGCTGAAGACAAGACAGAGGGCCCCACCACCTGTTTGTGCTTCCTGGGTATTGAGGTAGACTCCATGGTTGGAAGTGTAGGTTGTCACTGGAGAAGGTTAAGGCATTTAGAGATGTGGTTACCACCTGCTTAGTAGCCAGGAAGGTTACGCTACATTTGCCGTAAGTCTTGGTGGGGCAATTAAACTCTGTATTAAGAGTGATTCCCATAGGAAGAGTTTTTTCAAAGAACATAGCGCAAGCAATGACCGGCCTACGAGCAAAACACCACCACACCAGATTGTCTGCAGAAGTCAGGGAGGACTTGGAGGCCTGGAGGGGGTGCCTAGATCATTTCAATTGAACACTATTATGGCGGAAACAAGCACCGACCAGCAGGGATATGGCCCTCTACACAGACCCAGCAGGTAGCATTGGTTTTAGGGATGTGTTGGGCTCCACGTGGTGCATGTAGTATGGCCGGGAGAGTGGATTGCTTCCGGGCGCATTCGCATCATTACCTTTCTTGTATTGTTTCCCATTATTGTCTCCCTGCACATTAGGGGGGCATCAATTGTGAACACCAGAATTATATTTTGGTCAGACAGTATGTCTGCGGTTATGGCCATCAATAACCAGAGCGCGAAATGCCCCTGGGTGCTGCGGTTGCTGAAGTATCTCATTCGCCTATTTCTCTAACATAGCATGCCTTTTTCTGCAAAACATGTACCAGGTGTCGATAATACAGTGGCTGACTCTTTGTCTCGATCTAAGTTGGCAAAGTTCAGGGCACGTGGCAGCAGACTGACAAAATGATGGCTGAGTTACCCGAGGAGTTGTGGAGGCTTGTTGCCCCATTGCCACAGATCTAATCGCAGCAGCGTTGGCACCCAGGACAAAACGTACGTACTGGAAAGTGTAGGGGGTATACGACCCAACATTCAGATCAAGCTCCCACCCAGACAGGTTCTCCCTGGAAGGGGTACTGGGTTTCCTAGTGAGGCAGAAGGACGGGGGAAATCACTGGCGCTGGTGTGCAGGTAACTGTCCGCCATTGCTTTCTTTGCCGGGTTACAAGGAGTTAGGGATCCTACCAAGGACCTTTAGGGTACAAAAGGGGATCAGGGGTTAGAAAATCATGGCACCGGGTGTGCAAGACTCTAGGTAACCTATAAACATGGAGAGGCTGGGGAGGCTTTTGGGGGCTTTGCAGAGTGTGTGTCAGTCCCAATATGAAACAGAGCTATTAAGTCTTGCTTACGTGCTGGCCTTTTTTGGGGCCTTGTGCATCTCAAAGTTGGTAGCATCATCAAAAAAAGGAAGAGGGGGCTTGGAGTTGCAGATGTCCATTTGGAGGTAGGGGCAATTCATCTCAGGCTCAGTAGGTCTAAAACAGACCCGCTAGGGAAAGGCACATGGGTGAAATTGCACGCAGGACATGACACCGCTTTATGTCCAGTGGCATTGGCAAGGGATTACCTCGGGGGACGCTCTGTGGTGACCTCCACCAGGCTTTTAGTACACCAGGATGGGGCACCAATGATGCAATATCAGTTCACGAATGTGTGTAGGCGGGCTTTGGCATTCCTGAGTGAGGATTCCTCACAGTTTAGTTCCCTTTCCTTTTGCATTGGGGCAGCCACCACAGCAGCGGCAATTGGCCTGCCAGCAACAGCAAGTAAGAAGGTGGGGCGTTGGCGGTCAGCAAGTTTTGAGCCGTACGTGAGGCCCAATCTCGTGTAGACAGAGATGGATGTTCGAGGGCCCATTAGTCGTGGTTATAACAGTAAATCTTTCTCTTTTTCAGTTGACGCTCATAACCCAGTTCACGTATGTTGCTGTGGGCATTCCTTCATTTACTGAGCGGAGCAGCAATTCCTTGGGTCCAATCTGGAGGAAGCACAAAAGGCAGCGGGGTTTATACATCATTGGTTGGGGGTGAGGAATCTGAATTTGCAGGAGCTATTTCATCAGTTTGACAAAGCATTACAATCGGGAGCATTCTCTCGCTCAGACATTTTGGTCATTCACGCTGGAGGTGAAAATATGGTGGCCCTGGGCAGGCGAAGGGTGAGAGAGGCCTTATTTGTAGCTAGGTTTAGACAGTGCTTACCAGAGGCAACAATATTGTGGTCAGAGGTAATTCCGCAGATAGAGTGGGACAGGGGGGCCCCAGTCAACGCCATGATCAATCTGTAAGGAGGCTGATTCATTCAATCAAGATAATATTAGCCAGCTCTACCATGCAAACAATTCGGCACAACTTGCTACATCCTGGGATGGGGGAGTTGTTCCATCAAGATGGGGTGCATCTGTCAGCCAAAGGGACAGCACAAAGAAGCTTCTCTCCCTGTGGCAAAGCGCTGACAGATAAGAGCAAAAGGGGCATGCGCAGTAATGGAGGTTTCAGCAGCTGGATGGAACCGAGGAGGGGGTAGGATGGAACTGTGCAGAGGATAGGTGAGGAGGGAACTGACCTGCTGGTGGTCCTGAACTCTACTGCCGAGGGGGCCTGACCTGCTGGTGGTCCTGAACTATACTGCCGAGAGTACTGCCGAGAGTAGGCGGGGAGGGGACTTACCTGCTGGTGGTCCTGGACTCTACTGCCCTAACCCGCGACGTATGGACTGTGTAGAATCTTGGGGAGGATGCCTGTGTTCAGGTAACCCGGTGGGCCGCCGGTGCATTATGCGGTGCCCTGGTTGTCAAGTAATGCAAATGTTTGATGTACCAAGTTGGACCTGCTGGCACAATGGGTGCAGCTAAGTGTGTCGGCTGAGTCAGCCAAGCACTTTAAGTACATGTGTAAGGCAAAGCTATAGATCAACTGTAATGTCCTGCCTAATTTTCGTTGCTGCCTTTAACATGTGGATGTCACTGAAGTCTGACACTGAGAATAATGATATATATATACTAGTAGAATACAATACTTTTACTCTCCTAGTGGTTTGTGGTGAATTATATATTTTGACTTGAATAAAAGTCTACGCCTTGGACGACTTAACCTGATACCGGATGTTCATGGGCCCCAGCAGGCGCATAAAAGATGTCAGAAGTGGGGGGAGCGAGTTTTATGTTGTGCGCGTACTACTGCTGATGGTCTATGGTGCAGATTGAAGTTAGACATAATTGGACCGTTCGAAGCATTTTATGTCATGAGAAGACATTGTATTGAATACAAACCCATTCCATTCTGTCACCCAAAAAGCAACAGGCAAGTGGGCAGGTGTAAGAGAGTGAAGAAATACTATCAACAACTTGATAATTGTGCTGGTATAATCACGGGTGAGCAGAAATGCAAATAGTATTAATTGTTTAATGCGCAAACATTTAACAAGCTTGTGTGTATTACGGGAAATATGCTTGCCTGTCATGAAACTTGGAAGTGAGTGCATACGTCAATTGCAAAAGTGGTGTGAGTTACTAGCAATCTATTGTCGGTGAAAACCACATGAAAAAGCTTCATTTGGATGTGGGGAAGTATTCTAAAATTTGGCAGATTTATCCAAGAATATGCTACCATAATCAAAAATTAACCCATGTCTCTAATGTGGATTTCCACTGAGGAAAGGCTAAAAGCCTATCTGTTTTTACCACAAACTTTCTGCAGGTTTGTGTCTGTTATTGGAGGGGTGGGGGTGGACAGGAGCTGGAAGTCCGTTCTCTCTATGATGATTACAAATGAGGTGTGAGAGTTCTGTATTTCGTACTTTCAACTTTATTACAGTGAATAAAAAAAGAAGGAAGCACAGTTTGGGAATAAGAAGTACCTTAATAAAAAATATTGTGCAAAGAAAAAAGCTCGTGATTGGTGAATTAGTCAAGATAAAGGGGCCAGGATGACGTGTGAAAGGCTTGTTAAAGTTCTAAGAGCCAATAATAATACTAAAATGTGTCAGAGGTTATTGGTTAATAAAGTGAAGAAGACTTATTGTTGGTCAAGAGTCTCGGTGGAGTGAGGAAACCCATTCAATAACAACCACTGTCGAGACAGAAGGTTAATTGAATATACGGGAATGAATGCTAATGAGCAAGGAAACAGTGAACACGCAGTGGTTGGAAATCTAAAAGTAACATATTGATATCAAACTGGAAATTGAATCTTAATAACAAATAAGTGCTGATGCCACTGTGTCTGTAAAGTGCAGTACAAAAAGATGAGGTTTTAATATCACCCTGTAAGTAAATTTACTCCATTCTTGTACCACTGCGTCTCTACCTCTGGACGCATCTGTCCGTAGTCTTTGTTCCTCAATTTGCTATAGATATATAAATGGTTCCAGTATTTTCTCTTCCTCCTTCACAGTTGCCCTCTTTGTATTACAGTAATACTTGTTGTATGCACAATATAAAAAAAGACAATCCAAGTCATTTTCCCATTTTCTTTCGGACCGACTGGTTTCGAGTCTTCTATATCAATGACCCGGCCTCCTTGGCTTCATCTCTGATACCTTCTGTTCAGAGAAAGGTGACGGCGCCCTTCGCTAAAGCATTTAATTTCACAGTCAAATTCCCCGTTTAATTGTTTGGTGATGCAGTCTCACTCTCTAGGGGTTGTGTTCCTGTCAGAAATAGAAAATCAATCATCCTGTCACTCACGACGGCAGTCCAGCACGCAGAGCAAGACAAGTCGGCACGCACGCGCCTCAAGACTGGCAGCTGTTGGACGAACCAGGCAGGTAGATTCAGAAGGCACCAGTCTGGAACAGGCGGTGTGAAACCATGCACAGGGAGGGAATGGCAGGTGCTCTTGTGATCCATATATGGAATTGCGTCTGCCTCACTAAAGAATCGCATCATGTCGATCCGACTGTCGTTTAAAACGCGTTAATGATATGCGCTTGGTTGTCCCGGGGTGGAAACTCCATATACACACAAAATAGAGCCTGCATTTGCCTTCATATTTAGACAGGGAACAGGTCCTAAAATAAGAAGTGCGGGGACTCTGTCGTCACGACAAGAAGTGACGTCACGAAAGATGAATTGCACCATCAGATTCATTGCCTCCCCTCGCTCATCCCTGATTGCATCAGAGAAACCAGCGCGTGAGCAGCTTTCTAAATGAGCTGCGATCTCGCCCCAGAGAGGCCAAAGAGTGAATGTGTGGCTCCATTTGCTCCAGTAATCGAGCACCTGTCAAAATAAGTGGGGGGACGCCGTCCACCCACATGGTACCCCGACTCGAGCCCTGTATTTAGACCATCAGTCCTCAAATTGACATTTTTAAGAACATATATTGTGTTGGCTAGAAACAAAGTATCACATTTATCAACAGTATGCACTTGTGCAAAGTTATCAGAGGCGACACAAATCTACGCAAAGTTTTGAATGAAAATGAATTTCCAGTGCATTGTTATTTTATTATTAGAAGGTTGCCTAAAGTAATCCACTACTTCGCAATACCTTGAGTCAATGGGGCGTCCGAATGGTGGTACATAGGCATTCCTATGCAATCACCCATGGTTTTTAACGCAAAGCCCTGTCTACTAACTTGTGTAGACAGGCCTTTGCAACCAAAAAGTTATGACTCCTTGCGATAGGTGCAAACAAATGAGCAACATGTTCTTGCTTTCTAGCTTGTCAACTTTGCATGTGCGCTGTACTAGATAGCACACATGCAGAGTGGGAAAAGTGGGCTAAAGAACGGTGATGGATTAAACCCAGATCATTTGAATGGGTGTGACTGTTTGATTGGTTCAAATGCTCCGTCCATTACCACCCCCTTTTGTACCACTTTTGGCTGCCATAAGTGTGGCAGGGTATGCTCAGACGTGAGTCCCTTGCTCACTTTGCATCTGGATTCAAACAAGCCGGGCTGAAGACGGCTGGAATGCCAGAAACCGGTCCTCGGAAGCTTGTTTCCGGTCCAGGGAAGGCATGGCTTGGCGGTTCGGGCTGGACTGTTCCCATGAGGCACAGGGTCAGACTGATTTGCATATAGCCATGTCTGAACTGGGGTGGCAGAGTGGGCTAAAGAACGGTGATGGATTAAACCCAGATCATTTGAATGGGTGTGACTGTTTGATTGGTTCAGATGCTCCGTCCATTACCACCCCCTTTTGTACCACTTTTGGCCGCCATAAGTGTGGCAGGGTATGCTCAGACATGAGTCCCTTGCTCACTTTGCCACTGGATTCAAGCAAGCCGGGCTGAAGACGGCTGGAATGCCAGAAACCGGTCCTCGGAAGCTTGTTTCCGGTCCAGGGAAGGCATGGCTTGGCAGTTCGGGCTGGACTGTTCCCATGAGGCACAGGGTCAGACTGATTTGCATATAGCCATGTCTGAACTAGGCAGAGTGGGCTAAAGAACAGTGATGGATTAAACCCAGATCATTTGTATGGGTGTGACTGTTTGATTGGTTCAGATGCTCCGTCCATTACCACCCCCTTTTGTACCACTTTTGGCCGCCATAAGTATGGTAGGGTATGCTCAAACGTGAGTCCCTTGCTCACTTTGCCACTGGATTCAAGCAAGCCGGGCTGAAGACGGCTGGAATGCCAGAAAACGGTCCTCCGAAGCTTGTTTCCGGTCCAGGGAAGGCATGGCTTGGCAGTTCGGGCTGGACTGTTCCCATGAGGCACAGGGTCAGACTGATTTGCATATAGCCATGTCTGAACTGGGGTGGCAGAGTGGGCTAATGAACGGTGATGGATTAAACCCAGATCATTTGAATTGGTGTGACTGTTTTAATGGTTCAGATGCTCCGTCCATTACCACCCCCTTTTGTACCACTTTTGGCCGCCATAAGTGTGGCAGGGTATGCTCAGACATGAGTCCCTTGCTCACTTTGCCACTGGATTCAAGCAAGCCGGGCTGAAGACGGCTGGAATGCCAGAAACCGGTCCTCCGAAGCTTGTTTCCGGTCCAGGGAAGGCATGGCTTGGCAGTTCGGGCTGGACTGTTCCCATGAGGCACAGGGTCAGACTGATTTGCATATAGCCATGTCTGAACTGGGGTGGCAGAGTGGGCTAAAGAACGGTGATGGATTAAACCCAGATCATTTGAATGGGTGTGACTGTTTGATTGGTTCAGATGCTCCATCCATTACCACCCCCTTTTGCACCACTTTTAGAAAGTGGGCATTTTCTTTCTTTAGCTATTTGGTGTCTTCTACCTGTCTCTGAATATACATCTGGGGTTGGTGACAGTGGGGCTGTGTGCATTCCCTCCAGACAGCCACACATGAAGCGACCTTAGGTGTGACTGATGGTCCATCCACCTCCTGATGGGCCATCCTGGGCAGGATAGTAAGGAGAAGCTGACATTTACACCTGAAAGGGGTATGTCTGTCCCCACACAAAGGACTGCATACCCCCCTGTAATGAGTCTGAAGACAGGGAAGGAGGGACAGGGTCCCTGTGCACTTCAAAGGCCTCACTTTGAAGTCTCTCTCACTTCAAATACATTACTGGGTATGAGTACTGGATCCCTGACACAGCCAACTCAGACCACTTCTGGACCTATAGATACTCTGTCAGGAAGAAGGACCTCAGTCCTGCTACTCTTCTGGACTCCTGCTGTGCTGTCCTGATGCCCTCCTTGCCTGGGTAAGAAAGACTGGACCTACACAACTTGAACCCATAGTCACTTCTTTCCTCCTGTTCTGAACTCTCAGGTATATCAAAAACGTCCACCAATCCTGCAACAGCACCTGGACTCTACCATCTTTAAGTCTTGCCCTGCTAAGTGGTGGAATTCCTGTCATGGGCCGTTAGAAGTGGGTAGAAAGTGCTGCTCCAGCAGAAATTCACAGATCAATTAGCCACTGATGCAAGGACCTAAGACATCGGATTGCCTACTGAGCAGTGCATCACCTCCAGCTCCTAGCGCAACCTCAACCTGCATGGCTCGACGCCACATCACCTACATCTTGGGGTTCAAACACAATAAATCTCTGACTTATGTGGATCATACCTAAAGGGATTGACAAAGATACATCATCTCCTTGGTTCTCCCATTTTGTCCTCAACGTCAACGCAACAGCAAATCAAAGTACTGTTTCAGCAGGGCAAGTCTGGTTCCTGTATGCAACCAGCACTCCAGCGCGGTAGGCCTGATCCTTTGTATTTGACCTGGTATAGCATGACCAGATAGCCCTGGTTAGTGCTTTATGCCTTTAGGCGCTATATTTCAAGATATTCTTTAAAAATGTATAACTTGGGTTATACTTGTTGGATTTTTTTATTTTGGTCTTCTTTTGTTCAATAAAGTCATCTATATGTTTCTAACCAGGTGTGGTATCTTTTTGCGTTGTGTTTTCCCTGTTTTACTGTTTGAAGTGGGACACAAATACTTTACATATTGCCTCTTAGGTTAAGGTTCACTGAGCGAGCCCAGGTTATTTGAGGGTGTATATCTGACTCACCCTGACTAGGATTGTCGTTCCTACTTGGACGAGGTGCATACCTCTTCCAACCAGAAACCCAATTTCTAACATCCTCAAAGACTTTAAATTGTGATTTCAGACTCACAGGTGGAGCTTAAGCAACTAGGCTACACACTATTGCCATCCCGAGGCTGACTTTTTCAGAAGCTTCAGTACATAACTAACAGTAAAGCCATGTGGTCTTTGGATAATTTCTTGAGGCTATGATAGATATGACGTGTATGAATGCTAACCCCTTGCAATTTC
This sequence comes from Lissotriton vulgaris, assembly GCF_964263255.1. Taxonomy (NCBI): domain Eukaryota; kingdom Metazoa; phylum Chordata; class Amphibia; order Caudata; family Salamandridae; genus Lissotriton; species Lissotriton vulgaris. Next base: position 1,233,351,273 of record NC_141685.1, read on the forward strand.
ATCATGGATCCTAAATCCAAGTAGTAGAGAGGGACAAGATGGTGTTATGCTCCTCCTGAGCAAGAGTCCTAAAGATTTAAATCACAATGAATAATACATGAAATGCTTTCAAAAGTTTCATAATGTTCTCCTCTTTATTTTAAAAGTTGGTTCTAGTCCGCAGGTTGACTTTGAATTAAAACATAACATTACATAATTTGTCACCCTTAATAACTGATTGTGGTTGAGTTGTAGGTTCACATTGGCTGCACCTGAATATTGTCACACAGCGTCTCACACCTCCACCCTTTAAATTAAATTATAATGGGCCAGTACCCCCCGAAGGGATAGTTTGAATGTCCCCTTGCCTTCACTGAAGTAAAATGGCAGGGACCAAGAAAACAGAGTTCCAGATGGGAGAGTATATCATTTGACTAGTAGTTGAGAGTGACCCCCCAAAAAACATCCAAGATGCTGTTTGAAGGCAGCCTGACCTCATTGGTTGGGGAATGTAATATTGTCCATAGGTATGTCAGCAGAGGGGTGCTTAGTTAACACTCTCGCCAATGTCCTCCTAATAGTTAAGTTTGTGCACTATACAAAGTAGAAAATAAAAGGTGTCTGACGGAGCTCTCGTGGCAGTCGAGCACCAAACTCTGATGTTACCGGAACCTGCTTTGATGTCATTATTTCAACGCTGCTTGTTCCGCAGACTATTAGGCCTGTGCACTTCTGGTCTGCTGCAAACTGTATGCAACAGCACCACATTGGTGATGAGACCTGCGCTTGACCTGTAGCATCGCCAATCCTTCCCATACCATGCCTGTTGCTATGCGGCACCCGTCCAGCGTCCTCTCACATTGACGTTGCTCCTGCCACACTGCTTGGTGATGCACGCTAGTACCTTGTGCCACAGGGTTCTTCCACCTGCATAGAGGCCCCAAAACCTTAAGCCCTGCATTCAGGACCACAAATTACAGAAGGCCAAAGCAGTCCTCTGGCCTGGGGGGGGTGCAGTGGTGGTCTTCAGCCAGCAAACCAAAAGTGAGTGCTCCTAAGACTGTATTTGACCTGACACGCAGGACAATGGTCCAATCTCAAGCCCTGCAGTACATACCCTCAAGTTACCAGTCCGCACGCAGCCATTGGGTGCTACAAAAGACAGGCATTCAAGAAGAGCCTATTGAGTCGCATGGACTTCGCACTGTCCCATGGCCAGGTGACTGTTTCACACCTCCAGCGAGAAGAGTGCTCTTCCAGCAAGGTGTGTACTCACCCTAACAGTGAGTCCCATGAGTGCCAACCACATAGCCGCACACCACTGATACAGTGCTAGCATGTCCACTATCTATGCCATACAGCCATTAATCATTGATGACACACCCTCATCACAAACACCCAAGTAGAGGGATTGTGTGGAGCGCCTCCAGTTCTACTTTGAGGGCGCAAACATAGCAGTAGAATCGTGCTACAACCTCCTGCTACACCTAGTGGGCAAAGAAATCCATAAAAAATACAAAACCCTCATGAAGCGATGCCCAAGACATACGTCATCCTCGTCGCAGCCCTGAAAGCTCATTTTGAAGCAATAGAGAATTGAGACAACAAGAGGTTCATTTTTAGACAGACCGACTAAGAACCATAAGAGTTATTTAATGTTTTCCATGGTAGTCTTAAAGAACTCATGAGCACCTGTGGGTTCCATGATAAGCAAGAGGATATCAAAGGGCAGGTCATTCAGGGTTGCACCCCGTCCAAATTAAGAGAAGCCATACTCCAGGAGTCTGGAAATTCGCTCCAAGACATTCTCATACTTGGAAGGTCAAATGAACCATTGAAAGCCTGTGCATTTCATATGGAAGCCCTCTGTACAGGACCATAAAGAGAGCTGGTCAATACTATCCAACCGTGATGCAGTAGCGAGCCCCCTTCTCCCCTGAAGAGACCAGCAGAGAAAGGAGGGCATTTGCATATTGTGGAGGTCAACCGCACAGGCAGAATGACTCTCCAACTAAAGGCAAAAAATGCACAGCACGTGGCAAGTGCATTCATTTTGCCAAACTCTGCAGGTCCCCCAAACACAAACCCTCGAAGGAAACTATTCACATGTGGCCTCCGCCATCGATACGGATTTGGGACCAGCCACCTATGAGGCGGCCTCCCCACAATCCTAATCATGATGCGACCACCACAACAGCGGTTGCATCACCTATATTTTGCATTTTGGCGGGGATGCGGTCAGCAGCCCCTGAAACAATGCAAAACAGAGGGTGCAGACACATCCCTGCACTACGTGGCAGGCAACTTGTGGTGCATGACATGGGGCAGGGATATGTAGGAGAGCACCATAGTTGCCCCCCAGGGTACATGTCCCTGCACCTGGGTTTGAGAAGGGCCGGTTATGGGCCCCCAAATCAGTTTCCGCCATTTGTTTTGCAGCGGGTTGTCTGCCGCAAAAAGAACGGAGGAAAGTAATATCATATCACTACGGTGGTGCCTGGAAGGCACTGCAGGAATGTTAGTCAATGTTTTTGTTCCAACAGGCGATCAGAAAAGGACCACCTGTCAGAAACGTGGCCGGTGATCTTTACGATAGCCACGCTTAACCCACGATTCCGCCCGCCATCCTAATATGACATGGGGAAACAGCAGTACAATGGCGGAGGGCCCATCACCGAACTGCTGGTGGTGGTGGTGGGTCCTCGGCCATCATAACGAGCCCCACAGTTCCTGAGACAATTAGTGGCCCAGAAAAGATGGATGATGACAACATTGATGCGTACACAGTGCACACTGTCTTTGCAGTAGGGTCCACCTGTGGCACACTTCGCCCCCTCCCACAATGCCATCTCCAGATGGGCCAACACGCAGTCACCACGACTACTGACACTTGGCCCTTCATAGACCTCATGTCAGCGGACACCTATCCCTCACTGTCAAACCACACAATGCTCGCGAAAGCCGGAGTCAGTGTTTTGTATATGGCCATACACAGTCACTGCCCATGTTAAGCTGTTTTCATTCATCTGTGTCCCACAAATAGCCAAACGTGGATTCCAGCATCTACTAGGTAGATGAAGTTTATAGCATCCTAGTGAGTGGCCACACCTCTGAAGCACTACACTTAATCGCATTTACCTTCAGTGCGCAAATCGAGGAACATTCAAACTTATTAGCAGAGTTCAAGAGTGTCATCAAAGGGATAGACTGCCTGAAGGACAAAGTTGTGCGACTGCACAGTGAACAATCCATTAAGCCAGTTGTACTATGACACTGGCGCATTGCGGTCCATGTCAGGCCCAAGGTAGAGGAGCACTTTAACAAATTGGAACACGCTGAGATTATTGGGAAAGTCACTGGTCCCACACATTAGGCATCCCCGATACTAGTCACAAAGAAACAAAAAGAGCCTTGAGAAGTTCACATCTGTGTGGACATATGGGTCCCACATATTGCAATCAAGCGAGCACGCCATCTGACTCTCAAAGTTGATGACCTCATAGTGGGGGGGGTTCAACAGAGGACAGTGGTTTTCCAAAGTTTATCAGCTGCCCCTACATCCAGACTCGAGGTACATAACCATGTTTTCCACCCACATGGGCCTCGGGCACAAATGTCGACTCAACTTTGGAATATCCTGCACTGCTTAGGTATATACCATCCAGGAAATGCTTACAGGGCTGCCAGGAGTCATCATTGACAGCAATGACATCCTGATATTCGCGAAGTCTATGAGACAACACCAGAAATGCTTGTTATGAGTACTACATAGAATCCACAACTATGGACTCACCCTCCTAGAGAGAAGCATAAATTACTAAAAAATGGATCAATTTCTTTGCCTACATTTTATTTAGCAAAAAAATAGAAAAGTTGTGAGACATCCAAGTTGTGTTTTTTAGGAATGGTACACTACTGTGGTTAGGTCAATCCAAACCTCAAAGGCCTCAGGCAGGCCCTCATAGAGCTCACGAAGGTCACAACCCTATAGATATGGGGTGTCATGCAGGAAGAAGCCTTCCAACAGACAAAGAGAGCCCTCTCAGTGCATACCATGCTGCGATACTTCAGCTGTCAAAGCCAACCACATCGCTTGTCACAATTTCTTACTCCTCCGGGCCCCAATGACTAAGCCAGAACTTTACAAAGAAGAAAAAGCACCAACCACTGAGCAAGTACCACTTGAAGGACTCGCCACTCTAGCCTTTGCCCTGGTGACATGGTGATCCTAAAAGACTGAAATATCAGAAGCAAATTTAAACTGCCCTTCAATCACCACCCCTGGTTTGTCACACAACAAAAGAGCTCTATGATCTTAGCCCGGAGACATAATTAGAAAATTACCAGAAACATCACATTTTTCAAGCAGGCTAGAAGAGACTTAATGATGAACACACACACCCCAAGTCTACCTGCCCTATTCCCGAGGCTGATACTCCCATGCTTTCACCACCCAGCACACAAGCACAGCTAGCAAGCCTTAATAACTCCAATCCAGCAAGGACATCCCCAGTTGCCTCTTATGGAGCCCCAGATGAATGTCACAAACCAGTCTCATCTTCACAGGACTCTGAAGGCTTATAGGAATCATACTAGATACTGTCTGTGAAGCAATTCAGCACTCCCCATCCGCCTAAAAGACTGTCTAGTCTAAAAGCCAGTTTAGGCTGAGGGCCACTAGTATAACGTATTTATGCTCATGCACTATTATGATTCTAGTAATGGTTTTGTTCAATTAAAGTTGAGGTGGATGTAATATTGTATATCTGGTGTCAGCAGAAGGATGACTAGTTAACACCTCCACTGAAGTCCTCCTAATAGTTTAGTCTGCATGCTGCGCACAGTAGAAAATAAAAGGCATCTGATTCAGCTGTCCTGGCAGTTTAACACCAGCCACCGGTGTCATCTGAGCCTACTTTGGTGTCAGAATGCCAGCACTGAGCTTGCCGCTTATTAGCGAGCCTGTAAATTCCTGGCTTGCTACAAACTGTATGCACCAGCACCACAGGGAGAAGGGCGTCACTCCAGATGGTGGAAAGAGACCCATAAAGCACTTGGTAGATGACAATAACCAAGCTTCATTAAAAAAACATATGGGAATTGAAAAAAGAAACTTGTTGAAGGTTGGGATACTACCAAAGGTTGGGTGGAGGAGAAGGTAATTAATACATTAGGTGGTCCTGTAAGCTACTAATGATATATCAAGTCACCGCAAAGTCCTCTACTCCTATAGAGTTGCTTAACCCACATTCTTATTCTTCTGCAAAGTCCATTAGTTTTTCAGCCTCTTGCAATTCATCCTAACATGCATATTTTATTACAAAAATGGCAAGATGATTAAATATATGTATTGCCTTCCATTCTTCCATTCACCGAAACTAGAAAAACAGTCACCCACGCACTGGTTACAAGCCGCCTGGACTACGGAAACACCCTATACGCCGGTACCACCGCAAAACTTCAGAAAAAACTCCAACGCATCCAGAACGCATCAGCTAGACTCATACTAGACATCCCGCGTAAAGACCACATTTCTGGTCACCTGAAAGACCTCCACTGGCTCCCCGTCAATAAGAGGATAACATTCCGCCTCCTAACCCACGCACACAAAGCACTCTACGAACTTGGACCCGAATGCCTCAACACACGACTTTCCTTCTACACCCCCTCCCGCCAGTTACGCTCTACCAACCAAGCCCTGGCTGCTAGTCCTCGCATCAACAAAACCACCATGGGAGGAAGATCCTTCTCCTACCTAGCGGCCTGGAACTCACTTCCCATTCACCTTCGTCTCACTCAAAACCACCTAGCATTCAGAAAGCAACTTAAAACCTGGATATTCGACATGTAATCCCCCCTTCTTCAAGCGCCTTGAGACCCTCTGGGTATGTAGCACGCTATATAAATTATTGAATTGAATTGAATTGAATTGATAATCTTGAATACCACTATGCTTTGTAAACACAGAGATTAAAACAAAAAGTCTAGTGCAAAATTAAACACATCAAAAACCTGTTAGATATTTGTTGCAAACAGTTATTAGAAACAGTTCAATATAAGTCAGTTTAAAAAAAACTGCAGTAGCTCAGAATATGTAGAAACATGCAGTAGGATTCAAGGTTTTCTCTATCTAAGGAGTGCAAAAAACAAACATATTATCTCTGCTTGTCACTGTAAGCAAGTAAAATGGAGCTGAAGAAAGAAAAGTAAAATTCCCTTTTGTTACTTTAAACAGCTGCTTCGAATATGCTCCTTGACCTGACCTGCCTTTCAGCTTGACTGCTGGCTCTGGGAGCAGGCATTGTTCTGACATCTTTTCTTTATAATGGTGACTGGGGTAAGTCACTAGTTGGCGATTATAAAGAAATTAGAGACATGCAATATACAGGGATTATAGAATCCCATGTATTATAAATGTGGGATAAATAATGTGCATTCCTGACTTTTCACTGTGACATAGGGCAACTAAGCAAGGGGACTTGCTGCGCTGCCCTATACCAAAGTGAAATGGCAGAAATTCACAGTTTTTTAAGCAATACAGAGCATTCCTGTCCTTTCTCCCGGTGTCAGGGCCATTTCGGCAGCCTAGTACCAACACAGGCACCTACAGGCACCAGGGGCAAGGCTGCAGCCGCTACAGGAAGGATTATTTTTGTACAGGAACGGACACCTTCCTGCATAAAAATTATCGTAAGAGGCGTTTTCCCCTTTCTGTGTGTGCTGCAGAATTTAGCACTCACGGAAGAGGAAAAAACAAGGAGAAATAAACATATCTTTCCTCATTAGAACTCACCTTGGTAGGCTTAAGGATTTGGCACTCCCCAAGGTTTACATGACTTTGTAAATAAGGGGCAGCATCAATTCCATGTGGGTTGTGTGGGAAAACCCACCGCAACGCCCCTAGAACGTCTCCCAGGAGCTGAGTAAGGTTGTGCAGAGATTTGCGCTGCATTGTCATACTCATAATTTATGAGGCTACTCAAAACCACCGTGGCTTCATAACTCGCAATGAGAGCCCAATGTCATGCATGTACCACTTTACAAGGTGCAAAAGTGGTGCTGGGCTTTCATAAATAAGCCCCGTTGTTTCTATCCCAATCTGTCTGCATATAGCAGGCCAATTGTATAACAAATACTGTATGGAAGACCCATTGTAACACTTACAGAAGGCATTGAGATCTAGAGTAAACTTTAGCAGATTGCACACTTAGTTACATGACCTGCAATTTTTAAAATTGCTTTTTTTTTTAAATTAGGCAAAGCTTTGCTGCAGCTGATTATAGGGCTTGGGTGAGAAGGACACACACAACACGAGTAATCCCCTACCAACAATGTTGCAAAATTGAGACAGCTAATATGCCTGAGAAAAACAGTCTCAAATTCGTATGGTGGTGCAATGTGGGAATGGATTGTGTATAAACATTCTCAAACAGTTTCTTTTGTACTATAGTCTTTCTTTTTTCGCCAACAGGAATAAAAAGGCAGTGCCTAGCAACTCTTTGAAGCTCAGCTTTGAGGAAAGAACGGAACCGGAAAACCCCAAACAGCGATGTAGAAACGCGAATGCGCCCTGTAGACGACTTTCTCATCGCACAGATGCTCCAAGTCAGCACAAGGTGACGCTTAAATAAACTGGTGATAAACTGCCAGCGCGTGCAGGAAATCTATCATTCCCCGGAGCAGTCACCTTGCTGGAACTGATAAAGGGCGCTTTCTGTTTGCGCTGCAGACCCTCGGCGCCACAATAAAGCCTTTGAAAGTATTCCGATTTCATGATGAAGAGATTTAAGCTTGAGGTAGAGGGCGTGAGCCTGGGTAGAGCCACCACAGGGGGAGCTAATGAATAGGAAGCAAGAAATCTGTGGCAGGAGCCGGGGGGAGAAATACAACGACCAGGGAAATAAAGAGAGGAGAAAAATTCATCGAGGAGGGAGATGTAGTCAAGAGATATAAGTTATACGGAGCGAGGTATAAAAAACAGTGAGGCTAGAAATAATGCGGCGAGTGAAATGCAGCGAGGAGGGAACTGTGGAGAGGCGAGAGATGAAGCGAGAAAGAAAATCTGTTAAGAGAAATAATACGATGTGTTGCCATTTCGGAAGAACCATTATTTACCTACATTTTTTCTGTTCCTTTTATTCGTCTGTTGCTAACTAGTGCTGTAGTGGAGAATGCCTGAAGTGGGACTACTTTGAGGAAGGCGGAGTGTCATATACAATGTAGAAATAAATGGGTGATTAATGGTCAGCCGAGGGATGCACGTTGCTTGAGCGGTCGTCTTAGTGAGCTGAAGAAGAAAACTAGACCTCAAAGGCAATATGGAAACACAGCTGTCAGGAGAGGTGAGGTCCCTACCAAAAAGTAGGCGCAAAGCACAGAGAAATGTGACACAACAACGGGAATTGTGCTCAGTTTGCATGCAACATGGGAAGACTGGTCCAAATCCTTTGTAGTCAAGTGAGGGCGGTTCCAGGGCTTTAAGTGGCCGGGTCCTGCCAGGGCTCAGCACTGGCAGTTTTTTAAAGCAGGTGGTGAACCGGGTCTCTATCGGGCTCTCCATTCTTGCCCTAGGGTGAAAAGACAATCTTACCTCTGCATCAGTACGACAATTCACTGCTTTTGGGGTAACTTCAAAGAAACTCGTCATAGTTCTTTTCAGTTTCACCATTTCAGAACTGAAACATTTTCAATGTTATATGCAAGGAAGCCGTAGTTATTGCAGATTTCTCTTTGACAAATGACAACCATTGGCAAAGCCAATAGCCCTGGCTTGTTGTAGGTGTAATGTTACTTGTATCAGTATTACATATCTGTAGGCAATGACAGAAGCAGCAAATACCAGTTGGGCAGCACACCATGCCAAGCCAGATTTAAACCACACCCATAATTTCATCAGCCAAGCCCCTTTGAGAGACCCCCTAGTTTTTTCATTCCACTTAAAGCCCCGGTGGTACCACTGAGCTGGAGCCAAGGTTACGAAACACACCATGAAGTTGATCTGAAAATGGAGGACCAGAAACTCAAAAGCAGATCTAATTTAAAACAGAGAGCAGAGATACACATTAAAAAAAGAAAAAGAGCAAAATGTAGTGAAATTTTGTCCCAGATTGTGTAAATACAAAATTCCAGAGGGCATTTTTCGAAGCAGTAAACTGTCAAATAAATAGGACCTACATGAACAAATAGAAATAATAAAAAAATCCAGAAGGAAAAAAAACAAACTTAATACTGGAAACTGCAAATTGGGAGCTGAAACCCTACTCAATCACTAGCCACAGTCTATGTCAGACCTCTGGTAACTTGGCACAAAAGCAATTTTACCTTAGAGGCAAAGTGTTAAGTATTTTTTCAGCCTTAAACAGTTATAAAGTTAAAAAAACAAGACAAGACTACTGTCACACATATTTAGAAAAATAGAGTACATTTTAATAAATTTACACAAAAAGGACCAAACTCCAATCAGTAGAACCAGAGTTATGAAATTTTAAAGTTTAAAGTGAAAAATAGCACCAAAAGATCAAAGAGCCAACCATGGACATCTAGTAGTGCGAGACCGAGCCAAAGTCAAACGTTATGGCTGACTGCAATGGAGCTCAGTTTAGATACACAATGTCTGGGAAGGTCAAGTTCAGCATAGCAAGGCAGTCGGCTGTATCCAAGGAAGATGCGTTGTGCTCGGGGAGATGCTGGCTGAAGGCATAGAGAAGATTTCTAAGTTTGGACTTAAGGGCATATTTACAAGCCCCTATCACCACAGAAATGTCACCTATTTACAAGGCAGTTTTAAGCCACTTAACGTGGTTTAACGTTGCCATGTAAATAAAGCCCCCTTTCACGCTAAACGAAGCGTGAAAAAAGGAGGGAAAAAGGTGTAACTGCGGGCATGCCACAGCAACACCCAGTGATTTTTTATGCTGCCCCTATTCAATTCACAAGGCTGGCGTAAATAGGAGGCAGGGCCAAAATTAAGACCAGGGAAGGAAAACACAAGGCCAACTGAAAACTGCACCTAGTCGTGTGACACAGGAAACAGGCTGTAGGCACTAAATGGTTAGGTCAAAAAAATGCCAACTTTTGTAACAGTAAATTAAAATCTGCCTTTGCCATTAAAAGTATTATAAATTACAGTTTGTCAGACACCAAACATCTACCTCCTCTCAAACAACAGTTATCATTTATTAAATGTAATACCAGTACCAGGACATCTAAAACATAAAATACATATCCAATTTTTTAAATACACTGCACCTATGGGCTTTTTAGGGCCTACATTAGGGGTAACCCGAATAGATTAGAAAGGCAATTTTAAGTCTGGCACGGGGTTTAATTTGTCAACTCGAATTTGCAGTTTAAAACTGCACACAGCCACTGCAATGGCAGGTTTGAGACATGTTTTAAGGGGCTACTTTTGTTAAGGGCTGGTAGCAGAGGTCTTTATAGCTTTGAGAATTTGACCCATAGGTATGGGCGATTCCTCTTTGAAGCCACTGTACCGACTGATGGTAGAGTAAACAGCATGGGGAAAGTGTCCAAGGAAAGAAAGGACTGCTGAGGGGGGAAAAAGCTGAAGCAAAACCCCTCTGATGACTACAGCAGACAACTAAACTCTAGAGCAACACTGATGAAACTAAACTGGGAAAAAATTGTAAGAATGAGTATCAAGAATCACTACTATTGCATAGCAGGAGTGTTGAGACACGGAGACCAATCCTCAGACACCACTTAAATAGTCCCTTCTGACCTGAAAGTGTAGAACCCCACACAGGAAGTACTTTTCTCCATGTTGGACTGGGCTATTCCAAACCCAGAATGAGGGACACCATCTTCGATCAAATTTGAAATGCAATACAAGATGGTGCCTGTGCTCGCATTGGTACACCACCACAACACTTCCCAAAACGTCCCCATCCTGCCGGGCTGAAGAGGAGCAGTGCTGGCACCCAATTCAACCCCATAGGCACCACCAAGAAAAGTGGTTACTCCCCTTGAGGCCCCATGCAGCAACATTTGCATGTTGATCCAGCCAGGGCCAAGTGCATATGCCCAACAGTATACCCCTGCCTCGGAGCACCAGGTTTTCCCGGATGCTTAAGAATAAACTTTTAAAGCCAATATAAGGGCAAGCACTGCAGAAGCAGGTTCCCAGGGCTGGTCTGAAATTGAATTACCCTTCCACATTATCAAAAATGGGATTTTACCCTGAAAAACTTGAGAATTAACTATATCAGAATGTTTCATTTCAGTTGTCCATTAATCTTTACTGGTGGAGGGGTTGGGGATGATTTCTGGAAAACTCATGGAAAATAAAGGGCTTCAATTAAGATACATGGAAGGTGGAATGGATCTTCCAAAAAGATTCTAACCTGAGACAGACTGATACAGGAGAAATATTTCGAACAATAGTGAAGGGCCCCAAAAATTGTGGTCTGAATTTAGAGGGTCCAACTTGGTAGGCAAAATGCGGGATGCCAGCCAGACCTTTTCTCCCACCCTATAGCCAGCTTTCTGAACTCTATAACTCTAACGCGTCTGGAAAAAAGAATCTGCCGGAAAAAAATGGAATGTCAGTCAGGCAAATGGTAGTCCTTCTGTGACAACTACCTCATGTGGAGCCATCAATATAGTCGAGACATTTACCAGTTTTTAGAATGGTGGTGCGATCCTCAGAAGAGACTACATGGAGCGAAAATGAACGAAAACATGATATAGTCGGATAAAAGTGATGGCTGCGTGCCGTGCTCAAATGGAGTCTCGACTCTCAAGACTATGCGCGCCAGATTGGAGATGGAAATGCTGTCTTAATTGTCTATGTGAAGGATTACGGGGTATACTAACCCTGGGAATGACATAACACATAATCAGACAATCAAGGTATACAATCATGGTATTGGTGGCACAAAATTTATACGAGAAGAACCGAAAAGATACATGATGGCAAACACAGAAACAAACAGAACAAAAGCAATGAAAATATCATGTGACCATCTTGGACAGGAAACTAGATCTGGCCAACTGAGCGGTAGAAGAAGCAACTGTTAGTGTTAGTAAATATGTTAAATCACCAGGATATTCCTCTGTGTTTATACTGCATCTATGTCGTGCAATAATACAACCAAAAGAAGCAACAAAAGTATTATATCAATAAATAGTGGATGAGGATTCATGGCTAGTATGCAATCTATAGAGTAAACATAATGATGGTACCACAACAAACAGTACGTATACCAGCGCAGTGTGGGTGTTGGGAAATAAAAAGTGGTGAGCTATCTTATTGCCTACCAAGGCAATATGTGTCTGATATCAGACCTGTCTGTCAGTCAAAGATCGTAGTTGGTGTAGCTTGAGGTAGCTAGGATGCAGTTCCTATAAGTAACATCCCGCCTCTATCTTGTCATTAATGCCTTTAGGATTCAAAGTGTCCAATCTTCTGATCCACTAGATTTCATGTTGGAGTAACATTTTTTGTACTGTCCATGCCAGTTGTTTTGGCACAACCTCTAATGTCTGGAATTTCATTTTTGCTATTGTATGTCTGGGTTCGATTCAATGCACTGCAAGATTCCATTAACATGCTTATTGCAGATTTTGCTCTTATGTTCTGTGACTCTAGTTTTAATTTGTCTCTCTATCTTACCCACATACAATAAGCCACAAGGGCATTTGATGGCATAAATTAAATTACTGGAGTTGCAGTCTGCTAAATGTAGTAACTTTATCGTTTCTCCTGCTGGTGGATTAGTTAGGATGATGCCAGTAGTCACGTTATTGCAGTAGCGGCAATTAAGAAATGTTATCGTACCTTCACATTTCTGGTTTATGGGTTGTGGTTTCTTAGAGAGAATCTCTTTCAAATTGCGAGATTTCATGTCAGCAAATATCGTTTTTTTGATCAAAAAGGCCATGAAAATAAACAGTGGTTGATTGTCTAAAAATTAATTTGACATATTGTTATTTTGCATCATAATATCGTAGTTGTGCACGCCTTACCCAAGTTACACACAATAGCTTGGTGCAATTAAAAAAAATATATACTTCATACTAGGGCATGCTCCTCATCTGGCCGGCACTCCAATGCCCTAGGGGCCCCACAAGAGGGCTTTCTTTTGGAGATCTTTTTAGTATTTAGCTGTAATGATGCAGGTTTGTGTGAAGATGTGAAATGTGTAGGGTGCAGTGAGTGCAAATAAAGTGCCAAATTAAATAAAACTGTCCAAGGGATACCTAATTAGTTTTAATATGATGGTTCCTTTGGCAGAGATAAAAACAATGGAAAAGGGGCTCTCATGGGGGTTCAATGGGCCACGATAGCCCTAATGTATATGTGAGGTCAGCATGTTTCATGTCTTCTTGTCCAGCTGGATCCCTGGTGTTTCTTGAGGACCACAAAGATCTCTACCTTACACCTAGAGAGGGATGTGTAGTGCCAGGTAGTCCCCTTATAGGAAATACCTCAGTATAGGATTGTCCAAACCTAAATAGAAAGAGTAGAAAGCGTTATTAACACAGAGTTGAGCCCATGTAGGTAGATATTGCTTAGTGTTTTAAACTGATTGCTCAAGTCTCCTGATGGTAGACATAGCATGCTTCAAAGTTGCTAAAAAGTCTCCATTAAGTGGTAAGTGCTTATACACAGAGGAGGCAAAAGACACACAATTGATGGACGGAATGCAGAACAAATCACAACATGCACCCCCGATATGGGTTTAAACTGAAATGGCGTGGTGAGCAAACAAATGATGGATTTATGCCCAGATCTCTGTACTGGGGTGAATGTATGACATCGTTCTGCATTCTGTTCATCAACTGTTGTTTTTGTATTTGTCACCCCGAGTGGGACAGGTATGCTCAGACGTGGGTCCTGTACTCTCCATGCCACTGGAATCAAGCTACCCTGGATGAAGAGGGCTGAAACCCAGAAACCGGTCCTAGGATGCTTGTTTCCAGTCCAGGGAGGACCTGGCTTGGCAGTTCGGGCTGGACTGTTCCCATGAGGCACAGGGTCAAGACTGATTTGCATATGGCTGGGTTCAAACTGGAATGGCATAGTGAGCAAAAAAACGATGGATTTAGGCCCAGATCTCTGTACTGGGGTGAATGTTTGACATTGTTTTGCATTCTGTCCATCAACTGTTCTTTTTGCATTTATACATAGAGGAGGCCAGGTTAGTGACCACACATGTAAAAACTGTAAAAACATAATGTATTAATGATGCACAACATATAACATTGATAAGCACATGGTAGTGATGTCCCCATAGATAAGAGTAGGGATCTTACCATGTTGAGTCAATCTGTCAAGACCCTTTAGGTCAGAAGAAGAGGATTGTGTGCTTCTACAAAGAGACTGAAATACACAGCGAAGGATATCAGCAAGGGACCATAGGAGACCCTCCTGTAGTATGGAAAAATGTTCCCTGCTGAAAATCTAAAGTGGAAGTCTACATAACTGGTCCTGCGAGGAGAGCGTCAAATACCTATCCAACCTCTGCTCCCCTGGACCGAGAATGATGGTGGTGAGCACAAGGTATTTATGGTGAAGATTGTACCCGTAATTATCACCAGGTATTCCTGATCCCAAGAGTGGCGAGCCGTCATGTAGTTAATGGATACCACGGTGGAGGACCAATGGTCTGCCTGGCGGAGGCCCTTGAATGCAACTGAGGCGTGGTGCACACACGCAAGAAGACGAATGCAGCTGAACGGGCGGCAAAGTCTGAATGAAGGCGCCCTGATGGGAGTGTAACATTTAAGCAGTAAATGCAATGGAAAAATTGCCCAAATACCATTTGAGAATGGGTACCATATATGCTTTTAACCTACTTTTCACTTCCTTCTCTAAATCAGCCAGTTTCTTTATCCTAGCAGAAGCCCTCCATATATTATCCGCTACCAATTTCTAGATTTCACCCTATTGTTGAATGAGGTCAGTAACTGCTGCAGCAGAATCTGGAATGTCGAAGGTTTACAAGAAAAACTTAATATGGAATCCCTTCTTACAGAAGAAAGTTGTGGCCTTGGTAGTGCTGTGCCCACTGTTATTATAGGCAACTATTGTAAATGGTAACAGAGAAATCCACTGATCAATTGTAGCATTACAAAAACACCTTATTAATTGCTCTAGAGGATTATTGACTCTTCCAGTGACACCACTGGTTTGGGGATGAAATCCATCAGAGAAAGCCTGTGAGATGCCCAGGGCAGAACAAAAATATCTCCAAAATTGCAAATGTAATTGTGGATCTCAATCAGAGATGATGGTCTCTGGAATACCATGTACCCTGGAGCTATCTTTGATACATTTCTGTGCCATTTCTTTACCAGTTGGTTGTTTAATGAGGGCCATAAAATGTGCCATCTTAGAAATTGTATCACCAGTAACCATTATCGCAGTTTTCCCTTTTGAGAGTGGTAATTCAACAATGAAGTTGGTGGCAATAGTTTCCCAGGGCCTTGAGGCTCAGGATAAAGGTTGTAATAAATCCACTGGTTTCCTATGTGAATTCTTCATCTCAGCACAAATGGAACACGACTTTATATAGCAAATCACATTGTATTTCATTTTGGGCCACCAAAAATAATTGAGAAAGTACTTTCTAGATGTTTTTAATTCCTCGATGGCCCATCACCTGAGAATCATGGCACAAAAAGCACACTTTCTTTGCAATCCTGGGGTTAAAGCGAAAAGTGCCTTTAAAAAAATATATACAGCCGAATCACATAGTGTTAACTGTGGAGAATCTTGACAACTCCCATCTGTTTGACAATTCAGTGGCTGTCATACTATTTGGACTTCTTACAGAAAGGTACTTGAAATATAAATATTACGATCAGTTTGAAATGACATTTATTGTTTCAGTATCTGCAGCATCAGTGTATCTTGGAGATAAACCATCAGCGAGTATGTTTTGCGTGTCAGGAATATAACTGATGATAAATTCATATTAGGAAAATTAAGAGGCCCCTCTTGTCTGATGACTGTTCCTACACTGGATGGTTTTCAAAGCTTTTACTTTCCTATGGCCTGTTCTGATCTCACTCCCAACAAAAGATGTCTCCACTCTGTGCATGCTTCTTTCATAACTAGCAGCTCCCTTACAAGTACAAAATAACTCATAATTCATTTCTAAGACAACGAGAGTAGTAGAAGATGGGGTATTCTCTTAGGTCATCCTCTTGGAATGAATCCAGAATGAATGACTGCACTGGTTAGCACTGTTAAAAAGGCCAACAAAAATGAATTCAGCAAAGCAGAAGGGGAAAAGGCAAAGAGTTTGGGGGAAGACCACCTAAGGTTATTAGGTCTAACAAGGACACTAAGAGCATCTGCGTTATTGTTGATGTTCATTAAATTGTGGAGTCTATAATGATGCTGATTTCTTTTTAGAGAGCAAGAGAGATTGCTGTATAATAATGTCTACTTCCCATGTCATAAAACTTAGTGCTCTAAACATGGATCGTTTTGATATTAGTGTTTATATAGAATGTATGTGAAAAACTGGTCTGTTGCACTATGTCTCACAGTTCAGGGAATTTTCCGCTTGTTGTGGAGTAAGTTTAGCAGTGACATTCATTTCCAGGCAGGAGGCGGGGGAAGGTGGTGACGTACTTTAAGCAGATCAGCTGCTGAAAGTATTTAGAGCAATGCTAGACGATCAGCGCAGCGGGCGGGCCAGCGGCGCACCAAAGGCAAGCCTGTCTTTGCCCGTCCAGGTCCAGCCGGGGCCAGGGGCCACAAGCCCTACACTGTTATGAGGGACCAAATGATTTATCCATCAAAAATATTACATGAGATCTGGCCAAAGCAACAACAGGAATGTATCACCTTCCAACCAGATACTCCTGATTCTACCTGCGCAGGCTGTGGGTTTGTCATTACCAGACTACCCAGTAGGGAGCTTACTTTTACTTTAATACCACTGCTTCCACGAACCACAGTACACAGCCACCTTTCCTTGCTAAAAGTAAGGCTACTTCTTCAAAGGAATTCACCTTCTATAACATAAACTGTAGGTCGCTCCCCAAACATAAGGAGGATATCTTTGAACTCTTGTTCAATACACAACTTGATGCTATCTTCCTTACAGAAACTTGGCTTCACGAGAGCTCTGGCCCTGATATTGCATTTTCAATGCCTCCTAACTATACAATAATTAGAAAGGATCGCGGTGTCAAAACTGTAAGTGGCATTGCACTAATTTTTAATAATGCATTCACCTGCAAATGGGATGACCTACCCTTTACGGGTCGCAAACCTACCTCCTTTAAACTCTTCCTCACATCTCAATTCACTTTTTCTGGGATTTTGACTTATCGCCTGCCAGGACCAGCAGGGTCATGGGCGTAGACTTTTCCCTTTTTTGCTCAATGCTGTGAATTTCACCATTTTGGGAGATTTTAATATTCATTTCAATGACCCCACATGCATTACAAGTGCTTCTCTGATGGCTGATTTGGCAGCTATGAATATCTTACTCTGAAATTCAGGTCACTCCCATAGGGCTGGTCACTTGCTATACCCCATTTGTTCCAATCTAGGTAGCATCTCATGCCAGGCAGCCATCCCTATACTTTGGTCCAATCATTTTTTGGTCGGATTCAAGCTGAGGTTAGATCTGCAGCGTGATAACCCATCTAGCTTACCTACCAAGTCGGGGTCGAGCAATTGAAAGAAATTAGATATAGACTGTTTTAATCAACATCTTGCGAACAACATTCCTGCCATCACATCTATCAAATTAGCAGATTCGGACACCATCCATACTTAGATTTTGTCATCTATTGATGTGTGTCCTCCAATCTCCATCAATAAAGTAAACAATCATCAACCTCCTGCCCCCTGGTTCTCAGATAACTTAAAAAACAGAGAAAACCAAATGGAAAGACGCTGGAGGAAGGACTATACGCCTGAATCCAGATGTATATATAAACTGGCAAAAAGGGAATACCCACATCTCTGTAAAACTGCCCGAGCTGAATATGTAAATAACACAAATTCATCGGCCTCTAACAGCCCCATGGTCTTGTTTAAATTAGTCAAATCCCTTTCAGGAGCAGCATGCCAACCTTCCCCCGTGCTTAAAGAAGCTCAATCCGAGGACATAGCCAAGTTTTTCATTGGCAAAGTGGAGAAAAAGCATGCAGAAATGAGTCAACTGGGAAAATGGCCCAGCAGATCATAGAAAACTGGCCCACAAACAGCCAAAAACCCGATTGACACACTGATCTGTCCGACCAGACCATTAAGCACTGCCTGGTTGCCCTATAGGCCAATCTGACCCTGCTAATATCACCCACTTCCCAGGGTATGATAGATTTTGACAGGCTCCATTGACAAAGAAGGGCCCTGATGAGTCAGATAGGCGACTGTAAGAGGAGCTGGGGCAGAGGTATACTCTTTTTAAAGAGTACACGTGGAAGCATGTAGCTCAGGATTGATGCAATGTATAGGGCAAAGAAATGGTAAACATACAATAGGTGCACTTTTTCAACTTCAGTGCTTTTGGGATAGATAGTGCACAGCTAGGGGCAATAGGCACTTGTTACTTATTCATGTTACAAACTCATTTTGTCCATTTCCTTTTCTACAGCCAGACATCAATTGCCATAACATTTAGATCTCTTAGTCTGTAATGTACTCTAAAAACAATAACAAAAAATTTACGAATTGAGGCTAATCAAATTGAAATAAAGAGACCTCGGAGGATGACTGGAGAGTATTAAGAGTGCTCCGTCTCCTTTGTATGTATATTAGAAGGAGAGTGATGTGCACCCATACAACACAAGTAAATCCACTTACTGTTTGCTCATAACAAATTAAGAGTTTAACTCAAGTAACCATTTAAATACATTTCCGAAACTGAACTATTAATTCACATGTTCTAAATACTTCAGGAAAAATCAGGGGCGCGGTCCAGAAATATCAAAATAGGTCTCGCCATTTTCACTGAACTCTGGCTTCTTGCCATTCATCTTACTGTGCTCTGTTATCTTCCACTGGCTATCGAAAAGTAATAAGCAGGCTTCCACAAATCTCACAAATAAATATATTACCCACCACCATGAAATGAGGGTTTTATAAAGCACTACACTGACCCGAGCGTATCTAGGTGCTAGTTAGGCAGGAGGACTGGACAACAGAGGGGTCAGACTACGTGGTAGGTTGATAGAGCCAGGTTTTCAAGTGCTTCCTGAAGTGCAACAAATTGGGTTCTTTTTTTGAGAGGAGTAGGCATGGAGTTCCAAAGTTTGGCGGTGGAGTGGGCAAAACGCTTGTCTCCCCATTTTACTTTATGAACCCTGGGAATGGACAGGTTTGCCATGTGTAGCCTTGAATGCGATGCAGAGAGGTTTGAACTGGATGCGTTTTCTTATAGGCAGCCAGAGGAGCTCAGTCAAAGCGAGTCAAAGCGAGTTATGTATATTGCGCTTGCTTGAGCTGGTGAGAAGAGTGTTGCAGTAGTCCAGCCTGGACCGAATTAAAGCTGTTACCACTGTTTTCCTTAGCACAAGAGGAATGAAAGGAAGTAATTTTTTTAGTTTTAGGGATGAAGAAACAGGCTGATGTAGTGCCGTTTACCTGAGGTTCAAAGGAGAGTCCAGAGTCAAAGAGGACTCCAAGGTTTTTTACCTTACTGGCTGGTGTTGGGCCCATGTTGTTTGGCCACCAACTATCTGACCAGATGATTGGCGTAATGCAAAATAGCATGTTTCTTTTTGGATGTGTTAAGCTTCAGACAATTAACCTGCATCTGTTTCCTTATATGGCTCATGCAGACTTGAAAACGGGAACCAGTATCCATGGCTGGACTGTTTATGGACACAATGATCTGAGTGTTGTAAGCGTATGACATCAGTGTGAAGCCAAAATGTCTTATCAGCTTGGCCAGAGGGGTGATGTATAGGTTAAAAAGAGTGGGGCCCGATGATGAGCCCTGTGGGACTCCACAGGGGCGAGAAAAGTCCGGGGAGACGAACACGTCATGAGCCATTGACTGTGTCCTACTGGACAGAAAAGATCTGAGGAGGAGGAGCGCTTTATCTCTGATTCCTACTGAGGAACCAAATGCAATATTTTAGGTGGGCATGGGTCAAAGGGGGATACTGACTTGATTAAAGAGATTAGTTGGTCCGTTCAGTCAAGTGTGATAGGTGGAAAGATACGGAGTGTGGCGGTTGAACAGCTCTCTGTTATAGCGTAAGGGTTTGGGCTGGCGCTCAGGTTCTTTCAGTGGGTGTGGCAGGATTAGGTTGGGTCAGAAAAGCATGAAAACTAATTTGACCTTAAGTTGAAAAGCATCTGCTAACTTGTTACTAAATTGCTGACTACTTTCCAGGGCTTGTGTTTATGTTTTTACCATAGTAAAGAGCCTTTTAGTGCAGCCATTAGCTGCTTCTATTTTGCAGTCTGATCTGGCCTTAAAAATAGAATTTTTATAAGTCTTGCTCCTCACCTTTATATAAAACAATAATTTTAGCTAGGACCGTATCATGCAAAGAGAAAGCACTGAATTTTTGGCTGACCGGTGTTTTAGGTGACTGAAAAGCCTGGAGCAGCGCTAGTTTACCACCTCATATAGTGGTGAATCGTTGCTCTTCACAGGAACGTTTAAGGCATCTTCTGCTTTCAACTGGGTATATAGCAGTGTTTGTTTACATCAAAAATAAACAACTAATCATAACACATTAACATACAAAAAGCAACATATTACAGTCAAAACATAACATGGAACACTACAATGAAACAGTAAAAACAGAATGCTATATCGAAACAGGAGTAAAGTAAAACAAAATCAAATTGGAAAAACACAGCACATCTGTAATAATCCAGGAAAACTTGTAGTTTGAAGAAGGTTTATTGAACAGCACAGCATCCAGTCCTGATACAGCAGAATACAGGTTACAACTGACAAGCAGTACAGAATGCTGTATGAGCAAAGCTCTGTTGAGAATATAGAATGCAAAAGGAAACACAACATGGCACATGCAATTAAAGAGGTAGTATTACAAGTTACCTAAACACTTAACTATACAGAATGTAACACACCTCCCTCTTTAAATAAATGAACAAAACATCATATTATACAAAATCTTGTAAGGAAGTAGGTCTTCTTCTGACACGCTTATCATTTTTGATTCTTGATGCCACTGAGTCAGAAAAGGGACCAGAAACAATCCCACCATTAGAACCGTAGCCTTTGTCAGCATTATCATGAGACTGGAACTGTGCAACATCCTGTGTTGGACATTTAGCAACCCTGCTCAAATTCCAGACTTTGCCATCTTGAGTGATGACAGAATTACTGAGCACTCTTTTAATTTGAATTGGTCTACCAAACTTGCTCATACCTTTGCTAACCATAAAAGGTTTTAGAATTCTGACCCAATCACCAACACACAAATTATGCTCTTTTGTTTTCCACTTCTTGTTGTACCACACAGCTGACTTATTTTGTTTGCAACTAACTCTGTTTGCAACTTCTTTAATATCAACCGCATTCTCTCCCAAACCTTCACATTTTTCCTTAAACCAGCAAGGACATATGTCTGACGCAGGATCCCTACCTTTAAGTAATTTGAATGGGCTAACTTCCGTGGTGGTATGAGGAGTTATGCGATAAGTCCAAAGTTTCTGTCTAATACCATTCAACCAATTGCCTTTCTCCTTGATAGCTTCAGCAACAAAACCCTTCAAAACTCGGTTAAAACGCTCAACCTGTCCGTTTTTGTGTGGTTCATAAAGAGATGTACAGATATGTTTAATATTGCAAGACTGTAAAAACGATTTCATCTCAGAGGACACCAACTGCACACCATTATCTGACACCAACACCGAAGGACAACCTTCTCTTGCAAAAACCTCCTTGAAAAAGGATATGACAACCTCAGAAGTGATTTTAGCTACAAATTTCACTTCTGGCCATTTCGAATGGTAATCTATAATAACCAATGCAAAACGTGAAGCTTCCGGTAAAACTTGGAAAGGGCCCGAAATGTCAAAAGCTATCTTATTCCAAGGGAACTCTGGCCATTTCACTGTTTTAAGGGGTGGAACATGTAGTTTTAACATCTTGTCGTTGGTACAGCACTCACTACATTCTCTAACAGTGCGGTCAACAAACATGTCCATACCTGGCCACCAAAAATGTAACCTTATAATGCGCTTCATAGCCGAGATCCCAGGATGAGTCTTGTGTGCTAATTTGAGGATAAGCTCTTGCACTCCACTTGGTGGAATACATTTCTCAGATTTGAAAAACAAACCACCTTCACACCATAACTCTTCAGCTACATTGTAAAACGGCAGTAAATCATCCCCAACATTGGCTTTGCTTGGCCAACCCTCTAGGAGATATTTCTTTAGCTTAACAAATTTCTCATCCTTATCTTGACATTCCATCCAAAATTGTTCAGATATATCTTGATACTGGGAAGAAACTAAATCTGTTAACCCCAACACAAAATCAACTTCACGAAGTCCAATAACACTGTCAACTTTACTTTCACAAGGAAGGCGTGACAAACAGTCAGCAGTAACATTTTTCTTCCCTGGAATATATTCTACTGTAAAATTGTATTCCTGTAACCTTGACGTGAGACGTGCAATCCTTGCCGTTGAGTTCCAACCACCACCAGCGGATAAAATATGCACCAACGGATTATGGTCAGTCCTCAGGATAAACTTACTGCCCCAAATGTAAATTCTATAATGTTCAATGGCCCACACACAGGAAAGCAACTCACGTTCAATAACTGCATACCTGCGCTCCGTCTCATTCAAAGTTCTAGAGGAGAAAGCTACATTCCATTCTGAAACACCATCCGTCTGAGATAGCACACACCCAAGACCATACATACTTGCATCAGTAGTGATGATACACTTCTTGCCCATCCTAAACGGTTTCAAAGTTGGGGAATTCACAATGTCACGTTTAATATCAGTGAAAGCCTTTTCCTGTTCATCCTCCCACACAAACGTATTACTCTGTCTTAGTAATCTTCTTAGTGGTTCCATTTTGGTAGCAAAATTCACAACAAATTTACTATAATATTCACACATGCCAGAAAAAGAAAGCAGTTGTTCCTTATTCTTTGGGGCTGGAGCACTGAGAATAGCATCAACATTAGATTTTTTAGGTACTAGACCTTCCCCCGATAAAGTATGGCGTACATATTCAACTGACTTCCTAAAAAGTTTGCATTTATGTGCCTTGAAAGTAAGCCCATACTTCTCCAGTCTACTACACACATCACTTAAGTGTGAAGTATGTTCTACCTCGTTTTTTGAGAAAATCAATATATCGTCTTGAAAGCACTTAACAAATTTATCAAGATCTCTAAAAATTTGGAACATAACTCGTTGGAAAACAGAGGCGGCGGATGCCAACCCAAACGGCATCCTTCTGTATTGAAACAGTCCCATGGGAGTAATGAAGGCTGTATATTTCTTGGAATCCTCTGTAAGCTCAATTTGATGGTACGCAGATCTAAGATCCAATGTGGAAAAAATCTGCGCACCATCAAACAGGGAAACAAGCTCATTAATGTTGGGAAGGGGATGACAATCTATAACGATATTGGCGTTAAGTGCTCTCAAATCAATGCAGACCCTTAATTTTTGGTCAGGCTTACGCACCAAAACAATAGGCGAAACCCATTCTGACGATTCAATAGGCTCTATAATGTTGTCTTTAAGCAGATCATCCAACATTTCTTTCAATTCATCTCTAACGTTTAGAGGAACCCCTCTTAGCTTTTGTTTAACTGGAACTGCACCTTCTTTCAACACAATTTTGTGTGCAAAGTTTTCCAATTTACCCAAACGGTCACAGAAAACTTTGTTACATTTTTTGCTCCAGAATAAGATATCATTATCCTTTTCATGAATGTCACAAATAGAATTGATCATCTCTTGTTCACTACATAAAGAGATGGGATCCTTGGCACGTGGATTTAAAGTGATACCAAGCTCCCATTGGTCATGCCAACCAAGTACGTTGACTCCTTTAATAGCAATGTATAGTTTGATCTGAGCTGACCTACCTCTAAAACATAAAGGTACATTAAAGAATCCTTCAATATCAATCTTATTTCCGTTGAACCCTTCTGCTAATATATCTGAAGGTTGTAAGTTAGATTTATCACATACACTTAGTAATTTTTCATTAAAATACTCCTTGGTAATTATTGTCCATGGAGACCCAGAATCTACCATAAGTTCAATAGCAATGGATGAAACATGAAAAACACATTTGGGAGATTTCCTACTGGTTAACCCCACACACTCACTTTGAAGAATAGAGACAACATATCCACGATCAAATTCTTGTTTAGCTTCATCAACAATACCAATTGAAGATATTTTTGTGGGAGTAGGCATGAGTGATCGTCCAGTACGTGATTGAGAATTGTATCATCTTTCTCTACAAACATTACTGAAATGTCCCAACTTATTACAAATATTACATGTTTTGTTCATAGCAGGACAGCCCTGAAAAGAGGCAATGTGTGATCTACTACCACACCTATAACATGATACCGAAGAATTATTAAAGTCTGACCTTCTGTTATTGACCCTAAAAGAATTTTTAGTTCTAGCTTGAAAAGGGATGACATTTTTTTCATCACTCTTAGTTTTAACAATACATACTTCTTCTTCTGTATTAGTTTTACTAGAATTAGAATTTGAAATTTGTTTAACTACTATATCCATCCATTTTTCTGACATTTCTGTGGATTTAGCGATGGCAATAGTTTCTTCCAAATTAGGGTCACCTATACACCATAATTTATCTTGAACCTTTTTGTTCTTAACATGGACAATGATCTGATCACGGATCATTTCGTCAGCCATGGAACCAAAATTAAAATGAAAGGTTAAAGCTCTTAGAGCAGTGAGGAAATCATCAAAAGATTCTTCCTGTTTTTGTGCTCTAGTGTAAAATTTAAAACGATTTAAAGCAATATTAGCCGTAGGCTTGAATCGCTTCTCTAATCTACCAAGAGCCTCAGTATAGACATTCACAGAATCACCACTACCACCAGAAACAGAAAATTGAGGTAAAGTTCTAAAGATCTCTTGACCCTCAGAGCCTAAACAATGTAACAGAATACTTTTTTTTCTTTCTGCCCCCATACGCTCTCCATCAATAGCTTTCATATAGTTGAAAAACTCCTCCTTCCATCTTGACCAAGGCATGGGAGGATCGCCCTTGATCTGAAAAATGTTTGCAGGAGGATCAAACTGCATAGTTATAATGTACAAAACAACAAAGAAACAAAAAAAATGAAGTAAAATTCATAATCAGTAATAATAAAAATAAATAAATAAATAAATAAATGCAAAGTCACACAGCAGAAGCAAAGTAAGATAGTGAATTGTCAAAGTACTTATGCCAAATGAGGAGAAGAATCAACGTGGTCTGTAGCGCTTCAGCTGGAATGTTGTAAAATATTATTGCAGTTTTAAATTAGGCCGTAGTGAAAATAGCGCTCCAATAACTTCAAGGTATAGAAGACCAATAAATAAGATGATAAATGCAAGCGCTAACGTTATAAGGAAAATTGGTAAAGAAATGCTGAAAATATTAACATTAGCGTTGAAGTGAAATCGAAGTTGTGATCGCCGTGTA
Source organism: Lissotriton vulgaris (assembly GCF_964263255.1). Taxonomy (NCBI): domain Eukaryota; kingdom Metazoa; phylum Chordata; class Amphibia; order Caudata; family Salamandridae; genus Lissotriton; species Lissotriton vulgaris. The sequence continues at coordinate 1,233,376,880 of NC_141685.1, forward strand.
GATGTTGCTAAGCAACATAGCTAAACAAAATGGAGGCACGTTGCATGCGTGATGACGTTTCAAAAGCGTGATGACGCTTTAGATGCTGCGTGATGATGTAGAAACGTTGCGTGACTTGTTTACCGACTTCGGAAGACGGATGTTGTCCGTTGCTAGGGAACAAGTAACCACGTTGTTCTGTAGTCCGTTTCTAAGGCAATGACGCAGTTGGAGTTCAGGCAGCTTGTGGTGCGCGGTGCGCGGCATTACCAAGGAACAAGAAGGGTTGAAGCTCGTGGAAGGTATCGCGCTGCAGGTAACCACAAGATTGAAAGATGCAAATTGCATGTAAAGACGAGAAAAGTAACGAAAATGCCTTTTTGAAGCAAGTAATCAGGAAATTCTTCGTGGAAACAAATACTTGCAGATAATGTTGAAAACGAAATTTCCTCAGAGGCAGGCAGTCCATAAAATTTGAAGAAAATAGCAAATAATTCCAAAATGGTAAAAAATGGGTTCAAACTCCGCTCTTGTGCTGTAGATGGCTGGAGTAAAGTTGTCCTCATCGCCAATTTTGTAATAATCCAGGAAAACTTGTAGTTTGAAGAAGGTTTATTGAACAGCACAGCATCCAGTCCTGATACAGCACAATACAGGTTACAACTGACAAGCAGTACAGAATGCTGTATGAGCAAAGCTCTGTTGAGAATATAGAATGCAAAAGGAAACACAACATGGTACATGCAATTAAAGAGGTAGTATTACAAGTTACCTAAACACTTAACTATACAGAATGTAACATCACCAATACAAATAAAACACCACACAACAAAAAGCCACACAGTAAATGTACACAAACTTTCTTGTCACACACTACCCCCTTCAGAATTCTGTTTCCATAACACAGTGGTAAAAGGTGTTAGAGTAAGTTTAACTTTTCACCATGGACATGAAATAGCGCCAGTCAAAAATGCTTTGCGATCCACCACTTGGTATCTCCAATGCATAATAGTGGGCTTATTTACAAGCCCCTTCCGCTGCTTTCACTTTTAATATGGGGCCAAGTGACGTACTGGCGGCACAAGGGGCTTGTAAATAATGCCCCTAGATCCTGCAGCAGCAGTCATGTTTGTGCCCAAATGGAAAACCATAAACGGGGAGAGCTGTCATTGAAAAGTGAGCAGCCCATTTCCCTGAATTCAAGAGGAATGCATCTAGAAAACTGTGTTTGTTGGCTCTGCTAATGATTTACTAAATGTTCATAATGACATCGAAACCAAAAGAGATGTGTTGTTAAAGTATTGCAACATGTTTACATGTAATTGCAACATCATAACGTGCCCCTGCGTTTTTCTCGTGCTTAGAGACAGAGGCTGTAGAACACTTCACTTTTTTTTCCTCCAGCCTTTTTTAATGTCAGAAAGAAATCTCGCTGATTGGTAGCTTGTTTTCTTCTGATTAACAGGCGCTTTCTGGTGATGTCTAAGTAGAATCCGTTGTCATTCTCTCAGATGCAGTGGCCAGGGGGCCTTGAATAGAGGCCATGATTACAGGACACAACACACAATTAGGCCTTCAAGTCTGCCTTTACACCACAGCCATCCTGACAAGTGAAGCTAAGAATTGTCTCTGGAGACTGCCATTAAATTACATTAAAAGTTGCATTTTTGTGACCTGGCTGTCACTGAGAAAACTAATTAGTACGTGATTGCTTTCTTCCAGCCTTTTAAGAATATGGCCTTTTTGGTGATCTGTGCATTTTATTTCTTCACAGAGTAGTCTTTTGATTATCCGTTTCATAACAGTGCTTATTAGAATAACTAAAGCCCAACTCTTTTCTTCCTAAAAATAAAAGCAAATATTTACAGAGGGTGGTTGAGACTGGTGAAAGAAGACAAGCAAAGCACGCTAGAGAGAATGGATACGACGCTCAAAGTAACATTTGTAGATAATGTTGATGGATGGCAAAAAATATTGAAATAAATGATAAAATAGCAAAGGAGGTAAGATTTGTAAGTTTATGGGAAAAAGAAGAGGAGCAGTGGCCAATGCACAAACGGGATGAAAAGAGAGATTATGACAATGAAGATGAAGAGGTTTAGAACGAAGGGAGGGTATTGATGAAAGGAGGATTATACATTGTGTCCCAGGGGACACAGTCGAATGGTATATCGGGCAAGGTCTCACATACTGCAATTAAAACATATATTAAAATATTAAGGATAAAAGAAGAGACCAGAAAATGAATAGTAGCTGTCAGTAAAACAAACATGGCCAGTGGTGGTAGGTTTAAATGTTGTCTACAAATGTAGTAGATCACACGTGCATGCAACTATACAGACAGGGCAATAAATATGAACACACCTATACACAAAGAACAGCACACTTACATACACAAACACACCCACAGAACACATGCACAGAGACCTAGAGAAAGTCTTGCATACCTACCACCAGACATGCTGTAACCGATTCACACAGACTATCAATCTTACAGGTATTCATGCACACAGACCAACAGATAGAGGTGAGCACAATCGCTGGATGTTCAGACACAGATTGAGGCCCGTGCAATGCACAAGAACTCTCTAACATACAATGAGGCAGATTTATGTTAACTGGCGCATCCCCAGGGATGCGCCAGTTAACGTGCGCCACAGTGCGCCACAGCTCCGCCACCCATGGTGCGCCGCATTTATAATGCGGCGCACCATGGTGCAAAAACGGCACAGATGCATGACACATCTGTGCCGGAAATGTGGCGCATTGCTGGAATTGCGTCGCAAGCGCGACACAGCTCCAGCAAGGCTCGGGGGTGCCGCATCTACACAATGCTGCATCAAGACCTACGCCTGCTTCAAGCAGACGCAGGGTTTTGACGCAGCATTGGCCTGAAAGTGACTGAGTGAAATCTCATAGATTTCACTCAGCCACTTTCAGGAGGCGTTCCTGCGCAGGAACGCCCCCCCCTGCGCAGGAACGCCTCCTTATGGCGCAGGGCTTTACAACGTGACGCGTCTCCTAGATGCGTCACATTGTAAATAGGGCGCATTGTTTGCGCCGCAGTTGCGTCAAATAAAGTGACGCAATTGCGGCGCAAGGGCATCATAAATCTTCCCCAATAAGTCTACATAGGTGGCCAGGATGCAGATAGATAGATGGACAGAAGGGGATACAGGCCAATGCATGCAGGCTTCCTGGGCACGTAGCCTTTAGCATTCTGTAGGGAAAATAAAATGTGGTGGAGGGGTAGAAAGGAGTGGATTGTCAGCATCCATTTGTTCCGAGGCCTCTCCTTGGGTGATTAAATATTTTAATCCCCATGCCTTTTCAGGGGTGGGGTGTCTATAATTTAGGAGGAGAACTGTGAGTAAAAAAAGTCAGATCGACTAGAGAATGGAGCACTGGCCGAATGTTAGAGTATCTATCGCCTGGCCCTAGCCAGTTCTTATTCACTGCAGACTGTAATACCCAGCAGGATTACCAAGTGATGGCTGGCAAATCTGAGAAGGTCCTTAAGGTTACTGAATGATGTTTGACAGATCTGAGCGATCACTTACAAGCGTTGAATGACGGGCATGTTCTTATGAACAGGTCACTGGCACAGTGCGCTGGTCAAAGGTTTAAGAGACCCATTTAGCACAGTATAGATCAGCAGAAGAATGGCTCAGTGTCAATAATAGGATCGCAGTCCTATAATGAAGCATTCACACAGGTGCTAATCGTACAAAGTTAACCCTTTCAGCTGCATGCACTGTGCAAAGGAATTTGTCTGCGCAGCATGCGTGAAACACGATGGAGCGTGCATTTATTAGTCAAATAAATAAAAGGATACACACCAGAGGCAAATCCACAGGTTCACCCTCTAAAACACAAATGTGGGTAATGGCAATAAAGTAGAAATATTGTGAATAAAAAATATGTAAATAATACACAGAAGAAACCCATGATCTCTAGCCGCTTAGATGCTATCAATGTGACCTCCTCATCAAGAGCCCTCTTTGCCGGGCTTCGTTGGCGTGGAGGTCACGTCAAAGCAACCAGGTCAGGGAATAACTCTGGTGCTGGTACCAGAGGGTTTCCCTTTTTATGTCTTGACTAGGTATCACATGCCCTGTCTCATAGAGGAATGTTGTACATTCTTTGTGGCCTTCAGCCCACCTATAGGATTCCCATTTGCTGTCTCCATCATCACACTCATATTCTGTCTCCTCATTTGTCCATGACATGCCTTTGTCATGCCTCTTCCTGTGTTTAGCCTTCCTTGAGAGCGTGGACCAATTACACTATCCCTCCACTGCTTCTATTTTAGGATCTGTTTCAGGAACTACTTTTTCTTTGTTAATGAGCACTTAACACAAGAGCTTATCTTTTCACTCACTGTTCAATTGCGCATCTGTAAACATGCCTGTAAATCGTGTTCTTATCTTGTCAAATATGCTGTGCATTCAAATATCGAGGTCAAATGCCAGACGCTGTTTTTGTAGGACACCGGTTAAGCTATTTTACACATGATTAATGTACCTCAACACTCAGGTCTGGCATCGGTATGATATACATGCAATTCTGCATCCCTGTGATTGACTTTCAAACCATGTGGCTAAATCACACTTCTATCTCTTCGATTTAAAAACTTTATTTGGGTGCCTGTTTAAAACAAAATAAAGCAATGCAAAGCCTTTGTTTAAGCGCATGATGCAAAGTAATTTACATGCACTTTACAAATGATTGATGTATGTCAACACTCAGGTCCAGCATCGGTATGATATACTTATAATTCTGAGTGCCCATTATTGACATTTAAAATACGTGGCTAAATCCTACTTCTTTCACTTTAATTTAAAGACTTTAGTTGAGTGCATGTTTACAAACAAACAAAAACAAGCGATGCAAAGCCTTTCTTTGAGCGCATATTGTTAAAGGAATTCACACGCATTCATAATTAAATGTAATGTCGCACCAGCAAATCAAAGGTAAATACTTTCAACATACTATGTTTATTTTTTATTTTTATTTGCCAGTGCAATATCAATTTTAATTCTAAGTGCTTCTGATTTAATTGTAAAACACAAGCTTTCTTTGTAAATACATACCTAAATTAACTCTTTCCATTGCAATGATAGAAGCACAATTTAAGTGTGTGTTTTGGGCGTGATCACAATAAAAAATGTTTCACCAGCAAATCATGGTTCAAATAAATGCAATGATTTTCTAGTGCAACATTTTTTTTTAGTGCTCATGTATGACAAAAGCTTTGCCACAGCTTGGGAGAGGAAATCTGATTTTCTTGTTGTGGGTGCCACATACCGCTTTACTCCCGCCGTCCAAAAACCGCCTTTATCAACTGATGCCTGAGGCAGATCTTAGTGGTATTCCCACCAAATAGCTCATCCAGTTGAGTTTGTCCTAATCCTTGGACTTTATATTTAGCTTTTTTCAACTATCCGCTTCAGACCACCCACATTAGCTTTGGGAATCTAGCATTAAGAAACTGTCCCACATTTTCTCCCTGTTAGCCGAACCTAATTGACAATCCTACTTTGCCATTTGCTTAACAAAGCTTAGCTACCCCTGACATGTTGGTGGATGTTCCGAAACATTTTACATTTTCCCTGCATGCAACAGCAATTAATATGAAAAGCAGAAAAGCTTTAGTTTTCTCCAAACCAGATGTTGTTGCATTTAGTACCCCAAAGATAATTAGAGATAGGCTTACCTCTATATTGACCCCTAGAACTTTTTTAGAGACTTCTCTTACATCTTGCCAGAAGGCCTGGATAGCTGGACACTGCGAAAAAAGATGTACATGGTCCGCATTCCCTAAGTCGCACTTCGGACAGCTTCTTCTCTTAGTTCAACCCATCTTTGCCAATTTCTTTGGGGACCAGTAAACCCTGTATAATGTGAACAAATGGTTCCTCCTAAGTACAGCCGATTTTACCCATGCCCATAACGTAGTAGATACTTGCCATAAACATGCCACATCGCAGCCTTGCATGTCCAGCTTCCAGATCTCTTCCATCGGGAACAAGTGAGCATTTTCCCCCTGTACTAATGCCCAATACCATTAGGAAATTTCTTTCATATATTTGTGGTTATTCTGTATCTCCTACTCGATCTCTGTTTCGAACCCCAAGTTTGGCTGTAACCCTGCCCACCTTGCCAACTGATAATATTTGAATCTGGATAACTTGTGGTTAGCAACCTGCGATAACGCAGACCAAGATATCAAGCCCCTTGATTAGCAAGTTGGCCCCATCTCACTAAACCAGCATTTAGCAAAGGGATCAAAAAAATGTCCTTTAGACATAGGGGGGTTCCTGGGATCTCCAAATTGGTGCCATATTACTCTAACAGGGGATCTCTAGAGTTCTAATTTGTATTCACATTTTGCATGCTGCTACTAAGATCTTAAATTTGATCTTTTTAAAAAACTTTTGGTGGCCAAACTTGAATAAAAAGTGATTAGCCTCTCCTGCTAGATTCCAAACCAAGGCTCTGTACCGTAATGGCATATCTTTCACGTCCATCAACAAGCAACTAGAATTTTTTTTAATGAAAGCCCAGTAATAAAGCTCGCAATCAGGGAGCGCAATTCCCCCCTTTGTCTTTTTTTCCCTGAGTTTTCGCCATGCTATTCTCACAGATTTGGACTTCCAAATAAAAATACTGAGCTGTACTTGCAATTTTTTTTAACCAGGCTTGCTTAAAACAAAGAGGAAGAGAATTAAACAAGTAGGTAAACTTTGGAAGGATCGTTATCTTAACTAAGTTGGCCCTCCCTAAAATCGATATTGGAAGCGAGGTCCATCTTTGTAATAATTTCTTTGTCTCCTTCATTAGCTGTTTGAAATTTGTAGGAGCCAATTTTTTCCTCTTCCTTCATAACCTGGATTCGATCACGCACTCAGTTTCTCCTCGGCTCCCGTCTATTCGGGGCGTGGATGTGGACACGTTAGGTTCTTTGGAGGGCAGTCGCCGGGAAGATAGTAAGTCAGTCGGCGATGTGTATTGTCTTGTGTTCACACTGTTGCCGCTTGCTTTTTCCGGGCATTCTTGCCTCTGAGAGAGCCTTTAAAAAGAAAAAAACTACGTTGTTTGCTGACCCGGTTTCTTCTTTATAGATGTTCCGGGCGTGAAGAATTCCTCCTGCCACGAGCCTAAGGGGCACCGCTCCTGATATGCACGAGTGAGTGGTATACCCTAAGGCCTTTCTCTACCGATCTTTTTTGTCTGAAGGTGTATTTTAATGTATTTATTTCACAAACGGGCACTTGTTCAACTGTGTTCATGGGAATCCCTCATGGCTCATTAATCATAATAGATTGTGTGTGCCTTGATGAGGTCGATATCCTAAAGGTAGATATATCGCCAGAAACGCTGCTAAGTTGATGCAGTGGTATTTGTAGATACGTGATTTTTGTTAATGTTATTGGGTTGAATTAGCTAATTAACATTACCTGGTGGGACATACTGAATACCACTATGTTACTTTCTATTGACTATCCGGTGGGTTCTGCTTCCTACAGGTTTGAAAATAATTGTACTTGTGTCAATGACTGTCGAAAAAAGGGAAATGTTTAGTAGTTTACCCCTTCTTCTCTTTTTTATGTTTACTGATTCACTACATATTTTCCATCCCTCACGTTTTGGAGAGGACGCATGAGGAAGTACCTGTGCATCGGTTACATTAAAGTTTGTAATCCGTTTTTTGCCCCGCCCCAGTTGGTATCAGCGCCTTAGCGTGCGTGAGCCACGAGGCGAGGTTTTGGTTTGGTCCTGACGAATGCTGAGCTGATTAGTAGCTCTTTATAGTAGAAACATGTCGACCCTTATATTTTTATGTATAGGACTTCTTGGTTCAAACCCTCACAACCATCTGTATGTCTGCTTTTCACTAATGTTTTTAATGGAGTTAGAACTACTCCTTTATTAAAAGAATCTTTCTGGTTTGGGGAGTAGTCCATACTCCTTTTAATTCACTTTTCTATCACTGTCGGATACTATTTCACGTATTCCAAACAAGAACCCAATGAAGACAACTGGCAACCGACTTTCAGTTGGTGCCTGAGGGTTCTTTTTCTGCACAGTGTATGCAAAACCTACCGTATTTCTGTCTTCTCTGTTTAATATTCTTACTTGGGTGGTAGTAACTGAATTGCTTTACTGCCTCCCTTTTCTGTATTTTTGTCTTTTTTGTCACTCTTTTGTTGATTTGGATTCAGTATTTCAAAGGGGTATAAGAGTGGCCTTTTTGACCCTTTCTCTCCTGTCGATTACATTAACTTATATTACCAAAGCAAACACAAGGAGATAATGGACGGAGCGCTTAAACTTTTCAGACACTCACCCCCAGTCACAGATCTGGTTGTATTCATCATCGGTTGTTAGCTCACTTCGCCACCCTAGTTCAGACCCAGCCATATGCAAATCAGTCTTGACCCTGTTCCTTATGGGATAGGAAGCACTGTGGGCAACAGGACATTTCTTTAATGGGCAGAGCAGCACCCTGAACTTGGGACAGTGCTTCCCACCACTCTTGGGGTAAAACAGGTGTTTACCCAAATCTGCCCTTCCTGACTAGCCTCTCAAAAAATAGGTATGAGGAAGCCCACCAAGACATCTGACCATGTCCCACCCTAGAATGGGAGCAACAGTCTTCTCTGTCCTACCTAGAGCAGATTTGGAGGCTTACTATACCTTCCCACAGCTTGGTTCTAGTTTCTGGAGTGTCCTGGGTGCACCCCTGACTCCTGGGCTAATGTGCAAATGACAATCGTGGCAAATTAAATTGCAAACTTTTGTATTATATTGCATTGCAACATTTATATCGCCCTTACTGTCCCTATGTGCACCAGTGCTATCTTTATTTTGATCCTGTATCTGAAGCATTTCTACGTTGTGTGTGAAGACCACCAAGGTGTTGTTATTGTGTTATGGGTTACAACGCTTAGCAGTGTGTTGGATAAGTGAGTGAGAGAGAAAGGCATGCATTGTATGTTTATCAGTAAGGTGGCAGGTTTGAGCAGCTCTGCAGATCTCTTTATGGTATTTCTTATTTTCTTAGTCCAATAAGCTAGATACTGCACTGGGTTGTCTGTTCTGAGATATTTTGCTTAAAGTTTCTGGTCCTGCGCAGGTGAAGGAAGAAATATGGTGGGATGGACTTTGTTTCTATCATCCTATTTCTGATTGCCATTGTGAGATGTCTAAACTGGTGGTTAGAGCATGTAACTGGTTAGGACCCACAATATTGTGAGCTACATTACAATACTCAATTGGCCAATGGCATGTGACAGACTTCTCTTATTCCATTGCCTGTTTAATTTGTGATAGGTGGTTCATTACTGTTAACTGATACAGTAATGGGTGACATGACCCATAGTAGTTCTGTCTTATGTGAGTGTGATAGTGTCAAGCAGGAAAAGGAAACTATTATGCAGCCTGTCTGAATTTAAATTGACAGGCAACTGCAAAGTGTTATCGTATTAGTGTGTTGTATATATTGTATTGCATTTAAGAGTGGGCGATAAATTCCACTCTGCCAACAGAGTTTGCTAGGTTTTAGCCACTCCGCCTTACACTTGAAAGTTCCAGCTAAGCTCTGCTAACCGCCCTGTGGCAGAGCTTTTTCTCGTGTGCGGCTTGCCATCGTCTTGGGAATCTGCAGACCGGCCCTCAAGTGGATATCCTCCTTTCTCATAAACAGAACTCAATGAGTTACTCTTCCCCACTACACCTCAGAACCCCAAAAAACTCATCTGCCGAGTCCCTCAAAGACCATCGCTCAGCCCAACAATCTGCAATACGTACATGGCGCCCCTGGTGACATCGTCAGAGCCCATGGCCTCAACATAGTATTTCACGACAATGACATGCAGCTCATCCTCTCCCTTACCAACTAAACCAACACTGCCAAAGCAAACTTTGCCCACTGCATGAGCAATGTCTCTGCATAGCTGTAAAACAACTTCCATCACTAAACACAGACAAACCCAAAGTCCTAATGTTTGGCAACAGCCACTCCCCTAGGAACGGCTGTTGGTGGCCTTCCCAACTTGGCCCCTCATCCACCCCCGCCGACCATACCAAGAATGTCTGAATCATTCTTGGCACCAACCTGTCAATGAGCAAACTGATCAATGCCATCTCCTCATCATACTTTCAAATCCTGTGAATGCTACACAACATTTTTAAGTGGATCCCACTGAATGCCAGATGAACAGTCGTCCAGGCTCTTTTCACAAGTAGATGATTACAGAAATGCCCTCTACATCGGAATCCCAGACCATATCCTACACTGACTCCAAACCACCCAGAACACTGCCATCAAACTCATCCTGAATATCATGCAAATCAACCACAACTCTCCACATCCCAACAATCTCCACAGGCTCCCAGTCCAGGAAAGTGTAAGTACAAGCTTCAAACCCAGGCATACACAGTTCTTCACAACACTGGTCCAGGTTACCTCAACCTCCACCTCAACTTCTATCGACCCACCAGATACCTTTGATCTGCATCCCAGGCAAGAGCACACCTCCCTCTCATCAAGAAGTCCAGATGAGGAGGAGTCTCTTTCTCATACCGCACAGCCAAGACCTGTAGCAATCTTCCAAAACCCCTCAGAACTTCCCCCTACTTCATGGACTTCTAAAGGAAACTCAAGACATGGCTCTTTCAGATGAAACAGGCATGATATCCTCCTCCCCCTTCAGGCCTGCCCCATTGAGCATCTGGAGAACCTCACATATGAATGTCCGAGCTCTACAAATTTTCATAACAACATAACATAACAAAGTCTGCTTCCAGCGGGAAAAAGGTAATTTTGGGGCTCCCACCAGCTTGGTGTTTGCTTCCGCTTGGCAGGAGATTGAAAAATGCTCCTGTCAAGCAAGAGCAAACACTGGTTTCGATGCTGAAAAACCGCTATGCCTAAGGGGTGGGCTCCTTGGGATATAGCCTGGGAGCTGGCACCGAGGGGTTTGGGTTTGTGAGCTATTAATGGCATAGGGAAGTGGGCCGCACCTCATGCTGCCCCTCTCCCTCAAAGTAATCAGACCCGGGGTGGGCTCCCTGGGGCCTTTTGAGGCTTCAGAAGGGGGGCAGTGCTACCCCCTCCCCAATTTCTCAATTTCTAGCCTTCAAGGGTGGTCTCCCCGGGACCTCTGGAGGCACTTGGAGGGGGGATCGCAGCCCCCTCCCCTTTAAGAATACAGCACCCAGGAATAGGATCTCCTGGGTCAAAATAAAAAAATGCGGCCTGGCAGCCAGCTTTTTTTGACCTCTGTGAGTTTTACATGATTGTTTCTTTTTTGCATTTTTTTAATTTGTCCTGAGGGGTCCTCCTTGGTACTCCCCATGGGACCTAGGGGTTGAGGGTATCCCTATCCTGCCACTCAATTTTTTTTTTTTGTAACTTCAGGACAGGGGACAAAGTCCCCAAGTGCTGTAATGGCAACCAGCAACATTCTTCTCATGTTGCTGGCAGCCAATCAGAGTGCTTGCTCTAGTGTGAGTCTGACTGCCATGGGAGTGGGATGGCCTAACAGAAATAAAGTTCCCTGGGCCAACCAGAATGCTTCATTTTTTTAATTAATGCTCCTGCAAGAGTCTCACCGGTCTTGTGGGCTGAACCACCCGGATATCTATATTTTCTTGACTGTCACAAAATGTTCAATCTGTGGACCAAGACCTAGCTTCCTGCTGAAGTGGTGTATTTCCATTCAGCAGTTTTTGCTGTAGCCGTCTTAAAGAAGTCTATGGAAACCGCAAGGGGATTTAGCATTTTGGGACCCCCTTTTTCTCAGCCCTTGCTTGACGATCACCCTGAAACTTTCCAGGAAGAGCTGAGGTGGATGTACCTTTGATTTTTATGTTTTGTGAAGATTCGTTAAATGGGACTGAAATTATTAGCAAACCAAAAAACATTTTTCTATGGAAAAGCCGAACTAACTATAACTACCTATTTGCGACCACCACCAGGCAATAAATATATTCATGCATATTTATGCAAATTAATTAAAAATATCAAAATAAAATTTTAGGAGTGGGATGCAAGGGATAGAGGGGTAACGGGTGGACAATGTCTTATCAGGTATCCACGGTGATACCTGAGTATTACATTTGTGATCCATTTAAGAATATTTAAAATGATTATTGCTAAATAATTTAAAAATATAAAAATCAGATTTCGGGAGCAGGACGCAAGAGACATAGGGGCAATGAGTTGGGAGGTGTATTAACATTCAGGTCTCAGCTGTGTTACCTGAGTATTACATGTGTAATCCTTTAATGATAATTAAAATATTTGTGAAATATTTATTGTAAATCAATTTGATCAAATTAAAGTTTTAGGTGTGTAATGCAAGGGATATAGAAAGTAAGTAATAATTTATTGTTTGGTTAATAAAAAACTTTACAATTTCCATCTAAAAAATGAAAAGCAGTAAGTAGCAGCATGATTCATGATTGAAAATCAAAAGACCATATCCTAAAACATTCATTCATTGTGTAGAAATAGTTAGTGCAGTAATCAGTCATTATTGTCACTTGCCATGAATTGGAAAATACTTTTAACCATTCTTTGTACAGACGAATTTCCTAGAGATTTACCGATACAGTCGTGTAAAGTGCCTAAAAAAGAGTTAAAAAGGGGATAAGGATCATGGAGAGTAGAAAAAGTCAATATTTGGGTCTCTGTTAGGGGCCAACAATACATTATTTGGTTGGGTTAAAAACAGCAGCTGTGATGTTATAGAGGTGAATGTGCAAACGTTCGGTTGGATTGAAGTGATACTGATGGGTGTTGTACTCTGGCATCTATCTTCTAGATGGAGGATAAAAGTGTATAAGTAATGTTCACTAGAAGGTTGGACTATAAGAGTCTTTTGATCGTAGTGATAGGGATTGCTGGTCACTTGATGCAAGAGCTTTTCCCCCTGCCCCTTCCATAAACCATACAAAGTGACACAACAACTGTATGGCACCACCTCCAAGGCATTCCTTCACTGTTTGTCTGCAGGTTCTTATCCCCCCGCTTAGGAAAATGGGCTTCAGCAGCTGCCACCATTCAACTTGAAGTACTCTGCAGATGCACAATAAGTGTAATACACTCTCATCAGCTTCCCCACATCAGCGGCATGTAGTGTGAGCCGGAGAGATCGTTTCCAGGGGGTAAGATGAAACAGGGATGATAGACTGGCCCATTCGCTAATGAAGGTATTCTTCTTTCTTTCTCCCCTTGAATCCCACTCCTAGATATGGTTACACAGTGGACCTAACGTAGCTGTGCACAATAAACCATCCATGAGACCTTTCTGTGAGAGCTGCCTTGTCTTCTAGTAGGGATAGTCTTTTGACAGACTTCTTTACTAGTTGTTTAAAACATTGATGGGTCACTGAGGCCGCCCAGAGCTGCTCGAGGCCCAAACGGTCAATTGAAGCTATCAGGTAACTCATAGTTGGGGATTCCTTCTTTAAGTGGATTTCATTCCAGTGATGGGAGTTCAGTGTTCCTCCTTCGGTATTTTTAATCTTATGCCAGCACTTGACATACGCTCCTTTGCGGGCAATTTCTTGGCTCTGCGTGCCGAATTCCAGCCTCATTTGGGCTAGCGAGGCGTACTTGGGTAGATTAAAAATCATCCTAGACACTCTAGAGACAGTTCTGTCTAATATGGCCATGTCACATCCACTCAGGAACTCGCTCCCATAAGTTATAGCTGATATGAGCTTTGCTTGCCAGACTTGTAGCAGTGGGTTAAGGCTTGGGCCGGCAGTTTTGTGTTTAATGGATTTTAAAGCTGCAGCAATTGCGTTGTCTCTTCTCTTGATGGTTCCCTTTTGTTTATTGAATGTGCCTTTGTTGTCTATTATCACTCCCAAGTACCTGTATTCTTCAACTACTTCTATTGTTCTATCGGCCAATTGCCAGCGATGATTAGAGGATGTCTGTTTGCGATATAATCTCATTACTTTCGTTTTTATCATAGTTGATGGTTAGACCGTTGGTTGCTGAGTATCTACTGGTTGTATCTAGTAGATGTTGAAGACCTGTGGGAGTTTGGCTAATCAGTACAAGGTCATCTGCGTACAGCAAGTTGGAAAGAGGGAGCCCTCCCTTCCTTTGCTTATGTGAATTACAAATGTCCAGTTTTGTCAATAGTTCAGCCATATGCAAGTTGAAGAGAATTGGGGCCAGTACACCTGTTTAAGCCCCATAGTTGTTGGAATTTTTCTGGACAGGAAGTTTCCTTCTCCTAGATTTACTTGCACCCATGTCTTGGTGTGTTGAAGTTTTAACTGATTTAAAAGAGCAGATGGTATATTATTTTCCTTAAGTTTGTGCCAAAGTTTGCCTGTCAATGTTATCGAAGGCTGATGAATAGTCGATAAAGCAAAAGAAGAGAGGTTATTTTGCTAATTTGGCACCATCTGCTAATAGGGACAGGGCAAGTATATTTGTTGTTGTTCCCATGCCTTTGCAAAAACCCATTTGTTTGATGGAGATAATTGATTTTTCTTTTGCCAGGCGGTGAGGTTATCCAGGAGACCAGCATAGTATTTGGCCTCCATGTCGATAAAAGTAAAAAGCCTGTAGCTTTTTGCTTATTCTTGTCCACTTTCTTATATATTGGGGATATAATAGACCCTCTCCAGGAGTGCAGGATATTATCTCCTCCTGAGATGTGTACGAACAGAGGTAGAAATGCAGGGCCCAGTACTCTGGAGCTTTTTTTAATAGCATCAATGGGATCCCGTTAGGGCTCAGTGCACCCTCCAGCTGGCCTTTGGCTATTCTGTCCTTAATCTGAAAGATGATTGTTTACTACTACTGGGACAGATAGATCGGAAAGGGCTGCCTCAGAGATGTTTCAGGAGCTCTGCTCCAGTGGTGAATTAAAATGAAGCAGCAAGTGTGAGGCCCAAGCTGCCTCTGTCAAGTGTGGGTTAACTTTCTGTATGTTTGGGTTGTTTAGACTGTTTATTGTTCGCCAGACTCTTGCGCTAATGTTCGATTTTGAATTGTGCAGTGGTCTAGCCCACAGATTTTTGTGTGACTTCCCTTTGGTCTACCAAATTTCTTTTTTGATTTTAATTATATTAGCTCCTTATGAATAATTGGGCCCTGTACAGTGTCATGAAGTCTGCATAGTGTTTTATTTATTGCTTTCTTGACTTTTTGAAGGTTGGGAATTTTGAAAAAATGGAAAAGTAGTTCTCTTGGTGGTCTGAAGAACCATTGGACATTAAAGCTGAACAAGCATTTGCTGTGTGCTTTTCTCCTAGTGTTTTGATTAATAAGTCCCAGCGCATTATCACATCTGTGTGGGTTTCTCCCCGATTTTCCCAAGCCAGCAGTTCTTTTGGATGGTTGGATGTGCATTTAAATCTCTTGAAGTTGTTGGTGTGTATGGATTCTGGATCCTCAACAGGCTGATCTAATGAGTGCCTTGATATTCTTATAGATGTTTCCTGTGTCAGATGGTCGCTTTGATCCTGAGACCCTACATGGAGGCCTGAATCTTGCTGAACAATGGTAAAGTTATGAAGGTGCAATCTATAAGTGTACTTGCGGCTGCACTGTGAAAAGTTGCCCCTGGGGGCTGATCGACTGGGAAACGCCCATTTAGTGCCACAAAGCTTAGATGTTCCAGATCCTTTAAAAAGTTCCTAGCAAGTGCTGATTGTTGCTTCCTGTTACTCTGTTCCTGGCACAGAATGTTCCAGGCTGCATGTTGGTCCTCCAGGAGCTCGTCCCTCTTCTGTGGCCGCAGTAGGAGCATGTTGAAGTCGCCTGTCAACAGTAAGTTGGACGTTGGTTCAGCACAGAGCATTCTGGGTATTTAACTCCTTTGCTTTTGTCATGCAAATTAATGTGGGTATTTAGGAGTAATATTTGATGTTTGAAGTTGCCATCCTGTATATTCACTCTGAGTGCTTTAATTACATTTGAAGAAGTTCTGATAGTGTCAACATCTTTGGTTGCGGAGATGGTCTTTATTGATAAATAAATTGTTAGACCTCCTTTCAGATGCCCAAATTTAGAGACTATTACTACTGGGGTATGGTGGGTTTTGAAACCAAGTAGGTGGAAGGGTTCTTCTAGCCATGTCTCTTGTAGTAGGATGAAGTCAAAGGCTTGCAAGTAGTCCAGAAGGTCTCTATTCAATGTTTTATTATCTAACCCATTCATATTCCAAGAGCAGATTTGTAGGTGGTGATCACCTGATGGTAGTTGTTTTATTTTGAATCAATTTCCTCCACTTTGCTGATATTTTGTTTTTGCTAGCCAAGTCCAATCTTCCGATCTAATTGCTCGGTGCTGGTCTTTTTGTTCTGTTTGTTGTGCTTCCGTGCTGCGGGTGCCTTTAAGCACAGATTGTGGTTGCATACCCGGTGATGAGGATAAGGGATTTGCTTGCTCTCTTTTGTTTGGTACCAGTGGGTCTGGGGAGGCAGGCTTTTGATGGAGGAGTATTTTAATTCCCCGTGCCCTTCGTTGAGGCTCTTCGTACAGAATCCTTCCCGCTGTTTCCTCTGTGGACCAAGTTGTCTTTGTTACTTCTCAACTAGAGAGATCCTTGATGTTTTTAAATTCTATTCTTTCGAGATCGTGTGTGCTTATACCTGCCAAGCTCCTGATTGCTTGAATTAATTGTAGGATGTTCCCTCTGTTGAAAATATCTTTGCATCCTTTAGACTTATATTCGGGTAGGAACAGGATAGAGCATTTTTTAAGTTGTGGCTAACTGGCGATTTAGAGTTTTGGCTAGATGGGTAAAGCCTCTTGAAGGTGGGGGTTGGAAAGGTCCATCTGAGCTCTGGAGTCACCCCTGGTGGTGGATATTGTTTTTCTTGAAGTGGGTGGCTCTGCATGTTTGTTCATGGTAAGAATAGCTGGAATTCTCTTACTCGCATTCTTCTCACTTTCTTCAGATGTTTTTATAGATGGCTCCAGTAAAACATCCACTACTCTTTCCAGTTTGGGGTCTGGACCAGATGAGATTGAGGTAGCCAAGCGGCTTGTTTTGTTTTCTTCTTCTGGAGAAGATCCTTCCATAATTATACTGGCAGCTTGAGTTTTTGTCCCAAATCTTACAATACCTGTTTGGAAGTAATCTAGGGCCAGATGTCGGAGCCCTAATACCGGTCAGAAACGGCCGATTTTGGCCGTTTCCGACTGGTATTAGGCTTTTCAGATGTAGGGGGCCTACCGAATCGGTAATTTTACCGAATCGGTAATTTTACCAATTCGGTAAATATACCGATTTGGTAAAATACCGAATTGGTATATTTACCAAATCGGTAAATCCATATGTAGCTGACACTCCTAAGAGTGCCACAGGCCCTTCACAGTTGGTATTTTACCACACAATCCTATTGTGTGGTAAAATACCGAATTCAGGTGTGCATGCACATCTGTGCATGCACACCTGTGCCATGTGACACACAGACATGCCCTTAGGGCATGTATGTGTGCCACATGTCACACAAGCCTGTACTTGGGGTGCTAGAGGGTGTCATAGTGACACCCCCTGCACCTTTGCAGGATTCGGTATTTACCAAATCGGTAAATACCGAATCGGTATTCCCATTGATTCCTATGGGCTTCAAGGCCCATAGGAATCAATGGACAATACCAATTCGGTATATACCGAATCAGTAAATACCGAATCTTACAGATTCGGTATTCCTAAATTCGGAATTACCTAAATCTGCCCCCTTCCCATTTACAAACTCTTAAATACCGATTCGGTAAAATTCAGTATTTAAGAGTCTGTAAATCGGAATTACCTACATCTAGCCCTAAATCAGTTCTTCTACTTTCTTCATTTTCTTCTCTGCTTGCAACTATGTTTTGGATCTTTATCTCTCACAGTGTGCCCAGGTTCCTGTAGAAAATCTATGCCCTGAATGAAAGAGAAGAAGTATTTTTTCCAAACAAATGGTGGATTCTATCCTGGCCTTTTGATTGATAGGATGGTGATAACCTGTGCAGACTGCATACCTTCTGATGCACTGGATAACAAGGTTGGCAGTGAGATCACAAGATCCTTCACTGCCAGATCTGTTTTTGTAAAGGAGGCAATCTATGCTGCATAAATAGCGCAAACTCTGGTTAAGGGCTTGAGCCTCTGTCCTTTTCCATCAAGGAGACTGTGGATTGTTCACATCTTCTACAGATGGAACAGGAGGTGAAGCTCCTAGCATATGTGTCATCAGACATTATAAGGTCTTCAGTAGTGCCCTCTGGTGCTTTCATCCTGGCTTGCCAAAAATTATGGATGCTGAATTGGAAGACAGATTAATCAGAGAAGTCTTCGCGCCTTCAGATACCCTTGGAAAGGAAGAAAACTTTTGATGACCAGGTGGACGTACACAAAAAACAAAACCCTCAGTAATAAGAGGGGAGGAACTAGAAGGATCAGGACACAATTTGTTCATGTGTTGGTAAGAGTACCTCTGTGTCATGTGTGCTATTTCAATGTGAACATATAATATAAATGTGAAGTAAGCCTTCACAAACCTACCAAGGTGTCATGCCTCATTGTTGGGTTTCCTCGCTCATCCAAAATAATTAAAATAGTGAGGGGACTTCCTTAAACACATTACGCACTTTTAAGCTCTCCCATGTATAGGAGAGAAAACAGAGATCACAGAGAAATTGATAAAAAAATCTCCTGGGAATCTTTAAAACTAATGTATTCTTTGTGTACCTGGGTGTCACCGGGGCAGGTAGGACAACAACACCAAAGATGCTGCCAACTGTTATTTTATTTGAAAACGAAATCAAATATACACAAATACAGGAGTGTAGCAGACGTCCTCTTCAGGCGGAAAAAGAGTCTCCTCCTTGACGTCTTGACTGGGGTGTGGATGGGCAGGATACTCCGGTGGGTAGGGGAGAGAAAACAAGATAGAGGAGCACTGTTAGGGCTTGGGTCATCCAAGTTATAAGTGGGGAGGGATGTGATGGGAAGCAACACCTGATTCTCTCAGAAAGTGTGGGAGGAGGTAGCAGTCACCAGGGGGAGTAGGGAAACACACTGGGCGTCCAGCTCGGATTCTTACCTTCACTCGCTCCCGGCTCCTGGTGTGGTTGTAAACATCCTTCCGGATCCCCGGAAGCAGGCACGCAGCTGTTCAAGCCACGTCCCTCCGGGAACGTGGCGGGGAGCTGCGCGAAGAGTTTGGCCTCCTGGCTCTTCCGATGCTGCTTCGCCGGGACCTTGGATGGTGGATTGTCCTCTCTCAGGATCCCTTTCATCCGCTGACGCTCTGCCGTCCCACCTCCAGGGGGCGGGGATTGTCCACTTGTCACCGGGATCCTAAAAGGGCCGGAGATGTGGGGAATCCTCGCTTCTGGACAGGTGTATCTCTGACTCAGGCAGCTGGAGAGGAAAGAAAGGGGCAGTTCCATCAGGAAAAACGGCACGGTCGGGGTCCGTGGGAGAAGGACCCTGACACACCGCTCCCCCAGAATTGTCCCAGTCAGGTATGATGGGGAACCGGGAGAGAAACTCAGAGGTGGCGTTGTAAGTCCCCTTACAATGATGAACCTCAAAGGTGAAGGGCTGGAGGGATAGAAACCAACACATCACGCATTGATTATTGCTCTTGTTTTTACTCATCCAGACCAAAGGGGCATGATCAGTATACAGTGTAAAGTGGCTTCCCCCCATGTAATATCTAAGTTTTTCGATGGCCCATTTGATTGCCAAACATTCCTTTTCTACAACGGGGTAGTTCTGTTCCCGGGGGGAGAGCTTCCGACTGGGCCGTTCTGCACCATCCTTAGAAATCTGTGAGAGAACCACCCCAAGACCTACTTCCAAAGCTTATGTCTGTAGGATAAAGGGGCAACTATAATCGGGGTACATCAGGAAAGGACTGCTGGTAACGGCCTCTTTTAGTTTTCGGAGGGCCTCTAATACAGTGGGGGGCGGATACTGTATGGCATTTTTAGGGGTGTCCTTTTTTAACATTTCAGTAAGGGGAGCAACTATCTCAGAGAACTGGGGTATGAACCTTCTATATTAGCCTAAAAGACAGAGGAAGGCCCTGACCTCTTTCTTGGTGGTGGGTAGGCGTGTCTAAGTGATGGCTTGGATTTTCTCTTCTTGAGGCTCTTTACTCTCGTTCCCTAACAGATAACTCAGATATTTTTCTTTCTGAAACTCCACCAGGGATTTTTTTGCGTTTACATGTAAGCTAGCTTTTTGTAGGTCTTTGAACACCTGGCTGCCGTAACTGAGGTGTTTTTCCCAACTGGGACTGAAAATGACAATGTCATCTAGGCACACTGATAAAAAGGCCTGATGGGGTTGTAGCACCTGATTGATTAGTCTCTGAAATGTTTCAGGAGCCCCATGCAGGACAAAAGGTAAGACTGTGAGCTCAAAAAGACCGTCGTGAGTGGAGAAGGCGGTCTTTTCCTGCACTGACGGTCGAAGGGGCACCTGCCAGTAGCCTTTCAGAAGGTCAAGAGTTGATATATAGCAGGCGTCTCCAAGTCGTTCAATAAGTACATCCACACTGGGAACGGGATAGGCATCTAATTTCAAAATGGCATTCACTTGGCGAAAATCAATACAAAAGCATACTGATCCGTCCGACTTGGGTACCATGACCACGTGGGAGGACCAGTCACTTTGGGATGGACGTATTACTCCCATTTGTAACTTGTTCCGGACTTCTTTGAACATAGCCTTTTTTCTAGTGGCTGGGATTCTGTATGGTTTTTGCTTGACTATTTTCCCAGGGGCGGTTTCTATGCGGTGTTCAGCTAGAGAGGTCCTGCCTGGGAGATCAGAAAGCAAAGGGGAGAAGGGCTCCAACGTATCTAGAAGTTCCTTCTGTTGCTTTGAGCTGAGGTCCATGTTGACAACCAGACTCCCTAGGGTGGAGATGTTCTCTAGGGTGGAGTAAGCTAAGGGACACGGAGGGGGGTCTTTCCATGTCTTAAGGAGGATGATGTGATATGTTAGAAACTGATTAGGACCCAATTGTATATGGTAACTAGTCTTACCGATGGTGGATACCACACTGTATGGCCCCTTCCATTAATTTTTGACTTTTGAGAGGGAAGAGGGGAGGAGTACAAGGACCCAATCGTTTACCTGCAGAACTCTCCATTTTATTCCCTTGTCATAAAGGAGTTTCTGATGCCATTGACTCTTTTCTAGGTTGGTATGGGCGAGATCCTGTAGCTTTCCGATGCATGTTTGAAGGTGGTGAGAGTAGTCAAGGAGATCGGAACTGTTATCGGTCTACTTCTCCCAGGTCTTCCTTGTCATTTCTAGCAGGGTCCATGGTTGCCTGCCATATAGCATCTCGAAAGGAAAACAACCCAGGCTGCTCTGGACCTGCCCTCGGATGACAAAGAGAGCAAGGTGAAGTAGGTGATCCCAGTTCGTTCCCTCCCCTGTCAGCATTTTATTTAGGGTCAGCTTTAGGGTCCCATTGTACCTTTTCACTTGTCCGTCAGTCTGGGGGTGGTAAACTGAGTTTTTAATATGTTTCACATTCAGGAGTTGGCATACCTGGGCCATGAGTCAGGAAACAAAAGGGGTTCCCTGATATGTAAGGATTTGTCGAGGGAATCTGACACGTGAGAAGTACACAATTTGTCAGCAAAGTTGGTTGTAGTTGGAGTCCTACGGGGAAAGGCGCCTGGAAATTGGGTAATGTTAGAAATGGGATTTCTGGTTGGCTAAGGCTTGCGCCAAAGCCAGGCAGAACCACCACTCTAGTTAGGGCAAGGGAGTTACACGCCAAGATAACCCCTGCGCACCCCCCTGGAAACGTGACACGAGCAGTAAGGCTTATCCCGGAGGCAATGTGTAAAGCGTTTCCGCAACACACACACAGCAGTAACACACTAGGCACACCACAAAAAGGAAATCCACACAAGGTTATATATAAAAAATAGCCTTTGTATTACCATAAACACATTAGATCATAATCACACAGATACACTGTGCCAACTGGCACTGGGCAGTATTTACAGGGGATTATTTACACAGGACAGGGCCACGTGGGCCACTGTCAGAATCAGCACTTAGTAGAAATAGCAAATAGAACAACTGTAGCACAAAATAACAATTGTAGAACACAACCAGTAACCACTGGTAAAGGGTAGGAACACACTACGCAATACTAATGACCATAGGCATAGATCACGCAGGGACACATAAACTCACTAGTATAAACTGTACTAGGAAAAACAACCTCCTAAGCATGAAAACACATTTTAGAGGTATCACAGGCATAAATGCATTGCACATTACGCATAAATCACATTAGGCCTAACCAGTATAAATACTGTAGGCCATCACCTTGTGCCAAAATCACATATGATACTGACCCCAGGCCAACTGGCCTTCACAGGGGCTCAAGTGCCCGATGTCCAGAATGTCTGGGATGGCTGCGCATGCAGCGAAAGCTGAATGCGCAAGAGTTTAGGGTCTAAATGTGGCAGCTGCCCACTACTTGCTGGGCAGCTGGGTAGGCAGAGATGGGGCAAAGGAGTGGGTCTCACTCCTAAATTAAAAACATGTCCCCTAAAATTGAGAAGAACCTAAACGGTGCAGCTGCCCACTACTTGCTGGGCAGCTGGGAGGTAGAATCGCGGCAGGGGCTCTCACTGGCCCTTAGGACAGAGATGCGCCAAACATTGGAGCTGCCTGCGCTCTTACAGGGCAGCTAATGTCAGGGAAAAGTGGGCCCTGGCACGCCTGCGCCCTCTGGGCCTTTCTGGGGCTCTTGAAACAATATTACCCCAGTTGGAGCCACCACAGCTCCAAAGTAATTATGCCCCAGGCTTTGGAGCCACCAAGGCTCTAGAAATCAACATGCCCCTATCACTGAGGCATCCCACGGGAAGAACACGGGCCTCTCTGGCCCCTTTTAAATATTTCTGGCCACGTTGGAGCAGTCAAGAAAATGGCCCCCAAGTCCCCCTGGGACTTCTAACAACAATGTTGCCCCCAAAACGGACTATGTCGAGCTCCACTCACCAGACTGTTGTGGGGACTCCGCCCCCGGCGCTGCTCCTGGGGCATGTTCTGCTCATGGAAGCCCTTCTCACCGGGGCTTCTGTGGCGGCTGGAGGCGGTATGCGGGGCTCCCCTCACCACCTGGGAGTCCCGCGTTGCTTCCTTCTCAGGGTTGCCTGTGTCTTCTCTGGGATGCGACTTCTGGCCCGGATTCCCTCTCTCCGTCCCAGCGACTGTGGAGGCGGGACTTCCTGCTTCCTCTTCAAGGGGAACTGCCGTGAGAGTCCCGTTTGCTAGGCAACCCCCTGGCCAGTCAGCAACGCGGATCCTCCTAGCTCCCGGACCCAGCCTCGGGCAGGCTGTTTCAAGGAGCGATGGGTGCCACCACTCTAAGGGAGCGCTCCTGGCAATGGGGGCCAGTGGGGAAGAAATACCGGCCCTCAAGGTACAATTTTGATCTCAGGCCGACGGCGGTGATATCTTTGTGTGGGCACAATACTGGGTAGGCTCCCATGGTTAAGCACGAAGTTCTGGTGGGGTGGGCACCCGCTAGGGATAGTTAACGCACAAAGTCCTTGGCAGGGTGGGCACCTGCTAGGGATATAAAAATATGGCAAGTAGGCGGGGTAGGCTCCCGCATCGAGAATAGAGAGGTAGGGGGAGCTTCACAGTACAGCTCATCACTGCAGGCCCCACTACTGTCCTCCTGAGAGGCAGAAACATGGTGCTTCAAAACACCAAGGTCTAGCGCTTTCTCAGAGGGAAAAATAAAGTGCTCCCAGGTGCTACAAGGCAAAATCCAGGGAAAGTCTTTAGGAAGAAAGGGGGGGCAAAGGCTGGGCCCAGGGGCCAGCTCACAGGGCCCTCCTACAGGGAGGCAGTCCCCTGTGGCGATTCCTCCTGGCGACCAGCAGCAGCAGCAGGCCCCCCTCAAGTCAGGAACAGAGAACATTTTACATGGGGTCACAGCCCCTTTTTATACATACATTTCCTTTATCTGGAGGGTGCAGGGTAGGGCATAAACCATACGCAGCTGGTTCTGGAGCACTTTGTTGTGCTCAGCCCCTCTCCCCATTCACAGGACAGGCTAGGGACATCAGTCGCACTACAGGGGGCGGAGCCAGCATTGTGTAGGGATGGCCCAGCCCTATTCAGGTCCCAGGTGTACTCCTCCCTTCCATCAACATGCAGATCTCTCCATTCACCACCGGGGAAGACCCATCCTGACTCCTGGAGCGATGCACACCAGCCAGCTCCAGCCAATCACAAGCCAGACAGTCAATTCATATTTACTACACAGACATGCCAACTTCTAGAAGTGGCACTTCCACACCAGACACATTAAATCTGCGCACATCGTCGCGCAGCATTTAATCTCACGAGTTCGCGAATACCAAACTCGCCTCTGCACTCCCCACACATCAGGAACTACCATGGACACACACATTCCCCATGCATTCCTATGGGAGGGCAGGCCAATCTCACCACATGCACTCAGACTGCGCACGCACTTTACACTAGGACACAGTGTTAAAGTGCGCAGAGGCCAAAAACAACTAACACCAAGTCACATTAAAAAGCAAAAAGTTTAGGGGTGACCCTGCTAAAAAGGGCCAAGTCCAACACAACCCCCTTCCAGCCAAAATGCAGGGCAGACCGATCACCACTGTGATGGGCTTCCCTGCTTTGGGCGATAGAACATGGACGTGGTCCCGCAACCGCAGGGACACCCTCCTGTTCTATGCCACGGTGAACCCATGGGGTTCCTTCTGAAAAAACTGCCCGGAACAACTGGGCTACCCAACTAGTACTCCCAAGCTATCCTCGGCCCGGACCAGGCCCTAGGCCAATCATGTGCCACTGGTCCTTGCCTATTCACAGAGTGGGGGTAGTAACCCCTTGCATATAGTAGCCATTTTCCACTCTTCCTCTCCTCAGGGCTGTTCTAGACTGCCACTGATCCTCCAGCCTAGGGTCTGCACCCTCAGGCGGACCAGAAGTCACTGGTGAGGCTCTCCTCCCCATACCTCTCCTTCTAGGGTTCCATCCTCTCCTCCTTTGAGAGGTACCCATAGAACACCACTCTCCCAACCTGGGGTTTAACCCCTCAGGTTGCACCGGGGTCAGAGATGAGGACTCCCACCCTCTGCACCCCCTTCTGGAATTCTTCACCCTCCCAACTGGAGCGGTACCCCTTGAAGATGAACCAGTCAGGACACTGGTTACAGACGTCCTTCCCTCCAGGTCAGGCAGATCCTGAACCTGGCCCCCCAACCTTGGGTCTAAAACCTTTGACGGAATACTTGCCTGGCACTCCAGGACTTCTGGGGACTCACACACTATCCCCCTGAGGCTAACACGTGACTCATATGTTGTGTGACCGTCTGTCTGGCACAGATCTCCCATCCCCTGTCCACTTGACAGTGCACAAAGATCCCCCAGAACAGAAGTGGTATCACCATGGTCACTCCACGGGAATTTAGCCCAACTGGCTACTCCCTGACCCACTGGTTCTTCCACTGGGGAACACATTCCCCATTCACTCCTCACTTTGGACTTCTGTGCCCTCCCAACGGGAGAGGCACTGCCAGACACTAGAACCACAGGAGCTCTGTTTACAGACGCTCAAGGTCCTCTAGACACTAGGAGATCCTCCTCAAATGGACTAACAGAACAGCCTAGGCCCCCAACCTGGTGTTCCCTGAAGAAACCATCCAGGTTCTGAGACTGGCTTTCGGGCACCTGGGCACACGCAGTCCCACACTCACTCCTACTCCACTGAGACAGGGACGTGAGCTTCTACACCCCTCTCGCTATCCTGGGACCTAGCTGGGCTACTCTGAACCTCTTCCACCACTCTGGACTGGAAGATACCTGAACCACTACTTTTAGAATCACTCACCAATGCCTCTTCAGAACCTCTGGCACTTTCCCAGCGGTCTGCTTAATGTATAAATACCCCTAGATCTGAAAATCCACCCTCCAACAGGTGTTGGCGCAACCCTGGCAAACAACAACTGAGCAGGTGCTCTCTGATACCCCAGATCGAACAGGTCGTCGAAATTAGGTTCCGTCTAAATCTCTAACCACTCAGCCAGTGCCTTATGACATTTATCCACAAACCTCTCCCAAGACTGGCGAGGCAGTTTCCTACTACCCCTGAACTTCAACCTGTACTCCTCCTCTCGGGAACAAGGTACCATACATTGGGAACTGGGAATAGGACTTTCTGCACTGGGCTTTATATCGCTGCTTCCACTGGACTCCACCCTCACTGGGGAATCCAGAAAACTACCACTGTGCTCAGGGTATAATCTACTCTCCAGAGCTAATTTCTCTCTGGTGAAGGCCCTCTCAGCCTCCTCCATCCTCTCCTGCGCTAAGACCCTCTCAGTCTCTAGGTTTTGCTTTTCAAAGCCCAACGCCTTAATACTCAACTCCTGAGCCCATAATGCCTTTTTCTCCTCGAAGGCTAACTTCCTATTCTCAAACTCCAATTTCTGAGCTTCCATATATTCATAGCTCTCCTTCTGGAGTTTCTCTAATGCCAGCTGATGCTCCCTTTCTTCCCTCCTACCCACCCACTCCTCTGGGGACAGGGAAAGGGATGGGGTGCTGCCCCCGACACTGGACCCAGCAAGGGACTCCCTATCTATGGGGTCTTCACTATCTACTGGTGTCCGTGCACTTTCATCTTCTTCTTCCTCTTCAGACTCTTCAGGGCTCCCCTCAGACCCATCACCCTCATGGCGTGTGGCCTGGGCCCTCTCCGCCTCACTGCGCTCACGTTCCCATTCATACTTCTGCCACTGGATTAGGTTATCCCTAAGCTTGGACTGGGTGTCTGACCCATTTACTGCTATGTCTCTTTCTTCACAGAACTCTACCAACTCATACACACTGTATCTAAACAGACCACAGAAATTAAAAGCAGACTTCATTTTGGCAGGACGCTCAGGGACAAGGGCAACACAGGGGACCTAACTGTCTGAGCTGAAGCAAGTGTACACAATCTAAAAATGACACTCTTAGGAGAAACAATAAAACTCAAAAACAATAATCCGAAAACACGTGATTATCTAAATGCAGAGTTTGTAGTGCAACCAGTTGTCACTGTGGATTGCGCAAACACAAGTCCAGATCCCTTCCGCTTCCCTTCCAGTGTTAGAAATTGGATTTCTGGTTGGCTAAGGCGTGCGCCAAAGCCAGGCAGAAACAACCACTCTAGTTAGGGCAAGGGAGTTACACACCAAGATAACCCCTGCTCACCCCCTTGGCAACGTGACACGAGCAGTAAGGCTTATCCCGTAGGCAATGTGTAAAGCGTTTGCACAACACACACACAGCAGCAACACACTAGGCACACTACATAAAGGAAATTCACACAATGTTATATATAACAAATAGCCTTTGTGTAACCATAAACACATTAGATCATATTCACACAGATACACAGTGCCAACTGGCACTGGGCAGTATTTACAGGGGATTATTTACACGGCCATGTGGGCCACTGTCAAAACCAGCACTTAATAGAAATAGCACTTAGAACAACTGTAGCACAAAATAACAATTGTAGAAATCAACCAGTAACCACTGGTAAAGGGTAGGAACACACTACGCAATACTAATGACCATAGGCAGAGATCACGCAGGGACACATAAACTCACTAGTTTAAACTGTACTAGTAAAACAACCTCCTAAGCATGAAAACACATTTTAGAGGTATCACAGGCATAAATGCATTGCACATTACGCATAAATCACATTAGGCCTAACCAGTATAAATACAGTAGGCCATCACCTTGTGCCAAAATCACATATGATACTGACTTCAGGCCAACTTGCCTTCACGGGGGCTCAAATGCCCGATGTCCAGAATGTCTGGGCTGGCTGCGCATGCAGTGAAAGCTGAATGCGCAAGAGTTTAGGGTCTAAATGTGGCAGCTGCCCACTACTTGCTGGGCAGCTGGGTAGGCAGAGATGGGGCAAAGGAGTGCGTCTCACTCCTAAATTAAAAACATGTCCCCTAAAATGAAGAAGAACCTAAACGGTGCAGCTGCCCACTACTTCCTGGGCAGCTGGGAGGTAGAATTGCGGCAGGGGCCCTCACCGGCCCTTAGGACAAAAATGCGCCAAACATTGGAGCTGCCTGCGCTCTTGCAGGGCAGCTAAGGTCAAGGAAAAGCAGGCCCTAGGCACGCCTGTGCCCTCTGGGCCTTTCTGGGGCTCTTGAAACAATATTACCCCAGTTGGAGCCACCCCGGCTCCAAAGTAATTATGCCCCAGGCGTTGGAGCCACCAAGGCTCTAGAAATCAACATTCCCCCTATCACTGAGGCATCCCACGGGAAGAACATGGGCCTCTCTGGCCCCTTTTAAATATTCCTGGCCACGTTGGAGCAGTCAATAAAATGGCCCCCAAGTCCCCCTGGGACTTCTAACAACAATGTTGCCCCCAAAACGGACTATGTCGAGCTCCACTCACCAGACTGTTGTGGGGACTCCGCCCCCGGCGCTGCTCCTGGGGCATGTGCTGCTCATGGAAGCCCTCCTCACCAGGGTTTCTCTGGCAGCTGGAGGCGGTATGCGGGGCTCTCCTCACCACCTGGGAGCCCCGCTTAGATTCCTGCTCAGGGCTGCCTGTCTCCTCTTGGGGATGCGACTTCTGGCCCGGATTTCCTCTCTTCCGTCCCGGCGACTGCGGAGGCAGGACTTCCTGCTTCTTCTTCATGGGGATCATCTGCGAGAGTCCCGGTTGCTAGGCAACCCCCAAGCCAGTCGGCAACGCGGATCCTCCTAGCTCCCAGACCCAGCCTCGGTCAGGCTGTTTCAAGGAGCGATGGGCGCCACCACTCTAATGCAGCACTCCTGGCAATGGGGGCCAGTGGGGAAGAAATACCGGCCCTCGGGTACCATTTTGAACTCGGGCCGATGGCAGTGATATCTTTGTGTGGGCGCAATACGGGGTAGGCTCCCGTGGTTAAGCACGAAGTCCTTGGCGGGGTGGGCACCCACTAGGGATAGTTAACAGCGCAAAGTCCCAGGCTGGGTAGGCCACCCGCTAGGGATATAAAAAAACGGCAAGTAGGCGGGTTAGGCTCCCGCCTCGAGAATACAGAGGTAGAGGGAGCTCCACAATACAGCTCCTCACTGGAGGACCCCCTACCATCCTCCTCGGAGGCAGAAACACGGTGCTTCAAAACACCAAGGTCTAGCGCTTTCTCAGAGGGAAAAATAAAGTGCTCCTAGGCACTACAAGGCAAAGTCCAGGGAAAGTCTTTAGGAAGAAAGGGGGGGGGCAAAGGCTGGGCCCAAGGGCCAGCTCACAGGGCCCTCCAGCAGGGAGGCAGTCCCCAGGGGCAATTCCTCCTGTTGCCCAGCAGCAGCAGCAGGCCCCCCTCAAGTCAGGAACAGAGAACATTTTACATGTGGTCACAGCCCCTTTTTATACATACATTTCCTTTGTTTGGGGGGTGCAGGGTAGGGGGAACACCAGACGCAGCTGGTTCTGGAGATTTTTGTTGTGCTCAGACCCTCTCTCCATTCACAGGACAGGCTAAGGACTTCAGTCGCACCACAGGGGGCGGAGCCAGTATTGTGTAGGGAAGGCCCAGCCCTATTCAGGTCCAAGGTGTACTCCTCCCTCCCATCAACATCATATCTCTCCATTCACCACCGGGGCACAACCATCCTGACTCCTTGAGCCAGGCACACCAGCCAGCTCCAGTCAATCACAAGCCAGATAGTAAATTTAATTATACTACACAGACATTCCAACTTCTAGAAGTGGCACTTCCACACCAGACACATTAAATCTGCGCACACCGTCGCGCAGCATTTAATCTCACGAGTTCGCACATACCAAACTCGCCCCTGCACTCCCCACACATCAGGAACTACCATGGACACACACATTCCCCATGCATTCCTATGGGAGGGCAGGCCAATATCACCACACGCACTCAGACTGCGCACACACTGTACACTGGGACACAATGTTAAAGTGCGTAGAGGCCAAAAACAACTAACACCAAGTCACATTAAAAAGCAAAAAGTTTAGAGCTGAACCTGCCAAAAAGGGCCAAGTCCAACAGGTACATAGTCCTCTAGGACTAAAATATGTTGGAACCCTTTTGTAGACTTCGGTAAGGGACCAATGAGATCCATTCCCACCCTGTCAAAGGGTCGGCCGATGATAGGCAATTGTATGCAGGTCTGTTAATGCAGAGATGCCTGTATGTGCTACGGGCGGTGAATCAGGATTCGAAAGAAGAGGGTGGACATTGGAGAAGTGTGGCTCACCGGTTAGAGGAGGCAGTCCCTGATGCAGAGGTCAGTCCCGGGACCAGGGTTCAATCCCCAACGCGGCAGGGCCTTGAGCTAAAAAAAATGTCCACAGACTCGATAATTCTTGCCTCGGTGCCTACTTGAATCGTGGGTTCATACTCTGCAACTCTGGGCAATAGCTTGCTTAATCTCCACTACGGCCCCACCGCGATGGGATGCCTGGTCTTCACCTTGGGGAGGCCCAGTAGGGTAATCTCGCAGGGAAAGGCCAGAACGGGTTCCCAAAGCAAGCGCCTTGAGACCTTACCGTGAAAGGCGCTATATAAGAACGTATGATTTATTTATTTATTTTTACATCTTGCCTAGAAAGCGCAAAATGGAGGTATTGGGGTCAAGGTGTCACACAGATGAAACCTGGTATTCAGTTGTATAGTTGGATCAGGTCTGGAGGGTGGCCTCATGGATCCAGTATCAAGCCTCACATCCATACGTATTATGGGGTCGCATACTAGCCAAAAGGTAATCAATCCTAATGTAGGGTAGGGAACACAGTGGGCCTATATTTTTGCAAACAGTTAATCTTCTCCCTGAGTGAGCCCTCTTCTTTTGAATTCACCGCCCGTAGCACATACAGGAATCTCTGCATTAACAGACCCGCATACAATTGCCAAGTTGTCTAGCCTACAGATTTCACAACCAGTTCGGTTTCACCACTGGTCTCTCCAAGATGGTGCCTGTGTTTTTGATCCTTGATACCGTTCCAAGATGGCTCCCATTTTCGTCCACCTTCCTGAGCTTACAACGCTCTAGTGTTCTGCTCAGTCAGCCACCGCTCCATGGTACAGGTGCTAGTAATTATCCAATTGACTCTAGTATATAACCGCATGTTCCTCTCCTTCCACTCACATCACGGAAGCCGCGGAAGAAGGAGGATGTGAGGACTGCTCGTGAACTAGTAAGTACAGCATAGCCGCTTTAGGGAGCCTTATGCCTAGACTTTCAACACCTGCTACCATGACTTTACTCTAAACCATGGCATGCCCCACTTTTACTTTACCAACAGATGGAAGTTCCATGTACCCCTCTTTCAGACCTGCTCATGGGGCACTGACTCCTATTAATTCCAGTATGTATTCAGTCCTCAGTCTTTTAATTTTACAGCTCACCAGGGTCTTGTACAGAACTTCACAACATAGAGAGTGTGTTTTATGTTAAGTGTTGGTTTTGTCTTGTAGTGTTTTTCCTTTCACCTACAGGTCACAGCACCTAAGTATCTTACCGGCAAATCGCAAAGTCACCTTATATGTCACCATCTTTCCTTCCACAGGTGATATATGAACGCGCATTGGGACGCGCAGTAAATACTTACGTGCTCTATCTTTATCTTTGCACACCTGCGTCTCAGAATTACTGACAGAACTATAACTGTTCAATATTGAATGCCATTTTGCAGTTGTATTATAATCTATTTTCTATTCACTTGTATATACACATAGCACACATTGTTGCCAACCTTAGTGAGTGACAGAGGGATCTGACCCCGTCCTGACAAAGAGGCCATCAGCCTCAAAACATGTTGACAACACCAGGAGAACTAGCCCATTGTTAAGCTAGATTGTCTCCGCCACACTATTTTTAATGATACCAGCCTATGACTAATAAAGAATGTTTTGCTTTCATAAGGCCAGGTATTCTTTTAAATCTCACTTTTCCATATCACTCCTGACCCTACTCACACTCGCTCAATACACTTCACATAGCACTTACAATATTTAAGTGCTCCAGCATAGTCGCTAGTCGTAGCACGCCCCATCCCGTAGCGGGGCGGGAAGACCCCGATGATGAAGCATGATACCAAGGGCCCTTTTGTTGTGTGAGGGGTATTTTAACAAATACTGTGTATGCCTGATATACTCTGGCTCACAGGAAACCTTCTAGAGGTGGACCTTGTTGTTTATTTATACCATTAACTGGAGGAGGGTGCGCCCACCTGAGTGCTTTCTAGCACTACCTCTTCACTCCCCCTTTTGATTCTTTGTTTACTCTTTAGACAGCGTACAGCTGTGGGAGTCCTGAAAGCCAGAATTTCTGGCCAAAAGGTAGACGATTTATTCTTATTTTGTCTCCTTTCTACCACTTGTTTTCTCGATTTTGAGGAACAAGCACGTTTCAATCACAAACACTACACATAGAGACACACACATAGCACACACTCTAAATATAAGATGGAAGAAGCAGGAGGTCTGAGTTTCGACGATGAGGAGTTTGGCAGAATCCTAGCAACTCTCAACCCACTTGAAGGTTTAAGCAACACCAACCCTAGCCCGACCGGGGGGGATTGGGATGAATTAGCAGCCCTGAGAAGGACACAGATAAAAACAGCTCTACATGATCTTCTAATGACCGAATACCTCAAGGCCAAAGCAGCACCACTAGGCTTAATAGTCAAAAATGAACCTTTCATTTTCACCCACGACGCCACATTTAAAAAAGACTGGTCACTAATCAGCATTGTACCAGGGACTGGTTGGTTCTTATTATCAAGACAGCAACCCGGCTGACTCAAGAACTCAAGCTGGACATACAAAAACTAGAGGTCCAAATTTAAAGCTACCAGGCCCCAGCAGTACTGAAAAAAAGGTTAGAAGAACTGAATCAGGAAATTATAGATTTTGAATTAACACTGAAAAAAAGCAAATTCAAGAAACTGAAGTAAGATACTGATGTGTTCAGTCATGAACGTGTGTATCCATACATAAAAGATGATTATGTATCAAGGCATAGTTATAGTGACCAAAGTACAGACACTGATCCCTCTGATACCAGTTCCAATGGGTCGGGATCTAGCAGGAACAGCAATCACAGAAACAGGAGAGGCAGAGCTCATTTTCAGGGACCGCATAGACCAGGGGCTAGAGGGTGGGCACCCTACCAACCCCCACCTGGGTACATGCAATACCCACCGGTACCACCTTACATGGACAATCCATTCCCACAATGGAACCAGCCACCACCCCCGAATTATGGTTACTATGGCCCACTGCCTTTTTTAGGGCAGCGCCACGGCCCACGAAGAGGCAGGAATCGGAAGGGAACCCAGGTCCACTGGAACCAGAATCCAGAAGCACCTCCACGTGTATCAACACGCAGTATGACAGCTTCAACCAGCCGGGACACCTGGTAGTGAACCTATCAGACCTTCTACTTACTGATTCCCAACGCAAAGTTCTAGAGAAAGGGTTAGGGTTCGTCCCAACGAACAGAATGGACAAATATAAGATTTGTCTGGAAATGAAACAATTTATGCGAAAACTTAAACTGCAAGCCTTCTTCAAGAACTCTAATGAGAATGTGGTCAACAACAATGACCCATCAGATACAGGCCTGAGGAATAAGTCCACTTTCACTCCTCTAGACTCTACCATACCAGTTGAGTTATTGGCTTTCGAGAAAGCAGTAATGGAGGAGCTAGAAAATCTCCCTACCACTGACAAGGCGACATTTCAGAACACCTCACAAAAAGAAAGGGAGCCCTACATGAGCTAGCCAACAACTCAGAGATTATCATAAAACCGGCTGGTAAAGGCAGCGCAATTGTCATTCAGACCAAGCGGAATTATGATAGAGAATGCCGCAAACTATTAAATGACAGACGGAATTACGAGTTACTAAGAGAGGATCCAACTGAGGATATCCGTATCCGTATTCTAATGATGGTTGAAGAGGCACTGCCCATGATTGGGTATCCAAAAAAGAAACTGACTTCCTCATTCAGAGCAACCCCATAACACAGTAGTTCCCAAACTTTTTTGACCCGTGGCTCCCTTGCCCTAATTGGCAGTTGGCCGTGGCTCCCCACCATTTTTTTCCCCGCGCACCAGGGTGCCGCGGCGCACCCTTTGGGAACCACTGGTCTACATGAAGAATCAAGCCTAGACGTGATGAAGGATTCAGAGAGTAGCCATCACTATCATAAAACTTTACTTGCAATCACAAAGATCTTATAAAGTACATCTCAATGCATACAACACCATCATAGAGTAGCTTAAAGCACTCCCACTAAAAGTAACCAGGCTAGAGAAAGGCTCAAGGAGCTCTGTGGCGTTACAAGAAGTTTACGTGAGGTGGGCTCTGATCATGGGCGTCCGCAGAAATGTTTCCGGGGGGGCACATGTTTAAATTCATCACCATCCTCCTACCAACCTTCTCCCCTCTGCCTTGCACCCTTCTCGCCCTCTGCCATGCACCCTTCTCCCCTCTGCCTTGCACCCTTCTCCCCTCTGTGTTGCACCCTTCTCCTCTCTGCCTTGCACCCTTCTCCTCTCTGCCTTTCACCCTTTTCCTCTCTGCCTTTCACCCTTCTCCTCTCTACCATGCACCCTTCTCCTCTCTGTCTTGCACCCTTCTCCCCACCGCCTTGCACCCTTCTCCTCTCTGCATTGCACCCTTCTCCTCTCTACCATGCACCCTTCTCCTCTCTGCCTTGCACCCTTCTCCCCTCCACCTTGCACCCTTCTCCCCTCCGCCTTGTACCCTTCTCCTCTCTACCATGCACCCTTCTCCTCTCTGTCTTGCACCCTTCTCCCCTCCGCCTTGCACCCTTCTCCCCTCTGCCTTGCACCCTTCTCCTCTCTGCCTTGCACCCTTCTCCTCTCTGCCTTTCACCCTTCTCCTCTCTACCTTGCACCCTTCTCCCCTCTGCCTTGCACCCTTCTCCCCTCCGCCTTGCACCCTTCTCCCCTCCGCCTTGCACCCTTCTCCTCTCTGCCTTGCACCCTTCTCTTCTCTGCCTTTCACCCTTCTCTCTACCATGCACCCTTCTCCTCTGTCTTGCACCCTTCTCCCCTCCGCCTTGCACCCTTCTCCCCTACGCCTTGCACCCTTCTCCCCTCTTCTCCCCTCCGCCTTGCACCCTTCTCCGCTCCGCCTTGCACCCTTCCCCTCTCTGCCTTACACCCTTCTCCCCTCCGCCTTGCACCCTTTTCCTCTCTGCCTTGCACCCTTTTCCTCTCTGCCTTGCACCCTTCTCCTCTCTGCCTTGCACCCTTCTCCTCTCTGCCTTGCACCCTTCTCCTTTCAGCCTTGCTTCCTTCTCTCCTCCGCCTTGCACCCTTCTCCCCTCCACCTTGCACCCTTCTCCTCTCTGCCTTGCACCCTTCTCCTCTCTGCCTTTCACCCTTCTCTCTACCATGCACCCTTCTCCTCTGTCTTGCACCCTTCTCCCCTCCGCCTTGCACCCTTCTCCTCTACGCCTTGCACCCTTCTCCCCTCTTCTCCCCTCTTCTCCCCTTCGCCTTGCACCCTTCTCCTCTCTGCCTTGCACCCTTCTCCTCTCAGCCTTGCTCCCTTCTCTCCTCCGCCTTGCACCCTTCTCCTCTCTGCCTTGCACCCTTCTCCTCCCTGCCTTGCACCCTTCTCCTCTCTGCCTTGCACCCTTCTCCTTTCTGCCTTTTACCCTTCTCCTCTCTACCTTGCACCCTTCTCCCCTCTGCCTTGCACCCTTCTCCCCTCTGCCTTTCACCCTTCTCTCTACCATGCACCCTTCTCCTCTGTCTTGCACCCTTCTCCCCTCCGCCTTGCACCCTTCTCCCCTACCCCTTGCACCCTTCTCCCCTCTTCTCCCCTCCGCCTTGCACCCTACTCCGCTCCGCCTTGCACCCTTCGCCTCTCTGCCTTGCACCCTTCTCCCCTCTGCCTTGCACCCTTCTCCTCTCTGCCTTGCACCCTTCTCCTCTCTGCCTTGCACCCTTCTCCTCTCTGCCTTGCACCCTTCTCCTCTCAGCCTTGCTCCCTTCTCTCCTCCGCCTTGCACCCTACTCCGCTCCGCCTTGCACCCTTCTCCTCTCTGCCTTGCACCCTTCTCCTCTCTGCCTTTCACCCTTCTCCTCTCCACCATGCACCCTTCTCCTCTCTGTCTTGCACCCTTCTCCCCTCCGCCTTGCACCCTTCTCCCCTCCGCCTTGCACCCTTCTCCCCTCTTCTCCCCTCCGCCTTGCACCCTTCTCCGCTCCGCCTTGCACCCTTCTCCTCTCTGCCTTGCACCCTTCTCCCCTCCGCCTTGCACCCTTCTCCCCTCCGCCTTGCACCCTTCTCCTCTCTGCCTTGCACCCTTCTCCTCTCTGCCTTGCACCCTTCTCCCCTCTGCCTTGCTCCCTTCTCCCTCCGCCTTACACCCTTCTCCCCTCCGCCTTGCACCCTTCTCCTCTCTGCCTTGCACCCTTCTCCCCTCTGCCTTTCACCCTTCACCTCTCTACCATGCACCCTTCTCCTCTCTGTCTTGCACCCTTCTCCCCTCTGCCTTGCACCCTTCTCGGCCACCCCCTTTCACCCTTCCCACCCAATGGAGGGGTCTGCCACCTGGAACAATGACACCATTTCAAAAGCATGATGGACTCCCTGTGCCTAAAAATGAATGTGTCCGTCTGTAACGCAACAGGCGCTAATGTAAAGCGCTCTGATGCCTTCCAGTTGAGTTTGCGCTATATAACACTGCAAAAAAATACTTGGTAGGGGCACTTATGCTGCTTTTGGGGAGCACTAATCAGATGACTTAGTAAAATTACAAAGAGCACGGCGCAAGAGGCTTTTCACATCAGCATAAATTCGTAAACAGCCTCTGACCCCGCACCCACCCACCCAACGCTCTCCACCAGGCCCCTGACCCCGCACCCACCCACCTAACACTCTCCACCAGGCCTCTGACCCTGCCTGCTTCTACGTGGGATAAAGGCGATCCTATGGACTCCCCAGACATCCCCTTGTGGAAAACCAACATTAACGGCTAAATTAAAACAAAAATGAACATGAAGTAACAATTTATTCTTAACAAAATGCTCTCTTGCAGACTCTGTGAACATGGGAAAATGTGTAGTCCCTACTTTTGAGATGTCTTTTCACTACATGCATTCCCCCACTGAGGCAGTAAAAATAAAATAAAAAGTGTGAAATATCGAATAGGCAGAGTGGGGACACATGGGATACCGGAATCAGTCAACAAAACAACAAACCCTCAAACCCTCCTTAACCAGTTCCAAAGGAACGTAAATGCGCTTTTGAAGACCTGTGAAAAACGTATGTGTTAAGACGCCAGAAACAGCAGCTCGAGCTGCAGCAGCCCAGGCTCAGACACAGGCCAGAGGACGGAGGAGAGATGAGAGAGGCAGGGCTGTTAAATTCCTTTTAGCCCCTACAAGCGTGCAGCCTGATCACAGGTATCAGGAGGCAGGTACAGGGTCATCATTATGCATAGCGCTTTCGCGCGCTAATGGCCCTGTTAATCACAGAGGAGAATTGTATTTCCACCAGCCAGCTATCGGACTCCGACCGCCACTAAACCTTGGTGCTTCCCAGGGCTGTCCAGCCACAGCCCCACTCACAAACCTCTCCGCCCTCCCCAGACTACGGGGCAATGTCTGGCATGTGTGAGGCTTTCTCCGTCAATCACTCATTGAATCCACAACCTGCGCCGCGGCGCCCCTGGCTTCTCATCATGGCGCACCGGGGTGCCGCGGCGCACACTTTGGGAACCACTGCCATAACACCTTATTTTTATACCATACCCAAAATCCACAAGGAGGCACCCTACCCACCAGGGCGCCCAATAGTATCCGGTATCGGCTCCATATTGGAACCACTCTCTAAATTTGCGTATGCATTTTTGAGACCGATAGTCCAACACACCGACACCTACCTTAAAGACATGAAGGCAGTACTACAATTGATTGAGGAAATACCTTTCGACCCTGAGCATGACCTATTGCTCGGGTTGGACGTGGAAAGCTTCTACACGAGTCTTCCCCATCGTGAAACCCTCAAGATAATCGAAGAGTTACTTTTCTCAACACCATGGAAATACCAGACCCCGAGACATGTGGTTTTGGAGTGCTTCAGTCTGGCTTTGAAGAAAAATTTCTTTCTCTATGAGGGCACACATTACCTACAAAAGCACGGGACCAGCATGGGGAGCACCTTTGCTCTGAGCCTGGCTGGTCTCTATGTTCACCATTTGGAAACCACTAAAATTCTCCACCAACAGAACCCCATTCCGTGATCAAATGGTCATTTGGAAACGGTACATTGATGATGTGCTTGTGATTTGGAGGGGCGACACCCAGTCTGTCCAGAATTTCATGGTCTGGCTCAACCAGCAAGACCCATTTATGAAATTTTCCCACACAGTATCCAATGAAAACTTGTTTTTTCTGGACCTAAACATTTACCATAACCGAGGAAGACTACATACCAGTACCCACTTTAAACCTACCGCTAAAAACTGCCTCTTACTGTACAACAGTTTCCACCAGAAACACTTACAAGATAACCTCCCTTACGGACAGTTCCTTCGCCTCAGACAGAACTGTTCCAACATCACTGACTTCAAAAGCCAAGCAGCAGACCTCAAGCAAAAACTACTACACAGAAACTATCCAAGAGAAATTGGGAAGAAAGGCCTAAAAAAGACTAGGAACAATAATAGAGAGGTTCTATTGGAACTCACGTTGCCAAAGGAACAGGAAACCAGACCAATATGTGTAACCACATTCAACACCAACTCAAACAAAATCACTAAAATAGTGAACAAACACTGGAAAATCCTTAACTGTGGCTCTTTGAACTTCCCGAAACCGATGTTCTCCCACAGAAGGGGGCGCAACTTAAAAGACATCTTGGTCCACAGTAGACCAAGAATCATGAAAGACAGTGGCCCTCCTAAATTGATATCTGTAAATGGCCACCATCCTTGTGGCTCATGCACATCTTGTGAATCCACCAGTAAAAGCAAAACAATCAAATTCTCGAATGGCACTACATGGGAACAACGTGGTTTCACAAACTGCAACAGCAGAAATGTTGTCTACCTTATCACTTGCCCATGTGCCAAAAAATGCATTGGAATGACTTCTAGACCAGTCAATATTTGTATTGGTGAACATCGAAGCAACATACGTTGCAAAAAAACCACGACTAAGATGGCCTCCCAATATCTAACCATGGGCCATGGTATTCAATATCTTCAGTGGACTGTGGTTGAATCAATTAAATTCGAGAAAGATCTCCTTGAGAAAGAGCAAAGAGCAAAGAATTTCATCTTGGGACACAGATCACAGGGCTGAATGATGACATACCCTGGGCCCAACTGAGCCAGTAACAACCTCTATCAGGAGATCAAAACCCTATAAGAACTGGTTGTGGTTTCTCCAACTTGAACTGGTCACACTAGCTATAGGCTGTTTGCACTCTGCATGCCACTGTAGAGTAATGATTAATTGCACAATGATCTGTCTCCACTTTGCACTTGTGTGTGTTGGCATGCCTCTTTAATCACACAGCGAACCTTCTGAATAGGTTAGGGACCATTGTGTTCCTTACCCTTCATTAGTATTGATTAACTGTTTGCAAAAATATGGGCCCACTGTGTTCCCTACCCTACATTAGGATTGATTACCTTTTGGCTAGTATGCGGCCCCATAATACGTATTGACGTGAGGCTTGATACTGGATCCATGAGGCCACCCTCCAGACCTCATCCAACTGAATACCAGGTTTCTTCTGTGTGACACCTTGACCCAAATACCGACATTTTGCGCTTTCTAGGCAAGATGTCAACCGTCTTCTTTCGAATCCTGATTCACCGCCCATAGCACATACAGGCATCTCTGCATTAACAGACCTGCATGCAATTGCCAAGTTGTCTAGCCTACAGATTTCACAACCGGTTAGCTTTCACCACTGGCCTCTCCAAGAGGGCGCCCATGTTTTTGATCCTTGATACCATTCCAAGATGGCTCCCATTTTCGTCCACCTTCCTGAGCTTACAACGCTCTAGTGTTCTGCTCAGTCAGCCATCCCTCCCTGGTACAGGTGCTAGTAATTATTCAATTGACTCTAGTATATAACCGCATGTTCCTCTCCTTCCACTCACATCACGGAAGCTGCGGATGAGGGAGGATGCGAGGACTGCTCGTGAACTAGTAAGTATGGCATAGCCGCTTTAGGGAGCCTTATGCCTAGACTTTCAACACCTGCTACCATGACTTTACTCTAAATCATGGCATGCCCCACTTTTACTTTGCCAACAGATGGAAGTTCCATGTACCCCTCTTCCAGACCGGCTCATGGGGCACTGACTCCTATTAATTCCAGTATGTATTCAGTCCTCAGTCTTTTAATTTTACAGCTCACCAGGGACTTGTACAGAACGTCACGACATAGAGAGTGTGTTTTATGTTAAGTGTTGGTTTTGTCTTGTAGTGTTTTTCCTTTCACCTACAGGTCACAGCACCTAAGTATCTTACCGGCAAATCGCAAAGTCACCTTATATGTCACCATCTTTCCTTCCACAGGTGATATATGAACGCGCATTGGGACGCGCAGTAAATACTTACGTGCTCTATCTTTATCTTTGCAGGCCTGCGTCTCAGAAATACTGACAGGGCTATAACTGTTCAATATTGGATGCCATTTTGCAGTTGTATTATAATCTATTTTCTATTCACTTGTAAATACACATAGCACACATTGTTGCCAACCTTAGTGAGTGACAAAGGGATCTGAACCTGTCCTGACGAAGAGGCAGTCAGCATCGAAACATGTTGACAACACCAGGAGAACTAGCCCATTGTTAAGCTAGATTGTCTCTGCCACACTATTTTTAACGATACCAGCCTATGACTAATAAAAATGTTTTTGCTTTCATAAGGCCAGGTATTCTTTTAAATCTCACTTTTCCATATCACTCCTGACCCTACTCACACTCACTCAATACACTTCACATAGCACTTACAATATCTAAGTGCTCCAGCGCATTCGCTAGTCGTAGCATCCCCCGTCCCGCAGTGGGGCGGGAAGACCCCGATGATGAAGCATGACACCAAGGGCCCTTTTTGTGTGTGAGGGTATTTTAACAAATACTGTGTATGCCTGATATACTCTGGCTCACAGGAAACCTTCTAGAGGTGGACCTTGTTGTTTATTTATATCATTCCTCATCAGCCAGGCTAGCTTGAATCCAGTTGCCCAGCAAACATGGGACGCACGTCTGGACATACCCATCCCACTTAGGGCAAAAATTGCTGCACAAACAAATTATGGACGGAATACTGAACAAATCAAACATTCACCCTAGTCACGAGATCTGGGTTAAATCCATCATTCTTTTGCTCACGATTCCATCCCAGTTTGGACCCAAGCTGATGAGGAGTGATACTGGTCCAAGGATGCTTGCTTTTCGGTCCAGGGAGGATCTGGCATGGAAGTTTGGGCTTGATTGTTTCCATGAAGAGTATGGTCAAGACTGGTTTGCATATTGGCTGAGTACAAACTGGAATGGGGTCAAGCAAAGTAATAATGACTTCAATCCAGTTTTGTGACTGCAGATCAATATTTGATTTGTTCAGCATTCCTTCCATCATCTGCTCTTTTTTCATTTATCGCCCTAAGTAGGAAAGGCATGACCAGACATGTTCCCTTGCTCACTGTTCCAATGGATTCAAGTTAGTCTGGCTGATAAGGGCTGATACCCTGAAACCATTCCTAAGATGTTTGCTTTTCGGTCCAAGGATGACCTGGCCTGGCAGTTCGTACAGGACTGTTTCCATGGGGAGCAGGGTCAGGAGGACTGATTTGCATATGCCTGGTTGCAAACTGGAATGGCAAGCAAAACAAACAATGGATTCTACCCAGTTCTGTGACTGGATGGGAATGTTTGATATGTTTGGCATTCCGTCCATCACCTGGTCTTTTAACTATCTAAAAGTGGCATTTTTAACATTGTAATTCAAAATCTTACTCTACCATAAAAGATAATTTTTCGTTATGTTTCTTAAGACACCAAAGATGAACTGATTATCTGTTCCCATCTGGAAGATATCCTTATTACATCTAATAAAATAACTCCAATGTTATCCT
This sequence comes from Lissotriton vulgaris, assembly GCF_964263255.1. Lineage (NCBI taxonomy): Eukaryota > Metazoa > Chordata > Amphibia > Caudata > Salamandridae > Lissotriton > Lissotriton vulgaris. The sequence goes on from NC_141685.1 coordinate 1,233,419,059, forward strand.
ATTGAAGAGGTAGGCCTTGCAATAGTGAAAAATGAATCTAGGAATGTTTTACTATCAGGACATGTAAAACTTAAAAGTACATGTCCTACTTGTTAAATACATTGCACCCTGCCATGTGGGCTGTTTAGTGCCTAACATAGGGGCGAGTACATGTATTAAAAAGGAAGATATAGTCCGGGAAAAAGATTTATTTTGCCAGGTCGAATTGGCAGTTTTAAACTGCACACATGGGCTGCATTGGCAGGCCTGAGACAAGTGGGCCAAGCTTACTAATAGAATTTAAATTTCAGGTCCTGGGTACATTTACTACCACAGTAATAGGGACCTATATGTAAAATAAATATGCCAATTGGGGATAAGCTAATGCTGTGATGTTTTTAAGGAGTGAGCACATGACCGTTTGCACTGGTTAGTAGTGATAAATTGCAAAGAGCCCTAAGGCCAACAAAAACAGATTAGAAAAATATGGAAGGGTAAGACAAAAGGTTTGGTGAAAGATCACCCTAAGTTTGAAAGGTCTAACAATTCTGTAAAAAAATCCCACACTATTACAACCAAACTGTTTGGTTAGTGATACATTAGGCTCCTTAGCTCCTCTTTAAAACATTTAATCTGTTCCTCATTAAACACTTTGTCAAATGTTGAAACATTCATGTTCACTAAAAGTTATGAGTCTAATTGTTCCCTGTTCATATAAAGTTTAATTTGAACATTTTGATCCCAAAGTGAGACTTTATTTATATATTTGGTTGAGATTAGGCTGATTATTATTACCGTAGTCCACCCAATTACATTCAGGGAGGATTTTCATGGATGCTTGAATAAACTCATCAAGATATGCGGTCTCCCCAAACGACCATGTCTCTAGTAAACAGATTACATCAAATAATTGTTATTACTTTATCTATGCTCCTCACCCTTTTGCAATTATTTGTAAACCTTACACATTCAAACTTAGGAACATCAGATGTTGTGGTGCACTCCATTCCTAATCAACATCACTTAAACAAAATACATAATCTCCTACACAGCTCACAATTTCATGATGATTGTTTAACTTCAAGTGATGCTCTTGCATCTTATGCGCTGTAATGTTTAGTCCTCTAATGTCCTAATTCACCTGCTTTTCTTTCTTAATCTCTGTTGCTCCTTCCCATGCTGCCCAAATTTGACTTGTAGATAAAGCTGCATGATTATTTAAAAACTGATTTTCTTTTCCTTCTCTAAGCGTACATTTTCAATTATCGTTATTCCCTTCTTAAATACTTGCTCTTCTACTTTTGCAACGAAATCCTCAACTAGGGGAGAATACAGACTTTATTGAGTAACTTCCTTGCCTAAAAGATCCTTTACAGAACCAAATCCTGTCACGATTCGCTCCCTGTGTTATTGTGTCCACCACCAGGGGGCCACATAGTGGGACTTTCCAGTCTTCTAATAAGCTTCCAGATCATCCCCTCCATGCATATCCTGACTTCCAGCCATTTGTACAATATTAGGGAACTGACATCCATTCCCAATCCATGCCGGGTTTTGTGAAAGCCAGCTTGCTTATACTAAAAGCCAGCCTACTCATGCCTGAAACTCCATTACACAGAATTCCTTGCTCACTGCTTTGTCTCCACCCCTGCAGGCCAAGGAAGGGTGGAGGAATTCAACTCACCTGTGGCTGGCTGCTGCTAGCCTGCTCACACCTGCTGCATGTGATTAATGTGAGCTCTTATAAGCCCCAGTTCTCTTCAGGCCCAGGTTGGTCATTGTAGCTGTTTACCGGTCTAGCAGCAGAGTACAAAGTTCCCCAGAGGTGGTGTGTATGCGTGGAGATAAGGGTGGGTATGGTCTATACCGTGACCGGAAGACTTTCCTAGTCGGAACTTGGAGAGCCTCATACACCCAGAGTAATCGGTGTGAAACACACCCTTACTGGAGGGTATCCAGTGTCATCATTGGCTCACTGCCCCTCGACAGACCGGCGCTGCAATGTCTGCCGGAGTCCCGGAAGGTACTCTTTTGGCGGGGTTCTTTAGTTCCTTGCCGATGGTGGGTGTAAGTGAGGAGATAGAGGAGTGTAGTCAGTGTAAACGTGAGTGAAGGTAAAAAGGGTAAAACAGTCCACACTGAATTTTATTACCGTGGCTGGTTCCCTGGTTAAAAGGGGTGAGAGGGGAACTAGAGAGAGTAAAAGTGTACAGAACTCTAACTCAACCCCCTGGTGTGGTCAACATGTTTCTCGCCTGATGGCGATTCGTCAGGACCTAAATACAGTACTACACAGAAAGAAAAATATATGAACACAATGTTCATACAGTATGTAGAAGGTAAATACAACCTCTCTCATTCGGAGGAAAAGAGGTCCTCGGGGTCCTGCTCTATTTAGGCGACCTAGAGGTAGGGGAAAAGGTGAACAAAAAAAAAAAAGCTGTTTACCGGTGCCACCAATCCTGGTTTCCAGTGCTCCGGAGCTTTTGCTATTCTTGTTTCCTGAACTTTAGTTATGCCTTGTTCCTGACCTGCTGCTGTTTTCCTTGTTCCTGAATTAGCACTGCCTACAGTGCTACCCTGACCCCTGAGCCTTAGTATTCCTTGTTCCTGAACTGCAGCAGTTTCCCTTCCACTGAATTAGCACCGCTTGCCGTGCTACCTTGTTTCCTGTGTTCCTGAGTTATAGCTATTCTTTGTTTCTGTTCCTGGGCTTCAGCTATTTCTTTTTTCTGATTAGCACTGCTTGCAGTGCTCTCTTGACTCCTTGTTTCCTGGGCTGTAGCTAATTCCCTAGTCCTGTACTAGCACTGCCTGCAGTGCTACCTTGACTCCTTAGCTAAAGTAATGTCCATGTTTCCTGAACTAGCACTGCCTGCAGTGCTACCTTGACTCCTGAAGCTTTGGTAGTTCCCTGTTCCTGAACCGGCACTGTCTGCATTGCTGCCTTGACTCCTGAGCCATAGCTCACTTTTTGTTCCTGCCCCAGCACTGCCTTCTATGCTACTTTGTTTTCTTGATTCCTTAACCTGCACTATTCTAGTATACCATTGTAGCCTCCCCTTCTATATAGCCCTTTCCAGTCCCTGCCTTTCTTCCCATTTCCTTAGTTCCAGTTCTAGTTTGCTGGCTTTCTATTCTGCTGTCTTACTTCTGTTACCTTGTATGTTTTTTACCTGCTTTCTGCCACATATGCCCTTTGATTTTCTTCCTTTCCTGTTAGCACTCCTCCTTGCTAGCTCCTTGTCTATTGTGCCTGTGTTTAGTTCTAACCCCTTGCTGTTACTGCCTTGTGTGTTCCTGTTTGATCGCCAGGATCCGTGGGCACAGCTGACTACCTAGGTGGTGTTTCTTGTTCACTGTGAGTATTGTCTTTGAGTTAAATTTATAACATCACCATAGGTACCAGCTCCACAGACCCTGCCTTTGCATGCATATCCTACATGTGGGTATTTGCTGTCAGTATCTGTAACAGCAATTGTGGGTAAGAAACTTACTGAGCATCTTTTTTTTTCCATTTGGAGCTCCTGAGTGCTTTACCCCACACCTCCCTTTATTTTTAATGTTGTATTATATATATGTTTTGCATGTCTGTCCTGGGTGTAGTTATTCTGAATGCTAAATTGCCTTGTGAGTGCCCTTCCTTTCTGAGTCTTACCCGTCTTGTTCACTTGTACAGGCTTCCCATTTGGATCTCTTTTTCTCCTCTGACTCCCTGTATGATCCTGGGCAGCGATGTACTCCTCCTTTCTGTGGCCCACATTTTTTATTTGTTTTGCCTACTCTGTGTACATCTACACATTTTTAATTTCTCCCATTACCCTTTCATCTCTTTTCTTTGGTCCTATGTCCTGGCTAAGTATTCCCTGTTTTAATGGTTTTCATATACTTTGCTTTACTTCAAAAGTATATGGAATTTCTTTCCTGTGGGAATCTTCTGATATATTTCTTTGACTTTTGACAAAGCTCCTTTCTTTCATCAGAGACCACCTTTTTGTGACCTCTGACTTACACCCATCTGGATTTTTTGCCCTAGGGTAAGATTCATCTACCATTATCTTTAAATTATTTCTCACTACATTCTTTTTATTCATCACTTGCTTTGATTTACTAAGACCCAGACACGTTTCAATGCCCATTCCTTTGTACTTTTACAGCTAAATGTGATGCCCTCCGATAGGAGGCTTATTTCTCAAACCAACTGTCTAGGTTTACCATATTTACTTATACATACTTTCTTATTGAAGACAAAATATCCTAGTCTTTTTACTAACATGGGTATATGTGAGATATATACTGATTCCTTACCTGTCTCCTCTGTTCTCCTTTCTTTATTCCAGTCAATATCATCAGAATTCTGTTCAACTGGTTGTACTAAAGCCGGTATGCAACTCTATATTTCTTTTAATTTTACATCGATAACATTTACCAGATTCATTTGCGTTTTCATTGCATCATTATTGATAACTATTGCTTCAAGCATACCATGCATGTCTTTTGTTTGGTGGCAAGATGTCAGACATGGAAGAAGATGGTGTAGGAGAACCATTCAGTGAGGTGGACAACTGTTGGTCTTCCTTTCCTACTGACTCATGTGTCTTTCCCGCACTCCGTCTTGAAACATTATTTATTTCCCCAGCATCCTGGACAAGGACAAATCTCCACTAATTTCACTTAGGTTTAGTGTTCCAAAGATAATCTTTGGGGAAGAAGAAAGCTGAGGCAATACTGAGTCTGATTTTGGATCAATTAGCCGGTCAGACAACATAATCCAAAAGACTACTGATTGTCCCATTCCAGTTTGTGCAGTTCCACCATTACTGCTGCCACTACTGTTTTCCATGGCAGGCAAAGACAAAAAAATATTGCACTCACTTCTAGGTTAAAGTTTCCTTCTACAAATTTTTTTTATTGAAGAGGCCAGTGATGATGCCACAGGACAAATCAAAGTTTCATATTGGGGTGATGCTAAAGTCTCAGAAGTTTTTGGTCTTCCCAGATTTTCCCAGGTGACTAAATATCTGCCCCCTTCTTCTCTTTCCAGTTGTTTTTCTCTATTTGTTTATACTATGTCTCACACTAGAGTAGAGTGGTTTTGATGCCTTCCTTCTCTCTCCAGGAACTTCAAAGAGCTTTATTGCTTTCTACATATGGGCATATTTACAAGGAGCTAGCACCACCGCACCATCATTTTCTTCACAATGCAGTGGCTTTTTTTGCACCATATTTACAAAGTGAAATTAGAGACTTTAGCACCAGTTTTACCACTCCAGCACCTATTTTTCACAGCCCCCCAGATCTGGATGCCACAGATAATGATATGGAAGGCAGAAGTTCCCTTTTAAAAGCCATGCACAACTTATGCTGATGTATTTACAACGATTTGAGAAAATGACGCTACTTTGGTAAAAGACTCTCAGAAACCCAATAGCGACAAAGATTTACCGATGTGGCAAATGAGGCGTAAAAATTATGCATGGCCACTGGTATAAAAGCAGAACATATTCATATCACTATCACAAGCTGTTTGGCACCATGGACCTACTCCTACTGCAGCTTGGAGTACCAAGAAGACCACCATCACCACCACCTCCAGCATCACTACCACCTTCACCACAGAGGTAGTGCAGGAGAAGGAAGCGGACATTCCGCCAGAGGATTACCCTCACTGACCTCAGGGGGTAGCTCATCATTTCCCACTAAAGGCTCAGGAGGGATTCCATTGTCTGCCTCCTGCACCAGATTGCACCAAGGCTGCAGCCAACATCGCAGAGGTGCACCAAAATGCTTCAGCAGGCTAAGCTGCTGGCTGCACTACACGTGATATCATCTGGAATTTTCCGACCAACCACAGTCAGAGTAGCAGAAGTATCCCATCCATCTCTTTTAGCATTCCTCACCTCCGTCTTGGATGCCATCATAAGCCTGACAGCCCAGTACCTCATTTTCCCCAACACAACACAGAAATGACAGGAAAACAAGCAAGACTTTTTATTCATTTCAGGAATTACACATATGTTGGGGGCCATGAACTGCACACATGTGAAACTTGTGCTACCAGCTGCTGTATCGCATTTGCACTGCAAATAGGACGCACACACATTCAAGGAATATGTAGGCAATCGTCCTTCATCAATGTCCTTGCAAAGTACCCCGGCAGTGCTCATCATTGCTTCATCTTTCATCATTTCACCATCAATGAGTGCTTCCAGAATGGGACATATGAGAATAGCCTACTGGATAGCATGTACTTCTGAAGCACATGACAGACCAGATGACAGTCCCTTATGTTGGAATACGTTGCCATATTAGTGTTAGGCTGAATGAGACATACATATTAGGTGTGGACCTACATACCTTTGCCATACTACATGGTACATATGCAACACAATTCTGCAAGTCATACATGTCAAGACCACCTACGCCACTGTGGACCATATGTATGAGTGAACTGCACTTCTGGAGCATCACTGTTCATGATAATCTGGTAGAGCAGGTCTCCAACTCATATCAATGAGGCAATGCAAAGTCAGCCTGCTGTTGCATGGCCTCATAGATATGAAGTAGGGTAAGCCAGACGAAAGTGCAGCATTGCTTCACATTTTGTTAAGGATATGTTCCATGGGTCTTGCAGTGGCTTTTTCCATGCAACACCAATGAAGATCTCACACATTCCCACTTATTCAGGGATCAGGGACCCTGGGACTATTTGCAAATAGTGTGCCTCCCAAGAGGAGATGAAATGAGGATACATAATTACATGTCTGTTAGTAATCTCCGCTTACAATGTGCCCTGCATTCCACAGGACAAACAGAATGAGGAAATAGCATAGATTGGTGCAGGGATATATCCCTTGAAGCAATAAGCTATTTGAGAACACAACGTTGACACATGTGCACCGTGGTGCAAGTAGGGGGGTGTTGGCGCTAGTTACTATTATGTGATGGTGCGTTTGTGGATGAACCATGAATGTGCTAGGAATATGGCAAATTCCAGCCCTTCACTTTGGATGGAGGTGAGCGTAGCCAGATGACATAAATAGCTACCCTGTGGAAACAACTGCTAAATGAGGCCCTGGGTGTGCATCTAATTGTTTGAAAGAGCCTCACTAATGCAACACTATGCGAAATGCTGTGTCCAATCAATGTGTTGAAGTAAGTTATTCCTTTTCTTTAGTCTGTTTGTCGATAGGTAAGTCCCATGGTCATGAGACATGTGATGTATCCCAGACCTGTGAAACTGAGAAATTTCGTCATATATTAACCTCACAAGATCATGTCTACCATGCTACATTACATTATTCATCATATACACACATCCTATCCTATGTGCATACCGTGTTGTGGTGCTCAAACCACTCTATCAGTCCTCCAAGGCTCTAGACTCTGCAGCAAGGTACAGCCTCATGCACAAAGTACATCTCCCATGACAAACAATAACACAGTCTTCTTGGGATTAATGTGCCTGTCTTGGAGCAATGCTGCACATTTTCTGCCAGTGCAGGCACCAAATCTTGGACACACAATCATGTGTAAAGAATGTCCTACGCTATCCCCAAGCAGTGTGGCAGTGTAGTGTGGTTAGTCTACCAGTTGCACTGTACCATGCTAGACTCCCACATAACTGAGACCCTTGTGTGCTGTCCACATAGCAGACACAGTGCACTGCCATATCTACACTATCATGTCCAACATTGATATCCACTCACTACCCTCCTCATGGCAGTACACATTGAACAACATTCACTTTAACTCTCACAGCCAAAATGTATGACTGAAGTATGCAATATCACCTGCCCTACTGTAAAATCAGACATGTATTAGTTCAGAAATGGCAATATTAGCCAATTACTGACACAACAGATGAGCGTGTGAGATTTGTCTACTCAATGGTAAATTGGAACTCCTTACTGGTGAAAAATCATCACCTTCATGGCAATGGCACTCACAAGTATGACAAGTAGTAAGTGCATCACAGAGGACAGCATACCTGTATGTGTAGTACAGTGTCAGTCATATCCTATTCCTACTTGTGTGTATGCCATACAAGGTCATAGAACGTCTCTTACAGTAGATAAAGTATATGAGTCATTCAGGACACATAACAGAATGTAATTTAATGTGGGGCCCTTCCCTCACATGACTCTAATCTAATTTTAACCCCCCTCCTGTCTTTGCAGCTGACCAAGAATATGCTCTGCAGCCATGGGGACGACTCCTCTTATAAAAAAAACAGCCGAAACCCCAGCGGAGGTACAAACATGTCCTAAGTAGCACCCGGTCCATAGTAGAGCGCGTACATTGGACATACTGGAATCCTGCTTCAGGAGTCTGGATATGTCTGGGGGACAATTGCTCTACTTGCCCCCAATTTGTATACAAAATTATACTTCTTTGCTACATATTGTACAATATTTGTGTGCGGACAAATTTACCATGGGCTGATGCCAATAAGGAGCAGGAACTGCTGGACGATGAGGACGAGGATCCACATCATACTGTTCTATCAGTAGAAGCAACATGGTGGAGGGACCATATCATTCAACATATTTTCACTGATGCATGAGTCACTCACATTATGTCACAAAATGGGGACTACATGAAACTGTGAACATGTATACACGTATATAAATATATGAGCACTATCAGTGTGTATGTATTTTGATTTCATATTCACAGTAAACATTTACATCATACCTGCTACTAATTGACACACAGAAAATGTATGTAGCTATCTGTAACAAACAGCATTGAACAACATCTGGTACAAATACAATAGTGTTCATGCCAACTATCAGTAGCAAATAGTCCTCCATTACCAGATACAATTAGCATGGTGTGGTAAAGTAGATAGTGTGATATGACTGTGTGCATGCCTCTCCTAGAGCTAGCCAATTGTACAGCCAAATACTTGTGAACAATAGAAGAGTCCACTCATAGTATGATGACAGTGAAGTGATCCACATAGTATGTGCATAGGAACACAATCCCAAACCTATAGTCTACAAATGATACATCAAAAACGGGTTCCACATATGAAATCCATTCGAAGATCTCATTTCACACATACAAAATGCTGCATACTATACTTTGCAAGTGCAACAGTGTCTACCTGGTGAAAATTTAGCCCCACTTGCCCACTAGGGTAAGACGCTAATGGGACAAGCAGTGATGTAGCCTACCATATTGGTGTATTGCCCATTAGAGACAAACATTGCATAAACTCCTATCAGTACAGTGTTAGAGAAAATTCGAAGAAACCTCACCCAAATTCAGAATATGTAACAATCGAACATCAGAAATCCCATAAAGCCAGGTCAATACAGCCAAGGTGCCATTCACCGATGCATCCCAAGATAGGATGCCCGAGTGTGGCAAGAAAATTGCAGGGGAACCTCATGCCTGAATGCATACCATCACCAAAAATCTAGTTGCCACACATCCTTGAAGCATATTGTGATGGGTCCCAATGGCAAACATATTTATGATTGTACACAAATCATAGGCAATGCTTGATGATAAAGACTATGTGTAATTGCACTGTGCATGGCCCACACATATCCTTCTAAACACAAGGCCATGCAGCCAGTGTATGTGTACCACAACATGTTATAGTGGATTCTCTCAACACTTCCCTGCACGTAAACCGCACATGCAATAGTCCTACATGGTCACTGTGAGCAACAGTATTCAGGACACAGATGAGCCAAGTTTACATCAATTGATACATTCGTGTTCTGGCTCTATTGGGAATGTCTGTCAAGGTTTGAACTGTGTCAGGCCCAACGTCAGTCTCATCACCTGTGTCAGTGTCAAACTACTTGAATGGTACATGTAAACACCACTACTCTGCACAAGCAACACAGCCTTTATGCAGAATGTAGTTATGGTGTAATTTATGCAGCCTTACTGTCAGCAAAATGTAGGAAGGCACGCCAAGACATGCATAGTGATCTAGCATAGCACAATCAGCGTGAGTGAGAATCATGTGGCCCACAAATGATGACACTTTTTTTTTCCTGTGGGGTATGACCCTTGAATATGAATGTCCTCTACTCAACTAATCACATGGGGCCATCCATACAACCCCCTCCTGGTGGCTGCAGCCAATCGGAGCACTTGCCTGAAGGGACAATGTAGCCTTCCAAGTTTCCCCACAGCTGCTGCCTACACTGTGGTACATGGTGCAGATTGGCAGTAGGCTGTGCTGTCGTAGATGTTAGTGCACTGACCCCATGGCAGTGCTAGTTTGTGTTGGTTGATTGCTTTATTTCGATATGCATATATCATAAAAGCGGTACAAAAGATAAAAACAGCATGTCGAAAAAAGTGTGACTGTACATTAGATAAAAGAGTAAAATACATTTGATCAGCATAAATTAATTAAAAAGAGAATTAAATTGATATGGACAGTCTTCTAAGTCTAATCAACCAAGCCCATTTTAAAAACTTGGCAATAGCACAGACAATAGGAGGGGCTGTGTTGGTTAAAAGAATCCGAAGGGCAACAGAGTACTGGCGGGTACCCAATTCTCTGCAGATAGGTCCAAGCCAACGTGATCTGGGGCGACTATAGTCCGGGCATTCGAAAAGAAAGTGTGGCACCGTCTCAGGTTTATCCGGACAGAGGGCACAATAGCGTGATGAGGACTGGGATTTAGTCCACCTGGAGCATCGGTCGGCCAAGGGTAGGGTTCCCAACCGGAATTTGATGTACAAGGACCTGTCCATGGCGATTGTTATTATGTCCATGTACGGCTCGTAGGCGACAACATCTTTTATCAGCAGAAAGGCTGCGGTGGTTTTGCAGTGCTGCTGATTACTGATGCGCTTCACACAAACCCACTCCCAAAAAAGTTTTTTTAAGGTCTCCTTCGGGGGAGCGGAGTGGCTATGCCAGCAGGAGTCCAGGCCTAGGTCCCCTAAGAGATGTTTAATGTCCTTTAGCCATTTGATGCTATGCCAACCGTCGGAGTGCATCACCTCAGCTAGGCCATCAGCATAAGGTTTTAGCTCTGGTACCCTCCACAGGCGAGCCCAGAGCAAGAGGGGTCGAAGACGAGCCTGATCCCCTATTGCTTTACAGCCAGCATCCATGAGCACTGGGATAGTCGGACTACTCGATGGGATGGCAAGGAGGTCTTTGATGAATTTGTTTTCAGCCTTGCTCAGTAAATCCACTTTGCCCAGGCCCCACAGTTCGGCTCCGTAAAGTGACGCAGAGACCGCATGTGCTTTATATATATCTAGTAGAGGGGCAACGCAATGTTTTGTTGAGTTGTTAAACTCCTTAAGGAGGGCCCCCCCCACCCTTTTGTGGGCCATTGTCATTTTATTGATGTGGGCAGTCCAGCTCATCGCGTCGTTAAGTCGAATTCCCAAGTAGTCGAATTCTGCCACTCTTTCAAGGGGTGTGGAGTTCAGAATGGGAGGGCGGCCAAGTTTGCGGGGTGGGTGCATAACTAGGTACTTGGTTTTTTCCACGTTGATGACAAGTCCCCTGGTGGTACAAAAGTCCTGGAAGCGATTCAGTAGTGTCTGGAGACCTTGGGGGGTTTTAGAGATGAGGAGGGTGTCGTCGGCGAACAGCAAAGTTGGAATTTTTACGCCTCCCAGAGTGGGAGCGTCTGCTGGTTCGCCACTCTCTATCACCCCATTGATATAGAGGGAGAATAGGGTGGGGGCCAGGACACAGCCCTGCCTTACTCCCCTCTCGACCCTGATCTTGTCGGTCTTTTCCCCGTTCAACCCCCATCTAACCTGGGCATAGGTGTTATTATGCAGTTTAATAAGGAAGTTTAGTAAATACGGGGGCATCCCTAGACCGTATAGCACCCTCCAAAGTTCCTCCCTAGGAACCAGGTCAAAGGCAGTCTTTAGGTCAATAAAGGCCAAGTAGAGGCTGCCTTTGCCTAGCTCCACCACCTTCCAGTGCAATAGCAGGAGCCTAAAGACCTGTTCGATAGTTCCGGTGCCAGAACGGAACCCGGCTTGCATATCGGACAGGATGTGGTTTTCATCCACCCATTGTGAGATCCTCCCCAAAATGGCTTTCCCCGCCAGTTTCTGGCTCGAGTCTATTAGGCTTATGGGCCTATAATTCCCAGGTAGATCCCGGCTGCCCTTTTTGTAGATGGGGACTACCTCAGCACCTCTCCAAGAATCTGGCACAGGGCCTCCCACAGCGATTGCATTAAGGAATGCGGAGATTAGTACCCCCCATTCTTCCGGATATGCTCGGAGGATATCGCCTGGTAGGCCATCCGGACCAGCTGCTTTTAATGGTACCAAGGTTTTAATCTGCTTTGTGACCTCCAAAACAGAAAAAAATTCCAGGTCTTGAGCTGGGGTATAGGGCGGGAGGTTGAAAGGATCGTTTAGTGGGCCTTCCGCGGCAGAATAGAGTTTTTGGAAGTGGGAGAACCATGTCTGGGCATTGATGGTACAGGTCCTCAGAGTGTCGTCGGGACGGTTCCTATTGCCCACCAAGTCCCAAAAACCTTTGGCATCTTTCCCACGACTGGCAGCCAGGAGGTCCTGCCAGAAGTTATCCTCCCACTCCATCTTGGCGTTTTTTTGGCAGAGTGCGTAGTGCCTCCTGGCCACCCTAGTCCTGGATGGTAGTTTAGACTTGACTGCTTCAATGAGAAGTGACTTCGCCTCCCTACACTTCTGATTGTACCAGCCCTGTCTGGCTCGTGAGCTTGGTTTCCTTCTATTCGTATTAGCTGGGACTACAAAGAGGTCACTGATAGCCTGGGTTATGATGCAAAACCTAGAGGCCACCTCCAGCAACCCATCCTCTTGGGGGTCGAGATTAACTAGGGCTGAGGCAAGGAGCTGCCTAATGGCAGAAGTTTTCTCCTCTGAAAGTGCCAACTTCGCCCACTTTAGCCGCCGTCCACAGTTGGAGACTACTGACAGGTCCGGGGCGGGGTTACGAGAAGTTCTGGTCGCAGTGCTAGTTAACCCTCTGTGAGACAAGGTGAGAGAGAGGAGGTTGTGGTCACTCTCAACAGATGGTATAATCACCATGTCCTCAACCATACTCCACAGGTGTACGTTAAGGAGAAAGTAATCAATTCGTGACGTATGCCCTGGCCTGTTGTAGGTATGGACCCCTGCTTTGTCGGACCCAGTCCTGCCATTGGCAGCCCTCAGACCAAACTCCATTGCAATTGAGTTGATCTGGAGGGCCACTTCCGTCCACTTTTTAATAGGACTAAGTTCAAGGGACGGAATCCCCCACCTAGTGTCGTGTTCCTCTTGGTCGGTTAGGATTTCGAGGTCCAGGGGCTCGAATGTACAATTGAGATCGCCCGCCACCAAGGTGCAAAACCTGTGGGGTGACGAGCGAAGCTGGGCTTCTAAGCAAGATATTACTGGGGATTCTCTACCCCCCTTTGTGCCTCGGGCGTAAATGTTAAAAATATTTAGGATAACTCGGCCCTGGGGGTTTTTCAGCAATATATTAAGGAGATCCGGGCATTTGGTATCCCGCTCCACCACCCTACAATTGAGTTCTGAAGCCACCCAAATTAAGAGGCCACCCGAGGGGCGGCCCCTGCCAGTTACACTATGGACTGCTGGCAAAAAATGGGTGGAATATCCTGCCTTGTGCAGGGGCACCCTGCTCCAGGTTTCCTGGAACAGGCATATGGAGTGTTGCTCCACTAGCCTGTTCCAGTCCGGCAGCGCTAGCTTCCTCTCGAGGCCCGCCACATTCCAGCTGAAAACCCTAAACGAGGGGTCCGTCACAGCCGCAATGCTGCGATTCTCGACAGGAGGCAGCGTGTCCACAACACCCACACCAGGGAGGCTAACCAGTGGGTCAGGCGATGCCCTAGTCTCCCCTTGCTCCCTGACAAACTCGGCAGTGGCCTGGCTTTGTGGTGTAATCGAGGGGCTACGGATTTTAGATAAGGGGGTAGGCTCGGCAGCGGAACTCAAAACCACAAGGGCCTCCCCGGAAGCGTCACAGAGTCAGCGACCCCAGGGACCCCAATTCTGCGTAACTGGAGCTGGGTATAACTGCTGTGGGAAGATTCCCGGGGAAAGATGACCATGGACTGTGTTTAGAGGAGGGGGCCCGGCAAGGCAGAGCGGGGTGGTCAGTACTGGCCTTGGATAGAAAAAAGTTAGGTCGACAGCATCGACCCCCGTGCCGGCCGTTCGGCCTTGGGAACATATTGAGTGGGCGGCTCTTATATCTTGGAAGTTGACCACTACGCAATCTCCCTCGAAAGGTTTCTTCCCATGCCCAATCCAACCCACCCTACGCACCCCAAGGATCAGGCCATCTACACCCAATGGAAGTGGTCTATTGGTTTTCATCCAGTGGATGACTTTGTTTTTTAGCGCCTGATGGGTTTCCTGCTGTGATTCTTTTAGGGGGGGGACTTTGGTGAGGACAACAACATACGGGTGGCATTCGGGAGGGAGATTTACCGGGGGGCACTTGCGTGGCGGAATCTGCTGGGTGGCCACTGGGGGGGGATTTTTTGGCAAGTAGGAATTTTTAGACAAAGGGGAATTTTTAGGCAAAGAGGTGGAATAGGTAACCCTAGAGATTGGTGCTGCTCCATTGGTTTTAACAGGCGCAGCGGAAGCTGAGTGCACATTTGGACCAGCCCCTTTCTTCTGGGAAATCTTTTGAGCAGGGTTCGGCGCGAATGCCGTCACTGCTGTGGGGGGAATGCCGTGCACCTGAACGACATGAGTGGGATCACTCGGCCTTACCTGCTTCGCACTGGCTAGAGGGGCTGGGGTAGAAGCTTTCCCTGTGGCCAGTGTTTTGGGCGGCAATGACGACTGAACTCTGGTTGTTTGGCTTACTGGGACCTCTTTAGCAACATTCCTATCTGGGTTGATCTCACTAGGCTTAGGATGCACTTTCAACAGGGTTTTCAGGGAGAAAAAGTTGTCCCTAGTGGCCTGTTCAAAGTTGTCCAGTCTGCTAGTTTGTGGCCTCACTGGGGCAAGCTAAAGCCATGTAAGTGGGTGCTAATATTAACTTAATATGTGAGGTGTGCCCTTGCGCTACCAGATGGATTGGGCCCTATGTGTAGTATGATCCCTGAAAATCATGAACTCACACATATGTACACTGTCAACACACATAGTAAACAAATAAAAAGATAGTAAACAGGTCCACTCCACTATTCACCCCAACACAGCAATCCCTGTAAATGATTACATGGATTGCATATTACAATACATCAAAAACACACATTTGCCCTATTGCGTAAAAGCAAAGACGCATGAGCCTAAATCATGAGCTTTTCAGGCACTGCGTCAACCCAGAAATGGCACTTCCCTGTCGACACTTCAGAATGACCGCATGGTGCCTTGTCTGGCCTTGTGTGAAATCAATGCATTGACTGGTGGAGTAAAAAAACTACATATCTGCTAAAAACATGGCGCATCTGCCCAGGAACTGAAGTAATGGATAATGCATGCTGCAAACTGTGAAGTTACTTACATTTTCACTTTAAGTCACAGTTTAACTGTTTTTGCTTGTAAGGGGTTGTGTCTTGGGTGTACTGGAGCATGATTTGTGTATCTGAAGCTGTTTAGTTGTGTCTGTTGTTCCTGTTGTGTCCCTCATATCCTTTTTGTGCTTTCTTGTTGTGTATTGTTGTGTATTGTCCTGTGTTTTGTCAGGCGTTTGTCTTTTGGGGCATTATTGTAATAGAGCTAGTTGTGTTTTTTTTTGGGTGGGTTCTGTTTTATTTGGGTGGTAGTTGTGTTTAAGTGGGATCATGCCTGGGAAGGGTAGTGCACACCCAATGAATGGCCAAGGGTTTTGGAGCTTCCTGTGGCTGATCAACTTCTACGTGCCAAACCAGGTAGCCAATGGGGGACATGTACTCCTGGGCTATCCCACAGGGGTGCAGAGGCAATGGTGGCAATGGTGCGGGCACAGATGGAGAGACTCTTTGGCATCGATTGGAAGGTCCATCAGTTGAAATATTTCTGGGTGGATATGGTTGACCGTAATTCGGACCTCTTCGACGACATTGGCATTCAAGTTGGTGGAGAAGTTTGTAACTACACATGATTTGTGTGTTTTCCTATATGTTTAATCTTTTTATTGATGAATAGTGTTAACAGTAAGTATGGCTCACATAACGTTTTGCTCAAAATTGCCATGCCTCCAGGCACACGAGGGGGCAATAGCTGATATGATGACACCCGAGGTAGTACAGATTAGCTCCAGAGGTGCTTCTTTCACCACTAGCATTTGTCAGGTACAGTTGTGATGGGCCTATTATAGAACATACATAACACATAACATTGTCTGCAAAACTCTATGGGAGTGCAATTCACAAGTAATGGTGCTGGCCATCGAGACTAAGAAACTGCAGATTTGGGCACAAGTCATTGATGAAGGGGCAGTCCATTGAGTTATAGCAGGACACCTTTACAACTACTGTGCTTATTTAGAAGCCCCTAGCGGCACTGGTGCATCACTTTTCATATGTAAAAAAAATTGTGAGGCATCTGCAACCCAAGTTACTTGCATATTAGCCCCTTGGTGTTCTTAGCACACACATGCAACATTGACCTATGGTGCACATATGTGTGTGCATTTTTGACATGATTGGTTTTGTACTGCAAAAGCAGAGTATGCAAGTTGTGTATGTCTGCTTTGGAATGCAGCACACATACAACAATGAATGACCCATAGTGATGTGTCATGCTATAACACTGCTCCTTCAAAGTCAACTACTATAGTAAAATATGGTAGGTATGAGGTCTAAGAAATGGTTCCGCATATTGGCCAACAGGTGGATGATCATCAAATGTGTGTACACTTCAGCCTACCTAACTGATGTGTATCATTCAGGCATGTCAACTGTGCCATTAGATTCATTACAACCTGAGGGCTTACATAACCAACAACTATGGGTATGTACTGTTCCTCTGTTGCACATAATATATGTGTTCTAAGTTAATTAATTTGTTTGACATGTTTTGTCTTGTAGGTGGGCCTGCATCATACAGTCGGTGAGAGGGAAGGTTTCAAAGTCACCCAACATTACCAGTGAGTGCCTTAATCAATACTAATTGTACAATGAAAGGATTGAATGTGATGTCAGATGTTGTGTGAATAGCCAGATTCTATGTGCATTCCTATCACACAGAAACTTTTGTATTATGAATATGATTACAAGAAAAGTGGATGTTAACTTTAGCATACACATCAGCCTCTGACTAATGTCAAGGATAAAACAAAGCCAATCTGGGATGGACCTCATAATAGAGGCTTGACAGGGGATCCATGATCACACTGGCAGACTATGTGAAAATATGTGGTAGTAGATACACATCTGAACATGGCCGGGGATGTGAAACCTTTAAAATGCATGTCAGTTGCACATGTAATGACATTGGGAGCAAGTTATGACCAGTGGCATGGTCCACCATGGACTTAAAACAAATCAGATAGGAGATGTTTCATATGTCTCTGTGTGATTTGAGTTTTTTATCTAGCGTCCATTGTTGCATATAATACCTGGCAATTGTTCAGTATAGTTAGGAATGTGTCCTGATATGGGACTTGCCTTATCAGGTACGCTACTTTGTGAGACAACACATGTCCTTTGCAGACATTGCATATCTTACTGTAGTGAATGCCTATAGCATATGAAGCCCATTGCAAGATGCTGAAGGCACACTAATGTTCAGCAAAAATGACATGTGTACCGTCCCATGTGTACAAAACGGCATTGTTCTAAGCATACTATGTAGTGTGACATGGTCATACCTAAATGTGCCAAGGTGGTGCAATTGCATTATGCAACATTTGCCATGCTTTTGTACTTTGGCCTTAATAAATGTGAGATGATAGATAATAGGCATGTGTATGCTCACTCTAACCTGCAAGATGATTGTAGGCTGTAGGGGCTGCAACATTTGATGTTTTGCAAATATTATTGTTTCGTGGTGTTTTACCTGTTCCTCATCTCCCGTTGACTGACAGTTTTCCTTTTTGCTTAAGCAGACAACATGACCCCAGAGCAGTTGAGGCAGCTCAACATAAGGAAGGATCATTACCTTAACATACACCGAGTGGCAAAGGCGCACAAGGGAATGGAGAAGTGTCATACGGAGGAGAAGGTAGCAGGCACATGGCATTTCTACCCTCAGGGATCACCAACCATGGACAGGCCAAGCAAGTGCCAAAATGCTTAGGCAGGCGGAGGAACCTCCAAGGGACTGGTACCCAGCACCTCCACCATCCAAACCACACAACTGGCAGTCCCCACACCTCATCCCTCACGAGCGGATAGCTCATTTGGGATGGACATTTGTAAGTACCTTTCAGACCTAAAGTTGAGAGTGGCGGTGCTGGAGCCCATGATAGACCGTTCTATAACACTGTTCCAAGAATTTAAGGAGGCAGTGGCAAGACCGTAGCCCCCATATAGCAACGGGGAGCCTTTCTGCAATTCCCCCACATATTGTTATTGTTGTTTTATAGCTCAATTTAGGTTAGCTAGTGTAATTAAAATGTAGAGGTAGTAGTTTTATGGGTTTGGCAGAGGTGGGTACAATTTTAGTGGGTAGGGGTACTTTATATTTTCTAGGGTGGGGGTTGATTAGTTATATATGTGTTATGAAAACAAAATACAAAATTAAATATATATGTGACCCCTAGTATTGTTTAATTATTGGATGTCCCTGTCACTGTACTTTACAAATATTATGTCTGTGATAAATATATATAATTATGTACTTCACAGTCATGGTTCCAAACCAGAAATGTAGATACAATGAACTTGTCTAGTTAATGTTAAGCCTGTATTTCCCCTTTAAGACAACTACATATGCTTTTAATTGGGTGATGGGATGGAGGGTTACTGGCCCTTTAAAAATGACACTCTCTAAACTTACTCTATGACCCCGTTGAAGGCTATGGCCGAAACTCGTAGGTCTGTTTTGTGATACACATACACCTCTGAACTTTGCTGAGTTAAGGATGATAAAAGAAAAAAGTGAAAAAGCTAAATAAACTACTCGTTTGAGGTTCCTGTGTGTTGCCGTCTTTCTGTGTCACTCTGGAGGAAGCGTTGTCACAAGAAAGGGTGGTATTCAGGAATGTATGCAATATATATATATATATATATATATATGATTGTTTGGGATTCTATGTGTAACTAGTTGATGTTTAGATGCAGTTTCTGTTGTCCATGTGTGGAGACCTGTAATTTGATGGGTGGGGTGTTGAAGTTTACCATGTCCTGCTATATGTGTAGAGTAAACTATGTTAAATTAAGGTTGTTTTACACAGTGTTTAGGGTAAGGTAGTGTAGGTTAGGTTAGATCACTAAATTATCATAGGTTAGGTTGTTTTAGTGCATTTATTTTTACATTAAATGTAATTGTTTGTTACAAACAGCTCCACATCATGATTTACTATGTGGGAGTCAGTATGTCTGCTCAGGTAATTATATGTGCATGCATTTGTCTTAGCTAGCAGTGTTCTGCAACATGTGCGAGTGGGTGATTTCCCTATGGACAGGGAGCTGTCGTGTTGTCCAGGGGTGTAAATAATCTATCTACAGACAATGTTGAGCAGTGTACATGGCAATCGTGATGGAAATGGATACACAGTGTAACACGTATTCACATACAATTTCTCAGTGTGGTTACGCCATTGGGCATGCATTGGAGGGAGGTTGTGGTCAAAACATTTGCCCAAAATTAAGGTTTGTTGACTCACACACTTCCCCATACACACTCACACTTGCAATGTTTACTTGTCAGTCGAATGTTTGCTATTTTCCATAGGTAGACGCTGCAATTGTGGTGTGACTTCATTCACCATTAACATTGAATTCATGATAATTGTTGCACTTCTTGCTTGCAACCTTGAATAACCACTTGCTTGTCAACAAAACCATAGGGTAAAAACAAATGTTACACTCCCACCGTCTAACATTGTCCCTGACTCCAAACAACACATATCCTTTTGGTAAGTAGTTGGTGTCTTTGCCTCACAGAAGGCACAATGGTCAACTAACTTGGTCCACACACCAACAGACAGACTACACACAGATTTTACTAAGTGCATTTATTTACATGTACTGATACTAATGTAACTCACAGAGACAGTTCATAGGACAACAACCCCAAAAGATGTTCTGAGTCAGTGGATGTTTAGACAGAATCCATGTGGGGAACTTGTCATGGGGCATGTGGCGGGGAATGCTTCAGTGAAAAGGATGACCACACTGGCATTAGGGAGAACAGGCCTCATTGACGGGTCGCAAATGGGTGAGGTCAACAGGGGAAAACCAAATTGAGGACAATGCCAGGTGATATTCGCTGGCATGTTCATAAGCACAGGGCAAAAGAGAAACTGGATATGTGGCACAGATCAATGCTACCTGTCACTTTTCTGTGGGAAAGTGATGCAGTCCACATCTTCTCGCTCTGAGGCATGTGGTGACTCCCTTGAGGGGAATGTTTCTAGATGTTGGAGCTGAGCAATGCGCACAGACATAAGGAACTGACGATGAGGAGCATGTGTCTGCGGCAGTATTCATCTGTGCCAACAGATGATGCAGCACAGCAGCGAGGAGTATCTGCTGGTTGTGTAACACAGCAACACAGTTTCATTGGTGGGCAGCTATGGAAGCAATGAGGGAGTCCTGCTTCCGCTCCATTGACTCCAAGATGGTTCTGATTGGTGGTGTTCGGATTGCCCCAGGTGGTTGGCAACCTCGCTGGTGCCACTTTAACAGATGATTTACTCATGCTTCTACGTCATGACACCAGCAATGTCTGTCAGGGACTGCTGGAGGCCATGGAGCGGAGAGTAGGTGCCTCTTATGGCTGTCGTGCTGCAGTGCTGTCCCCAATAGCTCACACACAACCGCTCTATTCACTCATACAGCTTATCTCTCTTCCACTCAAACTTACACACATTATTTTGAATAAGGCCAAAACAGTAAATCCATGATACGTCAAAAGTTGATACTGGACTCTCCTGGCTCACGGTAATTTCAAAGTTGTGAGCCAAGAGAGTCCAGTACAAACATTGTGAAGAGTATTACAGGCCCAATTGATGAAGGGCCGCTACGCAACCAGCTGATAAGATCAGAAGCTCCGTACAGAGGAGAGCAATCAGTGCATAATCAGTGCCCTATCAAAATGAAATTTTAAGATTGTAGAAAAAGTATTGACTACGGAGTATCTACCATGCACACAGCTATACTATAGAAGATTTATTACTGTCAGGGTACTTCCTGCTTAGCGGATGCCTGATGTGGGTGTTTTTAATCATTGAAGAATACCAGGGATTAATTAAAAATAACGGCAGAATTTAGAATTATACTTGGGATAAATCAACAGGATTGCATTTGGGATTACACATATTCCCAAGAAAGAGAGCAATATTCTAGTCTTGAAAAAGATGGTATGAAGTGAAATAAAACCATTGAAGCGCGTTGACGCACTTTTCAGATAATTCGTACGTTGGCTGGAGCAGTAAATAACAAACGGGAGTCAGTGTATCAGACTCCAGGTGGCACTTCTTCGACGAATGAGTAATTTTTAACGACAAAGTGTATTCTGATCTCTCTTGGAGCATTGGAATTATTTGTGCTGTGAATATGGTTTTCTTTTCCCTTATTAGTATAAGGGCATAATTGTACATAAAATGTTGTTTTGTATTTGCATGTATTAGTATCAAAGGCAATTTTGTATTGTTTTTAATAGTTTTTTTTAACTAAAACAACAGACATATCAAGAAAATATCAAGGAATTCTTTTTTAATAAACAATTGTACCAATTTCTACTTTTGACGTATCGCAGATTTACTGTTTGGGCCTTATTCAAAATAGTGTGTGTGATTTTGAGTGGAAGAGTGATAAACTGTGTGAGTGAATAGAGCGATTGTGTTTGAGCTATTAGGAACCAACGGAAAAATGTGTCTTTTACTTGTTAATTGTACCTCATTCCCTTGGTTTACCAAGGGGTCCCTCTCTTTGTTTTTTAATAAATGCAGTGCTGTCCCTACTTGGATTGAGGCACCCATGGACTCCCTCTAGGGTGGCTGTCACAGTCTTCATCCCTGTCCACACTTGGTGTATTGTCTCCCACCGGACTCCTATGGTAGTATGTTGAAGCAGTATTGTGGGTCCTGTGAGTCCAGTCCTCTAGGTGGGCTGCCCGGTGGTGTCTGTTGGTTGGTAGACAGTTCATGTGGAAATCCCATGACGCTGTTGACTCTCCCTTTGTCTGGCCAAGGTGTCCCAATGGAGTGCAGACATTCTTAGAGGGTGTCCTAATCGAGGGTTTGCAGGCTGTTATCCATATCCTCGCTGATATTCGGGAGAGGATGCAGGCCAGGAGGCAAGGGTTCATAACCTGAAATTAAATGGAGATATGCTATCGGCGATCTATGTTAGATGTTGACATGAATAATCCTATTGACAATCAAGATTCCATATTTATCACTTTCAGTTCCTCATTGATGCGTGTGACATCTTTTACTCACGGTAAGTAAGTAAGTAGCAAATGTTTATTGTTTAGTTAGTTAAAACCATAACAATTTAAAAACCAATGTTATACAATACAGGTTAAAAAAAGAATTAAACAATGCATTCATTCCATCTCTGCTTGACACTCATAAAATTTCATTGTTAAAATTCAGTGACCATAAGTTCGTCCTTTTTTTCTTTGCCATATTTCTGACCCTTTTAACAAAGCTTTATAAATACTTTGAGGAATTTGATCAGTCTACCGTTCAGTTGTGGGTCAGAAGGATTTAGGCACGCCATTATAGCCGCTCTACAGGACCTAATGCCTCTCTCATTAAAACTTTGTTTGAGGAGAATAGCTTGTTCGTTGTACAATTTGTTGCATTTGTAAATTACATGAATGAAATCTTCTTCGTATAAATTGCACAGTCGGCATGATTTAGGACCTGTATGCACCCAGGCTGGCTGATCCGCCAAAGATGTTAATTTTCCAAAACGTAGTGCCATTAGTTGCTTTTTTACGTTAATTTAGAATGTCAGATTCAAATATGATGCCGCTGCAAGAGACTTATAGTTGTTTATCACCATCCAAGCATGCGACCTTAACCTAAAGATATTTTTATCAGTTTGTGATGAATGGATTTTTGATGCTTTGTTTATTGCTTGTTTGAAAGACTGGTACTTCAGATTTTTGTTCCATAAGTCTGTTGTACAAGTTATTGAGAGAGATTTGTATAAGTATTGATTAAAAGGAGAGTTTCTCTACTCGTCTACTTCGGACCAAAGGGCTTCATTAATTTGTGATGTAGCTGCATTTTGTTTCAGGCGGTACCAGGTTTTCACTGTAGCATACATTCTCCTTTTGTCTTCGTTTATTAAGCCGAATTCAAGATGGACCTGTGCCAGGGAGGCCGACCTTTATTTCGGAAATACTTTTTTATAGATGGAAACTATTAATTGATTTAAAACCTCTCTGTCTTCACCATGGAAGGCAGTGTTGGCATATGTTATCGTTGGAAGGATTTTCGCCTTCATTACTGCGAGCAGTGGTTTGTATGAAGGACCCATCAATTTTTTTGCCAGTAGACTGTAGGCAAATATGAGGGCACTGGTTCTCTGAGTCATATACCTTTTTTGTTCCGTATGGTTTTGTGAGTTGTCAATGTAGAATCCCAGGTACTTATATTTTTTTACCTCCTCTAGTTGGTTGCCGTTAAGCCAGATAGTCTGCTTACATCTCCGCTGACTCCCGGTCACCATTGTTTTTGTCTTTGATGTATTTATTTCAAGTTTGTTATCTGAAATATAAGCGGACATTTCATTCAAACTTCTTTGAAGACCGATCTTTGTTTGACTCATTAGCACCACATCGTCGGCATATGAGAGATGAGTGAGTACCAATGTACCAAGTTTCGACGGATGAGAAATTAGTGCAGTCCAGCCTTTGTGAAAGATCAGACATGAACAGATTCAAAAGGTGTGGGGCCAGAACACACTCTTGCTTGAGGCCTCTGGTCGTTATCAGCTTCCTTGATAGTCTGGACCCATCACCTATCTTGATTCTTAACCACGTGTTAGAATAGAATAGCAGTATACCTTTTAATAGCCTTTCAGGTATATCCCATGCTTGCAGCTTTTTCCACTGGAGGTAGCGATCAACACTATCAAAAGCTGCTTTTAGGTCTATAAAGCAGAGGTAGACATGTAGTTTCCTCTGCTTGCACTTGTTTGGTATTGGAGATAGTGCGAAAATGTTTGTTATCGTCCCTATACCTTGCATAAAGCCTGTCTGGCTGACCGGGATAAGATTGAGATTATCAGACCAATCCTTCAGCTCTTCTAGAACGAGAGTGGCATAATATTTGGCTTTGACGTCCAGGAGGGCTATTAACCTATAGTTTGATGAGTTAGATATCTCACCTCCTTTAAAAATAGGTGTCAATATCGAGCCTTGCCAGTTCGCTGGTTTATAATTTAGGAGCTCTATTTCTTGGTATAGGTTAAAAAGATGATTGCCCCAGAACAATGTATCATGTTTGAAAATTGCTTGAGGGATTCCATTAGGGCCGGGATCACCGTCACTTCGGCCTTTTTTAATTATACGTATAACTCCTTCGCTTGACAAGGACAAATGGCTTGTCGCTGTTATCGGGGAATGGGTGCCGTTATTCCCCTGCGGCTTTCCTTTTTGCTCCATTTGCTCTGTCCCTGCATCTTTTTTTTCTTTCTTGTGGTGGGTAATGACTTCTCCTGAGCTGATTGATTCGGTGACCCTTTGGATTTGTCTTTTCCTTCAGCCTGAGCCTGGTTGTTTCCTTCGGGCGTATCTTGGGTAACTGTATCTATGAACCTTGTAGTTAAAAGTTCAGCTCACTCGTATTATTGAATATTTGATGATAATACATTTGCTGGTCTGTACAATTTGTTTATGATTACCCAAAACTGTTTTGAATTCGTTTTCTTAGAGCTACAAAGCAGTTCGCCCAACATTTATCATTGCTCATTCGTTTTCCTTCCCATAGCTCTTTTTTAAAGAATTTCCTTAACTGCCCTACCCTCTCCCAGGCAGCTAGGTCAGGTACTGTTCTCCTAATTGCTTTTTTGAGTTTGCATTTCAAGGCTCGCAGCTCGTTGTTTTTTATCCGGATCTTTTTTTTACCATGCATTTTTGTCTGCTTTTTTCCAGTCTGTATTAATGTAGTTAGATCCGCAGTAAATTTTACCCAAGCTTGAATTTTATTCTGGGCCTCTGCTTTACTAGCCGTTATCTTCATTTTTATCTTGGACGGTACTGTTTCAATTGTGTTGCTTGACCATTTTAGGCGTTTTAGGTCAACTGTGTGTATGTTTCCTTCAACTGTTGTGTTTACCTGATGTTTGGTGATTTTTAACCTGAAGTGTATGTGCTGGTAGGAATGTTCACTCCTGGTTGTATACTCTATAGAGAGGTGGGAGAGGAATGGCATCAGTGATACAGAAATTGCTGTATAGTCCAGTTTTGATCTAGTCTTTCCCCCATGGAATGTATATTTTGGTGGGAAATCGTCTGATGTTCTGCCATTTATTACTCTTAGCCCAAGAAACTCTAAAGCGTGTACCAGTCCTTGGCCTACGTGGTCCACTGTAGGTCTCATTGGCTGATATTGCTGTGGAACATTCCAGAATATATTGTCAGATACTAGCAAGTCATCTTCATCCAGGGTATGAATTAAGTTGGAGTTAAAGTCCCCTGTAAGTATCAAATCCCATAAGGGATAGGTACTCCTTATATTTGTGATACTTGCAATCAACTGAGTATTGTAGGCAGATTTGTTCCTTGCTAAGGGATGTACATATGTATTTATCAGCAGGATGGTTTTTGTTCTACCCACTGGCCCGGATGTTAGTTTGATCAGTTGAATGTTAGGTCCTGCTGAGGCCATCTGTTAGGGGCGATTTTGAACTCTGTAGATATATAGACTGCCAGTCCCCCTTTGGGTCGATCGTAAATTTTGGTTTTAATAGCTGGGACTGTATAATGTATATAATTTGTCAGAGGGAGATCTTCCAGTGCCCAAGTCTCCTGCAGTGCTATATCACATTTTTCCCAATTATTTGGTTCACACCCATTTTCTAGCCATTTTTTGCCACTGCTATGTTCCATGAGAGCATTTGTATGTTTCTTGAGTCTTGAGCGGCTGATGTCTTTTCCATCGGTCAATGGCCTGAATTCGAACTTAGCACTCCTGGCAGCAAGCGCCAGTTGTCCTTAACCCCATCCTTTCCAGTTGCCTGATCGTTCTGCATGTCTTTCTTCAGTGCTATTGGAAGGTTGCTGCCTATTGCTCCTTTGAGAACTGTATGGTTGTTCGGTGTGATTTCTTTTTGGCTTTTTCCATAGCTCTTGTGGTTGTTAAAGTTACTGATTAAAGGGCCAGGATAGCGAGGTACCGTTGGTCTTAACAGTTTAATTCCCCAAGCTTCAAATTGCGACTTGGAGTTCATAATGTGCTGGACATCTACTTCAGTCTGCCAGGTTGTCAAAGTTTGCTCCTTATTTTTTTGGCTTCCCTTTGCTATAAATTCTACTGCCAGTAAGTTTGATGAGGTCAGATCATTTAAAGCTGGAATATTTGCTGTTAATTTCAATATGTTCCCCCTATTCAGTATATCTTGAGGCCCTTTTGAGTCGTATTCTGGTGTTAGCAGTAGTTGCCATTTCGGTAGCACATTGTAATGATCTGTCTGTAACATTGGTTCTTCTTCCTTGTTATCGACTGTAATTTGTTTTTTATCATCTTTTATTTCAACTTTTATGTTTACGTATTGGGTCTTGTCTCCCAACGTAGTGTTTAGAACCTGTTTGTCGACTGACACAATGTTCTCCTGAAGGCGTCCTGCATTGTAGTTAGTTACTGATTCCTGATCCCAATTCCCTCGGATGTTCTCACCTATCTGTTTCAATTGGGGATTCATTTGATTTTTCACCATTGGATTAGTTTCACCAGGACCAAACACATAAGCCTTAGGGTTATCCATTATCATTCCTTTCCGACATGCTGTCTCCGAACTTTTGGATCTCCGGGTTTAAGTTTTCTTGTTTTTTATGTTTCCTTTTTGGCTCTCGCCATCCGTCCTCACGAGTTTCCTAGGTATAGTATTCCGTTTTTTTTTGTCTTTGGTTATTTGCAACCTTATTCCCCATAGTTTTTCGAACAAGTGCATTGTGAGCTGTTGTGTTGCTAATCGTAGGTCCTGGTTGTTCGTGACTTATCAGATCTTCTTTGATGGGATCAATACCTTGCCCACTTTTGTTCTGTGGTTCTTTAGACTCCTTTGTCTTCATCATTTATTTATTTCCGAGTAAATTTTTTCTGCGGTCCTTATTTATTGTTTCCTTTTCTTTTCATAGTCTTCTTTGGATCCCCAGGATTTATACTTAGTTCCAAATGTATCTATCCACCTCTTCTTGTTTTCTGATTAACTTCTGCTTGTATATCCTTATCTGCCTTTTCTGACTTATTGCTACTAGACAGGTGTTCTTCTGTAACACTGGCCAAGTCTGTTGTTACATTGCTCGTCCTTGCTGGACAGAACCTTGGGTAAACCTTGGTTGTTAGCTGCGTCGTTAGTAGAGACGTTTTATTCCTAGCTTTCCTGTCGCGTTTTTTTTGTTTCCGTGACAGCTTTTGTTTTTTATTGCTTGTTTTATCCTGATTAATTGCTTCACTATTTCCAGTTGTCTGATAGTCTGTTTCAACTTTGCAAGGTACCAAGCTTAAATGGACTTGTATATTTTCTGCGTTAGGTTCTGTTGGTTCATCTTTTTTATCTCTCACTCCCAGAGTTGATTTATTGATTAATATTATCCGTTCTAGAAGTGTTGGCAATAGACTTAATTTATCAATTATTGGGCTACATGCACACTGAACTGAATATTTTGCTTGAACTCTTGAAATCAAATTATTCATGTTGTCCAGTTTGGTGTTAATCCCTGCAATTTGTAATGCTATAATTTTCATGAGATCTATTTGTATGTCCATTTTGTCTGTTTGCATATTAAATGCCATTATTGTTGTCTGTAATGTTTTTAGTAAAGATTTAAAAATCTCTGAAAAAGGACTTTGATCTTTAGCTGTCTCTCCTTGTTGAAGCTGTGATTTTAATTCTTGGTTGAAATTTTGATCTTGATTAAACTGATAACTAATATCATTAGTCTCCCTAGGGGGGTTATTATTGGTATTTGTTTGAGTGGTTTTTAATCCTTGTAAGGCCGTGTTATCTTGAGAGTTAAAGTAACGATTTCCCCCCATTCGGGCGCTTGTTTCAAAAACTGATGTTTGCATAATGTCTTTAGTTGGTACCGACGTTGTATCAATCTGCCAAGGGTTATTCATGCCTTCTCGGTCATCTTGGTCCACCTGATGGACCTGTGCGGCTATCTGTAACCTTGTTGTTCTTACGTTGTTAATTACTGGCTTGGGGGTAGAGGACGTGTGGTTTCCTTGAAGTATTTTGAAGATTGTTGTTGGGGAGTACGATTTTTCCCTGTAACTAAGCACTTTTTGATTGTGGTTTTGCGAACCTACTGATTGGTTCATATGGTCTAATCTTTCTTCATCAGTGTTATGTGTGTTGTCCGCACTTTTTGTCCTGTCATCTTGAAGATGTTCATTTCTCAGGCATATATCCTCTTTAACCCCTCCCATGCTTGTGACGGAACCGCTCCGTCACAAGCCACGGGTGAGCTGTGCTTGTGACGGAACGGTTCCGTCACGGCCCGCTCGCCGTGCCTGCGCGGCGCTGATTACACACCTGCGCTGAGGCTTTAGTGGGCGGGCGGGTTCGTGACGGAACCGTTCCGTCACAAGCACAGCTCGCCCGCGAGCCGTGACGGAGCGGTTCCGTCACTAGTATGGAGCTGCCGCGCGAGTGCCCCACCCCCTTAGCGCTGCGGCGGAATAGCCGCCTCAGCGAAGGGGTTAAATCTCATGCCTAAAATGGCTTCATTAATCAATGCCGCCTTGGCTGCCTGATTTAAACCAGTTTATATTTTGTGTAAATTTGTTTTGTGTCTTATTTTTTCCATTGGAAGGCGACGAGGCTGTCTGGGGAGCTAGAGGAGTCATGAGGCCTGGAACCTCCGCTGATGTAGAGTAGATGGCTGCTCCAGGGTCTTTAAGTAATGAAAATCTGTCACTCAAGGCTGGCTTCCTTTTGGTGGCTTACTCTATGTTTCTGAACATTGTTATTAGTGGCGATATTAGTGGGCTTTTTTGCTTGAGGTCACAACCTTCTGATTTAGTCGATTGCTTTTTTCTTTTACTTAGCTTTTCGTTCTTGGCCTTCTGACTCTTCCTGATCTTATTTATCTGGTTTCACAGCAAAACCCTGAGCCAGCCGCTGGCCCTATTATCACAAGCTCTCCCTCCTTTGCCCCACCTTTGGATGCAGCCGAGTGTGAGGGGCCTGTTGCCCAACTGCCCTTGGGGCGCCTGCGGCCGCCTGTCTTCGTTGCCTCGTGGCCTACAGGCGGCGGCGGATTGCTTTAGTGGTTATAGTGCAGCTCTGAGGAACTGAGTAACTGTAGGCTACGGTCTATTGGCACTGTGGCTTGCTGGCTTGCTGTGCAAGGGGACCGGGGGCAGGTATCCTGCGCCCCTGTGCTCTGAATCTTGTGGCCACCTGTTGATGCTGTTAATACTGTAGGTGCCTCCACCGTACGGTGGGCTCAGAACCGGAGTCAGCCTTGGGAGCACAGGCTGTAGCTCAGGCTATATTGAGAGTTGCAAGAGTTGCAAAAGACGATAGGATGTTAAAGAAATTTGAAATGCTGTAGTAATACTGTAGCAGCTCAGTGGCTCAATAGCAACTTCAATGATGACCTTCGCAGAAACCTGCCACAGGTATTACAATTTTAACCAGCGGAGAGAAAATTAAAATGGAGGCTAGGCTGCAGCGGGTATTGTCTGAGTCAGTTTTCTTTACAGCTCATAGTTCACACACTCTCCCCTCCGCACCTCATTCACTTTCTCTGCGGGCAGGGCAGGTAAAGGCAGGTAGAGGCAGGTAGAGGCAGGTAGAGGGCGGCTGCGGAAGGGATTGCGCTGCAGGAGGTGAGAAGAGGGCGGCTCACCGTGTTTTTCTCTTACTGCTGGCTTCGTCAGGGGGAGCTTCCGCGAGACACAAGAGCACGGCGGAATGCAGCCGCGGAATGCAGCAGCGGCTGTTACAGGCTCCAAGTCAGGAAATAAGTCACGGGCGAACAGGCAGCCTTCACCCAGGTCCACATGACATGTAAAATGTAATACCACAAAGGGCAATTGTCTGTCATCCTTAACCAGCTACAACACAAGCGTGACCCAGTCAGACAAATCAGTGCATGTGTATTGGTGAAGGTACCTTGCAGTACACATGTCCCTTCTCACCTCCTTGCTATGCAACGTCTCCCTATTCAGACAGAGTGCAGTTTGAGATGCACAGCAAGCACCTACTATGCACCATACTCACAGGAGCCCACCAGGGCCACACACCATATTTGTTTTGACACACAAAGTTGTCTAGTGTACATCACCTACATTCATCCCCACACCTAGTCAGATTTAGAAGATGAGAGAAGTTCAAGTTGTCCCTATCACAGAAGCTGAAACATATGTGCTCTGACTCTATATACCTGGACAGCTGCATGTAATGTAGTTTAATATAGGCTACTTTAGAAGTGGCTCTTGAAAGGTGTCTATGTGTAGATACTTCCCATGGCCCACAAATCCCCCACCCCTCAGGTGGGTAATTTCTCCTCTGATAAACCCATTTCATGCCACAAATTTGCAGACTAGATTAGTGTACATTGGCCCAGGTGAGACAGAGGGGCATATATAAACAAGCATTTACAATGCTATGGTCTCGGCATTATTAAAGGTAGAGCTATTGGCATTGCTCATGACATTATTTTTTTTTTTAAATCATAAATAAATGGCATTGTCATTTACATTGCCAATAGCTTAATCGTTAAATAAATGGCATTGTCATTTACAATGCCAATAGTTTAATCGCTCGCAAATGCATGACCTATTGCATTTACACCCACACAGAGCCCCACACACAAAGCCACCCCCACACACATACAGAGCCACCCACATAGAGCCACCCACAGAGTCATTCACATAGAGCCGACTACACAGAGCCACCCTCACACAGACAGAGCCACTCACACATAGAGCCACCTACAAACAAAGCTATCCACGCAGAGCCACACACACAGAGCCACACACACACAGAGCCACTGACACACACACACAAACACGCAGAGCCACACACACACACACACACACACACACAGGGCCACACAGAGCCACACACACACAGAGCCACACACACCAGAGCCACAAACACACAAAGCCACACACACACACACACACACAACCATACACAGACAGAGCCACACACTGACAGAGCCACTTATGATCCAAGCTTCTGCTAACTAAAGGCATAATGCCATCACTGATAGATATATGTAATGACCATATGGCTAGGCCCTCCTCATTAAGCTTTGAGCCTCACCCTTCAACTGTATAGCTGTAAAACCATAAAACAATGGTCCAAGCCATTCACTAGCAAGGTTTCGAGAAATGGTTCAATTTGCAAAATATATTTATTGATCAATATGTGTTCGATAACTCATCAAGCATTGGGCAGAATTATTATTAATATTATCACTTCGTGCCATGGGTTCTGCAGCTATGGCTGGTATGCATTATACATGTAAAGGAATTCCAAATTAGCAAAGTCGTGTTACATTACTGCTGGAAACCCCTCCTGAAGCACTACGGCTGACAACTAATTGCTGGTAGTCATGAATGGGGTGGCCACTTAAATAATCTTGTCTGATGTAGTCAGTATAAAAACACTAATAGTTTTATCAGCTCAAGATGATTTTCATTGCACAGAAGTAGGTCTGCTTACAAAGAAAGTTAGAGACTCCTGCTCCAACGCAGGACCCACCATTAAAAAGGGTTCGGCCCGACTCTGATGTATGTCTGCAGCTTGTAGTAACGCATGGCCACATGCATGCACAAGGGGCTGGCGGCTGTGCACCCGCACAGCGGTCTGCAGTTTCACGTCCTGGCGCTCCAGGGAATCCTAACCACGTTAGATCCCTTGTAGTGGTGACAGAAGAGAGCCAAGTCAAGTCATAAAGCTTTATTCGAACATAAAAAACATGTCCATAAAAGCACATAGAAGAGAGCCATTCCAAGAGGGCGGGCCACCAAGGGAATCGCCAAAGCTTCCGGTTATGAAGCTAGCGGCCGCAGTGCATTATTAATACCTTACACATTAAGGGTCATGCCCTTGGCTCACTAGGGCACAGAATATGCAAAAAGTGTGACTTCGTTGCATCCTGGCAAATCTAAAGGGTAGAAACACCCCACGAGCTCCCCGTCTAAATTTACAGTGCGCATTTAAGATAAACACAGACGCATATGCTGACGAAATGAGAACAAGCGTCTTAGATTACAGCTGCAAAAAGCATATGAAAATTAATCTTGAAAGGTGGAGAATGTGTTGTTACTGTCAATCGCCATCCTGTTCTGCGCTTTACAACTTAGATCCAGCACTAAATAAATTAAATCATGTCGCTGGCCCAGCTTTCGCACTGCTAAACAGGCTTGTTTCTTTTTGTAAGTGGGGGTCAGCAGCTTGTTTGATTTGCGCTATCAGCATTATTGTCCGAGGCTGTGTCACCGGGTTCCCATACCTGCAGCATTACACTGCAGGGCAGGGGGTCATCAGGACTGCGCTAGCTCCCACCCTATTGCCCTACACATGCAGCATCAAATCAACTGTAACTTGTGTTAATTCTGCGTGAGGGGAAAAAATGCAGATTTCTTCAAATCCTGTTTTCCTTGAATTTACGTGGCAGGAAGCCCGAGGGCTACACATTAACCTTGTGGCCGCTGCGGCGCAGATAAACAACACACACCTTTCCTCCAAGGAGTGCACACTGCCCGCCGCCCCCGACTCCCCAAAGACAGTGCACAGAAATACATGCGTCCTAAAACATTACAGCTCTTGCTGAGAACGCTGTTGTATGCTTAGCCTTCACGTGTCTCTTAAATACACTAGCTATTTAAAAAGTACAAGTAAATGCCGTTTCCAGCACACATTTCTAGTTCCCATGCAGTCCCAGATGCACCTCTTTGCAACACCTGCCGATGCCAGAAATAGGCAGCCTCGAGCCCTATTCATCATTGTCTTGGAAAGGGAGTGCGTGTTTTCGGTCCCCCAGCCCTGTACCACGAGCCCCAGCATGAACGCCTCTGAGCCATAAAATCACACAGGGCTCTGCGAGGAGAAGGAGACGTTAAAATCAGAAAATGCATTTCACTACGTGCACCAGAGATCAAAGCCAACAAACCTGTCTAGAAAACTGTGAACATACGAACGCATTAAATAATAAACACAAGACAGCATCGCCGAGCAAGGGTGGCAGAGGCAAAAAAAACAGCACAAACAGGGGGGCAGGGGCATGAAAAATGGCACAAACAGGTTGGCAGAGGCAAGACAAGGGATAGTTACCTCATGTCCTCGGTAGACGCTGCTCTCCTGGTTTTACCGAGCAGCAAAATGGCGGGCGCAAAGCTCCGAAAATTTCGGAATCGGGGTCGTGTTTTTGGCGTTCTGAGTGATGGGTGACATCACAGGGCGAAAGAACGCAAAAAACACGCCCCCGAATCCGAAAGAGACGGGGCTTGAACGGAGTGATGCCCCTCTCCTCCAATGGCTGGCCTCTGTTTAGGAAGCCAGCCAATGGAAAAGAGAGGCGGGTTCAAGCCCCCATAATAGAAAACATTAAATCTCTCACCGAAGACTGCGCAAGCGCAGCCATACGGTCCTCGACCTAAAAACACATGGTCCAAAGAGGAGGCGCAAGCAATTTTACTGCGCCTGTCTGTGTCATTAGGAAAGTGCATGGATGTGTTGTCTTTAACAAAAAAATGATGCATCTATGTGCGCTCCTCTGCGCTGGCACTCAATAGACTGCCTAGCGCCAATGCAGAAAAAGTTGCAGCCTTGCACCATGGTGTTTGGGTACCTGCATTGGTGCTAGTCAACCGATTGTATGCCAGCGCAGAGGAACGTACAGGGATGCAATATTTGTTGTAAAGACAACGCATCCATGCACTTTGTTAATGACAGCTCGGTGCAGTAACATGGCTTGCGGCACTGCATTGCTTCATTAGTTGTAAATATACCCCTATGTTTTTTACTATGTATTCTGGGACAATAGTTCTAATGACTGATGTTGTACATTCAACTGCAAGTGCCAATATACAGCGAACGGGAAAGTTGGACTGGTGCTGCACTTCCAAAATGGAAGGGATAAAGGTGATAGAGTTTGACTGAGCTGTGCAATTTGTAACTGGGCAGTGCAAATTCCATGTACCTCATGATTAGCCATGGATGAGCCAGAATACTACCCTTTTGGCCTGCAGACAGTGCAGCCAAGCGCTGGGACATAGCTGCCTGCACTGCATGGCATGACCTAATTACCTACATTGCCTCTTGTTGCAACTTACCCTGCTGCTGTTGTGGTTCATCATAGACAGCAGTGTCCTGTCCTGCAACTCCTGCCACTAGTAAATATTTAGTTGTGTTGCCCAGGCAAAGAAGTAATGCATCCGTTTTTGTAAATATACCCCACAGTTTTATAGGTCTTGCCTAGCGAACGCAGCGCACGCACTTCTTCGCCTGGGCGACACTATTTTTGTCGGTTTGGTGTGCGAAGCCCGTGCGAGCCCGGACCGGCGATGTGCACGCGCACGGCGACTGGACATCTCCTGTCCCCGTGTAGGGCTTGGGTTACCCTCCCCTTGTCGGCTCCACGGAGACAGCTTGCTTAAAATCCAGACGGTTTATTTAAGGAAATACAAGTATATTTATCCGAACAAAGTTTGCAAGCTCTGTGGGCGTATAGACTTGTGAAAGCTGTGCTCTCTCGCGGTCGAGGTTTACTGTGACATTGATAGGTTGTTCTCCGGTTCAAAGGGCGCAATTAGTGGTCTTTGAGTGAGCTCTGTTCATCTTCCTTGCTGTTGGACCTGATTGCTTACAGGTCGTGGTCTGCATGTCTTTGTAAGCTCTTCCTAGCGGAGCCTGCAGAAGGTTTGTTGAAGCTAGCGTGGGATGTTTACGTTTGTCAAATGGATGGCCCTCTTATGTTAAGCAAAGCCTTTATAAGGCAGTGTACCAGCTTCGGACAGCTGTGGCCCTTAGGAATATGTTCTGTGCGCTGTACATCAGAATGAAGTCTCGCTTGTATTTGTTATTTTTCCTGAACGTCGTCAGGAGGCCGGAAAAGCGTTGTTCTGCCTCCTGTACATTGTAAGAAGGTATGGAAGGAGATGTGATGTACATAGTTTTCTAATCACCAGTTGCATTTATTTTATCCTGATTGTGGTGACACGATTTCTTCAAAATGGGTCCGCCTGAAGTGAAGGTGGGAAGGGTTTTAAGTACTGCTGGGCCATGGAGTGCGGAGGTGTCCCCAACCCTTCAAACACCAAAATCGTACCGGGTACCGAGCGGGATACTCGCTGATTTTGAACTGGACTGCCGTGCAGCAAGGTATGAATGGGATATGGTTATTAGAGAATCTCACATTCTCGCTTTCTATATTAGCACTTTCTGAATTTATTACAGAGTGTAATGATGGGTGCACAAGCACGGGGCACTAGGACCTGCCCGAGGGAGAACGAGGGCGGGCGGATAGGGAGAAGCCAGGAGCTGGGGACGGCAGTTAGCCGATGACCCAGGAGGAAGAAGGACGTACAATAAACAAACTCCCACCTAATAACCTGTGTCTTTGTATCTGTGCCAGAAGGACACTACATCTGGCGACGACAGATGTCCAAGGAATCTGTGGCATGAGGAGGACGGCTAACTCGGTCCCTGGAAGCCCAGCCGTTGTGCAAGCATCCAGCATTGTGGGCCAGTAACCGCGTGGTAGCAGAGTCACGGCGCGAGTGTCCCCGAGCACTGGGAGCCCACCCCAGCCATCCGAAGGTGTGTCAGGTGCGTCCACTTGCCCAGAGCTCACCCCGCTGCACCGCGTGTGTGTGTGGCACGTCCTGAGGGTTAGAGCGCAAAATTTGCCTGCTCCCCGGGAGCCCACCCCGGCGGTATAAGAAAAAAATAAATAATGAAAGCTGCCTCACCTGATGCGCCTGCGACGCCGCCCGTCTGAAAGGGTGAGTGCTGGCTGGCACCGAAGATCGGGGAGAGTGAAAGCATTGTGTCCCGGGTTGTAGAAGGCTAAATGTCGTTGCACACGAGATTCTCGTGGCAGCCATCTTGGAGTCAGGCGTGTCGTCCAATCCCCTGTCAGGAATCTTCGGCGGCTATTTTGGGGTCAGGTAGAGACCCCGAAAGTCATCAAGCACCGGTAAATGCACGGTACACAAAAGAAACAAGCATTGGCGAGTATAAGAAACACGTAAACAAGCATTGATGAGTGCAAGAAGCAAGTCAACAAGCATTGGCAAGTGTAAGACACAAGTAAACAAGCATTGGTGAGTGCAAGAAGCAAGTCAACAAGCATTGGCGGGTGTAATGAAAATAATCAACCAGCATTGGCGTGGGTAACAAACAAGTAAACAAGCACTGGCGAGTGCAAAGAAAGAAGTAAACAAGCTCTGGTAAGTGCAAGAAGCAAGTCAACAAGCGCTGGCAAATCCGATAAAAAAAAAAGAAAAGAAACCCGACAGAAAGGACTTTGTCGATACGTGGCTGACTAATAAGATCCCGCGATGTCTGCATCGCGTCAGGAAAATGCTGAACCCGGTCCCATGGGTGTGTTGGGAGTATCGTTCCTGCACCCTCCGGAGCCCCTCACTCTTAAATCTGGTGGGGGTATTGGCAAGAATGGCTAGAAGATTTAACGGACTTCATGAAAGGGTCCCATGTAACTGATGCTGGACAGCAATTCATCGCTCTCAGGAACCTGGTAGGCAAGGAAGTCGGACAGATCATAAAAGAGTTGCCTGCTGCATCCACTGCTTCATACACTAGTGTCTGTGAAGCACTCAATCACAAGTTCGTGCACAAAAGGAATGTCGATTATGAGCGATATACATTTAACCTGGCATCCCAAGAAAAAGTTGAGCAAATGAGTGTATTCATCACACGTCTGAGACGCCTAGCAAGATATTGTGACTTTGATAATTTTTCCATGGAGGATGCCCTCCGATTGAGAATTATAGAAGGCTGTCTGTCAGAGCCCTTGAGGCGCAAACTGCTTAAGAAAAGCTACCCGTAAGATGAGATTGAGGAAATGACAAGAGTCGATGATCAAGCCGACGACCATGCAAAAAAGATGGAGGCCGGGAGAAGTGAGAAACGTGAGCAGGCATTCAGAATACAGTCTCGACAAGTGCATGGACCGTCCCCACCACAGGCATGATCCTCCATGTCCAAAAAGCAGTACCACCATTCAAGTCGTTGGTGCAGAAGCACGAGTCGCACCAAGAAAAAATCAGAACGACAACTAAAGTGCTACAGATGCGGCTACGATTTCCCACATGCAGACACATGCCCAGCACTAGGTCAACGATGGCGGAAGTGTGGTAGAGACAACCATTTCGAAAGCATGTGTGGGACTTCCCACAAGGATGATCCACGAGAACCTACCAGACAACATCGTCCCTCAAGCAGCCGTCACCATTCAAGCAGCCATCACCATGACAGAGCAGTACAAGATAGACGAGACTCATCCACTGGGTCGTCACAATCCAGCTGTCACTCCTGCCGAACACATCGATCTCGACGGTCATCATCACAAGGGTCAAGATCCCTATCACCGCCTCACAGGACCGCGACGAATACATATGTTTTGTCGCGGATCCTGATCGTCTAAAGGAATATCCACGACTAGACATCAGAATTGGTTCTCACCACGCCAAGTTTGTGATGGACAGTGGGGCGTCGCTAAATTATTTACCTGTAGCGGAATATCAAAGAATGAAGACACCTCCCAAATTGATCAACGCCTACGTGTGACTTTATACGTGGATGTAAAAAAAAACACTCCCCTGTCTTGGGAAGTTTGCGACCGATCTATCATATAAAGATCGCACCATCCAAGTCTATATCCACGTCATTGATGAGCCTGAGGCGGACTGGCTACTGAGCCTGCCCACCGCTGAACGACTAAGGCTGGTAGACATACTATACAAAGTAGAAGACAAACCAGACATTACTCAGAACTTCCCTAAGCTCTTCCAAGGTCTCGGGAAGATGAGAAACTGCCAACTTAGACTCCACATCAACGAGCAAATCACATCAGTGGTACAACATCACCGGAAAATTCCATTTCATCTACAAGAGGCCGTGGAGAAGGAGCTCCAAGACCTACTCGAGGCTGACATCATAGAAAGAACTGATGGACCAACACCCTGGTCTACCCGGTTGTAGTGGTTCCAAAGAAAGGAGAGACGGACCGAGTTCGTCTATGTGTGGACATGAGAGCGCCCAACACCGCACTAGAGAGGGAGAGGCACACAGGCCCCCACATCAGTGACATGATCACGTCACTCAATGGAGCCAAAATATTTTCAAAATTAGACCTTAACAAAGGATACCACCATTTGGAGTTGCATGAGCGATCCCGATACATCACGACATTCTCAACACATCTAGGGCTGTTCAGGTACAAAAGACTCAGCTTTGGGGTGTCCTCAGCTGCGGAAAATTTTCAGGAAGCGATCAGGAGAAAAATCCATCATGTTCCCCATGTACTGAACTGCAATGATGACATCCTGGTGTACGGAGCCACCGCTCAAGAACATGACACCGCGCTAGATCGGGTTTGCCATGCCCTGATGGAAGCAAACCTCACGCTCAATCAAGAAAAGTGTGAATTTCATAAGCCAACGCGAGGCAAGAGCAACACAGAAACACTGACTGCAAATATCATGAGACTTCGTTGAAAGTGGGCAACAGAAAGGAACTATGATCACCGCGGAAACAGACGGAAGACGAGTCACCTGGAATGTGACACCCTTTAAGAAGTGCAGCCCTAACGTCAAAGAACTATTGACTGAATCGCTAGTCAAAAACATTGAACATGAGACACCGCTCAGCAGCAGTCAGAGACTGACGGGGACTTCTGATGAACATGAGCAAGATATCCCTGATCCTCAGTCGCGCCCCAGATGGACCATTAGAAAACAGTCTCGCCTCATTGAAGAAGTTCAAGTGGCGAACTTCAGCGACGTGAAAGCAAAGGGTGTTGATAGATTGCTGTGTTTTGTTTTGTTTACAGAGGGGGGAGATGTAATGATGGGTGCACAAGCATGGGGCACTAGGACCTGCCTGAGGGAGAACGAGGGCGGGCGGATAGGGAGGAGCCAGGAGCTGGGGACGGCAGTTAGCCGATGACCCAGGAGGAAGAAGGACGTACAATAAACAAACTCCCACCTAATAACCTGTGTCCGGGTATCTAGGCCAGAAGGACACTACACCACACAGGGGAGGGAGGCGCTACACACCCACAGGCAGGGGAGGACTGCAGTGCGCGTCAGTTCATATAACATAATTAGGCTTCTATTTGCTGAGTATGGAAACCTAATAGCAGAAGTTTGATGGCCGTCCAACCTTCAAAGCTGCCAGCACTAATATAGGTATAGTGAGCGGTGTGTTTTATTCTATGTTCATCTTTACTATGAGCTGTAAGAACCTAACGGATAACACTTAGTACAGCTGCAGACTTTATGAGTTGAAGCACTAGTAGTATATATATAACAAGCATTTCCAATGCAATAGGTCTCGCATTTCAGCTATTGGCATTGCAAATAACAATGCCTTTTATTTTTGCGTTTGTTTTTAAAACATAAATAAAAGGCATTGTCATTTACAATGCCAATTGCTTAAACTCATGTAATGCGAGACCTATTGCAATGCAAATGCTTGTTTATTAACCTGTTGTTAGTTCGATGTTCTTTGGATGTCTTCTTGAGTAAATATTACTCTTGCCAAAGGATGTTATTTTCTCCAGGAGAAGAGTTCCTTTCTTCCTTAAAGGCTACCTTATGTTGTTAGGGCTGTTTACTGTCAGCTTTTTATAAATGTCTGACCTTTAAAGCTAGTATAAATAAGGTTTGGTCTGAGTTGAAACAGTATCAAATGATTTCCAACAAACACACACTCACCATAGAGTTTTTTTTAAAAAAGATGAGTCGGAAAGAAAAAGTAACTTATTCATTTATAAACATTTTGGCATTTTTAATCATGCACGGTCAGATTTGATCCAAAAGCAGCAAAAATTGAAAAAAACATATTATAGTATCTACATGTACTCAAAACAATACATAAGATATTCATCGGACGTGCTCTCAGAGAAAAGGAGGGAGAGTGAGTGAGTAAGTGAAGGGGACAGGGTAAAGGTGTGGTGACAAAGTGGTTACATCCAAATCGACACTTGAAAAACCTCTACTAGCAAATTAATGAGCAAAGGTTCCCAAAGTCACATCACACATAGGGAACAAGAGTCCATCGTTTAGTTGGTTCCTATGGTGTGTAAAGTGAAGGCGTAGTTCTACGTTTCGACCCCTGGTTACGCTAAAGGGCTAGTTCAGAGCCTCATGGTGGGGTCTTCATCAGGAAAAGAAATGGAGAGCCTACAAAATAATTGTAACACAAGATTCAGTATTTGTGTGGTGAGATAAGTGATAGTGTACAGAAAGTAGACGTGGGTGGTTACCTACGTCGTCAAAAACGGCCATCAAATGTTCCGTTTGGGAAATCTGGGCTTCATCGAGCTCCACAGAGTACTGGAAAGTAATTGAAAGGTGCCATCAGGGCCCTGGAATACAATAATAATAAAGAAAGGTCGGGGGTTCGAAAAGGATGGGACTTACTTGGCATGTAGGTTAACGCACAGCCAATGGGCACTGGTGAATAGATCCTCGATGTATCGGTATAGCTTTAAGCTGTAAGAAGAAGGGAGTGGTATTTTAGCATTATGGGTTTAAGCGTACTACAGCACATAGTGAGTAGTGAAGGATGGTCTCATTGATTGGGCTGAAGGTTACCTGAAAAACGGGAACGCACAGCCGTGCTGTATCACCGTCGGCGTCCTGCATCCGAGTGTGCTCGCGGTGCAGGCGCTCAATGCCAGTAACTAATGGAAAAAGGGGCCCGACTCGCGGGTCCAATCAGAGACGAGGCTTGTCATTACGTTGAAGGGAGCGTCTCGAAAGAGCTAATGTAGCTCCAAGAGTGGTTAGGAAAGGAGCCAGGGCCTGTCCAGGGATGTGGCCTGTATTCAAGTTAGTACTTAGTCACGGCAGAAATATCCAAGTGTAACATTTGTCAAAGGAACAGTAATATATACAATTTTAACATGTAAAAGACCAGACAAAACTAACAGCGCAACATATGCTAACCAATAGCCAATTCCTGGACGTAACAGTTATGTGAACACATTACTGAGAATGACTGATGCAGTAAATGAGTAGGAGAAGTCCCATGGTCTATTCAGGATTCAATCCCGCCATCTGCGAGAAATTAGCCTCAAGTTCATTTAACCCCTTGCTTATTGTCTGAAACTTTTGCATCCATTTGCATTCCCTTATATCCAGAATCGTATTCAAATTTCCCCCCCGTGGGCCCAGGGAGATTTTCTCAATGACCACCCAGCGAATGGATTCAGGCAAGTGGTTTTTTTCAATGAAATGATCTACCAAAGGGGCCCCTTGAGTAGAACAGCGAATACGACTGCAGTGTTGAAATATGCGGTTTTTTATTTTCTGCTGTGTCTGACCGATATACATAAGGTCACAGGGACACAGAATGGCATAAATCACCCCGCTCGAGTTGCAGTTGGTCAGTGACTTAAGCTCTATTGTGAGTCCGTTGTACTGCATTTGTTTGATCTCCAAACACATTGGGCAGGCTTTGCATTTGGTGCATTTAAAGTGGCCCACTAGTTCTGGTAGATTCCATAGACTGTGAATCGTGGGTGCTGGTGGGGTTCCTAACAAGGAACGCACCACAAAGTCTCTAACATTCCTGGATCTTTTGAAGGCATGCATGGGGGGATGGGGAACCCCCAAGACTTCTCCTACCATGTTCCAGTGCTGGTTGACAATTTTGCGAATGGCATTGCTTTCAGTGCAGAACGTCGTCACACAAATCATTCGATCCTGGGCTGTTGATCTGGTTCTAGGTTCCAGTAGTGTTGCTCTGTCTTGGAACCAAGCTCTCTTTCTTGATCTCTTGACAAGGCGTTGGGGGTAGCCTCGGTCTATAAGTCGACTGATCAGATCATCAGATTCCCTAAAGAAGTCCTCCTTGAGGGAGCAGTTCCTGCGTAACCGAAGAAATTGGCCAAAGGGTAAGTTGTCCCTGAGTCCTCTGGTGTGGTGACTCGTATATCGTAGTAGAGAATTTCTTTCGGACGGCTTACGATACAAAGTGGTGTACAGATAACCATCCTTCTCCTTGATACTTAAATCTAGAAAGTCTATTGATTCTTTGTTGACCTGCATGGTAAATTTAATGTCTTGTGACTGACTGTTCAGCCAGGCCAGGAACTCATTGAGGGTTGACTCTTGACCAGTCCATATTAGGAGGACATCATCAATGTATCGATACCACGAGGTAATCATCGCTCTGTATGGGTTGTTGTGTGAGAGGATACTATCCTGTTCCATTTCGGACATATAGAGAATGGCCAAGTCCGGCGCAAAAGCAGCGCCCATTGCTACTCCTTTACTTTGTTCATAGAAGGCATTTTGGAAAATGAAAAAGTTTCTGGTCATTGCGATTTCTAGGAGTGCCACTAGAAATTCTGTTGGTACTGGGGTGGGTTGTTCCCGACCCTCTAGTACTCGTCTCATGCAATCCAATGCTGGTCTTTGAGGGATGCTGGTATATAGGGAGACGATGTCCATTGTTACCAGGATCTGTTCGTTTTTGTTGAATGGTTTATTATCAAGGAGAGTGATGACTTGTGTGGTGTCTCTTAGGTATGTAGGAGTGGCCTCTGCTAATGGTTTGAGGAAGACGTCAATGTATTTGCAGAGTGGTTCCAGTAGCGATCCACACCCTGAAATGATCGGTCTTCCCGGTGGTTTAACTGGGTCCTTGTGGACCTTGGGTAAGACGTATATAGTTGGTATTCTGGGTTGACCCACATTGAGATAATCCGATTCTTTTTTGGAGAGGAAACCCATCTCGAGTGCCTTGGTCGTTATGGCTGTGATGTCTACGCGTAGTTCTCTAGTTGGGTCTCGTCTTAGGAGTCTGTAGCTGACACCATCAGATAGTTGTGATTGAATTTCTGCTTTGTAATCTTCCACATCTAGCACCACAATCGATCCGCCTTTGTCGGCGGGCTTAATGACCACCGCCTTGTTGTTCTTAAGTGTTTCCAGTGCATGTCTCTCCTCCTTTGTGATGTTGTGTCTAACATATTGTTTCTTCTCAATGGTGCGGAGGACGTCTCTCATAACAATGCTCTCGTATGTAAGGATTTCATGTGACACCGAAGATGATGTGGGCATAAAGGTGGAAGGAGGTCTCAGGTTAGTGAAGGCCGACATCACTGGGATCGGTTTATTCCTGAAGAAATATTTCAACCTCACTTTCCTGAAGAATCTTGTCAGCTCAGTCTGTATGTTGAATTTGTTGGGGTATGTCGTAGGTACAAAAGATAAACCTTTGCAGAGAATGCTGCTTTCATTCTCGGTTAGTGTGTATTTGGACAAATTGATGATCGGATTGGTCCTAACTGGGACACTATTCACCACCTGTAGGTCTTCCTCCGGGTGCTCATCTCCCTGTAGTTCTCTGGTTGGAAGCGTACTTGTTTGGGGGTGCTGTCCCGCTGTCTTCCATCGTCCCAATTTTGTTGGTTGCCTCCTCTGTTCGAGCGGTTGTTCCATGATCCTCCGCGGCCACGTCCTCTCGGTGGTCTCCATTGACCATCTCCTAAAAAAGGAGGTTGTTGTTCTGGAGGCTGATACCATTGATCCTGTGGTTGGTAATTTCCTCTGGATGCTGAGTGGTCGTTGTCGCTGTCCCCACTGTAGGACGAATCTGAGAAATTCGTGTATTTTCTGGTGCCTCTGTATCCTCCTCTCCCTCGGTTAGAGAACCTGCCTTGATTGTCTTGTCTGTAGTAATCCGGTTGTAAGTAAGGATAAGTCTTTTTTTGGTCGTAGTATTGGATGTCTTTGGCCAATTTCTCCAACTTTTTGTTTTGTGTTTCAACGTCAAAGTCTTTTAAGTTCTTCTTGAGTCTTTCCAAAGTGTCCTTGGCCTCTGCAAAGGCCGAATG
Organism: Lissotriton vulgaris; assembly: GCF_964263255.1. Classification (NCBI taxonomy): domain Eukaryota; kingdom Metazoa; phylum Chordata; class Amphibia; order Caudata; family Salamandridae; genus Lissotriton; species Lissotriton vulgaris. The sequence continues at coordinate 1,233,463,348 of NC_141685.1, forward strand.
ATTGGCTATCTCGGCCCTCAGTTCGTCAATTTCCTTGGTTAACTGTTCAACCTGGTCTCTGGCGGTCTCTACTCCCAGCACCATCCAGTGCCGGGAGCAGTTGTTGGCCACGAAGCTGAACCCTTCTTTAAATTTAGGATTGTCAACAAAAATGGCGGGTTCGTTGCGGACTTGCAGTCCGATAGGAATGATATTCGCTCTCAGGTAGCCAGTTAGAAGATGACCATGCAGTTTGGTACGTACCAACTTCTTTTCTAATCTTTCGAGTTTGTTAATTTTTTCATTAAGAGAGTGATCTACACTAGCATTGGTTGTGGTTAAGAAAACCGTCCCAGTGTCAGGCCCGACCAGATTCTTTATGTAATCTTCAGTATAGGATAGGGTCACAAGTTCCATGATGTTGACAGCCTATCTATACAACATTTGTGATTAATCTAGAATACTATATAGGTATAAGAAGAACCCTCGCAAGGCACTCCTTGCTCAGAGAGTATGAGTATTAACGGGGAAGGCCCTAAACACTCAGGACCTGGGTCCGTGGGTCAGTATAAATAAGGTTTGGTCTGAGTTGAAACAGTATCAAATGATTTCCAACAAACACACACTCACCATAGAGTTTTTTTTAAAAAAGATGAGTCGGAAAGAAAAAGTAACTTATTCATTTATAAACATTTTGGCATTTTTAATCATGCACGGTCAGATTTGATCCAAAAGCAGCAAAAATTGAAAAAAACATATTATAGTATCTACATGTACTCAAAACAATACATAAGATATTCATCGGACGTGCTCTCAGAGAAAAGGAGGGAGAGTGAGTGAGTAAGTGAAGGGGACAGGGTAAAGGTGTGGTGACAAAGTGGTTACATCCAAATCGACACTTGAAAAACCTCTACTAGCAAATTAATGAGCAAAGGTTCCCAAAGTCACATCACACATAGGGAACAAGAGTCCATCGTTTAGTTGGTTCCTATGGTGTGTAAAGTGAAGGCGTAGTTCTACGTTTCGACCCCTGGTTACGCTAAAGGGCTAGTTCAGAGCCTCATGGTGGGGTCTTCATCAGGAAAAGAAATGGAGAGCCTACAAAATAATTGTAACACAAGATTCAGTATTTGTGTGGTGAGATAAGTGATAGTGTACAGAAAGTAGACGTGGGTGGTTACCTACGTCGTCAAAAACGGCCATCAAATGTTCCGTTTGGGAAATCTGGGCTTCATCGAGCTCCACAGAGTACTGGAAAGTAATTGAAAGGTGCCATCAGGGCCCTGGAATACAATAATAATAAAGAAAGGTCGGGGGTTCGAAAAGGATGGGACTTACTTGGCATGTAGGTTAACGCACAGCCAATGGGCACTGGTGAATAGATCCTCGATGTATCGGTATAGCTTTAAGCTGTAAGAAGAAGGGAGTGGTATTTTAGCATTATGGGTTTAAGCGTACTACAGCACATAGTGAGTAGTGAAGGATGGTCTCATTGATTGGGCTGAAGGTTACCTGAAAAACGGGAACGCACAGCCGTGCTGTATCACCGTCGGCGTCCTGCATCCGAGTGTGCTCGCGGTGCAGGCGCTCAATGCCAGTAACCAGCAGTAACCAGCACCCACGATTCACAGTCTATGGAATCTACCAGAACTAGTGGGCCACTTTAAATGCACCAAATGCAAAGCCTGCCCAATGTGTTTGGAGATCAAACAAATGCAGTACAACGGACTCACAATAGAGCTTAAGTCACTGACCAACTGCAACTCGAGCGGGGTGATTTATGCCATTCTGTGTCCCTGTGACCTTATGTATATCGGTCAGACACAGCAGAAAATAAAAAACCGCATATTTCAACACTGCAGTCGTATTCGCTGTTCTACTCAAGGGGCCCCTTTGGTAGATCATTTCATTGAAAAAAACCACTTGCCTGAATCCATTCGCTGGGTGGTCATTGAGAAAATCTCCCTGGGCCCACGGGGGGGAAATTTGAATACGATTCTGGATATAAGGGAATGCAAATGGATGCAAAAGTTTCAGACAATAAGCAAGGGGTTAAATGAACTTGAGGCTAATTTCTCGCAGATGGCGGGATTGAATCCTGAATAGACCATGGGACTTCTCCTACTCATTTACTGCATCAGTCATTCTCAGTAATGTGTTCACATAACTGTTACGTCCAGGAATTGGCTATTGGTTAGCATATGTTGCGCTGTTAGTTTTGTCTGGTCTTTTACATGTTAAAATTGTATATATTACTGTTCCTTTGACAAATGTTACACTTGGATATTTCTGCCGTGACTAAGTACTAACTTGAATACAGGCCACATCCCTGGACAGGCCCTGGCTCCTTTCCTAACCACTCTTGGAGCTACATTAGCTCTTTCGAGACGCTCCCTTCAACGTAATGACAAGCCTCGTCTCTGATTGGACCCGCGAGTCGGGCCCCTTTTTCCATTAGTTACTGGCATTGAGCGCCTGCACCGCGAGCACACTCGGATGCAGGACGCCGACGGTGATACAGCACGGCTGTGCGTTCCCGTTTTTCAGGTAACCTTCAGCCCAATCAATGAGACCATCCTTCACTACTCACTATGTGCTGTAGTACGCTTAAACCCATAATGCTAAAATACCACTCCCTTCTTCTTACAGCTTAAAGCTATACCGATACATCGAGGATCTATTCACCAGTGCCCATTGGCTGTGCGTTAACCTACATGCCAAGTAAGTCCCATCCTTTTCGAACCCCCGACCTTTCTTTATTATTATTGTATTCCAGGGCCCTGATGGCACCTTTCAATTACTTTCCAGTACTCTGTGGAGCTCGATGAAGCCCAGATTTCCCAAACGGAACATTTGATGGCCGTTTTTGACGACGTAGGTAACCACCCACGTCTACTTTCTGTACACTATCACTTATCTCACCACACAAATACTGAATCTTGTGTTACAATTATTTTGTAGGCTCTCCATTTCTTTTCCTGATGAAGACCCCACCATGAGGCTCTGAACTAGCCCTTTAGCGTAACCAGGGGTCGAAACGTAGAACTACGCCTTCACTTTACACACCATAGGAACCAACTAAACGATGGACTCTTGTTCCCTATGTGTGATGTGACTTTGGGAACCTTTGCTCATTAATTTGCTAGTAGAGGTTTTTCAAGTGTCGATTTGGATGTAACCACTTTGTCACCACACCTTTACCCTGTCCCCTTCACTTACTCACTCACTCTCCCTCCTTTTCTCTGAGAGCACGTCCGATGAATATCTTATGTATTGTTTTGAGTACATGTAGATACTATAATATGTTTTTTTCAATTTTTGCTGCTTTTGGATCAAATCTGACCGTGCATGATTAAAAATGCCAAAATGTTTATAAATGAATAAGTTACTTTTTCTTTCCGACTCATCTTTTTTAAAAAAAAACTCTATGGTGAGTGTGTGTTTGTTGGAAATCATTTGATACTGTTTCAACTCAGACCAAACCTTATTTATACTGACCCACGGACCCAGGTCCTGAGTGTTTAGGGCCTTCCCCGTTAATACTCATATGACCTTTAAAGCTGTCACATTCATTTACTCGATGTACGTCCGTTTTTAGGTTTCGTCGATGAGGCTGCGTGAGTGTGGTCTTAAAGGTGAGCAGGGGGCGGTGAGCTGGGAGGCTGCTGTTAGGGAAGAATGCTAACTGACTACCATTGCCTTGCCCTCACTAATACCATCCAGAAGGCTCTAGAAACTGAGCTTTTTGGAAAGTTCCTCAACTCAAACTGTTAAGGCACTTGCGCTTAAATTTGTTGCCAGCTAGTCAGTTCACTCTTATCAGCCCTCCCTTCCTTTAATATACTGCGTGCTCACTTATTCTGTCTGAAGCGTACCGATGCATAAGCTGAAGGTACTCGGCACCCAAGCGGTGGTTCGCGTGGACAAGCAGAGTTTGTCTGGGCCAGGTCTTCCGGGTGGCATTGGCGGCAGAGGAGTTGAACAGTCAAGTTGTGCTGCAAGCCCCAATTCCCCGTTGGTGTGACCAACGGGGAGAAACTGGCATGAGCTGAACCAGAAGTGTAGTAAATTGAAATAATTGTGCATAATTTGTAGACACACGCCCGCCTCTAGTTACAGGCTCCAGAAGGATGTAAGTTTGAATTCCCGGTTCTGATGCAATTGCATCTGCGGTGGCATCTGGCGGCAATGCGTCGAAATGCGCAACCCGGGTTCAATGGAGCCCAGAGAGGTGGCCGTTGATTGGAGCGTATTGGGAAGGGAGCACAGGCACCAGATGGGAGATGACCTCATCGCCCAAACTGAAGCGAAACTCGTGAGAAGTAGGGTGGGAGAAACGCAAGGTGTCTCTTTCCTCTTCCTGGCCGGCCTCGATAGAGCCAGGTGTTCTTCACAGGAAGCACACAAGGACAAGAAGAGGCCTGTGGCATTCTACATTTGCAAACCAGAAAACAATGATTTAACACTCATTAATCCCTCTGGCTCCCCCGTGTAGCTTCAAAATAGTGTACATTAGAACAACGAGGCTGATGGTCGCTGAACATATTTGTTGTCAGACAGGGGAATAATGTGAGCATCTTACTTCCTCGAGTTCCCTGTGGGATCCTGGGTTATGTACCAGGAGGCCCACGCTTATGGAAGGGGTTGGATTAGCAGATCATCTTTCTGTTAACCAAACATCTTTCAGGGTCTCATAAAAATATTCTGACTGACGGCCTGTGCGTTCTACCTTTGCTGCAGTCGCCTTAGAAAGTTCTTTCAGGTGGAATTGTTTTACCTGGTGCCCACGCCTGGCATTTTGGACAGCCTTTGAAGGAGGCTCAGTGCTTTATTTGCTTATGGAGTTTTTGGTAGTCAGTCACTTAAAGGGGTATCCAGTGAAGAGAAAAACAGTTCTGTTCCCAGGTCTGTATCCCTAGTCATCATCAACAGGCGCTCTAGATTGTTTGTTTCTCTGGTGACTTCAGCTGGGGTTTTGAGATGTATTGTGGCTTGATCCACTGATGGCATTTTAAAGTTTAGCAAATCTAGCTAGCTAGAGGGTGAGTTTCAAAGGAAGCACTAATGAATGTGTCCCTTCTCACCCAATCGGCATGCTTGGGTATACTTATGACAATCATAAGTTTTTCAGCTGTTTCAAAGCACTGTAAATAAATAGGGGTGGGCGTAGTTCGCAAAGTAGCGCTACGCATAGCTACGCAAAGTGCACTTCGTACTACGCGAGCTACGCGTAGCACTACGTGAACTGCGTAGTAGCATGTTCGCACTGTGCAAGATGTCGTTTTCAATGATTGCACAGTGCAGACAAGCATCCGGCACTGTGCAATCATTGAAAACAGCATCTTGCACAGTGCGAGCTGTACTTTTCTGCCGCTCCAGTAGATTTTTACTCGAGCTGTAGCTTTCTCAACACGGACTGGTAGTTTCTCATCGTGAGCGGTCGCGAGCATGCGTGACCACTCGCAATGAGAAACCTGACCTCCCTGCATTGAGAATCTCGCCGGGAGATTCATTTTCCATGCTCGCGATTGGCAACTTGATGTTGCTGATCGCCAACAATGAAAAAGTCTCGCGAGGATGTCATTTTGCTTGTTTGCGTCGCCAACTTGACTTTGAGGACCGCGAGCAAGCAAAAAATGACTGCTGCACTATGCTACGCTACTGTTTGCACGGTGCTACCTGCAGTTCGCGTAGTGCGAAGTTGTGCAAACTTCGCAAACTATGCGAGCGTAGCGTAGTGCTTTGCCCAGGGTTAGTAAATATCGGGTGTGGTGAGGTCAGGTAAACCGAGGACCAATTGATGGTACTCAGTCTATAAGCCCGAAGGGGACTGTTGCTTGCGGCCTTTGTCAGGTTGCAAACTGGGACCCGCAGGTATAACGAGATGACAGCAGTGAGCATTTAAATCACTTACCCGCCTTGCAGATTTTTAAGATGAGAACGAGTATTCACTAATCAACAGCACCATATATGGCAGTGCAGATTTAGAAGTGTCATATTAATCACACAGAATAGTGCTTTGGGCACTACTCCTTGTAGGCACTAAAGGAGAATGTCAGGGAGTGAACCTGTGAGAAGTATCTACTACTCACTCTCTACTACTCTCTACTCACTCTATACTACTCTCTACTACTCACTCTCTAGTACTCTACTTCTCACTCTCCACTACTCACTTTACTACTCTCTACTACTCACTCTCTACTACTCACTCTACTACTCTCTACTACTCACTCTACTACTCTTTACTCACTCTTTACTACTCTCTACTCACTTTCTACTAATCACTCTACTACACAATCTCTACTACTCTCTACAACTCACTCTCTACTACTCTCTTCTACTCTCTACTACTCACTCTCTACAACTCACGCTACTACACTCTACTACTCACTCTCTACTACACTCTACTACTCACTCTCAACTACTCTCTACTCACTCTCTAATACTCTCTACTCACTCTCTACGACTCTCTAATACTCTCTATGACTCTCTACTACTCCCTACTCATTCTCTACTACTCTCTACTATCCACCTTCTACTACTCACTCCCTACCATTCACTCTCTACTACTCTCTACTACTCACTCTCTACTACTCACTCTACTACTCTCCACTACTCACTCTCTACTACTTGCTCACTCTGTACTACTCACTCTACTACTCTCTACTACTCACCCTCTACTACTCACTCTACTACTCACTCTCTACTACTCACTCTCTACTACTCACTCTCTACTATTCTCTACTACTCTCTACTACTCAACCTCTACTACTCACTCTCCACTCTCTACCTCTCTACCTCTCTCTTTCCTCTACACACACACACATATATACATGTGTATATATATATATGTTAGACCTGGCATCATTGGCGTGAGTCTCCCTTGCATTTTGACGGATTGCCTCCTCTGTTTGATATGTTTTTGCTAGGTATATGCTTTGGGCACGGTGCCACTGCTATTCAGTGCCACAGTGCAAGTGCCCTCAATGTTAAATTGATGTACTAATTGGTGATTCCATGATTGGGTTATTTGATTTACCTGTCAGCCCCTAGTACAGTGCACCATGTGTGCCCAGGGCTTGTAAATCAAATGCTGCTGGTGGGCTTGCAGCACTGGTTGTGCGACTCCCAGAAGCAGCTTCTAAAGTGTGTCTCAGGTCTGCCATTGCAAGGCCTATGGGTAGTCTAGTACTACCAGGTCGACTTGGCTGAATGCACCCACTTGCCAGTCCCTAAACCTTCCCTTTGCTTCATATTAGACACCCCTATGGTAGCCCCAAGGGCAGGGTGCATTGTTAGTATAAGGTAGGTCATGCTCTGATGTGTGTAGCATGTCCTAATAGTGATTTACAGCCATTTTTGTTTTTCACTATTGAAGGCTACCTGTTCTCCGTAGGCTAGAATGGGCAGTTAGATTATTACATTTTTATAATCCTAACTAACTCAGGGAACCTGGTAGAAATTCGAATTTAGTATGCCTGAACTCAGTGTAATAAAATACATATTTTAGTAAAGTTGGTTTTTAATATTCTGGAAAGTAGGTATTTTCTTGCCTAACTGTCCAGGCCTGCTTCTGCTAGGTTGTATATTCCTTGTCTGGGTTTGTGAGTGACAGGGCTGGGGGATTCCAGGAGACAGGCTGGGGCAGCCCAGTGGTGAATAGAGAGATCTGAATCTAGATGGGAGGGAAGAGTTGCACCTGGGACCTGAATAGGGCTGGGCCTTCTCTCTACAATGCTGGCTCCACCTCCTATGGCTTGTCTGATGTCTCTGCCCAGCACTGTGAAAGGAGAGAAGGAATCTTGTCAACAAAGTGCTCCAGAGCTGTATCTTCCCTCCCCTGTGCTGGCTCGACCTCCTGTGGGACGGCTGATGTCTCTGCCCTGCACAGTGAAAGGAAGATGCGAGTCATGTAAACAGACTGCTCAAGAACTGGTTTGGACTAGGCAGAGGCCTCTCTGCCTTCAGAGAACAAAGTATTTTGGAGTATAAATATTGGGACCCTGATCCCAAGAACTTTAGATAACTTCTGGAACAAGACAACTTTTGCCAAGGAGAAGAACCAAGGAAGCTGCAGGAGTTTGACTGCCCCTCTGCCAGTGTGCTGTTTGCTGGGTTGGCCTGCAGTAGTTGCTTCATTACCAAGGAAAGGAGAAGGAACTTTTTAAGGCTTTCATAATCTTCAGAATATTCTCCAAGGGATCGAACTGTGCTTGCCTCCTGCTGAAGTCCCAGGGACAAGAGACTTCATCTCCAGCTCCCCTCTGAATTTCCTTGCTCAGAATTCTCAACTCCAGACATTTGCATGTCGCTGGGAGCTGGAAGCGTGATGCATCGAGAGGAAGCATGTCGCGGCCACAGCTGAAATCGTTGCATCACCGGAGAAGCGAGCCTTCGCCGTATCTTCCGGGAAGCGTGTGTTAATCGAAGCTGCCTGCTGTCGCATCACCGAAGAAGCATGACGCCATCAAGAGAGTCCTCATCGCATCACCGCGGAGAAGCGTGTCGCAGGGCCTGTCGCAGCTTCAAAGTACAGAGTCGTCGCAAGGCTGCCAGGCCGTCTACGCATCGTCATCGCATCAAGGGCGCCATCTTCTCGCATCACAACTGGTTCATTGCATCGCATCAAGGCGCCATCTTGCACACTGCATCAGGCCCACAGGCCAAGAATCTACACATCACCTCCGCACCGGTAAGGATAACGACGCATCCCCTACTCTGCGCAATCATTGAGGCACGATGCATCATCTCTCCCGGATCACGGAACCAATGCATCTCCCCTTTTGCAAGCCTTTTGTTTACTTTGCGTTACGCATCCAGGTACTTTGTTCAGAACTTTGTCGCATTTATCATCAACTTGGACTAAGTAACTTTTATCATCTTTAAAGCAATTTTAAGTGTAGTATTGTGGACTTTTGTCGTTTGTGGTCTTGTGTTTAAGTCTATATAAAGAATACTTATTTTTATAAAACCTGAGTTGTGTCCATCTGTAGTGTTTTCACTGTATTACTGTGTATATTCACAAATGCTTAACACACTGCCTCTGAGATAAGCCTGTCTGCCCGTGCCAAGCTACCAAGGGGGTGAGCAGGGATTATTAAGGAGTGCAATCCCCTTATCCTGACTTAGAAGTAAGGGTCCCTATTTGGACAAAGGTGAATACCATTGCCTACTAGTGACCCCTAGATCTAACAATATAGATATGTATATATATGCATATTTATGCATATGCATTTATATATATATATATATATGTATGTGTGTATATATACATACACTAGCAGCCCGCCCCAGCGTTGCCTGGGGCAGAAGGGGGCTGGGGGTAGCATTTCAGGCTTGCGTGCACTCCCGCCCCGGCCCCCGCCTGCCACAACATTGTCTGTGTCCCGGACAATGTCGTGGTGGGCGGGGGCCAGGGCGGGAGTGCACGCAAGCCTGAAATGCTGCCCACAGAGCCTGAGCCTTACCTCAGCCGCAATTGTTCATGGCCAACCTCCCGCACCAGCCCCCTCCCGCCCCGACATTTCCCGTGTCCCAGAGCCTTACCTGAGCCGCCGCTCGTCCCCGCGCTCCTCACTTCACCGCCGCTCCTCCTCGTCATGACGCACCTGAGCTGCCGCTCCTCCCCGCGCTCCTCACTTCACCACCACTCCTTCTCGTCATCACGTACGTTGTGGCCAGCGCTACGTCACAGCGTCGCAGCCGGCGCTACTTTCAGGGCACTACTTTTTTTAAGTTATATTTTTAAATTTACGTTTTTTTTATTTTCTATAGCCTATGTCCATCTGCACACCCTGAGGATTACAACAATGTATTGGGTGTGTGGATTGGCGCTATGGTTCCCGAGTTTACCTTGCCAAAAGGTTTGTGTTCTCTCTTTATAATAGTAGTATAGATATATAAACATATATATATACATCTGCATATCTATATAAATACAAATATGAATGCATGCATGCATATACATATTTGCATACATATGCATGTTATGTACATGAAAGTTTGAAAAACACTAATAAAAGCAAAGCTAAAAAGCCACCTAATTACAAACAGAATTGCTTTAACTTAAACGATGCAGAGATCTATTGCATTTTCAATGCTTGTTGATTCTTGCCGCCATTCATGTGGGAAGATGCCAGAAACAGGCTCTACAACATCAGAATCCTGGTCAGCTCAAAGCCCTGCTCATTATCATAGTACCTGCTCCTAATACCAGATGCCACCTGCTGCCCAGCCCACTGAGGAATATCATCCTGACACCCACATTACAGGACGACAGGCCTCCAACCTATCGCAGCAGTCATGCAGAGGTCTGGGCCACATCCGAGTCCATCATGCTGGTGGTAACAGTTGCAACTTCACACCGATACACTAGGACATGGTAGGAAAATCCCCAGGAGCCTGCATAGTTGATGTTAGTGCTGCACCGAGATCTGGCAGCCTGAACCGAGAGCAAGCACACATGCTGTGCAGGAGTTCCACACAGACACATTCACGAGTCAGCCACAAAGTGAATAAGCATGGAGCAGTCACTCTAGAAGACTAGAGAGGTCGAAGTTTAGTTAGCTGTGTTTAAATAGATTCATATAATGAGTAGGTGGGCATACTGAATCACTTGTTAGAATTACCACTGCTTTTATTGTTTTCTTCCTGCCAGTATTCACTCGCCTGTTAAGCGCTTAGAGACCCCGGGGTGATAAGGCGCTCTACAAGTCTAAAAATACAAATACAAATACAAATTGTTCACGAGAAAACAAGCCTACAATGTTGCAAATGTAAAGTAAACACTTACATTACGAGATGAGAACAAAGTATTCTGTTCCAATATTGTTTTCTTGTAAAACTTTCTGTTGAAAATACGTATTTAAATCATAATACCAGTATAAGGTTTGATGGACATTTATTTTGCACACCAACCAATATGTATTATCTTTCCATAATAGTGTGTTTGTTGGGGAAACCACTGCAGTGGCCTCCGTTGGACTGTCACCATATCAACGGTGCAATAGATTCAATAAGGCAAGTAAGCCCTACCTCTCTTTTGTGACTCCAGAAAAAGTGGAGGCTCTGTGGATTTGACTGAAATGCCGGGTTTAGCAGACACACCAATTTAACTCAGCTGCGAATTTGGTATCGGACAAACTCTATAAAACACAATTACCTCACTTGTTTAACATGAAAAATAAGGGCATGACAATACAAAATCCAATAAATAAATAAATAACATTAAAACAACTTGATACAATGAGACGTTTAAACTTTAGCAGCATTAATATAAAAGGACAATGCATAAAATATTACTGTCTGGTTAATAAAAATTATACAACATCCATAGGTACGTATCCATGATATCCTAATAAATTAGCCCACGCATACCACCACCCTACGAAGTCTTATCAGCCAAATAGTTCCCAGGAACTTTACTACCACATAGACAAACAAGGGAAAGTATCAGCTTTCAATATCCTCAAGGTTACTAGCTGTACCCAGTTGTCTACAAATGGGTGCCAGCCGTGCTGAATGGGGCAGGACATAGGTAGGACAAACAAACAAGAAATGTGGTATAGGCTCAGCTTGTAAACTACACGAAGAAAACATAGCACTGTCCAAACCTGGCCATTTTGAGGTAAACAACCTTAAAGGTAATGCACTCACTTGGAAATGATGGTATAGTTTCCTGTCAAAAGGGACAGAAATCAGGTCCCAATATTTTTCTAAGCACTACCAGGATGTAAAACCTATGAAGTCACCAGTTGGTGTACCCACCCCTTGTTGGTCATTCGTACTTGTTAGCAGGGCCCAATACTGTTTCTTCATGGCACCCTTCGATAGCATGGGCGCTGCCATAGGATGTAACCAACATTCCCCAAAGCCTAAAGCAGTTAGCAGATTATTCATGGATCTAAATACGATTAGATTAAATGTATCCACCCAAATTATATCATGACAACTTTAGCATACTGGGTCAGCACTGGGGTTGCCAAAATTCTCTGCCAAAAGAGTGACATTAGCTGAAAACCTCTGCCCAAATCCAAATATAGCGGGCCAAAGGAGTACTAGTGGGAAGGGATGCAAGCGTTCTCAAAAATCTACTTTATGAGCATTCAATTGCAGAGACATTTCCAAATTCCCATTATTCAGCTCAATATAATGCAGCATCAATGGCCTTGGCAACAGATAGCTGCAGGGCAAGGGCAATTGGTTTAATGATAGAAGTGTGAAATTCCTTCAAAATAACCCAGACAATCTGCCTATGTTTCAGCAAGGCTATATTGATGTCTGGGGACCATGAAAGTGTGCGAGAGTTAACCCCCAAGCAATAAAATGAGTCAACCCTCTCCAAAACTTTCCCCCGTAGAACTAAGTTGACCTCGACCTTTCACCAAACATATTTAATATTAATTGAAGGCCATTTAAAGTTTTCGATATTAAAAAAGTGTCATCAGCGAATAACAAAATTAGTATGTTACTATTTGCCATACTAGGTGTGATATTCTCTCTCCTTTCCCTTTAAGACTTGTGTGTCTTTACTAAAGTTCTTAGCTCTCAGAACCCTGTACATGGATTCCTAGTAAGAATCCTGATCTTTGTCAGTTACTCTTGGCTGTTCGTGGATGAGGTTTATTAAACCCACCTTAATCCTTTTCAACGTTTATTATCTTTATTTAATGTTTTAATAACAACATTTTATTGGCGACGATCGGAAATGACCTCAACACAGCAACAAAGAAAAGAAAACCGACCTTGTCTCTCCTCCAGCGGCAGTTTCGTCTGGTAAGAAGTGAAGCTTTGACTTCACAGCGGCAGAAATTGACTTCAGAGTATGGTGAGGATAGCAAAGGTACATTTTAGAAAATCGGGACTAAGGAAAATATATATAGATATAAGCGTTAATTTAATGAGATAGAACGCGCGTGGGACGGAGCGCGTGAAGAGCCCTCTGCTCACGCTCTGTATGCGCGGATACGTAATCAACGCTGCGTTTCAAAAGACGTCCTTCATGCTACTGTTGCGTTCCAGCAAGACTACGCGTGTGGCACTGAGCGCGTGAAGAGCACTCTGCTTACGCAGATATGTAATCAGCGCTGCGTTTCAAAAGACGTCCTTCACGCTACCGCTGCGTTCCAGCAACCCTGCATTCTCATTTCTATTGTACATGTCATTTGATTGTCTCTTGAACACTGCGCTTCAGATTAGAACGTGCGCCTGAGACAATTGCCCATTATGAAAACCAGGAAGTCTTCTTTTAGATTGAGACTTTCTTTTTGACGTTTTCGAAAAGAAAATAATAATCAAAAGAGAATTAAACTCTTTAAACCTGATCTTCACTATAAAAAAAAAAAGAGTTTAATGGAAAATTAAATAATTTATTTTTCTCTCATAAATTAGAAAGTGAATAAATCCTGAGAAATACATTACTTCCATTTTTTATTTTTATTTTATTATTTTCACTCTCATTTTATTAACATAAAAAATGCAAAATGTTACTCAGCCTGCATTTTTTCTTTCAAGTCCCGGTGAACCCAACGTAAAATGGAAAAAACTGAATTTTTTTTTGCAAATTACGCTAGAGTTTGTGGAACAAATCTAAGTGCTCAAAGAAAACATTCTCTTCTGCTACATTGTCTTGGAGGAGAAGGTCAAGATGTTCTTGAACATTTACCTTATTTATCGGCTGCTGAACAAAGAAACTTAAATGAGAATGAGAATGAGATAGCCATTCTACAACTGGATAGACACTACTTACCAAGACTTAGTACTATTATGGAGAGATATCATTTTGGCTTGAGGGAACAAAAAAAAGAAGAAACAGTAGAAGAATATGTATCCTCTTTAAGGAAGTTGGCATCTTCCTGTAACTTTGGTCAAACTCTAGATGAACGAATTCGGGATCAATTTGCTTTGAGGTGCGCACATGATGATATTAGAAAAGAACTCTGGTTGAAGGATTAACCTCCTCTTGAAGAAGTTCTTGTCATTGCAAAACAAGTTGAACATATGACTAAATGTGTTGGTGAAATAAAAAAAGAAAAAGAGAAACCATCTACTTCTGAGTCTAAAGATGAAGTAAAAGTTGATGAAACTGTATATCAAATAAAAAAACAAGGAGGCGCAACTTTACAAGAAAAGCAGAATGCGTTATCCAACTTATCTGATTCTGCTTTGAATAATAAATTTGCTTGTTTTAGATGTGGTCAAGTTACTCATTTAGCATATGGCCGGGATGCCCGCCACCCCCTCCCAACACCAATTCCCAATGGGAGAAGACAGACACAGGTTTGAACTTTTGGAAGGCGGGGGGGAGTTACCCCCCGGCCGTATTTATTAATATATGAAACAAAATTTAAAACATTAAATAAAAGTTTCATGAATTATGCACAATTTTACTTTTATTACATTTCGATGAAGACATGTTCTTTGGCTAACCTTAACAGATCTCTAATACAAAGGTTTCCTAACCGAGTCTAGCATCCTGAAAATGCATACATTCTAAATTAAAATTGTACATCCTAGCATTAAGGGCCAACGGCAAGGTCTTAACCAGTGTCAGATCCCACTACCAAAATCCCGCCCTCATGGTGTGAGTGGCGCATGCGCAGAGGACTTTACCCTCATTGTCAACTGCAACTTCCCTTGTCGTGGGGGCCCCCTTTCACTCGACGCCATCTTAAAGGTCGTCCGAGTTCCCGTGTGAGGTATCTGTAGGAAGGACAGCGTGGACTCCCCCCCATCCCTACACTCTCTTCCGCCGTCGCGGATATCCGGCCCCCGGGAAATTCGTTGGAGGGGCATCTAGCCGCCTCCCCCCTGGGAGGGGCCTATGGCCGTCTCCCCCTAGGCGACCCATCCTTAGTGGGTGCCGCCTCCCCGTGGAAGGGGCCAATGGCCGCCTCCCCCCGGGCGCTCCCATCCATTCTGGGTGGCGCCCCCCTCTAGGGACCTTGAAATTACTGCTCACCGATCATGACCTTACCGCCCGACCAAAAAATAAATACGACAGTTGTTTTACCTACTAAGGGAAGAAAAAATTCTGACATAGCCTTGATGAGTCATCAACTTTACCTTTCTACAAAGGGAAAAAATTGTCCTAAAAGCAGAAGCCACATCATTATGAAACATTCCCTTACTTCTCTACAAAGGAAAAAAGGCCTATACATTTCTTTCTAATCAAACTTTATTTAAACCGAACATTGCCATAGGGGCTGGTGGGTGGGTCAAAATTGCCGCTTGTTCCGTCGAGGGCTCACGAGCAACAAGTTGGTGCAGCCTTCAGAGCACAGGAACAAGAGGACGCTTCTTCGGATTCCCGCTCTATTTATCCATCTGCGGGAGGGCATGAACCCTCCTCAGGTCCACCTAATGGGCGTGGTCTTCCGTGCGGGTGTCTAGGGCAACCCCTCCTGGGCGGGAAAGGGCGCGCCCCGGCTACGCCACTTTGGGCATACCAGCCGAGCCGCGCCTCCCGCCCAAAATGGCTTCCCGGGGGGATCGGGGCACCCATCCATATGTTCGGGGGGACCGAGTGGTCGCCCCTTTCCATATGGCCGGGATGCCCGCCACCCCCTCCCAAAACCAATTCCCAATGGGAGAAGACAGACACAGGTTTGAACTTTTGGAAGGCAGGGGGGAGTTACCCCCCCGGCCGTATTTATTAAAATATGAAACAAAATTTAAAACATTAAATAAAAGTTTCATGAATTATGTACAATTTTACTTTTATTACATTTCGATGAAGACATGTTCTTTGGCTAACCTTAACAGATCTCTAATACAAAGGTTTCCTAACCGAGTCTAGCATCCTGAAAATGCATACATTCTAAATTAAAATTGTACATCCTAGCATTAAGGGCCAACGGCAAAGTCTTAACCGGTGTCAAATCCCTACTACCAAAATCCCGCCCTCACGGTGTGAGTGGCGCATGCGCAGAGGACTTTACCCTCATTGCCAACTGCAACTTCCCTTGTCGTGGGGGCCCCCTTTCACTCGACGCCATCTTAAAGGTCGTCCGAGTTCCCGTGTGAGGTATCTGTAGCAAGGACAGCGAGGACTCCCCCCCATCCCCACACTCTTTTCCGCCGTCGCGGATATCCGGCCCCCGGTAAATTCGTAGGAGGGGCATCTAGCCGCCTCCCCCTTGGGAGGGGCCTATGGCCGTCTCCCCCTAGGCGACCCATCCTTAGTGGGTGCCGCCTCCCCGTGGAAGGGGCCAATGGTCGCCTCCCCCCGGGCGCTCCCATCCATTCTGGGTGGCGCCCCCCTCTAGGGACCTTGAAATTACTGCTCACCGATCATGACCTTACCGCCCGACCAAAAAATAAATACGACAGTTGTTTTACCTACTAAGGGAAGAAAAAATTCTGACATAGCCTTGATGAGTCATGAACTTTACCTTTCTACAAAGGGAAAAAATTGTCCTAAAAGCAGAAGCCACATCATTATGAAACATTCCCTTACTTCTCTACAAAGGAAAAAAGGCCTATACATTTCTTTCTAATCAAACTTTATTTAAACCAAACATTGCCATAGGGGCTGGTGGGTGGGTCAAAATTGCCGCTTGTTCCGTCGAGGGCTCACGAGCAATGAGTTGGTGCAGCCTTCAGAGCACAGGAACAAGAGGACGCTTCTTCGGATTCCCGCTCTATTTATCCGTCTGCGGGAGGGCGTGAACCCTCCTCAGGTCCGCCTACTGGGCGTGGTCTTCCGCGCGGGTGTCTAGGACAACCCTTCCTGGGCGGGAAAGGGCGCGCCCCGGCTACGCCACTTTGGGCATACCAGCCGAGCCGCGCCTCCCGCCCAAAATGGATTCCCGTGGGGATCGGGGCACCCATCCATACGTTCGGGGGGACCGAGTGGTCGCCCCTTTCCATATGGCCGGGATGCCCGCCACCCCGTTCCAACACCAATTCCCAATGGGAGAAGACAGACACAGGTTTGAACTTTTGGAAGGCAGGGGGGAGTTACCCCCCCGGCCGTATTTATTAATATATGAAACAAAATTTAAAACATTAAATAAAAGTTTCATGAATTATGTACAATTTTACTTTTATTACATTTCGATGAAGACATGTTCTTTGGCTAACCTTAACAGATCTCTAATACAAAGGTTTCCTAACCGAGTCTAGCATCCTGAAAATGCATACATTCTAAATTAAAATTGTACATCCTAGCATTAAGGGCCAACGTCAAGGTCTTAACCGGTGTCAGATCCCTACTGCCAAAATCCCGCCCTCACGGTGTGAGTGGCGCATGCGCAGAGGACTTTACCCTAAGCATGGGCGGAAAATCCGTTTCGCTCTCGGATTTTGCGGATTTTTGGTAAATTCGCAATCCGCGAGATTCGCGAATCTCTCGCAAAATCCGCAAATCCGCGAGCAGCGGATTTTGCTCGCACTGTTCGCGTGAGTTCGCGGCTTCCCGGTACAACTTCGCGCCCCGCGAATAAGTGCAAAATTGCAGAAATACGATCTTAGCAAAACTGAAACTACTTACCAGGTTCAAAAGTTCAGGCTCATCATTAGTAGCCATTTCCTGTAGTGCTTTCTGAGGGGCCCCTCCAGAGTTCAGTTGCCAGTTGCAACTATTATGTGACCCTGCTCTGAACCTCAGAATAGTTACACATATGCCACAAAGGTCCTGAATTACAGCTAAGGGAGACAAGCAGGAGCCAGGCTGGCAGTTCAAATCCAATAATCAGCCCCTAATTCATTATTGTCAGTTGGGGCAGGGCAGGTGTTGTAACTAATTTTGCAACAATGAAAGCACTTAGCAAGTGCAAAAGATCACTAATCAGGAAGCACTAAGGAAGCAGGTGCCAGCTAAAAAATATTCTGTGACACATTAATCAGCCCCAAATTAATTCAGGTCACTTGAGGCAGGGAAGGTGTGCTTGCATTGCCACAATAATGTACACTGACTGGACAACCAGAGGGTGCTGTGATGAAACAGAGGGTGGCATGGGTGGGCCAGAGGGTGGCATGAGTAGTCAGAGAGTGGCAGTGGTGACAGAGAGTGGCAGTGATGAAGAAGAGTGTCCCAAACAGGCTGGACACGTAGAAACAACAAGTTCGCGAAACTTGCGACCCGACAGGTAAGTTCGCAATTTGCGACATTGTACAAAACCCTCGCGAACTGGCAGAAACCTGCGCAAACACAAAAAAAAATTCCGCAAATTCGCAAGAATTCGCGGATTTTGCGGATTGCGAGTTCGCAAATCCGCAAAATTCGCGAACGCGAGATTCGCAAAATTCGCCCATGCTTACTTTACCCTCATTGCCAACTGCAACTTCCCTTGTCGTGGGGGCCCCCTTTCACTCGACGCCAACTTAAAGGTCGTCCGAGTTCCCGTGTGAGGTATCTGTAGGAAGGACAGCGTGGACTCCCCCCCATCCCCACACTCTCTTCCGCCGTCGTGGATATCCGGCCCCCGGGAAATTCGTAGGAGGGGCATCTAGCCGCCTCCCCCCTGGGAGGGGCCTATGGCCGTCTCCCCCTAGGCAACCCATCCTTAGTGGGTGCCGCCTCCCCGTGGAAGGGGCCAATGGCCGCCTCCCCCCGGGCGCTTCCATCCATTCTGGGTGGCGCCTCCCTCTAGGGACCTTGAAATTACCGCTCACCGATCATGACCTTACCGCCACAGGCCGGATAGTTGACCGACTATCCGGCCCCCCACTCCTCCTAAAGGTCATGTTTCCTCAAACCCCTTAGCCATGCTATGAAGTCTCCTATGAGTAAATCATTCCCCTCCATGGACAGGTGAACCCCATCATTCAGATACATGTGATCACCCCGAATACACCCATGAGGAATGCTATTCAACTGCGCGGAGCGAAACAATTTCCCAATTTTATTGTTGACCCTTTTCACTGAGTGGTTCAACGCTGACACTGAAAGGCCCCCCCGCCAAATCTTCCTGGGGATCATGTGGGACCAGGCAATCGTGCACCCCGGGAGTTTCTTAGCCAACCAGCTAACTGCCGACAGGATGTGTTCTAATAACACTCGTCTTCCCAGCTTCACTAAGTCATTGCCCCCCAGGTGTACTATGACTACAGATGGTGGTGACCTTTGCCGCCCTAAAAGACCCTCAAAAAATGATTGAAATTGGTCAAAACAGAGCCCGCCCTTCCCATGGAAGGTCACTCTGTACCCGTATTCCCCAGATACATGAGTCGCGTCACCTGCCTTGAATACGTCCCCGGCGCGCCTCACATATGAGTGGCCCACGACCCATACCACTCTCTCTCCAGTCGGTGATCCTCGACCGCTGGTCTCCTGATGTTGGGTCGACTTCCAATTCCGCCCCGCATGACAGGCTCGCGAAACTGTAATTCAAACAAAAGACAAGAAGCGTGAGTGCATGTCAATTGATTTTACAACATGTGCAATCGCACATACCTTTTGAAGAAATTCTAGGACCAACGGCCTAGCTGTTTTACTTCCTCAGCACTCTGACCCCGGGCTGTAGCCTCAGTAGCTTCGCCTATCCTAAATGAGTGGGTCCCAATATCGCACGGGTCCATGCCCGCAGCAGCGATTGACAGTGCTAGCACCCTCTGAAACTGAAATCTCGTCAGTGGGGTGCCATCATTGTGCCGTAGCAAGCTCCCCCCCATGTAGCCGTCCTCAGTGCCAAGTATTCCTCTAAACACTTTATCGGACAAGTGGGGGACCCTCGTGCGCGCTGCACGACAACACTATCTCCCATAGCTTCCTGGTCAGTCTTGGACCTCGCTATCGAGATTACCATCGAATCACCCCTTATTTGTACGTGATCCCTGCACAAGCCTCCCTCCATTTCCTTCTTGTTCCTTGCTACGAGTTCGCTTACACGCATAGCCCCATGGAATTCCAAGGCGAAAGCTGCCCCGAACAGAACTGCTTCGAAAGGGGAGGAGCACGTCTCATCCAGCTTTGCTAAAAGCAGAGACAATCTGTCTAAGCCAATCGGGTGCCTCGTGTCCTGCTTGCGACCCTTGAGGCGCTGCCAGCCGCGGAGTGCCTTCTTAACCAAAAAGGAACCCGTCGGGTCACTTATTCCGTGCAGCTGTGCCATGAACGAGACGGCCGCCCTACGTCTATTGGCCGTTGCCGCTGATCGACCTTCTCTGTGCAGCGCTACCAGGAACCCCAGGAAGGATTCCTCCTGACCCCAGCTCTGTCTCCCTGTCGGACCCAAAAATGTGCAGTAGGAACGAAACGCTCCTTCGTAGGCCTTCCTTGTCCTGGGAGCTAAGCTGGCTGCCACGAGGTCTTGTAATCCGGGGCACCGATTAGCCATAGCTTTTCGGGGAACGGTGCCGCCACTAGGTCCGCTGTGGATAGATAGCCCCTGAAAGCCTGCATGTGTGAATGAGAGAGTGCATCAGCTGCATAATTCAGTACGCCTGGCACATGTTTTGCCCTGAACTGTACATTCAATTTCATGTAACGCAAAACAATTTCTTTCAACAATCTCAAGATCCACTTGCAGCGGGCTGCCTGCTGATTAATGCACTCAACCACAGTCATATTATCAGACCAAAACACCACCGAGCAGTCCCTAAAGTCGTCTGGCCATGCCATCAGAGCCACCCAAATGGGAAATAGCTCCAAGAACCCAATGTTACCTGTCAGACCGCTGGAGTGCCACCACGTCGGCCATACTTGCGCCGACCATTGGTTACCAAAGATGGCGCCAAATCCCACGCTCCCAGCTGAGTCGGTCCACAAACCTAGTTCATCCGAAGATGCTGGTGGTGTCTTCCACACGACTCGACCGTTGAAGTCCGCCAGAAATGCCAACCAAATGCGCATATCCTGGCGAACCTCTGCTGACAGTCTCGTACGGTGGTGTCCCTCCTTGAGGCCAACCATAGCTTGTGCAATAGAGCGTGAGAAGGGGCGAGCCATTGGTATCACCCTTAAGGCAAAGTTAAGCTGACCCACTGTTTGCTGTAACTGGTGCAGGGTCACTTTCTCCTTGCCTAGGCATTGCGTCAAGGAAGCCCTAAACTTGGCCACCTTTTCCATCGGTAAACGGAAACATCCTTCCACAGAATCGAGCTCAATTCCCAGAAACTCCAGTGAAGTAGATGGTCCAACCGTCTTACCTGGTGCCAATGGGACTCCGAACTCCTGCATGAGGGTGCAGAAGTCCTGCAGCGCCTGTGCACATTTCGCATTGCCGGCAGCTCCCAAGAACAAGAAGTCATCCAGATAGTGCATAACGTGCCTATGCCCTGTGGCCTCGGTGAATGCCCACTCTAAAAAACAGCTGAACATTTCAAAATAGGCACAAGAAATGGAGCAACCCATAGGCATGCATTTATCCATGTAAAAACTCCCCTGAAAGGCAAAACCTAGCAAGCGCTGGTCTCGTGGGTGTACTGGGAGCAGCCTGAATGCCGATTCGATGTCCGATTTCGCCATCAGCGCTCCAGGGCCCAGGTGATTTAACATGGCAACGGCATCGTCGAACGATGCATACCCCACCGAACAGATATCCGGGTCAATGGCTTCGTTCACCGAAGAACCCCTTGGGGCAGACAAGTTGTGGATGAGTCTAAACTCCCCTGGGTCTTTCTTTGGAACCACCCCTAGCAGGGAACACACAAAATCCGCCACCGGCGGGCAATGAAAAGCTGACTTCCTTGGAAATTTTCTTTGCTGCTACGCTTGGGTTATGTTGGACAGATAACTGATTTTTACAAAAAGAGTCCCCCCGAAAATCCCCCGCCGGGATGTTGAAGCCATATAGGAATCCATTCCTCAACACCCCGGCGGATACATGATCAGGGTATTTGTTCAACCAAGGAGTCAGAGCCATGATATCGACAGGTGTGGGCAATCGGTTCCCAAGCATCACCTCACTCTTGCTTAGACCCCCCTTTTCCTCCCGTTCCACTGTTCTTAGATCTACAGCTTCTCTCCGGGTGTGAGGAGTTCCCACAGCCCGCACACGCAAGCCTGAACCTACATGTTCCCTGGGACCTGCTACAGTTGCCTCTATTGAAGCCCCAGCAAACCCCCCGCTTGCCGCCATTTCTGCCGGTCTTGGGCTGAAATTCCCCACCGGCGCCTGCTCGAAAGGGCACCGCGGGCTTTTGGCGAACTGACCCCGACCCGCTCCCGCCCGGCGAGGACGTACCTGCCGCCCCAGGCAAGAGCTGCTTGTGCCATGACACCGAGTCGAGGCAGTCCCAGGTCAAAGTTGCATCAAACTCTTTCGCTTTTCGGAATTTCATGTCATATCCTTTCCACTCGTCCCCCTCATACATGGTATAAAAATCCATAATCCTATTCTGTTAACAGGACAACTCGGTCAGCACTTCCGGCTTTCGTTCACCCATGACTGCCGTAAATTTCGAAAAGGCCTTTACCCAATTTGCTACGGTCTCATCGACCCTAAATTCCGCCATCTTGGCTTGCCATACACTGGGGTGCCATAAATCTTTCTGGGATTTTGCATATTCCATCTCGCCATGGTCAGTCAACAATGAAAACATATTCACATATTTCTCCCCCCAAATCAATTCCTTCGTGGCCGCAGGGATGTGCTGGGCCACCCTTTCGCGCCTTGAAGGTAACGAACCTTCCCCTGCCATTGGCAATGTGTGCTTACCAGGTTCAACCGTCGTGTCTGCCGCCTTTTCCCGGCTAACCGTAGGTACTCCCGGCGCCACCTGTGGGGGAACAAGAGGAACATTCGCCATCGCAGCTTCTCTCGACTGCCGTAACTGCTCGATTATTAGTCTAGCTTCCTCGGCCGGGTCCCCCGCGGCCACCGCCCCCCCCGCTTTCTTCTTGAGCCAGGGCAACACTGCCGCTAACTGGATGGCCAGTTCTGGGGGGATCTCCTCATCATTAACCGGGGTAATTACAACCGGGATGGTAGACCTGTTTCCGGGGTTGGAACCGGGCTGTCCACCGGTGTGATGGGGGCAACTGGGGGCACCTCAGGAACCGATCCTCCCCGGAAACCGCCCTCCTCTTAATACGCTTCCCCCTACCCTCAGGGACGACTCCCAGCAAGGCCGGGCCTATTACCTTCTTAGGACGGCCTGAGCTGTTCTGGGCCGCTACCTGTTTTTTAACTTCGGCCAAACCCCGACCGATCGAGTCAACTTTACTGAGTTTTCGGTCCATGATTGCCATTCGGTTCAACAAGGTGTGCAGTACCTTCTCCAACTCGGAGCTCTTTCCTACTTTCTTGCCGGCCATAGCTTTGTGTACTCCGCTCTAGTTGATCAACGAAGTCCCGGATCCTTCGTACTCCAAATAACTGAAAGAGAAACAACAAGATTACAAGTTCTCAAAATTGCCGCTTGCTCCGTCGAGGGCTCACGAGGTGCAGCCTTCAGAGCACAGGAACAAGAGGACGCTTCTTCGGATTCCCGCTCTATTTATCCGTCTGCGGGAGGGCGTGAACCCTCCTCAGGTCCGCCTACTGGGCGTGGTCTTCCATGCGGGTGTCTAGGACAACCCCTCCTGGGCGGGAAAGGGCGCGCCCCGGCTACGCCACTTTGGGCATACCAGCCGAGCCGTGCCTCCCGCCCAAAATGGTTTCCCGGGGGGATCGGGGCACCCATCCATACGTTCGGGGGGACCGAGTGGTCGCCCCTTTCCAAATTCACCTGTTTGTCCTGCTTTGAAAGTTATTTGTAATCTATGCAATAAAAAAGGTCATTATGCTAAATTTTGCAGAACAAAAACATACAAAGGTGATGTCTCTAGGAGAAGATGGCCTCAACCTCAAGTAAGATCTATATGTTTTGAGCTGAACGATGATGACAAACCAGATCATCCTTCTCGTATGGTTAGAGTAGAAGATTCCATGATTAATTTCAAATTTGATTCTTGCTCTAAAATAACGTTAATTGATGAAAAACTATTTAATGATTTTTTTTCAAAGAAAGTAAAAATGTTGAAATGTGATATCTTCCCTTTAGGATATAGTGAGAAACCTATTAAAATGTTAGGATACTTCATGGCTGAAATAGAATTGGGTTTTCACATCATTGTGGGAAACGTTTATGTTTCAAAGAAAGGTGATGCGTTGTTGGGGTGGTTGCATCAACGTCAACTTGGTGTTAAACTTGATCCTAATTCCTCTCCCCAGGTTCAAATTCAAGAGGTGTCTAATCCTGTATCTAACAAGAGTGATGATAATCTGTCAAATATTTTGGCAAAACAATTCCCAAATGTTTTTAAAGAAGAATTGGGATGTTTGCGTGGTTACAAACATCACATTAAGTTGAAAGATAATGCTCTCCCTGTAGTAGCAAAAGTTAGGAGAATTCCTCTTATGGAGCAGGTGAAGGTTCAAGAAGAGTTAGATAAACTTGTAAAAAATAACATTATTGCACCAGGTGAAGCTACTGAATGGCTTGCCCCCGTTGTAATTGCAAAAAAACCAAGAGGAGAAATTCGTCTTTGCATAGATTTAAGATCACTAAATAAAGAAGTTTTGGTAGATAGATTTCCTCTTCCCAACATAGATGAGATGGTTGGCACTTTGGAAGGTGCAAAATACTTCACTACTCTTGACTTAGCTTCCGCTTACCATCAAGTGGAGCTAGACAATTCCTCCCAAGATCTGACTGCATTCATTACACCTATGGGTACCTTTAAATTTAAAAGAATGCCTTTTGGTCTTGTTTCTGTGGCCTCGGTATTTCAACGTATCATGTCAAAGATTTTAAGAGGGTTGATTGGTGTTAAGTGTTATTAGGATGATCTATTGATTTATGGTAGTAACATTCTTGAACATGATAGTCGTGTGTGTGCTGTTTTGAAACATTTAGATGGTGCAGGAATGTCTCTTAAAAGGTCTAAATGCAAATTCAGGGTACAGGAAGTTAACTATTTGGGGCACTGTATCACTGGTAATGGTGTTTTTCCAAAGAAAGACTTGGTAGAGTCTATTGACAAAGTGAAGGAACCTTCTTGTAAAGAGGAACTTCTCTTGTTTCTAGGGATGGTTGAATTTTATGGCAAATTTATTGCAAACTTTGCAGACAAGACTCATAATCTAAGAAGGTTGACTGCAAAGAATGTTGTTTTCGAGTGGTCGACAGAATGCAGGAGTGAATTTATACGTATTAAGAAAGAATTAGATAAAGCTCCTTCTCTTCATGCATTTGTACCAGGCCTTCCCACTGTCTTATTTACGGATGCAAGTGATAAAGGTCTAGGAGCTGTGCTTGTTCAGAAGAGAAATGGGAAAGATTCCCTGATTTGTTGTTCTTCTCGTTGTCTAAAGGGATCGGAGTGTAATTACTCTGTAATTGAGAAGTAGTCTCTTGCAATTTACTGGGCTTTGAGGAAATTCAAAAACCTGATTTGGGGTACAAAAGTTTGTATTCTGTCTGATCACAAGCCTTTAAGAGAGGTTTTTTCTAAAAAAGGTTCAGATGCCATATCTTTGAGAATTAGAAAGTGGATTGTTTCCTTACAGGAATATGAGTTTGAAGTTCAATATGTTCCTGGGGTAGCTAATAAGTCAGCTGATTGTTTATCTAGGTTGGTTGATACTGAGAATTTTGAAACAGATGATTTCTGTGAGTCGGATGAAAACACAAATGTGTGTGAGGTGACTGATGGTGCAATAGATGAATCAGAATGGAGGATGGAGTTAGAGAAAGATGAGGAGATCTGTAAAGTTATTCTTTCCTTAAAGGAGAATACTCGTTTGGTTAAGCCGTGGTCGTCGGTTTCAGATGAACTTTCTGTGAGTGAAGGTTTATTAACTCAGGGTACTAAACTTGTTCCCCCAGCACTCTGAGGAAAAAATTGTTGTCTCATGCCCATTGCGGTCACTTAGGCATAGTGAAAACTAAAGAGATCCTACGTATGCAATTCTGGTGGCCTGGCATGGACTTAGAAATAGAGAGGATAGTCAGGGATTGTGCTGAATGCTGTTCTAGTGACAACATTTTAAAGACAAAACAAATGCCTGTGGTTAAGAGGGTTTTGCCAAGGCATCCCTGGGATGAAGTAGCAATTGACATTTTGGGTCCTTTGTCTGGAGTTTCTGATACTCCTTACCTTATTGTTCTAATTGATCTTTACTCTAGATGGATTGAAGTTTGTGCAGTCAGGGAAATTACTTCTGATTCTATCATTAAGTTTTTAGAGGGTGTGTTTAATAAAGAAAGTTTTCCTAATAGTTTGTTATCTAACAATGGACCACAATTCTGTTCCTCCAGGTTTGCTGAATTTTAAAAAAAATGTGGTGTGGTTCATAAAAGGTGTTCCCTATATCATCCGGAAACCAATGGTGCTGTTGAAAGGGTCAACAAGACTCTAAAAGAGTCAATTCAGCTAGCCCAGTCTTATGGTTTGAATTGGAAGACTACTCTTCAAGACAGGATTAATACCTATCTTTTTGCCCCTCATTCTTCCACTGGGAGGTCTCTATTTGAGTTGTTCAAAGGGAGGGTTCCTAATACCTTGTGGTGCCCTGGATGGATGTGTTTGAATAAAGGTTGGGTTTGTAATGACATTGGGGAATGGAGAACTAGAGACTTAGTTAAACAATCCGCTCGTAAGGCATACTTTGAGAATAAAAATGTGTCTGTTATCAGGAGGTCAACGTGGGTGATTTTGTAAAAATAAAGACTCCGGTAGGACGCAAACCGTGGTGGAAATACACTGACATTAGAGCTATTGTTAAGATTTTTAAGAATGCTATTAATGGGAGAATCTGGAATAAGAGTCGTGTGGTTGTTGTTAATCCCAAATTGTCTCTTTCTGATGACTCTGTCTACAATGATGGCTCGTGTGGCAACTTTCATCTTGCTTCTAACTGTTCTCTTGACAGGTCCTTGCCTTCTTACAAGAGGAGCCAAAGAACTCGCAGAGCTCCTTGCTATTTAAAAAGACTATGTTTGATCATTTTTTCCTGTTGTTATCTCACTTGGAATTCATAATGATTCTGATCCTTTTGTATTGCTTTTGACTGCATTTATTTATTGCTATTTTGTTGTTGCTTTGCATGAACTTTTCTGCCCAATTCTAGGATTATATTATTTGTTTTATTGGAGTTTCATTTTATGAAAATTGTTCTTTTTTTCCTTGACTTGTTATGATGTAAGGAAGGGAGATGTGTGATATTCTCTCTCCTTTCCCTTTAAGACTTGTGTGTCTTTGCTAATGTTCTTAGCTCTCAGAACCCTGTACATGGATTCCTAATAAGAATCCTGATCTTTGTCAGTTACTCTTGGCTGTTCGTGGATAAAGTTTATTAAACCCACCTTAATCCTTTTCAACGTTTATTATCTTTATTTAATGTTTTAATAACAACATTTTACTAGGGGCATTCGCTGAACAATCCATTAGGTACTCTACAAGGCCATTCAGGTAAAGGTTGAAAAGAGTAGGAACCAATACATACCCCTGGCCAACACATCTCAGCATAGGAATATTATTTGTCACTTGGCCCTAAGCAACCCATCTGACCCGGGCATAGTTATTGTTGTGGAGCCTGACCACCAATACTAATCTCTTTCCATACCCATCATAATCAATGAAGCGGCAGACTTTAGATTTGCAAAGGTAACGTATACGTCACCCCTGCCGATCAAAACGGTCTTCCAGAATATCAGTGAAAAACAAAATATATAGTCAATGGTCGAAGTTTCTGACTTAAAGCCCACCTGTAGGGGGCTTATGAAGTCATTATCTGTTTCCCATGATTGCACTTTAGCCAACACCATCCGGCTAAAAACGTTTTTGAATGCCATCAATTATGCTAATAGGCCTATAGTTTGCTGGGATGTACATTTCCCCTTTTTAAAAACGGATGACCTCAGCTTCCTGCCATAATTTGGGAATAGGGGTGTTCAAGGCTATCGCATTAGCTACAGCTAAGATATACTCTGCCCAAGTGTCAATATCCTGCATGAAATCATCTGCTGGAATCCTATCAGGGCCAGGAACCCTCCCTCTAGCAAAGGTAGACCAAGAAACAAAAACGTCCCCCTTGGTAAACGGAGGCTCAGTAAAATTCTGCACAATACTAAATGACAAAGGATTCTTTGAAAAGATTTAGGGGCATATTATCAAGGGGGTTTATCTCCGCTGTTTTGGCTTTAAAAGCCAAGAAAGCGGAGATAAAATTATCTCCCTATTACCGAGCTGTCGCTAACACTAGTTAGCAACAGCTAGTAGGAGATAGCGACCATCTTGGGCCCCACTTTGCATGTCAGTGATATTTATCACTAATGACATGCAAAGTGGGCGGTCCAAGATGTTAGCGACTGGAAACAGTCGCTAACATCGCTATCTCCTATTACCAACTTTTGGAGATATTCACGCTAAGCGCGAATATCTCCAAAAGCTAACACCTGCCCTGATCAGTTCTTAGCCATGTTATCCAATGGGAGGTGGATAACATGGCTAAGCGCATTAGCTCGGTAATGCATGAATATCGCGGACTTTTCAGCGATATTCATTTATCTGCCATAAAAATCGCCACAGCTCAGCGGCAAATTTTTGTCTCTAACCAAGCAATAGCGATAATTATCTTTATATTCTGAATAAGCATGTTCTTCCTGGTTGACACTTCTATCAACCAGCTTTCATAAATGCAGGGAATCCCTATGGGACCATGCCTCAGCCAGGCTACACCATCTCTCCTCATCCCAAACCTTCTCAGCCCTCAGAAACCCCACGCTTGTAGTCCCTTCTAGCATTGGCTATCGCTTTAGATCGTTCAGTTTTACTGCACTGGTCTAAGTATGCCTTAATTGTCTGCACTCCTTATTAAACCAGCCATTGATTTTACAGTGTGACTGTTTCTTACTAGAAGTAGGAATTACAAATAGGGCAGCTAGATCCTGAAAGAACTCCGAATGCACAGCACTATGGTCTGCCAGTGCACCCTCGTTGTCTTCTGCCTCCACGATCTTTGACAGTACCACATTTAGGGTCTCCTGAATCATCAGCACAATATCTGGGTGAGAAACAGCCTGCCACTGTTTAAGGCTTCGCCAATCCGCTGTGAGGACCACATCTCCAGTGCTAACTAAATATTGAGGGTGTACTAAGAACTTGTCAAAGAGAAAATGTAGAGTAAGACACAAAGGATTGTGGTCACTCTCCAATCTGTCATGGACTACCATGTCCATCACTAGGTGCCACAATCTAAGGTTGGCCATGATTTAATTATTTTAACTTCCAGCCACATGATCATTAAAGGTGTGAGCACCCTTGATGTCTTATTTAGTTTGACCATAAGTGGCCTGGCACCTACAACAATAGTAAAAGCTTTTAATTGAAGAGTGGCCTGGGACCAGCTGTTAATAAGGGCAAGTTCTAACGAGGTAATTCCCCATGATTCATCCTCCTCTGATGTCATTTTGAAATCTTCTCCATCAAGGGGGTGAAAGGTAGTATTGAAATCCCTTCCGATGATCAATTTGGTACCACATCTGAACTTATTCAGATATTGTTCAAGAAAATAAATATTCTCTACTCCCTTTATCACCTCGAGCGTAGATATTAAAATTCAACTTGCTAGTACCAACCCCCTACTACATACTTCAATACCTTGTATATCGGGATGATCAATTATCAGAGGGGAATTTTGCAATTTAAAGACAGCCTCATCCAAGGTAGGAGGCCACCCATGGGTCTTCCACGTTTGCTCGCTTTAGCAGGGGTGTTAAAGGATCAATATCCTGCTCCGAACATGGGTTTGCAAAGCCACGTTTCCTGGAACATACATCTATCATAATGATCGATAAATTCACATCAAGGAATTGACAACACTTTACATTTAAAGCCGATCATGTTCCAAGAGACCAGAGAAGTGGTTTTCAACACATCACTACGTGGGAAGATAGCCCGATCACTGTTAGTATCTTCCTGTATGGTCTGAGCACTACAAGCAGCTTCCATAAGAGCACATGCAGATGAGCAAAGAGCTCCATGCTCATCGCACCACCAAGATCACGATGCTAACATCAGTGAGAAATAAGGAAGAGGGATCCATCCTGGTTATAAATTAAGGCAAAACGTTTGAAACAAATCAATAACATATGGAGGGGCATGTCTAATTTGTAGAAATGTGTCACTGCTAAATGCATTTCAGGAAAATTCATTTCCGGGCTAGGTAGGCAAAATTGGCAGTGTCATCTATATTTTATTATTTCGTATTTTTTTTTCTTTAGAAACTCTTGAACCATGTGCATTATTTAGAAGTAAAAATAACTGTGTCACAATCACTTCTCACTACGTTTAAGAGTTTACTAATGTTTACACATGCATTTTGCATATATTGTCTAAAGTATAGCAAGCCCATATAAGGCCTCTATGGGTATGATGGAAGACGTTTCTGGGCAATGAGGGGAGTACTGGGCAAAGTTACCCTTGTACTGCTGTCTGTTCTATTCAACCAAGGAGTATTTCTTTATTTTCCCTCTTCGTCTTTTTTCCTCATAAAATGTAAATGTGTTTCAACACTCAGTGCACCAAACGTGGGATCTTCATCATAAATGGAAATGCCCTATAGAAGTACAGGTGTAGGATCACCTCAGGATTGCAGGTGATGTACATTATATAAAAATAGTTAGCCTACTTCCTAGTCATCATTATGATATGTGTTAGAGCATGGATCCATAAACAGGCAATAGATCATAGTTTTGACATTGCATGTGCCATCATATAATAATTTCAGCAGCGTACCTCAGTGGATCTGTGGATGAACAAAGTCTTGAATGTCATGTTCTCTTATTGCTCGAACCATAAATATCTGTGAATAGTAATGCCTTTCAAGTAAGTTTACGATCTTCAATGATTGCCAAATATGTGATTCACTCAATGAAGCAGAGCGTCAGTGTACTTGAACGATGTGACGCATCGTGTTCGACATTTGGACATGGAGGAATGAACACTTATTCTTGTGTGTTAGGCTGCAATTTCTGGCAAGTGTAAATGATGGAGCCATTTATT
Organism: Lissotriton vulgaris; assembly: GCF_964263255.1. Lineage (NCBI taxonomy): Eukaryota > Metazoa > Chordata > Amphibia > Caudata > Salamandridae > Lissotriton > Lissotriton vulgaris. The sequence goes on from NC_141685.1 coordinate 1,233,494,261, forward strand.
TTGTATCATGGACATGCAAGCATCCTATGCGTATGTGCATTATAGGATTTTATACGCCGGGATAGAAGAAAGTCATAGCGCCTTATAGTCATGGAGAAGTTGTGAGCTGGTTGAAAGCACACTTACTGATTTTGATGGGGTTGTATATAACATTAACAGGATGCAGATAATGCTTTGTTTCGTTTTGAATGTTGGGTGGTTGGTTAATGTATAATTCTTACGTTTTGGGATCTGGCCCCCCTTTGTTAATGTGACTCCCTGCATTAATGGGAAACGTGGGACTGGATTACTGTGATCTGAAGATGTGTAGGAGATTAAGCTCATAAATACTGAGGGCCATCATATGCTTGTTCTGTTAGTAGATGCAGTGTTTTGATTTTCTGTGATCTCTACAAGACTGAGGTTGCTGAGTAGCCATCTCGACGGTTTCCTGCTCAGAGCCCTCCCAGGTTTTGGCCTGTTTGCCCAAACTAGTCAAGGTGTTCCCTATAGTTCTAAAGAAGGACGAGGGAAACAATTCCTCTTGTCACAAAAATCATAATCAGAACATTAGGGATTTTAGAGATAATGTTTTGCAAAAATGTGTTGGGTACCTCTGAAGCGCAGGCATGCAATGATTCCCAAAGGAGGCAAATACTAAAAAGGTTTTTATATTGCGCTTTTACAGTATCTAAGTACTATACGTCTCAGGTGCCCAAATTAGTAGTACTTAATTTGCCAACGGCAGAAATATTGAAGTATGAGTATTATACCTTTTAATCTGCATATTCTAGCAGTGAGCTTGCAACTCAGTGAGCCATCTATTTTACTCTAGTCCAAAGCGTAAACGTTTGCTTTGTAAACCATTCTTTCCAGTGATTTTTATTGAACTGGACAGGACAGGTCACTGTGTGCTTTTGATAAGATTTAGTAATTGTAATCCACTACATATAGACCATGTCAGGATACTGCTTTTTGTATCAGGGCTATGTCTCTCTCGAGAAAAACGTTGGTAGTATCCAGCAGATAACCATAAAGTACATCCTAGGATTTTGTAGAATGACCCCACCAGAAATGTATAAGCATTGTTTGAATAAAAAGTACAGATGTTTATTCCCCTAACTAAACTCTATTCCACGGAAAATCATGGAAATGGGCATGTAGAATTTAAAAAAAGCATGCAATAGAAGAGGTACTTTTTTTAGGTCGAGCCTGGGCAGAACATTTGCTGCTCTGTGAGGCATGCTGGATTCACGTATTGATTAAGCCTGGGCGTAGTTCGTGTAGCCGCACTCCGCGAGCTACGCGAAGATGCACTTGCACTCCACGAACTACGCATAGCTCCGCGAGCATGCGTAGTAGCTTGCTTGACCCGTTTGCAAGCCATTTTTCGTCTTCGGGAGCGCCGTGGAACTCTGGAACCTGCTCGACACCACATCTCCAGACGACGCCTTCCTCACGGAAACATGGATGAACGCCTCCTCAGCGCCCGACATCGCCGTCGCCATCCCCGACGGATACAAGATCACCCGGAGAGACCGCGTCAACGAGACAGGAGGAGGCATCGCCATCGTCCACAAGAACACCATCCGCATCACGACCAACTCAGACGACACCCTCACAGCCGCTTAACATCTTCACTTCCAGATACACACCGACCCCAAGACCACACTCAGAGGCACCCTCATCTACAGACCCCCAGGACCTCGCACACAATTCAGCGAAGACATCGCAGACTTCATCAGCCCGCACGCCCTCGCCTCCGCTGACTACATCCTCCTAGGGGACCTCAACTTCCACCTGGAGAACAACAACAACAACACCACCACCACCCTGCTGGACAACCTCGCCAACCTCGGACTCATGCAACTGGTGAACACCCCCACCCACTACGCCGGACACACGCTTGACCCAGTCTTCTCCTCCAGCAAGTACATCTCCTTCAGCCACTCCACCGGACTCCACTGGACAGACCACAGCTGCGTCCACTTCAGCTTCAGAAAGACCACGACTCACCACCACCCGCAACAGGTTCCCCGCAGGAACTGGAACAAGATCATCACCGACCAGCTCACCACTTCACTGAGCCAGAACCCGCCCGCCAGCTCAACGGACCCCAACCAAGCAGCCAACAACCTCACACAGTGGATCACCAATTGCGCTCGCCCAACCAGCCTCGACCACTCGCAGTCCGGCTTCCGCACCAACCACAGCACCGAGACCGCCCTCATCGCAGCCACTGACGACATCCAAGTCTTGCTCGACAACTGGGAAACAGCGGCCCTCATCCTCCTGGACCTCTCCGCAGCATTCGATACGGTCTGCCACCGCACCCTAGTGCAGCGCCTCAGCAACATCGGAATCCAAGAGAAGGCACTGGAGTGGATCATCTCGTTCCTCACCGGAAGAACCCAGAGAGTCCGCCTCCCCCGTACAGATCCAAGGCCACCAAAGTCATATGCGGCGTACCACAAGGATCATCACTCACCCCCACCCTCTTCAACGTCTACATGACCCCCCTCGCAGCCATCGTACGCCGACACAACCTCAACATCATCTCCTACGCCGATGACACCCAGCTGATCCTCTCCCTCACCAACGACCCAGGAACCGCCAGAACCAACCTACACAAAGGGATGACAGACGTAGTCGAGTGGATGAGGAACCGCTGCCTGAAACTGAACTCAGACAAGACGGAAGTCCTCATCCTTGGATCATCACCCTCCACCTGGGACGACTCCTGGTGGCCCCCTGCCCTGGGCAGCGCACCCAAACCAACGCAACCTGGGCTTCATCCTGTACTCCTCCCTCACGATGACCAGACAAGTCAACGCCGTCTCATCATCATGCTTCAACATCCTAAGCATGCTCCGAAAGATCTTCCCATGGCTCGCCACCGAAACCAGGAAGACGGTCACACAGGCACTCTTCACCAGCCGACTGGACTACGGAAACACCCTCTATACCGGAACCACAGCCAAACTCCAGAAAAGACTCTAACACATCCAGAACGCCTCCGCACGACTCATCTTGGACATCCCCCGACACAGCCACATCTCCGGACACCTGAGAGACCTTCACTGGCTCCCCGTCAGCAAGAGAATCACGTTCCAACTCCTCACCCACGCACACAAGGCCCTCCACGACCTGGGCCCCAGGTACCTCAACAACCGCCTGACCTTCTACACTCCCACCCGCCCGCTACGATCGACCAGCCACGCCCTCGCTGCCGTGCCACGCATCCGAAGATCCACCATGGGAGGAAGATCCTTCTCCTACCTGGCAGCCAAGACTTGGAACTCCCTCCCCATCCACCTCCGCCTGACCCAAGACCACCTCTGCTTTAGGAAGCAACTCAAGACATGGCTGTTCGAGCAGTAGCGGACCCCCCTCCCCCAAGTGCCTTGAGACCCTCTGGGTGAGTAGCGCGCTATACAAATATCCTGATTGATTGATTGATTGATTGATTGCCTGCATGCTCGGGATGTGAAGCGCAAAGTTACCCATGAGGTTGTCCCGCCCGCTCGCGTCCCCTTATTTCCGGTCACTACTAACGTGTTCGCGAGTTATTCTGTGCCAGATTGCAGTTTCTGCGTGTTCGGCAACTCGATCTTACCGACAAGCATCCTCGCGCACGCGAAAATGCTATTGAGCGCGCGAGAACTACGCTACGCAGCAGTTTGCGGAGTATTCAACAACTTCGCGTTCTCCGCGGAGCGCGGAGTTGCCGAAACTCCGCAAACTCCGCGAACGGAGCGTAGTTCTTCGCCCAGGGTTAGTATTGACTTGAAGCTCCGCTCATTTCCCCCGCCCATGTTTTCAATTAACTCCTGTTACTGTCCTTTTAAATTGTTGCTTTGATTCATGAATATGGTTATTAGTCCCTCCTTTGTACCGCCTTGTCTGCATATTGCAACCACCCATAAAGACTGGACTTTTTACTTTTGTTGTTACACAGTCTGCTTTATCTAGTCTGTGAGCACTATTTTCTTTGATGATTTTCCCCTATTTCACACACGACATGCTTTGATACCTTGCAGCACGCTGCACACTTTCATATTTTCAATAGTAATGGTGGTCCGCCTAAACTATAGCGGCCACACCTCTTTATTTATTTCATTTGCCAGCGTGGTCCACTATAACACCTTGGCTGTTTGACTTATTACCCTGCTGTGCTGGACCATAATGGAAAAGGGTGTGGTCATGACGAGCTCAGCTCGTCATGAGCACATGAGCACCGAAGGGGTTAAGTATAGCGTTCGTTCTTCGTTATTTATTTAATGTGCCAGCGTGGTCAACTTTAAGTATAGCGTTTGCACTTCTTTATTTATTTAATGTGCCAGCGCAGTTCGCTTTACCTATACTGGCCCCATTAATTTTTTTATTTTATTTATCAGCGTGGTGTGCTGTAACTTTAGCGGCTGGACTACTAAACCTTTTTTATTTTTTTATTTTTGAGTGAAAGCTTTCATTTTAATAGTGGCAACGCCCCTTTCTTTCATTGCTGCTTACCGTTTTCAGGTTACAGCGAGCCACGCCTAAAGAAAGGGGCACTGCCAGCAGTAAAGTGCACGGCATTGGGCGCTTTTACAAAATAAAACATTTGTTTGTGATCTTCGCATACCAGAATTTCCGTGCCAGTCTTTTTAAATGCAAAGCTGCGTGGCTAAGGCTGGGCAAGGCTGACTCAGCTACTCTGCCTTTTTTTTTTATATGCAAAATTTGTTGACTGAATGAGCGATACTATAAACCTGTGGCCGATGATTTTCAACTGGGGTCACCATTGGGGAGTGAGACATGCTAACAAAACACAGACGTGGATTTATAGATAAGGAGGACAGAAGACAAAAGATTGGTGGGAAGGAGGCTGGGAGCCATGCACCAGGGCAAGGGTGGATTAAGAAAGTGCCTGTTGTATGTTCATATCAGAAAAGATGCTATCATAAGACTCTTTGTGTATGTCCTGGGAATTTTTCTAATTACAACACACGAAGCAAGAAGGGGAATCTAAAAGTCGGGCAACTTTTCCCTTTTCCAGCACCTTGTATGATTCTTCTTTCCTGAAATCCCACCCTGCCAGGGGAGAATATTGGAATCCCCCATTAAAGGGAAGAAAATCCTCATTAACAAAAAGACGAGGAGAAAATAACGCGTACGTTTGTTCAAGAAGGTATCATTGTGTGAATACTGAATGCACAAAGACTAAGAAAAAAAGTGCCTGTGGGAAACGAAAGGATGAACTCAGTACCACTTCAGTGGAGCTACATCAGTCCAGGTTTCCCTTTTCTCACACAAGAGGTTTTTTATTTCCCTTACTAGCCAGCGAGTAATTGCCTGAGGATGCAATTGGTTGCTATGGTACCATGACGTCTGGGAATACAATTACTCTCACCTCTTAGTGACTAGGTTGGTTAGCCTTTCTCTGACAATCTTTTGTGGGGCGTTTCTCCTTCGCTTTCGGTAGGGCTCCTTGTCCAATATTATCCTGCAGGTGTCTCTCCTTTTTCTTCACCACTGACCCACTGGAACTTCCCATCTTCCTACTTCTTTTGATGTTAACCTCCTCTTCTGCAGCTACTGAACACTCCCTTATGATAGGTGGGAGATAACGCAGCATCCACCTTTGGGTGGTCTGAATCCAAAATGCCTGACGTTATGGGATCCTGCTGCACAAGACATGTAGGAGAGAGTGACCTAACTAGAATAGGTCAATCTGGAACCTGCAAAGTGCGTGCTATGACACAGGATCACACCAAAGTTTTACCCCAGGCTCTACCAAATCCTGTAACAACATCGAAATGGATAGTTATCCTCCTGTAACCAGCTTTCATGAGTGACAGTTTTCCCATAACATTTTTTTTTAAAGTTTGAATTTATTGAAGATAAGAGAGGCAAAGACAGAAAGTGAAAAAACAATCAAAATTACAATCAACTAATAAGCATCTTATACAGTGAAAGATTAAATAAGAGAACATTATACAGCATCATGAAAGAGGTCAAGATAAGCAATTATACATTAAATATAGAGATAATGAAAAACAAAATGAGTGAAAGCAGGTAAGACTGTAAATTCAATAACAATATCAGTAATAACTATAATAATAATAGCAAAAAGGCACTGGGAGAAAATCACAGAGGTTTACGAACTTCGGCATTTGCATCATGGGAAGAATGGGAAGAGGAAGCAACCAGGGATAAATAATTGGTCAGAGGGAGCCATAAAAGATCACGTTTGACTGCAAGGGAAATGGGAGGAACACAATTAGTATCAAGCCTATGATAGAAGCAAACTGCATTCCACCAAGCACGAAAAGTGACATCAGTAGCTTGTTTCCAGTGAAAGGTGATGAGGTAAAAAGCAATAGCAATCAAGAGGTCCAGTAAGGCATAGTGTTGTGAGGGTTGAGGATAAATGGGAGACAGGGAGCCTAGAAAAATATTGATAAGTGAGAAGGAGAAGTGACATTTAAAAATCTTTTTAATCAGAGTCCAAACCAGATTCTAAATACGGGAGATGGGTGGGCAATCAAATAACATATGTTTCAAATCTGCAGATGGGCAAGAGCAAGACCAACAAGTGGAAGGAATGTCAGAGGAAAAAGTTGATAAAGTCAACGGTGTAAATAAAGTGCGGTTATAAATAAAATATACAGTTTGGGTAGTATTAGGAGCTCTAGAGGTCTTATGTATTTTAGACCAAATTTTATCCCATAAAGGGATGGACCAGTCCTGCAAGAGATCCTTTTACCAAGCCAATTCAACCTTGCATTTTTCTCTATCTAGCACAGACTGAAAGGACTTATAAAGAAAAGAGGCAGAAGGAGTGCTCTCCAACGCAGAGGAAATGGGACGAAGAGAAGTAGGAATGTCAGTAGTAGGGGGGAGCAATTGAAGATTATGAATGAGAGCAGGGCAGAGTGAGAGGTATTGAGAACGAGAAGAGGAGGGAAGAGAAAAACGTGACTGAAGATCTGGAAAAGTAAGCGGCGCATTAGAAGAGGTAAGTTGGGAAATCCATTTAAGACCACGAGAATGCCAGGTTTTCCAAAAAATGGAACGGTTTTAGATCTTGATGAGCTTGTTATGCCAAATCAATTGCAAATTAATAGAAATGGCAGAAGGGTAAGAGGAGGCTAAATAAGGAGTAAGAAGCTTACGAGAGTGAGAGATGACGCGAATACGTAAAGAAGGTATATTAGAAGTAAAGGCTAGAATTTCGGAAAAGTCAAAGGGAGCAAGGAAGGAGGACTCTATTTGAAGCCAGAGCGGGGGATAATGGGGAAGATCAGAAGAGAGCCACTGAGAAGCCTGTTTCAAAGAGAAGGCCTTATGATAAGACTTAAAATCAGGAAATGTAATTCCTCCAAAAGATTTCTCCTTCTTCAAGGTGGCAATAGCAATGCGTGAACGTTTTCCTTTCCATAAGAATTTTAAAAGAATGGAGTCCATCATCTTAAAATAATGAGAAGGTATGTGAATGGGAATCATAGAAATAGTATATAAAATAATGGGTGCTAGGATCATTTTAATAGAGTCAAGATGTCCCCACCAGGAAAGAAAAAGGGGGTTCCATCGTATAATGGCAGTGGTCAATTTTTTAGAAAGGCATTCAAAATTAATTTTAAGAGTGTCAGACAGGCGGGGAGCAAACCAAACTCCCAAATATTTAATTTTCAAAGGTTGCCAAGAAAAACCAGAATGTTCAAAAAGGTGTTTTTGGAATAGAGAGTTTAAGGGCAAAATTTTGCATTTGTCGACATTTAAACGATACCAAGAAACTGCAGAGAAGGAGAAGACGTGTTGTAGAAAAGATGGAAGAGAAGAGTGAGGGTCAGAACAATATAGAAGAATATCATCAGCGTGGACTGAGAGTTTTACTTGTTTAGAGCCAAAATGAAAGCCAGCGATGTTAGCAGCATTCCTAATTTTAGTAAGAAAGGGTTCTAAAGCTAAAACAAACAATAAAGGAGATCAAGGACAACCTTGTAGCACTCCTCGCTGTAAAGGAAAGTAATCTGAGACCATGCCGTTTACAAATATTGAAGCGTGAGGACTTGAATAAAGCAAGGAGATAAAAGAAATAAACTTGGGGGAAAACCCGCCCATTGGAGAGCTCGAAACATAAAATCCCATCCTATTCTGTCAAATGCCTTCACAGCATCTAAAGAGATAGCAGCCAAGGGAAGAGAGAATGAGGAAGCCTTACTGAAAATATTAAAAAATACACGGGAATTGTTGGGTGAGAGACGTCCTTTGACGAAGCCTGATTTTTCCGGGCCAATTAAGTCAGGGAGAAGGGGATCCATTCTGAGGGCCAAAATTTTAGCGAAAATTTTATAATCAGTATTCACCAAAGATATCGGACGATAATTCTTATACAAAGTATGATCCTTGTCATCTTTTGGTATCAGACAAATTAAAGCCTCTTGAAAAGAGCCACGTGAGGATCCTGAAGCAGAAAAAGAATGAAAAAGTGCAAGCAACTTTGGAAGAAGAAGGGAAGCGAAAGAGTTATAGAATTCAATTGTAAATTCATCAGGGCCAGGTGCTTTACCAAGCCTAAATGACGAAACTGCGCGGTAGAGTTCTTTGAGAGTCAACGTGGGAAGAAGGAGGGGGGGGGGAATATCTTAAAAATAAGAGTAAAGGTCGGCCTGTTCAGGACAGGTTTCAGGAGTATATAAAGTTTTATAAAAAGAAACAAATTCATGTAAAATATCTTTATCCATAAAGTAAGACAAACCATTAGGGCCCTGAATGGATTCTACCTTTTGTCTATCTTTCTGTATCTTTAGATAGTTGGCTAGTAACTTCCCCATTTTATTTTTACCGCCATAATATCGAGAGTTGCACTTCAATAAAGAGTTTGAGGCAGCGGTAGTGGTGAATTTATTAAAAGCAAATTTGGCAACAATAAGTTCTTTAAGGGAAGATTCAGTGTTGGATTGATAATAAAGATATTCAAGTTTTTCAATATTATCCAAAAGTTGTGTCAATTTAGCTTGAGCTTGTTTCTTCTTTTGAGACACAAAGTTGATAATAAAACCTCTAGCAGCCGCATTGAAGGAGTCCCACACCATTACAAAAGGAGAATCGGGGTTTGATTAAAGTAAAAAAATTCCGAAATTAAAGCTTTAAATTGGGTACAAAAGGAGGGGTCCAGGAGAAGAGAATTATTAAATCTCCAATGCTCAGGGTGGGGGGAAAAAGGAATGAGGTCAATGTCTACAAAAACAGGAGCGTGATCTGAAATCAAAATGGAATAAATGTCTGAGTGGAGGGTGAGTTGGGCTAAGGATTTACTCAAAAATAAATATTCAATGCGGGATTGGGAGTAATGGGAGGGAAAATAAAAGCTATATTCTCTAGGATCAGGGTTACATAAACTCCAAATATCGACAAGAGCATTATTACGAATCGAAGCAGTAAATTGGGAATGCATTTTGGAAGCAGAACATTTTACTGTAGAGTTTCTGTCTAAAATGGGGTCAAGGATTTGATTGCAGTCAACACCAAAAATAATATAATCATCATTAAGCGTAGCAATTTTGTCTGATATGGCAGGCAAAAACAATTTATCAATACCGGTAGGTGCATATACATTGGAAATAACCACAGGAATTTTATCAATAGATAACTTAACTAGTACCCATCTACCCTCAACATCACATTCTTGAGAGATAAGAGAAACATTTAACTTCTTGTGACAAAGTAAAACAAATCAATTTGTCTTACCTAAAGCCGGTGAGTGATAAACATGTCCCACCCAGCAACGTTTAAGTTTCAAGGCCTCTGTCTCAGAAAGATGTGATTCTTGTAAGAGAGCCACATCCGTCTTTAGTCTTGCCAGATGAGACAGAGCCCGTTGCCTTTTAATAGGGTTATTCAACCCCTTAACGTTCCATGTAACAACCCGGAATTTTGAAACAAGTAAAGTGTGTGTGGAAAAATCAATGGAGAAAAAGCGAGAAGAAAGATGCAACTAGATAGAAGAGATTAAAAGCGGATAAACTGAGAAAAAAGACCATGTACGAAAGTACATAAGTGCAAAAATAAAAGAAGAGAAAAGAAAAGAGAGAAAGAGAATAATAGAAAGAGAAAGACAAAATTAGCAGACAGCAAAAGACAAAGAAGAGCAATAAAAAACATACTCACAATACAATTGAAGAGCGGGGGTGACGCCGCCGAGGGATGACGACCTCAACAACAAGAGCAAACACCATCGGACAACCAAAAAGGACAACATGATATGGGACTACATGAAAAGTCGGGATGAGGAGAAGGAAGGGGTAATTCTGTAAAGGTAAAGGAAAAAGGCGATGAGATGACTAAGGAAAGAGCACATGCAATAAAAAATAAGACATAAACAAAGATAGGATAAACATATAGGAAAATAAGAATATTAAAAGGAAACAATAAGATGATGAAACATGACCAAAAATACGTGAACAAATTGGATTACATAGAAAATGGGCAATAACTAAACAGCTCTAGAGGTGTCCATAACATCAGCTCCATGTTGATGAAGAAATTCCACCAGAGCAAGAGGATCCTCAAAAGTCGTGGTTTTTTCCTTGTATGTGACCTTAAAAAGACAAGGATGAAGTAAGCCATATCTTGCATTGAGAGCACGCAGCTGTGGTCGTAAAGCCAAGAATTGTTTGCGTCGGTCTGCAGTTACTTTGGCCACATCTTGAGAAAGGTATAGACGATGTCCTTCCCACATAATCTGCTTTTTAACCTTGGCAGCTGATAAAACTTGGAGAAGGTCAGTGTATTGCAAAAACAACATAATGACGCCTCGAGGCTTGGTAGAAACTTTGGGACCCAGTCTGTGCGCTCGTTGAATATTGAAAGAAGCGGAAGATGGAAGGTCCAAAATCTTTGGTAGAAATGACTGGAAAAATTCAGTCGGATTGGAGCCTTCTGTAAGTTCCGGCAAACCATAAAGACGGAGATTATTTCTGCGATTACGGTTTTCCAAATCCTCAACCTGTCTTGAGTAGGGAAATATCCTTTTCCATGGTAGTAATCCGAGAGCAGGAAGATTGAAGAGATTCTGTGGATTGTTCTACAAGAAGAACAGTAGAGCGTCATTTGATGTAAGGGTCCAAACAAGAGAATGAAAAATACCACAAAAGGAGCAACATTAAAGCCTCTTTGAGATAAAATGCGCAAAAAACAGAGATTTAGCGCTATCACGGAAAAAATGTCGGACGCAGCAAAAACGGGCCGATTTTTTATGAAATTCAGGGCATAGAAGCATCGAAAGAGGCCATGGAGCATTTCATGATGCTCACCTCATGTTCCCACACAAGAGGCAGTGCAGGAAGGCTGTGGTGCGGGAGGAGAAATTGTCGAAAATTGCCCCGTTCGGAAGTCCGTCAGCGGAGCTCCGTCACAAAGCCAGCATTTTAAGCGGCGTTCAAGCAACGCCCATCCCCATAAAAATGTTATATGACTATTGGCCAACAGTAGGTAATTAAGCAATAAAGCTATCAGAGGTTCAGGTCAGCAAATGTATTCAAATAAACTGTATTTAAATAGTATGGCAACTTCTGGTGCGTGAGTCAATTTAAATTTATCAGTTCAACCCATAACTTACAAATGTGACTCTTAGGCTCTTCTCCAGGCATTTGGATATTAGCCACCATTTTAGAATGGAGCAGAAGTCAAACGTTATCTCAATATTTATCATCATTACACTTAATTTAATTCACTCAATGATGAGAGTTTAAATTAAGTTTTGAAAACCTTTATTCTCATTCGGAGTTTAGTAGATTTGTTTTTGTCTTTTGATTCAATTAGTAATTCAGATAAATCTGATTACGGAAATATCAAGCAAATCATGGTTAGAGTCACAATAAATGCAGAAAATAAAAAACATGTTCCATGAAGGATTTTAGCCCCTATTCTATATTACTCAGAACTAGAAAATATACAGAAACCCATACAGAGTCCAGTGAAAAGAGTGAGATCAGTGGAGCATTTGAGAAGTCCTACTCCCCATAAAGGGCGGTTCAGGAAGACTCAGTCGAATTGTAGTGTAGTTCCTATTTTCCCTATAGGCCCTGCGCATTGGAATAACATAAACAGCAGTGTAGACGTAGGACTGAGGTCTTCTAGGTCTCTACTGACTATGTTAGACTTAATTTAGGGTTGCGCCAGCTAGCTCAGAGGTCACTGGAAACTTTCTTGACTGAATAGGAAGTGATCAGCTTCCCTGGCTCAGACAAGAAGGGATTCAGCTTCCGACAAACCCATAAACATGACACATTTGCTCCCTCAGAATAAGAGTCAATCTCTAGAGTCGTGTGAAGCAATAGACAGCTATTTCACTCAGTCAGATGTGCGTTCTTAGTTTCACCAGGGTGCAGAGAATAGAGAGACGAGCGTTTTCAATAAAAGATATTATTTATTGAGCAGTCTTCTTTCTCATGCAAGAGAAATGAATTGCCAAAATTGCAAGACTTGTTATTATGAAAAGTGCGTACAGTAAAAGGAGTATTACGAAATAATACTGTAAAAGCATTGATATGGTTTCTTAGCCATAAGATAGTTAAAATTAATAAAATATATACATTCATATATACATTGGCTAACGACCTCAACCGGTGCTTCTAACTACGCCTACCCCGGTGTACCAGACCTAAGCCTAATACGTGGGAGGGAGTAAGTAAGTAGCAGTTTAAGTTAAGTTGGTTTTGCCAAGAGTTTGATTCAAGAATTCTCTCTAAGGGTTTAGTCAGCACCGTACCTCTGGAATAGAATGTAGGAGGTCTGGTATCTTCCTCTCAGGACCCGATATCCCAGTCACCCGCAAGGGTAGGCTGGAAACGCCGGAGCTGGATTTTCTCGGCAAGAGAAAAGACAGCGTCTTTCTCAGCGCGTCAAGGAGGAGGGGCAGCGTCTCTGGGCTTCTCGCATCTGCTGGGCTCTCTGCAAGGGGACAGCTGTTCTGCTCCAGTATTCACCACCGTGTGTTTGCTTAAGGCAACGTTGGTATATTTATACCTGAAAGGTGCCGAGTTTGACGTAAGTTTTTGGACATAAGACGTCAATAAAGATGTCACTAAGAACTGGTCATTCTTACAGTGCTCGCAGGAGTTCTATTACTAATCAAAACAAAGCAAGCGGGGATTTCCCAGGGTGCTGGGGGTTTGGTATGTCGAAAGAACTCGGTGTGCTCTCTAGGAATCTAAGGAGGTGGCTTCTGCTGTGTCATGGACTGCAGAGGCGAATTACTGAAATATGGCTCTGATCATTATGCCATTATAGGGATATTTATTGATTATAGCCGTATAGGGGCATAAGGTCACAATATTGATCGGGTTCCTAGATTAAACACATCACCCACTCCACGAATTTTCCAAAAACTTAAGCAATAAGATGCACGTGTATTCCTACCCACTCCAAAATACATTTTGCATTTGAAATGGTGTACATGAAATACATGAAAATGATAATAGGTACTGTACGTTTTAAGCAGAGTAATCATTCAAAAAACGTTTGCATATATATTCAGTTGAACGATTTTGCGAAAAATTACACATGAAATGTCTCTTAATACAGAAAAGAAGGGCGAGACTATTTCATCACATATAAATACAATTGCTGTAAAATGTGCTAGAGGCTGAGGTAATATTTTGTCTCTAGATCTACTAAAAAATAGAAGCTCTGTTCTTTATGAATAGTTTTACTTTAAGCAAAATACGTGTGCCAGAAAAAAAGTAAATATTTTGGAATTTTTTGAAAAAATAATTTCATGGTGAGCGGGGCAAAAATTGTTCCAAACGTTTTCCAGTAGCTTTTGTTTATCAAAGCCGAAGGCCGAATTTAGAGTTCATGGGAACGCTGTGTGCCGGATTGTTTTCCAAAAAGTTATTGTTTCTGTTCAGGGGAGAACATCATTTCAGACAGGCTCGCAAAGAATTGGTCTACATATTCAGGTGACACTTTGACCAAGTTCGATAATGCTGTAACTTGGCAGTTGTGAGAAGGATTACTATCATCGATTTCAGGATCAGCAATGCTCACAGAAGGTCGTACCTTGGTGATGTTGCTTTCATTTCTTGCTTCACTGCCCAGTCCAGATTTTTTATGAGATGCCAATTTTGATTAATGATTTTTTTCAGGTTATTGGCATCTCATAAAAAATCTCGACACAAGCCTTCAAGCCCCCCCTCTATTCGCCTTCAAAAAGGAGAACAGCGTGGCCAATTATGTAGTAAGAGCAGGAATACTAAAAGAGGCACAACCGTCCCTGAGAAAGATGTTGGGACTGTCCCCAATTGTTGGCCACCATAAATGTGGAACATGCCAATGCTGTGAACTGACATTAGAAGGATCACTGTTTCAACATCGCGGCATCTCATGGAAACATGAGACTTTCAGTAACTGTAAGACAAAATACGTGGCCTACGGCATTGTCTGCCCGTGTGGGCTCCTATATATAGGAAAGACCAATCAAGAAATGCGTGCCCGAATCACCCAACACAAATCCAGAATAAAAAACGGGATTGAAACTGCGCCATTGGTTAACCATTGGAAACGCTGAAAACACCTCATAAGTGACATCAAATGGACTGTCATCTCTCGCATTGAAAAAGATCCACGAGGTGGAGATATAGACAATAAACTATCAAAGAAGGAAGCCTATCTTATTGTAAAATTCGACACAGCAGTGAGTGGTTTGAACGAGATTTCTGAGATATATAAACTCTAATCACGTTCCCCAGCATATCGAGACAAAATGAGTTGCCCTTGCCACCCCACCCCCTTTACCACTCGTGTTATATCTGAGAGATTTCCAGCCCCTGTCATATATTCAACTGTAGTGGGCACATGTATTTTGTTCCTCCCCCCTCGAGGCTCTTTAAGTCTAATTACAGGCCACGCATGCGCGGGAAAGTAGCTGACACATGCAAGTTGAAACATCCGACACCGCACACGCATGCGCGAATCCGTTCTTAAACCGAGAAGCGTTCCAAGCCTCAAGCGACTCTGCGCATGCGCTAGAGATTAGTGCCTTTGGAGACGCCGGTGACTTTCCTTCGATCTACTCTGCCTCTTGACTGGTAAGCCCGTGCTAGACTGTGCAAACTCGCCAGATTTATTGGAAACTGGTTGCTTTATAAGCTACAGCCTCATGGTCTCTCCTTATTCTTTCTACAGAGGCCACAATCCATTCCGTAGCAAATAAATACTCCGCGATCCGTGTGCTTGGACGCGACCACCGTTTGATCTTCCGGTAAGATCCTAGACCTAGCCTCTTAGTCTAGTACGTAGGCTAGCCTTATTATACTCACACGAGTTCCCTGATATATATGTACATTCCCTTGCAGGCCATCCGGCAACTTCTACTAAAGCCTGACAATAACGGGTCCTTTTTCCTGAAAGGTAAAAACGCTATGCTTTAAGACCTCGTTGTACAGCGCCTCCAAAAAGTTTGGATGACATAAAGTCACATGCATTATTCACCGCATTTACATGTATTATTATTTTTTCTGTTGTTGACACAGGTGATCTATTCTTTGGATTCTCTCCATAGTGGTAAGGAATGGCAATTTTGGGTGTTTTTGTTCATTAGATTCTTCTCAATATAGAAAAAGACTGAGTTCTTTCCCTCTTCTTCTTCCAGAGCAACCTGGCCCTGATGAGAATCTCCTTCTACCTGTAGGGATTCGAAACGCGTAGGCCCCTTCATGTCTTGTGTCTGCTCCCTGGTTTTTCCCTTAGTGTGACGACAGAGTCACACTATTGGTTCATGATTGTTTTGGTATATATATTGTTTGATCGTGTCATTTGACTCTGATAAATTATACTGATTTAAACTGAAATTTATGAATTCACTGTATAAATTGTATGTATATAATTGTATATATTTGTAGCAGACCTATTACTCTACCCTTTTGTTTATTCGTATCCGAAGGGGTACAGTAATTATATGCACTTGTATGTATTTTGTGTATGAATGAAAGGTATGAGTGAGATATGATTGAGTATGTAATGCTTGTTTAGATTTTAATGCTTCACTGTTTTTTTGTCTAAAAAATTGTTATTGTGGTTTTAAAAGTGTCTATTAGTATATGACTTAAACAAATATACTTTTTGGAAAATATAGCTCTAAATAATAAAAAGCTATTTAGTAGCATATCCCAGCTTTGATGGATTGTCTTTGTTCTGGTTGTTTGAATACCCTCTAAATAATATGTTCAGTACTGGCATTTGTTTTCGTTTATCTTTGATTCTGGCTCAGCCATACTGACTATGAGCCAACCCCAGTTGTTCTCAGATTGTAGTGCAAGACAGGTGTCTAACACGCATTCCTCTCAGCATAGCATACATCGAAGCACAGGTAAGATGCAGGTCTGCCATATAGGTCTGAATGAAAGAAACAGGTCATATTCAGATCTCTTAGCCGGGCTAGTCCAAGGACTTTAGTTATGCGGTCCCGGTAGCGTATTGCTAGGATCGTTTCTTCCATCCTTGCCAGAGTCATGTCTGCGTTTTGGGTTGCCATATGGGAGCTGGAGGGTCAAAAATAAAATACCTGCTACGAGTCCCAAAAGTAGTGGTAGGCCGCCAAAGACCGAATGGACAAAATTGGGAAAGATGCCCAGGACTGCTTCGAAGGGTGTTAACAGTCCAGAAAAAATTGTCTTAAATACATTCGAGATACCACTGGCATTCAACATATTTAGGATTTGGCAGAGCATTTCTGTGAAATGCACCGGGCAATTTGTTGATAAAAGTGTATGTATATCTGCAGTTGTGCTTGCAACTTGGAGATCATACATCTCTTTTGATGACGTGATGGGCACTGTTGTCTGCAAAAGCACAGACTTCATTCTGCTTAAAGTATCAATTCGTATAGAAGAGATATTCAAAAGAGGCCAAATCGGAGCCACGGAGTCTCCAGGGCCATTTGGATACAATGCTTGCATACAGCAAGTGACCATGGAGCTGACGCTTAAGAGATATGCTTTCCCTGGTACCAAGCCACAACAGCTGTGATCCGTTATTAGAACGTAACTCCCGTTAGAAAGTTGCCTAAAGAATGGCTCTATCTGTGTTGCAGGTGTGCCGTGCTGGTGGCATGAAAGGTTATTCGAAGTACCCTCACAGGCCCCATGCAAGTTAATACCTTGGCACAAAAGTATACCGCTTAGTGATTGTTTAGAATCATTACCACTAAGAAATACATTTTTGTTGTTGTCACTATAACATGTATGTGTCTAAGGTAATTTCCATGATGACTTAATGTATCCTTTACCCAACCTTTCATACTGGCCTGCCGGTATATACTCAAGGCAATTTTTAAATTGGAAAGTTGTTATCGGAATTGTGATAATCCCGTGTATTATCCATTCAATGACAGGTTTTTCTGACATTGTCAATGGTAATCTCTCAAGTTTTTCGATGCTCAGGATTGTATAGTCTGCTGCTTTTTGTGCCAAACTGATTAGTTTATTAGTAAGGTTAAAGATAGAAAACAATGACGTTGTGTTGATTAAACGCCATGGCACATAGCCCGAACTGAGGTTTTGCAACGTCCAGCCTAGCTGTACAATAGAACGTAATTGGGACTGGCCATGTTGTAACATTAGCAAGTCCTGGTCTATTATGTAAATAGCAGATGATACAATACTGTCCAGTGAATATATTCTGGAGGACAGAGTCATTAACCCATTGTCCACAACAGAAAGTGATTTTTCCAAATTAATACGATCAATTTCTCGTATTTTCTCTGCTGTTTCAATTTGAGTCTCTTTCCATGCCTCATTGTAAGCAGCATACATACTGTCCGCTATGAAATGTTTTTGACGCTGTTTGCGTGGTCCCATTATGAAATCTCGCTCAGCACCATCTTTAAGTAAAGACAAGTGTTGCTTAATTTGTGCCAGTGTGGATGTTTGTAGCCATTCAAGGCATAGTTTCCCTACACTGTATGTTGTTACTATCCCTGGATGTTGTCTCTGGGAGAATCTAGGGTATGGTCTGGTCATCTTTAACCCCTGTAATTTGTTCAGGAATCTGTCTTGACAGTTATTCGTGTCCGTAGGCCAGATTAACCACTTTTTCCAATCAGGATGTGTTCTGTTTTCATTTAAAATTTGGGATACGTCTACCTCAATATCTGTGGTTGCATTATCAGGTATTGGCTTTGGAATAGGCGGTTTGTTAAGGTCTTTAATCTTGGCTAGGCCAAGACAGGTCGTTTGTTGAATTGTGTCATTCAAGAACATTATTTGTTCTGGGATCATGCAGGCTCGAAATACCTGCCAATCTTTTGTACCCCAGATGGTTTTTGTTTCAATGTTATTCTTCCAGAAATCAAAACCAAATGTAATCATTTTTTCATAAAATGCTTCTGAATATATCAATTTAGTATTTGTCAGCATGGTTTTTGTCCCTGTTTTATCCAACAGTTTATAATAAAACGTTTCTGCATTACTTGTGTTAAACCCTGAGAAGTATTGGAATTTCTCATAGAATGTTTTTGAACTGCTTTTAGGTGGAGTAGCACAATGTTCCCATTGGTTATATTTAAAAACATTTCTAGGTTGAGAAGATTTATGTAAATAATGGTCTGCATAATGGGTAAAACTGTACATCTGTTCATAATTAGATGAACCTTGCAAATAATCATGTTCTGTAAATTTTGCTGACAAAACTAAATCCAACATCATATTATTTATACTTTCAAAGTCCCAATCATCAGAGAATGTACTTGGTTTTACAAAGTCACTTAATGAAACCTTAAATTGATGAGGATATTTCAAGAGTTCGACCGGGCCATATATTTCGTAGTCTGTTTTGTCCTAAACTACCCCGCCGGGTATTGGAATGGCTGTGACATTTACTGATGATAGTTCTCTTTTCTCGATATGAGATGATTTGTGAGGCTTCAGAACTAAGTTGATGTTCGGACTTGCTGTGTCCATTGTACTGTATTTTCCCTCAATGAATTTTCCCAAACAAAGTACCATGATGAGCCAAAGCAGGAGGAAAAATACACCTAGCCCAATCCAAAATTCTAACCATGGAGAAATAAGATAGGTTTCTTTGAGTTGATGAAAGAGTTCTGTTGCTTTTTCTTTAAAAGACTTTGTTGCTGGCATCACTTCAGGGTCGCTTTGATCTTCAGAAAAGTTATCGAAATTGATGAAGTAGCCAGATGCAGTTCTGTCGATTGTAGGAATTGGTTTCTCAATTTGCCTTTCATTAGCACATTCTGATGCTACATCATTGGAGACTGGTGTTTCATGACGAACTGTTTCAATTTGGGTTTCAAGAGGCACAAGTTCCATGGCATTTCTGCATAGTCCTTTTTTATTCACTGCAGGTTTATCAAAGGTGATTAGTCTTTCAGTTTGAACCTCTTGGATACTAGCAAATTTGGGTATTCTGTTACTTCTTGGGAGTCCACTGGGCCTACTATTTATTATAGGCCACATAATTGTGGTTTTACTAGGTCGATGGATACAACTCTGTTCTCCTTTTTACAAGCAAGGGGCGGTAGTACTACTGATCTTGTTCCGTTTATTGCTAAGACAGGTATTGCTTTTCTGTAAGAAGGCCCAAATTCCTTCTTCACCACTTTGTTCTCTCTGACCAGATCCCCAATCTCTGGAATCCAGACAGGTCTTGCTGGGACAGGTGGTGTGTCTTCAGTGGTTGTTGGCTGTTGCTTTAACTTTATGTTGCTCAGGGCTTTTCTTGTTTCATTTAAGTCCTGTACAACAGCCAAACGATCTTTGATGTCGAAGTCTTTTTTCTTATCTTCTACCACTGAAGCAAGACTATCTAAGTCCTGAACATACATTCTAGTTCCGAACAATAGTTCGTACAGGCTGAAACCTTTTAGAGAATTTCTTGGCAAGGTGTTAAGACTAAGTTTGACACTTGTTAAATGCTGGACCCACCCATCACCCGAACCTAATACCTTTGCCGTTATAGATTGCTTTATGTCTCGGTTTTTTCTTTCCACTACCACGTTTCCCTCAGAATGGAAGGGACAAGAGAACCGCAACCCAATGCCCATGCTGGTCATGGCCTCCTTATAAGCTCGAGAGCTAAAAGCAGGACCCTGATCAGAATGAAGCAAGGCAATTGCGTATGTGCCGATAAAGACTCGCAAATCTTTTATAACAGTTCTGGCGTCAGCCGAGCGCTGGGGCCATATTTTTAAGTGAATACAGTCTCAAAAAATTAAATAGGACGCTGGATTTCATGTACAGATAGCCCTATGCTACCTACAGAAATACCCATGGCATTACTCCGGTTGACTCGTTACTGCGGTCTCTGTCGCAGTCTGGACAGCTCTTAACAAATTTATAATGGTGCAGGCTCATCCCCGGCCACCAGTATTCTGATTGTAATTCTGTCAGAGATTCCTTCATCTGTTTGTGCCTTGGACCTTTACCCATGTGTGCGTCTGCTATTAATAAGATTCTCCGATTCGTGTTTGGAATTACCCTATCCCCCACTCCAGGGATTCGAGCAAAAGGAACGGAGTTTGCATCAATTACGTATGTATAATTGAGTGGATAGTTCACAGGTAGAGCTGCACTGTTGCCTTTTGAAGACATTTTTACTGCCAGCATGGTTTCCCCGTCTATGTATTTTTCTGAACGCTTTTTCGTGGCTACGGAGACCGGTTTAGTTGCTTCCGCTGTGGCTGAATTAGCCAATGAATTCCCTGCAACGTGAACGCCATCACGTTGATGACTCATAGTGTGTATCACGTGAGTCTTTTGTAGTTCTTTCTGTAAAAGAACTACTTGTTTCCAAAGCATTTTATGCTTGATTGTGGCACCTGTGCCATCTTTGTAATCATTTTGAACCCAGTTCTGTAAATCATTATTGTAAGAATTGACGCAAAAATGCGAATCGCACATGATTAGTGTCGGGAATTCACGTTCCGCATTTTCAAGCGCCATCTTTAAAGATCTGATTTCAGCTCGCTGAGCCGAACATTTTCTCAGTGATTCAGTTTTTGTTATTTTCGGTCTGAATTTACCGCAGAGCCAGCGACCTTTAACAATCGTGCAGGCTGCATTGTAGGTTTTATCATCTACATTGTAATGCTGTACAAATCTGTCTGTATATATTATACAGGAGTACTGTTCTAGAGGGAGAATTTCGATTGGCAGAGGATATTCTTTTTCATATTTTAAATCATTCCGTTTTTTCATGTTCGGGGCGAAATAGTATTTCACATCTTCTGCGGCAAGAGAATTTTCCCACTGTATCCATTTCGGATCTAGTGCCACTGTTTTCAGATTTACTGGACTGAATAGCGCCTCGTAGGCTGATTCTGCTGTGAGAACAGTTATTCTTTTGCCTTGGGCTAGGGCCCGTTCTCTTGCTATAGCAGTTTGAACTGCCTTTACAGTATTTTCTGTGAGACTGAATGTTTTTTCTGCTTGTGTGTACAAATGTGATTTGTAAGCTATTGGTACCGTTTCTCTCTCATTAGAGGTCAGGTACGTGAATCCGCATCCTCCTGGTTTGACCCGGATTACAAGGTTGTGTGTATTGTCACGTGTTTCTAATTTTGTTTTAGCTAACATGTCTGTTTGCAGTGATCTCAAAATTTCTGTATGTTTTTGAGTCCAGTTGATTGGTTTAAAATCAGGTTTTATTAATTCGTAGAGAGGTTTAACTCTCTCTGCATAGTTTATAATGTAGGTTCTTCCGAAATTCAGGAAGCCTAGAATCGATTGTAAGTTCTTCAGCGTTTTAGGTGCTTGGAGTACAGCGCACTTCTCTAAGAAGTTGTCGGTTAGGCATTTTCCTTCATTTGATAATTCATATCCTAAAAATAAGACTGTTAGATGGGCAATTCTTGACTTTTTAAAGTTGAATTTGTAACCTTCTGCTGCGAACCCAAGTATTATGGTGTTCACTCTTTTCAAGTGAGTATCCAAGTCGTCGTCAGTGAGATAGATGTCATCGACATAAGATAATGCCTCATCATCATACATTTGTAGTAACTCTGTTACTCTGGCTGAGAATAGTCCTGGGCTGTTCTTGAATCCATGTGGGAGCCTACAGAAATTTTTCTGTGACCCCATTATTGAGAAAGCGGTCAAGTACCTGCTTTCTGGTGCAATATTTTGACAAAAGAACCCATTAGATATGTCTAATGTTGTTTTGTATTTTTCGCGAACTATGTTATTCATTAGTGCCGCACTGTGCGAATTTTGTACCGCAAATGTTTGGCAACATGAGTTAAGGTGTCTGTAGTCCAAGACTAGACGATACGAATCGTCCGGTTTGGAGACAGGAAACAAAGGATTGTTCATTTGAGAGGTGCATGCTTCAATCACCCCTTGGTATTCAAGTTGATCTAAAATCGCCCTGACCTGTTTTTTAGCTTCTTGCTTAATTGGGTACTGCCTTTGTGCAGTTGGTTGACATTTTAACTGGATTTTGTGAGGAGGAGAGTCCTCATCCCATCCTACATGATTCTTATATAATGCTGGTGCCTGGGCTACTGCCCATTTCCTTGCATATATATATTTAGTGTGAATTGGAATGTGATTTGAGAAGGCAGGCATAATTATTTCTTCGCCATGAGGGCACTCCCTGACAAACTCTGGGGGCCAATCTTTCTCGGCTAACAGGATGTCATAGCCTTTTGAGAGGTTATCCCAAAATAGACCCCTTATTTCCTAGTCTTATCTCCCTCTATACGTAGTGTTATTTCATATATCTTATGAGGTTTGCTAACTCTGGTATCTGCAGTTTCTACTTGAATGTATTCATTCGTGTCCACTGTCTCCAGATGACACATCAGGATCTTGCGAGCTATGCTGATTTCTGCTGCACTGTCTAGCATTGTCTGTGCCAACTCTCCGTTTATCAGCTGTGTCCTCAGTATTCTCGGCATGTTCGATTACTCTAATACTGGCTACCTTCTTTCTTGGAAATTGTGATTTTTTACTTTGAGCACGTTCCTTGTCTTTGGACTTGGTGTGCTCTTCCCTTGAATCTGACCGTCCTCTTCTTTCCGATTTCTGCGAAAAAGATCGAGAGGGACGTGTATCAATACTTTGATATCTATCAGTCTTTTTCAAGTTATCCCTATTTCTAAGGTTATATCTTTTCTCAGAGTGCTCCCTCTGGGGAGACTGGTGTTCTCGATTCGGAGTTCTCTCTCTTCTGCGGGGAGACCTTCCTCTGGACTGGAAAACTTTTTCTTTGGGAGTGGATTGTTTATTTCCATCCCAGCTCTTTTTAGGAGTGTTCAGATTATTTTTAATAAATAATTTTTCAGGATTTTCAAGTAGTTGGGGTTTTACTGGTTTCCCACCCAAACTATCTCTACCTAATTCTTCATAGCATTTTGCTATTATTCTGGCAAGCTCAATTGGCTGATCTGTTATATCTGTTTCTTTCAATTTCTGACGGATCGCCACAGATGCTGCTTCTCCTTTTATGTTGGCTAGTAATATAGCCGAGACCTGCTTGAAGTCTTTCAGTAATTTCATACCAAGAGTTAAAGCAGGTTCTGGACCGTATTCATTCTGAATTTGTTTTAGCACATCTGGTATTACCGCCATGGATGGAACACCATGTGTTTTTGTGTAAATGGAAGCAAAGACTGTACCCCAAGTGTCACAGTCCTCCACATGTGGTGCGCCCCCCATTGGAAGGCAGATAGTCAGAATTCTGTGTTTCTCAATAGGGGTAGTATTCAGGAATACTGCCTCTATTTGAGTAATTTTCTGTGCTAACCAGAAAGGAATTTGTTCCCGTTTTGCAGGAGTTTTTCCAAGACATGATTGTATGTTCTGTGGTGTGATTTTACAATGTCTGGATGTGGTGTGTAGCTGGCTAGAACCAGCCACGTTGCTCCTGGTCTACCTAGTGGACCGAGCCTGGTGATGTGATCATTATGTTTTAGGGCGCCTTCAAACCAGAGCAGGTGGGATTTCAATCTCCTCGAAAGGAGCGTACTCTTCCGGTGGTTCCTCTATTTTGTAATAGTGGAACTCATGTGTTGTAGCGTTTGGCGCTGGAAAGTTTATCCAAGAATAGAATACCTCTGTCTGCCGATATTCGTGTGCTCTATCACGAAAATGACTGTACCACCTTGTGATGACAGTTCGTTTTCTATAAGTTTTAAAGTTATAGTTTTTCTTATGTTGACCCGAATGAGGATTGCATTCGGTTCATTCTGTAGGAGACTTGTGTCGTCCTCCATTAGTTGATTTGCTAATATAGTAGCATCCCTTTCCTCATCACTATCTGCCGTTTTACTGTCAGAAAGGTGTTTTTGTTGCAGATCAGGTTTCAAGGAAACAAAGATTAGGTGCACAATATTTTGGAACACTGTATCCTTCAACGTTGGCTAAACAGAAACTCTACATAGGAATCTCTTCCTACTAAGTTCCGGCGGATTTTAACCTTTCACCCACTCCAGACGTCTATTGGAGTATTTACGGGAAAAAGGGTCTGTGTGAAAAAGCACGACTGAGTTACTCTAACGTCTTGCGTTAGTTTTGCCGCCTTATCAAACGTTGGGCGCCATGTAGTGTGGTTCCTATTTTCCCTATAGGCCCTGCGCATTGGAATAACATAAACAGCAGTGTAGACGTAGGACTGAGGTCTTCTAGGTCTCTACTGACTATGTTAGACTTAATTTAGGTTTGCACCAGCTAGCTCAGAGGTCTCTGGAAACTTTCTTGACTGAATAGGAAGTGATCAGCTTCCCTGGCTCAGACAAGAAGGGATTCAGCTTCCGACAACCGCATAAACATGACAACTTTGCTCCCTCAGAATAAGAGTCAATCTCTAGAGTTGTGTGAAACAATAGACAGCTATTTCACTCAGTCAGACATGCGTTCTTAGTTTCACCAGGGTGCAGAGAATAGAGAGACGGGCGTTTTCAATAAAATATATTATTTATTGAGCAGTCTTCTCTCTCATGCACGAGAAATGAATTGCCACAATTGCAAGACTTGTTATTATGAAAAGTGCGTACAGTAAAAGGAGTATTACGAAATAATACTGTAAAAGCATTGATATGGTTTCTTAGCCATAAGATAGTTAAAATGAATAAAATATATACATTCATATATACATTGGCTAACAACCTCAACTGGTGCTTCTAACTACGCCTACCCCGGTGTACCTGACCTAAGCCTAATACGTGGGAGGGAGTAAGTAAGTAGCAGTTTAAGTTAAGTTGGTTTTGCCAAGAGTTTGATTCAAGAATTCTCTCTAAGGGTTTAGTCAGCACCGTACCTCTGGAATAGAATGTAGGAGGCCTGGTAGCTCCCTCTCAGGACCAGATATCCCAGTCACCCGAAAGGGTAGGCTGGAAACGCCGGAGCTGGATTTTCTCGGCAAGAGAAAAGACAGCGTCTTTCTCAGCGCGTCAAGGAGGAGGGGCAGCGTCCGTGGGCTTCTTGCATCTGCTGGGCTCTCTGCAAGGGGACAGCTGTTCTGCTCCAGTATTCACCACCGTGTGTTTATACCTGAAAGGTGCTGAGTTTGACGTGAGTTTTTGGACATAAGACGTCAATAAAGATGTCACTAAGAACTGGTCGTTCTTACAGTGCTCGCAGGAGTTCTATTACTAATCAAAACAAAGCAAGCAGGGCTTTCCCAGGTTGCTGGGGGCTTGGTATGTCGAAAGAACTCGGTGTGCTCTCTAGGAATCTAAGGAAGTGGCTTCTGCTGTGTCATGGACCGCAGAGGCGAATTACTGAAATATGGCTCTGATCATTATGCCATTATAGGGATATTTATTGATTATAGCCGTATAGGGGCATAAGGTCACAATATTGATCGGGTTCCTAGATAAAACACATCAGAATCAACCAATGCAAATTTAATATGTGCAGCATTAGCTACACCTGTATAAGTATGAGAAAGAATAAATCAGCAAATTCACCACCAAAGTGGCAAGTAAAAAGCGCTGACAGCAGTAACTTACTGCAAGTAATAAGGAGAGTAGTCTGGAGTCTCGAGGGTGACAATGTAAAAAGCACTCTCCTCTAACTAATAATCACACACTAATATAAAACTCTAGAAACATGTATAATTACATGCTGGTGTTAGATAATGTTGTGCTAATGAGAGGCAATAGTCTGACAGTCTGCAACTTCTGCCTTTATTCCCACAGCAAATTCACGATGTCGACAAAGAGCAACCTAAAAGCATCAGTTAGTTGCTAAACATTTATATCAAAGTTTAATTTGGTCCGAGTTCTCATGAGAACTATAGCAAGCCTAACCTACCAGCTACTCAGTATTCCACTGCATAAAAAATTAACTTCTCCACAGCATCCTGATTAAGTCATGAGATCCATATTTCCACATAAGCATTTTCTGTTTTAATATACTAGTCACCATTCAGCATTGTATTGTACAGATAAGAAAACCATCTAAATATAATGAGAACATGTAGCTTAAGAAAAGAAAAAACATATTTTAATAAAGTCAGCACATTCTACAGTAATTGCCTATGATCTTCTGCCTTTGTGAAAATAAGAAATAAAGAGAAATCCTTTAAGAAACATACATCTTGGATTTGGATATCTATATCTTTCCATGTGTCTACTGTGTTTGAACACTGATGTTGAACTACTAAGACTGGCTGTATAGTGCTGAACCCTCGTGTTTAAACATTCTACAGTAATGGCAAGTTCTAGCTAGTCATGGGAGGCCATCTAACGGATACATTTGTGCAGGATTCAGCTTTTCTAAAGCATTTATTTGTTTAAGAAAAGAAAAAATGGAAGCTGGAAAAGGGTGAGGTCTACTCTAGCCTTGCAAAGAATTTACGATCGAAATGTATGCCCAGTGCATATAAAACAAGAATTGGCATAGCCAATAGGTCTCGCCTTTTCGACCTTGTAAGTGTTTACCCATGCAGCACGTTATCCTGGGTGCTGTGCCATCAGGTATTGACGAGTTGCCACTAGCAAACCTGCATATTTTTTAATGTAAATATTTATTTTTATAAACGTGTAATTGCCTTTAAACTTTTAAAGACAGTAAACAAGTATTGCCATTTGGGTCTGCTGTTCAAATGGCACTAAAGCTTGCACGCAAGTCTCGTTTTGAAGTCAGAGAATGAAAGTAAACAGGCATCTAAGATACGAACATGGGGGCATATTATCAAGAAAGGTCGTTACATTATCGCCGCTTTTATTGGCAGGAAACTGCCGATAAAGCGGCGATAATGGGCTTGATAATATGCTCGATGAATTCCAATCGAAACCCATGTTAGATGTGAAGACATCAAACATGGGCATCGATTGGAATTGCATAGAGCATATTATCAAGCCCATTATCGCCGCTTTATCTGCAGTTTTCTGCCGATAAAATCGGGGATAATGTAACAACCTTTCTTGATCATATGCCCCTGATTTACAAATCTGTTAAAGAAGAGCTTGGAGCAGGAATAGCTATATTGTTCTTTTTTCACTTCTTGGTGTAAAGAAGGGGTCTGCTGTTGCTTACTAGAAAGACGGCTACATGCGCTTTACTAATAATTGTGCGCCGCAGCTCCGCCACCCATGGTGCGGCACATTTGCAATGCGGAGCACCATGGGGCAAAAACGGCACAGATGCGTGACGCATCTGTGCCGTAAAGGTGGCGCATCGCTGGAGTTGCGTTGCAAGCGCGACGCAGCTCCAGCAAGGCTCGGGGTGCCCTATCTGTCCAATGCTGCATCAAGCCTTACGCCTGCTTCAAGCAGGGTTTTGTAGATTTCACTCAGCCACTTTAGCGAGGCGCACCTGCCCCGGAACGCCCACCCTGCGCCGGAAAGTCCCACATGTGGCACAGGGCTTTACAATGTGACGCATCTGCCTAGATGCATCACGTTGTAAATGGGTCGCAGGGATGCGCCACGTTTATGCCGCCGTTGCGTGACGCAAACGTGGCGCAAGTACAAAATAAATTGTTTATATGTATATCGAAAAGTGCTGGAAATAATAATAAACAAACATCTCTTTAAAACATTGCAACCATTACAATACTATTTAAAAGAGGAATTCGAACAGAGATCGCTTACTCTTTTGTAAGCCTTGACTTATAAAGAAAATGCTAACGTATTTTAACCTGGTACACCTTCTATAAAAACTGAACATTGTTTCCTGGCAATCTCCTATATACAGAAACTCTTCACAGAAAGCCAGCAATGGCCTTTTTCTTCGCCACTGAACTGCACTGTCCAGTAGGATGCCTGTGTACGAGTATACCGAGTAAAAGGATGCATCTCTTAAATTAGATCGGGCGGTGTTGTAGGAGCAGCCATGACATATGCATAGCAACCATTAGGAAAACAGCCATTTATTGTGTGTTGCAGTTCAGCTCGGATGCAGACAAAAAACACTTTAGATTGTGCGCTCAACAAGGTGGAAATGTAGCAGCAGGCGGGGTCATATTTTGGCTCACTGTTAGACCTGGCACCTTGGCGTGAGTCTCCCTTCCACTTTTTGCTGATGTGCCTCCGATGTTTTGCTGGTTTTCCGATACTCAGGGCACTGCGCCACGGCTGATCCGTGCCGCAGTGCAAGTGCGCCCTACTGTAAATTGTACATGCGATTGGTCTCCATGATTGGTTCTTTGGATTTACTGTTAGTCCCTAGTAAAGTGCACGAGAGAGTGCCGGGGCTTGTAGATGCCAATACTGCTGGTGGGCCTGCAGCGCTGGTTGCGCCACCCACCGAAGCAGCCGTAAAGATGTGTCTGGGAACTGCGACCGCAGAACCCGCGTGCGGTCTCGTACTGTCACGATAGCTGGGCAAGTGTCCCCACTTGCCAGCACCGACCCTTCCCTTGACTACATATTAGTCACCCCTATGGTAGGCCTGCGGGCAGGGTGCGTTGTAGGTGTAAGGTAGGACAAGCCCTGATGTGCGTGGCATGTCCTAGTAGTGACTTACAACCAAGACCGTATTTCACTATTGAAGGCTACCTGCTCCATTAGGCCAGACTGAGCTGCTGGAATTATTACACCCTATAATCCCCGCAGGCTCAAGGAGCATGGTAGCGAGTCATGTTTAGTATGCCTGAACTCAGGATGATAAAATATTTCTTGTAGTCAAGTTTATTTTAGTATCTTGGGTTTGCAAATGCTACTTTTAGAAATTTAGCATTTGCTTGCTTAGCCATTTCAGCCCGCCTCTGCTGGTATGTGTATCTGACTGTCTGGGATGTGTGAGTGACAGGGCTGGAGGGATGACAGGTGGTGAATGCGCAGATTACACCTTAGTGGGAGGTAGGAGTGCCTCTTGACTCGAACTGTAGCTGTGCTCGACCACCACAATGCTGGCTCCACCCTCCTGGGGAGCGGCGGATGACTCTGCCGACGCCTGGCCCAGGAAGGGCGCAGTCCCCATCAACAAGGTACTCTGGCCACCCCTGTCCGGACAATGCTGGCTCCACCTCCTGTGGGGCGTCTGATGCGCCTGCCCCTCACACTGAAAGCAGAAGCCGGAGTACGCCCACCGGAGTACTCCAAGACTGAGAGTGGCTATGCAAAGGCCCCCCTGGCCTGCGAGAACAAAATAATTGGCCTATAAAAGAAGGAGCCCTGCTCCTTGAAAATTAGATCTGGTTTGGGCCACAGAAGGACTCTGCCCTACGAGAAGGACCGTGAGAGACAAGGAAGGGTGCTGACTCTTGCCGGTGTCTGGTGCCTTGCTGCTGAAGGAGAGGAAGAAGAAAAGACTACGAAAAGACTTTTGCTTTACTTTGTGCCAAACTCTGCTAAAGAGATCTCCAAGGGCTTGCAACTGAACTTGCCCCCTGACCAGAGTCCCAGGACCAGTGGACGCTACCCCCTTGGAAGAAAGCGACTGCGGGTGCTGACCATCGCCGCAGCACCGACGGAGGAATCTCCTCCAAGGCAACGACATCCACCTGACCACCGTGACCGGGGCCCAAAGCACAAGCGAGAGCAAAGCAAGGACCAGCCGCCGCTGGCTCGAACACCGTGACCGCCACTGCACCGGGAGCCCGAGAGCAAAGCAAAGGAGGACCCGTCCGGTCCAAGCTCTCGAGGTGACTGCATAACGAGCAGCCACTCACCTGCAAAGACGGACAGTTGCCCTGTGAGAATCCGCAAGGTCGGTAGCCTGCCCGACAGCCCAGCTGTGAGCCCACAGCTGCACCGGCACTTGGCTGGGTACGTCCTGCACTTGGGGACCGTACTGCCACTTGCCACCGCCGCACAGCCGCCGCCTCCAGGGTCGGAGCGGACGACAAGGAGAGGACCCTGCCGCCACAGAACACCGCTGCCCCGGATGACCCGTGACCTGCTCGGCTGAAGAGCCGCAACGATCAGCGACCCCGGGAAGGCAACGCGACGTGGGACAGATCCCCTGGAAGCCGCCGGCTCCACAAGAACTTTGGTTAACACCGGCCTACGGGCATCAAGAGAACTGCATAAGAACTGTGGTAACCTGAACTGAGTAATCTTGCAACCGTTATCATAAAGTACGTTGACTGTATTCACAAGCCTGCTTAAAATCTATATAAAGATATATATTTTTACAGAATACAGTCTGGTCTCGTTGTGTGGTGGGTTGGTTGTAAAGGTGTACTATTGCAAGTGTTTAACCCTATGTGCCCCAAAGATTAGCCTACGACTACTTAAGCCACACTACCTAGAGGGTAAGCAGAGGTTGTCTGGAAGGTAACCCTCAGCCCTGACGAGGAAGAGGAGAGTCCCTGCTTGTCGCTAGTGTTGCACTGCGCCAACTAGAGCCTCCCCCTTCCTACATTGGACACAGCGGTGAGGATTTCGAATTTACACTTGCGATATCTATACCTGAGCTTCTGACCACTACACAAGGATTACGGTCCAGTTACTTAGCCACGGACTTTGCTTTTTGAATTTTGCCGAAAGAAGATTCCGAGTGCGAAAACCATGCCGGGCACAAAGAGCCTGGATGGAGCGGAGTCCACGACCTCTGAGGTGTTGGAGGTGGAGTGGGACGCCGCAAAATTGGACAAATACACCAGAGCTGAACTGAAGTTTTTTTGCAAGAAACTCAAGGTTCCGCACGTTGGCTGCAAAAACAAGCCGGAGCTCTACAAGGCCCTGAAAGCCTGGGTGGAGTCCAGAAAGACCCCGGAGGATCAAGACGCCCTCGCCGAGCAGAATGCAACGACAGAGCAGAATGCCCTTGGGGATCTGATCGATCTCGAGAGGCAGGACAGCGAGCACAGCTTTGGTAAAGGCCTGTCGCCAGAGGAGCTGGCGGACAGGAAGGAAACAAGGAATCACGAAAGAAAGCTGGCAGAATTGAAAATCCAGCTGGAGCTTGAAACGAAAAGAATGGCGCTGGAAGAGCGAAAGCACCAGATGGTTTATGAAATAAAAATGAGGGAGATAAGTCTCAAGGAGAGAGACTTGGATCGTCCTCCCTCTGGTGGCAGCGCATCGCCAGTGCAGGTAGAGTCAAGAGTGCACATCCCGAAAGACGTAGTTAAGGAGTTCTTTAAGGGGGATGACATAGGACAGTGGTTTAGGGCATACGAGGTAGCCATGTCCTCCCACCGGGTCCCTGACAAGGATTGGGGAGCGGGGTTGTGGGGAAGGTTCCTTAGCGAAGGGAGAGATACCTTGCTAGATTTGCCCGTTGAAAATCAGAGATCCTATGCCCACATGAAAGAAGCTTTAATGAACAGGTACGGGCTTACCCCTGAAATGTACAGACAGAAATTTAGGGGATGTACTAAGCGGCCTGGGAATACGTATGTGGAGTATGTGACTTACTATTGCAGAGCACTGGATGGTTGGGTGAAGGGTAGCAAAGTTAATGATTTTCAAGGTCTCTTTGATTTAATTGCATGGGAGCACTTGTCTGATCACTGTTTTCCTGAGTTACGCCAACACCTGATTGATAGCAAGCTGTCCAACCCGAGGAAGCTTGCTGAGGAGGCGGACCGCTGGCTCAGCACCAGGGTCCACAAGGGTCCCGTGGGAGACTCCGCCAAGAGTGGGCAGGGTCCCCAGCAGAAGAGCGGGGGGGACAAAGGGGGAAAACAGAAAGGGTTCCAAAAAGGCCCCCAAAGTAGTTCCCAAGGGAGCCCGCAGCAGGGTTCTCAGCCTCCCCCACCTCCGAAGCAGAATGGGGCCCCGACAGGTAAACCTGTTCCAAAGGGGCCCTTCAATTGTTTCAAATGTGGCGAACCTGGGCACATATCCAGTGACCCCAAGTGTCGCCTGTTTGGAAAACCCGCACCCACTGGTGCTCCGCCCCGACAAGTGACTAGCGTTCACCTGGGAGAAGAAATGATGGTCCCGGGGGGTGGAGATCCCGATCACATGACCCTAGTCTCGCTAGGAGACAGTGAGATGATCCCTACGAACTACCTGCCCTCTAACACTAAGAAATATGGGCAGGTGGTGATCATCAATGGTAAGGAAGCTGAGGCTCTTAGAGACACAGGAGCCAGTGTGACTGCAGTGAGGCAGCACCTGGTGTCTCAAGAGCAGGTTGTACCCCATGCCTACTGTAGGGTTATCAACGCTGATAATTCAGAGAGTCAGTGTCCGATGGCTCAAGTTCCCTTCGAGTGGGGGGGGGTCTCTGGTACTCTGCAGGTCTGTGTAAGAAAAACCATGCCTGTTGACTGTTTGCTAGGGAATGACTTGGAGCACTCCCCTTGGGAAAAGGTGGAGAAGACGACTCACCTGCGGATGGTGGGTCTGCCTGACTGGGCGTGCGTGACCACCCGGTCAATGGCAGCCAGTAGGGGTGATCGAGAGGTCCTGGGGCCTGAAGGAGAGGCCCAGGAACCGGCCTTAGGGAGAAGGCGCAGGGGGTGCGGGAAACCGGCTCCTGAAGTTCCCACGGTCCAGGAGGAAGCAGACCTTGAGGGGGATGCCCTGGAGCCTACAGGGGAACAGATCGCCGAACTGGGGGACCTGCCTGAGCTGACCCATTGGCAGCAAGAAGGAGGACCCTCCAGGGAGGAATTCTGCAAGGAGCAGAAAGAATGCCCTTCTCTCGTGGGGATGCGGCAGCAGGCTGCAGACCAGGCCAATGGTGTTCAGGCCAAAACACATTACGTGTACTGGGAGAACGACCTCCTGTATTCGGAGCCTAAGGCTGCTGAACCTGGGTCAGTCCGTGTGCTGGTGGTACCCCAGAAGTTCAGAGCCTTCCTACTGGGTCTGGCTCATGATGTGCCTTTAGCAGGACATTTGGGGATGGACAAGACCTATGACAGGCTTGTCACCCACTTTTACTGGCCCCAAATGCATAAGAGTTCAGATGCTTATTGCAGAACCTGTCCGACTTGCCAGGCAAGTGGGAAGACGGGAGGGAAGAACAAGGCTCCCCTCCAACCCTTCCCTGTGGTCGGTACGCCATTCCAGCGAGTGGGTATTGACATCGTTGGGCCTCTGGACCCCAAGACAGCCATGGGCAACAGGTTCATCCTGGTCTTGGTGGACCATGCCACCCGGTACCCTGAAGCCATCCCTCTGAGGACAGTGACGGCTCCCGTGGTGGGGCGTGCACTGATGGGAATTTTCTCTCGAGTAGGATTCCCTCTAGAGGTGGTGAGCGACAGGGGGACCAACTTCATATCGAAGTATATGAAGTCCCTTTGGCAGGAGTGTGGCGTAACGTATAAGTTCACCACGCCCTACCATCCCCAAGGTAACGGGTTGGTTGAAAGATTCAACCGAACCCTAAAAGGCATGATCATGGGCCTGGAAGGTCCGATGAGGCGTAAGTGGGACGTCCTCTTACCGTGCCTGCTCTTTGCATATCGCGAGGTGCCACAGAAGTCCCTAGGGTTCAGCCCCTTTGAACTACTGTACGGTCACCCCGTGAGAGGACCGCTGAGTTTGGTCAAGGAAGGCTGGGAGCAATCTCCCAGGAAACCTCCCCAGAATGTATATAGCTACATGCTGGCCTTCAGAAACCAAACCCGACGCTTCAGACAACTTGCCGAGGCAAATATGGAAGCAAGCCAGGAGGAAATGAAGCGGTGGTACGATCAGAATGCCACTCTGGTCGAGCTTCAGCCTGGACAAGAGGTGTATGTCCTGGCCCCAGTGGAGCCCTGTGCCCTTCAAGATAAGTGGACAGGCCCATTTGAGGTTGTGGAGCGCAAGAGCCCCGTGACATACTTGGTGGACATGAAGACGCCCAGGAACCCTTTGCGGGTCCTACATGTCAACCGCCTCAAGCCCCACTTGCGAAGGTCCGAAGTGGGCATGTTGTTGGCAACCGATGACGGAATGGAGGAGGAGTCGGAGCCTCTCCCTGACCTCTTGGTGGCCTGTGAGAAGGATGGGTCAGTGGATGGAGTTAACCTCTCACCCACCCTGACCGCCGAACAACAGGTGGACTGCCGCCAGTTGCTGGGGCAGTTTCCAGACCTGTTTTCCCTGGTTCCGAGTGTCACAGATTGGTGCGTCCATGATGTGGACACTGGAGACAGCTTACCTGTGAAGCACAAGGCTTACAGGGTGACTGACAGGGTCCGGGCCTGCATCAAGGAGGAGGTTTCCAAGATGCTTGCCCTCGGGGTGGTTGAGTCTTCCAGCAGTCCTTGGTCCAGCCCCGTGGTCTTGGTTCCGAAGGCTGCTGCGCCGGGAGCCACACCCGAACTCCGGTTCTGTGTGGACTACAGAGGACTCAATTCAGTCACGAAGACTGACGCGCACCCCATCCCCAGAGCTGACGAGCTCATTGATCGGCTAGGGGCTGCCCGGTTCCTCAGCACGTTTGATTTAACGTCTGGGTACTGGCAGATCGCCTTGACCGATGGGGCAAAAGAGAGGTCGGCATTCTCTACACCAGATGGGCATTTCCAGTTCCGGGTTATGCCATTTGGAATGAAGAATGCCCCTGCCACCTTTCAGAGATTGGTCAACCAGGTGTTGGCTGGGCTGGACGAGTTCAGTGCCGCCTACCTGGATGACATCGCGGTGTTCAGCGGCACCTGGCCCGAACACCTGCGACACCTCTGGGAAGTGTTGATGGCTCTGCGCAGAGCAGGCCTCACAATCAAGGCAAGCAAGTGCCAGATTGGACAGGGTTCAGTGGTGTACTTGGGACACCAAGTTGGGAGTGGCAAGGTAGCACCCTTGCAGCCCAAGATCGAAACCATCCTGGCTTGGGAACCCCCCAAGACCCAGACTGCAGTGAGAGCCTTCCTGGGGCTCACTGGGTATTACAGGAGGTTTGTCAAGGGTTATGGCACGATCGTGACCCCCTTGACAGAGCTGACTTCGAAGAAGCAGCCCAGGAATGTGATTTGGACTGACACCTGTCAGAAGGCTTTTGACACCCTGAAGACTGCCATGTGCACGGCGCCCGTGCTCCTGGCTCCTGATTTCTCCAAGGAATTCATAGTGCAAACAGACGCTTCAGAGCATGGTGTAGGGGCTGTTCTTTCACAGATGACTGAGGAGGGCTTTGACCAACCCGTAGCCTTCATAAGTCGGAGGTTACTTCCACGGGAAAGTAGGTGGAGTGCAATAGAGCGTGAAGCATTTGCTGTGTTCTGGGCACTGAAGAAGGTAAGACCCTACTTGTTTGGGTCTCACTTCCGAGTTCAGACGGACCACAGGCCCCTCAGATGGTTGATGCAAATGAGGGGTGAGAACCCGAAACTGTTGAGGTGGTCCATTTCTCTACAGAGTATGGACTTTACGGTGGAACACCGCCCTGGCACCGATCACGCCAACGCTGACGGTCTGTCCAGATTTTTCCGCCTTAGTGATGTGGAACTCCCTGGGGAAGGGTAGTTCCCCCCACATTTCAGCTGGAGGGGACACATGTTAGACCTGGCACCTTGGCGTGAGTCTCCCTTCCACTTTTTGCTGATGTGCCTCCGATGTTTTGCTGGTTTTCCGATACTCAGGGCACTGCGCCACGGCTGATCCGTGCCGCAGTGCAAGTGCGCCCTACTGTAAATTGTACATGCGATTGGTCTCCATGATTGGTTCTTTGGATTTACTGTTAGTCCCTAGTAAAGTGCACGAGAGAGTGCCGGGGCTTGTAGATGCCAATACTGCTGGTGGGCCTGCAGCGCTGGTTGCGCCACCCACCGAAGCAGCCGTAAAGATGTGTCTGGGAACTGCGACCGCAGAACCCGCGTGCGGTCTCGTACTGTCACGATAGCTGGGCAAGTGTCCACACTTGCCAGCACCGACCCTTCCCTTGACTACATATTAGTCACCCCTATGGTAGGCCTGCGGGCAGGGTGCGTTGTAGGTGTAAGGTAGGACAAGCCCTGATGTGCGTGGCATGTCCTAGTAGTGACTTACAACCAAGACCGTATTTCACTATTGAAGGCTACCTGCTCCATTAGGCCAGACTGAGCTGCTGGAATTATTACACCCTATAATCCCCGCAGGCTCAAGGAGCATGGTAGCGAGTCATGTTTAGTATGCCTGAACTCAGGATGATAAAATATTTCTTGTAGTCAAGTTTATTTTAGTATCTTGGGTTTGCAAATGCTACTTTTAGAAAGTTAGCATTTGCTTGCTTAGCCATTTCAGCCCGCCTCTGCTGGTATGTGTATCTGACTGTCTGGGATGTGTGAGTGACAGGGCTGGAGGGATGACAGGTGGTGAATGCGCAGATTACACCTTAGTGGGAGGTAGGAGTGCCTCTTGACTCGAACTGTAGCTGTGCTCGACCACCACAATGCTGGCTCCACCCTCCTGGGGAGCGGCGGATGACTCTGCCGACGCATGGCCCAGGAAGGGCGCAGCCCCCATCAACAAGGTACTCTGGCCACCCCTGTCCGGACAATGCTGGCTCCACCTCCTGTGGGGCGTCTGATGCGCCTGCCCCTCACACTGAAAGCAGAAGCCGGAGTACGCCCACCGGGGTACTCCAAGACTGAGAGTGGCTATGCAAAGGCCCCCCTGGCCTGCGAGAACAAAAGAATTGGCCTATAAAAGAAGGAGCCCTGCTCCTTGAAAATTAGATCTGGTTTGGCCAACAGAAGGACTCTGCCCTACGAGAAGGACCGTGAGAGACAAGGAAGGGTGCTGACTCTTGCCGGTGTCTGGTGCCTTGCTGCTGAAGGAGAGGAAGAAGAAAAGACTACGAAAAGACTTTTGCTTTACTTTGTGCCAAACTCTGCTAAAGAGATATCCAAGGGCTTGCAACTGAACTTGCCCCCTGACCAGCGTCCCAGGACCAGTGGACGCTACCCCCTTGGAAGAAAGCGACTGCGGGTGCTGACCATCGCCGCAGCACCGACGGAGGAATCTCCTCCAAGGCAACGACATCCACCTGACCACCGTGACCGGGGCCCAAAGCACAAGCGAGAGCAAAGCAAGGACCAGCCGCCGCTGGCCCGAACACCGTGACCGCCACTGCACCGGGAGCCCGAGAGCAAAGCAAAGGAGGACCCGTCCGGTCCAAGCTCTCGAGGTGACTGCATAACGAGCAGCCACTCACCTGCAAAGACGGACAGTTGCCCTGTGAGAATCCGCAAGGTCGGTAGCCTGCCCGACAGCCCAGCTGTGAGCCCACAGCTGCACCGGCACTTGGCTGGGTACATCCTGCACTTGGGGACCGTACTGCCACTTGCCACCGCCGCACAGCCGCCGCCTCCAGGGTCGGAGCGGACGACAAGGAGAGGACCCTGCCGCCACAGAACACCGCTGCCCCGGATGACCCGTGACCTGCTCGGCTGAAGAGCCGCAACGATCAGCGACCCCGGGAAGGCAACGCGACGTGGGACAGATCCCCTGGAAGCCGCCGGCTCCACAAGAACTTTGGTTAACACCGGCCTACGGGCCTCAAGAGAACTGCATAAGAACTGTGGTAACCTGAACTGAGTAATCTTGCTACCGTTATCATAAAGTACGTTGACTGTATTCACAAGCCTGCTTAAAATCTATATAAAGATATATATTTTTACAGAATACAGTCTGGTCTCGTTGTGTGGTGGGTTGGTTGTAAAGGTGTACTATTGCAAGTGTTTAACCCTATGTGCCCCAAAGATTAGCCTACGACTGCTTAAGCCACACTACCTAGAGGGTAAGCAGAGGTTGTCTGGAAGGTAACCCTCAGCCCTGACGAGGAAGAGGAGAGTCCCTGCTTGTCGCTAGTGTTGCACTGCGCCAACTAGAGCCTCCCCCTTCCTACACTCACCAAACCCCATATAGTAATTCAGCTGAAAACCAACTAGTGCTTTACTAGGCCACACTCTAGTGTGGCATCTAGGAGGTGTGCGAGTCCACAAATTAACAGGGAGAGCCGAGCCAAACGGCCGCTCCGCCTCCTAGTCTTCGTGTAGGAGCCCAGCATGTAAATCTCTGGAGAAAAAAAAACAGGCTAACATGTCTTTCAAGTTAACCAAAAATATTTCTTTAACATTCAGAAGCTTTTCAGAGTAGTGCATCAGATGACGTCTGCGTTGAGAAGTGTTTTATAAACAGTAACTGAGAAACGTTCCTGCCTTGATGACAATGCTGTTAGTACCTTAGGAGGGAAGTCAGTCGCACTGTGAACACCTATAGAAGGCCTAGTTATTTATTATGGATTTTACATATTTTCGCCCAGTAATATTTTTCTGTATTGTCTTTATGTTTTGCTTAATATGAAAACTCAATAATGTAAATTTTGAACATGGATCAATCTATTGGCTTCATAGGCCAGAAACACAAAAATAAAGTTCATGCACAATCTGAATTTTTTTTTAAAAACGTACAATTTTTTTTTAATCAAACACAAGAGAGGTTTTTGAACAGCGCACACCCCAAACTCACACATTTGAAGGTGCTGTCATATGTGATGTACACAAAGGCGGCTTGGTGAAAAAGATATTGCCCAGGATCACACACATTAGTGAAGCAGGGATGCCGGGATTAATCTTAGACTCTTTAAATTCACCCTGCATTTCAGACATCTTTCATTTATAACGTGGTTTCACTTCAATAAAAGACCATAAAAAATGAGGAAAAACGTTGTCATAATAATAATCTACAACAAAAAATTAAAACAATACATTACTGAAGCTTCTTAAAAGATGTTGCTGAGCACAGAAGACTTTCTTTGGAAGAGTGAGATTTTGGGAAGCCGATGGGCAATGAAAGACGGTGTGCTTATTGCCCTGGTGCGGGTGCAGCATGCAGTATTGTTGTAGGGCTCGCCACATCATATATAACACCACACGCCCAGAAAGGGCGAGGAGAGGGGGGACAAGGGAGGTGGTGAACAAAGACAACGGGAGTGGCGGGAGCAAAGGCAACTTGGACAATGGTGGCCCACAAAGGAGAGCTTGAAACGTAAGCAGGAGGATGGGACGGGCTGAACAAGAAGTAAAATCAAACTTCCATAATAATACTTCTTCCCCGCAACATGTGTTCCTATCAAAACAAATGTAACCCACTTACTCAGGATACATCATCATCCATGGGCGTCCACAAAAACTGAATAGACCGCACAAGAATGAGATTCCAAAGGCAGGGGAGAGGGGCTGCCCCAGGACCAGGGCAGGGGAGCCTAAGATAGCAGGGGGAAGAAGAGAGAGTTGTGAGGAGAGGTTAAAACGAAACCAGGGGAGTCTGAGATAGCAGGGGGAAGGAGAGCGAGCTGTAAGGAGAGGGCATAACGAAACTAGGGGAGTCTGAGATAGCAGGGGGAAGAAGAGTGACCTGCAAGGTCTTGTTTAATTACTTGTTTAATAGAACAAACATATACGTAAGCATTGGAGGTGAACACTTGCTTATATGCTCCATCTCAGATGCGTGCACTTTTTAAATTTTGTAGTTACAGCGAATGAACAAAATAAAAAAACACACTTGTGACGCGCGTAAGCGCGCGCTGGAGCAGGAAAAAGTAAAAGTGATCGCGCTGAAAGGGTGCCGCAAGCGATGTGCTTAATGAGGCATTACAGAAAGGCAGATGGCGGCTGCGCCGGTGTCTGCACACGTAACCGCAAGCTTTAGGCCACAAGCATAAGTTTGTGGTCTCACTTATGAAGCCCACTCACTAACTGTCTCGCCAGTCCAGCGCTTGCGCTGGCTCAGGCGAGACCTAAACAGAAGTGGGGGGACTGACAATATGCAAATGACCTCATGACATCACATGCTGAACGTGTCCTGGTGTCTCAATATTACACCGGGACAAGTTCACCATATTTCTGTGGGGACCAGCTTCTTTGTAGGGGGGACTTTGTCCACCCTGTGAAAAGAGTAGGGGGACGCCGTGTACCTGCGTGTACCTCCGACTCAAGCCCTGGGCTTCTTACTCACAAATCTAATCCAAGCAGTGGGTGGATGCGTTTAATGCAGATTTCTACATATGCGACATACAGAACTTGTGGCGTTGCTAGTGTTTCATGGACCCTCGTGCTAGGAAAGAAATGGGTCCCTTGGCTGCTGTTTGAACTGGGAAATACAGCAATATTAACTGTTCAGTTGGACCCGGTGTCACTGCACCTGCTGCACCAATGTAAGATATGCCCCTGCACGGAACACACCTAAAGTACAAACATGTACAGGGTCCCTGTGTTGTATTTTGGGAAAGGGCTTTGCCAGGTTTAGGACAGCGTGGAGGGGAGAGAATACACACCGCAGATCCTTTCTGAGGGTCTTTCTTCCCTGGACCCTTTGTCTTTGAGCTCAGCTCCCAATGAATAGGTGGGCCGGGACATCTGCCAGCAGCAGTCCTGCATTAGCATGCCAATCAGGGGTCTCTGGGGGTGGCGGGCCGCATGCCAGATGACAAACCCTCTGCCAGGGCACAGACAATGTGCCTAATCCACCCCAGAGGACAGTGACAAGTGGCGTTAACTCTCTTTACAGGCACACAACAGGCTCCCCCGCACAGATTGCGAGGGTGGAGGGTGTACCCCCGGGCATGTTTAGAGAATGGAATGAGAGGTGTCTTTAAGGTAGCAGGTCACTGCAGTTGCGGATCCCGTCGCGCCTCTGAGCTATTTTTCGGGGCTCCGATCTTACAAGGCAATAGACTGTCCATGGTGCAGAAGAAAATTTCTACCCTGCTATTTTACCCTGCATGAATCAGGCCTGAGAACACATTCCACCAAAGCCCTAAAAGATACCTAGTCCCTTACCTGTTTTGATAGCCTTTTTTCGCTGCCTGTGCCCTTTCCAGCCCGAGGACTGCATCGGGGAAGTTGTGTTTGCTGCTGCGGCGCTCCTGACCGCGGGCCGCAAACTGCCAAGAAACTCCATCTCCCAGCAGGCAGTGCGGTCCCGCTGCAAGACCCAGCCAAGACCGGGACATAAATTGGGCAGAGGGCTCCCGCGGCGTGGGACGCACGCGTGCTCACCTGGGCGAAGCCTGGGCCAAGGGTGGGCCCGTCCTTGCCCGTCTGTGCCCGGATGAGGCTGGGCCGGGCCCATTCTCTTGGTTCTACCAGACTACATCGGATAAAGACTCACAGTAAGGAACTGAACCGGTAGTAAATGAGACTGATTTTGAAGTAATGCAGCGTATTCTATGTTAATTGTTAAAGGCAGGATGCTGAGTGGAATATAAATACTCATATTACTGCTATATTTGTGTATCTTTTAAATACCCGGTGGAACAAATATCGTAGGGCAAGAGACTTTGGAGCCCTGGAGATCATACATGTATTACATCTAGTGAAGAACTGTTTTAATTTTTTTTATTTTTAATAGGCATTTATTAAGCACGCAGATACCCCAACAGGGTGTCCCAGCGCTAGTAGACAGACAGCACTCGGCGCAGAGCAAGAACACTAACTAATCCTGGTGGCTGAACAGCCAGGTCTTGAGAGATTTACGAAACTCAGGTTCAGACTGGATCAGGCAGAGGTGAAGGGGGAGTTTGTTCCACCGTTGGGTGGCACCCACCTCGAAAGACTTAACTCCTGATCTACTTTTTTTGAATCTGGGGGTAACAAGTAGATGTTTAGTGTTAGAGCGTAAGGCTCTAGAATGATTGTAGGGGCGGAGTCTCTTTCTAAGGTAGGTTGGTCCTAGTCCTTTGGCTGCCCGAAAGGCCAATGTCAACTCTTTTAACTCGATTCTTTTGGCTTGGGGAGCCAGTGCAGTATCCGCAAAAAGGGGGATATATGTTGTCCGAGCGAAACGCCACAGACAAGGCGGGCTGCAGCATTTTGGACCGTCTGGAGTCTGTGGAGCAGGCCCACCGACAGACCCAGATAAAGTTCATTCGTATAGTCTAGATGCGAAGTAACCAGTGCATGGACCACCATTTTGCGAGTATCGGTGGGCAAGTAGTCAATGAATTTTTTAATCATTTTAATTTCGCCAAAGCAGGGGGCTGAGACTGTCTGAACCTGAGCGGCAAAGGACAGACAGTTGTCTCATCTGAAGCCCAGGTTCTTGACCGACTCTTTGTGAAGAGGGGCAACGCTCAATTCCTCTGGCCACCATAAGGGCGAGGGGAGATGGTTGGTTAGAA
The DNA here is from genome assembly GCF_964263255.1 of Lissotriton vulgaris. NCBI lineage: Eukaryota > Metazoa > Chordata > Amphibia > Caudata > Salamandridae > Lissotriton > Lissotriton vulgaris. The sequence goes on from NC_141685.1 coordinate 1,233,536,629, forward strand.
ATAAGATCTCGGTCTTATCTGCATTGAGTTTCAAGAAATTGCGGTCCATCCAGGCCGCAATATACCTGAGACATTTTTTGAGGGGGTCAAAGGTGGCAGCGGATACATCATTGAAGGTGAAAAAAAGCTGAATATCATCAGCATATGATGTTATTTTGATCCCCGATTTCAAGATCATTTCGGCCAGCGGGGTAAGGTGTATATTAAGAAGAAGTGGGCTTAATGCTGAGCCCTGCGGGACACCCCATTTGAGGGGTCTCACCGTGGAAGTGTATGGATGGGTTCAAACCGGTTGTTTGCGGTCCGAAAGGAAGGAACATAGCCAAGTCAATATTGTGCCCTGGACTCCTATGGACTTTAGGTGGTTCAGGAGGATAGGATGGGAAACAGTGTCAAATGCTGCAGACAAGTCTAACAGCACTAACACCCCTTTGGAGCCTCCATCTATTGCCCACCGTATTGAGTCTGCCATTTCGATTAGGGCTGACTCCGTAATATGGGGTAGATTAGGATCACGGTTTTCCTGCATCCTCCGGGCCGGCGGAAGCCACCGCCGGCCCGAAGGATGCGGGAAAACCGCTGCAGAGCCACAAAAGACCCACCGCCATATTAGGATGGCGGTGGGTCTGGAAATCTGTCCGCAGCTCTTCCGCCGCGGTCGCCTTCCGACCGCGGCGGAAAAGCTTTAACATAGCTGGCGGTGTCTATCAGACACCGCCAGCCATATTAGCATGGTGTTAGATGTATGCTTTTCCGCAGCGGCTTTTCCGCCGTGGAAAAGCATACGGACCTTCACTTCGGGGGCCCCGCCCTGGGTGAAGGGGGGTGGGGGATGCACATGGGGGGTACCTACGGTAAATTGTAATTGTAAATTGATACTTGTATAGTGCACTACTCACCCGCAAGGGTCTCAAGGCGCTTGTACGAATACCGCTGTGGAACCCATCCTGGCTTTCCCTGTGAGGCATCCACTCCTGGGCACCCCCAAGGTGGAGGCCAGGCATCCTTAGCGTTGTGGGGGCCGTTGTGGAGATTAAGCAAGCTATTGCCCAGAGTTGCAGAGTGGGACTCCATGATTGGAATAGGCACCGAGGCGAGAATTATCAGGTCCATGGAATTTTGAGCCCACGACCCGCCGAGGCAGGGAATTGAACCCTGGTCCCGGGCTAGACCTCTGCAGAAGGGTCTGCCGCTCTAATCATTGAGCCACACTTCTCCTGCTGCTTTGTGCATGCAAATGCACAACTTACATTTTTAACATTGCGGCGGGTGCTGCTTGAAGCAGCACCCGCCGGGGAAACATCCTTCACGACGCAACTTTTACCACGCAGTACCTTTACAATGCAGGTTTTTCAACGCAAGTCATTACAACGACTTGCGCTGGGGGCGCTCTAGGATAGGTAATAGTTTAATTTACTATCCAACACCTTCCCTACTATCCACGGGGACTGGAGTTGGAATAGTAAATCAAACTAATCACTATCCAGCACACCCCAACGCAAGTCGTTGTAACGACTTGCGTTGAAAAACCTGCGTTGTAAAGGCATGCGTGGTAAAAGCATGCGTTGTAACAATATACATGCCACCCGCCGCAATGTTAAATATACAGGATTTGACCGCCAAGGTGGCGGTCGCATCCTAATTTGCACGGAGGGACCGTCGCTGCCCCTGTGGACGGTCCCTCCTACTCTATGGTGGCAGACAGACTCAGGTCCGTCCGCCATCATAATCGGCCCCTAAATCCGGAGCGAAACTCAGATTGAGAGTCATGAAGGAGGCCTCTGGACTCAATAAAGCTGGCCCATTGTGGATGGACCAAATTCTCTAAAATCTTTGCCGGAGCAGGTAGTAGGGAGATAGGTCTATAGTTACAAGGGGCTTCTGGGTCTGGATTGGCTTTTTTGAGGATGGGCACCAGAAATGCGTGTTTCCACAGTGCAGGGTAGATACCGGATCTCAGTGATGACTTCCAAATAGGATTTAAATGGGGGTTGTATTGTTTAGCTGGCCAGAGGTCACTAGGTGAGCCAGATTTACATTTCTGTAGTTCCCGAAGAGAGGTTTCCTCGGCAATTTCAGTAAATTCTGAGAATACCGACATAGGGGTCTGTACAAGCACATGGTCCTCAAAGGTCTGGGGTCATCATGCAGCTTGGGAAAAGAAGCATAAATCAATGCAATTTGATCTTCAAAAAATTCAGAGAGTTTATTACATAGATTTTGTGACGTAGGATGAGTATGAGTCAGGGCCTGTGGATCAGTGAAGGATTTGACAATCTTAAAAATCTTAAAAATCTCCCTGGATGAGTTCTTGGCATTATTAATTCTATCGGATAGAAAGGCTCTTTTGTTCTTCATGAGTAGTTTGCGGTATTCTTTGAGGGCTGCGCGATAGTCAGCCTTGCTTTCTCCAGAATACGTAAGTCTCCAGCTGGGTTCGAAAACCTTACAGGCGGACTTTTTTTGTCTAAGCTCCTCAGAGTACCAAGGTGCAGAAGGGGAGGATCTGGGGGATTTTTCTGATTTCTGAGGAGCCAGGGAGCCGAGAGCACTGCCAACCCACTTGTTGAAATTCGAGATACTAGACTCAAGATTGTGTGCTGGGGCCGGCTTAGAATCCTTCAAGTGATGTGTTAGTGATTCTGGAGTGGTTTTGCTCCAGTTCCTCCTAAACTCCTTAGGGATAGAGGTGGCTTTATCTGTGTGAGTCAACTGAAATTGAAAGGGATTAGAAAATAATCAGACCAAATTACTGGCCAAGGAACATGGACTGTTATGTCGGGAAGATTAGAGCATATCAAATCCAGCGTGTGGCCTGCTTTGCGTGTAGGAAGAGAAACTAATTGCGTGAGGTTGCATCCCTCTAAAGTGGCAATAAAGTTGGAACTATGTGGACAGGACACATGTTAAATGTTGTATACTTGTAAAGCGCACAGCTGCCCCAGCAAAGAGGCATCCCGGCGCTGTATACCGCTGGGGAACCCATCCTGGCTTTCCCTGTGAGAGGGTCCCTCCTGGGAATCTCCAAGGTGAAGACAAGCATCCCCGGCGCTGATGGGACCATTAGTAGAGATTAAGCAAGCTATTGCCCAGAGTTGCTGAGTGGGACCCATGGTTAGAGTAGGCACCGAGGCGAGAATTATCGAGTCCACTGACCATGGCCCAAGACCCTGCTGCGTCGGGAATCAAACCCTGGTCCCGGGCCGACCTCTGCTTCCGGGTCTGCCGCCTCTAACCAATGAGCCACACCACTACACTTCGTCCACATGTAAGTTCAGGTCCCCCAGTATTGTGAAATTAGCGTACCGAATGCATGCTTGAGAGTTATAATTGGCCAAGGCAGGCAAATGGATCAGGCTAGAGTTAGGAGGTCGATAGAGCAGGAGGCCAGAGCAGGAAATGGACACGGAGAGCTTGATGCAGAAAGAAAGACCTTCTATACAATCAATCTGCTCAAAGTGATGTGTTGTGATCCCCCATTTTATTTTGTAAACGATAGCCACTCCTCCTCCCTGTTTCCCGTTCTGTCTATTGGCACATAGTATACCATAGTCTTCGGGAATAGCCAACGTCAAAGATGGATTAGTCTCATCACGAAGCCAGGTTTCTGTCAGAGATAGGAGGCCCCAATTGTTATCTTTAATGGACTGCAAGATTTCAAATGCATGTTTGATCATGGATCTAATATTTATGAACCCGGACTTTAGAGATATTGTCGAAGAGGATGAGATAGAGTGTATGGTAGGAGGTAAGTTGCTTCCATGCAGACTGGAATTGTTTAGAGAGAATCCACAATGCGGGCATACATATTTCATTCCAATCTCTCCAAGTGTCGGGTAAATGGGTGAATGGGTAAAATAAAAATGCCTAGTCCTAAACCGAGTGTAGCAAAAAAGGTCTCCAATGTCACACAGCAAACCCTATTGAGCTATCTCACAGGGGCAATGGGGGCTCTGGATAAACAGACATCTTCTGTAGAGGAATCTTTAGAGGTAGGGCTATCGCGTAACATCCCTGAACCTGACCAATCTAAGCCCTTGGACCCGTGAGGTCTGGTTTAAAGTCTAACACAGACTTGAATGGCTGCATTCAGCAGACCTCTGAGGAGATTGTGGTGAGCGATTCTGATTACTCCCTACAACCTCCTCAGAAAAAGCAGAAGAATTCTCTACCTGTGGAGAAACTGAGCACCGATCATGGTATGGGCGAAGGTGGCATAAAAACATCTAAAGCAATTATTCACACCATGTTAAAATCAGTTCATCGAGGGAAAAGGAGGGTAGGGTCAAGAAAAGGCTCCTGTAAAGGCAAGGATGAGGAAAGTAGAAAATGTGATACACATAGTAGCGAGTTAAAAAATCTTACGACCCTGGTCGAAAGACTGTATCTCTACGTTAGGGTCAGATTGGACCAAATGGGTGATAGATTGACTCTCGTTGAAGCATCTTTGTCCTATATGATTACTTTAGGTAAAGATATGATTTCGACATCTGTTGTCCCAGGAACGGCTAATAAGGGAATCACCCGGCGAAGTGGGTTACCAGGTGAACCAGAAAAAAGTTTAAGCATAACTAAAGAAATAGAGCATCCAATGCTTAAAACTACTAATCCAAAGAAAAGTGCGATTCAGCCCAGAAAGGAGATGAACAATCCAGTAACTAGTACAAAGCAAGGGGAAGGGCATAGGGGGCCTAAGAGAATACCAGAGGATGACGAACTCAACCCCCCACCCAGGCATTGCAACATTCAGCCCCCCCCTCCCTGTTCAAACCGAAAATAGACTTGGACTGGATCAACATCTTGACTTACCACCTGAGGCTACCTCTTATATAATCATCCTGGCAAATGCACCAAAAAAATACCCATTAGAGAACGAAACTTGGGAATCATTGAAGAACAAATCACTCAATTGGTTAGGCAGGAGGACAGGATTAACAGGACAACTTTTTAATGAATTCAAGATGGTGAGAAGGGTACAGTGGGATGGGACTCGTGAAAAAATGCTCGTAGGTGATTGTATAGTTCTCACTTTTAGCTCTCCCTTGCTTGTTAAAGAAATATTAAGGGTGCAAGGAATCTTTATATTAGTACTGGATGGGATTAATGTTTTACCGCTTGGCTTTTTTTACCCGCCTCATAGTGGGAATGTGAGAGTATACAACTCAAAAAAGAGCCAGAGAGAATCAAGGTCACCACTATAACGTCCCAATTTTCAACAGGTATGATATGTTATCAGGTTTGGAGGAAACAAACTGAGTGGCCAAGTCAAATCCCAATTTTCAAAGGGTATTTGATGAATCCATTAAGGAGGGTCTGCTTCCTCGGGAAAATGTTCTAAATTCTAATCTTACTTCTTTTATTGTGGAAATTAACCAAGTACCACTTTCTCAGCCTATACACCATCCTGGTACCTCAGTAGGCACTGGCTTAAAGTTGCGTAGTAATTTGGTGTTAAAACAGGGAGGCGTGGGAAACGAGATTAACCACAAACCCCAAAGGGATCCAAACAAACAAGGCACAGTGCAGACTGTATCTACTGGCGAGTCCAGTCTTAACATCTCCTATTGGGAAATAGCAGGTCTTTGTTCAAAAATTAATAACAGGTATGGCTTAGGTTCGTTTGAATATTCAAAGTGCTTTGTCTCCAAGAGACTTGGGCTTCCTTACCCATACATATGGAAGGTTATAAGACTTATTTTTTGCCCGCCATTCCGTCTACCTGTGGACAAGCCAAAGGTGGGCTGATAATATTTATTTCCAACCTCCTGGAGATTAAAGAAATAGTTTCTCCTAAAACTGGACCTAATTTCCAAATTATAAGCCTTGCCATGAACAAATATGGCATTTTTGTGCTCATTAACTTTTATAATAATATGGATAAGCTTTTGCTGATTGCAACTTTAAAATACATTCGCTCTTCCCTGCAGGAATTTAAGAATAGGACCACTAAAAATGCATTCATAATATGGGGTGGTGATTTTAATTTATCGCCATGCGGGATTAACGCCAATCCAACTTGTGGTTGTCAGACGAGAACAGAACTTATTTAACTCATTTCCTGGATACAAGAAGTGGGTATTGTCTGAATGAGACCCTATTCTTTTTGGAACTAGGTCTAGCCAACAAATTGATTGTACCAATAGTTCCACTCACTCAGACTTTTAATGGTAGAGGAGCCACCTCTATTATAGATTTTATATTTATATCGAATATTGCTATGCCCCGTATTTTGAATTTTAAAACACACAATAATGCTACCAGCGATCACTTCCCAAATAGTGTCACATTATCCCACTCGCACAAATCTGATAGAATTAACCCATTGAAAATACTAGGGCCAAAAATTTTTACCCTTGATAGAATTAATGGGTTTTCGCTTAAGTGGGATAAAGTTGACCCACTTGAGATTACAAAAAAAGTAGTTAAGAACTCTCTTAAAGACATAGAGAAATGTTTAGACACTACTACCTCTCATCAAGATCTCCTAAGTAGCTTTGCACTCATAACAAATGCAGTAAAAGAGGCTCTGTTTATCCAACTGAAAAATAAAAATAGCAAGCAAAAACGTTGGTTTAATAATGCCTGTAAGAAAGCCTATTCGCAATTAAAGTTAGCTTTACATAAAGAATAAAGGGACAAACATGAAATCGCCCAACTTAGAAAGACCTACAATCATGCTATAAATGTAAGAAAAGCTGAGATAAAGAAAGATTTATGGGAATAATTACATAAATCATGTACCAATAAGGACAACACTTTATTTTGGAAAATCATTGAATCTCCTTTTCTTGTGGAATCTAAGGACCACCTGAAAATTGAAATAGCGATCAATGAAACATCATGGGTTGAATACTTCTCGCAGATATTTGGAGGTGGAACTAAGGAAGATAGCAGGCTAACAGAAAAAGGGACCTCTTGCCCCAATCCTGATCTTACAGTTTTTCCTATTGCCCTTGATATCACCCAGTTGGAAGTGGAACACGCCGTAAAGGCTAGTAAAGGGGGAAAGGCGCCTGACTCTGATGGGGTCCCAGTAGACCTTTTTAAATTCGATATGGACCTGTGGACCCCAATATTGACCAGGGTCTTAGAGGCCTCTTGTGCACTTGGGCTCATTGAATCGTGGTCACAGTCAATTCTGGTCCCAAAATTTAAGAAGGGAGACCGCTAGAGCTCATTTTGCTATCGTCCTATTTCCTTTTTAGACTCCTTGGGTAAAGTAGCTGGATGTATTATCCTCGAACGTTTACAGCAGTGGGCGGCTGACCATAAGATACTGTCAGATCTCCAATTTGTGTTTAGGGAGGGTTTGGGCACCACGGAATAAGCCCTTAATTCAACCCTCCTAATGGCCAAATATGTGAATGCAAGGGGGGGAAACTCTATATGGTTTACGAAGACCTAACTGCAGCCTTTGACTGCGTAAACCATTCTAAATTATGGATAGTTTTAACTAATATGGGCGTGGAGTCCTCCTTGGTAAATTTTCTGCGAGAACTGTATACAAATGACCCAGCTAGGGTGAGGTTTGGCCTCGGAGGGGAACTTACGTCATCATTCAGGGTGGAGAGGTTGGTAAGGCAGGGCTGTGTCCTGGCTCCCTTCCTTTTCACATTGTATACCAACGGGCTTTAACAGGCCATGTTGGAGGGGTGCCAGGACTTACCACACATGAACAAGCGCCCACTGCCCACCCTTCTCTACGCAGAGGCCGCCGTAATTATAGCACAAACCCCTCTAGAATTACAGCGCGCCAATAATAGGTACCATAGTTATATGGCCAACTTGGATCTAAGAATCAATATTAAAAAAAATTTGTAATGTCCTGTAGATCGATACACAAGAAAATGAGAGATATTTTTATTGATAATACTCAGTTGGAGAGCACCAGAACATATCCTTATTTAGGAATTTTGATTGATGATGGGTGCTCATGGAGACAGGCAATAGATGCCAGAAAACTGCTGTTTATGAGGGCTACCTTCGCTTTAGTCAATTTCTCTCAGAGACTTGCTAAAAGGCCACTGGTGGAGATGCTTCAAATTTATAAGGCTAAATGCATCAGTACAGTGATTTATGGCGCCGGGGTGTGGGGTTTTGGTAAAATAGAAACCCTCCAAAACGTTGAGAATAGTTTCCTGAGGTTCCTCTTGGCGGTACCACAAGGTACCTTGACTTTTAATTGCCATTTGGAATTAGGTTTGGCATATGTCACAGACATAGTGAAACTACAGCCAGTTCTCATATGGCATCGCATATGGTCTTCCTCCAAATTCGTTTTTCACCAGGAGCTATTGAAAGATTGTCTTTCGTTAGATAACTCTCACAAGATAGGATGGTTGATATATGTTAAAAAAATTGACTGATTTAGGTCTGGTAAGGTATTACCACAACCCCTCACAAATATCAGAGATTTCAAGAAAACACCTTAAAACTTTATGTCTGACACACCTGGAAGAATTAAGAGCAGCAACGGAGGCAAATAAAATCTCGGTACAAAAAAATCTTTTTAATCTAAACTACTATGTTTATACAGCCTTATTTAAATTTAATTTGAGTGGTTTTGACAGATTCGTCTTGACACGTTTCAGGTTGAATATATTCTATTGTTTGGTCCTTTCTGAAAACAAACGATTGCTCAATAACGCTACATCCCTGCCCTTGTAACGAAGAATCTACACAATCATCAATACACATGTTCCACTTTTGCAACTTTTATAAGGAATTAAGGAAGCAATGGATTAAACCTATTCTAAAAGTTATTGGTTTGCAAGAATGTCGTCCAGCTTACCTTGAAGTGCAATTCTTTGATGTAGAATGCTTTGCAAAAAACATTGCCAAATTTTTTAAACTCTGCATTAGACATAGATCAAACTTAGAATAGAAATAGGGATGTAAATATTGTCTAAATATTCACTTGAATTTTATATTTCCTGTAGCTGAAAGATGACTTTGAGTTCATTTTATACCGAGATTTGAACTAAGCATTTTAACTTGCTGGTTTGCATTGTAATTGACTGTATTTGTAAAGATTTTTCTCTATAACTACATATTCAAAAAAGATGAAAATGTTTTAACTATTTTTTAACTGTATCTTGTTTTTTAATATTGTACTTTTATGGTTTTTGTATTCTATGAGAACCGAATAAAGGAATTTTTGAATTTGAATTTTAATACCTAGTCCCAGGATTTTAATACATAGTCCCAGGAACACTATGGTTTCCGCTGTACATTTCAAACGCTTCCTTATCCAATTTGCTGACACCATGGTGCTACAAGGTGGAACACAGAGATTTATTTTCCATGTATTTTCAATTTTATATAGCGCGAACATGGGCCAAAGATATCAGAGGCTCTGAGAGCTTTACAACAGTAGCAGGATACATGGGGTTGCTTCGAGTTCCAGTTACAGTAATTAAACTTGGAGGTTTACATCGGAAGATGTGCGCAGGATTTACCTCATAAGACAATTTCCTGAAGTTTGGTAGATGAACGAAACCAGGACGGGCACTGTGCCACATTTCAGCATCGTATTTATATAGCGCTTCCTACCCCATACGATGCATCAAAGCTCTTTTCGGCTAGTAGCATGCTACTCCCGAACCCAAACTTATACAAAGATTCTAAAAGAAAAACTCTTGAAAAGATGGCGTGTCACCTGTGCGTAACCAACAGGCCACAGGGTAAGACCAACTCGCCTTTTCAAGCTGTGGTGCAAAACAGACCTGGGCTATTTGAATACAAGAAGCGCCCCTTCCCCTTCTGTTTGCAAGTGTTTGCAAAAAACAACATGATCTAATACACATCCATCCTAGTGAACAGAGATTTGAATCTGTAAATATTTAATTGCATGGCGTGCAATAGGCTACATTCAAGGTTGCACAGAGCGGGGTGGCAAGAGTAGAATATTTGTTTCCAAAATAAAATATACATTTAGGACAAACAATCAAGGTCTCCTCTTAATAGCCATTAAAGTGTGAAACATTTGTAAGTGAACAGTGTTTTCAACCCCAATACAGGTGTGAAGATTCTGTGACGGGCTGGTGATACCCATGATAATTTACTCACTAGAGGGGTGAAGGGGCAACGGGCACTAGAACATTCTAAATCCACACGTGTATTGTATTTCCTAGCTCAAATTGTGGTAGCACTCCGTGTGGTTGAGCGAAGTTTCAAAGCGTTTGAATATACAACAGTATATATAGAGAGGAGCTTGTGCATCTGTACGTAGTTGCAGCGATGGGGAAGGTGGGTTAGAGGGGGCCCAGGCGACACCCTCAGCACTGAAAACAGCCCGAAGACAACATTGGCAGAGCTATTAATCAACACGAGTACGTGTGAAATTTGAAGCCGTCTTGCTATACTTCTTGCAGTTTTGTGATGCCAGCTGCTATGGGTGATGCTGATAATTACGAGTTGTACAATGACACAATCAAAACAAGCGCTGAAATACAAAGGCGGCCCCAAGGCCACGAAAGTGAAACAGTACTGGGCTAATAAGTAGGAGGGGTGGGGGAGTGCGAGAGAACACACAGAGATTCCCTTGCGGGAGCGAGCAAACTTATGTTGCCAAAGCTCGCTCCTGCAAGGGAATCTCCAAACGTGCACTCATTGCCTTTGAAAGCAATGCAATGCGTGCACGTTTTAGGCTGAAAGCCAAAGCGATTTTTATAGGTCTTTTTCCTATGCAGTGCATGTGCGCTGCGTAGGCGAGACCTAAAAACTACATGTTCATTTTTACGCAGCTTTTAAAAGGCACATATTCTTGCATGTATGTTCTGCAAGGTGGCTCCACGTTAATAACTAGCCAATGTTAGGCTCTATTACTAGGTTTATTTGAACTAAATTTTCCTGCTCTATAACAACATATAACTAATCCGAGCTGAATTATCTTCCAAAATTGGATATCAGAAAGCCTAAGGGAAATTTCAACAACACCATTCAAAAGTCTGTCCCAAAAGAGGTATGAGGTAAAAATCTAAATGTTAGAGCAAAGCTTACTACTTGGATGATCTAGTTTTCTCCACCAGTATGCCGTGCACGTTTTCCCTGAAAACTACAATTTTGGGGTAGGCTGAGACTTGTGTAGGAGAGACAGAACCTCCATGACACAGACAGTTTGAAAAGTGATCCTCCAAAATTCAATTGATCATTTAAGGGCCTGATTACGAGTTCCTCGGTTCATCGGACCACTGAACCCATGGTGGAGGTCCCGGCGCACCAGTGGTCCAATTGCTCTGTTACAACTATGGCAGTTTGACATCTAGGATACTGCAGCAACTGCCAGTGAACCGCAATATGCTGGTGGTGAAGCCAGAGCATGTTACGAGTTTTCCTCACCGCCAGGAATTCATTGTGGTGTTCATGCCATGAAATTCCTGCAATGAGGAAATAAAGGGGCCCTGCAGGGGCCTTTGTTTCCTCTGGTCACTTGGGTGCAAGCAGAGAGGCACATGGTGTGCCCCCCTGTGTGCATGCAACCTCTTTCCTGCACAGTATAGACTTAAAAGTCCACGTCAAACCTGGAAACAGTCCGCAAAGTGTGGTAATGTCTAGAACCCACATACAGATTGTCCTTGACATTCTGAAAGTTTTCTGAGAGGATGTGGGGAATTTTAAAATATTTCTGTATGGCGCTGCAATGCTTTCAATAGAGGTCCCTCATATACACGGTACCATCAAAAGCGGTATGTGACAGGGTATCCTTAAATAGCTGCCCATCCAGCTCCATTTCCAGTTATGTCAAGCTGCCCTCCATGTGGATATTTACAGTTTCAGTGCTGAAAGAGTTCTGCCCTTGGAATGCCCTCCTTGCTCCACCCTAAAACTAGAGCAATAGAGCAGAGTTTGTGGAAGACATCAACAACTATTTAAGATATATATTTACAGACACAGTCAGTTATCATCAGTAGACATTTGGGATTTGGCTATGGCTAGCATAGCATTTAGCAGCAACCTTGGTTGTATGAACATTTTTTATGTGTCCTTATACATATGTCTAGCTTTCAATCTGTCTGTGTGGGGCCTCTCTGTCTCTATGCGTGCCTGCTACTGTTTAAATAGGTCTTGTGTCTCTCATAGTCTGGTGGGACTGGGCAGAGCCAGTCAAAGCTCAGAGGTAACCTGAGATTGTGGACAGTTTTAGTCACATCTGCACGTGTCCTCATGTATCTATAGGGTGTACCTGTAACGGTGCAGATTGTGTTTGTGCAGACGTAGAGGCAGTACAGGTAGCATTGCTAGTGTTGTGAAGTCTGTGTCCTGCGTGCAGGACAAGGACCAATGTGACCGACATGACATGGAGAGGACAATGAATATTAGAGAGCAACATATCGTAGTGCGCTTCAGAGTCCCCTCAGTTATCTCCCCTTCCTAATGAGTGACATGATATGAGTGAGTGGCAGTGAAAGAGAGAAATGTAAAGGAAGACAGTAGACACAGAAAAAAGGGCGCATGTTTGGGTGTCAGACACCATTTCAAGTGTCTTATCATTTGTTAAGGGAGGAATGCTCGAGGGGTACCAGCTGCGTAGTGTAAATACCAAATGGGGTAATTACCAACTGAGGGCGCCTGGAGGCTGGCTGACGTTCTTTGAGACCAGATGGTTGTGACAGGTTGGCTGTGGGAGATTAAAAGGTCCTCGGATGGTTTGCTGCTGAGACTCTGAGGGTGGTATCAGTTTTCTGATAAAGTTATTTGAACTTCTAAAGGAAGTTTTGCAGACTCTGTGGACCGCTGAGGGTCTCAGGGAGCCTGACGCTGGAGTATGAAGGTGTGATAAGGGCCTTTGGAAGATTTCTGATGGGGTCTTATGGCCAAAAGTGTGTTTGACTTGCCGAGGTATCTAATTACCAAATGGAAGTGCCTGAAGGCTGGCTAAATATGTAGGTCATTGGTAGCTTGTTGACGATCTCGGTAGGCTGATAGTGAGGTGTAGATTTGTTACAGACAGTGGCTAAAAAGATTTGATGGCAAATTGTTGATTTTGTCTGACACGTCGAGATTCTTTGAGGGCCTAAATGGGATGTTGAAAGACCAGTTGCAGTATGTGATAGGTAGTTGAAGGCCTTAGAGGGCAAAGTGTTGCTGTCTGATGACATTTGGCACATGGCTGAAGACAGGGGTCACTGTCCCTCTCTGAGGGCAGGTTGACATGAAAAAGGGTCAGCTGGGGAAGACCAAAAGCTGGTCAGGGCCTATAAAATGCTGTTTGGTCTGACAGTGATGGTAAACTCTGTTAAGTTCATTGAACTAAACATTGACCAATGTAATGGGCTTAAAAAGTATTGGCGTCTTTCACTGCATTTGTCCCAAACTTAAAATGCGAGCCTTGTGCATGCCTATGTCCTGATAACGCATTCAGACGCTACACAGCCAATTGGTCAACACCAGCACATGTAACATAATTGGCCCCTTCTCTCACTTCAGCAATGTTGGCTACAGCCGTCTGCGAACCCGCTGGGTAACCAAATCTTGCTATACAATTAAAATGTAGACAAACACTATATAAAAATGGGCAAGTAATGAAATATGCACAGGCACGTTTACACCAGTATATAAACTCCTTTGTGTATAGTTCAGTAAGTAGGTGTACTGCACCATATTTAAGATATGACCTAGAGAGGCTGTTACTGATCTGTTTGCATTGCTATGTGAGTAAGAGCACATGCAAATGCATTCCCTTAAGACGGAGTGAGGCTTTGAAAGACAGCAGAGAATGTTTTTTACAAGATCTTTGTCTTGTATGTTCTGCCCTTGTCTGTCTAAAAGGTATTTGCAAAACAACGTTTGGACACGGTGGCATATCTAATCAGAACTATGAGCTCTCCTTTAGCCCGTTTGTTTCAACATTTGCATCTTGGAAGGTTATCCGTGTATAAAATCAAACATTGTGCCTCTCTGAACTGCTAGAAACAGCCTGACATGTGCCAAATCTAAATGGACTCTGAGCAAAACACATTTTTGTTTCATTTTTCAAGCTTATAAATAAACATGGTGGAATGGAGTCAGAAAACTGCAATACAACACCGAACACAGGTGATCTCACACCAAATAAGATGGGGAGCTTTTAAAAAGAGTCATGGATTTGATCTCTCGTGATTTGGAACAGGTCAGCTAAAGTCACAAAAAACTTCAAGTTGAAGACTGTCATGTACATACTTAAGGTTATTTTTATCAATGTGACCTTGACTTTCTAGATGGATGTCTGTTTTTTTCCCAAAACGTTTGTGAAAGCAAACATTGGCAAAGCCTAAAGGAGGTTGGGCCTATACAAGAACTATTGGCTTTGCCATTGTGTTTTAGCCATGGTGTACTCCAGCGCTGCTGCGATTCAGCATGGCTATCAGTTATAGCATAGAGGAGAGCGGCATGAAGTGGAGTGCCATCGAGTGGAGTGGCGAAGAGTGGAGTGGAGTACAGTCCAGTGAAGTGTCATGGAGTGGTGTTTCATTGAATGGGGTAGAGTGGACTCGAGTAGAATGGAGTGGAGTGGCATAGAGCGGAGTGGCATAGAGTGGAGTGGCAGAGAGTAAAGCAGCATAGAGTGGAGCAGCATATAGTGTCATAGAGTGGAGTGGAATAGAATGGCATACTGTGGAGTGGTGTAGAGTGGAGCTGTGTGTCATAGGGTAGAGTGGAGTGGAGTGGAGTAGAGTGGAGAGGCATAAAGAGAAGCAAAGTGGCATTGAGGGAGTTGTGTACAGTGGAGTGGCTGAGAGTAGAGTAGAGTGGAGTAGAGTGCCGCAGATTGACATAGAGTGGAGTATAGTGTCATAGAGTAGAAAGGCATGGAGTGGAGTACAAATGTTGTGGAGTGGAGTCAAGTGGTGTTGCATAGCGTGAAGAGTTGTAGAGTGAAGTGGCGCAGAGTGGAGTGGAATAGCATTAAGTGTTGTAAAGTGTTGCCGAGTAAAGTGGAGTGGAGTGGTGTGGAGTGATGAATAATGGGATAAAGTATCATAGAGTGCAGGGACATAGAGTGGCGGGTTTAGAGTGAACTGAAAGAGAGTGGACTAGAATGCCATAGAGTGAAGTGGCATAGAGTTTCGTAGAGTGGAGTTGCATAGAGTGGCAAACAGTAGAGTGGTTAAAGTGGAGTAGTGTGTCATAGAGTGGAGTGTCATAGAGTGGTGAGAGTGTTGTTTAGTGAAGTGGTACAAAAGGGGGTGGTGATGGACGGAGCATCTGAATCAATCAAACACTCACACCCAGTCAAAAGATCGGGGTTTAATCCATCACCGTTCTTTAGCCCACTCTGCCACCTGAACTGGGGTGGCAAAGAGTGGAGTACAGCTTTGTAGAGTGGAGTGCATGAAGTGGAGTAAGAGTGTCATAGTAGGGAGTGTTTCAGAGTGTACTACCATAAAGTGTTGTGGTGTAGAGTGGAGTGTGGTGGAGTGATGTACAGTGGAGTAAAGTCTTATAGAGTGAAGGGGCATAGAATGGAGGTGTATGGAGTGGAGTAGAATGCTGTACAGTGGAGTGGTATAGAGTGGAGTGACCAAGAGTGGCTTACAGTGGAGTGGTGTACAGTGGAGTTGTGGAGTAGACTGCTGTAGTGTCATAGAGTGGAGTGCCATAGAGTGGAGTATTGGAGAGTGGAATGCCGTAGAGTGGAGTGTTGTAGAGTGGAGTGTCATAGTGAGGGGTGATGAGGATTGGAGTGTCATAGAGGGTCATAAAGTGGAGTGGAGTGGAATTAAGTGGCATGGAATGGCTTAGAGGGAATTGTGTAGAATGGAGGAGAGTGTAGTGAGTGGAGTGGGCCAGAGTGGAGTAGAGTGTTGTAGAGTACCAGAGAGAGTAGAGTGGCATAAAGGTGTGTGGCAAAGAGAGTTGTAAAGTGGAGTGGCATAGGCTGGCCTACAGTGAAGAGACGTAGAGTGGAGTACTGGAATAGACTAGGGCACAGTGTAATAAACTGGATTGACATAGAGTTGTGTAGAGAGCAGTGGAGTGTCGTAGAGTGAAGTGTCGTGGAGTAGAGCGGTGTTGAGTGCATTGGTGTAGAATGGAGAGGTGTAAAGCAGAGGTGCATAGAGTGGAGGGTCATATAGGGCAGGAGTATAGAGTTCTACACAGAGGAGTGGTGTAGAATGGAGGAATGCAGAGTGGAGTGGCATAGTGTGGAGTAGAGTGTCAAAGAGTAAAGTGGAATAGAGTTTGGTAGAGTTGAGTGTCGTAGAGTGGAGTTTCTAAGAGTGGAGTAAAGTAACTTGGAGTAGAGTAGCATGTCATAAAGTGGAGTAGAGTGGCATAGAATGGAGTAGAGAGGCATAGAGGGGAGCAGAATGTCAAAGTGTAGAGTGTTATAGAGTGTAGGATCAGAGAGTCTAGTGTTGTAGAGTGTTGTTGTGCAGAATGCCATTGAGTGGAGTGGAGTGTTATAGAGTAGAGGGGCAGAAAGTGGAGATGCACTGAGTGTAGAGGTGTTCCGTTGGAGGTAATGGTCATAGAGTACAGTGGAGTGGAGTGGAGTAGCATGGAGTGGAGTAAAGTGCCTTAAAGTGGAATGGTAAAGAGTGGAGTGGAATAGAGTGTAGTAGAGTGCCCTAGAGTGAAGTGGTATAGATAGGCTTTCCTGTTTTCAGTTTCTATTTTTGGTAAATTCTGGTGGGGTTTTTTCAGTGTTTTCAATATCTGAAAAAAATGTTCTTATCAGTGGTTACACATTTTCGCGCCACTAAAAACAACATGAAAAGTGTTTTTCCGGTGTTTATGGAACATTTTGCTTTTATTATTTCTTGCTTTCTGCACTGAAAGAACATGGTATGTAGACAGTGTACTTTTAGTGTATATGAGGTCCAAATAGAGTTTTGCAAATTAATCTTATTGTAGTACACCATACAATACTTCCTCAGTGAGTCTTTGGGTCATGTGCGCTTGCTCTTTCCTTCCCATGTTATCTTCTGTGAAAAGTCCCTCACAGCATTCATAGCCCCTTGGGCTGAGAACCATCAGCTAAGGGGCACAGTTGGGATGACTCTTTCTTTGATGCCACATAAAGCACAAAATAATAAATATTTGCGTTTTAGTTCCTGTGCATAAGAAAACAGTGCACCAGAATGGACTAAAAAGTCAATAGCATCCCTCATTAACTCTGAAGATGGTAAAGATGCTTTCAGCATACCATCTTACAAGTGGCAAGGATCTCCTACAGGGAATCACTTCAACTCGGGGATTTTGACAGGTCATCACACAACTTTTTGATACACGTAGCTGAATCACTGCAAATACGAACAATATCACTCCAATCTTTGTTGAACTTGGAAAAAACCTTTTTTGCAGAGCATTACAAGTGACACTGAGTTCAATGCTTTCCAAAAGTCTGGTGTCATGTTTTCACCCTTATCCCAGATGCTTGGTGATATATATACTTGTCACTATACCTTGCATTGAATGTTTAAAGCCTGAGGTGTTGGTAATTCACCTACTGTCAATACTGACCCACTAGAAACTGTGGTATGATGTATTAAGGGTTTTTACCCATTCTCTGTGGGTAAATGTGGGTAAATGTGATGACACATATTAGGAAAGATTTTTATGAAACCAGCCATTTTACCTATCAGTGAAAGAATGAAAGAATCAAATGCAGCCAAAATTTCAAATATGAGTTTGATATTTTCTGATTCTCTACGGTTTATAAAATAATTAAACTTCACCTAAAACATGAACCTAAACCCTGCATCTTCAGACCAAAGGCCACAAAACTGAAAAAAGTTAAAGGAAGAAGAAACAACATTTTAGTGGCATCCCTAAAAAACAAAACTCAAGCAGAATAATGTTAGTCAGTCTTCCTTACTGCTAGCTTGTATAACAAAGTTACATTGTATTGACACCTTCAGGAAGAAAAAAATGACTCTTTCACTCTCTTTTTCCTTTCTTTGAATGGCATTTAGTTTGTGGTTGTGCAGGTGTGTTTTCAGTGTTTATATGTTTTCACCGGTGAGGGCTATTTATCTTTCAGTGGAGTTTTATCAGTTATTATAGGTTTAAACCTAAACCCCACAGCCTAGGTATAGAATATAGGGAAGTGGTGTACAGTGCTATAGAGTGTCATAGAGAGGACTAGAGTGTCATAGAGTGGAATGGCTAAGAGTGTTGTAAAGTGACATACAGTAGAGTGTCACAGAGTGGAGTGTCATAGAGTAGAGGGGCATAGAGTGAAGAGATGCAGAGTGGAGGGGCATAGAATGGAGTGACAGAGTAGAGTAGAGTGGAGTAAAGTGTCATAGTGTTGAGTAGAATAGTGCTGCGTAGGGTGGAGTGACAAAGTATAGAGTGGAGAAAAGTGTAATCGAGTAGAGTCGCATAGCATGGAGTGGGGTAGAGTGGAGTGTTATAGAGTGGAGTGTTATAGAGTGGAGTGCTTTAGAATGTGATTGTACAGAGTGAATTGTAATAAAGTGGAGTGGTTTAGTGTTAGTGTGGATGTCTTAGAGTCCAGTGGTGTAGGGTGGCATAGAGTGGATTGAAGTGGAGTGGAGTGGAGTGTCGTGGTCTGAAGTGTCACAAACTGAAGTGTTGTAGAGTGCAGTGAAATGGCATGGAGTGCTGTGGAGTAGAGTGTTATAGAATGTAGTGTAGTTGAGTGGAGGGTTGTTGAGTTGAGTGTCATAGAGTTGGGTGTCATAGAGTGCCATTGAGTGGAGTGGCATATAATGGAGGGCTGTACATTGAAGGGGCATAGATTGGATGGTCAATTCCCACTTTTGGTAAGCCTCTGAACCAACCAGTGCCGCTACCTACGAGGTGGAGACAATGGCACAAAATGTCTCAGGAGGTTTTTAAGGATAGGCTTGTAGAGCCTCACATCGCTCCCACCGACATGATGGAGGGCGCTTTATCCAAATATAAGCTGGCTATCCACACAGCAGTAGAAACTATTGCCCCTCTGAAACTTTTTAAGCCTCGACCTGCGCATAAACAGGAAGTATGGTTCTCCGAGCACCTACGGTCCCTTAAACGAGCTTGCAGGAAGCTTGAAAAGGCTTGGAGATCATCGCATGTACAGGGTGATAGGTGCTGCTACTGCAAGGCCTTGACATCTTATCACAAAGCTATTAGAGCAGCCCACAAGAATCACATTACCTCCCAACTTGTGGCAGCAGGTAATGCTCCTACGGTTCTATATCGGATCTTGCAGACGTTTACAAAACCAGTAGCCTGTGAGAGTCTGGACGTATCGTCACAGCAATTATGTGACAAAATCTCCCTCTATTTTTCAAGCAAAATAGACAGGATTTACGAGAAAATCACTGACTCGAATCTATACATAAGTCGACCTATAGCTTTGCCTCAGGTCATGAGGGGAGCAGAGTCTGGAGTGCTTACTATGTTTCCCGCCATCGCTTTGAAGGAGGTGGAAGATTTGGTGAGCCAAATTAAGAGTCGCTCTCCATCTGACCTTATTCTGGCCAGAATTATGCCGGTGGTTGGCAAGGCGCTCGGTCCTGGGATCCAGTGCCTTGTCAACCTCTCGCTTGCTGAAGGCCATGTCCCACTGGAGTGGAAGAAGGCACTGGTGAGGCCTATTCGGAAAAACTCCTCCATTGCATGGACAGATTTGTCTAACCTCAGGCCGATATCTCTGCTTCCGTACCTAAGAACACTTATAGAGAAGCATGTAAATAAACACTTTTCGCATTTTTTCGAACAATCAGGCAGTGTGGACTATTCGCAGTCTGGTTTCAGGCCAAATTACAGCACAGAGTCAGACCTGCTGTCGGTAACGGACGATTTCCACATGTACCAGGACAAGGGTTATTCGGTGGTCCTGGTGCTGCTGGATTTATCGGCAGCGTTCGATACCATATCTCACAACATCTTGCTCGGACGTCTTGCAGAGATTAGCCTTGAGAGTATGGCACTGGCCTGGATGAGGAGCTTCCTATCGGATCGCACACAGTGTGTTAACATGGGTGCGTTCCGATCAGCGGAGGTAGAGATCACTAAGGGGTGCCACAGGGCTCCTGTTTGAGCCCCACCCTTTTTAATATCTATGTGGCCCCCCTGGCTAGGATTATGAGAGCTTTTGGCTTCATCCCTGTGTCATACGCGGATGATACACAGCTCCTTTTCCCGTTTAGATCTCTTACACCTGAGGTTCTAACCTCCTTCTCTGAAGGCATGAAGGCAGTCGCCCAGGGGATGTCCTACAATGCAATGTGGGCAAGACAGAGGTCATGCTTTTCAGGGAGGCCAGAATGTTATGGACCCCTGATTGGTGGCCGTCAGATTTGGGCCCAGTTCCCGAACCCAAACAGGTGGTAAAGAACCTGGGGGTACGACTGGACCAGGAGCTATCCCTTAAACAGCATGGAAACAATATAGTTGGATCGTGCTTCCATGTCATAGGTCTCCTCCGTAAAGTGTTCCCCCTACTCCCTGATTTCACCAGAAAAACCTTGGTGCAGGCCTTGGTGCTTAGTCGTCTCGACAATCGCAACGGGTTACTGGCATCGGCCAACGACAGATTATTAAGCAAATTGCAGGTGGTACAGAACACCGCCGCCAGGTTGGTCCAAATGCCCCTCCTAGATCTCCCTCCAGCCCCTCCCAGACAAACTGCACTGGCTGTCAGTTCGCCAAAGGGTAAAATTCAAGACCTGTTGTGTAATCCATAAGGGCTTACAGGGACTAGGATCCTCATATTTGGCAGAAAAATGTATGCCATATAATCCCGTCCGTACCCTCAGGTCCAGCAATCAACTCCTCCTCCGAGTGCCCACTGTAAAGAAGACAAGACTGGGTGGCAAAGCCCTGTCAGTGGTTGGTCCGGTACTATGGAATAAACTTCCTCTCCAGCTTAGGCAATGTTTGGACCATCTCACTTTTAGAAAAAGGTTGAAAACTTTTCTGTTCCAGAATTAGCACTCTACTATTATTCATGGACTGATCGCTCCCCGCCATCTGCTACTGGTGTTTGTGCGCAGAGATACTCCTTCGGGAGTCAATTCAAGCGCGGTATAAACCCGTAAATAAATAAATAAATAGAGTGAAGTGGCATAGGTGTATAGAGTGGAGTGGCTTAGAGTGCTGTACAGTGGAGTGATGTAGAGTGAAGGGGCACAATTTGGAGGAGTATAGAGTAGAGTAGAGTGTCGTAAAGTGAATTGGCATTGAGTAGAATAGAATTTCATAGAGTGGAGTGTCAAGGAGTGGAGTGGCAAAGAGTGGAGTAAAGTGGCATGGAGTGGAGAAGAGTGTCATAGGGTAGAGTGGCGTAGAGTAGAGTGGTGTGGTACATAGTTGCATAGAGTGGAGCAGTGTGTTGCAGAGTGGCATAAGTGGAGCAGAGTGTCGAAGACTAAAGTATCATAGAGTGGAGGGCCATGGAGTTGTGGGAGTAGAGTGTCACAGAGTGGACTGTCACAGAGTGGAGTGGAGTGTTATAGAGTGGAGCGGCATAGATTGAAGGTGCACTGAGTGCAACAGCATACTGTTGGAGTAAAGTCACATAGAGTAGAGCCGAGTGGAGTGGCATGGTGTAGGATGTAGTAGAGTTAAGTGTCATTGAGTGGGGTGGCCTAGAGTGAAGTGGCATAGAATCTCGTAGTTGGGGTACACTGGTATAAAGTGGAGTAGAGTGCCATAGAGTGAAATGGCATAGAGAGGTGTAGAATGCCATAGAGTAGAGTATCATAGAGTAGAGTGGACCAGCGCAGAGTGTAGGGCCATAGAGTGGATTGATATAGAGTGGCATAGCGTAGACTGGAGTAAAGTGTCATAGAGTGGAATAGACTGGAGTGGTGTAAAGTGGAGTGATGTAGCATTGAGTAAAGTAAAGTGTCATAGAGTGGAGTGGCATACAGCGGAGTAAAGTGGCCTGGAGTGTCATTGAGTGGTGTCTCAGAGAGTGGATTGTTTCAGAGTGTAATGGAATAGAGTGAATTATCATAGACTGGAGTAGTGTAGAGTATCAAAGAGTGAAGTGTCTTAGAGCGGAGTGGTGTAGAGTGGAGTAGAATGGCCAATAGAGAAGTAGCATAGATTGGCATAGAGAGGAGTGGAGAGTCATGTAGTGGAGTGTTGTAAAGTGGACTGCCATAGAGTGGAGCATCGTAAAGTGAAATGGGGAAGAGTGGAGTGGTATGGAGTGCTATAGAGTAGAGTGTTGAAGAATGGAGTGTCGTGGAGTCAACTGTCATAGAATTGAATGTCTTAGAGTGACATTGAGTGAAGTGACATAGAGTGAAGCAGAGTTTCGTAGAGTGGAGTGGTGTAAAGAGGAGTATGCATGGTGCATGGTGTAATACCGCACTGCCATTACAAACAACACAATTTCATTTGAAGTGAACATTACATTTGCACATTAATACAAGAATGTAGTAGTGTTCCCAAAATGAGAGAGGACCGCACATCAAAAGAAGGAGAAACAAGTATCTAAGAAACAAGTAAATGCATGATATATAAACGATAGCTGTGAGTACAGTGGGGTGCTATGTAAGCTGTGAGCACTTACTACCAAAAAGTGGCGTAAGCGGATTGAGACAACAATCCACTGGACAATTCACAAGAGAGTCAGCTAATTCAGCACACCCATAGTAAATATAACAAACATAGAAAGGTGGATTTGCTATTAAATATCTGCACATCAAGTCATGCCACCTTCTTGTAGCAATATTTCTTCCAAATGTCTAGTTCACAGAATCCAATGTTGAGTGCAGCTATGGTGTTAGATACTTATACACCTCAAGCATTACAAAAAAGACTTTCAGTCCACGAACAATGTGTCAGATTGTCAAATCAATATAAACAAGACACCAGCGCACATCACATATAGTCACTTTTCTCCTCTGTGCAGTCAGCACTCTTTTTCCTTTCAATTCGCCATCTTGTGGGAAAACTTTTTTCCAGTCCAGAAAAGGCACGTAGTGTAGAAAATTCAGATTTTATTTGTTTTTAAAACACAATGCTCCACAGCCAACACTTGTTTCCCTCTTTGCGGGCTTCCTAAAGGCTTATTTGCAATGTATAAAACGCTATAATCATCTACGTATAGGCTTGCCAGTGTACGAAGTTCTATATAGAAGATTCTCCATATATGTAGTCAAATTGTTCCAAACGAATCAATGAATAGTTTTTTCCACGATTGTGGAGCCATGATAAGTTCCATCATTCAAACTTGCGACCCCTTCACGTCTACATACGCAGCTTCACAACTCGTAATGAAGCTGTGTATGGAGATGTGAAGGGGCCGCGAGTTTGAATGATGGAACTTATCATGGCTCCACGATCGTAGAAAACACAGATGACTGGACTACTTACATTGATTGAGTGTGGGAGGTGCACACGGGGGTTACCTATAGTACCCCTCTGCATTTCAAGGTGCAATGTGGCAGGCACGGTGCGGTGCCTGTCACGTTGTGCATTGAAATGCACAACATGTATTTTTAGCATTGCGGTGGGCGGTGCTGAAAGCATCGCCCGCGGCAATGCTAAGAATACGGGATGCGCCCGCCACTGTGGCGGGCGCATCCTAATGTCAACCACAGGACCCCCGCCCTTATGGCGGGCGGTCCCTTTCACCGGTAGGATGATGGGCAGACATAGTCCGCCCGTCATCCTAATGGGGGCCTATGCGTGGAAAAGGCATCACCTATCGTATTGATTTGTTTTGATAGTGTTTGTTTCCATCACACTTCAGAATTAGAAATAAATGTGCTTTATTGGTGCTTTACTAACTCTGATATAGTTTGAAATATTTTGTGGTGTGCTTGAAAAAAGTAGAGGTGGGCAAAATGCGCAAAGTTTCACACCGTGGAATTCCGCAGAGTTACATAAAAACTCAGCGAGATTCCTTGAACATCTGCGAGCGGGCGGAATTTGGCGCATTGTGCCGCTTTCATTAATTTTTAGCATTGGGAGCTTGTTCCATGCTGTCAAATTAGTGTGAATGGCATCATGTGGCATGCCAAGGGGGCATTGCTTCTTAGTGTCGCTTAAGTAGATTGTCTACTCAAGCAGCAGATTTCTCAACCAGTCCCGAAATGCTGCAACTGCCCACATTGAGAAATCCCGCTAAGAGGCATACTGGCACCTGAAAATCACTCTAGGGAATGCAAATTTTTGGTGCAAGCACCATATCAACATTGCTGCACACAAAAAAACACTTGGCGGTTGGTTGAGTTTTGCCAGAACTCCAAATTCCAAGCAAAACGTACTCTGAGAACTCTGCTGGCAGAGCAGAATTTTCATCCAGAACAATACTCCATGGCCATGGGCTTGTTTATTTGGACATTTAGATATACACAATGAGATTACATTAATGATTACAAGGAGTTTGGTTATGTTTCAGGGATTTTGTGGTGTTGTTACTTTAAATACTAGGAACACTTGGGAGGTAATTGGGCGGGGATACATTATGGTGCACCATTATTGGTTCACTGGTGGGGATGATTCTTTAAACTCAGTTGGTTCCACATGGCAGGGTAAAAACGCACGCGAGCATGGAGTCTTTGTAAAGATATCAGGTACGCATGGAGATACAGACTTATGGTTAACGGGAAGAAGGGAGGAAACAGTAATATAGGATAATTTTTCATATGGCCTGAAAGTTATGAAATTGGGGTTAAGCTTGTTATGTCTTAATATGTAATACTGCAATGGAGAACATGCACATAGCAGATTAGTTTAAACATTTCAGCGATGAAATGTATAATTTGGAATTATATTTTATCATACACTGAGGGCATGTGGAGCATGGGAGAATGTTTTAAGTTTATGTTGATTATTGTTTAGGAAGTATTTTATCTTTAAAATGTAGGGAAGATTAGTCGGGTTATTAGTTTCCATGTAATGTTATACTTCCTTGAGTTTCAAGCAATGTGGTTGATATGCACTTTTTCAAATATGGATACCTCTGATGAAGGTTAAATTGACCGAAATGCATTGGGATAATTTGGATGATTCACAATTCCCAATAGTCCACGAAAAGGCCCGGATGGGCAATTCTTGAATAATTAAAATGCAGAAGGGAAAGGAATTTCGTATATTTGACGTGAAGGATTAACTTGGATAAAGAGAGAATAAATATGGTTGAAATTTGGAATTACTAAATTGAGGGTGTATTCATTTGAATACCGATGTTCAATTCAACCGTGACCCGCAAGCCACTGGCCACAATTTTTTCTCCAAAGGTAAATTATGTCACATTTTCATGCACAATGCGTGTAAATTCAACAGAATTACACTCATTTCACAAGTTACCAGTTGGGGGTGGCTGAGTGTAGAGATTTATGCTGGAAGGGGGGCCTCAAGCAAAAAAAACTCCCACAAGACACAGCACTTTCCTTTTTTATTGTGGCACAAATCTAAACCATGTAAATTGCGATTTTAGGACGAGCACTATCAATCACATTCTCAGTGTGTAACACGTAGTAAATATGGCTCGGAATAGTTTTTTGGCATTCACACTGCATAAAACTTCATATTGCCTAGCTGTATTGTATTGTATTGTACAAATCTTGATAAATCAGGGGCTCAGAATTTAGGAGCTGTGGTCTTGTGGGTAAGGCCATGACTAGAACAGGAAAACCTCGCCTTTGATACAAAAACAGAATGTAAAACGGCAGGTTTGTGAACCAACCTCAGTCATTTAAACTCCACCTCTCTTAAGTTCCTCCTCTTCCGAGAACCTTCTCATGGGGCACTAGCAGCTTTTCTTGACTAGACTGTCGTATTTTAAATTTGGGAAACATGGGCACTTTAGCACGGCTGTTACATTTTAGTTAGGATGGGAAGAGCACTTCTAACCAGGAATGCTATAGATTTCATAGGGCAGCATCTCCTCTTCGTAGCAAAATCGCATCATCTACGATAGGAGAGTTTAGCACTTCTCAGATCCCAAAGCCCAGATTATAAATATCTAAGCAGGACTGGTACAGAAATATAAAGACTTCCCCCATAAGTGGTGCTAGATTTTGTGTGGAACAACACTGAAAACACTGATACTTATATGCCTTACTCTGTCAGAACCTCTTAACAGAGATCATATAATTTTAATAAATCAGTACCAAACATTTGCATGAGACATTATTTTATTTCAATCCAACAGCAGTTGAACGTGTGAATTGATATACATTGAACTGTGTAGTTGCTTTCAGTTTCAGTAAAGAGGCCGCAACCTGAAAGGGGAAGGAGTGTGGCCCCTCTTATATACTCGGGGCCTCATTTATGAGAAATGACGTATAGCTGCGTGAAAGCAGCGATGTGTCACTTCTCAGTGGGCACTCCTTGCGTCATGATTGATGCATCCTATTTATAATGTGACGCATCATGTCGCAAGGAATTACAGATACGTCAATATTTCTGACGTATCTGTAGGCGCAAAAGTGACGCATTGCTGGAGTGTATCACAAAAGTGACGCAACTCCAGCAATGCGTCCTTTCATATGGGAAAGTCCCATGTTGTTAGTGCCTGCGTCAGTCTTACGCCTGCCATGAAGCAGGCGTAAGATTTTGATGCATTAGCGGCCAAGAAATGGCGCAGTGAAATCTTATAGCTTTCACTGTGTCACTTCCATGACCCTTTCTTGCGTTAAAACGCCCCCTTGCATACATTATACCAGGCGCAGGTATAATGTGGCGCAGGGGTTTACATAGTGACGCATCTACCTAGATGCGTCACTTTGTAAATACGGCGCAACAAAGCACATTTTTTACACCACTGGTGCGTCACAAAAAGTGACGCACCGGCGGCGTAAAAGTGACGCACAGCCTCATACATGAGGCCCTCGGTTACTTTGATGCATAACTGGCCGGTGTACTCCTACGCTGAACTGTTACAGCCATTGCAGCAGAAGTGCAAGCTTCTCTTGTATTGTCCTATAGCATGTGTATGGAATGTCATACCACTTGCGAGGCAACACAGTGCCTCAGAAGTCAAATGCAAAAGCATTCATATTGCTCTTCAATGTATTATTCCACAAATCATTACTAGACATCCCTCAAAAGTCAAATGCCTGTGTATTGAAATGATTACATGAAGCTGCAGTTCCACTAGCAATAATAGTAATCTATATTTGTAAAGCGCGAACCATCACCCGTTAGGGTCTCTAGGCGCTGGGGGCCATCAGGAAGATTAAGCAAGCTATTGCCCAGAGTCACATGGTGCTGGGATAGTTTGCCACCGGCCCCAGGGATCGAACCATGATCCCCTGATTCTGGAGTCAGTCACCCTGGCCGCGGTGCCACACCTCTCCCCCTGGAGGTAACTAGTTGTCCCTCACTAGTTATATGCATAAACATTGACATTCTTAAACAAATCTGCAGTTACAGTAAATATTTTTAGGTGTCCCTCACAAGGCAAATGCAAATGTACTGATATTCTTTGTTGACTGCTGCGCGAATATAGAATACTTACTACCATCGGCGGATGCAGTGAAACGTTGCACACATCATCCGAATCCTGCTAATGTCGTTCGAGGAAAGGTCAAGGAACGAGGACGGGAAGCGGACTAGAGACCAGCGCTAATCCACAAATCAAGGCAGCACAGAGCTCCGGTAAGAGCGCGCTGAATGCAGAACAATACCGTGGTGAAAGGCAAGACGCCGTGGCTCTTACAACAGGCGGAGTAAACTGCAAATGTTATAGATTTCCTTTTTAATCAAGGTTTTTCCACCCATTTCCCAGACTTTGATCTTCTGTTCCCCATTCCGAAGCAACCAACATACAAAAGGTTCTGGAGTCAGTGCAGCAAAACGGTCCACAGTCCTCAAGCCACCAGGACCAGCGCGACAAGGGGACCAGGGGACTATGAGTCGCAGCCTGCTCAGCGGCTGAGAGCCGCCGCCACTGCTGTTTCCCGCGCCCGGAGGAGCCGTCATAAGCGGCAGACGTCCATCAGGCACGCAACACCCATTGGGCTCACGGGGCTTCAGCCCCCCCGCCCCGTCGTCCGTCGTGTGTCTCAGCCCGGGCTGACACAGCTTTGCGGGCATGGGCGTCCCCAGAAATTTTTCCAGGCGGGGGCAAAATTTTAACGTCATCACCATCCTTCGACATGATGTGTGCCAGGTGAGGCACACGAAACACTGGGGCGCAGAACTAGGATAGACTCAATTAAAAGCCAGGAATCCAGGACATGTGATTGACCCTGCCATGGGCCAACAAACACCACCTGTAGGGAAACGCTAAACTTTCTGACAGGTGCTTTATCTCTGTCTGCTAGGTGTGCAGACTTCTGGGTCCTCGATCCAACACCAATCAAGGCTGTCTTCAGCACGATTCAATTTTTATAAGAATACTTTAAAACAGCCTATGTTTAAAGCACCAGGTTAAATATACTGTATGCACAGTGTATGTTAGGGATTATTTGTAGCACACATATTTACCAATATTGGCTTCTTGGTGCTAGAATTCCTTATAACTTTTATCCAAAGTTAAAGCACAACGTCAAAGTTAGTAATAAATAATGCAGCAATCTCACACGCTAGTGATTTGACAGTGGCTGGTCCCTTTACTAGAATTCCCCGGGCATTGGTAAATTTTACACACATTCAATTAATTTATACAAAATAAAATATATATGTCCAAATGTTAGCTATATTTTTTAAAAGAAACGTATAAACCCTCTACGTGTAGTCAATGTCAAACTGACATCGTGCGCACGTTTAGGGATACAATAATGGCCAGCTCCCTTATGCGGAAGCCCGGCACCGTAAATGTGTGGCACATGCGGCACCCGCAGCTGCGCCACATCACAGGTCCAGGGATGCTGAGTCTTACACAGTGGTTGAAGTGGGGGAAAAAAGTAGAGGAACAGTGGGCGGAGAATCAGAGTGCGGGAATAACCCAAGGATTGGATCTGTGGGTGGAGCCAGAGGTGTGGCTAGAATGCGCAGACATCCCAATTTTTAGTATTTGTTTGGCATTTCACTGCCCGGTTTAATCAACCAATGGATACACATGATTATTTAAGGTTATAATGAGTTATTGACATTAAAATATATTCACAAAGTGGGATATGCTTCTAATCAAAGAATGTACCAAATACGATAAAATGTGGAAACACAAGCCATTTGTCTCCGAGCCATGGTGTTTCTGTCATCAGCACTTCACCCTTTTTCAACAACAGCAGTTCAAACATGAATGGCAAAATATCCTAGTTTGCAAATGTTTTCTCTAAAATTATGGCTCTGCCATATTTGCCTCATAATGCAAGATCTGCTGCATGATCTGACCATTTAAACTAATAAATTGTTTGTAGCTCAAACATATCAAAAGTTCATATAAAATGTGACTTGTGTTGCTGCGGAGGGGATGGCCTATTGTAAAGGTTGACTGGTCACGTTTCTCACTACTGCATTTGTATGTTACACTGGTACTAATAAGGCAAAATCTTTCCAGAGACTGTTAGCATGTGTACACACGTCAAAATAATAAAATATCTGAAAATATACTGCATTACGCTGCAGCCTTTTTTTATGCATAATTTAGTCAACACTACGGCATAATGTTGTCATCCTTTGCTGCATAATTAATTCCAGTGGTCCCACAGCAGGCAGCACATGTTAAAAGTGCTTGTGAATGAAGCAGGGAGACTGTGAAGTTTGCGAACTTAGTTTGGTTGTGTGCAAATCCTGCATTGCCAATCCCTGGTGAATTGCAGCTACTGGAGGTACCTATGGGTGAGGCAGACTGGCCTCAAGGGCAGGGCCAGCCATAGCACTGGTGGTGTCCTTTGCACTTTACATCATACACATTACACAGAGACAATCAATATGTGTGTAACTTTCCATGAGTCAAAACTTCCACTAGATAAAATTCTGATCTCTCTCTAGGAAGAACATTAATCACCAGAGTTATCATGACATTTTTATTGTTGCCAAAAATTGCTGGAAGCCAGGAAGGAGGCAGCAAGCGTTTTTAAAACCATAATATACTTGCAAACATGATGCCTTCACCTAAAGTCAGCACCCGGTGCGGTCACACTGGTTGCACCACCCTAGAGCTGGCCCTTCTCAAGGGTCCTGTGACCTCAGTGACTGTTTTTCTAGGGTGTGCTGCTTCATAGGTTTGCCCGCAAGACTGGAGGTGACCTTCAGTATGGATAGTGGTGGACAAGCCTTGAAGGTTAACCTACACTTGTCATGCTAGCGTCCACCTGATGGTGCGAAGACACCAGGACTTCTAAGGTGTTGCGGAGCCTTCTAAGGTCTAGCATGTGATTGTGCTTTCGCAGGAGAGTGGTCTGGTGGGCTGGTTATTAAGGCTGACCACTGTTTTCAACTACAACCCAATTGCTGCCGCTATAAACACCTGGATGCGCAATTTAAATTACGCACTAGACAAGAGCAATATGCGGCCTACAAAAAAAAGGAACAACATCCTGGAAGAAGCAAACACTTATAGGAATGCAAATATAGGAATGCAAAATTTAGCAAACCATGGGAAATGTAAGCAGGAACAACATGGTTACCTTAATGCTTTTACACTCACTATTCAGAAATCAGTGAGTGCTTTTGCCTGAAAAGTTAAGGACACGACTACAGGGGCCTGAATGGACCCATTTCAATGGCCATTGCTTATATCCTTACAAAACGTAAGCAGTATGGTAAAAAGACCACATCCCTGGACGCAGAGCCGCAGCACACATTTTGTTTTCCAATCCATACATTTTGGTACCTCCAGGATTGGTGCACTAGTTCCAAGTCCAGGGAAAACGAAGACAAGAAAACTAAAATAGCGCTTCACTGGCAAACTATGTAAAAGTGGCGCTAATGTGTTTCAGTGTGAATAAAATCAGTTTGGCCAGTTTGCTACCACTCTGTCTTACTTTATTTATCTAATTTTCATATTTTTAGCCTTTTATTATTAAAATGTCAGAAAAATACTACATTTCCAGCAAAAGCGTCTTTCTTTTTTGGATCCATTTCATAGGGAAGCAAATAAAAGAAAGGAGAGGAAAGAGAGTGAGAACCCTGTCTTGAAGTCACGGTTTTCATGGGCGTCCGCAGGGGGCATGGAGGGACAAGTAGGGTCGCTCCAGGGGGGGTCAAGTAGGATCGCTCCAGGTGGGGGGCAAGCACCTCTCCTTGCCCACCCTGCGGACGCCCATGTTTGCGGGCTGGCAACCATCTAATTGCAGCCGCACCCGAGTACTTAACTTGTCTTTAAAAGACCATTTGCTTGTAAATTAGGGTTTTGTTATGTTTTCACCCCTTCTTGCAGCCACTCTGTCTATGGTTGGAAGAATTAGCCCCCCCAGGAATAATTTTCAGCCCCCCCCCCCAAATTTGGCTCTAGTTGACCTCCTGACGTCCATGCAGCGTGGGTTTCCCCAAGCCATGCAACAAGGGTACCAGGGGACACCGAGTCCTAGCCTGCCCAGCGGCTGCGAGCCGCCGCCTCTGCTTTTCCCCACAGCCAGAGGTGCCATCATAAGCGGGCGGACACCCAAGCAGCACGGGAGTCCTTAAGCCACCAGGACCAGTGCAACAAGGGAACCAGGGGACTACGAGACCCAGCCTGCCCAGCGGCTGAGAGCCGCCGCCACTGCTGTTTCCCGCGCCCGGAGGTGCCGTCATAAGCAGGCAGACACCCACGCAGCCCGTCCTCATCACCAGGAAGAGGCAGGGCAGGGCTAAGGCTCTTCGCCTCATGTTCCGGGACTATCTTAGGTAAGACTTTGCTTGCCTTCCCCCCTGAGCTTGACGACCAAGCTGGATGTAGGTAACATCTCTGGCTGGCTTTGCCTTGGTGAACCCTTTGGACTCATGTGAGTAATAGTGTAAGGACTAAGGACTTGATGAGGGTTTTTTGTGTGCAGGGGAAGTCTAGATGATTATATTTGTATTTCTTCTGATTGGCTTAACCTTATTCTTTTATTTATTTTTTCCCAACCTTGCTAAGTGCTACATTGTTTTCACGTATATTGTTCTCCCATTTGTCTAAATATTAGCCATATCTACCTCATGCACTGTAGATTACGGGGAATCTCTGGTTTGACTATCTGTAACGTAGGTGCTATCTAGGAGGGTACATCCTACAGTTCACCCTAAGCCCACAATGGGGAGACATGCTGTAAAACAGCCTCCCACAAAAAATGTCCTCTTCCCTGTTACCACCGACATCAATTGATAGGGGTGGTAACAGCAGAGAAAGAACTCACTGAGAGGCATTTATCATTAACCACAGATCTTTGTCTTCTGTCTTCAGAATTGTCCACTTCTAATGCTCTTACCCCTAACCACTCCCCACCACCGCAGGTGTCTGTGCCTCTATTATCTCTAAGCCAAGAAGTGACATCTGGAATAGAATCTTGCAAGGGGTCCCTGCCCCCACCTTGCGTAACAAAGGGAAGCGTAAGCAAGTACACGGGGCTACCTAAGAGTAAGAATTTTAGAGGGGGCCTAACAGATAGTGTGGCATCCTCGGATAGTCTTAATGCCTCCAAAAATTGCACTGCTAATGCTCAAATGGATTCACCCCATCCAGCTTGGGTGCAAGATATGACCAGAGATTTACTTGCCCAAAACAGAGAAATTGTGAAGGAGGAGGTTGCCCCTTTGTCAGATTATATACACAAGCTAGAGAGAATTGTGGACAGCAGACAAGAACTCATGGGCCATAAGCAAACTCAATTAGTGATGAAGAGGACCGACTTTAGTTATCAGGTTGACACCCTAGATCAAACTCCTGCTGTTAAATTGGGTGCCCACAAGAGTGTACATCTCAGCAGCATTGGGGGTTTTAGATGGCCTGGTAATAATGCTTCAAATAGTGACCAACTAGCTAGGCTGCCCACGCCGGATCTAGATGTACAGCAGGAGCAAACTCACACAACCAACATAACCTGTAGGAACTCTAACTGTGAAGACAGGAATGACAATGCAGCCTCTACCAGCCAGAGACAAGGTAAAAGCACTACTAGTCAACTAGGGAACACTGAGCGCAGAAAGGGATATAGGGAGGGAGAGAGCTCAGCAGGCAGTATAGCAGTAATAGCTCACCCTAGCATAAATTTGCTGCTAGCCTCCTTTCCTTATGTGATTATCCTTACAGGGGTACCCCTGCTCAAGAAGGGCCAGCAAGAGTCTCAACTATATCTCAGGAACCAATACTTGTTCTGGCTGGCAAAGAATAGGCAGTTCTCCTATGATAGAGCGGGAGAAATTATAATAGTTCGCAGAGTTGGTGGGGTGGGAAATGTCACAAAGACGAACCAAGGCGACTGTGTGGTCTTAAACTTTAAAATTCCTCAGACCATGTGTTGGTTATTAAACCAGAATCATAGGCCTCTAGAGTACCACACAGAGATCCAAGCACTACCTCTGGACCATTGTTACCCCGCTATCCTACACTACACAGGGCCAGTACTTCCTTAGACCGAGGGCCAGTGCACCACCGTTACTATAACTATCCTACCCCCAGACCCCTATTATACAGTATCCCTGTAAGAAATAGATGTCAGGGACTTGAGGAAAGGGATCGACATCCAAAGAAACTAGGAAAGGGACCTGCAAGTCCCCATGTAGAATCTAGGGAGAGTAGGCTTACCCAACCTAGACGGTACATGAATCTCGGGGTACGACAAAATATCCTGTAATTGGGTTTATTATTACCACAGGTGGATGGTGACATAACAAGGCCAGGGACAGAACCTCTCAGCCAGCAAGCCCCGCAACTATTGATCCCCTTGGCTCTGGGGCTGTGGTGAGAAAACAGCACAACTGGCCACCTACCTGCCTTCCCTTGTATTCAGTAGGGGATGTCCATATATTTAATTCTCGTGCCAGGGTGAACCCTGCCTACAAACTGAGCCAAGAAAGGAACTTAAAGATCTTATCCTGGAATGTTGCTGGTCTAAGAAGTAAGCTGTCCTGTCCTGATTTGGGGCTTTTTGTCGACCACTTTGATATCTGCCTATTTCAGGAGACATGTGCACGGAAAGATTCTCTTAGGGTGGGGTTTGCCTCTTTCACCATCCCAGCAAATTCAGGAGGCAGGGGCAGACCATCCGGGGGTTTATGTATTTGGGTGGGTTCACACTTGGGCTGCACTGCCAAATCCCTGGACTCTGGGTTGAGTGATATTTTATGTGCACTACTTACTTTCTCTAGTTGAACTGGCACTTGTTAACATCTACTGTCATCCTGTGAGTGTGACTAAGGAATCCCCAACTTTTGACCAACTTAACTCTTTCATGCCAGTTGTCTCCCCAAATACTTGGTTGATAATGGGGACTGTCAATACGTGCCCCTTCCACATTTGGTTGATACAATTCCCACTGAAGAGGATGTACAGTGGTTCATTCCTGAACTCCAAATTCCACCATTTAGGACCTGGTCTCCACTGGCAACACAGATCAATGCATTCACATTAGCGCACTCCTTACGAGCATGCAATGGTCGCACATCCTCGGATATCCCAGGGAGCCTAACAATCAATAGAATTGACCAAGTCTCTCTTTTGGATCACATCCTAGGACTTCATTGTCCTCCCACGACATGACAGCGATCACAATGCTTCATCATTAGTATTGGAGTTGCCAAATTTGGGAACTCCTGTGCCCACTAGTATAATTGTAGACAATGGCCTAACCCTCTCTAACAACAGGAGGAGAGTTAGGTGGGGGGCAATTCTGCAGTCACCAGAAATGCTGTCTGCATTGTATGCAGCAGTCACTCCTGTGTTAGTAGAACTAGGTGAAGTGGTAGTCGTGGTGGATAACACCGCTTCAATCAACAAGGTTGCAGACTTACATGCAGGTCTGGTCGTAAAGCTTTCTGATGTATTCTACCCAAAGGCACATGCGAAGGGCAAATATAGGGCCTTCCGCTCATGGTTTGATGACAGCTGCCGTGTGACAAAACAAGCTTTATTGGTGGCCATCAAAGCTAAAAACAAGCCATTAATCAAAGAAAAGAGGACGCTGTACAAATAGACCATTAGACTAGCGAAGGAGGAATGGGAAATGGACAGATGGGATGCCCTGCAAACAGCTCTGGCTAACAAAGATCAAAGAGAGTTCTGGACCATAGTTGCCACTGGTAGTTGTCAGGGGAAGGCTGCCAGGCCCTATATACCACAAAGAACGTCCCAGACCCCTGTGGAGATGTTTTTCCAAAACTCCTTGCACGGGTAGTTCTTGACCGTCTGCAGGGGTGGATGGCAGATCATGATATTCTAAGCCCTTACCAAGCCAGATTCACTAAGAACATTTCCACCATGGAACAAATCTACAGACTCCAACTTATGTTTTGGAAAACGGTGAGAATGGAGGGTGGCAGCCTCTATTTGATCTTCGTGGATTTGAAGACCGCTTTCGACTTGGTGCTCATGGCCAAGCTTTGGGGGGTACTTGGAGATATGGGGATTCCCCCTTACCTTCTGAATATACTTATTAGATTGCATGAAGGTAATTCTGCCCAAGTAAGGTGTGGAAAAGGAGGCAAATTGACCCCTCGATTTCCAGTCGACAGGGGTATAAGGCAGGGGTGTTTGTGCTCACACCTACCCTGTTTTGGCTCTTTGTGCACTCTCTGGTATCCCACCTTGCAGAGGTCAGGGACAACGATGCCCCCAAACTGGCAGGTACCAAAGTCCCCGCAATGATGCTTGCGGATAATACTTTTCTACTGTCAAAGACTTCAATGGGCATTCAGAGGGTCCTGGACAGCTGTGCCACTTTTTGTGGCAAAAGGGGGTGCAAGATCAATACCCTGAAGACAGAGTTTATGGACTCCCTCCTCCCCAAGACAAGCCGCCCTAACCTTAGGTTGGAGGGTACCATCTTGGACAGGGTGTCAGTGTTTGAATATCTAGGGGCTATACTGATAGAAAATATGGAGTCAGGCCCACAAATTGCTAAAGCAAAGTTATGGCGAGCCCAGTCGTTTGGGGGGATTGCCAAATTATTGAGAAATTCCACCTCTAAAACTGCTGGGCCCATAGTTGAGATTTACAAGGCCCAAGCAAGGGGTGCGCGGGGGCATTGCTGTTGTGGACCTATGAGCAAGGTGGAAAATAATTTTATGAGGCAGTTCCTAGGTCTACCCGCTAGTACCCCCCATGTTCCCCTGTGGTTGGTTCTAGGAATTAGACCAATTGAGGAGGAGTTGAGTCTCAGACCCCTTACTTTTTGGTGTAGAATGTGGGTGACTCAGGAATTGGCAGCGTACAGAACTAAGTTATGTTATGTTATGTCATGTTAAAAGAGCTTATATAGCGCTCGGCTGCCCCAGCAAAGGGGTGTCCCGGCGCTGTAAAGACAAAGGTGTAGCTGCAGATGGAACTTGTAATGAACATAACAATACCAGTTTAGCAGAAGAGGTGGGTTTTCAGTGCCTTTCTAAAAGATAGAAGATCGTTCAGGCCACGGATCGGGGGAGGTAATGCATTCCAAAGCTTGGCCGCAAGATAACGGAAGGAGCGACCTCCCATCCGGGCTAGCTTAATGCGGGGGACATTTGCTAAGTTCTGGCCTTCTGAGCGGAGGGTGCATCTGGGTAAGTAAGGTGATAGAAGGGGAGTAAGCATGGGCGTTGATGCAGTTTTCAAAATTTTAAACGCCATGCATAAGGTCTTGAAGTGGATCCTCTTCTCCACCGGGAGCCAGTGCAGTTTAATTAAGGTGCTTGCCACTGACTGGTGTCGGGGGATACCAGTCAGCGCTCTGGCTGCCGCATTTTGGACACGTTGCAGCCTTGTTTTCTCTGCTAGATTTGCTCCAAGGAGCAAGGAACTCGCGTAGTCCAACCGAGAAAGGATGGCAGACTGAACCACTATCTGCCGGGTTTTTGGGTCAAAGAACTTTAGGATTGGCCTGAGATTTCGCAAAATCCCAAAGCAGGTGGCTGCGACCTTTTTTGTCTGTTGGGTATAATTCAAGGCAGAGTCAATCCAAACTCCGAGGTTTTTTATGTGGTTTTTGGGATCTGGTAGATTGCCAAGAGCTTCAGGCCACCATTTGGCGTCCCAGGTACTTGCTTCTTTGCCTACCAACAAAACCTCAGTTTTACCAGCATTAAGCTGTAAATAGTTAGAGGTCATCCAAGTGGTGATGTCAATGAGGCATTGTTTGAAGATCTCTGCGCTCATCCCATTTCCATCCCTCAGGGCCACCACCAGCTGGGTGTCGTCGGCGTAGGATACAAGCGATATCCCCCCTAAAAGAGATATTGAGCCTTCCGGGAATAGCAGAAATCTCCTGGTTTGCACATATAAAGGATGAATGCCCTAAGATGGGAAGACCAACATTGTGGAGCAACCCTGAGCTAGCATGTTCTACAACCCCACGCTCTGAAGTGGTAAAAGCTTACTGTTTGAGCAAGCTTGCTGCTGTACAGGAACGTTCCTCTGTATGTCAACTGTCGCCCCAATTTTTATTGCTGAAAGATGATTACAGAATGGAATCTTTTTTAGATGACATCCAGCCATCTCTGGTGAGAAAACTGTATGTCCAGTTTAGAATGGGCATTCTGCCGCTCCGTGTATTCACCCACAAATGGACAGACTCTTCTGCTAGAGAATGCCCAGCTTGCAATTGGGAGGAAGAGACGGAGCATCATGTCTTTTTCTTTTGCCCGGGTTGGACAAGCGCTGGCTTGTCCAACTGTGCAAGAATTTAGGGTTTGTTCACTGTACTGAGGCATTTAGAGTTTTGAAGTCTGACACCCGTAAGCCCATTGTCTTTGCCTTGTCAAGATTCCTGACTTCAATGTGGCATAGGTGCATGACTTTTGTAAAATCGTTACCTTAGTTACAGCAGCACCTTGTTGTAATTTTCTAGGGTTTTAATCTGTATTTTAAAATTTTTTACTGTTTTAACCTCAAAATGTGTTTAGTTTTACTTTTTATATGTGTGTATACAGTTTGTATTTTAAAGTTATGACTCTGATTGCTGCTTCAATTAACTCCTCTGTATGACCCGTATTGAATCTATTCGCACAGTTGTGTTTTTCATACTTATTGTCCTTTGCACAGTATTTATTTTACACATGCACTTTATTGAGATGGCGCATTTGACATATGTCAGTGCCTAATTACAGATCGGGATTTCATTTTATTGGATTACCTTTTTTTTCTATTTTCTTTTATTGTATTTATTGTTTCTATTGCATACTTTTATGGTCCTAATGACCATAAAAGTATGGTGCACTTCCACAAGTCATTACTAGGAGTCCCTCATATGGAAAATAAAAAAGCATTGAGAGTCTTATATCAAGACGTTACTAGGTGTCCCGCAAATGTCAAATGCAAAAGCCTTGAAATTCTTTCATGTAGCTGCAGGTCCATTAGCCGTTATAAGGTGTCCCTCAAGTATATTGATATTCTTTTGTGAAGGTGCAGTTCGACAAGTGTTTTCTGCATACTGATAGTGTGTATACAATACTCCAATAGGGAAGATGTAGTTCCACAAGTAGTTACTAAAGGACTCTCTGAAGTCTGATATAAGTGGTTGAAATGTCAGCCACAATCCTGTGGGGGTGGGGAAACTTCAATGTAAAAATGTGCATTTACACTCTAGCTAATCTACTTACTTATGCTCATTTTCAGTAGTATGAATCAATATATATCAAAGCTGGTTTATAGAGAGGAATGAACATTTTAATTTGCAATAAATGTCCTGAGAGTTATGAAAATAGTTGATGTTACCCTACTATATTCAGGGACTATCAGTCATTGGAAAGTGCAAGTGTCTAAGATTTGATATTTGTTGGGAACTAATTTGTAGTAATTATTGGTTGCTGGGACTGCGTTCTGGTGTGTCAGGAGCCAGGCTGAACAATTGGTGTCAAAAGGGTTACGGACACAGGAGGAAACTCCCAAGAACCTCTCTGGCCTTCGCTCCATTGCGTGAAACCGGAGAGGGGAAAAGGAGGGGCTGACTGTTTCTTGGAAGTCTCCTCTATTGGCTGTGGACTCCTGACTTCACCGGGGAACGAGCTGATGCTCAGAAGCCAGGGAGGTCGGGAGGCACTTCACACTGAGAACTGTTCCTGCACACAGCTGAGTGGACAGATTTGACACGATTCCCCGGGCACGCAAAGATTCACAAATAACCCTCGGCTCAGCTCAGCCAGTTTGAGGACAAAATCTATATGAACGCCGACTTTGAACACACCACGGAGGATGGAGAGAATAGAGGAATGCAATGAATTCAAAGGCTTTCAACGGGTCAGCCATAGCACCAACTGGTGTGCATGGAGGTATCAGGAATTTTGTGAGCCCCCGGGTGCAATAGATGGTGTTCGGCCGGGAGACACACATTTGATGGCGCCAGAGACATTTCCAACTGGACTGCAGAAGAGATGACTTCTAACCGGACGGAGATAATGTTGGGTTTTTCAAACGGATTGGTGAACCCATCAGGTGCACCGTCTGGTGCACAGCCAGGGGGCTAGGGTGACCAACCGTCCATAAATGTCACTGACAGTCCGTAATGTTGGTGTCCTGTCCGTTGTCTGTCATTATTCCTTTTACGGACGCCTTTTGTCCGTAGTTTAGGGGATTAATTACAGCAAACAGCTGTTCCCCTGAGCGAAGCCCCAGGAGTTTAAAAGTTCTTGGGGCCAGCTTACACTTCTCTTCTGAACTCCACAGGATGCAGCAGCCCCTCCCTGACCTCGCACAGGCAGTGGACTGGCCCATTGTCATTCTGATTGAGGCTGATTATCAATTTTAGAATGATAATGGGCCGTCTGCCTTTAACACAAAATGGCCAGTGGCTCACTTACTGCAATTACTGATTACAGAGAAGCTTTCCCCATTCAGCATACTATGGGGAATTTGCAGGGAACTTGCAGCCTTGTGCAGTTTGCCAATGTTGTTCATGGATAGCCCAACGTAAATAAATCACAGTATCCTAAATATCCCTATACAACCCACAGCCGAGCAAAGCAAATCTTGTTATCCCCAGTGCTGACAAAATAAATCTGCATGTTACTATTGGATCACTTCGTTTTCCAGTTTGTATTTTTTTTCCAAAGTATGAAATATAGTAGGAGCAGTGATAAGGCAGGAGCAGTGATAGGGCAAGAGCAGTGACCGGGTGGGAGCAGTGACCGAGCAGGAGCAGTGACCGGGCAGCAGCGGTGACAGGGCAGGAGCGTTGATAGAGCAGGAGCTGTGCCGGTGCAGGTGCAGTGAATGGGCAGGAGCAGTAAACAGGCAGGAGCAGTGAACAGGTGAACCGAGCTATTCAGCAGGCTCATTTGAATAATGCCTGGGTTCTCACCCTCCCGCAAACTTCTATCCATGGTACCGCCCCCATATCAGGTAAAATTTGTTGTGGGACGTGTCAAGCTTGTCCAAATGCCATTGTGGGCCAACATCTGGTGGTCTGTAATCGAATGGTTAATCTACATGAAATGAGCAATTGCTGTTCATCCAACGTAATTTATATCATATTTTGCTCGTGTGGGCTTATATACGTTGGCAAAACTGATCGTGAATGCAGACTCAGAATTGGAGAGCACAAGTCGAACATTCGAATGCGGAAGAACGGTGCCCCTTTGGTCCAGCATTGGCTGGATAAAAACCATGATGATTCTGAATTGAAGTGGTCCACTTTGGAAAAAATACGCACTGTCCCCGGAAAAGACTCTTCCTCAATTAGGAAGAAAAGAGAGGTCTTCAAGGATTTTTGTCCTGGATGCTACTCGCAGCGGCCTCAACGAGCATTGCCCGTGGGAAAATGCCATTGCGTGAACTCCTGTATGTATTTGTTTTTGAAATTAGGGCTCCGCATGAACACCTGGCCTCCTCCATAGTGTTGAGGATTATGTGTATTGTCATCTATGATCTCTTTTTGCTACGGGACACTATAACAGTAGATGTTGTTAGGCCTTTGCCGCTTAGACAGTAGTGTTTTCTTCTCCCCATTTTTTTCACTCAACGGAAACTGTTATTTTGGCTGTCCAGGACACGTTAAGATCTAATGCTGATAAGGGTATCCATCAGGCCCTGGTGCTCCTTGATTTGTCGGCCGCGTTCGACACGGTTGACTATAACATTCTGATCAGCCGTGTCGAGCAGGCCGGCCTCAGGGGCCCCGCATTGAACTGGATTGCCTCTTTCATCACAAACCGTACACAGTCAGTGAGATTAGGATCTTTTTTAGCTCCCAGGATGTCATCTACCTGTGGTGTCCCCCAAGGTTCATCAATTTCCCCTTTATTGTTTAATCTTTATCTTCGTCCACTGATTTATGCTTTAAAAAATTTATAAACTTACCCTGTACAACTAGGCTGATGATCTTCAGTTAATCATTCCCCTAAATACTCTGAACTCAGATGCCGAACGCTCGGCCGTAATGTCACATATACAGAGATAGATGACCCTAAATCATCTTAAACTTAACCCAGGCAAGACAGAATTGATCTTCTCTTGGGAAAGTGGACTGAGCTGGGGTCGACATTTTTGGCCAACTGATATGGGAATCCCTCCCACAAAGACCCAATCGGTCAAAAGCTTAGGGATCATACTTAATGAGGATCTATCTCTTAAAGGGCAGGTAGGAATGGTGGTTTCTTCTAGTTTCTTTCAACTCAGGAAGATTGGGAAAATTGCCCACCTTCTAACACACCCTGCACTTATTCAAGTAGTGATTGCCCTTGTCCTTTCCCGGTTGGATTTTTCTAACAGTCTTTACTTGGGTCTTCCGACTGGCCTACTAAAACGCCTCCAGATGGTTCAAAACCAGGCGGCAAGGCTCATCTGGAAGCAACCCAAGTGGCAATCAATTAGAGCTGGGTTGGAAAAACTCCACTGGTTGCCAGTGGCCCAGCGGATTGCTTTCAAGGCAGGGTGCATCACCTTTAGGGCGCTCTATGTTAATGGCCCTATATTCATTAGGAAGTCCATTACTAACTATACACCTCAGCGCAATTTACGCTCTACACATCTAAGCCTTGCAAATGTCTCTTCATTTAAGAAGAAACACCAGGGTGGCAGTTGTTTCCACCATCTGGCTGCCTCTCTCTAGAACGCTCTTCGACTTCCTATTAGACAGAGCAATGATTTACTGGCATTTCGAAAGTTTTTAAAAACGTGGCTTTTCCAACAGGCTTACGCTTAGAATTGTGTCTAGTGTCTTGAATCAATAGCGCCAAGAAACCCAAGGGTGTACGTGCGCTCAAGAAATTGTTATTAACATAACATAACATAACATAACATAACATAACATAACATAACATAACATAACATAACATGCCTGTTAAACTAGTGATTCCCCCTGTTGGATGTTTCGATCCCCACTGTTAATATCTGGGCTATTCAACAGGTCTCTGAGGATTGAGTAACACGGGTACATCTTTTGGTCTGTGACCCCCCCGCCTAGCTTTTATGCAATTGCTCAGAGGGGTGTAGTGATATATCGTTCTAAATAACTGTTGTATGGCAGCATATTGGTTAAACCATTACCATGTCTGTCATGCCCCTTTTTTCCTCGATAACCGTTTCCAAATAAGGTTGATTATCTTGTCTAGTTTAGCACTAAGTGTGTGGTTTGGACTATTCTTGCCCCCTTTTCATTTGCTGTATTAGCATTCATGAATTACTATTTACGTTAGCACTCGATATACTATTTTGGTCCTTTGTTTATTTTTGTTTTCCCCTTTGGCTGGCGTCACTTTTGGAAACCCCTCCACCTTTGTGGGCGGATGAACCACTAATTGAATCACACGGGATCATTAAATAGCACCCACAAACATTTATTACGTTCTACCCTCCCGCTTGGTTGAAGAGTGTCGGACGACGGAAAGCCGCCTCCCACACCAGTGAGCCTAAGTAAGCTAGGTACGTGTTAAAGACCGAGGGCCCGATGTAGGTAATCCCAGATTACCGATTCTTAAATACCGAATCATA
The DNA here is from genome assembly GCF_964263255.1 of Lissotriton vulgaris. NCBI lineage: Eukaryota > Metazoa > Chordata > Amphibia > Caudata > Salamandridae > Lissotriton > Lissotriton vulgaris. The sequence goes on from NC_141685.1 coordinate 1,233,579,446, forward strand.
CCGATTCGGTATTTAAGAACCGGCAATCGGGATGTAGGCAATTTTACCAATTTAATTACCGAATCGGTATGATTCAGTAATTACTGAATCGATATTTACCGATTCGGTAATTGCCACTCATTCCTATGGGCCTGGAGGCCCACAGGAATGAGTGTCAATTACCGAATCGGTAAATACCGAATCGGTAATTGGGGGAAACATAGAAGGGTGGCAGGGTGTCACTTTGACACCCTGTTGCACCCCTCAATTGTGCATGGGTGCACATGTTGCAGGCATACATGCCCTTAGGGTATGTATGTCTTCAACATGGCACTGTTTTAAAAGCAAAAAAAAGCTTTTTAAAGAGTTGTCGTTATTTACCACCAACTTCTAGTTGGTGTTAAAAACCAAGGGCCAGATGTAGGTGGCCATTTACCGGCCGGTAACGGACGATTTCGGCCGTTACCGACCGGTAAATGGGTTTTTGGGATGTAGGGGGCCAATTTTACCGAATCTGTAAATTTACAGAATCGGTAAATTTACCGATTCGGTAAAATACCGAATCAGTATTTTTACTGATTCGGTAACTTCTAGATGTAGGTGGGACTCTTCTGAGTCCCAAAGGCCTTACAGAATCGGTATTTTACCACCCAATCCAATTGGATGGTAAAATACCGAATCCAGGTGTGCATGCACATGTGTGCATGCACACCTATGCCATGTGACAGACAGACATGCCCTTAAGGCATGTCTGTGTGCCACATGGCACACATGCCTGTATTTGGGGTGCTAGAGGGTGTCAAAGTGACACCCCCTGCACCCTTGCTGGAATCGGTATTTACTGAATCGGTAAATACCGATTCAGTAATGCCCATTGATTCCTATGGGCTTCAATGCCCATAGGAATCAATGGGCATTACTGAATCGGTATTTACAGAATCGGTAAATACTGAATCTCAACGATTTGGTATTTACCGATTCTGTAATACCTACATCCCCCCCCCCTCTATTTTACCACTTCTTAAATACCAAATCAGTAAAATTCGGTATTTAAGAAGTGGTCAAATAAAATTACCTACATCTAGGCCCAAATTCTTCAACCCCTATATCACTGATTACAGTGCTACCTACATGTCAAGATACAGATTCGGTAATTTTACAGAATCGGGATTTTACCGATCCGGTAAAATTACCGAATCTGTACCTTGACATGCCCCTACATCCCAAACACCAAATATCGGTCGGTAACGGTCGAAATCGGCCGTTACCGACCGGTATTTGCCTTCCTACATCTGGCCCTAAGAACGCCTCCCTCATTTATTTGATCCGTGGAGTTTGCCTGGAGTACGAGCTAGTGTGTGAGTGCCTGCTTGCCACTTTTGCCAGTTTATTGAGAGAAAGTCTTACTGTGTGCTCCCTCTCTTAGCGGATGTAGTTGGCCTGCATGCCTTGCATATAATTACAGGATACAATGTATTCGTGTTTTTCAGCCTCGAGCCCCTGGACTATCGGGTGCTTCCTCGGCGGCGCCATGTTACCATATACATCTTAAGGTAAACAGAGCTGTGTATAGTTATACGGCCCTTGTTGTTAAGATACCGCTAAGGGAGGCTGGGGTGATTATTGATTATGATTTGAGACCAACTGGGTGTATTTGTAACTTTTCCTGTCAAGAATTACGTTAGAATTGACAACACGCTAAATTAGGTTTTGACGTTACCTATGGGGGACGAGCACGTTGCCTATGTGTTTAATAAGACAGGCGCATGATGCGGTCTACTGCTCCCCCCGCTGTTAAATATGTACCATTTATCGGGCCAGTTTTAAAACAGGATGGCAGTTTTATTTGCTGTCTCATCTTTTGGAACCAAACCCCATTGTCGTCTGGACTATTAAGAGGCACTGTGGCCGTACGACGATACTGCCTGTTGCGTTGGATTTAAGGACTGTGACCTCGTAGTCAATCCACTGAACATCTTCTGTGTCCAGGTAAGCACTTTTCACCAGTGACGACAGTGTTTAGTGGCTAGTTGAACTAAGGAGGGGGGATGTTTAAAATGGTACACTCTGAACATGAATCTGCCTTTCACTTTATAGATCTATTTTATGAAATCCGCTGGAGCCCATTCGTAATCCCCTGCTTACCTAAATGGGAGAAATGTCTGTCCTGAAAAGTTTTGTAACACCCCCTGCACCATGTGTGCTCATTATTGAGGGACTTCGAGATAAACAACTAAAGTCCTTCTCAAACTAACGCAAAAACCACAGTTGATGGACAGAATGCAGAACAATGTCATACATTCACCCCAGTACAGAGATCTGGGCCCAAATCCATCGTTTTTTTGCACTCCACACCACCCCAGTTCAGACATGGCCATATGCAAATCAGTCTGACCCTGTGCCTCATGGGAACAGTCCAGCCCGAACTGCCAAGCCATGCCTTCCCTGGCCCGGAAACAAGCTTCCGGGGACCGGTTTCTGGCATTCCAGCCGTCTTCAGCCTGGCTTGCTTGAATCCAGAGGTGTGGAGAGCATGGTAATCACGTCTGAGCATACCCATCCCATTTGGGGTGACAAATGCAAAAACCACAGTTGATGGACAGAATGCAGAACAATGTCATATATTCACCCCAGTACAGAGTTCTGGGCCCAAATCCATCGTTTTTTTGCACTCCACACCACCCCAGTTCAGACATGGCCATATGCAAATCAGTCTGACCCTGTGCCTCATGGGAACAGTCAAGCCCGAACTGCCAAGCCATGCCTTCCCTGGACCGGAAACAAGCTTCCGAGGACCGGTTTGTGGCATTCCAGCCGTCTTCAGCCTGGCTTGCTTGAATCCAGTGGTGTGGAGAGCATGGGACTCACGTCTGAGCATACCCATCCCACTCAGGTTGACAATGCAAAAACCACAGTTGATGGACAGAATGCAGAACAATGTCATACATTCACCCCAGTACAGAGATCTGGGCCCAAATCCATCGTTTTTTGCACTCCAAACCACCCCAGTTCAGACATGGCCATATGCAAATCAGTCTGACCCTGTGCCTCATGGGAACAGCCAAGCCCGAACTGCCAAGCCATGCCTTCCCTGGACCGGAAACAAGCTTCCGAGGACCGGTTTCTGGAATTCCAGCCGTTTTCAGCCCGGCTTGCTTGAATCCAGTGGTGTGGAGAGCATGGGACTCACGTCTGAGCATACACATCCCACTCGGGGTGACAAATGCAAAAACCACAGTTGATGGACAGTATGCAGAACATTGTCATACATTCACCCCAGTACAGAGATCAGGGCCCAAATCCATCGTTTTTTTGCACTCCACACCACCTCAGTTCAGAGATGGCCATATGCAAATCAGTCTGACCCTGTGCCTCATGGGAACAGTACAGCCCGAACTGCCAAGCCATGCCTTCCCTGGACCGGAAACAAGCTTCGGAGGACCGGTTTCTGGCATTCCAGCTGTCTTCAGCCCGGCTTGCTTGAATCCAGTGGTGTGGTTAGCATGTCTGAACTGGGGTGGCAGAGTGGAATAAAGAACGGTGATGGATTAAAGCCAGATCTTTTGACTGGGTGTGAGTGTTTGATGGGTTCAGGTGCTCTGTCCATTACCACCCCCTTTTGTGTCGCTTTTGGCCGCCATAAGTGTGGCAGGGTATGCTCAGACGTGCGTCCCTTGACCACTTTGCCACTGGATTCAAGCAAGCCGGGCTGAAGACGGCTGGAATGCCAGAAACCGGTCCTCAGAAGCTTGTTTCCGGTCCAGGGAAGGCATGGCTTGGGAGTTCGGGCTGGACTGTTCCCATGAGGCACAGGGTCAGACTGATTTGCATATAGCCATGTCTGAACTGGGGTGGCAGAGTGGGCTAAAGAACGGTGATGGATTAAACCCATATCTTTTGACTGGGTGTGAGTGTTTGATTGGTTCAGGTGCGCCGTCCATTACCACCCCCTTTTGTGCCGTTTTTGGCCGCCATAAGTGTGGCCGGGTATGCTTAGACGTGAGTCCCTTGCTCACTTTGCCACTGGATTCAAGCAAGCTGGGCTGAAGATGGCTGGAATGCCAGAAACCGGTCCTCGGAAGCTGGTTTCCGGTCCAGGGAAGGCATAGCTTGGCAGTTCGGACTGGACTGTTCTCATGAGGCACAGGGTCAGACTGATTTGCATATAGTCATGTCTGAACTGGGGTGGCAGAGTGTGCCAAAGAACGGTGATGGATTAAACCCAGATCTTTTGACTGGGTGTGAGTGTTTGATTGGTTCAGGTGCTCCGTCCATTACCACCCCCTTTTGTGCCTCTTTTGGCCGCCATAAGTGTGGCAGGGTATGCTCAGACGTGAGTCCCTTGCCCACTTTGCCACTGGATTCAAGCAAGCCGGGCTGAAGACGGCTGGAATGCCAGAAACTGGTCCTCGGAAGCTTGTTTCCGGTCCAGGGAAGGCATGGCTTGGCAGTTCGGGCTGGACTGTTCCCATGAGGCACAGGGTCAGACTGATTTGCATATAGCCATGTCTGAACTGGGGTGGCAGAGTGGGCTAAAGAACGGTGATGGATTAAACCCAGATCTTTTAACTGGGTGTGAGTGTTTGATTGGTTCAGGTGCTCCGTCCATTACCACCCCCTTTTGTGCCCCTTTGGCCGTCATAAGTGTGGCAGGGTATGCTCAGACGTGAGTCCCTTGCTCACTTTGCCACTGGATTCAAGCAAGCCGTGCTGAAGATGGCTGGAATGCCAGAAACCTGTCCTCGGAAGCTTGTTTCTGGTCCAGGGAATGCATGGCTTGGCAGTTCGGGCTGGACGGTTCCCATGAGGCACAGGGTCAGACTGATTTGCATATAGCCATGTCTGAACTGGGGTGGCAGAGTGGGCTAAAGAACGGTGATGGATTAAATCCAGATCTTTTGACTGGGTGTGAGTGTTTGATTGGTTCAGGTGCTCCGTCCATTACCACCCCCTTTTTTGCCGCTTTTTGCCGCCATAAGTGTGGCAGGGTATGCTCAGACGTGAGTCCCTCGCTCACTTTGCCACTGGATTCAAGCAAGCCGGGCTGAAGTCGGCTGGAATGCCAGAAACCGGTCCTCGGAAGCTTGTTTCCGGTCCAGGGAAAGCATGGCTTGGCAGTTCGGGCTAGACTGTTCCCATGAGGCACAGGGTCAGACTGATTTGCATATAGCCATGTCTGAACTGGGGTGGCAGAGTGGGACAAAGAACGGTGATGGATTAAACCCAGATCTTTTGACTGGGTGTGAGTGTTTGATTGGTTCAGGTGCTCCGTCCATTACCACCCCCTTTTGTGCTTCTCAAACTAACTGCTTGTCCAGGATACCCCGGTAGGTGACATACTTGGATCCTACCTTATATTCTTTTGCTCGGACAACAATTTTTTGGTTTAGCTGGTTAATGCACTTAGGGCCCGATCTAGGTAAATGCATTTACCGATTCGTAAATACCGAATTTTACTGATTCGGTATTTACAAATCGGTAAATGCTATGTAGGTATTTTTACCGATTTTTTTACCGAATCTGTAACATTCGGTAATTACCGAATCGGTATTTACCGATTTGGTAATTGCCATTGAATCCTATGGGCCTTGAGGCCCATAGGAACCAATGTCAATTACCGAAACGGTAAATACCGATTCGGTAAAATTATCGAATTTACAAGGGGGACAGGGTGTCACTTTGACACCCAGTTGCACCCCTGATTCAGGCTTGTGTGCCATGTGACACACATACATGCCCTGAGGGCATGTATGTGTGCCACATGGCACATGTGTACATGCACAGATGTGCATGTACACAGAAATTCGTTATTTACCATGCAATAGTATTACATGGTAAATAACGAATTCTTAGGGGCCTGTGGCACTGTTTCCAGTGCCACCTACATATAGATTTACCGATTCGGTAACTTTACCGATTCTGTAAAATGTAGGCCCCCTATATCTCAATCACCAAATACCGGTCGGTAACGGCCGAAATCAGCCGTTACCGACCGGTATTTGGTGACCTACATCTGGCCCTTTATTGTTTAGCACGTTCATACCCTGAGGCCTCTAGGCCGTGAGTTACAGCTCTGATGAAGGATAGGTGATTGTTATCAATATTCTAAATTTTTTGGGTAGAGTTGTTAGTTTGAATAATCCAGGAACTAGGACTATAGGTTCACTAATAATGTTTTTCTATTTTTCTTCTTTTTTTTCTGTATTAAAATGTGATATGGTGCTCTCTAAAAAATGACACAGTCCTGATGCACCGGAAGGCGCACAGTAAAACCGTATGACCTCACTGGATATTGTTTCTTGTTGTTTACACATATTTGGTGTTACATCTTTTATGTATTTTTCCTCATAAAGCGTCCAGTTCGCGTTGGTTCTACTTTTTACCTGATCTCATGTATTATTGACAGTTATTTTGTCTGAAGTTTACTACTAGATGGCCATGTTAAATTGACTATGTGAGCCTATACTGTGCCTAATGAGAAATATGAATTGTTTAAGCGATATTGGAATTTGCCAAATTGATTACATATATATTTTTCTTATAAAGTGTTCTAGAGTTGTGCTGCTGTCCCCCTCCACTGTGCCCTGATGAAGGGATGTATGACATTACAACGCATGCTTTTACCACGCATGCTTTTACAACGTAAGTATTACAACGGAAACCTTTACAACGCATAGTGCTTTGGGATGCTAGATAGTGAATAGTTTAATTTACTATTCCAACTCCAGTCCCCGTGGACACTAGGGAAGGTGTTGGATAGTAAATTAAATCTATTCCCTATCCTAGAGCACCCCCAGCGCAATGCGTTGTAATGGTTTGCGTTGTAATAGTTGCGTCGTAAAGGCACTGCGTGGTAAAAGTTGCGTTGTAAAGGATGTTTCCCATGATGAAGGTGCGGCCCAAGTCCAGGCCGGACACCCAAACACGTGTTGGCGTTTGAAGATAGTCCCAAAACTGTTTCATCTGGTCTCAACCGTGTATGAGACCCCATGGGACCCGAGACATCTACATCAGTTGGCAATATGACTGTGCTGTGTCAAGGATGAATGTATTCTGTTGATGTATGAGTGTCTTAGTATGATTGTTGGAAGGGATGTGTGGGACGCTGTTTGAATGTTGCGATTATTTATTATATATTTATAATGATGTTTTCAATCGGATGTTTTGAACTGAAAATTTAAGTAATAAAATAAAAAATGAAATATTTTTTCTAATATCGCTTTGACCGTATGATGTCAAAATAATTTGGTTGTAGTGAGCTTCCGAATAATTTCATATGATGTAAATGTGAATTGATACTTGTATAGCGCACTACTCACCCGCAAGGGTCTCAAGGCGCTTGTACGAATACCGCTGCGGAACCCATCCTGGCATTCCCTGTGAGGCATCCACTCCTGGGCACCCCCAAGGTGGAGGCCAGGCATCCTTAGCGTTGTGGGGGCCGTTGTGGAGATTAAGCAAGCTTTTGCCCAGAGTTGCAGAGTGGGACTCCATGATTGAAATAGGCACCGAGGCGAGAATTATCAGGTCCGTGGAATTTTGAGCCCAAACCCGCCGAGGCGGGGAATTGAACCCTGGTCCCGGGCCAGACCTCTGCATCAGGGTCTGCCGCTCTAACCATTGAGCCACACTTCTCCACTCTATATGAGCTTGTATACTTATCAGATCTAGGCAGCAGTTTTGTTTTTTGATCAGGAGCTGTGACAGGACAGGAGCAGTGACTGAGCAGGAGCGGTGACCAGGCAGGAGCGGTGACCAGGCAGGAGCGGTGACCGGGCAGGAGCGGTGACCGGGCAGGAGGGTGACCGGGCAGGAGCGGTGACGGAGCAGGAGTGGTGACGGAGCAGGAGCGGTGACTGAGCAGGAGCTGGACACCTCCTGTCCCCCGATATGCAAATCTATATATTTTCCCCTGCAGAGTCTCTTCTAAATGGGATGCGCCGCCTGTGAAGGAAACCAGAAAAAGATGTGCCCGCTTTCTAATTCTTCATTAGGTATATTCCTTCATTTATACATTTGATGACCTGATTTGGCCGTCTGTTCCATCAGATTTAGAAATCTACCTATAAACTCTATGTAATTGAAGCTTTTTGAAGCCCTTTTCCCCGTAGATTATACCTAGACCTTAATTACTTGGGCTTTTCCTTTGGTAAGTCCATCCAAACCCCCCCTTTTTTTCCCCTGCCCCCGAAATTCATATACACATAATAAATAAATCCCCTTTGCCTTCTATAGGACTTGTTTAATCCGGAAGCTCGCTTGGCTCTCACCCATATAGACCCGTGAGAAATCCCCTGCTGCTGGAACCTCATCTGAATTACTGAAGAATCTATGATGATAAAACTCCTCTATGAGAAAAATGGTAAGAATATCCTCTCCCCCTTAATCCACCTTGATAGACCTTTATGAGGTTTAATACCACCTTATAGACACCCTGAGACTTCCCCCTTTGATGTTAAGACCGATTCTCTATAACTTCCTGACACATATGTGAAACCCCTTGCTATAGGTGTCCGTACCCCCTCTTTAAATACCTTAAATCCTCAGTATATGCATGTTCTGATTGCCTGTGTGGTTGTTTTTGCTGGTCCTGGGTCCATCTGTTGTTGCCCTCTGTGTTCCTCCCATTGAGGAGGAATAGTAAGAATTCTTACGCCCTGAGTGACTATGCCCTCGGAGCCTTGATATATTTTTCAAATGAACCTATCATCTTAAATCATGTTTGCTACATATATATATATATATGCCCAATGAAACTACACCATTAGCGTATCAAGACCTGTTTTAAATTGTATTCATATTTGCATGTATTAAATGTGTATTCTATTATGTGATTCAGAGATAACAGACCTCTTTTTTATTCACAGTGTGTATGTCCCCCTCCCTGGTCTCCAATGCCCTGATGAAGATGCAGCCTAAATTGGCCTTGCATTGAAACGCGCGTTGGCGTGATCTACATGGATGGCCTTCAGTGTATTACCATTTACTGCACCCTATCCTTAACTGCCTCCATGTTGGTGTTTCTACCCTAGCAACCATTGATTGTGATGTTGCAGGCCCCCAGGTCCTTCTATGCTTGTATGGTTATGATTGTATTATTTCGATTGTGAGAGAGAGTGAGAAGTGTATGTTTGCTTAGTGAATGACTGTGGGAGTGTGTGTACGCTAATAAATTCTTTTTCCCTGTATGAACTTTTAATGATGATACTTATTCAGTCCCAGGAGGAAAACCTTCCTCCTGTGTTTGCATATATGCTTTAGAATGTTATTTCATGGACTCTATTTATGAATTGTTATTTCTAAAAAAATAAAAACTTTTCTACTTTTTCACAATTTGCTCTGAATGTGTTTGATATATCATTGGCTCCGAAGCATTAATTTATGTCACCCCCCCCCTTTCACTCTTTGGATCTCGCTGAAGGGACCATATAATCATACCCTGGCAGGGTAGTTCTCTCCTTCTATTACATTGAGCAGGAGCGGTGACTGAGCAGGAGAGGTGACAAAGCAGGAGCAGTGACCGGGCAGGAGCGGTGGCAGGGCAGGAGCGGTGACCGGGCAAGAGCGGTGATCGGGCAGAAGCAGTGATCGGGCAGGAGCAGTGATCGGGCAGGAGCAGTGATCAGGCGGGAGCAGTGACCGGGCTGGAGCAGTGACCGGGCGGGAGCAGTGACCGGGTAGGAGCAGTGACCGGGTAGGAGCAGTTACCGGGTAGGAGCAGTGATAGGGCAGGAGCAGTGATAGGGCAGGAGCAGTGATAGGGCAGGAGAAGTGATAGGGCAGTAGAGGTGACTGAGCAGGAGCAGTGAAGAGCGGTGTTAGGACAGGAGCAGTGACCGGCCAGGAGCAGTGACCGGGCAGGAGCAGTGACCGGGCAGGAGCAGTGACCGAGCAGGAGCAGCGATAGGGCAGGAGCAGTGACCGGGCAGGAACAGTGATAGGGTAGGAGGGGTGAGCGGTGATAGGGCAAGAGCTGTGACAGGGCAGGAGCTGTGACGGGGCAGGAGCAGTAAAAGGGCAGGAGCAGTGACAGGGCAGGAGCAGTGACAGGGCAGGAGCAGTGACCAAGCAGGAGCAGTGATATGGCAGGAGCAGTGACGGTGCAGGTGCGGTGAATGGGCAGGAGCAGTTAACGGGCAGGGTCAGTGAACAGGTGAACTGAGCTATTCAGCAGTTAGTACAGGAAAGAGAATGGTCCGAGTTCATTAGAATACCCTATCAAATGCCTTCTCGGCATCTAAGGCAATAGCAGCCAAGGAGCCGTTGAATCGTGGGGATTTAGATAAGACATTAAAAAGGAGTCTGGTATTGTCGGAGATAAAACGGCCCTTAACAAAACCTGATTGTTCAGGGCCAAGGAGATCTGGAAGGAAAGGATCGAGTCTAATAGCCAAAGATTTAGCATATATTTTATAGTCAATGTTGACAAGGGAGATTGGTCTGTAGTTCTTACAGTGTTGATGATCCTTGCCCTCTTTCGGTATGATGCAGATGTAAGCATCCGAAAAAGTGCCTGAGGAGGCATCGCTTGCCTTAAAGGAATCAAGAAGGTGAAATAATTTGGGCAATAGAAGGTTTGCAAAGTGTTGGTAGAATTCGACGGTGAAGCCATCTGGGCCGGGAGCTTTATTGATTTGTGTGAATCTTGGAGGACGCGGCGCAAGCAGTCCGCTTCAGATCGAATGCAGAATGATGTGTGGCGCACGATGAAACACATATGAAGAATTTCCTATGAGCTTCGCTACACTATAAGATGAAAATTTGAAAAACGATTAGGAGCACAACCAGGCCCCAGACGTGACGCAAGAATCACCGTCCGCCATGTTCTATGCTCTCTCTTCTGTCCTGATGAAGACCCCAACATGAGGGATAACTAACCCTTTTACGCTTCGGGGGTCGAAACGTAGAGTACGCCTAAATTCTACACACCATAGAAAAAAAGAAAGATTGAATCTTACCTATGTGTGATGTATTGTGGGAACATTGATATTACCTTAGTTGTAAAAGCGTTATGATTTAAATGTGATGCAACATTGTCACACCACCTTTACCTTGTCCCTCACAAACCCTTCACTCCCCTTTCTCTTTGCACTGAGAGCACCTACAATGCAATGCTTTTATAATTATACTGATGAAATACAGTTGACCTTGAAGTAAATATATGCAGTTCAGAGGTACAACGAATGAACTTGTATGTGGAATAAATACAATTTAATTCTTTATACTGCATATCCTACTCTCATTATATCAAGCTTACTTAAGGAGAACTATGAAATGTGGTGTTTTCTAAATATACACTAAAACAAAATAATTGTAATAATATTTCTAATGAACTCGGACCATTCTCTTTCCTGTACTTACATATTGACCCAGGTCCATGAGTTTTGAGGGCTCACCCCTTTTTGAACTCCTGAGCTATTCAGCAGGGCTCATTTGAATAATGCCTGGGTTCTCACCATCCCGATGTGTTTGACAGAGCAAAGTCCAGCCAGGCCCTGTGCTATCAATTACAGTCACACTATCCTGGGCATTTGTGCAAACAGAGAAATCATGGCAGTCCCCTGGCAGTGGCAATCAGGCCACAGCCAGTCTGGCTCAGGTGGCAATTCAAAAAACCATGGTAGGTGAAGAGTTTAACATGGCTTTTATCATTCCAGAGTCTTTGGTGTGCCTGCTAATGTTTTTGTGTTTGCCTGCATTTGTATGCCTGTTTTTTGTAAGAAACAAAAGTGAGAGAAAGAAGAGAGAATCAAGAAAACCTCAGGAGGTATTTTAAAGAAAACGGATATTCACAAATAACGTAGTAGGGAGGGTTGGTCGGTGGGTGGGTGGGTGAGTGGATGGATGAGTGAGCAAGGGTGGATGTATAGATTAATGGATGGATGAGTGAAAGCATGGATGGCTGGGTGAAAGAGGGTGGATGATCGGATAAAAGGGCGGATGATGAGTGGATAAGTGAAAGATTGGATGGAAGAATGAACGGAAAGGAGGATCAATAAAAGGGAAGGAGGATGGATGAGTGAAAGGAGGGATTGAGTGACAGTGTAGAGGAATAAAATGGTGGATGGAATTAAAGGGTGGGTGGAATAAGGAGTGAAAGGATTGATGGATAGATCAGCAAAAGAATTGATGAATGAGCAAAAGGATAGATAAAGAAATGGATGAGTGAAACGATGAATAGATAGATCTATGGAAGAGACAATAGATATCTTCTGGAGAGAGTCATTATGATTTGCTTCATTTGCTGTGCCATAAGAGCTTTGGTTCGAAGTAGGGGTATTTTCAGTGGGGGGGTGGGTGGGTGAGTGAGTGGATGGATGAGTAAGCAAGGGTGGATATATAGATGGATACATAGATTGATGGATGAGTGAAAGCATGGATGGCTGGTTGAAAGAAGGTGGATGATTGGATAAAAGGGCAGATGATGGGTGGATAAGTGAAAGATTGGATGGCTGAATGAAAGGGAGGGAGGATGGATGAGAGGCTGGATGATGGATGAGTGAAAGGAGGGATTGAGTGAAAGTGTGGATGGAATGAACTAGTGAAAGGCTTGACAGATAGATGAGGGAAAGGATTGATGAATGAGCGAAATAGTGGATAAAGAGATGGATGAGTGAAAGGATGGATGGATGGATAAGTTTGGAGATGGATGGATCAGTTTGGATATGAAGGGTGGATAGACTGAATGGTGAAACGCTGATTGATGGATGAAAGACTGAATTGAAGACAGAATGTAAAGGTTAAGTGGTGGACATCAGCAGGTAAAGGGTAGGATGAAAGGATGAATGGATAGATCTATGGTAGAGACAAGAGAAATCTTCTGAGGATGGTCATGACGATTTGCTTTATTTGCTTTGTGCCATGAGAGCTTTGGTTCGCAGTGGGGGTATTTTCAGTTTGTTCCTACTCAGACGCTGAAAAATATATAGTATTGTGCCAAACAACAGCAACTAACAGTATGGCATTAAGAAGGTGCAACTATTGCAAGAAAAAGGAAATGGTAACATAGTATATCATTTCTCTTTCATTTTGTGTAATGAGTTAACTTGCTTTGTTTATATAAACCCATTTCTCATGTGTTTTGGGATGTGCTGCAACTAACAAAGAAGTCAATAAGTATCATCATGTCTTGCCCTTAGCCCCACCCCTTTCCCCGCCCCCTCACTACACCACTAGCTCATTATAATGAGTAGATGCACTTATTTTTTCTCCTTTAAAGTACTGGACGAGGTACTATGGCACTGCAATCCTACTCATAGTTTGAGGAGAAGAGATGCACGTCTTTTAAGCTAAGCAAAGTCAGAGAAATTACGGAGATTTCAGAGGCTGTTTTTAGACACCCTCAACGCTGATTTCGGGTTCCCCAGTCTGCCCTGCAAACTATTCATGTTTATTGCTTGAGTTCAGAGAGACCTGTGGATGCTTGAGCTGAAGCCCGAATACACACTAGAGACAAAAATGAACAAATTAACCAGTGGAACCTGCCCACCACAATAAAGAAGCTGCAAAACACAACCACAGGACATTGATTTTGTTTCCACACCAGTCTTCAACACATGGGGATCGTGTAATGATTTCTGCCTGAAGTGTTATACTTCATAGATGGGTGGGATCAGCCTGAGCAATGACAAATCACTGAAGCAAGATTTCAGAGCGGTTGAGGGCACTGTGCCAGTGTAGCCAGAACCTCGGGGGCCTTAAGCTGTAGCACTTTGGGCTGTAAAACAGGTAAATGCAAGCAAACATCCAAAACGCCAAGAACTTTAGAAGGGTGCCTGTGACGCTGCACAAATATTTTCTTCTACTCATTCGTTACCCGTGCCGGCCACATAAGAAAACAAATTTACTGGGGATGGCGAAAGTACAAAGCCTCACAAGAGAAGCACTCAAAAAGCTGCCTATGCTATAATACACCAGTGGGAGTTTAGAAAAGAACCCAAAGCAAAGCAAGATTGGTCCGCACAGACCCACATTCTGGGTTCACAAGGAGTTCTAAGGGTGGCTCCCTCCCCAGACTCTCCCAAGTATGTTACCCGATGCATGAACCAATGAACCAGGACCATGAACTGAAAACAAAATATCAGGCTGGACAACCCAGTGCAGTAACCATATAAATAAATTAAGATTATATGAAATATCACAAAAATAGTAGCACAGTTGCTCAAAACTGCACCCATACTGGAAAAACGTGAAGAACAAGATTGTGTCAACCTAATTTAAATTTATTTTGACTTGTACTTATGTTCTTTGTCTATTTACTTACTTATATGTGTCAGGAATCTTACCGTTGCTACGATAGGGATTAAGTCCCCACCTTTGCCTCACAAGAAAAGGACCCAAGTCATTGTAAAACCAAGTCGGGTCAACACTTGGTACAACCTTTATAGTTAATCACCCGTATTAAGATGGCCGCCGCAGTGGCTGAGAGTTCTCGCCTGGCTAGTGTTTCTTGAGCGGTCTAGTCTTTAATAGCATTGCGCGCAGACTTAACTGCGCACTTCAATTTAGCCTTGTTAGTGAATGCATGTTCGAACCGTTTCTCCGTATTTGTGAAGTGTGTGAGAATTCGGTTTTCCTCAGACTTCTCGGTTAGTGATTAGGGAGTGTACCCGTTTAGTTTCAGAGTACCATTTAGAGTCAGTAAATCTCCTGACTCTTCAGAGCGACAGCTGAAGATTTAAGAAGTTCAACGTTTGCAGCGTTCAGCGAAGTCCGCCGAAATTTCAGTTGCCGCATCTTGAGAATATAATTCTTGGAAGCGAAGACAGCAAGTTCAGTCAAGCAGAGGGTTCGTGAGGTAGCGGAGTCGGACTCTGTTCAGCAGTTCTCAAGTAAGTAAGATTCCTCCATGGAAGCTATGCAGCGATTTATCCGTTAAAACCAGCTCTGTCCTTCCTTTGCTCTTTACCTTTCCATCCTTACCTCTCATACCACCCTTGTTCCCCTTTTGCACATTTGCTAAAAAAGGAAGATTCATATAGACTAAGCCTGCAGTTCTCATGGAATCAACTAAGTAAAAACTTGCATATAGACTTACTACTGTATAGAAGGATAACGACCCAAAGACCCTCTTCAGTGTTAACAGGTATTTACAAGAGAAAGACTTCTGTGATAGTTCACTGACTAGAGTATAATTCATTAAAGTATTCTCTCTCCATTGCAGATAGTGATTAATACTACAACACACTGCAGAGGTTATACAATATTCAGAAGAGAGGCAATACTCCCACAAGAGCCTGGTAGGAAGAGTCTAATTTAGAGTATTCCAAGTAGCTGTATTGCAATGTTGTGGTGTTAAGGTTTCCTCCCTGTGTGCATTAGTCTTCCCCCTTGTGGCAGAAGAAGGACGCTACATAGAAAAGAGCTTCGCCAGCAGCAGAGGAAGCCAGTTTACAAGGAGTGTCTCTTCTTTTCTCTTGCAATTCCCCTTTCCCCCCTGTTGGTGACGTTGCTCTGTCAGAAGAGCGGCGTCACCGGCGGGCGGGCGTTGAGATCAGCGGCCATTGCTCCTGCAAAGACAATTGGGTTCTGACAGATTGAAGTGCCCACGTAGTTACTTTGCCTGAGCAATATGGCTGAGGGGTTAAATTTAAAGGCGTTAGGTGAGATGCTAGAGGGAATTCAGAGAGATATTGGTGCAGTTAGAGAAGAAAACAAGAATTTGAAACTCAAGTTGGTAGCTTCCCGCCAAGAAACTATGCTCATCTCTCACAAGGTGGATGGGTTAGCTATGGGGACCCTGCAGCTTCTTCCTCCACTGCCTGCAAGTCTACTCCAGTTCAAGATTCCCGTACAGTGGCACAAGTAATTCATTCAGTTTCCCCATTAATCCCTTTAGCAGCTCCCGAGAGATTTCAAGGAGACCCGCAAAAGGCCCAATTGTTTTTGACCCAATGCTCATTACACTTTATGTGTCGCCCTACCTTATTTCCCGACGCACAGTCCAAGGTAGCCTTTATTTTATCCTATTTAGGAGGGGACGCAGCAAATTGGGCAATGCCCTTGGTCCAGAGGGATGACCCTTCTCTATGTGATTTAGATTTGTTTAAAGCTGAATTTTTCTGCATATTTGACAGGCGAAGAATATCCCAGGCCACTGATAATGGTAGTGGAGAAGTGTGGCTCACTGGTTAGAGGAGGCAGACCTGGAAGCAGAGGTCAGCCCGGGACCAGGGTTCAATTCCCGGCTCGGCGGGGTCTTGAGTCCTAAAATGTCCATGGACTTGACAATTCTCACTCCGGTGCCTACTCGATTCACGGGTTCACACTCTGCGACTCTGGGCAATAGCTTGCTCAATCTCCACAACGGCCCCTCGCGGCGGGATGCCTGGCTTTCACCTTGCGGATACCCTGCCGGGGTTATCTCACAGGGGAATACCAGGACGGGTTCCCTAAGCAAACGCTTAGAAACCGCTCGGTGATTTGCACTATATAAATTCCTGTACATTTACATTTATATTTACATAATGAATTGCTCGAACTCCATCAAGGTTCAAGAGATTTAATCACCTATCTGACGCAGTTTAACAAACTCATAGTAGACACTAATTGGCCCAAAGAAAAGAGAGCAGCTCTCTTTTATCGAGGATTACGTGATGAAATAAAGGACTCACTCGCTCAGATTCCAAGTCGTCCTACCGAGCTGTTCCCGCTGGTAGATCTTGTTTTGGATCTTGACTTTCGTAATTCTGAAAGAAAAGGTGAAAAGAAAAGAGAATTTAAGGTGAATTTCCCTCGTTTCGATCGAATCCGTACTGAAGGAGGAAAATTTCCAGGATCGAGTTCTGAGGTGGAACCGATGCAGATAGGGGCAGTTCGCGGCCCCTTGAGTAAAGAAGAAAAAGAGCAGCGGCGACTCAAGGAATTATGTTTATATTGTGGAGCATCAGGACATTTAGTTAAAGAATGTCCAAAGAGGCCTAAGACTCCGATGAAGGGAAACGCCTTGAACCATCAGAAGGGGTTGCTCTGATGGCGAAAGAAGAAAATACGATCCCAGATTCCAACGTTATCATGAACACCTTGCAAACGTTTACTCCTCACGTAATTATACATATGACACTTAAGTTTCACCACCAAGAGATCCCAGGAGTAGCAATTATGTTGGATTCCGGAGCCACAGGAAATTTCTGTGACATAAAATATGCTCAGCAAATTGGAATACAAGCAACCCGGTAAGAAAAAAGTGAGCCAGTTCGGGCAGTAGATGGGACAAATCTCTCTTCGGGTCCAAAAACCAGTCACACGGAGCCTCTAGAATTGACTCAATCTGATGGTCATCATGAAGTACTACAGTTCAACTTGATTGACGCGCCCCAATCTTCGACCACCTGGCACCCTTAGCAATTTTTTCACTAACATGACAGACTTAGCCGCTAACCTAGTGCTCACCTCAGCAAATTTCACTTTGCTGGGTGACTTGAATCTACACCTAGATGATCCCCACGACTTATCAGCCAATAGTCTCCGATCTAACCTTCAGGCTATGGAACTGTGCCAAAAAGGCTTCCACCCGATGCATACCAAGGGACACCTCCTAGATCACATTTATAGTAATCTAGATAGCCTAACTGTCGAGACACCTATTCCATTGCCCTGGACCGATCATTTTTTAATACCCTTCACATGGTCCATAAGCTCCCCCTCCACTTTACAAAATCACAATAAACATTGGGGAAGGAAATGGGCCTTGCTCCCGCTCCCTGAATGGGAATTGGCTCTTACCGAACACCAACCCCAGAAGGCGACTAATCCTAATACTGCAACTGTTAATTTTGACAACTGGTTCTCCAGCACCCTTGATCAAGTTCTCCCGAGGAATACCCTGAAATCAATAACAAGACCCAAAGTTGCTCCTTGGTATTCGCCCGCCTTAGAACGATGAAACAATCTTGCCGCAAACTTGAGAGAGCTTGGAAGCAGGACCGTTCACAACTGAAGAAGGCAGAGTACAGAACCGCAATAAAGCTTTACAAAAATGAAATAAAAGCTGCACAATCCCAGTTCTATGACTCGAAAATTAATCTGGCTGCGAATGCCCCTAAAGAAATCTTCAAAATAGTCAAATTTTTAATCTCCCCCTCCCATGAGCGTCTATCATCCGATGGCGCACAAATCCGTTGCAAAAATCTTGCCACTTTTTTCTCTCAGACACGGAACCCACCAAGACAATACATCCCTACTCTCCTGTCCCCCATCTGCTGGACAAATTTCCACTTCTTGATTCCATTACATTAGATAGATTGATTCCCAAAATCACCTCGGGATCTCCTAATGATCCAGCACCTCCACAGACTCTCATCAAGGTCATTGACGCCATTCGTCCGGTCATCCTGGATGTCCTTAATGCTTCCATCACCTCCATCACCTCCAATTCAGTCCCAGCTCCTTGGAAGTGCGCGATGGGTAAAGCTTTACTGAAAAAGCCCACATTGGACCAGAACAACTTGGCCAACTATCGCCCAATTTCCCTGCTTCCCTAGATGAGCAAATTGCTTGAAAGGCACGTCAACAACATCTTAGTGGATTATCTAGAGTCCAACAATCTGCTCCGTGCCTCTCAGACGGGGTTCCGTCCCCAGCACGGAACTGAAACTGCTCTCTTAGCGGTGACTGAAGAAGCCAGAGCTGTGTTGGACCGGGGAGGAAAGGCGGCCATCATATTACTCGATCTCAGTGCCGCGTTCGACACGGTCAACCATGCCACACTTTTACATCGACTGGATGGTTTGGGCGTGTCAGGCGCGGCCCTGGAATAGCTGACCTCCTTCCTGGATGAACGTTTCTTCCAGGTGTTTGAAGGCGAGACAGTCTCCCCCAAACATCCACTTAGCTGTGGGGTGCCCCAGGGCTACTCCCTAAGCCCCACTCTTTTTAATGCTTATATGGAACCTCTAGAAAAGGTAGTCCATCCCTTTG
This sequence comes from Lissotriton vulgaris, assembly GCF_964263255.1. Lineage (NCBI taxonomy): Eukaryota > Metazoa > Chordata > Amphibia > Caudata > Salamandridae > Lissotriton > Lissotriton vulgaris. Next base: position 1,233,598,343 of record NC_141685.1, read on the forward strand.
GTGTGCGTATTGTCACCTACGCCGACGATACCCAATTGGTGGTGTCTTTGGACCACTCTGAGGGATCGTCCAACACCTTAGGCCCTTGTCTAGAGGCTGTCGCTAAGTAGATGCAATCTTCCTGTCTTAAACTGAATGGGGAGAAGACGGAGATTATGCTGCTGGGCAACCCTCCTCCGTCTGCCCTAGCATCCATCTGGCCCACATGTCTCGGCCCTCCCCCCTCCCAAACCTCAGATAAAGAGCCTTGGCATCTGGCTTGACAAAGCGCTCGACTTTTCGGTCCAAGCCACCAAAACTGCCTCTACATGTATTGGGCTAATGAAAATGCTTCGCAAAGTGCTCCCTTTGCTTCCATTCCAGGCGAGGAGGATCATGGTCCAGGCCCTGATACCCTCCCGCCTGGACTATGGAAATGCCCTATACATAGGAGTTCGGCAGCAGTGACCAACAGGCTTCAAGTCACGCAAAACTGTGCCGCCCGACTACTGTATAATATCCCCGCTGGCAGTCAGCCAAGAAAGCTCTGAAAGAACTTCACTGGCTCCCAGTAGCGGCCAGAGTGCAGTTTAAGGCCATGTGCATTCTGCACAAATCCTTTCACCGTACTGGCCCTACAATCCTGCATCCTATAGTTGTGCCTCACGTCCCGTCTAGAGCCCTACACTCCAGCTCATTACATCTAGCAACTACAACCAAAGTCAACAAAGCCCGTTTGGGCGGTCGCTCCTTTTCCCACACTGCAGCCAAGCTTCGAGGGAATAGCAACCGAATGTCCTTCAGAAAGTCCCTGAAAACTCATTTGTTCGCAAAAGCGTGGTGATTCACCTTGAGCTCGCCACAGGTAATCAGTCAAAAGCGCTGTGAGGCCTCTGGGTAGTTATGCGCTATATAAGTGCAATTTTTTCAATTCATTTCATTTCAATTTCAGCCTATTTTAGGGCTACTGTGGCTGGCAGTACACAATCCAACTATTGACTGGGAAATTAGAACGGTTCAAATGCAGTCTGCCTTTTGTCAGAAACATTGTTATCATTCCGATGAATCTGCCCTTGAACCAACTCAAGCGAGTCTGTTGTCATTTGGAGGACAATCTATTGGAGTGATTGATTCCATTGAAATTCCCCAAGAATATCTGGAATTTGAAGAGGTTTTTAGTGAAAAGGAAGCAGAGCAATTACCTCCTCATCGCTCCTATGATTGCACAATTGATTTGGAATCAGGAGCAGTACTTACTTGTAGTCTAATTAATGCATTAACTGAGGCTGAAAATCAACATCTCAAGAATACTTGGACCATTACCTTGCCAATGGGTTTATAAGACCTTCTCAGTCTCCATTTTCTTCACCGCTATTTTTCATTCCAAAGAAATAAGGAACCTTAAGAACTTGCATAGATTATCAGGCTTTGAATCGGGTCACCGTCAAGAATCACTATCCTCTCCCACTGATTTCTGTCCTGTTGGACCAAATCAAAGAGGCTAAGATTTTTACGAAGTTAGACTTATGTGGGGCTTACCATCTGGTTCGCATGAAAGAAGGGCACGAATGGAAGACGGCATTTTGAACAAAATTTGGATTGTTTGAATATTGTGTAATGCCCTTTGGACTCTGCCATGCCCCCGGAGTCTTTCAACATTTTATAAATGATGTGATGGGAGATTTACTGGATAAGATCGCAGTAATCTATTTAGATGACATCTTGATTTTCTCCAATGACCCGCAAGATCATCCAGAGCATGTACGAACCGTGTTGGAATGCTTACGCAATCATCCTTTCTATGTGAAGCTTGAAAAATGCGTGTTCAGTTCTTCCAGGGTATAATTTTTAGGTTTCATTCTATCTTCACAAGGTATCACCATGGATCCAAGAAAAGTGCAAGAGGTATCCGAGTGGCCGTCACCTACAAGCGTAAAAGAAATCCAGAGGTTTTTGGGATTTGCGAATTTCTATTGACGTTTCATTCAAGGCTTTTCTCAATTGATTATACCCATCACCCGTCTTCTAAGAAAAGGAGTCAAGTTTCTATGGATGTCAGAAGCAGAACAAGCATTCTCCAGATTAAAGGAAAGTTTCACTTCAACTCCGATCCTCTTGCACGCTGACCCTAATGAACCTTTCTTTGTAGAGGCTGATGCGTCTGACCAAGCAATTGGGGGTGTGCTTTCCCAACGACATCACGACACTGGGCAGTTACATCCCGTTGCGTTCTGCTCACGAAAGTTGAGTCCTGCTGAGGTTAATTATACCATCACAGAGAAAGAACTTCTGGCTGTTAAGGACGCTTTTGAAGACTGGGGACACAACCTATTAGGAGCTAAGCACACAGTCACGGTCTACTCGATCACAAGAACCTACTATTCTTGAAAACTGCAAAGACGTTGACCTTTAGCAGGACATAAAGGAATGACTAAAACCCTGGATCTAATACAACGCTATTTTTGGTGGCTTGGGTTATCTTCGCATGTTAAGCAATATGTGCAAACTTGTGAACTGTGTGCTCGAAGTAAGTCTAGCCGACAAGCACCACAAGGTATGCTGCAACCCCTACCCACTCCCTCTCGTCCATGGCATACCATCTCCATGGATTTGATAGTGGACCCACCCTTGAGTCAGGGATTTGACACTATTTTAGTTGTTGTCGACACCTTCACTAAGATGTCTCATTTCATTCCATTCACTGGGGTGCCCACTGCTCAGAAATTAGCCCAAGTGTTTAGCGAAAACATTGTGAAAGTGCATGGGGTTCCTAAGTTGGTCATTTCTGATCGAGGGACTCAATTTGTATCCCATTTTTGGAAGGCCTTCCTACAGGGGTTGGGAGTGGAACCTAGGTACTCCACCAGTTATCACCCAGAAACAGATGGTCAGACGGAGCGCATTAATCAAGAATTGGAACAGTATCTCCGTCTGTACCTTATGGATCGAGGTGGAGATTGGTCTGACTTGTTATGGATGGCAGAATTTGCATTTAATAATGCCAACAGTGTGTCCAATGGCTACTCTTCCTTTTATTTGAACTATGGGTATCATCCTAATCCTTTCCACACTCAATAGGATCTAGAGGTTCCGGCAGTGAAGGAATTAGTGAGGGATTTGACAGTTCTCCATCAATCTGCAAAGACCAATTTGATTAAAGCAAAGGAGACCTATAAGGCATGCGCAGATAGGCGTAGGAAACCTGCACCAAAGAACCTAGTGGGAGATTTAGTTTGGCTATCTTCTAAAAATGTACATTTGAAAGGCAATCGGAAGTTTCAGCCTCGTTTTGTAGGTCTTTACAAAATAGAACAAGTTCTGGGACCAGTCACATTAAAACTAGAATTACCTCCCAAATTAGGTATTCACCCAGTCTTTCATGTTTCTCTTTTAAAGAAGGCTGCTTCCCACGTCAGAATATCCAGGCCCCCAGACCCCTTTGAGATTGAGGGACATCCTGAGTATGAGGTGAAAGAGATTCTAGATTCTAAACTTTCCAGAGGGAAGCTTTTTTATTTGATTGACTGGTCAGGTTATGGCCCAGAGGATAGATCGTGGGAACCATCTGACAATGTCCATGCCCCTTTGTTAAAGAGAAGAATTCATTCTCAACACCCATCTAAACCAGGACCAATAAATCGGTCGTTAAGGAGGGGTACTGTCAGGAATCTTACCGCGGCTACGATAGGGATTAAGCCCCGACCTTTGCCTCACAAGAAAAGAACCCGAGTCATTGTAAAGCCAATTCTGGTCAACACTTGGAACAACCTTTATTGTTAATCAACCGTATTAAAATGGCCGCCGCAGTGGCTGAGATTTCTCGCCTGGCTAGTGTTTCTTGAGCGGTCTAGTCTTTAAGAGCATCGCGCGCAGACTTAACTGCGCACTTCAATTTAGCCTTGTTAGTGAATGCATGTTCGAACCGTTTCTCCGCATTTGTGAAGTGCGTGAGAATTCATTTTTCCTCAGACTTCTCAGTTAGTGATTTGGTGACACTCAGTTTCCCTTAGAGAGTGTACCCGTTTAGTTTCAGAGTACCATTTAGAGTCAGTAAATCTCCTGACTCTTCAGACCGACAGTTCGAAGATTTAAGAAGTTAAACGTTTGCAGAGTTCAGCGAAATCCGCCGAAATTTCAGTTGCCGCATCTTGAGAATATAATTCTTGGAAGCGGAGACAGCAAGTTCAGTCAAGCAGAGGGTTCATGAGGTGGCGGAGTCGGACTCTGCTCAGCAGTTCTCAAGAAACATTCCTCCATGGACACAGCGATTTATCCGTTAAAACCAGCTATGTCCTTCCTTTGCGCTTTACCTTTGCTTTCCTTACCTCTCATACCTCCCTTGTTCCCCTTTTGCGCGTTTGCAAAGAAAGGAAGATTCATATAGACTAAGCCTGCAGTTCTCACAGAATCAATTAGGTAAAAACTTGCATATAGACTTACTACTGTATAGAAGGATAACGACCCAAAGACCCTCTTCAGTGTTAACAGGTATTAACAAGAGAAAGACTTCTGTGATAGTCCACCGATTAGAGTATAATTCGTTAAAGTATTCCCTCTCTATTGCAGATAGTGTTAATACTACAATACAGGTTATACAATATTCAGAAGAGAGGCAATACTCCCAAAAGGGCCTGGTAGGAAGAGTCTAATTTAGAGTATTCCAAGTAGCTGTATGAAATGTTGTGGTGTTAAGGTTCCTCCCTGTGTGCATTAGGCTTCCACTTTGTGGCAGAAGAAGGACACTACATAGAAAAGAGCTTCACCAGCAGCAGAGGAAGCCAGTTTACAAGGAGTGTCTCTTCTTTTCTCTTCCAATTCCCCTTTCCCCCCTGTTTGTGCCGTTGCTCTCTCAGAAGCGTGGCATCACCGGCGGGCAGGCGTTGGGATCAGCGGCCATGGCTCCTGCAAAGACAATTGGGTTCTGACAATATGCTATTGCATTACCTCCTCTGATGTGTCTGTAAAACGTATCTTTTGTCCCTAATTTTTTTCCTGAATTTTGACTTTCTGTCCTGACTTTTGACCTTCTGTCCTGAATTTTTACACTCGCCATCCTGAATTTGCACCCATGCCAGTTGGTCACCCTACAGTGGGCACACAAATGGATAGAACAGAGAAGTACCAGAACAAATAGGAGAAAAGAAGGCCAGGCATTTTCGGTGAGTTCCTGAGTGCACTGGATGGTGCACGGCCAGGGTGTATGCAAATAAAAGGGCTAAAGATGGATTCAGAGGAACTGCAGATATAGCAATTTCGGACCGGCCCATATGAGGAGAAAGGAACAGAGATCCTTTTAGGTGCCCCCGGGTTCTCGGGCTGGTGCACAGCCAAGGTGGTATGCAAATAAAGGGGCCAAAGATGGATTCAGAGGAACCACAGATATAGCGATTTCGGACCAGCCCAAATGAGGAGAAAGGAACACAGATCCTTTTGTGAGCCCCCGAGTTCTCTGGCTGGTGCACAGCCAAGGGGCTCACAGTGAACCATGGAAAAAAACAAGGAGCTACGCAAGGTCAGCCGGTGGAAACCAAGCAGGAGGAAATTCAAACCAGAGGTGCAACAACTGGAAAACTTGCCACACCAGGGTTGAAATCCTCGGTAAGATTTGAGATCTACGAAGGAGAAAAACATAAAAGAAACTTAACCCACCTTAGGGACACTATCCTCAAAATGGTATTTGAGATTGAACCAACGTCAGTGAAATGCCTACAGCAGTGTTTCCCAAACTGGGGTCCTTGGACCCCCAGGGATCCGTAACACATTCCTAGGGGGTCCCTAGGCAGCAGTTTTAGAAGCACAGCAAAGTTTCTTGTATAATTAGCAGCATTCGAGCAACAATAAAAGTGTCAAGATAATGCCAGTGATTAATGTACCTGCTAGAGAGAGATGAGAGTTTTGTTCAGTGGCAGCTTTGACTTAACTAATGCAGCACAGAGGGTTAATGTGCCTACTGCATAGAACGTGTAACATACATTTTAAAAAGCAGTATTTTATGTGCATTGATCAGTGGTTACTGCTTTTGTTACTGTGCACTTCATAAGTGACAATCGTAATCTAGCAGAGGGACCTATAACCTGTCATCAAAGAGCTGCTTGCAAACTGCATGGTACCAGTTAGTAGCTTATGTTTTTCCCCAGTCATTCATTGTCCTGATGCTGCTAAAAAGATTTATTTGGGTGGAAATACATGTTTAATGTTAGTCAGTGCTAGCCACTGTGTTATGTTCTGAATCCTGAGTTTTTGCTTTTCCAGACGTAGCACTCTTTAAACATGCCTACTAGTATGAATGACATGTGAATACTACACCTTGTATTCCCCTTTACCTTATGTAACATTTTCTATACACTGATTTACAGGTATGATTCATTTTCTCTATATGTGTGTGTGATGTAAAGTGCTCTGGCATCCTACAATGGTATGAGAGATGCTATAAAACAAATGAAATACATGTGACAGAGGGGCTATTCCTTCAATATAAAATGCTAGGAGCCAGATGTACGACCAGTTTTTATATGCCAAATTGGTTCGCGAACCCGTTTGCGCATGCAAAAACCTATTGGGCCATGTACATAGCCTATTTTGCAAGAACAATTTTTTTGCGACTCGCTATATAGGTTTTGCAACTTGCTATTTGGAAGGGACATTCCCTTCCAAATAGCAAGTCTCAAAACCATGTACAAATGTTTTGCGACTGCAATTGCGGTCGCAGAAACACTCGCAATTACCACCTACTTCAAGTAGATGGTAATGCATTCACAAATGGGAAGGGGTCCCCAAATGCATGCAACATTATTTCTTAAGAGCAGGCAGTGGTTTTGGGGACCACTGTCTGCCCTTAAAAAAAGAAACAAAAACGTATGATTTTCTTTTTTCTTTTTGAAATGCTTGGAAAACAGGCTGCATTTAAAAAAAACTGCTTTATTTAAAAGCAGTCCCAGACATGGTGGTCTGCTGAGCCCAGCAAGCCACCTTCCCTGGGAGTGCTGGCATTCCCAATGGACTCGCAAATTGCGAGAGGCTCATTAATATTAATGAGCCTCGCAATTTGCGACCCCATTGGGAATCCCAAACAGTGTTAAACACACTGTTGTACATTTCATTTAGTGACTCGCAATTTGCCACTCGCAATGTGTCGCCAATTGCGAGGCGCTAAATGAAATGGTCGTACATCTGGCCCCAAAATCCTTAGTACTTTGAGCATTTGTTTTATGTGCACATGTGTGTTTTTTTTTCAAAATACTGTTTTAATATTTTAAATTTAACTCATACAAATTGCTTGGGGCTCCCCGGCTTCCAGTGGTGACTCAATGGGGGTCCTCAGGAGTCAAAAGTTCGGGAACCACTGTACTGGCCTACAGGACTTCCATATTACTGATCGTTTTAATAATACTTCTGCAGAAAGTCACTTTACCAAAATCTACTGTTTAATCAAAGGCACAAATGAGATAATCCTGATTTAGGTATGCTTAGAGAAGATGTAACGATCAGAAAATCAATCAAATTTGTTATAAGATATGATCCTGATTTAGAGCAGTTTGGCCATAAAGAAGAATAGTGGGAGGAGGACATATGCAGGAACTGTGGATAAAAATGATATATGGCCCATGACTCAAAGGCCTCAAAAAATTTGATTTATGTGGCAGGAATAATCATCTACTGCCGACCTACACTAGAGTTTATCACAGAAAATGAACATTTTGTGGGAAACAAGCAGGGAAAAAATCAGGAGGAAGACACAACAAAACCATCTGGAGAAACCCTGGAGAAGAGACAAACAGAGACGACTTCTACTTTAAAAGATTTAGTGCAAGGCAAGATTCTTTGAGAAACGGACACTGTTAGAATTGGGGGTCTCTGGTTGGCACAGGTAGGTACTTGTGACAAGTAGGGACCCTCTCCTCTAGTCAGGGCTAGGGAATTACCCTCTTAAAATAACGACTGCTCACCCTCTAGGCGGCGTGGCGAGAGCAGTCAAAGCTAGTTTAGAGGCGATGTAAGTTAAGCATTTGTGACCACATACAGTAACCCAGTGACAACACTACAAATGGACACCACACAAGGTTTTATATAAAAAAAGAGTATACTTTATATAGAATTATCACAAGACCAATAAACGACAAAAAGAATCCACAATACTATTAAATTTCAAGAGTTCTGGTTAAAAAGGTGTAAATCAAAGTTCTGTGCGAGTCGGTAGCTTTATCCCGCCACGGCGTGATGAAAGAATACAGAGTCTAACAAATCCAGCAGACCGCGACGGTTCGGGCCCACTCAAATATTGACAGACTCAAACACAGTACCTTTTCCTTGAGGTTGCCGGCAGGAATGTGCGAGCCGGTTCCGGGGATCTTCGCGGTGCACAAAAAGAAAGCATTGCAGGTCACAGTGTCCCTTCCGTCGTGGTGCAGGCTACGGCTCGTTGACGGCATTGGTGAGCTCAGAGCTGGCGTTGTTCGGGCGGCTGTTACTCGTTGCGGTGCTTCCAGCTTTACAGTGCGGCATTCGAGCCGAAGTTTGGGAGCTGGTGTCGGTCAGTCCAGACAGCGGTGCGAGTCGGGCGGTGGGTCAGGAAGTGTGGGAGGCGGTTCCCAACTCTGGTGCGGTCACAGGTCTCGAAGTCAGCAGCTGTGATGCGTCGGTCAGACCAGTTCGAGTTGGTGTAGCGAGGCGTTTCACGTTGCGGTGTTCTTCCAGAAGCGGTGCAGGCTACGGCTCGTTGACGGGGTCGAGACGGAGTTGGTGTGCGCAGAGCTTGTGTTGTTCGAGACGGACGTTGCTCAGTGCGGTGCCAACAGGACACCGGGCCGGTCGTGACAGTCAGTCACAGCTCTCTGCCTCTGTAGGCACTGGAACAGCAGCAATTCACAAAGGCTAGTGAAGTCCACTGGTCCTGGGACTTCGGTCAGGGTGCAAGCTCTCTTCCAAGCGCTTGGAGATCTTTTTAGCACAAGTTGAAAGCAAAGGTAAAATCCACAAAGTCCTTTCTCCTCTCTAGGCAGCCAGGCAACCACTGCAGGCCAATCCCCCAAGCAGCACTTCAGCTTGGGAATAGTCTCTCCTCAGCTTCTTCAGGCTCCTTCTCCTCAGCAGAGGTTTCTTCTTGTTCGGTCCAGGAGTGATCTAATTTCATGGGATCAGGGTCCCAATACTTATACCCCAAAATCCTTTGGTCTCTGACGGGAGAGGGGCCTGTGCCCAGTTCAAGCCAGTTCTGAAGCACTCTGTTTACCAGACTTCTCCTTCCCTTTCACAGCACAGGGCAGGCACATCAGACGCCCCACAGGAGGTGGAGCCAGCATTGTGGAAGGCAAGTACAGTCCAGGAGCACTCTGTTGACCAGGGGAATTAACAAACCCTGTTTACCTTTAGAAATCCTGGGATGATGGAAAACAAGGATGCAAATGTTGCTTTGATACCTTATGTGGAAAAATAATTTGGGGGCCTAAGCGCAAACTACCCCAAGTATTAAAAGAAAAAGGGTTCAGCACCTGGGGGTTGGAGGGGCGGAAACCTCAGCAGTTAAGGAGTTAAATACTTCAACAAGTTGCTTCTGACACATCTGACTCGAGAAGGATATCTAGTAATGACTTGAGGTACTGTACATATGAATAAGTCCAGACCTATTGGAATTGCCAAGGTTTATTTTGAACTTCTTTTGCACTAGATTTAGTTTCTCCTTCATCATAGCAAAACTACAATTACCAGAAAACACTGAAAAAATGATTATAAAATCCAAGAGTATACATATCCAATTCTTAAAAATAGTAAAATAAAGAATATATATATATATATACATTTTATAAGCAATAAAAAACATAAAACCATTAGCATTGCTTGATGGAATAAAGTAGTTACCTTCCCACACGTTGCTTTAAATTAAGTGGGCAGTTTGTTAAAGTTTAAAATGGAAAACAAGGGGGCATGTCCTAGGAGAGGATGGAGTAGGAAGTATTTTACCTGCTCCCCGGCTCCCGGTGCCCCATCAAACGCCATCTTCAGCACAAGGGCAGCGAAGGGGACCCCCATAGAGGTGGAGTTCACCCATGCTCTTGCCCCAACCTTGGAGGGCCTGCTTGCCTCTCCGATAATGGCACCAGCAGCGAATCACCAGAAGTTTTCTGCGGTGACTGGGGAAGAGTTGTCACCATCTTGCCTGGTCTTCTTTCACTTTCCTCGATCCACAGTGGGTGAGGAGGCCCGGCCTGCCGACTCGTTCCTTACCACTCTCGGAAGGTGAGAGCACTGCTGTTTCACCACTAACGAGGTCATCCTGACGCTGCAGCCAGCTGGTCGATCGGGGCCCATGAACATCGCTCTGCTGCGGTCTGAAGCCCAGGGAGTGTGCAGTTGAGTTTCACTTGTGGGACCACTGCTCCCTGGTCCCAGAACACCAGGCATGGCACCTGATTGAGGCTACCGCCCAGTGGAGCTCTGAGAACTATGTCCCCTGGTAGGCGGCCTCTGATGCATGGCATGCCAGGCTTGGCCCACTGACGCCTGCCCTGATGTGTGGCCTGCTGGCATTCTCACTCGCTCCAGCAAGAGGAGGAAGGAGCCGTGACATGCCACTCCACCGTCAACAAGCGTACCAGGGGGGCAGTGTGATGACACTGCACAGTGGCCCGGCGCACAGGAGCAATAGTGTCATCTTGGTGGGACTTCTGGACCTGGGTCCTCCATGGACATGTGGGCCTGGTTATACTGGTTTGCTAGGGGCTGGCACTATGTTCCCTCAACACTGCACTGTTCACACAAGGTGAAAGGCAGCAGCGAGGGTGGCAGCTATCATGTGTGGTGGTGGTGACGCCTGCAGCCTGCTGTCTCCGGGCCCGGCATGACGATCAGTGTTGGGACCGGAGAATCTCCCAGGGTGACTCTGCCCCTGGCCTAGTACTGAAGTTGGAGTCCTGCTCTGTATGTGCCCTTGTGGGAGCGCATCGTGGGGGGGCATCCCTCTTGCAGCCCTACACTGGGAAGCATATCTGGCTGCTCCTACCTGGGGACTCCTGATTTTCTTTCCATGGATCTGGTGTTAGGCCCTGAATTGGAGACTTTGAGTTGGTGCACACACCTACATTCCTAAGAAGCAGTAGAATTCCACCTCCCGGGGGTACCTGGTGGAAAAACAGCTTCAACTATCTGATGAGGAAGTTTAGTGGGACAAGAGGACCCACTAATATCCAGGGGGACGTTACTTGAGTGACGGGCCTCCCCTCCTGAATAATCCTTACCTGCAATCTTGATCAGACGCAACGCTTCTGCAAAACCTTCCAGCTGCCCACACCTGCACCTTCCCTTGGCTGCCATAGGCTGCCCTTGCCACAGCTTAAACTGCCCTCCATGGGGATGCTAAGAATAGCAATGGGACAGATCTTGCTGTCATGCCATGCTCCAAAACCACAAAGGACAGCCCAGTCAGGTCCTATTATGAAATGGGTAACAAGGTAGGCAGACTCGGAGGCTTGGCTATGGCGCGTTGCGAGATGGCTGGCTGCTAAGGGAGCTCTGCAGGCCAGGCCGCAACATCCGGCAAAAACCATCCTGAAAATCCATCTTGCACTTGAGGAAAAAAACTGCCCTGATTGCTAGACCCATTCTGCTTTAGAGGCTGCAATTTGTGAGCTTGAAACAGGCTGTAGGCTCCTAAACTGAGTGGTGGCAAGGAGCGAATGAGCTGTCAAAAAAATGGCCGCTGCCTTCTGGATCGAAGCTGCGGGAGCGGAATTTCTCGACAACCGAGAGGGAGCTTTGACCTTGCTAACTGTGTGACGAATCAGCGAGAACCTCCACAGTACCCGGTAGCCGGGTCGGAATTGGAAGCGGCTGAGAGCACCTAGCCATTGTGGCAATAGCTTTGGAACGGCTGCTCGCGAAAGCCCTGATGAAGTCGTGGGCTACTAGCCCTGACGAAGCACGTGTTGGCTGAATAAAATAAAATCTGAATTGAAGAAAAACTTCTATCAAGACTACTTCCACATTGTTTGTCTATTGGTTGTGTTGTTTGATTACCTACAGCATTTACTCTGTAAAAGGTGACGTGTGCACAGATACCTGTTGTATCAATTATGTTTGGATCTTGGTCCTAATTGGAGGTTTAAGTTTTTCCTCCTATCTGGGGCATCCTCAAAATAGTGGTTAGAAATTATAAATAACGTCACATACGGGAGGCGCCAGTTGTGGATCGACAATCAAAAAAAACCTGGTTCGTTATCTTCAAAATGGTATACTGTGTTTGCTACTTGCTGGTGTTACTGATGCTGGTGTTACTGAGTGTCAACTTTCTGTTGAATTATTGTGACTTTATGTTAAAGACTATTGACTACAGTATTTTTCTTTCTTTTTTCAAAGATGCTACTCCAAAAGTAAGGAGATGGCTTTCCGGGCCAGGGCCCATAAGCTGGAGGCTATTTGTGTCGAGTATCGACGGTTGTGGGCTCGGGAGCATGAGGAAGTCACTTTAATAACAACCAGTACATCCTCCTCCACTGCCCCCGGGTCCACCACCCACAAGCCTCCAGCCAAACGGAGCCGTGGCCCGACAGCCTCCCGCCGCTGCCGCACAGCAGCAAAAACAGCTGCCCCCCCAGAGCCTTGATGGTACGTCAGCGCCACCTCCGAAAGCGAGTGGACTACCTGGAGCGGTTGGCCGAAAAACATCAGCGCCAGCTCCGGGACCTCCGCAAAGAGCTGCGTGACGTACAGCACCAGCTGTCCACACTACGCCACCGGAGGAAGTGACTGTCCCTTGCCCCTTTTTTAAAGACTGTTGGGGGGGGGGTGGGAATTGGGTTTTTGGGAAAGGGTACTTTTTGATTTTTGGACATTGGTTTGGTTAGGGAGGGGGGTGAGTTGGGGTAATTTTTTTTATTTTTGTGACAACATCCATAATTTATATTTCTTAATAATTATATTTTTCATTGCAAAACACAGTATACGTGCTCATATTATTTTGTGTGGGGGTTGGCGGTGGTTACTGGACGTTTGGTTTTTCAAACTTACCAGCATGAATGAAACATCTTGTCCTGAAATGTGCCAAAATGCAAGTAACTGAGTTAGTCAATTCAGTAGCCCTACTACTGTACTTTACTAGTAGTACTGTCAGTCTCTGCTCTCCTCCCAACTTAGTCCTAGCCCATTATTCTACTACCTCTCCAATATGCTTATCTTACCTGTGATTTGTGAATCACGGTTGGTGAATAAGGTTGGTTGTTGACTTGAATCCTCGACAGATGCAATATCATTGTTGTGCTGGTAGCTGTAGTGGTACACACTGGCAGTATCACCATATGAAAAAAAGAGGAAATTAAACATTGAGTGGCCTGAGCGTAGCATTAGAAACAGTACAATAGATAGTACGGTACAGAACAGTGCCCTAAATTGTAGCCTAAGCAGTGCCAACGTAAGGTAAGCATTAATCATTTCATTGTTAACGTCGTGTAGGAGAAGGATGTTCTTATCAATCCACGATGGCGCACATGAACTTCTGGTTGCTTTGACCTTATCCTCCCCAGCAAGTGTGTGGAATTTATTGTTGTTGTCAGTCACACCTCAAGGAAATACCACACAGCCCGGGGGAAGAGGGTTAGGGTTAGAAAATTGGATGGGAATGGGGGTTTTTGGGAAAGTTTGGTAGAGAGGAAAAAACACAGCATGGACAGTCAAACAACAAATGAAGAGAAACAAATCTTTGGATTAGAAGATATTGATAAATCTTGAAAGGGACATAAAGGAAGTGCACTACGGCTAGGCCCTAATTCTTCTTTGCCACCATGGATTTTCTTCAAAGCACTTTCAATCAAATGTATCCATACCCAGCGTTGCTCCAAGACCCCAAAACCCACCCACAAACACCAGGAACCCCTGCAAACAGGCCCCCGAAAACGCTAATGTGAGCGAAGTGTCAGAAAATGCAAAAACATTTTTCTAATGGAATTTCTCCAAACCACTTTTATCCGGTATTAGACCTTCCCGGCAATGGCCCCAAAGCCGTAAACCCAGGCAAAAACAAGTAGAATACCCCTAAACAGCCAAAAAGCAAAGCTACAAAAATGGGGACTTTGAAATTTGCAGGCAAATTTCCCAAATCACTCCGCGCGCGCTCTGCAGCTAGGCCCTAACTCCCCTTTGCCACCATGGATTTGCTTCAAACCTCTTGCAATCAAAAGTATCCATACCCAGCAGTGCTTCCAGACCTCAAAACCCACCCCCAAACACCAGGAACCCCCCAAACAGGCCCCCGAAAACATGATAGTGAGCAAAAAGGCAAAAACGTTTTCAACTCTGATTTTCTCCAAAACACTTTTATCCGGTATTAGACCTTCCCAGCAATGCCCCCAGTCCCGTCCACCCAGTCGTAAACAAGTAGAAATCCCCCAAACAGCCAAAAAGCAAAACCTTAAAAAGTGAGAGAGCAAATTTCGGGCCAACCTGGAATTCAGTCCAAATGCGCTGTGCAGCTAGGCACTAACTCCCCTTTTCCACCATGAATTTCCTGAAAAACAAATGCAATCAACATTAGACTGTGCCAGCAGTGCTCCCAGACCCCCGACCCAGCACCGCAAATCTAGAACACACCCAAATAAACCCAAAAACCTGGAATACTGGTATATTGAAAACAGGGCAAATTGCGCTGTTCACAAAAAACAAACAGCAATTGGTTTCAACAGAGACAGACAGCCATTGCTGTCCACTGCATGCCATCTTCTCATTATTCATTACCTGTTCTACTTTATGTCCGCATGTTCTTCGGAAAGTGAGGGCCCACAGGGAAGCCTCTCTTGTAAATTTCAGAAGTAGGTCTGTCAACAATCAGCAAGCATGTAGTCAGTCAGTTATTTCAGTCCCACTTGAGGGGACTCGTCTACGAAGACAAAGTTTGTTTTTTCTCCATAATCCATCCATCTGCCTTGAGGGAAATGGATAGGGGGAGTCTGGAGGAGGAGGATAGAGGAGCATTATTGAGTTGTGAACTTGTGAACATCTGAATGCAGACTGCGGCACCTTCAAATCAATACGGAAAATAAGATGAAGACAGTGCTGATGATGGACTTATTGTGATTTGTTGATTAGAGTTTTGTTGTGGTAAAAGTAGCAAAACAAAGAAAGACACACAGGAATAAAAGTGAATAAGTACGGAAAAAAAGGAAGTAATTTTCCGTCCTCGTGGTCAGGGAAGCAGAGCTCGTCCTCCAAGTCTATGAATTGAGACGGGAGTAGGTCTGGTGACCGAGAAGAACTTCCGTCGTCGTCGTCACCTAAGTCGGTGTCCTCTTCTTCCTGCGCCCATTCACATATTTTGTAATCGGGTGGTATGAAGTGCTGATTCATCTTGATTATTGTTAACCTCTCCATATTTTTGGGCAAAAGGCGGGTCCTTTTTGAAGTAATAATGGCACCAGCAGTGCTGAAAACACGTTCAGAAGACACGCTTGTGAGTGGGCAAGACAAATAATTTAGAGCCAGGTTGGTGATCAGTTGCCATTTTGAGATTTTCGTATACCAATATCCCAATGGGTTCTCATTATGACAGACCTCTGTTGGGACATCCAGATAGGCCTGCACCACCGACTCAAGGTTCTCCAGGGTTGATCCACTTTGCGCACCATCAGCGACCTTTTTATCAGTGGACCGAGCTAACCCTTGCTGAGTTAGCCAATCCCCTTCCGACAATATTGGTTTGCGGCCTGGTGCAGGTGAGGATGGTGATATGGTTGCTGGTGTCGTTAACGGCTGTGAGGGAAAGTGACTCCCTTCGGCCACGGGTTGAGAAGTGGAACTTGACGCCGGATGGCCTGCTGATTCAGTTGTACTTGTGCTGCCTCCTTGAATTTTCTGCCGATCTTTTTCGAACCGCCTGGCTGACACAGCTAGCCAACATTTGTACTTTGAAACATCTGCTTCATCAAAAGGAATGAATGATTTGCTGGCCACTGCCTTTTTGTACCGTGGATCAAGAATAGTGGCACAAATGTAATGTTGTTCTGTATGTATCTTTTTAAGCCTTTCATTGTCAAGGAGGCGGCATAATAACTTCTGCGCCAAACCATATGCTTCTCGCTTTTCACCATCATCTCGGAACGTTGAAGACACCTCCTTCAGTTGGTGCTCCAGCATGCGCAACAATGGGTTAGCTTTGCTCATAGTACAGTCCTCCCTGCTGACTTCACGCATGAAGAGCTCAAAAGACTAAGCATGTCTGTCAGGCCTGCAATTAGCTTCCATTCCTCCAACTCTAGCATCAAGTGTTTGTGAGCAGCACCCAGTTTAAAGACAAACTCATGTATTACCTCCCACTGCTCAGACAGATGCTCAAGCATGTAAAAGGTTGAGTTCCAACGTGTTGCCACCTCCTGGATTAGTCCTTTGACTGGCAGGTTACGTTCATATTAAAGGCCCCTCATCTGCTTCCGGGCCTTAAAAGAATGGCTGAAATGGGTGCAGATTTTTCGGCAGGTGGTCAGTACTTTGACGACTGGCTCTTCTGCTTTCAAGAAGGCTTGCACCACGATGTTAATACTGTGCGCCAAACACGGCACTCTGAAACAGCCACCGTCGTCCATGGCCTTAACTATATTACTGCCATTATCCGTGGAAACATAACCAACTGTGCGGTTTCTTGGATGCAGCCATTCTTTGACCTTCCCGTTAAACTCATCCAAAAGGTTAGGTGCAGTGTGAGATTTCTCCATGGCAAACATGCCTACTGTTGCATGTTTGCGAGTAGCTTGAAAAACTTCCTCCGTGTCAACATCTTTGTGTTTTAACTGTTTTTCGACCCCTGCAAAAGAGACCCAGTGTGCAGTGATGCACCTGTAATCAAGGGCTTGGCAACTGGTCCACATGTCTGTTGTCATGTGGATAGTGTGAACAGCACTCTTCAGAATAGCTGCGCCAATCACCTCCAGCACATCTTGATGTAGTGCTGGAACAGCAACCACTGCAGTGCTGCTGCCAGGGGTACTGGGTGTACCAGAATAAATGGCTGTCACTTCTTCACTTCCCCCCTGCACGATCAGCCTCTCATCATCATCAGATGCAATATGAAGGGATACATTTGGATTTGTTTTGGCTTCCTCAATGTCACTTAGGTGCTTATACCACTGGATAGGGTGGTGTAGTTTGAGATGACCTATCTGGCCTCCGGTACTATAGTTGGAACCAAGCTTACCCCAACTAACTAATACTTTACAAATCGAACAAACGACCATGTTTTCCGCCTTTTTGCTGACAGTAAAGAAGTCCCAAACTGGGGACTGGAGAAGTCTGCTGGTGGTGGAGGAGCTACTTTGACTTTCAATGCCAGATGAAGTGGAGGATGGGCGTGGCTGAATTTGTTATTGTCGTTGACTTATAGCACCACTACTTGAGGTAATGGAGGTTGAGCTGGATGGAGGTCCATGCCGGCCCTTCTGACGAGAAAATATGGAAGCTGTAGGTCGTTTTGGTGTTGCAGTTAACTGCGTTGGTAGTGATACCAGTGCCACGCCGCCCACATGATCATCCCGCTCAGCAGCCATTCGGGATAGGGTTAACATGTCTGTCGGCTTCATGCCCGCTGGGGCTTCAGTGACGTCTGTGATGACTGGGTCGTCATCAGACTGTTCATCAGCAGCACAAGACACCACTTCTTGTTCATCAGCATCACCCATAAGTCGAAGCCTTGCGGGAACCTTCCTTTTAGGCTTAGCTACCTTTGTCGGCTGTTGGCGTGCCTCACTGTCAGACTGCATTGCTGGGTTCCAATCAAGATCAAGGTCATCAGAATGAAGGGGGCTTTAAGAAGAACTTGTAGTAGTAGCAGCCCTCCTTCACCTTTTTCTTGCTGGGGATCTGGAAAGCAATGGATCATCCTCAAGAGGAGTGGATTCCTGGGATGATTCTTCTACATGAATATCAATTTCCGCATGTGCCCCTACTTCTGGAGGAACAAGCGTTGTAGGCAGTTGTGCCACTCCATGAACCTCTAGTGGCACCTCTCCATGCACCTCTACTTGCGCCTCTCCTTGTGCATGTACTTGAGCCTCTCCTTGCCCATGTACTTGCCCCTCTCCTTGCCCATGTACTTGCGCCTCTCCTTGCCCATGTACTTGCGCTTGTACTAGTTGCACTTGTGGTTGTCGTTGCGGCTGTGATTGTTGAACACTCGCAAGCTGATTTACACCCCGCGTTGATTGGATGGTACTTTCTTGTGATGAGCCAACATCACTGGTCGATGGTGATTGAACAACCAAAGTGGCTGCCTTTGCGGCACTCATGGGCTTGGGCCTACCTTGGCGTGGTGGCACTGACCCCAATGAGGCGGAGGTGCTGCTTCCGGCTTGGTCCCCGGCAGACACCGCTGCTGCTGCAGGCGTAGTTGTTTTTTTCCCAAAAAAGGTGTCGGTGGGCACACCCGTCTCCTTGGTAGGTGGTGACACTTGCTTCTTCTGCTACTTCTTACTGGCAGTGGCACTGGCTACTTTCTTTGCTGAGGCGCTACGGCCACCTTTCTTTGGGCCCATCTTCTTCAGCAGGCCGCAGTTGCACGAGTTGCAGAGTTGTCTTGTCTGTGGCCACACGTGACGTCGCGTGACGCTATGCTGCACACACCGCTGCAGGACTTCTTCCTGGCACTGGTGGTTGTCTTGTGCACCTAAAAGCAATGGAAGACAGAGGAACATCAGTTATATACCCCAAAAAGTCGAAAAACACATACAAATCACCACAATCCCATGCCATCCATGCCCTCAATGATGTTTAAATTCAAGACACCCCACAGAAATACTAGGCCCATGCACCACTGAGTACCCCTGGGCATAATGGATGAAAGCTAGGCAAAATGGGTGCAGGCCTGAGAACACTGCCTGCCTTCAAAATGTCCCCTTGCCCCCCAGCACATGGCCAGGCCCTGCCTGTACCAGCACTCAAAATGGCCCCCACCCACATGGCCAGTCCCAACAACACCCCCAAAAATCGAAAAACACATAACAATCACCACAATCACATGGCATCCATGCCTCAATGATGTTTAAATTCAAGACACCCCACAATAAGACTAGGCCCATGCACCACTGAGTACCCCTGGGCATAATAGATGAAAGCTAGACAAAATGGGTACAGGCCTGAGAACACTGCCTGCCTTCAAAATGGCCCTTTGCCCCCCAGCACATGGCCAGGCCCTGCCTGTACCAGCACTCAAAATGCCCCCCACCCACATGGCCAGTCCCAACAACACCCCCAAAAAGTCGAAAAACACATGAAAATCACCACAATCCCATGCCAACCATGCCCTCAATGGTGTATAAATTCAAGACACCCCACAGAAAGACTAGGTCCATGCACCACTCACTACCCCGGGGCCTACTGGCTAGTGAGGCTTTACAGGCACTTCAAAATAAAAAAAATAAAACATATAACAGTGAGCTTAAATTCCATGACATAAATTAGAATTAAGTAAAAAAAAATCAGAGAAACAGTTGTATCATGCACCCATGACTAACCCTGGGCCTACTGGATACCATGGCTAGCTACCCACCACAATATATATTTTGTTAAAGTTGTGAAAAAAGTTTTAGAACTGGAGTTGCCTCAACTGCAATGCCCAAAACAAACAACACCAACTTACTTGTAAAATCTCAAGTCCAAAAGAGATCCAACCTCCAAAGTCCAATAAGTCCTCAAATACAAATATCCACCAGCAGCAAGAAAAAGTAATCCTTCCAGCTCAACAGCCAAATGAAAAGTGGCCAGTACATGGACAAAGCACTGGGGGGAGCCTGCTGGACACGAACAGGAAGTTGGAGACTCTGAGGCACTTCCTTCCTGTCACCCTACCCCAAAAAATGGACTCCAGCACCAAAAAGTGCAGCCAAATGTCAATCTGAGAAGTTATTCTGCTCAAAATAATCATTTTCACAAGGTTTATGCTTCCTGCGGTGGATTTCTTGTGCAGAATTGCAATTTTTGCAATTTCGGGAACGCGAGCTGTTCAAACCTCCCGCCGGAAGTCAGCTGCGCGCCGTCGCAGGCATTTATCGTTATAGTTCTCGCGTTGTCAAATTCTCGTTGTGCAAGATGGCAAGCCGCGATGACGTAATTGCGTTCGAAAAACTCTCACGCGATCACGCAGCAAGATCAAAAATGGCGCAGCACACGCAAAACCAGGAGAAAAACAACTCGGCAGGCTCAGAGTCAACGCCGCGCGCGCGATATTGTATTTTTCAAGTGCGACCAAGCAAAATAATTCGTAGCTTGCGAATTTGCGGATCATTGGGTAAATTCATGCGATTTGCGGATCGCGAAATCGTCAAAAATCCGCAAATTTGCGTGCAAAACAGATTTTTCGCCCATGCTTACCACAGATGGTCCTGTACCCTGTACCGTGACTGACCTCCCCTGTATGACTGTTAGAGAGTAAGCCTGTTGTGGCCGGGGTTGGGCTGCTTGGACCAGAAGAGACTGACTACCTATCTCGCTGCTGAGAGCACACCTTCTTGAGCTGGCCCCCTTCACCTTTGCCGCATTCTGTCTGAATTGACACTCCGCTGCAACCATTGACTGCCATTCCACTGTAAAGTATACTATAAACTGCAGCCCCGTCTCTGTCTGACTGCCAGGGAGCGAGTTGGATGTGGCTGGGGTTGGGCTGCTCGGACTGGTTGAGACTGATTACCTGGCTCGCTTCTAAGTGCACACCTTATTGGGCTTTACCTTTACATCTTTGCCGCACTCTGTCTGGGTTGACACTCCGCTACAACCATTCACTGCCACTCCACTGTGTAATATACTACAAGTTGCAGCTAGCAGCGGCACTGGTACTCTGTGAACATGGGCAAAACAGACCCCAAACGACCCAAACTCCAATGTGAGAGCAACATACACACGTGGAAAACGGAAACACAAATGGAGACGGGAGCCGTTCAGGGGACGTCGGACAATGTTGATGACCCAGAGGAGGACTTGAGGTCCATATTCCTCAAGGTCCACACTGGCATGAAAACCATCAATAGCAAGTTTGATGTTATTGCAACTAGCCTCAACACAGTTAAAACAAGGTGGACTTGCATGAAACAGGACTGGATGTCAAGGATAACAGACTGTCGGATACGAATGATGCCATTGCTGAAACGAGGACACAGGTTCTGAACATGGAGAGAGTACTGGAGGTCATAAAGTTGAAGAGCAAAGACTTAGAGGCGCAGTCGCGCCGGAACAATATATGGATTCTTGGCCTTCCGGAATCGACAGCCATCTCAAAAATGGAGACCTACATTGATAACCTCCTCCGCGAGCTGTTAGGCTTGGTGCTGTCTCCAGTTATGATCGTAGAGAGGACACACCGATCACTTGGTCCCCGGCCCTTCCCGATGCGCCACCACGCCTGATAATAGCACGCCTTTTTAACTGCGTAGACAGGGAAGCTATACTTCGCGAGGCGAGGGCTGAAAGTCCCGTAAACCATCAAGGCAACACTCTATCATTCTTTCTGGACTACACCCTATCTGTGCAGGCTGCTCGAAGGGAGTTTCAGCTGGTATAAAGACTCTTGCAATCAGCTTCCGTTCCCTATGCCATGCTATATCCTGCAAAACTGAAGATCACCCATGAAGATCAAGCACATTTCTTCACTGACTCTAAATCGGCCCTGAAATTTGCAAAACATATCTGCCCCCACAAGTCTGATAAGTCTGCCGCAAAAATGTGACCTCTTCTCCACCTCACAGTCATGCTGACTGATATGCTAGTCACACTGATCCCCATCAGGGTTGTGGATATATAGGTCTGCTCTGGTTGCTATTGTTTATCTTGCTATTAGTCTGGATTGTAAGGAGTGATTTCAGGATAAGATCACGGTACAGTGTGGCGGGCTTCTCATTCCTGTTAGTATTTCTTTAAGCAGCATTAAAGGGATGCTCCATTGTTTATTATCCTTTCAGAGTTCCTCAAGAGGGATGATCACACCGTCAATGTAGTCTGGCCACCCTGCCGACCGGTGGGTTTTCGCGGCTGTTCCTCCCCCCTGGAGGGTGATCCCCTATTTAGTTGTACTTACTGATATCATTCAAGGTAATTATTGGGATGGGGAGGGATTTTTTATCTCAACCTGATTGGGAGGTTGGAGTGGGAGGGGTGTGGCTAAGGGGCCACTGCGGGTTTGAAAATAGCCATTATACGTATACAGCCTTGACAAAGAATGTTTTTTGTGAGTATATTGACACCATGCTTGTATACCTTATTGTTGTTTGAAATTGTTTGAAACACCACGATTTTCAGATGATTAATGTACCTGTAAAATGTACAACCACAAGGATTTGCGGGTGAGACCTACAAACTACTAACATGAAACATTAGAGGGCTAAACCCCCCAAGAAATCCCTGCAGGTGCTTGCATATTTAAATCGTCATGGTACCTAGATGGCATTCTTACAAGAAACACACCTGACCAGGGCCTCAGCTGCAAACTGGCGGGGATCGGGTTAGCCTCCTCACATTTGTCTTATGCCACGGGGGTCAGCATACTTATGAAGAAAGGCGTCCCGTTTACGCCTCACCTAACTTACACTGACGAGGAAGGCAGATGCTCGATGCGGCAAGGCAAACTGAGAGACACATTAATTACTTTCATAACAATGTACGGTCCCATAGTGGGTGAACTGGAGGTATTCCACTGCATGTACAGCACACTCTGACAGTAGCCCGAGACAGCATTAGTGTGGGGAGGACCTCAATACATATCTGGACCTTTCTCTGGATAAGTCCAACCCACAGAGCAACCGCACCCCTAAAGTAGCTCGTAGTGTTAACTAACCCTGTGCAGTGAACTACGCTCCGCTGGGGGAGTTTGTGAAGTAGCGGCAACTTCACGCTTCACAGTGAACGCAAAGTTGTCGAATACTTCACAATCTACAGCGTAGCGTAGTTGTTTTCTTCCTCGCCCGCTCAATAGCGTTCTCGCGTGTGCGGTAATGACTTACCGTGGTTCTGCGTTTGCCTTCTCAATTTTCTCTCCCGGTCGCGTGCGCCACAAGGTTTGGAATCCGGCCGCACCATCCCGGAAGACTGTGCGAACGCGATCACGTCATTTGGACGCGCGATCACGTCATTAGGACGCACGATCTTCCTTTCGGCGCAGTGTTGGTAAGATCGTGTTTCCGAACATACAGAAACTACAATGTAGCACAGAATATCTGTCGAGCATGATAAAACCTTCTCGAAAATGGTCATTTTGCTCAGAAAAAACCCTCAGATTGTGATTTGGCTGTAGTCTTTTGTGCAAGGAGTCCTCTTTTTTTCCTACTCTTTTATCAAGAGTAAGGAAGTGCCCCTGAGTCTCCAACTTCCTGTTGCTGTCCAGCAGGCTCCCCCCTGTGCTTTGTCCATGTGCTGTTCACCTTCATTTGGATTTTGGACCTGGAAGGATCACTTTTTGTGTATGTCTGCTGCATCATATCATTTGATTGGATTTATTGAGGACTTTTTGATTTGAAATTTTCTTTTACAAGTAATTTGGAGAATTGGTGTACATATTTGTTTGATTTGGGCTTCTTTTTTATCTACACTTTTCTGGGCTTTACAAACCTTGTTAAAAATTATTATTGAGGGAGGCCTGTACTTTCATGAGGAGCCAAGTTGTATTTTTTTGAAATTTCATCCAGTAGGCCTAGAGGTACCCATGGGTCTAACCATGTTTCTGTGGTGTCTGTTGAATTTCAAGTTTTTAAACATCATGGATGGCATTGGATTCAATTGCAAACTGTGTTTTTTTTAGTGGAATTTCAGTTTTTGTGTGTGTGTTAATTAAATATTGGATTTCAGCCAATAGGTAACCCTAGGAGTTCATATAGTCAGTGTAGGCCTGCTTGAGCTCATTGTATGTACTTTCTGTGGGTGGCCTGGCCATGTGGTGGCAGCCATTTTGTGTGACCAGCCTCTGTGCTTTTGCCATAGGCTCAAGCTTTTGGCCTACTCTGGCAGTAGGCCCAGAGGCACTACTCGAGTCATCATGGGTGCATGAAAGTTAATCAACTGTTTTGTGGTGTTTGTTTAAGTTTTAACATCATGTATGGCATGGATGGCTTTGGATTGATTTGCAAAATGTGGTTTTTGGTGTGGAGTTTCAGGTTTTGGGTGTGTGTAAATAATAGGACTTTTTCTGTCAGTAGGTAACCCTAGGAATTCAGCTCACGTAATTTTGGTAACTTTTCACAGTGCGACAACGCAACCTTACAGTTTTTGTCTTCTTCGTGTGCTCAATGTGCGTGCTCAGGCACGCGAAAATGACTTTTTGTACAGTTTGCGCTGCCGCACACGCCAAATTTGCAATCTCGTGAGCAATATGTCTCGAGTTGCATAAAACCTTCTCGAGAATGATGATTTTGTTCACTTTGCTAAAAAAAACTCCTCAGGTTGTCATTTGGTTGTAGTTTTTGGAGCATGAAGTAATTTTTCTGTTCATTTTGTTTTTTAAAAGAGGAAGGAAGTTCCCCAGAGACATCAACTTCCTGTTACTGTCCTTTGTATGTACTTTTTTGTTTGAGGGTGGGTTGACCATGTCGTGGCAGCCATTTTGTGTGACCTTCCATTGTGCTTTTGCCATAGGCCTCCAAACTTGTGGCCTATTCTGCCAGTAGGCCTAGGGTCCCAGAGGTAGTCATCGGGGGTGCTTGATGTAGCTGTTTCTATGTTGTCTGTTGAATTTAACATCATTTAGGGCATGGGTGGCATTGGATTGAATTCCCAAATGGGGAGTTTGGGGTGTAGTTAACTTTTTGGATGTGTGTTAATAAATGCCTTTGTTGTATGTGTTGTTGTCGTGTAACTTTCCAACCTATTTAGCCATGGGGATTTTCTTTTTTGCATTAAGCTGTGATGTGTAACAGGCATTCTCTTTGTATGGCCATATAGGGCTATAGGCCTGCTTCAGTTTATTGTTTTCTGAGCTTTACCCATGTGCCTGTCATGAGTGACCATGGGGCTGGGTGCTGTGGTGGTGGTAAGCCTGTGTGTCTATCGATTGTTCCTGTTGGCTTACTGTTTCCATCCCCATTGCTATCTGCTGCAGGTCACTGATGGTGCATCCATCCGACATGATGCACAAATTAAAGCTAAATAAGTTCCACTTCCACTACATTTGTATTTTAGTTATTTGCTATTCTTACTTTTACTGAGTGACTAACACTACTAGTAGTTAAAATTAAAGCTCAACTAATTCCACATTTGACTGATGTTCTTCTGCCTTCTTTGCTTGTAGGTGCACAAAAGACTGAGGAGGAGGTGTCTGTCATCATTCATCACCCGTTGTACTGCCAGACGGACGTCCTTCTGTTGTACGTGACGTGTGGTGTGACCTGACCAGACATCTCTACAACTTGTGCAACTGAGTGCTGCTGACATCTGAAGAAGATGGGCCCAAAGAAAGCAGGTACCAGGTCCTCCAAGACCAAGAAAGTTGCTGAGAAGAAGAAGGAAGAACAGAAGAAGGAAGTGGAAGTCTGGTGTTGACCCCAAAACCTTTTTTGGGAAACCAAAAAGTATACCTGCAGCAGCAGTGTCCGGGGTGCAAGCTGGGGCCAGCACCTCCGCATCAGTGGGCCCAACCCACCAACCCAGGCCCAAGCAGATGAGTGTGGAAGAGGTAGCCATCCTAATGGTGGAAAGCAGTGATGCTGAGCCTGACCTAAACTTATCGCTATCTCAAAGTAGTACATAATCAACTCAGGAGGGCACACAGCAGATAAGTGGTGAAAAACAACAACAACCACAACCACCGCCCGCAATAGTAGTTGTTCAACAACAACAACCACAACCACCGCCCGCAATAGTAGTTGTTGTTCCTCCCAAAGTAGGGGCAGTTCAGGAAATTGAGCCTCATGCACAGCAGGAAGAAGAGGAAGCCACTCGTGCAGGAGATCTATTGTCTTTCAAATCTCCACCAAGGAAAAGGAGGGTTAGTCCATCGAGTTCTTCAACAAGCATCCCTTCTGATGATCTAGATCTCACCTGGGAGCCACAACAACCTGAGCATGAGAGGGAGACACATCCCAAGACCAGGCTACAGAAAAGGAAGGTTCCATAAAGTCTTACACATATGGAGGTTGATGTAGAACAGCAGAATAATGACGATGATGAGTCTAATCTACTTCACAAGCATCACTCCTGGCCCGAGGACATGGAGACCAACATTTTCAATCTATCCAGAATGGCAGCGACTAGTAGGGATGTAACACTCATACCTCCAACACAGGCAACACCAACACGACCTCTAGCTTCCATTTTTACATTTGCAGAGGGCCGGCAGCATCCTACATCCAGCACAAGCACCACCTCAGCAGAAGTAGGTAGTGGTACTACTGCGCAGCCATATAGTCAAATTCAACACACACCCTCCAGTTCATACGGCATTGGAAGTGGCACCTCTATCAGGAGACAAAAGTTAAGCTCCCAAGTGTGGGACTTCTTTATGGTTAGCGCAAAGGAGGACAACATTGCTATATGCACCATTTGTCATTCCTCTGTTAGTCGTGGTAAGTTTGGTACAAACTATGGTACCGGAGGCCAAATGACCCATTTGAAAAAACACCACGCAATCAGGTGGGAGGACCACCTTTGTAGCATAAAACTGGAAAAATTGATGTTGGTGGGGATAAACTAGTAGAAGGTCCACTCACGGTCGAACAGGAAGAAGAAGAGGGAGACATTCTATCTGGTAGTGGTACACAAAGTACCCCTGTCCCCAGCACTGCAGTGGTACAGCCCACATCCTCCGCATCAGCAACATCTCAGTGGCACAAGAGTAAGAATCAGCCGGAGACACCAAGGAGTACTGCGAAGTCTGCGATGCAAAGTGCTGCGTCTAGCCTAACCAAAAGAAATTCCAAGCAGCGTACCATTCTTTGCATGTTTAGGCAGGAGGGAAAGTACGAATGCAACCACCCAATAGGACGATTGTACAATGCTAAGCTTGCTAAAATGTTAGCACTGGACCTTCTCTCTTTTTCTTTTGTTGAAGGGGTGGGTTTTCTGGAATTTGTGACAACCATCTACCCAAAAAGGAACGTTCCCAGCTGCTACCATTTTGCCAGAGTTGCTGTTCCAGCACTACATCACGGCGTGCTGGAATTGCTTGAAAAAGCCTTACATCAGAGTGCTGTTCATAGTATCCACCTGACAACAGACAAGTGGACCAGTTGTCAAGCCACTGATAACATGTGCATCACTGCACACTGGATCTCTTTTTAAGACAAGCTATCTGCAGGCATTGACACTGTTGAGATTTTTAATGAGACTCGCAGACATGCAACTGTAGCCATGTTTGCTATGCAGAAATCTCATACTGCTGCAAACATTTTGGCTGAGTTTAAAAGCAAGGTCTTTGAATGGCTTCGAGCAAGAGGGCTCAACATTGGTTTTGTTGCCACGGACAATGGCAGTAATGTAGTTAAGGCAATGAAAGATGGTGGCTATTTCAGGCTCCCGTGTTTGGCACACTGCATTAACATTGTTGTTCAAGACTTTCTGAAAAATGAAAGCAAAGTCAGCAACTTACTGTCCACCTGCTTATCTGACAATACAAGGATTCAAAATACGATTGTGCCACATCGACATTACATTACTGCCACAATTTTGGCTCCACAGTACAAATTATTTCTGAACAGTAATGCAGTAATTCCTTTTTTGGAAGGGGATGTTGCCATGTACAAAACTTTAATAGCTGAGGAAGCCACTGATTTAGAAAACAAACGGCTCTCAATTAGAGGCCTGCCAGTGCCAGCCCAGGATAGTGCAAATACTTCAGGGCATCCTCCAGAGTCAAGTTCTTCTTCAGACCATGAGAGCAGTGTGTTTGTTTCCCAGCAGCAGGCCCGGACTGGCCGTTGAGGGCACCGGGCAATCCCCCGGTGGGCCGCATGGTTGGGGGCCGTTTTTTGCCCCTTGGGGGCCGTTTTTGTTACAGGGCCGTTATGCTGCAAAAACGGCCCTGTAACAAAAACGGCCGAAAACCGGCCCTGTCACAGAGCACGGTTGCACCTCTCCCCCCTCCCCTCTCCTCCCGGAGGGGGGAGGGGGGCCGGCCGAGCACTTTGCCAGGGCCGGTTCTGGTTCCCAGTCCGGCCCTGCCCAGCAGTCACCAACACTACCAATAACATCAACAGCACCAACAGGATTTGATTAATCAGACACAACAAAAAAAATAGCTGCTTGGTTTCTACAGAAAGGGATTGGTAAGTCCATTGCTGGTGCAAAGTCAAAAGAGGCCAAGCAAATTGGAGCACCACTGAACATTGAGTGGATGGTCCAGGCCTATCTGGATGACACAACAGAGGTGTTCATGGAGCAAAGCCCATTAGTGTATTGGTATGGGAAAAGAAGCCAATGGCCAGTGCTCAGAAGGATGGCGATAAAGTATCTGGTTTGCCCTGTCGCAAGTGTCTCTTCTGAGCATATTTTCAGTGCTGCTGGTGCCATTGTAACTGTCAAAAGGACCAGTCTCTCTCCCAAAAGCGTGGAACAGTTAACCATGATCAAAATTAATCAGCAGTTCATACCACCGGACTACAAAATCTGTGAATCACATCAGGAAGAGGAGAGCGACTCCCAAGACCTAACTAGTGGGTTACATGAACGAATTCTGTCTGAACCACCAGGGTTTGAGAATGAGCTCCTCTTCCCTGACAACTAGGCTTTCAAATTGTTACTTTCCCCCTTCCTTTATTTGTGTGTATATCTGTCTTTCTGGTTCAAATCAAACCACAACAAATCCATCATCACCACCATCTCTTATTTTATTTTATTTACCTATTGGAGTTGCACGTCTATGCATTTAACTGTCCACTCCACTCCTCAGAGTCCTGCTCCATCTTCCTGACTCGCCCTAAATACATTTCCATCTTGCCAGACATTGGATGGAGATGGAGAATAGTACAATAATGTAGCCTCTAACAGTCCCTCCATAACAAGTGAATCGTACGTGAGTATAGCCATCTTCTGTTTTGTTTCCAATCTGAAACACATCACTGTCTTAAGGCTACCACCTCTGACTGCAGGCATACACAAATCTTCACTGTCAGAACTTGAGCAGGCATCCGAAACTAAGTAAACTCAACATCACTTTCAGAAGGCTCAGCATCTATGATCTGACAGCCAAAGAGAAGAGCAAGACAGGTATATGAAATTAATGATGCCATGCATTGCATTGGATGCTTGCTGACTCTGAGCAAATGTGCATGAAGTAGAACTATACTAGTAGTTTAAATAATAACAAAGTACTTGTGACTCAAGTGATAGTCAATGTTTCCATGTTGTTTAATAATATTAACCAATTGTACTCCTACTACTGCAGGTGTAGTCTGGACTTACTTAATCGTAGTCACTCACTACAGACTGAGTTGCTGTTGGTCTGTTGGACAACACGTACACGTACCACACCTGATGATGATTGATGATGATGACCACCATACTATCTTTGCACGCTGTCAGTCAGTTGGATCTGAGATGATTGATGGAATACGTTTCAGGAAGTGGAATACAAAGTAAACACAACAAATCAACAAGAACCAAAGCAGACCTAGGCTACATGTCTGTGCAGTGGTGGAGTCGAATAGTGGTATGATGACTGACAGTGGCGCATTGATTTAGTCACTTGATTTGGAAAATGCTAGGTTGCTGTATGTATATGCCTTTTGTCTGGCTCTGTCAAAAATTAAAGTAAATGGAGCTTGGGTCACAGACTCACGGCCCGGTGCTGGTGGCCTGTTCTGTGCTGGCTCCTATCTAGTTGCTCTTCTAGATTAATGCTGTGTAACTAGTAGAGTATACCAAAATGATTGCACTCCAGGTGCACAGCCTCAGTTAAACAGTGTTGATTATAAATCGTGAATACACAATGTTAGGTGCTCCTTTGGTAGCGTCTTCCGACCTGTTACGCTTCTTACATATGAACCTAACCGTGCTTCCAATGAATCATTAGTCGTATTCCAAAAGGCACACTTTCAATCTCCTCCTATACCAAAAGAGGATTCCACTCCTTCAGTTTCTTGATGATTAATTTCTTTTTATTTTGTAAATTTCATGAATTTCAATATATATATTATTCAATTTTCTTGTATAATCAGAAAATTCAATTTTATCAGATTATCATTGCATCAATCACTCCTATGCGTTTCGGGCACTAGGACGCCCTTTTTCAGGGAGTAGCACTGTAAATTAAGAGAGTAGCACTGTGAATTAAGAAAACATATGTATTGTAGCTTAATATAATGTGTAACTCATAATCATGTTCCTGATAAATGCAATGTGCAGCGCAATATAAATAATAGTAAAATGAAAAGTGAAAACCGATTAAAAAACGAGTGAATTCGTGCTGGGATGTGCAAGGACCAAAGGGTAACCCCAGTGTTCAAAAGAAACACTTACATGAAATCCATGTTCGCAACGATTCATTAGCCTCAGAGGTTTTGTTCTATACCTCAATACTCATGCTTATCAACCGTTCCTTCAAATGACTAACCTTCTGTTAAACGTTATAAAAACGCCAGTCACCAAATGTTCTGTTCCTCGTTTCACCACTTTCAAAACCGGACGCTCTCCGCGTAGACACAATGTATCCAAGCCGCCTCAGTCTGAAAGTCTTCTCGCTCGCAAAGTCTTGTCTTTTTGCACTACACCGTAATAGATTTTTAATTTTTAATTCATTTATTTTTTAATACCCCTTTTGTTTTTCCATCAACACTTACAGGCCAGCCTTTTAGCCAGTGCTATTATACTTGGAGCAACAACTCACACTTACCTTACCAATCCTCATCAGCCAGCCAGTGGCACCCAAGAATGATGTTCAGAGTGTTTAAGGAAGGGAGGACCAAGATAAATGACGAGATACAACTACACATTTGGACATGGATAATACAGTAACTTTAGTATCATTTTCGTATTTTTAATAATTTGATTTGTTTTTTCTCTTCATATATTTTACGACTGTGTGACTTTGTTCAGTGATTGCTCGCTACAACTTTATTTAAATTTTCTTTGATAGCTTTCAGCCTGGTACAGCAGGTAATTAGGGTTTCTCTGAGGGCATACTGCCAAGGCAAATGTCATATATAATAAATACTTTCTTGTACTGTCGAATTGTATAGTAGTAGTTATGTACTACTCATTATTAACCATCAAGTTATCTTCATCATGCATGCATTTCCTTTTTTTACCTTTAGTTTATAGATTTATTGGATAGTGGATCATCAATCATCGTCTTCATTGTTTTGTTTTTGTTGTCTCCATGCGTACTGTTTTTCTTTGTCAAACCTTTCCCCAAACCCCCCTTCCCATCCATTCATCAAACCCTATCCCTCTTCCCCCGGGCTGTGTGGTTTTATATTAAGGTGTGATGTGACTATATTAAATCTACACCAACAATTTATCTCACACTTGCTGGGGCAGATGTGGTGAAAGCAACACTAATTAAATGTCAACGAGGAAGGGTGAGGATCTTCTTCTGCTTGCCCACCCATGCTCAGTGTATGTACAAGCCAATTAATTTTCCAAAGGGACCCACCGAATACATCTTAATTAATTGCCGTCATTAATTGGATTTACAGCATTAAAGTTTACGAACTAGGATTGTATTTAAGTGACTCCTTCAACACAACTACAGTTTAATTTCTTATCTTCTTGTACTAGGCTGTCCCTGACACCATTGTTTTCTTTTAGTTTAGCAGTTGCAATATTGTTTGTTTGTCAGTCTTCTTATGTACTGTACTTTTCTACTACTCCCACAGTCTCTCTCAGGAAAATGACTGTCTCTTTTTTTTGTTTGCAAATGCTAGTGCCAGTGTCTACTACTACCACCACAACCACAGCATCTTCTCCATTGTCTTGGGAAAGCATGCAGCCATTGCTGTGCCAAACTTAATCATCAGCAATCACAGGTAAGACAAGTTTGCTTGGAGGTATAATGGAGTAGGAGGAGCGACTGGTAGTACTAGTAGGAAAAATATAACTCAGTGAGGGGTACCGCATCTATCTGTTTGCATGTTGCAAAATTGGCAGATTATTTCAATCAAACACTAGCTGCTGCCCTTCATCTGCAAGTAAACGTTGTGATGTACATTAATTCATGAAACAGTAACCCCACCACAAAACATTAACATCGTATGTGTAAATATAAATAAATAACATTTATTTTCATTAAAAAATAGTCTATCCCACACCTCACCCACCCCTCTCCCTAACCCCAACACATGTCCAAGTTCAACGAATGTCCAAGAGAAACCCCAACACCCAATTCCCATCCACTAACAAAAGTATTAAAAAAGGGGCGAATCAACAGGGTCCATCTATAATCGGCGGGCTTTAAGGTGTTTTTTTTGTCCACCAGGACTTTGACACGCTCCTCTAATTGGTCCTCCAGCTGTGCCATCCGGAATGCACGGTATCTACATTTGCATCCATGTGGGGGGGCGGCAGATGTTGACACCGTACTCCTGCAGGCGGGGCCTGGCTGGGGCCCGGGGCATTGGAAGAGGCAGCAGCTGCTGCCACCGCCTGCTCCTCCTCGGCCTGAGCCACCAGCCGGCGGTATTCCTCCACGATGGCCTGCAGTTTCCGTTGCCGGGCCCTGGCTGCCAACTCCTTCCGTGATGGTTTTTGGGAAGAAGAATCTATAAAGAAAGAAACAGAATTGTAACCAAAACTCTTAAAAAAAAAGTAACACAAAATTAATTCAACACATAGTGGCACAGTAGCACTAGCAAATACAGTACATAGCATTTGTGGTAACTTTAAGTATCTATCCTCCTGCTTCAATGGCCTCTAACATTTGTTGGAGTTTTGTTCTCTGCATTATACTTGCCCTAGTACTATGGATGGACTCCAGTACACAGAAGAACACCAGTCTTTTTCGTATCTCTAGTTTACATAAATTAGATAACCTTGTTGTAGGCTGTGGCCGGCAAGTCAGCTAAGCTTGCATCCAACACCAACATACGAGGATACGCAGACGCCTGTTACTTTTAACTAAGCTGCAAGTGGGGAAGCTCGTATATTTTTTGATTATGGGTGGCACTGGCCATACTCTCTCTGTTACATGAAGGGCAATTGCTCAATTTCACTTTCACTGTGCCCTGGCGTCTGGCGACTACAAAAAGGCAGATTAATAATAATATAATATACTTATGATCCAATGATCATTACTTATATGGAACGACATATCAGTCCAGTAGAGGTCAGTGGTGGGAGTGCTGGTGGGCGGTGACGTGGAGAGGGGCAGGGTGGGGGGAGCAAACTATGGATTGTGGACAATTACTGGTAAGTAAACATATAAATAAAAATCGGGAAAAAAAGAACATAGGTAGGAAGTGGTCCTTGGATTCAGAGGAAGGTGCTTGATCATATATATGATGTGCTTGCAAACTACTGAGTCATCAACTGTATTCTGAAATAAAATCCTACTTTTATATAATATATAATGACCCTCTGCTTTGCTACTCTGGTGCAGTTTCTTTTACATTATCTTCAAAGTAAGACTCTGCATCCAGTGACAGTCTACACCTATGATGAATACAATCCATCCAGGGGGCATCCATCCATTAAAATTAAATGTCTTTCATTCTTTATTAGGTATCGCTTAACAAACCTTAGCTGGTTCACTTTCACTTTCACCAACAACCACCCATGCGTCCACTCCTTACTTCCTTGCCTTGGCTTTGGGTTTGACATAAACACAGCTGATGATTCTTGCTATCCACTATCCACCCATATTGTGTCGCCCACCCAGGCAGGTATCTTCTTTCACTTTCCACCCATCCTTCAACAACC
Organism: Lissotriton vulgaris; assembly: GCF_964263255.1. Lineage (NCBI taxonomy): Eukaryota > Metazoa > Chordata > Amphibia > Caudata > Salamandridae > Lissotriton > Lissotriton vulgaris. The sequence goes on from NC_141685.1 coordinate 1,233,632,108, forward strand.
CATGCATCTGATTCCTATCAGCCACCTGCATGCTGCTTCCAAAGTATCCTTCTCTGCTAATCGTATTACATCTCTTTCGTCCTTCCTCCTTCCACCCTAGTTCTTTCCCTGTTTGTTCAACACATCAATCAAGGTCATCTGATCTGACTTTTAGTCTTCTCCATAACTTTCACAGCTGAGTTGGACTCTGATAGAAGAGGCCTTTGTTTACTCAACTCACGCTGGTAATGCTATTGGTAATGCTATGTAAAGGGTGTCTTCTTCAACCGTCGTATATTGTTCAGTACAACTTCAAGTTCATAATTACTTAATAAGTCTCACAGTACAGTGAGGGAAGTGTTCCCCTTCCAGCTAGTAATGACAATAAGTAATGAATATAACTTACCACCGCCCACCGCTGCTGTTTACTCCCCCACTGGTGCTCCTGCAGGTGCCGCATCTCCTGCCCCCTCCGGAATGGCAGCATTGGCATCGCTGCTGGCCCCGTCTGCACTGGGGGTTGGTACTGGTAGTGCAACTATAAAAACAAGTACACCTTTTTAGATGCCTCTACACCTGCCCCTATTTTACAAAAAAATTTCACCAGGAAGGAAGATTGAAAAAACAGTTAAAGTACAACATAAATCAGCACTAGTCCAAATTGGGTACTACAGTAGAGTCAATAGACAGACATTAGTAGTTTTAATTTATTATATGGTCCCTAGGGTCATCTCATCTCTACTCCTACTCTAGTCTTTGGAAAGTTAGCCTGAGCCATGTAACCATTTTAGATTCATGTCTACTGTTTTGGGAATGTTGTTACCTCGCAGCTTGTTGCACAGTAAGACGCCTTTGAGGCCAGATGAGTGTTGCATACAAGTGAAGAGGTTGAAAAACAAGGCACTTTTTAATGGAGTTTGGTTAGTCCCTATTGCTTAGCCATAATGTTACACTTTTTGGCATGACTGCAAAAAGCTTGTATAATTGTATCTTATACTGTCCAACGTGCCCCATTTTTCTCATAATAGGCAGATGAGAAGATTGCTTTCTACAATCCAGAGATTTGCAGAGCTTACGAAAGATGCATGTAAGCAGTATACGTTCAACGGTGAGGGGTCTCCCACAATTCCCACCGTTCTCTATCATGCACTAGTTGTACAAATATTTAGTTTTAATCTTCTTTATTTTGCATGTTGGAGCCGGATGTATTTCATGGAACAACTTACAAAGCTTGTTATTTTTTTTAAAAAAATAAAGCTTTTGAACTTGCACATAGACTCTGTGGTATATTTGGAGTGTCTGTGGTGTTGTGGACTTACACGAGTGAGTGAGCGAAAGGGTGTTATGTTTTGGGTTGTTTAATAAAATCATTGGGTATCTTCGTGTGGGGGGTCGGGACAAATGACTACTGACTGAGACACTATAGCTAGTCGGTCAGTGAAATGTGGGTTCTGAGATCTCTGACTGAGGTGTAAGTAAGGTCCAACCTCCCATCACCAACATCCTATTTTCTTGTGCATAGTTCTGTATGTGGCTGTGCAGAATACCATAACACTAGTAGTAGTATGTAGTTGTACTACTACCCTAACAAAAAATACTAGACAAACATCTGGTTGTGCGTTCTGTTGGTGGGAATTGTCAAAGGTTAGAGATTAAAGAGTACAACGGAAAGGACAGGAGTAGACCAAGTGGCTACAGCTATTCTATCACAGCTTTATTCAAAAGAATACCTTAACTAAAGAGTGGCCAACAGGGCAAGCTTAGCTACAGACAGTCTAATAGTAGTAGTACAGAGAGTCATAGCAGAGGCAGTTTGAAGAATCTGAAAGGCAGGGATACCCAAAAGTTGGAAAACAGATAATGAAGATCAAAGAAGCTTCTGTTAAAAATTGAATTAAGGGGAAGCCTAAATAATAGGTTGGAAAAAATAAGGTGCGTTAAAAGTTAGGGAAATATAATAGTTCATACTATAAGCACTGTGGGACTTACTGGGGACGGCAGCAGGATTCTCGGTAGAGGAGCGCTCCTCTGGTGGTTGTTGTCCCGCCGACTCGGACCCCATCTTCTTGCCCCTGGGTGCTGATCATGTAAGAAAAAATGAAGAAAGAGAGAAACATTGAGTGCTGTGAAACAAAAAAAATATTTAAAAAACACTCAAACATTTTATGAAACAACAATTGCAACAAAATTGACCTATCTAAACTACTACTGGCTTGAAGGATTCACGGGCCGTCTACTTATATGAACACTAATCAAATGTTCCATAATCATTCTGATTGCAGAATACTAAGTAAAGAAGTCAGTACCACCTGACCTACACCACCTATTCCAGACGGGCCAATTGTTCAGTAAGTCGGCATTTCCATTTTATTTTTGCCAGCAAAAATGCATAGATGCGATGGAGGACACATGCATACATTTATGCAGACACCAAATTTTAGGTTGGTTGTGTCATATGATGTTCTGCAACTGACTCAGTGACAATGCTATTGCTAAGCCTACCACTCACTAAACAAACTACAAAAAGGTTCAATGGAGGACTGGGGTAAGAGGCAGCATTCAGTGACAGTGGAGGCGTCATACAGACCGTAAAAAAATATGAACTAATACTAAGTAAACCTATTATCCATCCACCACTATTTCACGGAAGGACAATGGAAGGACTAGACTCTAGCAATAACTACAGTTCTCTAAAGTAAACTCTAACAGCAATATTCAGCCCAAGCTAGTGCAAAGTTACAAATAAGAGAAGTGCCGAGCAGCACCTGTGTCGTGCAATCACAGAAGATTTTGGAACGGAATTGATCTGCAATGTAACTAAGCGCACCAGTAATCATGTTATTCGTCCAAGAATTATACACAATACTTATACTTCTATATATTACTAGCTACTCATCAAGCCCCACAACCTCGACACCTAGCAGGTCCTGCTCCTGGTCCAGGATGTCGGACCACCGGTGGGCCAGCTGCTGGTGGGTACACCTGCTCCCCGAGCAGCGAAACACTGCCGGCGCACCTTCGCCCACCGGCGGGGATGCTCCTGGGTAAGGCATCCGGAGCCGGGCCTGCCGCCTGCTGCCAAGGTTAAGGGGAAGTGGAGCTGGACGAAGAATATCAGGGCGGCTGCCTCCGCCTCCCCGAAAAGTTGTCGGGCTTGCTCCCCTGCAGGGCGCATTTGGCCGCAAGGCAGCCGGCTCTTGAGCGCAGGCGCCTTGCCCTTGGAGCCGGTACTGCTGCCCTTGGCCATGGTTCTGGGGTGGAGGCAGAAAAGAAAAGAAGGAAAAAAGAAAGTTAGGGGGAATAAGTATGAGTTTGAATAAAGAAGTAAAATAAAACTGTAGAAAAGTAACAAAAACACAGTGAAAGTAGAAATAAATCACAAAATATAAACTTAGGGACAGAGAGACAGAGATGATAAATAAAAAAAAGGTGAGAAAAACAGTGAAAATAAGTAAAGATTGCAAAGATTAAAGCTGGATATAAAACTAGGCCCAGAACCATAGCATAGATTAAAAAATAAGATGGCCACGCCCATCACGACCACGTGGGTAAGTTCGCACAATATTTCTTGCTAAAACTCACTTGTCGTCGCGAACAAGTAGATAGCGTTCCCGAACATGACATGCACAATGTGAACACGTTATACGTGACACGGAACAGGAAATAGGGCAATGCGAGCAGGCGGGACAATTGAAAAAACAATATGGCCACGCCCATAGCCGACCGCATGGGTAAGTTCACGATCTACGATCCCCCAAGCATGCAGCAGCGCCCTAAACACGCACAACGCGCTCCTGAGCCAGAAAAAGGCCTCGCGAACGGGTCTGACAAGCTACTACGCACGCTAGCGAAGCTCACTTAGTGCAATAACCTTTTCGCGTAGCTTCGCGTAGCACGACTACGCGTACTACACCCACCCCTAGTGTTAACCAGGCTATTTATGTTGCAATTTGGACTGGTGGATATCTGGAGACTGCGTAACGCCACAACAAGGGAAGGCATACAGGCCACGCCTCCGAACAATAGTTGGTCCAGACTGGACTATTGGCTACTAAGCAAGAGTGCAGAGGAGTGGGTGATGGAGGTTATCAACCATCCACAAACGCTCTCGGACCACACTCCTGTGCAGCTCACCCTGCACATCCCCACTATAACCCATCGCCCGTTCACATGGCGCTTCTGATCAGTAGCGATCCTTGACCCAATATACAATGACACTGTCCGCAAGGCAAGAGAAAATTAATTTTTAGAGAACAAGGGCACTGTTGATAGCGCCGCCACATTGTGGGAAGCGTTCAAGGTAACGGTTTAGGGAGTTTGCATGAGCACTGTTACTGGCATATTGAAGGATCTAAGAGCGCAACTTAGCAAGCTAGAAGCCACTCTAACAGACATCGAGAGAGCCTATACAGATAATCCCTCCCTAGATACATTATCACGCATCCAAACTCTGATCCATGAGTACAACAGGGCTGTGGACACGGAAATATGATACGCTAACCGTAGACATATGGCCACGCGATATGGGGAGGGCGGTAGACCGGGCCGCACATTGGCTGGAAAGATTAAAGCATGCGAAGACCATTACCATATTGATAAAATAGTTGACTCACAGGGTGGGGAGCATTACACTCCACTGAGTATATTAGAACAGTTTAGGGAACATTACACTGGTATGTATACGTCTCGCGGGACAGGACCGGACTCCGCATCCGAAGAGTATCTGGAAAATATTGCTTGCGCATGGCTGGCTGAAGGTCATAGAGAGTACCTAAGTAAAACGATAGATGTAATGAATATCAAAGCTGCGATATGCGCTTTACCGAATGCAAAGGCTCTGGGTATGGATGGTCTGACTGTTGAATTTTACAAAGCCCACGTGGATCTTCTGGCTCCATATCTATTTGAGATGTATAGTGAGGCCCATGAGGTCGGTGTGGTACCTCCGTCCCTCCGGCAGGCTCTTATCATTACCCTCTTGAAGAAAGATAAGGCTCCGGAGGCCTGTGAATCTTATGGGCCTTTATCTTTGATCAACATAGATACAAAGGTACTAGCTAAGATCCTGGCCATGAGACCTCAGCCATTAATTCAGTGCTTGGTCTTGCCGGACCAATCAGGTTTTATACCAGAAGTTCCACGTCTCACAATTTGTAAACCATTTTCGCTATGATGCACGTTCTTGACCCTAACCTGCGCCCTGCGGCTGTCATGCTTGACGCAGCCAAGGCATTTGACTTTATAGAATGGAACTACATGTTTCGCATCCTACAACGTATGGGCTTCCCACCAGTGTTTTTGGGGTGGATTAGGATTCTGTATGCGGATCCGTCGGCCAGAATTCGAGTTGGAGGGCTAACATCTGAGGCGTTTCCCATCGAGAGAGGCACCCGTCAGGGCTGTCCCTTGTCGCCACTGCTCTTTGCCATTGCCATCGAGCCACTGGCGTACGCGATACGGCAGAGACATAGAGAGACCGCCCTAATTTTCAACCACCGACCGGTCGGCATCTCGCTTTATGCCGATTATATGGTTTTATTTATGAGAGACCCTGAGCACTATTTGGCACAGGTGCTACGGGAGTATACTAGATTCAGATTGATCTCAGGCCTAACTATCAGTTGGGATAAGTCACTCATGATCCCTCTGACTGCAATCACCTCAGCACGTCCTCTGGAGTACCCGATTATATGGTCCGCATACGCAGTGAAGTACTTGGGAATCTGGGTCCAACGTGAACCTGAAACCGTGTTGAGGGAGAACTATGGGCGGGCATGCATCGCACTGGACCATCTAGTAGATATATGGATAGCACTGCCATTGTCCTTAGCAGACTGTATTGATATCATCAAAATGGTGGTACTTCCCCACTTCCTGTATCTTTTCTCCAACATCCCACTAAATTGACTAAGGGGATATTCACAACGCTACGCACCTCTATACTCAGGCTGATCCAGGGAGGTAAGCAGGCCCAAGTGGCCTGGGACAGTATCACGCTAGACTATGCTAAGGGGGGCTTCAGTGGGCCGGATCTGTATATATACTACCTAACTGTGCAGGCGCAATATATGTACTATTGGATAAACACATATGACTTCATACCCCATGTGGCAGTTGAGGATGGGGATGCAACGCCCGTCCCTCTCCGCAGTATCATCACACACACACGGCGCAACACCCCAAAAATGGAAATAAACACAATTGGCACTACGATAGCAGCTTGGTGTGCTATTGAGCAGCTAGAGAACAAAATACCACTCTATGCCTCTGCGATGACAATAGACTACCATGCTGAGTTCTCGATGACGCAGGAAACCGCCTTCATGCTTTTGCTCAGGGAGGCGGGACTGACTACTATGCAAGACCTCTTCCCGGGTGGCTCTTTCCTGGCCCCTGCAGATCTACAATACGTTATTAATCCCACGCTGCTCTTTCGAGTTGCCATACACTGACTGCGACATGCCATCAGAATGCATTATCCCACATATCCGGCGGAACCACCGACTCTTCAATCCCTTCAAATGTTGCTGACCACTCCCATACGTAAGAAGCTAATCATGAGACTGTACAGGGCAAAAAGAGATGAGAAGGTCGGTAAGCCAGATGTGAGTCCGGCAAGGTGGAATGCGGTGCTGCCCACGCCTCTGACGTTGAAGGATTGGGAGCATGTCTGTAGTCTCACTAGCAAACTCTCCCCCAATGGAAACCTTAGCATCATACATTTTAAATACTTACACCAGACATACCACATGCCCCTGAGTCTACATAAATTTGGTCTGAGGGACAATAGCAGATGTAAACGTTGTGGGCAGATGGAAGCTGACTTTATGCATCTCGTCTGGGAGTGCAGGAGGGTGGCTGGCTACTGGGAGCGAGTGGTGCAACATATAAAAAAAATGTCTGGTTCGGATGTCCAGTGTACGTCTTTAGTCTGTCTTCTGAGCTTGTGGAACATTGACTGTAGAAATATGATTTGTCAAATCTCTTTATTGTGGTATTGGGTGATCATGTGTCATATTTGACTGTTCTGAGGCAAATGATAGTTTGCAACGAAGTCTTGGTGTTAATTATTTTTGAAATGCAAATAAAAAGATTTTTTTTAAAAACTAAGGGGGCAGACTCCTAGCTGATAGACTTTGTCAGGTGCTCATCAAGACACATAGTGCCAAGCTACAAACCAGAGAAGGGGGGTTGGGCGATAACGGAACGGGACAAACTTCAAGCTTTTCACAATTATTATCAAGCACTGTATTCTGGTAATGAGCTACCCCTTGAGCAGATTGAAGGCTATTTAGGTGCCTGTGAATTGGAACCCTTAAACCCATGCCATGCGGCTCTCCTCGATAAACTGATTACTCTTGAAGAAGTTTGAGTGGCGCTAAAGCTCCGCCCTTGGGTAAGACTCCGGGCAGATGGCCTGCTGGCTTCTTTTTATCGTCTTTTCCTGCCTGATCTACAAGATCACCTAGTGCTTCTTTTTAATTATTTCATGCAGGAAACAGGCCTTATGCCCATGACGGCTTCAGCTGATATGTCACTTATAACAAAGTTGGGCAAAGATCTTTCACTTAGGAAACACACCTTACACCCACGATGGCTTCAGCTAATTTTTCAATTATAAGGTGGGCAAAGATCTGTCCTTGTGTTCTTCCTATCGTCCCATTGCCCTAATCAACACAGACGTAAAACTATTCATCAAAATATTGACTGGAACCTTATCTCCGGGGCATTGTCCATCCAGATCAGGTCGGTTTTATGTGACACAAGCAGGGTGCTGACATCGTCCGCCTCATAGTCTACCTCGTTGAGAAGTCTCAACGTTACGATGTTCCAGGATGCCTCCTCTCGCTGGACTCAGAGAAGGCTTTGATAGAGTAAATTGGTCCTTTCTCCGTGCAGTGCTAGTAAAAATTGGGCTGGGGCTGTGCTTACTTTCCAAGATAATGGCCTCCTACATGGTGCAGGTGGCCACTATATGAGTCAATGGGAAACATACATGTCTGATAACCATCCGTCAGGGAATGCTTCAGGGATGCCCACTGTCACCCTTACTCTTTGCACCAGCTGTTGCGTACCTCGCTATGGCAACCAGTGACGCGGACATGGGTAAAGATTTTCCCTATGATGGCCAAACCCATCAGATCAGCCTCTTTGATAATGATCTCCTTCTCACACTCTTTCAGCCTGAAGTCTTCCTCCCAAGCGTAGTGGCCTGCTTAGAGTCCTTTGAAGCGGTCTCAGGCTTCCGCATTAACATGACTAAATCATTGATGCTAAACTTGACCATCCCAACTCCAGATCTTCCTGCTCTGCATCACCTTGCACCTTTTCAATGGTCCAAGATGCTATCAGATACCTAGGACTTAACATCACTCCCACGCTTTCCTCCTGGACTCATGCCAATTGGCCCCAACTGCACCGCTCCATTCTATTTCATTTTCAAAGATGGAAGTCCCTTCACATCTCCTGAATAGGATGGGTGAATGTAGAAAAAATGATTGTGCTCCCACAGGCCCTTTACCTCTTCCAGACTCTGCCTACATTGATTCCACTGGAAGACATCTTGCAGCTGCAACAGGATATCTGAACCTTCGTATGGAATGGACGACAGCCCCGGGTAGCCAACTCACTGTTGATGCTTCCCCGGGCAGAGGAGACCTGGTGTGCCCTAACCTTCTTGAGTATTACTGGGTGGCCACTTGTTACATTTCGGAGTGTGTGGTCCGACTGACAAAGTGAGAAGCACTGGTGCCATATGGACTGAGCAATAGCATGCAGGTCCCTGTGGGATCTAGCTTGGTTGCCCAAACATGCTAGACCATGCAGTGCCTACATCGCTACCCCCACACAGACAATCTTGGACATCAGGGAAAATATGGCCTTTAAAAACGGTCAGACCACTTTTCCCTCCCAAATACGCCAATTGTGCGAAATGTGGATTTCTCCCCAGCTCTCTATCCCCTTTCATTTTGCACATGGAACGATGAGAAATGTTGGACACTTCGTGATCTCTTCACAGGAGATGTCATAAAGACCTTTGACCAGTGCAGAGCAAACTATTAACTGGCAGAGGCCTAGAGCCTCCAATATAATAACTTGCGGCAGTGGGCCTTACATCCAACGCTGTCCACCCCTACACTCCTTTTGAGAAGCTGATCCGAGTCTATGGTGCCTCGAGAAGCCTAATATCCAATACATATCATACACTTTAGCACTACCCCCTCTGCATATGCACGCTTACCAGTCCACATGGCACAATACCTCACATGAGGAAATCACGCCCAAACAATGGGAAACATTATGGTAAGACATCCCTAAAGCATACCGCAGCCTATTCCTCAGAGAGACAGTGTATAAATGAATGTTCTACTGGTACCACACTCCAACCTATTTCGCTCCTATCTACCCGAGTATTTCCCCGCTTTTTCCTGGCATTTTAAGGAGGACATAGGGGACTTCCTTCACGTCTGGTGGTCCCGAAAAGTGATCACTACATATTGGAAAGAGATACTAGGACACATAAAAGACATAGGGCCCGATGTAGGTAAATCTTTTTTACCACTTCATAAATACCGATTCATACCGAATCAGTATTTAAGAAGTGGTAAAAAAGAGAAGGGCAGATGTAGGTAATTGTATTTTAAAAATTACCGAATCGGAAGGAATCGGTATTTACCGATTCGGTAAATACCGAATCGGTAATGCCCATTGATTCCTATGGGCATTGAAGCCCATAGGAATCAATGGGCATTACCGAATCGGTATTTACCGATTCGGTAATTACCGATTTCTGCAAGGGTGCAGGGGGTGTCACTTTGACACCCTCTAGCACCCCCAATACTGGCTTGCGTGCCATGTGGCACACAGACATGCCCTAAGGGCATGTCTGTCTGTCACATGGCATAGGTGTGCATGCACACATGTGCATGCACACCTGGATTCGGTATTTTAACACCCAATTGGATTGGGTGTTAAAATACCGAATCTGAAGGGCCTGTGGGACTGAAAGTAGTCCCACCTACATCCCGAATTTTAAAACTCGGTAAACTTACCGATTCGGTATTTTTAAAATTCGGTAATTTTACCGAATTGGTAAAATACTGAATCGTACAAAAAAAGGTCCCCTACATCTCAAAAGGCCAAATACCGGTCGGAAACGGCCGAATTCGGCCGTTTCCGACCGGTATTGGCCACCTACATCGGGCCCCTAGTGGGCTACCCATTCCCTTTTATTTTATTTTATGTTTTGCATTAATAAAGCGCATGAATCACCCCACATGGGGTATCTCCGCGCTGAGGACAAAGGCGGTGCAACACATAAGGAGAACAAAGCTAGAAAAGATGAGTCTTGAGCTTTTTCCTAAAAGCCAGATAGTTGGTATTCAGGCGTAGATCCAAAGGCAGCTGGTTCCATAACGTGGGAGCCATGTAAGTGAAAGATGTGCCTCCTAGTCTGGATAGTCCGATACGAGGGACCACAAGTAAGCCTTTCCCTTCCGAGCGCAGTGTGCGAGAAGGAATGTGTTTAGTTAGCTTTTCAGTCAAATAGATAGGAGCCATCTGGTTAAGGCTCTTAAATACTAAACAACACACTTTGAAATGAATTATTTTCCAAATAGGAAGCCAATGTAAGTTGAAGAGTAGAGGAAGAGATGGAGTTCGCCTGGGAGCACCAGTCATCAGACGGGCAGCAGTGTTTTGCACTACCTGCAAACTTTGTAGATCAAGGTCCTTAGCCAAAATCAGCAAGGCGTTGCTATAATCCAAGCCGCTCAGGACTAGAGCATGGATTAGTGTTTTCCGAGTTTTGGTTGAAAGAAAATGAAAACTTTGCAGAGCAAGCTCAGCGCATAGAAGCAGGATTTTTTTAGTTGTTGCTATATGATCGTCCAAGTTGAGGTCTCTATTTACCAAGACCCCAAAGTGTTTAACAACGGTCTTTGGGGTAGGAGCTATACCTAGTTTTTCTGGCCTCCAGCTAGGGGACCAGTTAGTCATAGCATCCTTAAAGAGCATCCTTTCTGTTTTTCCCGCGTTTAACTGCAGGAAATTGCTCTTCATCCAAGAGGAGATCATTGTCATGCCTTCCAAAAATGTATTTTGAATGTTGGGGGTATATTTATTATAAGTAAAAATTAACTGCGTGTCGTCCGCATAGGAAATTGGGGAAAACCCAATTTTCCTAAGAAGTGCTGCCAAAGGGGCGACATACACATTGAACAAAGATGGACTAATACACGAGCCCTAGGTACCCCTTTCATAACATGGCTGATCTTGGATTTAAAAGGGTCCAGATTCACTGTTTGAGTTCTATCTGTCAGGAAATCTTGTAGCCAGCTCAAGGCAGTTTCTGGGACACCTATGGAGTTTAGTCTTTCCAATAATATTTGATGGGATATAGTATTGAAAGCAGCGGAAAGGTCAAGCAGCACCAATATTACTACCTGACCTGCATCCGCTAACATTTGAATATCATCCGTTACTTTTACCAAAGCAAATTCGGTACTATATCTGGGGCGGAAACCAGACTGAGAATAGTCCAGACAATTATTGGATTCCAAATAAACTGAAAGATGAGTATTAACCTGCCTCTCTAGCAATTTACCATATAAAGGTAACAAGGAGATCGGGCGATAGTTGGTTATGATATCCGAGGGCAATTTGGTGTTTTTTGCGGATAGGCATAATTTGAGCAGTTTTCCAAGCTTTGGGGAGTTTGCCTTCTTTAATAGAGTGGTTAAAAATAGAACTAAGAGGTTCTGCCAATTTACTAGCTAATGTTTTAGCAAATTTTGCAGGGATTAAATCCGTAGGGGAACCAGATTTTGCAGATTTTACTAACAGTTCCGTGTCTTGAACTGTCAATAATGGAAGTTCTTTAAGTGTTCCCTGTTCGAGCCGGGCCAAAGATTGAGCCGTACCAAAGTCGTACTTCTTAGTGTTAGTTGAGGTGATCTCCTCTTATTTTACAATTATTAGGGCGATAGACTGTCCATCCCTAGTTGCGATGATGCATGCGGACTGAAAGTTCATCAGCTACCTGCAACTAGCAGGGCGGCAACTCATCGCACTCATGTGGAAACAGGCAACCCTTCCCTCGATGTGGAGCAAAGGTTTGGTCGCGTTTGGCACATCCTAGCAATGGAATGGATTTCACATAATAGAGGTAGGACAGAGACAAAATTCCAACACCTGTGGAAGCCCCTAAATTCGCTATCTTATGCGTGTAGAATGTACTTGCTTCAGCCCCGTAAAACTCCAAATGCTCCAGCTCTTCGATTAAAGCTGAACTTTGCCCTGCATATCCTAATACTGGACCAGGCCAGTAGGGAAAGAACACTACTCCCCTCTTCCCTACACAAATCACTACTGCTCCTCCCCATGTCCTCCCTGTAGTGGATGTCGACCTATACGTGTCGCATTTGTTTTGATCCCTTCAAGTTTGCATGCCAATGATTTTCATTTCTTCGTAATGAGTGTTCCCTGCAGAGCAATCACCCGGGAGGTGTCTCTAAAGGCTTTATTATGCTTTTGATGTAGGCTATTGCATTACATCATATTGTGTCTGATGATACGTTATTAATGCATAATTACCTGCACAGTCTGACCTCTGCTATTGTATTATTCTGACGGAATTATGAATCATGCCTTTGACGCCTACACAGACGCTGTGCTCTGTATGTGTTGCTTCTTTTGAAATATGATAAAACGATTAAAGTGTAAAATGGGGGAAGAAGAGCATCATCAAAGGGTCAGCTTTAGTTTTGTTTATTGGGGATGCAGGCACCAAACGACTAGCCTTCTTGAGGGATATGAAAGGTACTTCACAGTAACACAGAGTAACAAGTAAGTGCCTTCTGGGTCCCTGTGCTTTATCTGCATCAAGCAGATCTACTACACGTTTGTCCTACTCACTAATGAAGCGTGATTAATACAAAACTGTGTCGTTCTCTTATCTACTGAGGAACGTTTATGGATATCCTTTAACTTTGCACTTTTCTGTATGTGTAAAATATACCTGACTAGTTTCATTCGTGCCTTGGAGTATTTCCGCATTGTACAACATTTTCTACCATGCTTTTTTGCTTGAACGTGAAATGCATGTTAAGGACAGTGGTGCCCTGCTTGGGTCTATCAATAGTTTATGAATCTGTACATACATAAATAAATAAAAGGTTCTCTGTAATGAACAAAACATACCAATAGGATCAAGCCCAATAAATGACCTAATAATACTTTTCCAAATTATTGGATGCGGATTAGATCTTGAAAATATATCTTCTATCAAGATGTCACAATTAGCTTTGAGGTGGAGGAAAAGATTTCCCTATTGGCAGCATGACGACGTTCTAGACTTAATCCTTCCAGAATGAACAAGCGGAGTGCCATAAACTCAAGAGACAAAGAACTTCGGGGCATATTACCAAGCAATAGCGATAATTATCGCTATTGCTTAGTTAGAGACAAAAATTTACCGCACAGCAGCGGCGATTTTTAACGCAAATAAACCTTGGTATTACCAAGGTTTATCGCAAATGCGATAAAAAACGCCGCAATGCATGAATATCGCTGAAAAGTCAGCGATATTCATGCACTACCGAGCTAATGCTCTTAGCCATGTTATCCACCTCCCATTGGATAACATGGCTAAGAACTGCTCAGGGCAGGTGTTAGCTTTTGGAGATATTCGCACTTAGCGCGAATATCTGGAAAAGTTGGTAATAGGAGATAGCCATGTTAGCGACTGTTTTCAGTCGCTAACATCTTGGCACGCCCACTTTGCATGTCATTAGTGATAAATATCACTGACATGCAAAGTGAGGCCCAAGATGGTCGCTATCTCCTACTAGCTGTCGCTAACTGTTGTTAGCGACAGCTAGGTAATAGGGAGATAATTTTATCTCCCCTTTCTTGGCTTTTAAAGCCAAAAAAGCGGAGATAAACCCCCTTGATAATATGCCCCCTGGGTTTCAGAAAAAGTAAGATTTAATAATAGGAACGACGTATTAACTAGAGATCAATAGCACCAAAATCAATTTTTACACCTTTTTATTGAAAATAATTTATCAGGCCTTATAAACCTTTTGTTTTCAAAACGGATGTATGTAGTAATCAATGGTGCAGAATGTGCTGTTTGCATCCCAATTGCGGATTATTGTCTGTAGAAAGCTAGAAAAGTTCTCTTTACCCCGTTTTCTCAAGAGCGGGGATTTAGGTCATGGTGATGCATTGCGACAACAGCAAAGACTTATGTAGTCTACATCGTATTCTACGAAAGTTGGAAACCATGGGGCACATGCATCAAACTGTTTTGTGATCGTAAATAGTGCTAATTGCAAAATGTGGCTGTTTGCAATTGCAAAATGGCCTTTTGAGATGCATGCACCTTTTTTGCAATTCGCAATTAAGGAAATCACAATTTTTTGCGATTCCCTTAATTGTGAATGCAGTTAGGGAATCGCAAAATGCGACCCCCTAAATATGATGCATTATGCAATTGCAAATTGCATTTTCGCAATTTAGAATCACAAATTACCATCAACTTCAAGTTGATAGCAATTTGCAATTCCTTTGAAAAATTGCAACTAAATGCATTTTTCAAAGTGAATTGGGGTGCATACCTACCTTGTTTTGGGGGGTGCATCAGGGTACCCTTTTGGCCCCCTTGCACCCTTCAAATTGCATGCGCAATTTGCGATTACCAATTTGGTACACGCAAATTGTGCATGCAATGCCATAGAGGCCTATAGGAATGTACGGGAAACCATTCCTTAATTGTGAATCATAATTCGTGATTCGCAATTAAGGAATGTGAAGGAATCACAGTTTTTTGGCAATTCCTACATGCATAAGGAATTGGGATTCCTTAATAATTGCAATTTAGGAATCGCAATTTCTGACTTTGGTGCATGTGACCCCTTGGGCATGATTTATGAGGTTTTGACATAGGGCAACACCGCAAGGAATCATGCTTCACTGCCCTCCATCAAAACAAAAGGTCAGGAATGTGCTATATCTAGGTGATGTGGTGAATTCCTTCCCTTTTCCCCAGTGTCTGCACACAACGGGCTGCTATGCGCCAACACAGGCCCCCTTACACCATGGTGCTGATTGATTTTGTGCAGGAAAAGACACTTTCCTGCACAAAATCAATTCCTTTTGTACATGTGCTGCATTCTGCAGCACACATAGATAAAAACATTTCTCCTTGTTGCGCCTCCCTAACTCCACCCTTGGGGTGGCATTAGGTTCTGACGAATTCCAGGTTTACGATTTTTCATACATCTGGGCATGTGTCAGGTTACATGGGTGTTACGTGGAAACACCCACAGCAACACGCACGGAATGCCCCTTCAAGCAGCTTTCTGCAGGTAAGAGGCACATATTTATAAGACCACAAAATGCCAAGAAAAAGTGGTTTCACATGGCCTTATAAATATGCTGTGGCACATTGCGCCACCGGAATGTCAAAAAAGTGATGTTCCGGTGGCACTAAAGCTTTGGTAGGGCCTCATAAATTAGGACCCTAGTTACGAGAGTCTAATGTAGGACTACAGCAGTTTAACTCAACAGGTCTGGCATTCAGAGAAGGTGATGAACTTGTGATGGCATTGTTGAAAGAACTGCAGAATATCAATTTGTTGAGGAAAACAGTGGGAAAACCACCAGGTTCAACTCTGGGGCCTCCTTGATCATGTCGAAAAAAAGTATCGAAAACAAAAATCAGCACATCAATGAGGCCACACCTGTGTAAAGTGTTAGGTTGATTTTCGACACTTAGGTCATTTAATCAGCTTGTTTTAGATAGGATAGTAGACACCAAGAATGTTTTCTCATTGGATAAAGTTGAATTTGTAGTCATCAAAAGGCTCGCAACCCTCAGACTTCTACCAAGAGTAACAATCAAAGGTCGATGAGAAAAAGGTGAGTTTCACTGGAAACACTTAACATATTGAGATGGTAGTTCTTTAGGTCAATAGGCAGGCAAATAGCTAAATTGAGGTTGGTGAAGGGGATTGATAATGAATGTGTCCAGGCACTGACAACACATTGTACATAATAGTGTCCAGCACATATATCCAAGTCACATAGTCACAATTCAAGTCACAGGGAGATTGTGAGATTTATTCAGATTCAGATGACAAGTATTGCCAGTATGAGATCTAATGTCTCCCAGTGTCTGCCTTTGCATGTCTATGTCTCCTTTTTCAGGATCGAGGTGAGTCTTAACCTCTGTAATATTGCAGGAAAGTAGCAATACAGTATAATACATCAGCATTGTTTGACAACCGAGTGGTGTGGTACTCAGAGAATACTACAAGTCAAATTAGAAACTAGTGCATTCCAGTCAGCAGGATAAAATCAATCAAGATTTAGTGGACGGAATTAGGCAGGAAAAAGGGTTATAAAATCCACGTTATTCAAAGAGAAAAAAGATTATCTAAATTCTGGAATTTCTAATTGATAGCATGGCTGTTAATAAATGGTCAACAGGGGCACCTACCTATGT
Source organism: Lissotriton vulgaris (assembly GCF_964263255.1). Lineage (NCBI taxonomy): Eukaryota > Metazoa > Chordata > Amphibia > Caudata > Salamandridae > Lissotriton > Lissotriton vulgaris. The sequence goes on from NC_141685.1 coordinate 1,233,648,597, forward strand.
ACCTCAGATTTCAACGTTTGGCCTCCATCTAATGGTGCTTGTCTTTTGATGATCAGTCTATATTACCCTCTGCTACCTCTGCTCTTCAGAAAAATATACACATTGTGGAAACCATAGTACTTAAACTCACATCTGGGATACAGCACATGCTAAGTGGGGTTTTGACCCTAGCTATCTTAATACAAAACCCCTTCATAGGTAATACACTATCCCGCACTTGTTGCATCATTCAACGCAGCAGCACTTGTACTAGAGAACTTACAGTGAAGTATACAAACATTGTTGTAGTCTGGGGCAAAATTTAAGTGCTTTAAATAGCAGTCTAACATGTACAGTATATTATGGGAATAGCCTGTGTCACACCTGTCAGTCTTAGGGTGGTCTTCTCTCAAACATTATGCCTTACTCCTCCATTTTTTCTGATCTAGTCTTTGATGGCTTTAGGACTCTGTGCACTTTACTGATGCTATCCAATACTAAAGAGCGCTTCCTCACTCTCTAAAACATGATAACATTGGTTTCTTTCATACTAGTGGAAAGATTGAAGAGGATAGGAGTGAAAGGCCGGGCGCTGCAGTGGCTTCAATCTTATTTAGAAGGTCAACAGTAGATGGTAACTTTTGAACCTTTCTCCTCTGGTAAATCTCTAGTCGCCCATGGGGCGCTGCAGGGCTCTGCGATCAGCCCCATTCTATTCAATGTCTACCTGCAACCCCTGCTTTCCATCATAAAGGCCTCCGGGGTCTGTTTAGTCAATTATGCAGATGGCACACAACTAGCCTTCTCTTTGGAAGTGGATCATGCACTATCTCTGGAGGCGTTCAGCATTGCATGCAGCAGATGACTGATTGGCTCAGGAGGAACTCATTGCAATTTAATAGCGGAAAGACTGAGGTAGTATTTTGCTCTGCAGGTAGGATATCTAGACCTTTTCCACCTGACTTTAGACTCACACCAGAGGAGGAACCTTTAACACCGGTCAGGAAGGTTCGTAATTTGGGTGTGATGTTTGATGACGACCTCCAGATGGAAGCTCAGGCAGGAAAGACTGCCAGTGTTTGTTTTGCCTTAATGCGTTTGTTACGGAATATACTCCCTTTACTACCTAAAGAGGCTCGTTCTCTGGTGGTAAGTAGCATTGTGGGAAGCAGGCTGGATTATTGCAACTCCCTCTACTTGGGGGCCCCTGCCTATATTCTCCATTGACTGCAAAGAATCCAGTCTGCAGCAGCTAAACTGGCTCTTGGCAGGTTACGGAGTTCCTCCTCTACCCTGGCTTTGAGAGAGCTACACTGGCTGCCGATCAGGGAGAGGGTCCATTTTAAGAGTCTCTGCTTGGTCTTTAGAGCGGTGCATGAACTAGGTCCCATTCCTCTTCAGGAAAGGTTCACATGGTATCGCCCGACAAGACAGCTTCGCTCCTCCAGTGCGTGCCTGCTGACGATTCCACTGTATAAACGCTCGAGGTTAGGAGGAAGGGCATTCAGCGTGGCTGGCACACGGTTATGGAATGAACTCCCTCAGAGTCTTAGACAAGCCAACTCCCTGCTAGAGTTCCGTAGGAACTTGAAAACCTGGCTCTTCCCTAAGGCGTAAGCTAGGCTCCTCTATCCTGTTCTGTTGCAACCTTGTTTCATTCTGGTCTGAGTCTGTAGTCTGACGCGCCAGGATACTCGTATGGTGACAGTATGATCTATACAAGTTTCTAATCTAATCAAATATAAGTCAACCATATGATAGGCCCTAAATAGCCCATAGGGCAGGGTGCAATGTATTCAAAAAGTAGGACATGTACTTTTAAGTTTTACATGTCATGATGGTGAAAAATTCTAACACTTGTTTTTCACTATAGTAAGACCTACCTCTCTCACAGAAGGACATTGGGGTTACCTCATTATATTTAATGAGCTGTAGCTTTCATATGGGAACAGGTGAACTGTTCATGTTTGGTGTATTTAGGAATGTTATGGACAATCCTCTTTTATATTAAAGTCAGATGTTAAGTTACAATTTTGAAAATGCCACTCTTACAAAGTTGGCCTTTTCCTTTCTTAGCCATTAAGTGCCCTCAGACTGTTTATGGGTCAGAGGACTGGCTGCGTTTGGGCTTTGTGCATTCCTCCTAGACAACCACACTCAATAGAGAGCTTAGGTGTGCCTGCATGGGCCAGCACTGGCAGGCTGGGAGGACGCAGGTCAGCAAACTCCTACTTGCATTATACTATGCTGTGTCCTGCCTTAGTATATAGGATGATAAAGCAGAAGACACTCAAATGATGGGCAGAATGCGGAACAAATCAAACATTCACGCCCAGTCAAGAGATATGGGTTAAATCCAATATTCTTTTGCTCACCAAGCCACCCCAGTTTTGACTCAGCCATATGCAAATCAGTCTTGACCCTGCTCCTCATGGGAACAGGCCAGCTTAAACTGCCAAGCCAGGCCCTCCCCAGACCAGCAACAAGCATCCTGGGACAGGTTTTGCTGTATCATCCCTCGTCGCCAGGCTAGCTTGAATCCAGAGGCACAGTGAGCCCGGGACCCACGTCTGGGCAAACCATTGCTTGATAAGATTTAGACCTCCGTCCATCATCTTGTTGTGTTTGCTTAACTTAAAGAATTGCCTACCCCTTGTAGTTAGTCTGGAGCCTGGGCACGGGAGGCAGGAAACATGTCCACTACAAAAGGAAACCTCTAGAAGCTTATCCAACTTGAAAAGTATAAATAATGGACCACTGTGTGGCTGAAATGACTGGCACTGTGCTGGACTGCTGCCCTGAGGACTGCCTACTGCTGTGCCGACCTGCTGCCTTCTTACCTAGGCTAGAGGGACTGCACCTGCAACTTGTACCCGGGCACACCAGAGTGACTCAAGGGTTAGTCTCTTATATCCAGCACCTGGACTCTGCAACTGTGAGTGCTACTCTTTCAAGGGCTGCCACCATGGTCCTGGACCCATGGATGTGGCCCTAATGGTGCTCTGCCAGCCCATCTGTGGCTCCAGCTGAACCAATGCATATCCTTTGCTGCGAGTATTCTTCCAGCACAAGGACTCTGCATCAACCTCATAGTCTACATTGGAACCACAGCTGTGCAAAGCATTCCCGATGCAGGCCCTTCCTTTACAAACCTTTCGTCAGCTGCAGCCTCAACAATGATACAGGAGTTTGCATTGCAATCCCCTCAGTCTCTTCAGAACCAGCCGCTGTGCACTAAGCATCCTCGATGTACCACTGCACATAGTAGACCTCCATCATTGGCAGCCTCCTTGATGATGATGCAAGACCTCACATCACAGTCTCATGGCTCCCCAGAGCCAAAATGCCACCTGGGCTGTGCGACACATACTCAAAGTGGGGCCCTCATAAGAGTCCACAACCAGGATTTAAGGTACTCTTGTTCAGTGGGCCTAACTGGGTTCCTGTAGCCGGTCCACGCACCATCGTAGTTGGCCTGAACTTGTAAGTCTGCCCGTTCAGGCAGGAACAGATATCCACATTTGGCGCTTTGGGATTTTTGGCACTATTTTCACATAAATCTTTAAAAATGCATATTTATGGTTCTACTGATTGGATATTTTGTATTTGTCTTGTTCTATTAATAAAAATCTACTATATTTTTCTAATCTGGTATGATATCCTATTGGTGGTGTGTTTTCCCTTGGTTTCAGTTCAAAGTGTTGCACAAATACTTTTTACATTTCCTCCAGTCGTGATTGGTGTTGGGGGAAAGTGGAAGGGTGGGGAAGGTGGGGAGAGGTGATCCTCCCTCTTCTGGCTCCACTGCAGACAAAGGCTTCCAGCCTGCCCTGTGACCAATCCTGATGCTACACTCACTGCATGAGAGCAGCATCAGGATTGGCCTGAGCACCCTAGATTTGTACTACCAGTGAGACTGGGAGCATGTGCCTGCTCTCTACAACCCAACAATGTTGAACGCAGCTGGGTTGAAGAGAGCTTCAGTGTGCATGACAGTTTGGCAGGCCTCAGATGGCCAGCCAAACCATCATGGGCAATAAAAGCAGTGCCCACCACTCCTTCTCAGTGCCTGTCATTCTGTGGCACCACCCCCCAAGCTACCCAAGGGCTGAGCACAGGTTAATTTAGGTTTTGCTTGTGACTTCACCACAACAACTTTTGTTGTTCCTGTTTGAGTAGGGGATTCGCCCCTTCAACCAGCAACCCAATTTCTTACAATATGTTACTTAATTTATGTGTTGTCCCAAATACTGTAACCCTCTTATAGCACTAAACTACCCTCAAACTTTATTTCTCAGCCTGTGCAGTTTCATTCCATGACATCTAAGTGGGTGGAACAAATATACAGTGATGGATGAGTGATTCAAAGAGGCACATATAAATACCTTTACATTGCTCACTTTTTAAAGATTCTGTCCGCCATCAGGGGAAAACATTAATTCCAACATTGTATTTATAAGTAAGGCCTTCCTATTTCAGGAAATAATACACCATAATGAAATCCCATTTTGATTTCCAAAATCATGTAATGTGAAATGATCTGTGTTGAGCGTTCTGCTACTTTCCTGTAATTTAATTCAATGTCAATTGCTAAGATGTCACACAGGTGGACTTCATGGGAGAAGGAGAAATGATTCTGAAGTCTCTTCTGGTACTTCTGCCATTTTCATGAACGGATATCATTATATGCCCATTTTTTTGTAAGTGATGTAGTTACATTTCTATGATTATTGTATTTGATTAGTGGGTGCCGGTAATTCAAGCGGCGAGCGGGAGTTCCACATAGGCACACATACACACTCACTCACACCCATGCATTCGCATACGCATACACTACACACAGCCATTCACAACATTCTCACAAATGCACATACATTCATACATAAACACAGGCACAAAATATTAAAAAACATGAAACTTGCTAGTTGCAGCTTCTCTGGAGGGAAAACTCGAAGGTCTTGGAGGGTTGGTTAGTGGCAGTTGCTGATTACATCCTACTCGGTGACAAGGTGTCAGTGATAGACACTCAACCCTGGGCACTTCTGGGCTTACAATTGAAGCACCTAGTTCCAAAGTTATCAATGACATTCCCCCTCGTCATGAAAGGGAAGACCTCCAAGCACCTTGTCCGGCTGAAGAAGTTGTGACCATAGGAGCAGTGACATCCTCAGGCAAAGTTTGCTCAGGCTGTCAGGCGCACATACATTTAGAGGATGTCTAGTGCCTGACCAGAACATTAAAGAGTGTCTGTCAGGCTGACATTTGCTCTGCGTGACAGACACTCCTCGTTTCTACAAAAGAGATGGAGTAGGGGCACCTCTGCCCATAAGCATGGGACGCAGCTGTATTTAAACAACTCTGTCTATAATTTTGCTATGAGAGGATTGCATGGTCGATCTCTAACATTCTAGAGTGAGGTCTTTCACTATTGCACTCTGAAAATATACCATTAAGCTTTTTTACCCAACGTTATAAAGGAGTTGAAACAAGAAGTGGTAAATAATGTTTTTTATTTTCCCTTTATAGAAGGTGCCAAAATCAACAAAAGAATAAGCACACACATTTCAACAGGTCCACTTGAATGTGACAATATATGTAAACACAGGAATTAAGAACTTAAGGGCCTCATTTATGAGACCCCTAGCAGCACTTTTGCGCTGCCTAAGCGTCACTATTTTGATGCTCCGGTGGCGCAATGAGTTGCACCATATTTACAAGGCCATGAAAAACCATGTAAAGTGTCTTTGTATGGCCTTGTAAATATGCTGCGTGAAAGGGCTGTTCCATGGGTGTTGCTGTGGGTGTTTTCACGCAACACACATGGAATGTGATTAGGGCTCCCGGTTTTATGGTATTTATTTTTTTGCCATTTCCGTCTGTATTTATCCATATTTATTTTTTGGGCATTTTTTCAGTATTTATCCACATTTATTTTTGCCACAAGTAAAAGACGACACTACAGCTAGTATTTTTCCACATTTATTTCAATTGACAATGCACACATGCGCTCACTTAAACTAGCGATTTGTTGTGGCTTTAGCAGTGCTTTAAATGGTCTGGTACTGAGTAATTTGAAAAGGAGAGTACCTGTGCTTCTCAGTTCTGCTATAAAAACACCTTAGGATAGAGTACAAGCACTTATCAGGATCTAACATGTGCCAGCGCTTCTGTATTTCCATCTAAAGCCAGGTAGTTAAAAAAACGTTTTACAGACTTGCACCTGAGATTTACCTGTGCGAGACCTATTTTCTACTGAAAACATTACTCCCGAGCCCCTGACATCTCGCCTTCTGTACGCCCTCAATTAGCTTGATTTGACTACATTATTACAATACAAACCAGTCTTTCTTAATGACGACGAGCAGCAATTTAGTCTTTGTTTGTTTCCCAATTCATTTCTCCACAATCAACACCAACATTCTTTAAGACTTTTATTTAAACAAAATATCCTTTTCCTTTTAATATTTCAGCTCCAGGAAGTCATTTTACATTTTCACAAGCTTGCAATTTGTGTTGAGCAATCTTGTGCTTTTTTCCATTTAAAGTGTCTTGCCATACTCAATTTAATACCACCACTATTTTTCGGACTCCATGCAGTGTTCACAAATGTTTGCCTCCACTTCAAAGCCTTGCTCCAGCTTCTATGGGTGGTATGGAAACAAATGATTGTCTCTCTTTCGCTGCCCTTATCACAATGTGGAATGCTACTGACCCAGAATGTATACACTTAAAGGTCCAGAAATGAAATGTCCTTTGCCTCACGCAGTAATGCTGCCTGTTTAATAGTTTGTGTAAACTATGCAGAGAATCCAGGCCCACCTGTGGAAAAATAATGAAATTGATGTACATAAGCAGCGTTCATTTGCCCTTTCCCATTCCCTTCCCTGTACGTTAGCCACACCACTCCGCCAGTAAAAGCCCGTGCCCACATGTACCTGATAGCCATTTTAGACACCATGGCCTTTTGCCCACTCATCAGAATCCCCGGCTTCCCTCCTGCGCGTGTTTGAACCCCTCCCCCCCTCACATCCATAGACCATGCAACCCTCTCCCTCTGCGCGACCCTGCAATGAAAAGCAATCCTCTTGCTTGACCCACGCAAAGTCCCCCATTTCCTCTTGAAAAAGCATCCCTCGCCTCAGCTGACATAACCCCCCAGCTGTATCTGACTGCCCCCGTTCTCTCATGTACAGGTCACAAGACCTCTCTCTCTCTCTCTGTGAGACTCTGTCCCTGTGCGCACCCTGGCTCTCCCCTCCTCCCTCACATGGGCAAGTCATAAACCTCCTTCTTCTGCAAGACCCCGTCCTTGGGAGTCACAGCCGCACCTGACCAGCACCTCCTTTCCTTTCATGAATAACCCCTCTGTTAGTAAACCCTCCCTCTGCGATGGACTGTCTACATGTCCGAGGCCATCGCCTAAGCCGGAAGATACTGTTTATTGCCCCTTATTGTATGGAGTCACTCCTCTTCAAAGAACCCACTATTGATCCTGGCTTCCCCACGCCTTGGGATACGATCAGGCGCACATATCCTAATAATCAGCGGAACACTCAGCTGCGTCATTGCCCCTTCTCTTATCAACAGTTCAAGGGTCTCTATTGTAAACCTATGTGGGGTAGGATTGACACGAGGATTATGGGAATGTCTTTTCTTTGTTTCACAATGTCATGATTATAATGCCAAGTGTTTTGTAAGGTATAAAAGACGATGTCTCAGCTCACTTGTTAGAGCACCTCCCGACAGACACTGTGTTTCGTGTCCGAAATGACAGGCTCTCCTCATGAGTAATAAATCCGGTTCTTGTGATTCCTGCTTCCAGCGCCCGTCTCTTTATTTGGTAACTATTCAGAATGGGAACTAAGAGGCGACTTGCGCCAGCAGCCCGGGCATCGATAGTAATATGGGCTCACTTTCAACAATTGGCGTCCCAACGCGGGGCCCATCAGTGACATAAGGTCCAGTAAGAGAGATCCAGACGAAGAGGTGAACATCTAAAAGATCGGAGTATACCTGCCTTGAGAGGGCCTTCGTCCGGCTGCCGATCGAATGAACTTCACCGATTCTGAACGGACCTCTCTCGAGTGACCTATTGTCCTGACTGGGATCCCACAGGAATGCTGCATGGAGTAAGAGAACGATCAGGCGCTGGAGGAGGAAGACGAAGAACTGTTCGTATGGTCCGGTCCGGGTAAGATTAAGTAGGGCGTTTTACGCCTGATTGGTAGGATGGTTTTATCCATCTGATTGTTTGATTGATTGTATTGGAATCAGTATTTAAATACTGATATTGTTTGGTTATTGGTTCATTTAGCTTTGGATGCTACTTGAAATATTGGTTCTCTTCTTGAGAACGAGACATTCTCTGTTTGCAGACAGCGGCGAATAGGAACGTTCGTCTCTCTTTACAGATAGAGAAGGGTAGGTAATGCCCCTTTATGATTCGTCATGCCTACCTTTCTCCCCACTGATTGTTTTAAAATCGATTAAATAATCGATTGTTGCTCTTTGAGATCTTCCCTGTCCACAAACAGAGACGAATAGAAATATTCTGTCTCCCTTTGCAGATTGCGAAGGGCAGGTAATGCAGACGTTTGTCCCCGTTGTAATCCGTCATGCCTGTTTTTCTCCCCACTGATTGATTGATTGACTGGACATTGTTGTCCAAGGAATTGTTCGTTTGAGGTATTTTCTGTTTGCAAACAACGTGGAATAGAAATATTCTGACTAGTCTTTGCAAGCAGTAAAGGGTAGGTTATGCCCCTTTATGATTCGTCAGTCCTACCCACTCCCCACTGATTGACTATTATTTGGGGGGTAGCTCACCTGGTCCGTCCAGGAGGCTACCCTAATGGAGGACACATGCCCCCACCCGTTGGCCATTTATTAGAAGTAACCCATCTGGTCCGTTCAGGAGGCTACCCTTGTAAGTGGAGGTACATCATTTGGTCCGTCCAGGATGATGCCCTAACAAAAGGATATGTGTTCCCCTCTGGTTGATAATCTAGTTCCAACCCGGACCATTTATTGGAGGTAACTCACCTGGTCCGTCCAGAAGTACCCCTAGTGAAAGGACATATAAAAATGACGTGATCACCGTACCCTACTAACAGAAAACTTTAGCTCGAAACACGCTAAGGAAAGGAAGGAAAAATAAAAGAAATCGGGCTAAATCAGTAACCCCCTGATGAGCTTTTGACTTCACTAAAAATAAGAAACATTAGAAACAGTTCGTAATAAGAAATATAAAATGGCGAAAAGTTTGACAGCAAAAATAGCCACGAGGTAGCTAGGCTCCGCTGCCTATTCCTGCTCCCAACATGTCTGCCTCATTGTCTGCCACACCCAAAATAACGGTAACATGAAATAGATACAAATCAATAAGACACCTACCCCCATTCCGGAAAACTCCCGAAGTGCAACGGATCCGCGGTTACGCCCATCCGGAAGGCGAGGCCTCAGCGTGTGCAGAGCAGGGCCTGGCTGGCCGCCATCGGAGGGGGAGGCTGTAGGGCGGACGGCCCGAGGAATCATGGAGGTCTCCCCTTTTCCCCTCTTCTGCTGCCCTGCAGGCCACGGGGGGGGGAGCTGTCTTGCTTCAGCCACCGACCACCCCCCCTCTCTTGCCTGATCTGGCCATCGTCGAGGACCGGAGCCAAGGCGAGGTCGGACAACCCTGAAAGTTGCAGGTAGTCCCGCCACATGGCCACACCTGAGAGTTTCAGGTAGTTCCGCCACATGTCAAAAAGGGGGGGGATGTCTTGCCTCAGCCACCGACCCCCCCCCCATCTTCATCAGCCGGCACGGCCAATACGGAAGTGCTGGAGCCGAGGAACGGCGCAGGGTCGCTGGAAGGGGGAGGCGGCGCGAACGAGCCTCCCCCACCTCCCTCCAGGTGGAGGCTTCCAGCGACACCCCAACGCTCCTGCTTAAAGAGGGTCCACATCGAAAAGCGGGTTTTTGCCCGGGACGGGCGCACGCCCCGTGCCTTCTCTCCTCAACTTTGAAGATTCTATGAGAGCCGGGGGGCCCCCCGACCCCTCAGCATGGGCGCCCCCGTCCCCCTCACTGGGAACCGCGACATCGGCACACTCCTGCCGGCACCAGCCTCAGTTTGGAAATGGCTACAATACAGCAAAGGTACAGACTTGTTCAGTTCCGGTAGAACACCAGAATGACCCGGTAGGGAAATTGTTACCGCCCTCCCCACTCTTTGACTGATGGTCCATATTGCTAAACTGTTAACCCATTGCGAAAAACTTTTGAAACCACCAACGGAAGGTTCTGGTCCTACTACGAGTCAGTGGAGGCAATCTGACTATACTGGGACTTGCCTGACCTCGCCCAAAATGGCGCCGGCACGAAATGAAACTTGAAAGTAGATAAGTAGGATATTGAGTATGTGCTTGGAACAGAAAGCGATATAAGATGGATATTGATTATGTGCTGGGACGATGAACTGATTTAGAGTGGATACTAATTATCTGTTGGAAGAAATGAACTTGTATGAAATAGGCACTGATTGGGTATTTGAACAATGAATTGATATCCGTTAGGTATTGAGTAAATAGTAGGATAATGAGATGATATTATTGAACGCTTGACACGCATTATACTTACCGCTTAAGAAAGTTTGATATGATTTTCATTGCACTGCTGCACTTTATGAAATAAATGGCCACCGACTTCGCTCCTCATGCCCAGTTCCAGTCTGCTCCGTAGCCGGCCCACTGGGTTGTAGGCCCGTATTTGTGCGCCAACCTTTTCATTAAAGTTTTTTGAACACGCAAATATTATCGTAGCGTTTGTATTTATGAATGTTATTGAAATGTATGGCTACTGTCACCAACATAAAATACGTGCAGTATGGCTAAGATTGAAGGTTAAAGGGGCCCGGTGCTTAGCAACTACATTCTGTGTCATAGACAGCCGGAAAAGTGTTTCAGACGCCCTTAAATCGATACCGAAGAAATGCCCCCTGACCACCACCCTTGCACATGACCTAAAAAGCCACGATCAGGTGATTCATGTAGATACGCAGACCATCAACAATTATCTATCTAACACTGCTGGTCCCTCTGGGCTTAAACGCCAAGATGGTAGAGAATGCACCCTGTGGAGATAGGTCGAGTATGTGGTAGGTAAAAATATTCTCAGATTTATGCAAGTTGATGTATTTTGGATGTTGCCCCACCCCCTTCCTTCTCCTCCCTTCTGCAGATCGCGTTGGAACGTCGGCTGAAGTATGGAAGAGCGATGATCGAACGACCGACGATACGGGAAGGAGGAGATTTGAGCATAGTACTTATGCTAGACTTAGATATGACTGTTCCTCCTTAGAACATAGCGACTGGGAGGATGGACTGACATAGAATCTCGACGGGTACTGTATGACGGAAATTGACTCGAAATTAACACGTTAGATCGACTGGGAGGATGGACTGACATAGAAACTTGACGGGTACTGTATGACGAAAATTGACTCGAAATTAGCACGTTAAATAATGCAACCATGACGTTTAACTAGATAGGGAAAGGACAAGGAAAAGTCCTGAGGTAAGGGTTACCCAGGCACCACCCGTCTGGGGAGTTAGAAACGTTGTTGATGTTCGAAATGTACCACCTCCTTCTCACCCTCTTATAGATATAACGAAGCTGCCTGACTGTTCTCCTGATCAATACCCTCTGTCGCCTCAGCCTGGAGAACCTCCAACCAAAGGAAGAAATTCAAAAGTGGTTTAAGATCCACCTATGGGCAGTAGCCCGACCAGGTTAATTTCTGACCGGCTGAACGAGGTGTAAGTATTGGCAATTGGGAGCACTCGCAAAAATAGCAAACGAGAAGAAAAGGAGGAAAGGTAAAAAGAGCTCAGCCCACGGATAAATAGGATATTAAAAATGCGTAGCATGCGCAAGGAGATTTTTGTCTGGCCAACAACTGTTCTATGTTTTGTCGTGAATCTTTCTTTTTGTGTAAAACACGTACTGTTCTCCTCCCAACTCTTGTTTGAGTCTGTGTATGTGTAGTGTAGGGATTTATGTCTTCCCTCTGTTTTGTGTTTTCGTGTTACCTGACCTTGCTGTTCTGTGTTGTGAGCGCACTAAATGACCTATTTTCGTACACGTCTCTCTCTCTCTCTCTCTCTCCCCCTCTATCTATCTCTCTCTCTCTCTCTCTCTCTCTGCATGACATACGTGTACTGAATGGCTCGTTTAGGTTGCGGACGACTCTCACTCTCTACGAGAGTCCCCCTGTTCCATCTTCCTTTTTGTATATAAAATTGTGCCCCGCTGGCACCAGTCTGATTGGATACTTATCGAACACGAAGGTGTTCAGCGAAATTGACAGAAAATAAAATGATTGTAATTTGCCATATTACTACCTCTCCTTTCTGCAAAATGAATGAACTCGAATTGGCTAAGAAAGAAAGGACAGGTGAGATGACTAAGGTCCCCTAATCTGGCCCTCTTAAAAGGGGAACTATATGTCAATGGCACCCTATTTTTGTTGTTGTTAGAAACAAGCGCAAATGTCTAGATTGACCCCCAATACCCAGATTGCCCCACCCCCTTTGCACCCAAGCGCGAATGCCCGAGGCGTCCCCGCCCCACTTGATTGACCAAAGCTGCTGTCCCCGATATATATAATGGCCATGAGTACCTGTCGCCCCTCGAGAGAAACTTGTTTAATCCTGTCTCACGATGATTGCACCCTCGCTCTGTTTAAAAGAGTTGGCCGGCTCTAAAAAAGGGAAATGTAAGACTGCCAAGGCCTGGGTGGGAAGGACGAGTCTCCCCTGAATGTTTATTTTTGATGACATACGCAAGTGATAGGAATCTGACCTCCGCCCATATGTATCATGAATGAACACTGACTAGACTTGGTACAAACACAGTAGAAATACCCACGTACGTACTTCCTGGTAATAGACTTCTGACTATGACCAATGAGCATGACCCCCAGGTGCTAGGATTGCGAGTGGAATTCAAATGTTAAAAATCTCTTCTCCTGCCAGTTCTCTAAAAACTTGTTTTTACCCATTCCAAGATATACGATCATCGGAGGAGAAGGGTCGGACGTGGCGCACAGCCTGGCTGGAGATCATGAGACACATGCGACCTCGACCAAAGGTGGAGCCACAGCACAGCAGGAATACGGGACGAGGCAGCACTCTCCAATGTGGTAAACGAAAGGATGAAAGGCTGTCCTGAAGCCCTCTGTCCGCCTACCGACGCGTGCCTGAAGCCTCCGTCCCCCTTTTCAAGCCCGGTTGATGGGCCTGCCCGCTTGTTATCCATTGCTCCCTTGGTCCCTTTGGTGTGTCCCAGGAAATCCGACCCCACTGCGCTCTCTCTCTCTCTCCCATCGACTACTGAACCGTACCCCCTTTTTTCCACGTGACTTTTTGCCAAAAGGAAGAACAGCATTCAGGTGGAAATGGGGTTACGCCACAGGAATATAGGTGCCGAGCATAGGGCGCCACTAAAGGATTGGTTAGGGAACAGGACTGTGGTCTAACAGCAGAAGACTGACCGCACCCTGCAACGCGTAAGGATGGATCCGAGCTGGACCTATAGCCCCACCGCCGGTGCTCAACAGCGCCAACAAAAGGACACGGACTAGAGCCTACCAGTGATGGCTCATTGCTAAAAAGACACTGTGACGAAGAGATCTTATTTGGACTGAATTCCTCCCTCAATTGCTTGGTCAAAATGTTCATTGGTCACCTTTTTAAGAAAGTCGGAAGCATTTATGCTATGAAGTTCGTTTGCAGATGCAATTTCCTATGTGCTGCATTCTGCCAATCACACCAACTGTTCATGATTATATGCAATGTGTTAGTATTGACAAATGCTGTTTCGTCAACCACACATGTTTATATGTACACCCATTTACTAGGAAGAATAGGGAGAATGAACTTTGTTATGTAAAAAGCGGCGACTGTGGAAAAATAATGAAATTGATGTACATAAGCAGCGTTCATTTGCCCTTTCCCATTCCCTTCCCTGTATGTTAGCCACACCACTCCGCTAGTAAAAGCCTGTGCCCACATGTACCTGATAGACATTTTAGACACCATGGCCTTTTGCCCACTCATCAGAATCCCCGGCTTCCCTCCTGCGCGTGTTTGAACCCCTCCCCCCCTCACATCCATAGACCATGCAACCCTCTCCCTCTGCGCGACCCTCCAATGAAAAGCAATCCTCTTGCTTGACCCACGCAAAGTCCCCCATTTCCTCTTGAAAAAGCATCCCTCGCCTCAGCTGACATAACCCCCCAGCTGTATCTGACTGCCCCCGTTCTCTCATGTACAGGTCACAAGACCTCTCTCTCTCTCTGTGCGACTCTGTCCCTGTGCGCACCCTGGCTCTCCCCTCCTCCCTCACATGGGCAAGTCATAAACCTCCTTCTTCTGCAAGACCCCGTCCTTGGGAGTCACAGCCGCACCTGACCAGCACCTCCTTTCCTTTCATGAATAACCCCTCTGTTAGTAAACCCTCCCTCCGCGATGGACTGTCTACATGTCCGAGGCCATCGCCTAAGCCGGAAGATACTGTTTATTGCCCCTTATTGTATGGAGTCACTCCTCTTCAAAGAACCCACTATTGATCCTGGCTTCCCCACCCCTTGGGATACGATCAGGCGCACATATCCTAATAATCAGCGGAACACTCAGCGGCGTCATTGCCCCTTCTCTTATCGACAGTTCAAGGGTCTCTATTGTAAACCTATGTGGGGTAGGATTGACACGAGGATTATGGGAATGTCTTTTCTTTGTTTCACAATGTCATGATTGTAATGCCAAGTGTTTTGTAAGGTATAAAAGACGATGTCTCAGCTCACTTGTTAGAGCACCTCCCGACAGACACTGTGTTTCGTGTCCGAAATGACAGTCTGTCCTCATGAGTAATAAATCCGGTTCTTGTGATTCCTGCTGCCAGCGCCCGTCTCTTTATTTGGTAACTATTCAGAATGGGAACTAAGAGGCGACTTGCGCCAGCAGCCCGGGCATCGATAGTAATATGGGCTCACTTTCAACACACCATTAAAATAAGAAAGGCTTGCTTGAACTATTATCAAGACTGTCTTTAAAAATAAGACGTGAATTACATATCATTTAAATACTTGTTTATATTATACTTCAAGTAGCATTTGGTTATGTAGCAGAAAATGTTGATTTTAGAGGGAAAAGCTTTAATTTAAAGATTGTTTTGCATTCAACAATTAGTCCCCACCTCAAGCTGCATTTAAAAAAAAAGCGGAGTGCTAAGATGCGCTGTTGCTGCTTAAAACGTGCACTGTGTCAGGGGCGTTGGGGGAGGCTACGGCATGGGGTGAACAATAAAGCCTCATTAACAAGTAAATGGTCTTTCAAAAGACCTGTGAAGTACATTGGCGTGTCTGTGTGTGCCCGGGAATGAATTTCCAGCAGCAGGAAGGGGCCTGGAGAGAACTCTGAATTCGAGCATGGGAAAGTTTTCTAGTATTTTGCCGTTTCTAAATATAAATACAGACAAAGGAAATATAGATTTCCGTCTGTATTTATATGTAGAAATCCGTAAAAACAGAAAACCGGGAGCCCTAAATGTGATGCATACCCAGATGTACGAGGAATCGTAATCCTGGGAAGGAATCAGATTGTGACGCCAACACTGAGGTGATGTTAGGGAGGTGCAATGAGGAAAAATATCCTTATGTCTCCTCATTTTTTCGCCTTTTTATATGTACTGAAATCTGAAGCACACATAGAAAGAGGAAAACACACCTCTTGTGATTGTTTCTGTGCCGAAAGGTGTCCCCTCCTTCACAAAAACAATAACCCCTACAACGCAGACAACCTTGTACCATGGAGCACTGTTGCCTGCGTTAGCGCACGGCAGCCCATTGTGTGCCAGCGCAGAGGAAAAGGACAGTAATGCACCGTATCTGATAGATATGAACTAAGGGGTTGGGCCCTTTATCATACAGTCAAAATGGGCCTCTTGAAACCTTCACAATATTGAAACAATAGCTGTAGCAATTCAAGTTTCCTTTTTGGTAACACAAGGTCAAGCAATTACATGTTCTTGGCCCGTGTCTTTATTTCACGATTAACCCAATTATATTTTCAATAAGCATATTATGAACTCTCAATGTGTCATGAAAATTCCGCTTCTCAACTTTTTTATAGATCAAATATACTCCACAGAACTAAATATACATACAACATAAAAAAATCAAATGACTGTAAATTTATACATCAAAACAATAAACATCAGTAGTGCTTCCATATACAGTGGCACATAATCCTCAACAGCTTGAATAAAATGATGGAAACCAGTCCA
The DNA here is from genome assembly GCF_964263255.1 of Lissotriton vulgaris. Classification (NCBI taxonomy): domain Eukaryota; kingdom Metazoa; phylum Chordata; class Amphibia; order Caudata; family Salamandridae; genus Lissotriton; species Lissotriton vulgaris. Next base: position 1,233,664,902 of record NC_141685.1, read on the forward strand.
ATTATTTAAACAAGGGTGGGATTTTCATTTGAGGGATTTTCCCAATGTGTAAGTTGATTTTGATTAAGGAGTCCACAAGGAGTTATTGTCACCTTGTTTCAAACCACTGTGGATTTAGGGATCTAATCAGGACTTTGGCTGGTTAATTTCTTTTATCATCTGTCACAGACAGATCCCAAGCATTGTTCATTAATTCCATATGGCTTACTGTCAGAAACCGTGTTCCTTTAATGTGCTTGTTTTCCGTTTTAATTCCTTGGGTGTTTCATGTTCACGTCTCTGCCAACATTACTCCAAAATGACTTGGGAGGGCCGGAAAGACAAAGGAGTTACTCACAGATAATGTGACTATAACCACACAGTCAGACAAATAAGAGAGTTATGTGTGGGTAAGGGAGCATAGGGGCCTCGTGTTCAGGGTATGGCGTGACGGTGCGATTAAGCAGGGCAGGTTTCTAACCCTGGCCGGCCACCAGCTCCTGGTTGAGTTGATCTACAAGATATTAGTCCATATTGTGGTCTGGACTTTGCGTCTACAGATGAGATGCTCTAAGGGCCTGCACTTGACTGGCAACAAAGACCCTTGAAGAATGGTCTCTGGTATAACATCTTGCTCAAAGTACTAGGAACGAACACTGCATGTGTCGAGTCCAGTCCATAGGAAATGAGAGATCAATGTAACAGTGACAACTTGTACTCACATGTAACTCTGGTGCAAAATGTTAAGAGCATATGCTTGATGACCAGGGAGATAAGCTGCCACTCACCATAAACGGAGAAATCTTTTGCTACACAGGGCAGGTCCACTACAGTCTCATGGAATGGAAGTGGACTCATCAATGTTGAAGGAGCTGCTTTCTGCCGGCTTCAAGATAATGGAAGCTCTGTAGAAGCTGTCTTATCAGAAACAATCCACAAAAGAGAGAACATAGTTTTGATAATAATTACTTTCTGGAGAGGTGGAGCTATCTGCTGAGCCTTTGGAAATTTTCTACATTTACGCACACAATCTAAAAATGCTTAACAAGTAGTGTATGTGAAATGGTGCAGAGACATTTATGTCATTTGCCCTCACCTTATCTTCTTGAAAATGGACAGGATAATTGCATTATTGACCTCAAAGTCTGGGTTTTTAGATGCCTCAAATAAAGTGCGGACCTAAGTGTGGCTTTATTGCAATACATTGATAGATATCAATAAATTATTCACCTGCTCACCCTTGGTAGCTGGCAACAAGCAGGCAGACTTAACTTAGGAGACAGGTGTGTGAAGCATTTGAAAATACCAATATATTGAATAGTTGAGACACAACACTTGCCAAATCATAACATAAACATCTGAAATATAGCACTTGTATAGAAAAAACTGACCATGACACATAATACAAGAAAATACTTTTTCCCTCATCCTGCACTCACTCATACATACTACAAGTGTACCTATCAAACCATCCTTGCATCCTCAAAAGCATGAGAGCTTCCTCCAAAGTGTGGCATATTATTGTCTCACAAAACAGTGTAATTTAAAATTCAATCTAGAGAATTTCTAACATGGGGAGTAAGAGCTGGCTACGCCAACCAACTAGTGTGGCTTACTTCCCTTAACACTCCCTTTCCAGACTCCATTCCTGAAACTCTCATGTGGCTAGCAGGTACAGGAAGAGGAGGTAGGCCTAGATGACATTCTTAAATGTCCTTCTCTTTTTGAAGCCCAGTTTGATTACCCAGCCCCCTTCCTGGCCTGTTATCTGTAGCTGCAGAGCTCCCCCACCAGATAACTTCTGTCTCTGTGCAGGCTACTTACCACCTCATCAAGGTAGTTTGGCTAAGCCTGTTCAGGGCTGTCCAAGCAGGAGACGCTGCTAGAAGGCTGTAATTTGGCTCAAAGAAGTGAGAGCAATATAACGTATTTTCCGTGTTAGTTATGATAAATTCAACAGTGGCAAATTGTTTGATTTATCATTACCAATCTTTTAAGTCCTTGAAATATTATTTTAGCTCACTCCTGTCAATACTTAACCAATCAATCAACGCATTTGTAAAGCACACTACATAGCCGTGAGGGTCTCGAGGCACGGGGGGTGGAAATGCTGCTACTGTTCGAAGAGCCAGGTGTTGAGGAGTCACCTAAAGGTCAGCAGGTCTTGGGTCTGCTGTAGGCGGATGGGGAGGGTGTTCCATTTCTTGGCGGTGAGGTGGGAGAATGATCTTCCGCCGGCGGTCACTGTTCAGATGCGGGGGACTGTGACGAGGGCGCGGTATGCTGAGCTGGCGGGTGGGTGGGGGTGTAGTAGCTGAGTTGGCTGTTGAGTTTTAAGTTTAAGTTTTTATTTTTATGCATACTTAATTAAAACCATTGCATAAATTTTAACATTAAGATCAGTCACATTACATTAATACAATAAAACTATGAAAAAGTGTAAAATAACACATTTATGTATGCGTGAAACTTTTAAGATAATGTCAATAAGTGCATATGTCCCTAGCACAAACGGCAGTGAGTCTATTAAAGGCACCTCAATAGGAAGTTTCTTTTTAAACTGACGAAATGATCCATTACGGCAAGTCGGTAACCTGTATCTGATATTTATAGCATTCCGATACCGTTGTGAGAGGCTGGTATTACAAGGTGGCACAAACAGTTCCGAAAGATGTAACTTTTGCAGGTAGGCTTTTCAGTCGGCTGTTGAGGTACGCTGGTCCAGTGTTGTGGAGTGCCTTGCGTGCATGGGTGAGGAGTTTGAAGATTATCCTCTTGTTGACAGGGAGGCAGTGCAGGTCTCTTAGGTGGGGTGTGATGTGGCTGTGGTGAGGGATGTCGAGGATCAAGCGTGCGGAGGCGTTCTGTATACGTTGGAGCCGCTTCAGGAGTTTGATCGAGGCTCCTGCATAGAGGGTGATGCCGTAGTACAGTCTGCTGCTGGCATAGGAGATGATGTTGATGTTGTGCAGTCAGGTGACGTAGGCGAGTGGAGCCATGTAGATGCTTAACAGCGTTGGGCTGAAGGATGAGCCCTGAGGTATGCCGCAGATGATCTCAGTAGCTTCAAAGCGGAAGGGGGGCAGGGGGATGCTCCGTGTTCCTCCGGAGAGGAAGGAGGTAGTCCAGGCAAGGGCCGCCTCTTGGATTCTGGCGTTGTAGAGGCATGTTTGTAGTGTGCGGTGGCAGACTGTGTCGAAGGTGGCTGACAGGTCCAGGAGGATGAGGTCTGTGGTTTCGCCATTGTGCAGCGGGGTCCTGATGTCATCGGTGGCGGCAATGAGGGCAGTTTAGGTGCTGTGGTTGCTGTGGAACCCGGACTGGGAGAGGTTGAGGATGCTGTTTTCGTCGGGGAAGCAGGTCAGTTGTTTGTTGGTGGCCTTCTCGATGACCTTCGCCCGGAACGGGAGCAGGGAGATAGGTCGGAAGTTCTTGAGGTCCTTGGGGTCCGCTTTGGGTTTCTTGAGTAAGGCATTGATCTCGGTGTGCTTCCATCTCTCCGGGAAGGTTGCTGTCTCGAAGGAGATGTTGATGGCTTTCCGGAGATGGGGTGCGATTGTGGTGCTGGCCTTGTTGAAGATGTGGTGTGGGCAAGAGTCTGACGGGGAGCCGGAGTGGACAGTGTTCATGATCTTGGCGGTGTCGTTGTTGTTGATGTTTGTCCAGGACAGCGGCCGGTGGGTGCAGCGGTCTCAGTGGTTGCCGGGGTGGTTGTGGTGTTGAAACTGTCGTGGATGTCTGCGGTCTTGCGTGGAAGAAGGTGGCTAGCGAGTCGTATAGGTCTTGCGAAGGTGGGATGTCATTGGTGTTGGAGCATTGGTGTTGGAGCTGGGATTGGAGAGTTCCTTTGCGTAGCTTTCTGATGTTCGTTCATGGATCCAGTTCTTCTCCAGTTTTCGGCAGGTTTGCTTGGAGGCCTGTAGGGCTTCACTGTATTACAGTTTTACCAAGTTACCCCATGGACCTAAAATGCTGCAAAGGGGGAAAACTAAATTGGTAGTTTCTCCATCACCAGGACATATAGGACACCTTTTAAATTGCCGCTGCTTTTTTTCCATGGCACCCTACCCTTGGGGCACCTTGGGTAGATGTTAGTGGTGACAAATATAAAAATAGGTTTAATTAATACTTTACAACTACATTTAAAGGGGAGTGGCTTTAGCCCCACTCAAGATGACTGCCTAACAGAGGAGATCTGCTGCACTTCAGGCAAGTCACTTATCAGCGCCGTTTCGACAGACCACAGTTGAGTCAGACAGGGATGGGATCACAGACATGAAGAGGAGCTGTTGTTTTGGGTGAGGTGTGGTGCAATTGTCTTGTTTTACTTGGAGCTGAGGCCGCTTCTTCTAGGAGCGGCTGCCATTTTGGAATTTGGATTTTGGAGTCTGGCTCTAGTGCCTCAAGAAGTAAGAACTTTTCCATGAAGCAGGTTAATAAATACACAGTTTGAAAGCAGACTCAGCATTTTGAAAGAATAATAATAGTCCATGCATTATGCTATAATTTGACTCAATTATTAGTTTAATTCTGGATTTTATTGCTTCATTTCTGGAATCTATGTACATCTGAAGTTCTGTGGGGCTCTAAAGTGTCAATTCCTTGGTGCAGGCTCAGCTAGAGGAACACATGTGTCATCATTATCCTATCATATGGTTCCCTTCTTATGGGTAAATTAAGAAAACCATATTTTTGTCTATACCCCTAAAGGGCATCCCTTGGCAGATTTGCCTAACGACCCTGCAACACACCCATCAACAGGAATTCTTTCCCTTGCTGCTGCAGAAATGGCTAACTCAGCCCCTACTCATAGTTCCTGGCTACAATCTGTCATCAACAAGGCCTCATCACCCTCTTATGCATCCAAGCAGTTGAAACAGGACCCACCCTCACCTGAAAAATCAGGATCCCTTATTTCCTTACAGTTGTTGCTAGAGGAAATTCAGGCACTGCATCATTTGATAGAGGAAATAACAATAGAATACAACATTTAGATAACAAAAGGTCATTGATGGAAATTTGCGTATCTGGATTGGAGCAGCAACTTCTGGTTCTCCAGGATGAGACTCATAGAATTCATTCTTTGGAAAAGGAGGTGCGCAAGCTTCAGCAACATACAGAGGATTTTTGAAAACAGGAATCGGAGGAACAATCCACACCTTTATGGCCTGCCTAAAGCTTTGGAGGGAGATGGCCATGTCTCCTTTTTCACCTATTTTCCGCCAAAACTGCTGGATGTGCCCTTTTCAGCTTCGCTCAATATTCAGAGAGCCCATTGGCTTGGTCCTCGTCCTCTGCTGTTTGCGAATCCTGTTAAACGCAGAGCTGATGTCATTCCCTTTTTGAAGTTTACTGACTTGTTGTCAGTTCTTTCTGCAGACAAGGTTAAATGTCAAATCTCTTGGCTAGGTCAAAGGGTGTCCGCTCTCAAGATTTTTCTAATGCCACTGCAGCTAGAAGAAAATAATTTCTTAATCTTCGAGCGCCCCTTCATTCTATTGAGGCTAGATATGGTCTTTTTCACCCCTGAATTTTTAAAGTACCTTTTCAAAATAACACTGTGACATTTGAAGCCCCAGCGTAACGTAAGAAGTTTATACAATCGTATACTTTGAGTAGTATGGACACTGCTGGCCTTTTTAATGTTTGATCTATGTTTCTTTACTTGTTATTTCTCTAATTGTAGGGTTCTTCAAAGAGTTTGAAAATACATTTTTGACTTCTTAACACATTTCTAGACGGAATTCTTTGAGTGTTTTAATGTATATGATATGTCTTTTCTTGTTCTTTTTATTTCCTTGTAGATTTGTCTGATGTAATTCAGTCTGTATGGTCGGTTTTTCTAAGTGTTCTTTATCCTGGTGTGGCTTGGATTTCATTCCACTTGGTCGTGTCATCGTTTTATGTATCCTCACCACCCCTTTTCTACTTCGTTTTTGTTTTGTTTCAGGTATGTTATCTCAGTTGTCCTTTATGGATATGTACTGTCTCTTCTTTTAGCCTTTTTTTTCTTTCTTTCTACCTTTCCTTTTTGCCTTCCCTTTTTTCCTCATTCTAGTTTTACTATTCCTCTTCTTTACCTACTCCTTTGCTATTCTTTCCAATCCTCTTGTTTGTCTCACTTTTTTTCTCTTCCGTGTCTAGGATCTTAAGCAATCAACACATCTTTTTTGTCTTTATATTTCCATGTAATATCATGGAATATTAATTGATCTAACAATCCAGTTAAAAGACAAAAGATATTATCCAATTCGGCAAATCTAATCCTGATCTTGTTCTTTTGCAAGAAACCCTCCTCAATGAATTGAAAGCTTTAAAATGTAAGCGTAATTGGGTGGGGCCTGTATTTGTTTCCCTATCATTGAATAAAAAGAATGGTGTTGTCATATTGTGTAGGAAGTCACTTAAGTTTACTATTGTCTCACAGGAAATGGATGATGCAGGTAGATAGAGTATTATAGGTGTCTTATTGATAATATACCTCTTACGCTGTTGAATGTACTATGCTCCCCCGCTTCCTGATTTCAATTTTTGGCCTTCAATTGCTGAGATATGTACACAATATCATGACTCCTATTTTATTTTGGGAGGTGACTGTAACCAAGTTATAGACCCTGTTTTGAATAAATGTTCTTCATCCCAGTTTTTAACCCACAAAATACATTAACAGTTTCATTCGACTATGGCTCAAGGTTCTTTGGTCGACTCTTGAAGGATCTTAAATCCTACTGTGCAGGACTGTTCCTTTTACTCACCCTCGTAGAGTACATTTTCACTTTTAGACCACATTTTTCTCTCTAAATCTCTGTTACAGCATATCATTCTTTCATACATCTCCACAATTGTACTATCTGATCACGCTATGGTTATTACTGACTTGATTTTTATCCTCCTTATCTTCCTGTGCATAGATGGATATTTCTTAACTCTCTTTTAGGAGATGCTCAGTTCTTTTTTTTCCTTCTATTTTTTAATCCTCATACAACTGGGGGCATCTGCAAATCTCAAACCGCTTGATCTATCCGCCCTGCGGTCTGCTGCATTCACCCAAGGTCCCAACAAAGAACTGGACCATCGCCTCTTACGGCGCCTTGGTGTAATCATTGTAATTCTTGACCTATCCCTTGGTTAATGCGCCATTCTGAAAAAAAAGCCCATATATCAGAGGGATGTCCCATTTCAGACCCCAAATCCGAGTGCCAAACCCTTTCAGCCATCCTAACCCAGTCATCCACCTTCGGTCATCTTGCCGACTTCTCTCCTTGCAATTAGTATCAAGTAAAATATTAGCCCACTCTGCTGATGTCGTAAAAGTTCATGTGTTATCTCATCAACTCCCACGAAGGTCGGCTTTGGGTTCATAACAATCAGCACCCCAAAGATATATCACAGAATAGGTTAAATTCTCCTCTAATAGTGCTTTAACCAGGGACACTGAAGAAAAACATGGACATCATTGGCTTCCACTTAGCCATATTGCTTACACTTAGGAGGAGGAAGGGGGGCGAACTTTGCAATTTTAGCAGGTGTCCAGTAAGGCGATTGAGAGTGAAAAAATGGTTCCTCTTTAGATTCACTGGTTTACCAACTAAGTATAAGAGCCTCAAAGAGTTACTATAAGCCGGGAAGAGATCATTCTCTTGAAAGGCTCCTTCCCAGATCAAGTAAGGAGGTGTAAGTTCTTCACGTCCATGGCCAAGAACTTCCAATGCCTGGCTGCAACCTCTTACTCTTAGCACTTACATCCTGAAGAGGAAATTCCAAATCCTAATCGCCCCTTATCTCCTGCTTTGAGGCCATGAACCAAGAAGATAACTCTATATATTTAAACATCGATAGGTTCTCTCCAACTTTTGCCTTTAAGGCTTCCCATGGATGCAACCCCTCAGATGTCATCAGATCGGTCCAGATGTAATGCCAGCCCCCTTAATGGGAGCTTAGGAAATCTATCAAGCATAGCGGGGTTCCAGTAGAATCCCATACTGGGGCAAAGTCAGAGTAATACCCTAATCCAAACATTCTCCTGATCTTGTACCATAGAGACTACGCAGATCTCAAAATCTTTAGATGAACTTTCTTAAAAAATCGGGGGGGCCCAAACTTCTACAGGAAACCCACCTCGCTCAGTTCCCTCACAAATTTCACTCAGGAGCCTTCCCCAGGTAGACTAATAGGGTTTCCCTAACAAAATGTGCACATTTTTAAACTGGAATTCTGAGCAATACAGATTAAAACCAGGAAGAGCTAGGCCTCCCTTATCAAGCTTGCATCTTATATTTTTTCAGGCCAGCCTAATGCCAGCTCAATGCTAGATTTTTAAAACACCAGAGGGATACAAATAAGAAGATTTGTCAGCTTGGGAAGGACCGCAATATTTAGAAAAATTCACGCGGCCATAAATTGTTAGTGACAAGTTCTTCCACCTAACAAGAAGGCAATCTATTTCCCTAGCTACCCTTTGCAAATTATGCTGGGGTATTTCATGCACCTTAGTTACAAATGAAATGCCTAGATATCTAATACTAGGGTAAGTTCTCCCACTCCAATCTTGGCTATTCCAGCACATCACTTCAGTTTTGGAGGGATGTACTAAATACCTCGAGAAGTCCCTAAGTTCAGCAACCAGATGTTCTAATCTCGGGATAGTTAAACCGAGATCTGCTGTATAAATTGACAGGTCATCTCATCTGCATATAGTGTTACCTTACTACTGTAGGATTAAGCGCTAAAAGGAAGAACCTGGGGCTCTGCTCTCAAAAGCTGCTCCAATGACTAAATAATGATATCAAACAAGAGGGATGACAGGGGGCATCCCGGCTGTGTACCTGTTAAAATGCTGAAACCAAGAGTCAATAAACTATTAATAAGAATCTGGGCTGGTGCACCGAGATAGAGCATCTGAAAGGGTATATATGAAAACCGGGCAGAATCCCATAGCTCTAAAGACCTCCCAAAGGTACATCCAATTCACCGGATCGAATGCCTTGGCGTAATCTATAGCGATAACGGCCAAGGGAGCTGAGCAGGTTGTGGCAAGATCTATTGTACCAACAAGTTGTTGTGTCAACTCCTGAATTTGTCTCTTGGGAAAAAAATCCTTCTGATCTAAGTGTATCAGCTGTGGGGCAAGCTTTGCCAGTCTCCCTACCAGAATGCTTGTAAAGTTTTTATAGTTGGCATTCAGTAGGGAGATTGGGTGATGGGAATCGGCCCTACAAGGGTCCTTACCAGGTTTTAAAATCAGGCCTATAGTGCCCACTTTCCATGTACTAGGAATATGCCCTCCCTGCCGATAAATTGAATTGAACAGGCTCTCCAGAATTGCAACGAGTTCTTCAATTAGGAGTTAATACACTTCAGCCAGCTTAGCATCGGCCGGCAGCTTTACCATTCGTACTCTGAGATAGGCAAGAGCTGATCTCTTCCTTGGTAATAGGAGCATCAAGCATCTCCCTACCCTCTAGAGTCAATCTTGGCAACTGCCCCTTCCCCAGCCAAGCTTTAAGTGAGTCTTGATCCAGATGAGCCTCCTCCATATATAGTTCAGAGAATCGAGATATGAGACAGGCTTTCATTTGCTTCATCTTATCAGTAACAATGCCCCTGGGGTTAACTGCCAACTGTCTGATGAAATTCTGTGACCTATCAGCTCTGTCTTTCCTTGCTAGTAATGCCCCTGCTTTCTCACCATATTCAACATTCTTCATAAAGTCAGCCTGCCAGTGCTCGCTACACTTATGATCTTATTTGATCCTGAAATTCTGCCTCTCTTCTTCTAACTGCCTCAGTAACTGCTGCTTTACAGAACTTGTCCAAGAGCCAAGCCACAAAACCCACTTTGTCTTCCAATCTCTTCATTTCTAATCTTTCAGTCTTTGTTTTAATATGCCTAAATCCTGTAACACCCCATTAATATATGCCTTAAAGACATCCCATACTACATCTTGGGAGGTGGACCCTATATTATCAAGGAAATAGGCTGTACTTGCTCGCTTTAGCTCTTCCCCTACCTCTAAGTCAAAAAGAGTTGCCCTTTTTAATATCCATCTTGGCCTTGGCAGTCCACCATACCCTTTTAACAACATAGTTACCGCAGTATGATCAGAAATATGGCCAGGTGAAATGCTTACTGTTGATTTAGCATCCACTATGGTCCTATCAGCAAAGAAAAAATCTAACCTAGAGAAATTTTCATAGTTTTTGCTGTGGAAAGTAAAACCTTGACTGGCTCTCATCCTGTGCCTCTCAAGAGAGGAGGAAGCTCGAGGGAATATGACGGCAGTAAGCTAACCGGTCCCTTCTCAAAGGGAATTGATGAATCCTCACTGAATGGGTCCCTCTTATCCTCCTACCTGCCCGGCTCTGTTGTCCCTATGTTTTGTGGCTCCTGTTCTTGTTGGGTGGGTGCCTGGGAGTCTGCGTTGTGTTACCAACACTGGAGATGGGGATTGCGGCTGGCGGCGGCTCTGCCTCTTCGTGGGTCCGCATTGGAGAAACGCTGCAAGGGAGCTGCATTGCTGCTGGGAGGCCGCTGCCTTGTTGCAGGCTAGTGGAGGTGGAGTCAGCTCAAGTCGGAGATTGGCTAGTTTTGGTTTTGAGTTGGCAGCGACGTTTTTCATGGGAATTCACAGTGGGGGCCAGGAACATATTTGTTCCCAGGAGGTAGGAGTTTGCTGCTCACCCACTTTGAAAAAAGTATGCATTTTTTGGTTAAAGAGGATTTTATAGATGGGTGGCTGTCTCCTCTGTTAATGGAGAAGGGAAATAGTTTGCAAAAACAGGATTGACAACCCAGGGGTAAAGTTTTCAGATATGCTCTGCGTACTTGGGGATCCTCAATTACTCCTGCATCAGGGTTGGAGTTGGCCCCTCTACTTGGTGTAATAGCCCCTAAAACAATTTTTCATAGCAAGGGACTAAGTACCCTGCCTGCACCGGCAAGGCGTGAGAGAGGTTCTGTTACCAAATTGGAGAGAGCGGGACAGGCTGCTACCGGCAAGAGTCTGTGCGGCAGGGCCAAGAGAAGGAGAATGGCCCAATCTAAAGTGAAAGTCACCCCCTCTCTAAAGTCATTCTACAAGGTCCTTGCATCTCTGGCTTTAACTGTAGGGGACGGTGCAGGAGGAGCTATAAGCCAACATCATAATGACATGGAACAGAATAGCAATACAGTTGTAGAGCGCATAATAATAATACTGTCCCAATCCTGAGGCCCAAAATTGTCTATCAAAGGACGCTAAAAATTCCTTCCAGGTGTCAGTTCCAACGTCCAACAGGTTTGAAGCTGTGATGCCCTTGAATGGGCAGAATATGTGGGGGCCCCCCAGCAGGAGTTGGATACCGGGAGTTCGTCCCAGGTTGCTGTGGAGGAATCCTTGGCTTCTATTTTGCTGGGGTTGAAAGAAGACATGAGGAGGAGGTTTAAGGTCTCTGAACAGAATGAATTAAACATATTTATGTAGCACAGAAGGCCACTCAAAAGAGTGTCCCGGACTGATACAGATATGCAAACAGGGAAGACCATAGACAACACTACTACGTTTTGAAAAGCCACGTTTTCAGAAGTTTCCTAAAAAACTGAACTCTCCAAGATGGAGCGTAAGGCGACTGGGAGCCTGTTCTTGACCTGGGGCTCCAAGAAACCAAAGGACCTGCCACCCATCCGAGCCAAACGTACTTTAGGAGTACTGTCGCGGTGGCAGGAGGAAGATCTTAGGGTACGGGCTGGGGTGTAACGGAGGACTCTTCTAGTAAGGTAGCAGGCGCCTTTACCATGGAAAACTTAAAAAAAGATAATAAGCGCTTTAAATGTGATCCTCTCTTTCAATCTCAGCCAATGAGGTATTTTAAGAAGGGGAGCCATAGAGGACCTGGGTTTGGGTTGGAGGATCGCCATAGCTGCGGCATTTTGTACTACCTGTAAGCGCTGTACAAGGTAAAATGGAAGTTCCAGATACAACACATTTGCGTAGTCCAGTCTTAATGTCACCAAGGCCTAGACCACTATTCTCCTCAACTCTAGAGTCAACAGAGGGAGGAATTTTGTTAGCATACGCAGGATGCCGAAGCAAGAACCCACTAAAGCTTGAACCTAGGATTTCATGGACAAAGTGTTATCCATCAATCCCAGGTTTCTAACAATTGACTGCTCTGTGTGCAGTGGCGAATATTCTTCAGGCCACCAAGCATTCCAATTACTAACCGTAGGTTGGACCAAAAAAATAATTTCGATTTATCCGAGTTGCATTTAGGCTGATTAGCCTTAAGCCCCTGAAAAACCTTGGAGAGACACACCCTTATACTAGCACCATCGAAATCAGATCCTTTTTTGCAGGTGAAAATCAGTTGTGCGTCATCCCCATAGGAGATAATTTTTGCACCATTTGCCCCTGCTATATTCGCCAGGGGGGACAGATACAGATTGAAAAGAGTGGGGCTAAGAATGGAGCCCTGGGGAACTCCATCGCCCATGGCTGGCATAGGGGCTGAAAAAGGGGGAAGTCAAACCTCTTGAACCCTGTCCTGCAGGAAAGAGTCCAGCCAGGACAATACTGTCCTGCCGACTCCCAGATTCCTCAATCTGTCAATTAGTCCCTCGTGCGGGACAGTATCAAATACTGCTGACGGATCGAGCAATATCAGAACAGCCGTTTCCCCCCTGACCCAGTATCCCTCTAATGTACTCTGTTATTTCCAAAAGGGAAGTCTCAGTGCTAAAATTAGCCATGAAGCCCGATTTTGAAGAGTGCAATAAACTATAGCTCCCTGCATGACTTGAAACAACTTTATTACTATGTTTTAATAAAACTTTAGAAAGAGCTGGAAGAAGAGATATTGGCCTGTAGTTGGATGGATCGGGATGGTCGGCCAATGTTTTTTTTACGAGTGGGAGGATTTTGGCCTGTTTCCAGCTGAGTGGCACCTTGCCCGAAGAGAGAGAGGAGTTCAATACCAAGTTAACTGTGGTGTTGATATTAGGTGCAAGGGAGGCAAAAAGTTTAGCTGGGCAGCTATCACTAGGAGAGCCGGGCTGAAGGCCTTTAAGATGGAGGAGCGAGGCTAATACTATTTTATGAAGGCGTTGGCCGGGAATCGGTCTTATGAGACCGAGATTGGTCTGACACTAAGTTCACTTCTGCATATTCCATGAAAGATTGTTGAATTGAGGTAATCTTGTTATGAAGGGACCGGGCAACCTGCTGGGTCCATTCCGCCGAGTGAAGGGATTCTTTTTTTGTTGCCTCTGGAGAGGTGAAAGATTTCACTATAATAAAAAATGTCTTTCCCTTTATTTTGAGCTGTATCTATCTTTATTTGTAGATAGTCCATCTTAGCCTCTTTTACCATACGGTAATGGGGTTTCTGGGCAATCTTATCAATTTTCCTATCCTCACCTGCAGGTCCTTTAGCTTGCTCTTATTGTTTTGTTAAACCAAGGAGTGGACGGGGGGGCCCTTCTAGAGGTCTGGGAGGACAAAGGAGCGGCCTTTTCCATTTTTAACTAAAGTCAGCATTCCAGAGTGGTGATATCACATTATAAATCACCGCCCAGAGTAGGAGCTTATGATTCCAAAGCCTCACTCAATGAAGGCAAAGATATATTGTGCAAAGATCTGTATTTGTGTACTGTGTTAGTAGGCCTGAGAGGGAAATCAAAATCTGGAATAGGTATCTTAAAATTAATGAGAAAATGGTCAGACCAAATGATAGGAAGTGGCAGATTGTTTTTTAATTCTGTGCTACAGATTATCTGATCGAGAGTATGTCCCAAATTATGGGTGGCAGTAGTGATAGACAGTGTCAGATTGCACGCTGCCGTGATCTCAAACAGGGAGATGGTATTATGATTGGTGTGTTTGTCCATGTGTATATCAAAATCACCCAGAAGAAGGAATGGATCATATTTAATTGCAAGGTAGGTGATGACATCGTTGAGTGAAAGCAAGAAATTGCCAGGAGCTCCAGGGGGTCTATACACCAGAATCCCCGCTAGACATTTCTGGGGGGATAAGAAACAGTGGAAGCCTAAGTATTTCTGCTCCCCCAGTTGGCTCAAGCTGGAGAGGGACACAGTCCAATGCATCTTTTGTGATAATGGCCACGCCACCTCCCTTCCAATTTGGACGGTCCTTCCTTATAATTTTGTGTCCCAGAGTAATGGCTGCAGCTATAGAAGGGTTAGAGGACTCTGATAGCCATATTTCAGTTAAAAACAGGAGTCTGCGTGTTTGTGCAATGAGCAGACATTTAATAAGATAGCTTTAAACTGATTTGCACATAGAGGCCCCCTGGATAAGAGAGGAGGGCCCAGCAGCTTGGCTGGAGAGGCATCCAGCTGCACTGAGGACATTTAATATTAACCCATGTCTCCATGTTAATGGATGTATTATTACAGGCCGAGGGCGATTTGAGGTTCAGCAGTTCCTCACTGCTATAATGGAATATGTGCTTCCTACCTGGACTAAAATTGGTAGCATATCCTGTGCCAGTCGCCTTCGAGACGCTGACAGGTGCAGACGAGCTTGCCTTAGGCACGCCCGCTGTGCGCATGCGCTGCTTGCCCGTTCTGCCATATCTTATGTAGGCGTAGGCATGCGAAGGCTAGAAAAAGAAACAGATGATTAAAATAGTAGCAGATTAAAAGGGTTACAAAAGTGCAAAGTGCAAAAATGTATTATAATAATATCGGGGTAGCTGCATAGATACCTAATTATCCCTGAGCTTATAGGTTTCTTGAGGTCCGAGTGCAACCAAGCAATGTCAAGGCGAATATCCAGGCCTCCTGCGCAGCATTAGCTCAGAAGCTTGAAGAGGTCTCTGCTCGAACTGCTGTCCTGGAATATGAGGTGGCGAATATGAAACAGGCAATGGATAACAATACTGCGGCATAAGTTGTCTGACCAAACAGAATAAGGAGCTCAGAGAAGACCCAGAAAAGCTTCAAAACCTTTCTCGTAGAAATATTCTCAGACATCTCTATGTTCCTGAATCGAGGGCTCAGACATGTTAGGTTTTAAATTCCCTTTTATATTGTGCATTCATACATATTCTATAAGTTAGCATTAGGTGGCTAAAGAGACGCCATTTGTATTGATACTATGAAACCCACTGCATTGGCTTTGTTGGCCTGTGCGTCTCCATCTTGAAAATGTGCAACTACAAGAAGCCTATTTAGGCTGCATCCACAATAGGCCTCATTTGTTTTTCGCTTGCTTCAGCAAAACTGTAAAACTGTGTACCATTATTATTTCTCCTCTGCTCTCCAAGGTTGAAGTCTGATTAGCTAATGAATAGATGTTCTTTCCGTACATTCTTTTCTGTATGTGTAGTTCTGCTAGGAGACATTGAAGCCGAGCACATTGGCCTTGGAGCACTGATAATGCACCCATCTGGCAGGTGTTAGCTCATCTCTCTGTACCTTCTTTGTTCATGCTCGGATAAGGCTGGTACTTTTCTATAGTAGGCGTGGCTGAGGTCTCGAGAAAGCTTTATCATGTACTAGTGCACCTTGGGGAGTCAGTCCCTCTCAGCAACCATTTTAGGGTGAAGGCCTGACATGGGGCTCTCCTGCAGAACATATTATAATAAAGTACGTTTGTATTCTCTGCTGACTGATCGATTCTTCATTTGGGAAGGCATAGCAGATGGTTGTGGAAATATCCCGTGGGCCCTTAGATGGTCCTTTAGACATCAAAGCCTTTATCGTCTCATTGTTGCAGGGCACCATTTTGAAAAATAGACCAAATGTTGATCTTGCCTCTGAAATACAACAGGTTCATGCGGACCCCTTTAAAAGGCCTCGGGAAGGAAAAACCAAGAAAAAACTTAGTCAATGTCCTCTTGTATACAGCTAAGGAGGTGATTCTGACCGTGGCACTAAGGGATGGCTCTTACTCTGCATGTGCTTATTCTTTCTCTTTAAGATCCGATTTTTGCCATACCACCGCTCAGATACAGTTAGAGTTGGGTATGAGGATGAAGGAGCTAAACAAACTTGGGGCTAAATCACAGCTGAAATTCCCTGCTTCCTTATGGATTATATGGAATAATCACATGTATAACTTCCTATCGGTGGAGGATGTGAATGGACTGATTGATACAATTAAGAAAGGAGCAGGTCCCTGTTATGTCTCCGGAAGGGTTTGGTCAATGGGGAAAGCAGGACCCGGTATAGTTCTTATTTCCATTATGTCAGGTTGCCTCTGAGAGAAAACCACCAGACATCAATACCTAAAAATCAAGTTTGGGTTTCCCAGGGTGTGGGGGGGGTGGAGGGTGAATAGGGCTTGGTTTGGGGGTGGGATGGGGATAGGGCACGAGGTGGGGAGCAGTGGGAATATTAAAAAAACGACAGCTTCAATACTACTTTACACATGAGTATAGCGTTGTGGCAGTTGTGTGCAGTATCAACCTCAAATTACCTAGGGGAGAGGAGTTAATGAGCTATCATTCCTGTCTTGGAATGTTATCGGTCTTAGGACGAAGCGTAGGCAGAGGGTAATAATGAGATACCCAGAAGAAAGTCAGGCCCATGTCATTCTATTATAGGAAACTCATTTAGTTGCCAGTGAGGGTAGGGCCCTTCTCTCTATATGTCATTGAATAGAGAACTTTGTGGTTTTTGAGCAGACAGAGCACTGCAAGGGTGTAGCAATCCTGATCAGGAGGCGTCTGGATGTGTAATAACATCTTTTAAGACTAATAACTCATGGAGATGGTTTGTAGTGACTCTTGGCTGTGGAGGTGCTGAGTTGGTATGTGCTATCTTTTACCGGCCTAACATTGATGAACCTCGCTATTTATCTAATCTTGAGTGGAACTTAATAGATGTTAGATCCCCAACTCCCATCCGAAAGCATTTTAATGTCCACCTCGATCCAATATTCGACAGGTCTACTTTAAAGAGACATGTCCATGCCCCCCAAGTGAGACATGCTCTCAAAAATATGCTGTATGATTTGGCCTTACTGGATGTTTGGAGACACAGGATAAGAGATGCTCAGTTTTCTCGTACCTTTGTATCCCTAACTTCTGAATTCTTTTTGTTTAATGATAATACATCTGTTTCTCCTTCATCTAATGGGATACATTAAAAGGATCTGCACAGGATTTTATTTTGAGGTATGTCGCGGGAACTAAAAGACGGCGTGTTAAAGAGCATTCTATCTTGCTTTCTTCAATTAAATATTTGGAACAAAATTTCTTATCTTCTAAATTATCCTCAGATCTTCATAATTTAATTCAGGTAAAGCAAAAGTTTAATATCATCTCTACAAATTGAGCAAACTGTCTTCTTCATAGACAGAAAGCTTGCTAGAGTGGTGGAAGAAACAGAGCTGGTAGACTGTTGGCAAACAATTAAAAAAGTTAGGAAAGGGCGACGTATGATTGAGTTGATTACTAATTCTCATGCCGATGCTATTACTAAGCATGAGGATATTTTAGAGGAGTTTGTTAAATTTTATAAATCCCTGCACATTCCAGAATTATTGGCTCAGTTCTCCACTATTGTAGAATATTTGGATCAAATTTCCCATAATATTTCCAGAGATTTGGAATTTCAATCTCTTGAAAAAGAGCTAACTTTGAAGGAAATTGTAATTGTAAATTGTAATTGTAATTAAATTTATATAGCGCATAAATCACCAAAGGTCTCAGAGCGCTAGCAGATGCATGAAAGAGTTGCCGGAAGTCTGATAGCTAGAAGAGCCACATTTTTAGGAGTCTGCGGAATCCAATATGGTTTGGTTCCGCTCTGATGTTAAGTGGAAGGGCATTCCAGGCAACAGGGACTAGTTTAGAGAAGGATCTGTCACCATTCCTGACAGTACGAACTTTTGTAATGATTAGGAGGGGCTTGTTGGCGGACCGGAGAGTTCTGACCGGACAGTAGTTGAAAAGCTTCTTCTCTAAATATTTGGGGCCTTGTCAATTGATGGTTTTATGGACTAGGTAGCACACTTTGATGTTTATGCGCTTCCTAATGGGAAGCCAGTGCAGGGTTCCAAGGTTAGGTATATATGGGGAGCGGGGGGTAGATCAAGGACCATCCTGGCTGCCATATTCTGTAGGACCTAGAGTTTGGCCAGGAGGCTCTCGTTGATGGAGGCAAATAGAGAGTTGCCATAATCCATCCGGCTGATGATGAGGCCTTGGACTAGGGGCATACGCAGTGCTTAATTTGTAAAATATGAAGTGCAGGTGCTCAAATGTTTTTGGGAGGCCACACCCACTTTTCCCAGCTCCACCCACTTCGTCCACTGGCCCCACCCACATCCTCAACTGATACTGCTGAAAGTCGGATATAATGCCCGATCTGAATTTCAGCAAAGAAGCCTTCCTCTAAAGTAA
Organism: Lissotriton vulgaris; assembly: GCF_964263255.1. Lineage (NCBI taxonomy): Eukaryota > Metazoa > Chordata > Amphibia > Caudata > Salamandridae > Lissotriton > Lissotriton vulgaris. The sequence continues at coordinate 1,233,683,232 of NC_141685.1, forward strand.
GTTTTTGATAGTCAGTTCCCTTGCCCTCCAAAAAAATTTGAATAAGAGTAAATCAAAAGGGCATTTAAAGCTACATTTTGGAATAAATAGCCTGCTAACTTTGCACAGAGCGTCGCCTCCGGGGCCCTTCACAGACAGAAAGGGGTTAGAGGCCAAGACCCTGCTGACCTTCCAGCCTCCTGACCTGACTAGTGCTCATGCACACAGTGCCCGCCTGGTCCGGTGGCATGAGTGCTTGGGCCTCAGACTCTGTTCTACCAAGTCTGTTTTACTGCCCCACGGTGACAATCCCCACGCTAAAAAAAGCAGCATTGTTTGATACTCACTGGTTTACTGGTGGCACTGCCTTTATGAAGGGGCCTGCTGTTGCTTCAAATGATAGTGCCCACCTCAATGTCGTGCTGTACTGGCAGTGACGCATGCGGTGCGTGTGTGTCAGACATGATTTTTTTTATGTAACGCAGGCTGCTACAACCCCTCCCCCCCCCCCCCCCTTCCTTCCGCAACACAGAACTAGAGGCAAATTTGCATGAACATGGATTTGTTTTCGGCTTTCTCTGCACAGCAACATTCGTATTCACAAGGAAACTCGGGAGACTGTAACAGAGTTTGAATAACACCACAGTGAGTGAGCCAATTATATTTACATTGACATGTATGATATGGTGTGCACATATCTGTCAGGGTTTCAGATTGCTATGTGTGACATTTTTCATAATTTCAGTGTTAATATGAGTGACATTTCAATCACTATGAGTGACACTTTCTCGCGAGCAAAATCAAGCAATGAAGATGATTGAAACATAAAAATATTAGAAGTTAAACCCATGTGAGGAACAAGAAACTCTAAAAAGAGCTTAAGACTGCTGCTATACACCAGAAATGGAAGGACACTAAACAATATGACACAGAGAGCCCTGCTCCCAAACAGGCAACTTATTTCTGCTAGGAAGTTTCAGCTTCCCTGCTCACAACAATACCAGAGTGCACATTAGTGTTATTAAAAATGTTAACTGAAAATATAGAGAAACGCCAATAAGAACAGGACACTCTGCAGCCAGCCAACACTTGACTATAGCGCCTGTGACACTACACAACATTAGGAATGACATAATATTGCAGATGTAAAACAAAACAGATAAAAGAAAATTAGCATTATCTTTTGTTAACTCTTCTATGTAATATGATAGATGTGATGAAAACATTTCGTAATGGAAAAGGTCAGAAGTTCGTAATGTAAAAAAATCGTCCTACTGATTATTTAAGTTTTACTATCTTTCATTTAAAAGTGTGTGCGCTATTATTTTATATGCAGTTTCAAGTGAACTGTGCCTATACCTTACACTTGGGCACTGTGAACACCGATGCTGCCCTGACATGACAGCCAGAACGGGTTGGCCCAGGCGATCGCTGTAATCATTTTCAAACTGGGGCCATGCTGCGGGATCATAGGGGTGCAGACTGACGAAGGTCTGTTCTTAGGCTTGGACGGACGTGTTCAGACACATGGCTTTGCCCAGGAGCACGACCACTTTCAGGCCCCAAAGACCGCAAAGCATAGGGTCGCTCTGTGTCACCTTCACTGGGCATTGACAGAAGAACATGTGCCAACTTTACCTAGGATCGCAGTTCTGCCTGATGATGAGGACCCCCCACGTAAACGGGGATATTTGAGGGCATGAAATGTGCTTAACAAATTAGAAGCGGCTTGTCACTTACGCATTTTCGAGCAGGTGCCGTGTTGTAGCAGGCAGCGCCATCAGCAGAAGGGGCCAGACTGCTGCAACAACTTTCTGCAGCCCCGCATAGGGGTTCCTGGCAGCGGCCGCGGTGGGTGCATGACTCGTTCCGGCCCCGTCATTCACATGGATGCTAGACTGTAGTGTAGCACCCCTCCGGCCACGGTGTGTGTCCAGGTTCTTGCAAAATTAGGCTGCCCTGCCGGCCCTCTCAACGTGTGGCTGCTTGTCTATTAAACGTGTCCCAGTCAGTGGTCGAAGTGGGGAAAAAAAAGTAGGGGAACTGTGGGTGGAGAATCAGGGGGCAGGAATAACCGAAGATTGGATCAGTGGGCGGAGTCAGGGGTGTGGCTAGAAATAGCAAAACATTCCAATTTTAAGTACGTTTAGCATTTCACTGACCAGTTACAGCTTATAACGTTATTTAATTCAAACAATGGATAAACATGTTTATTTTAGGTTTAATTCAGGAAAAAGCAAACACTCATAGAGAATGCAGGTTTATGTAAAGCTTGCAACATATGCAAATCAGTCTTGATCCTGCGCTCAATGGGAGCAGTCCAGCCCAAACTGCCAGGCCAGGTCCTCCCTGGACTGGAAACAAGCATCCTAGGACCGGTTTCGGGGTTTCAGCCCTCATCAGCCAGGATAGCTTGATTCCAGTGGCATGGAGAGCATGGGACCCACGTCTGGACATACCAGTCCCACTCGGGATGACAAAAGCAAAAAGAACAAGATGGACAGAATGCAGAACAATGTCATACATTCACACCAGTACAGAGATCTGGGCCTAAATCCATTGTTTTTTTCTCACCATGCCATTCCAGTTTGGACCCAGCCATATGCAAATCAGTCTTGATACTGCACCCAATGGGACCAGTCCAGCCCAAACTGCCAGGTCATATGTATTCAAGTGTACTTTCATTCGAGAAGTGAACACAAAGCAGTACCCACTGAACTATGCACATAAAATATTGCTCTTTGATATGCATGGTACACGTTCTTTGCAGCAGACATATTACCCCTCTGCACTACCTTAGATGAGTAAAACAGCCACTAGACAAAACACACTCCCATCTCTCTCCAGCAGGTACATTGATCACCAAAGTTATCTTGACACTTGTATTGTTGCCCAAAACTTGCTGAATATACAAAGAACTTTGCTGTGTTTTTAAAACTCCTGCACTTGTACAAAACCGGTCCCCCCAAATTAAACTGGCCCCTACCCTTCCAGTAGCCCTGGGAAACGCCTGATGCCTGGAACGGCCAGTCCGGCATAGTTACCTTTTTCAATGCAATACTGCAGATATGTATACTTATTAGATATAAACGTCATGGATCACTGTTAGTGTAAGATCCAGAGTCTTCCTGAATATCCTTTGAATTGGGTTCCTGCCTGAATGACACACATGAGCATGTTTGGTACACAAAAGAAGGTAGACCTCTGAGGTAAGCACATTGCCTCTTCATGGCCTTTCTACTAGTCCCAGATTTGGCGGCACTGTCTAATCCCAAGTCTCTTGTGTTATTCAATGTGTTTCCAGTTTAGGGCGCACAGGTACTCAGTTCAGTGTAGTCAGTTTGTTAAAATAAACTAGTTTGTGTGCCTGTAGAAAGAAGGGAAGGGAGAGGAGGTTGTGGGCACTTCAGACTAGGGTGGCCAACTGGCATGGGTGCAAATTCAGGATGGTGAGTGTAAGAGTTCAGGACAAGGGGTCAAAATTCAGGGCCAAAATTTGGGGCAACAGGTATGCTTTGCAGACACATCAGTAGATGTCATGCAATAGTATATAAATAAATAGGCAAGTCACTTCTCCTGCCCTGTCACTTTCTCCTGCCCGGTCACTTCTCCTACTCTGTCACCGCTCCTTCCCTGTCATTTCTCCTGCCCAGTCACTTCCCCTGCCCAGTCACTTCCCCTGCCCAGTCACTTCCCCTGCCCAGTCACTTCCCCTGCCCATCACTTCCCCTACCCCGTCACTGCTCCTGCCCGTTCACTGCTCCTGCCCGTTCACTGCTCCTGCTTGTTCACTGCTCCTGCTCGTTCACTGCTCCTGTCCGCTCACTGCTCCCGTCCGCTCACTGCTCCCGTCCGCTCACTGCTCCCGTCCGCTCACTGCTCCCGTCCGCTCACTGCTCCTGCCCATTCACTGCTCCTGCCCGTTCACTGCTCCTGCCCGTTCACTGCTCCTTTTCTGTCACCTCTCCTGTCCTGCCACTGCTCCTGACCCGTCACCTCTCCTGCCCAGTCGCCTCTCCTGCCCAGTCACCTCTCCTGCCCAGTCGCCTCCCCTGCCCAGTCGCCTCTCCTGCCCAGTCGCCTCCCCTGCCCAGTCGCCTCTCCTGCCCAGTCGCCTCTCCTGCCCAGTCGCCTCTACTGCCCAGTCGCCTCTACTGCCCAGTCGCCTCTACTGCCCAGTCGCCTCTACTGCCCAGTCGCCTCTCCGGCCCAGTTGCCTCTCCGGCCCAGTCAACTCTCCAGCCCAGTACACTTTCAGGGCCAGTCAACTCTCCGGCCCAGTCAACTCTCCTGCCCAGTCACCTCTTCTTTCCCATCACTGCTCCTGCCCAGTTTACTCTGTGTACAACATTGACAAATTACACAAGGTGGCAAGTTCCCCACAGTACTCTGCTTGGGGAAAGCTCTGTAATCACTAACTAGGATTTTATTTATTTTTATTATTTTGAGTTTTATATAGCGCTGGCATGACACACTCACATCGGCTTGTTCTGGAGCATCTTAGATTTCCCAAACTTCCCCGCACACTCACAGGGGCTCGGGCTAGAGTACCTCTGGTGTACACGAGTCTTATGGCAAACTCACATAGACTTGCAACGCAGCACTTTGGATTTACACAAATCTTATGGCATACTAGTGCTTAATTTGAGCCGGTGATTGCCGGCACTTATTTTTGGGCAGAGTGTGTAAGGATGAGATAAAGGGACAGTTAGTGTCTGGCAGCAGAATAAAGAGGCCTGAGGTGTTTCAAGACCTCGCATCCTTGGCATTCAGTACGCTGATATTTATTTGCACCGGCCGCGGGGTTCAGAGCAAAGTTTTGGGCACGGGCACTTATTCTATTACAAATTAAGCACTGTGGCACACCCAGGGGGCTTGAACTGGAGCTTTTCGAAATGACAGAGATGTTATGGCACACTCGCAGAGACTTGCAACAGAGCACCTCAAATGTACACGCATTCCATGGAGAACTCACCAAGGTTAGCACTGGTAAAACTCTGATTTACATGGGTATTATGGCATGCTCTTGCCGACTTGCACTGTGGCGCCTCAGATTTACACAGATCTCATAGCACAAACACATATCCTGGAGCACCCCCAATTTGCACGGATCGTATGGCAGACTCACAGAGATTTACACTGGGGCATCTCTAGACTGCACTGACCCTGTGACAGACTCACAGAGATTTTCACTGGGGCATCTCCAGACTGCACTGACTCTGTGGCAGACTCACAGAGATTTACTCTGGAACATCCCCAGATTGCACAGATCATATGGCCGACTCACAATTTACTATGGAGCATCCCCAGTTTGCACGGATCGTATGGCAGACTCACAGAGATTTACTATGGAGCATCCCCAGTTTGCACGGATCGTATGGCAGACTCATAGAGATTTACTATGGAGCATCCCCAGTTTGCACGGATCGTATGGCAGACTCACAGAGATTTACTATGGAGCATCCCCAGTTTGCACGGATCGTATGGCAGACTCACAGAGATTTACTATGGAGCATCCCCAGTTTGCACGGATCGTATGGCAGACTCACAGAGATTTACTATGGAGCATCCCCAGTTTGCACGGATCGTATGGCAGACTCATAGAGATTTACTATGGAGCATCCCCAATTTGCACAGATCGTATGGCACACTCACAGAGATTTACACTGGGGCATCTCTAGATTGCACAGACCCTATGGCCCACTGACAGAGGCGTGCACTGTCCGGAGCACTTCATATTTACACAACTCTAATGGAGAACTCACCAGACTTGCACTGGTACAACTCGGTTTTACACAGCTCTTATGGCACACTCACACTCGGCATCCTCTGGCGCTACTCCGGAGATATCTATTGTCTCGTGGGTGCAACAATTATATGACTATGGTAAAAGCAAGCTGAGCACCTTCTTAAAGTTCGAGAATAATTTATCACAAAAGTGAACTCTATTTCAGAAATGCTGCAGTGAGAAAACAAAGGGATCCCGATAAAAGTCAACAAAGAGCTCAGAAGCCCTAGAGAGCAGTCCCCTCCGATGACTTCTGTGCGAAGTCCAGAGGTACACCCCTGTATCACACTCTCTGTTACTGTGTTTGCGCAGGACTTTAACTTCAGGTTTAGACATTTGAAGTGGGATAAAACAAAGGAGAGCTGGATTACTGTTACGGCTGTCGATCACTTTTGGGCATTTTCACCAATGCAATTACCACCAGCAAAAGTCTGGGGGTAGTGGATGATGATTGTATGCACTTTTAACCAAAGGGAGCTCAATTGACTCACAGTGAGAGACAGTGAAGATGTTGATACTTCTCCAAGCCATAAAGCAGCTAAAAACTATTCAGTTCCAAGAGCAGCGCTATACGAGTGCAAGTTCCTTCCACCCTTCATCATTCATTTATTCATAAGAGGGACGCGAGACGGCTGGGGGCGGAGGCACACATACATAGGTGGAGTTAAATGAAGATTAAGAGGTAGCCATAGAGAAGGGCAGTGCTAGAGAGAAGCAGAAGAGAGGGAGAGAGAGAAAAGAGAGAGGGAATGACAGGAGTTCTAAAGCTACAAGGGCGGAACGGGGGAGAGCGCTATGGGATAATAAAGAAACTCAAACAGAACGACAGAGATAATTAAACAATGAAAGAAAGAGACGTGGAGAGGGAAGAAGGAGACTGACCGATGGAAAGAAAAAGACAGAGTCCGAAAAACGATTCAAGAAATAGGGTTTAGTTGTCTATTAACAGGGAAACTTGCAATTATGTGGCTAAAGAAGACCAAACCTGGCCACAGCCGGCATATTCTATGGCAGTATTATTTACAGCATAATCCTTTTCAAGGCAGTAATACTAAGTGAGCAAAGGGTTCGCTTTATTTGTAGCAGCTCAGCACTTGTATGGAGGGATTCACAGTTGGAAGGTGAGCAGGCAACCCTACCAAGCGTTTTCATCCTTTTGAGGTAGAAACATTTTTCTTTGAAAAGTACTAATTATGCAGCATATTGTGCGTCATGTGACAAGTGGGGCAAACAGATAATTAAGCAGAAAACACCATGGTTGTGGAAACACTCATTCTAGTGGCCTGTGGTAAAAGAGACAGAGGCAGCAGCTAAAATCGCCCAATAATTGCAGAGACAGACAGGAAGTCTGCGAGAGGGTGCGTGACAGAGAGGACGAATAGCAGATTCTATAGACAGAGTGACAGACAGAGAGAGCGCAAAGGGGGAAGATGGCTTAAGCAGAAGATACTATAAACAGAGACAAGCTGACATAGAGAGAGATTCCGGGTCCCCGGACTGCGCCAGGGCCGGGTGGGCACAGAGCAGTCCAAGCGCCTGAACCCACAGAGCCAGCCACCGACACATCTGACCACTACTCCAGCCTCCTCGGCTTGCAGACTCACCTGACCTGAGGGCTGGGCCTGGCCAGCAGTTAAGCTTCAGAGGTCGGTAGGAGCGAGCGGGCCGGCCGGGCAGGAAGCAGAAGCAGAAGGCAGGAGCAGGGCAGGGCAAGGGGGGAGGGGGGGGAGAGCACCCAGATTGCCGCTTTCTTTGTACACCTGAGTGAATGTTGTTACTGTCTGAATATGTACGTGTGTAGTGGTTGGATATTGAATCTATGTCTGGTAGAATGAGTGAATGATTTGTGTGCCCTCTTCCATTTGTCGTCGTGTTCTTGGGCTGATGATGTGAGTTTGATGAATGTTTTCTCAAAAAATATGAAATTTTATACACAAATGAGATAACTTAATGAAGTATGTTTCGATCTGTACTATTTATTTTTGATATACATTGCTTATGAGAATATAAATAAAACTAATAAAACAATATAAATAATCTACTGAAAAATTATTAACTGTTCTGTGGGCTTGTTTTGTTTTGTTTGAATATGGGAGCTTAATTGGCCCCTTTCAATTTGTGGGAACTCCCCTTTCCATCTTGTTCGAGAACACCCAGATACCAGAGACACCTCATGCAGATCTCACTGGCATATGCTAACAGCAGGCAGCAGGCAGGCGCATTGTCATTCCATAGGCGATAATCAGCCTCAATCAGCCTCAATGGAATGACAATGGGCCTGCCCGCATTCTGTGCTAGCTCAGGGAGGGGCTGCTGCATCCTCTGGAGTTCAACAGAGAAGTGCGAGCAGCCCCTGGAAGCTGAAAAAAAAGTTATCGGTTTAAGTAGGACTATTCTTGCCGTCCGTCCCGGGATGCTTTTTTTAAAAGAAAGAAGTAGGGGAACGGACTGAAATAATTTTCAGAAGTAGGGGCACGCCGTGCCCTTCCGTCCCCGCCCACTTCTACCGCTGGTCCCAGTCAAGTCCTGATGTCAGTGAATGCCGCCTCGGCGGCGGGCGAAAATATACCTTTGCGCCCCTGGTGAGTGCCTAGCTGTGTCAGCCAGCAGCGTGCTGAGAGGGCGCCCCACCCTCCCCTTAATTCCAACTGTGTCCCGTGTCAAATGTAAACCGTGGCGCGGCAGGAAATTACAGCGCCAGCCTGGAGCCATCATTGTTATATTGTAGCCACCTAGCGCTGCCGCGCTCTCACTCAGCCCACAAGCGGAGAGTAACGCGATTAACTATTTATGACCGAGAGCACGTCTCTCGGACACGGAGCAGCAGGATCCATGCACAGGCGCCCCCGGTGGCCAGTGATGCAGTCCTAATGTTGATGTGAGTTGGCACTGTGCAGTGGTAGTGTAGACCCGGCCCTGGTAAATAAGTGCCGGTGCTAAGCACCGGAAAGCACCGGCACAAATTAAGCACTGGGCATACGCGAGGAGAGGGGAATCTATTTAAAAATGTTCCTGAGGTTGCGCATCAGCCCGAAACTTGTGTGCACAATCTTGTTGACTTGGCTCGCCATGGACAGCGTGTCGTCAATTGTCACCCCAAGGTTTTGGACCGCGGATTTGGGAGGGGGACAGGTCCCCAGTGATGGTGGCCACCATTCGTCATTCCAGTGTTTGAGGGCATTTCCAAAAAGCACGATCTCCGTTTTACCAGCGTTAAGTAACAAGAAATTGTTGGTCATCCAATCCTTGATTGAGATCATGCATTTTTAGAATCTAAGTTTGGTGTCATTAGGGTCGGGCCTAGGGTGATCAGTAGCTGCGTGTCGTCAGCGTAGGACACGGTATCAAAGCTGTGCGCCCTGATTACTCGTGCAAGGGGGGAAACATAAAGATTAAATAGAGTGGGGCTCAAAATTGATCACTGAGGTACTCCTTTGTCGTTATCTTGGCTGTTAGAGGTAAACGACCCAATTTGCACCTTGGAGCGCCGTTCATTTAGGTAGCTCTTAATCCAGAGTAGAGCAGGGCCCTCGACATCCATCTCCAGCAAACGCTCCAGGAGAATGCTGTGGGAGATGGTGTCGAAGGCCGCCGACAGATCAAGCAGGACCAGAATGGCAGATTGTCCTGAGTCAAGTGTCAGCCTGATGTTATCTACATCTCTAGCAGAGCTGTTTCCATGCCATGGTGGGCCCTGAAGCCTGACTGAGACGGATCAAGCAGCTGGTTAGCCTCTATGTCATTGCATAGTTGCTTCGTGATGAGAGATTCAATAACTTTCCCAAATATCGGTAGGAGGGAAATCGGGCGATAGTTGGGGAGTAGTTTGGGATCAGCTGAAGACTTTTTAAGGATCGGTCTTATGATCGCCTGTTTCCAGTAGGAAGGGACAGAGGAATGGGATAGTGAGAGGTTAAGGGTTTTAGTGAGAGTGGGGATCAATGCAGGCGCAATATTTGCGAGAATATGAGAGGAGGCTGGATCTGTAGGTGATCCGGATTTAATTTTATTCAATGAATGGGCTACTTTGGATTCTGAAAAAGGTAGGAATTCTCTAAGGACTGCCACAGGCGGGTGAGGGGATAAGACAGCCTGATTGGGAGATAAGCAAGGAGTCGTGGTGTTGGTTGGTTTGGGGAAGGATACATGAATAGTATTGATTTTGTCCTGGAAATAAGATGAGAGGGTGTTAAACCAGTCCTGAAATCAATAGGAGGGGGTTGACATGCCTGTGGGTTTGTGAAATCTTTGACTATTTTATATAACTTTTTAGGAGAGTTAGTAGCCGAGATTATCCTGTTCCCCAGATAGGTTCTTTTCGCTAGAGCAATCTCATACATATACAGCCTATGTGCAGCTTTGTAGAGTTGTCTGTCAGATGGGTCCTTCGTATGTCGCCATTTACGTTCAGCAGTCCTAGCCAACTGTTTGGTTATATCTAGGTCGGGGTGAACCAGGGGGAGAGTTTGTTAGGGCCTCTAGATATTTTTTTTGGAGGGGCGATTACGTCTAACGTGGAGGTGATCGCTTTTTCAAGGGCTGATGCTACCTCGTTAGAGTCGCTGCACTCTGAAATGTGTGGGGGAGAGAAATGAGCGGTAAAGGAATCGTAGTTGATCTTATTCCATGGTACCTTTGTGGAGATGCGGAACCTTATGACAAAGTGATCTGACCAAAGGACGGGGAAAGATTGGTCAATCACCACTTTGGGTGAGTTTGTGCATATAAGGTCTAAAGTGTGGCCCGCCTTGTGAGTGGGGCCAGTAGATAACAAGTTTAAGCCTAATTAGTTGATACTGGAGACAAGGTCACGGGTGTTGGGGTCTAGAGTTAATTCCGCATGATAGTTAAAGTCTCCTGCCAGGATAAAATTGCTAGAGGCTAGAATGTGCAGGGCTATTGTCTCCATGAGATTGTTGATGAAATTGGTTGTGGAACAAGGGGGCCTGTAGAGAAGGGCGACTTTCTATTGCTCCTTATTGCCTGTCCCCAGGGCGACGATAGATAGTTCGCCCCAGCTAGCCAGGAAGGTATCAATAACATGTAGTGAGATGTTTATCCTATGGATAATTGCGATGCCCCCCCCCCCTCTTTTCCCGGCTCGGTCCAGTCTGAATATCCTGTAGTTCGGCAGCAGAGCAACTGAGATATCAGGTGAGGATGAGTCGTGGAGCCAGGTTTCAGTCATAAGAAATATGTCTGGCTTTTCAATGTCTAGCAGAGACCATATTTCCAGGGCGTGTTTTGGGAGGGACCGGGCATTGCAATATAGACAGTTTAATTTGTGTGGAGGTGGTGGGGGGTGGGGAAAAGGCTGGAATTGGAGGATGGCTTAGAGAAGAGCAAGGAGCAGTGTCAACGGAGTGCAGCTCCTGGCTCGAGTATTGGATAATGGCCATCCGTAGCAGGGTAGAAGGGAACCGGAAGTAGGAGGATAAAAGAGGAAGAGGCAGGGAGACTAAAATTAATAAAACAAATGGGCAGGGTTCCTGGCTGCTGGCAGAGGTTAGGCGCGGACGGGCTTGCCTTTGGCGACCCGCTGGCGCGCCGCTGCGCGTGTCTGCTCGGCGCAATCCCTTTTTAGAGGGAGTGGGTGGGACCGTGCAGCAGTGTGTGGAACGCTGACCCCGCGTTCCACACAGGAAGTGAGGACAGCCTTGGTGTTTCCAGATGGTGTATGGCCCCTCTGTGCAATCAGCACAAGCCGCGACGGACCAGGGGGACACCAGGATACTCAAGGTAAGTAGGAGGATAGTGTTCTCTGGTGATTACAACAGTTAAAATTGGGAACATTTCCAGGCCCTGATGGATTCACAGTAGAATTTTATCTTCACTTCTCAAATATTCTTCTTCCATATTTATTTTGCTTGTTTACTGGTTTTGTGGATTCCTCTTCAATGTCTGGTACCTTTCAGGAAGCTATTGTCTGATTCATAAAGAAGGTAAATATCTCCATGATTGTAAGACTTATAGACCCATTTCAATATTAAATGTTGACTATAAGATCTTTGATAAGTTGCTTGCTCTTCGTTTGGAGTCCTTCCTTCCATATCTTATTGGTAGGGAATATGATTTATTAAGGGCAGACTTATTTCTGATAACACTATTATTTAATGTTCTCAGTAAGGCCCCTTGCTTTGATCGTCGCTTGTGCCTATTACAAGTGATGCAGAGAAGGCCTTTGATAGGATTAGTTGGGATTTTATGCTTAAATCCATCTCTTGGCATGGATTTATCCCTTCTATATCACACCCCTAAATCTGCTGTCCAACTTAATGGTAAGGTCTCTTCGTATTTCTCTCTTCACCTAGGAGTAAGACAGGTATGTTCCCTCTTCCCCTTATTATTTGTGTTGGCACTGGAACCTTTTCCTGCCCGAATTCATCTTAACTCATTGATTACTGGTTTTCCCTGTGGACATCATCATCTGAATTTTGCAGTTTATGCAGATGATATTCTATTGTTTATATCCTCTCCGGAGACTTCTTTGCCCTCTCTTTTGACGGAGATATCTCTTTTCTCTGAAGTATCTGGCTATAAAGTAAATAAAGATAAAACTAAAATGTTCCCACTCAATAAATTCACAGTTAGTCACATTTATACTATAACTGGTTTTCTTCTGCAATAATAAAGTATTTAGGGTTATGGATTGCAAACTCTGTTGCTGATATGATTAAAATTATTGTCAAAGATCTCATTACAAAGTTGGAAAGCCTTCTTTCTACCTGGAATCCCTCCTTTCTTTCTTGGTGGGGACGTCTAGATGTGATTACAATGATGATATCCGCTATACTTATATTGTCTCTTTATGTTACCATTCCATATCCTTGATCCTATTTTAAAAAATGTCATTTGCTACTTTTTTATGGCATCAGAAGAGAGCACTTGTGGCACTTTTATGGATGTCACAGAGCCTATACTTTAAGACAAGCTGCTCTTTGGACTTCTTCTACAGTCTCACTCCTTCAATCTTCTGTTTTAAAGTATTCTGTCTTACTACTTCAGTCCACCTTTCTTTTGGCCTATTTAACTCCTTCCATATTCCTTGAATTTCTGCTATGGTATAATTCTTTGGTTCATATTAATTATAGACCTCATTTTTGGTGCACTTGTTAAGGCAGGGCTCTTATGTGGGTCCATCAACTTTTTTGTAACAATGTTACTATTTACTTTCCCCAATTCTGTGAGACTTATAATTGCCCTAAGTCCTTTTATTCTTGTTTTTTATTATTGATAAATGTGGTACTTGATAGATATTTTGCTCTTATGGATGTTCTTCTATAGTAGTCCCCCTCTCCTCAGAATTTACTGAGTTTCTCCATACAGCTCCTAAAGCAGCTGCAATCTGCCAATGTATTTTGTTGCCAGATCCTCCTCTTGCCAAATCTAAGGTCGAAATTTTTATGGGAAACTGATTTGGGGGTAAGCTGGCCATTTGCAATTTGGAATAGGATTTGGGCCTGTGTATTTAATATCTCTTCAGATCAGCTAGTATTACTCAATTCCTCTTTTTTATTTACTGTAGATTCTACTATACCCCTATAGAATGTTCCTAAGTTTTCCTCAGGTGTATCTGCTAACTGTTGGTTCTGTGCTTTTCCTCAAGCTGATCTAATGCATGTGTTATTTAGATGTCCCAATACACTTCCCTTTTGGTATAGAATATGGTTACAAATTCAAAAGATGTTCAATTCTCCGTCCCTTTTGATATTCTTTATGTATTTATAGGAACACTGTCTTAATCTATCTATTCCTCATTTCCTAATGAAAAGTTACTGGACATCTTATTGCCAATTGCATTTCAACAGATCCTCTTTAATTGGAAATCTTCAGACAAGTTATCATTTAAAGTGCTGTGGTATTTTGTCTGTTCACATCATAAACTGGAACAATATGTATATGATGCAATGTTCTTCCTCTCCTAATGTCCAAAAGTTATGGTTGTCTCTTACTGTATTTTTTAAAGCGATGTAATTGTGGCACATACAGATCCTACATTGTCTGAAAATGTTGATCCTCCATGATTAATTTATTCTCGTACTTGATGGAACTGTTGCAACTTTTAGATGCATATGGTACTTTTAGTTTTCTGTTGACGTGTTAAAGAGTGTATATTCTACATGTAATTTTCTTTATAGCTAGGAATTCCTTTCAGTTACCCTCTCCCTCCCTACCCCCCAAAATCATAAAGACTTTAGTTCTCTATATATGGTTTAAGAATGACATTGGCATTCTATGTTGTTATTATTTACTGTTGTTTTTATATCCTAAAACTTTTAATAAAGCCTTTTGAACACAGAGAAGTACCTTTAAATCCAAAGTAAAATTTGCATGTTTTTATTATTTAAAAGCAGAGAAAAGCAGTGCTGACTTTTAAATGAAAGAAGGCAACATAGCAGTGCACACTTAAGTGCCTCACAGCTGTTGGGTCTCTGAACCTACATCCCCTACCATGTACTAGGGACTTATGGGTAGGTTGTCAGTGCCAATCGTAATTACACCTGATTACCATATACCTTTTGAATCAGAGCAATGGCCCTCGGCCTGGTTAGCAGAGCATAGGGCACAGTCAGAGTCAGTTATCACCAGTATCAGTCAAATAATGGGGGTGATCAGGGCAAAAAGGAAGACTTTCTCACAATATTATTTTCAAGAATCAACCCAGAATGCATTGTACATATGATTTTGTTACTGAAGATATTAATGCTTAATGCATATCCTACTAATATGCTGCACAGGATGTTGAGTCAAAGTTCCTGTGTTATATGAGACCAGTACAACGCAAGCACTGTGGCATGCTACATATGACTTTCACATATAACCTACTATTGTAAAACCAATCATTCAAAAACTTTATTCGATTATTGATTAATAATCATAAAAGTACATACATACATAAGTAAAAACATGAGGGTACAGCAAATTTTAAGTTAATCTCATATCAAAAAAAGCATGCTATTCCTCAAGCATATCGATTTTAAAATGAATACAGCAGTAAAAAAACAGATGTCCTGTGAATCAAGTCCAAATAAAAGCCCCATGGCCGATACAATAGTGGATACATTGTATTTTTTGAAAAGCGGTTTCAGATATATTTTTCAAAGGTGAAGATAAAGAGGGCATAACAATAAAAAATGCTCTGTACTTTGCTTTGTGGTCCCATCACACGGACAGGGGGCAGTAGTATAGGTCTTCATTACAGGATACTCAACAAGCAAATGGACAATCCCCATCCGTAATCTTGTCAATACATATTGGTGGGATCGGATAGTAACCAATATAGGGTATCCTGAAAGCCCCATTTCTTCCTTAGTATATCTGTCATAAAAACGATGTGTGGAGAACTGAGCAGTAGCTGCGTTACGCTTCACCTTGCTAGCCCTCAAAAATTCATGTTTAAGCTCACTCTTCGGGATATCTAAAACACAAGAAGGGTTATCACGCACAGTAAAATTAAAAACATCATTAAATGTTCGAATAATATAGTTAAGCCAAGGGATGCGGGAACATTTGTCCATGTGAAGACAATCTAAAATGATCTTTCTTGTGAAACCAGTCTGTTCCTTAATCCATATAGATCTCCATACTAACAGGGGTCTTAATCTGATCAAGTCAGATAGATGTTCTAGACCAACCTCCTGATGGATCAGCTTTGTTGAGGCAGAAGATGGTAAACACAGGAGTTTTTTGACAAATTTGTTTTCCTCAACCTGGAGCATGTTGTTATTACAATGGCCCCACACTCCTGAGCCATATAGGGCCAGAGCAACACATTTGTGGTGGTATAGGTACAACATATCTGGTATCCGTCTTGAGCCTAACTTGGATGCAAACTTAAATATGCCAAAAGAACACTTGGCCATTTTGGCTCTTACATTAATCATTTCAGGTGTCCACATCCCCCGCTGTTAAAAGTGATACCCAAATAACAGAATTTGTCCACCACTTTTATAGTTTGGTTCATAACTGTAAAGGGCCTTAAGTTTTTAATTTTCTTCCCACAGGGCATTATAAAAGTTTTTGAATTATTAATTTTTAATTTTCTCCCATTAATAAAATCTGCAAATTTATTCATAAGTTTTTGCAACCCAAGAGGGGTTTGTGAGAGCAGAACTGCGTCATCCGCGTAAAGCAATATTGGGATGGAAAGGCCGTCAGCAGTCGGTGCATCTGCACTGATGGTCCGTAGTTCCGACTCAATTGCATTAATAAAACAGGGGGAAAAGAAGGGGTGCAAGGACTCATCCCTGCCTAATTCCAGAACCTACTTTAATACTGGGTGTACACACCTCCGATTGCCCGTAGCGTATCTTAGCCGTCAGATTCCTATAAAGTTGGGCCAAGAAATAGATAATATCCTGTGGAGCACCCATATCCAGCAAGGTTGACCACAAAAGGCCATGGTCGACCAGGTCGAAGGCACTGGTCAGATCGGCAAAGCAAAGAAACAACGAGCCTTGTTTAGCCCGTGTATATTTGCCTATAATAAGGTCTAAATTAATGCACTGTTCTATGGTGCCTAACCCCTTGCGGAATCCATACTGAGAATCCGCAAGGATCCCTTTATCTTCTACCCATTCCTCCAGACCACTCAGTAATACCCTACTCATAATTTTTAGGGAAGCAGTGAGGAGAGAAATCGGGCGATAGTTTTTTGCCTCACCCCTCTCCCCTTTTTTATACACCGGGATAATGATTGATTCCGCCCAAGTCTGTGGGGCCGCAATCATTGCAGCTGCATTAAAAACCTTTGTTAACAATGGGCTCCAGATGGAAACCTCGGCTTTATAAAGGTCAACGGGTACCCCATCAGGGCCCGGCGCCTTTCCCCCCTTGCTGACCCGGATGGCGGCATCCACCTCAGAGACTGTGATATTAAGAGGTAGGGGGATAAAAGCCACGGTCTCCCTATCACCCCCTACATCTAGTCCTTCAGGGTTAAAAATACTAGTAAAATGAGCCACCCATTGTTCCTCAGACACCTGGGCAGACATTACCGGGGCTTCTTCATTTTGGAGGAAGGGACTATTGACAGTGGACCAGAAAAGCTTGGCATCCTTAAGATCCACTGCCTTAGTCAGGTTGTTCCAGGCCTCTTCCCTTAGTTCCTGTTTCCTATCCCTCAGATGTATAGAGTATTCCCTTCTAAGGGTTTTAACTGCTTCCTTATCCCTAGGTTTACCCTTAAGAGCAACTTTAAGTCTTTGTAAAGATTTAGTACATTCCCTGTTAAACCATCCCCCGTTATTCCTAGGGCCCTTTGATTTTCTCCTGGTTAAGATTTGTGCAATGTTTTTATTAATGATGTCAAAACTAGCTAGAATATCAGCATTATCCTTTTCGGGTTCGAGGCAGCATTCCACCTCATCTATACAAGCAGACACAATGGTACATAGTAAACGTTCCTCATTTTGCCAACCCCATTTAATTCTAGGGCCATTGGGTCTATGTGGAACTACATCTGTCACTGCACCATGTAACGCCTTTACTTTATCCCCCCACAAGGAGAGATACATTGTTAGACAGTTATGATCGCTTAGGGCTGGATCTACTATTACGGGTAAGGAACACAAAGCTGTAATACTGGAGGAGACAATGAGGTAGTCGATAACGGTGGCAAAATTCCTACCAATAAAGGTCGGTACCGAATTGCCCTCACTGTCTACGCCAGGTAACATAATGCATAAATCCATTTTAAGCATAAGAGTGTTTAGAGATTCCCCATAAACCGAATGTAAAAAATGGGTCTGATCTTCCCCTACCTCACCCCCATACCCACACACCCTTTTGTCAGCAAATGGGCACATGTGAATGTTGAAATCTCCGCCCCACAAAATATCAAAAGACACATCACTGCGCCCATATAGCCTTTTCACCTCTGCTTCAAGTTCATCAACCAAATCTGTTTTTGAGTGGTTAAAGACATTGTTGTAGTGGTTTATTACTAAAACATTTCGCCCATTCCTGTGTTGTAACCACAACAGCTGAGAGTGCAGACCAACAGTCCGGTGGATTTTAACTCGAACCGGTAACCTCACAGAGAGCAATATCACCATCCCACCACTGGCTCTCCCCATGTTGGATGGCTGAGCATGGCAGTTATAGGCAACATGCCCATCAAGATAGACATCTTCGGCCGCCCAAGTCTCCTGGAGACACAGGATGTCAAATTGGGTTATAAATTCTAGCCATCCTAGACGATCTGTCTTATTATTCCACCCAGCAATATTCCAACTCGCCATCTTATACCCCCGTTCTGTTGAACTAACAGCCTCAATAGGTGGTGGGGGTAGGGTATGGATGTGGATTACTTCCCCTGGCACGGGGTCTTCAGATAGTCGGGTCGGAGTTGTACTTCCATTGGCCGGGGTAGGAGTATCTGAGTTACAATGAAGCTGCCCAGAATTACGTGTTTTACACCCAGAGCTACAAGTAACATTGTACCCATTGGGAGGGTTAATAACAGTTGAACCTTTTTCCCCCGTGCCTGCACCCATGTCTCCCCCTGTATCTCCACAGAATTCCTTACCCCCCTCCCCTGTGGCTCGATGGCATCAGTCACAGTCTTCCAGGCCACTAAACACGTCAAACCTGTTGGTGGTATCTAGGGGTGTAAAAGGTTTGAGATGATCCATTCTCCTGTGTGTTAGGGAGTTATACCTTGGGCCTACAGTATTCCACCCATACGGGTCTACAACTATAGGTGGTTGCTTGTCGTAAAATATAGGGCCATTATTGTAGACAGGTGGACGATATGGGTTTGAGAGCATTTGCCTCAATAACGGGGGGGGGAGCTCGCTGTGATTGATGATTGGGTGGGAACACCACTGAGCGAGGATAAAAATATGTTAGGGGACGTGGGGTAATAGATTTACTACCGTGGTAAAAAGGCCAGTTAAGTATAAAATGGACGGCATTCTGATCTCTAAAATTAATGACCACTATGTCTCCCTCAATATCTTTGGGTCTTCCTCCCAGCCAAGGAAGGCGGCGGACATGGACAATTTCTCCATTGATATTATTTGCAATAGGTCTGTGTAGACTTAACCAATGCGATACTTTATTTTTCAGCTGGGCAAAGCCCTCCCGTTTGTTCTTCTCCAGCTCTGGTACCCCAGTAAGGACTACTACAAAGGGTACAGCATCTGGTGGAAGTTCTGGAAGGGGGCCCTTGTTATAGTTACCTTGAGCCGGCTGCTCGTTTCCTCTTTCTCTCTTTTTATTCCCTGGGGCTTGACCAAGATTATTTGACTGTCCATTAGATGTTACAGCCGGGGGCAATGTGGGTTTACTCTTAGGTACAACAGGGTTACTCCCTGATGTACTTCCACTCATATTATTTGAGGATTGAGGCACAATGGTAGTCTGAACAGGGGTAGGTATCGTAGTTATAGCAGGAATACCTGATGAGGTAGGTAAAATTGGAGTTTGTATAGGGGGATTAGACAACACTTTATTAATCACTATCTTGATTCCCAGTTCATGTTCTATCTTCCCAAGCCTATCTTCTAATTTATTAAGTCTATCTACGATAGCCAGAGTATAGGTCCTCATTATAGACTCTATGCTATCGATCAAGGCACCATTTGAAGGTTCCTGTAGCGTCACAACCGCGGGGAGGCTGTCGGCGGTGGAGATGACAGGGTCTATTAAGGGGGTTACGCATGGATGCATAGGTGATATATCTATCCTTCCTTTATCTGTTACTTTAACCCGTCCTCCCCTAGTACTGTCGTCTTTTTTAATGCCAAAGTCTGCATGATTAATTTTCCTCTTTGGAAGGTCAGATTTTTTACGCCTTTTTGTCGGAGGAGGGCCATAAATTTTAACTGGCGTGACTTTTTTTGCCCTACTTTTAACTGCTTTGGTTGTTTTAGGAATAGGGGTAATTTGTGCTTTGGTTATAACAATAGATTTAGTTGTACTAGGAGTGGTAGCAATCTTTGACAATTTACTAGTAGTGCCTAAGGGTTCAAATTCGCTCGTAGATGTTCCCTCTCTGAATATTAGAGGGATACTGTCCTGCGAGGGGGTACAGATATTTTCAGTTAGAGTTCCGTCCCCCGTAGAGCTAATTAACACTGGTGAAACCGGGAATGGTCTATTCTTTAGGCTTTCAACTGACCGCCGTCGCTCAGCCCGAAGTTCTTCAAGGTGGGGGTAGTTGGAGAATCCAATAGGGTTTTTTAAAAATAATTATCTAGTTTCCCATTTATCAAACTCACAGGTTTCTCAGGGCCCCGCCATCTCCGGGGTTAGTATTTCGATTGACATAATGATTGATAATATAGTATACCCCCCAAGCACTTACACAATAGTCCTCGAATGTTCAGTAATCGACCAGGGAATCTGGCCCAGTCCAGTCTCCTCGGGCCTCTGAGGGCCACAGAGGGTCCGCCCTTAGTCCGGGCTTTGTCCCGGGTGATGTCCCGGACACGCGTCCCGCTGACGCGTAATGCCTCCAACTCTTATGCTGACTGCGTATAAAGTGGGCGGGGACACGGGAAGAGGCGGCAGGTGTGCTCGATGTCACACGCACAGCCTGCTGGGCCTCGCAGTCCCGTCCTCCTGCACACAGCTCCCCCACGCTTCCTCCAATGCCCAACGGGGCTCCAGGGACACAATCTCCAATGCCCTACGGGGCTCCTGGCAACATGCAGCAAATCACTATTACGGTCTCCTCTGGCGAGCGGCACCCGCGAGGAGTTTTCAGCGTTCAGACAGGGGGGGGGGCGGGGACACGGGAAGAGGCGGCAGGTGTGCTCGATGTCACACGCACAGCCTGCTGGGCCTCGCAGTCCCGTCCTCCTGCACACAGCTCCCCCGCGCTTCCTCCAATGCCCAACGGGGCTCCAGGGACACAATCTCCAATGCCCTACGGGGCTCCTGGCAACATGCAGCAAATCACTATTACGGTCTCCTGCATAACCCTACCAACTCCAAATCCAATGTGTAATTGAGCTGGTGGTTGCAGGTGAGTCCCACCCGCACTCAATTTTGGGGACAAGGGCTTATGTGTCATTATTGAACTTTGCCCCAGATCAAGAGGGTGAATAGCAGAACACGCTGAAAGAGCAAAGAGAAGGACAGAAAAACAGTGATGAAGGGAGGCTGCAGGGATGAAAAAGAACCTACATGAGTGAGATAAAAATGCAGCAATTGTAGAGTGGTGGATGACAGAGGCGTGAGGTTAAATCAAGGCTGGGCCGCCTTGTATTTAGCGGTCCTGCCATTTTGAAGTGCCAGCAAGAGGACTCAGGGAAAAACTGTTTGGTGCTCTCCAACTCATTTGACTTTTAGACTGTCAATTCCCAGAAGGGCTATGGAGTCACTTGGCTTATCCACTAAACTGTGATGTCCTATCTTTTGCAATGTGGATTCTCAGCACCTTAAACATCATCACATCTTGTATCAAATACCATTAGCTTACAAAGATACTTGGATGGAGTCTTATTTTTGTTTTGCAAATAAAATGTGCAGAGCCTTGGAGGCATCAATTTGCTAATAACCTTCTGTGTTCCAGTTTCTTCTTCACCTTGTGCCTGAACTATGCAAATGTACGTATCTTTTCAGAGGAAGTTGCCATCTCCGTTCCCACTGGACAGGTAGCCACTGGGCACTCCTCACCATTTTTCCTCCAAGCAAATAAACAGGCGTCATTAAAGAACCGAATTACAGTTTCAAACTTCTTCAAATCCAGCTTTTTTTTGGTTTTCTAATTAGGCTAGAATAGCATAGTGATTTTGGGACTTGGGTATGCAAATAAGATATGCAAATATTGCACTGACAAGAAATAGGGCCATCACTGAGGTAAAGCAGGCGCCCTGAGAGGATTCACAGAGAAGAGGTTATAGGTATTAAAAATAATTACACACAGAAACACTGTCAACGGAGTGTTTGCTAGTGACTCAGGTGATTTGTCACCTGTCAATGAGATACCACAGCGACATACTTTTTAAAATGGCTGTCCGTGTGCCTCGGCATCGCTATTGTCACAATCCCAATACATGTCGGTATAGAGCATCTTCCGTTCCCACAATAGCTGACATTTTAAGACTCATTCGCAAATATATATCATGTTAAGGACCACCAGCATGTCCAAAGAAATAACGGAGCAGGGAGTAGTGGAGGCTTATTGGTTGTGAGCTGGGACTAGGGCTAAACTACAGCAGAAATAACAGGAAGAGGCGAGGAAGAGAGGGGGAGAAAGAGGAGCAGAAAGAGACTAATGCCCACATGCATCATTGAGAATTGCATTCGCAAACGGTGCGAATCGCAATTTTCGGCCGTTTGCGAATGCAATTCTCAAATTTTGGATGCATCATGCTTTTCGCAATTTTAGGAATCGCAACCATGTTGCGATTTCTAAAATTGCGATTGGATTTAAGAAATCACAATTTGAGATTTCTTAAATGCAATGCATGATTATTTTTAAATTGCGAATTCGCAATTTGGAAGGGGTAAATTAGCATGAAGTTGAACTTCATGCTAATTTACCGAAAACATTCAAACATGCACTAGTTGCATATTTGAAAGTTTTAATTTACACACACACATTTCCTTGGGTCATGTGTGTGTGTAAATTGCACTTAAAGTTAAATTTCAGGGGTGCAGAGAGGGGTTCTTTGGACCCCCCCCCCCTGCACCCTTGAAATTGCATTCACATTTTGCGATTCGCAAAATGGAATTCGCAAAATGTGAATGCCTTCCCATTCATTCCTATGGGCCTTTTGGCCCATAGGAATCAATGGGAAGGGTTTCTTTAATTGCGATTCGCAAATTGAGAAACGCAATTAAGGAAAAATACCGAATCGCAGTAAAAAATGCGAATTTTTCATGCATTGCTGTTTGCGATTTCTAAATTGCGATTCCTTAATTTTCGCAATTTAGGAATCGCAAGCGGCAACAATGATGCATGTGGCCGATAGAATAGGCTTATACAGAGAAAACAGGGAAAGGGAGACAGAGAGAGGAAAAGAGGTAGGAACAGAGAGTAGATAGAGAGAATTACTTAGGAAGTGAGGTGGTAGCAACACAGAGGAAAAGAAAAAAGAGGGAACAGCAGGCAGGGAAGTACTGTAAAATTACAGTAAAATCATCTAGAGAAATTCATTTATTGCATAGTATGGAATTAGCCATGCTGATTTTACTTTGTGGGTTTGGATTTGAAAGTAACATGCAGGCGTGGATTTACCGCACCGGAAATCTGTACTTTTCCTCAACAACTGACCTTTTTCATTTGCAAATTCCTCAAGGTCATACCTGTACTAGATTGTGCTGGAATGTGATACGTTTGCTCTTCTCAGAATCTTAGAAAACATGATATTGGGGTTGTCCCTACTCATTAAGAGGGCTGAAGTGTGCCAAATTAAGAGTCAGATTTGGAGGAATGCCCTAGCTGTAACCAGGAGGGGTGAGTACAAATGAAATCAGCTTCCCCAATAAACCATAAGATGCACTCATGGAAAACTTTGCCAGGGCTGTAAAGGTGAAATACTGCAGATGTCACATCTCATGGCGTGGAGTTGCTCACGCTTTCTGAAAGACAATACACCCAAGAAAGAAAGGAAAGTCTACCGCAATCAGGTTCTGATTGTGTGTAAACCACTGACTGAGACCATTTCGTCTTTGAGTTAGCAAACAACGTGCCTCCCCCCGAATACCTCTGGCCAAGCTTGAGGCTTCTCTTGGAAGTGTTGACTCTGACAATATCAGTGTGGCCCAACATAGTAGATACTAGTAGACACTAAATACAGAAGATGACATTCAAGACAGCCTGATTGAAATTAAAACAGAATGTGATAGAACAGGAGGAAAAAGTTTCAGTGCTGCCCTTTCACTAAGAAGCTGCCATACTCTTGTTCGACCAAGAGAACAAAACCAAAAAACAGCCTCAGCGTGCCCACCATCCTGCTTGCTTCTGCCTACCTCATTTGCTTTACCACTCTCTTCCCCCATCCTAACGTAGCAAGCAAACATGTTCATCCGTCCATTCTGAAAGACTTTACCCCATTCCTCGCCTGACCCCAACAATCATAGATCCACTGCTTTATTACATTTTGACTCCTGTAGTGTATTGTGAAAACCAAAAAGTCATATACAAAAAGAAAAGTGTAGGTTTAGCTCTCATGTCTAAGTAGCAGTGGTTCAGAAAAGGGGGTGGTGATGGGCAGAGCATCTGAATTAAGCAGAATACTCGTACCCAGTCAACAGATCAGGGCTTGATCCATCACCGTTTTTTAGCTCACTGCACCATCCCAGCTCAGAACCTGGCTACACGCAAATTAGTGTATCCCTGCCCCAGTGCATCATGGGAACAGGGCAGACCAAACTACCAAGCCAATTCTTTTACTGGAAAGGAAACAAGCTTCTGGGGACCGGTTTCTGGCATTACAGCCGTCTTCGGCCCGGCTTGCTTGAATCCTGATGGTGCAGTGAGCGAGGGACTCATGTCTGAGCATACCCTTCCACGCTTATGGTGGACAAAACGATTCAGAAAAGGGGGTGGTGATGGACAGAGCATCTGAATTAAGCAGAATACTCGTACCCAGTCAACAGATCAGGGCTTGATCCATCACCGTTTTTTAGCTCACTGCACCATCCCAGCTCAGAACCTGGCTACATGCAAATTAGTCTGTCCCTGGCCCAGTGCATCATGGGAACAGGGCAGACCAAACTACCAAGCCAATTCTTTTACTGGAAAGGAAACAAGCTTCCGGGGACCGGTTTCTGGCATTACAGCCATCTTCGGCCTGGCTTGCTTGAATCCTGATGGTGCAGTGAGCGAGGGACTCATGTCTGATCATACTCTTCCACGCTTATGGTGGACAAAACGATTCAGAAAAGGGGTGGTGATGGACAGAGCAGTGGTAGCACCAGAGAATGAGCATTGTATGCATAAGATGTTTTGTACCAGGGAAGTTCCAGCTGCAGAGATTTGCTAATTGTGAGGTGTCTATGATCTCGAGAAATGGAGAAGAATGTGTTTCTTCTAGAGAAAAGCTTTAGAGGTAAGTCAACACAATTTCACATAATCCATGTTGGAGTAGGTCACCAATGCAGGTTTTGAAGAACTTATGTGATGATGTAAAACAACTTCTTTTCTTTGGCATATCTATCTGCACATTGGAAAGTTAAATAGAGTAGAGTACGTTTTTTCTTGTGCGAATCTGCAAAAATATCATCTCGAAGCCTAGCCGGGAGAGAGCTAAATCTTGCACTGAAGCTTTCAAGTATTGTGGAGAGATTCAATGCTTGATGTTTTAGTGAAATTGGAAAGAACCTTGATACACTGGCACTTTTTTTATTTTGAGAGGGAGAGTACTTGCACTTCTCAAGAGTGCTGTGATACTTTTAATTGGAGAGTACAGGAGCTTCTCAGAAACAAGCTGGTACTCTGATGCAGGGTATCTGCACTTTTATTGGTCAGTTTCAAGCACTGGTTACACTGTCAGCTTGCACTCATCTGCAAAGGTTTTCCACAGCAACTTGAAACATGTAGTTTTGTAGTGCAATGATTCTGCTTAGAGTCACACTAACTTATGGTGGTGTAACTGGTAGAAAGATCAGTGGTGGTAGCGGACAATTCTTATTGGTTACTCCCATTACAAACATTTATAGATTTGATACAGCCGTAACTGGATCTCCACGTTCCCTTTCCCAATCAGCAATGGCAAATTACTTGGGCAGAAACTCCCATGGAAAAGCTATTTGGAGTATGACTGCCTAGTTTGCGCAAGTCAGAAAAATGGTGTACATCACACAAGGGCTCTGAGTTATTCGCTTTTTCTCACAATATCAATGATTTTGTTCACACCGAAGCAAACTCCAGACTTATCAGCCACAAACAAACATGTCTCAAAATCCATTTGTTCCATCTTTGAAATCAGCCTGGCTTCTTTCTAGCATTCTCCAGTTTACGTCAGTGCTAGGTAATTTATGTTAGCCAATCAAATTAACCTGCAATTGTGGGATCAAAGGAGTCCTAAGCCTTTTTTAACCTCATTTTCTCTATAAATACTCCATAAAACTGCGAGTTTTTGGGGACAGACGTGCACTTTCCTTATTTGCACCACTGCACACCTTTAAATAGGTGCGGAGTGCGTAAACAGAAAAAGTGCACCTAATTACCATGAATGCACTGTCCTAAGGGCAGTCTCAAACTTGCGCTGCCAAGAGAAATATGGGGCATCGCTGCGTGAAAAAAGCGATGCGTCACTTTTCATTGCACCCTCCTTGCGACACCAATGATGCGTCATATTTACAGTATGACGCATCATGGCGCAAAGAGTTACGGATACGTCAGTATTTCCGACGTATCTGTATTGCGCAAAAGTGACGCATTGCTGGAGTGTGTCACAAAAGTGACGCAACTCCAGCAATGCTTCCTTTCACATGGGGCAAGCCCCATGTGAAAGGGCCTGCGTCAGTTTTACACCTGCTGTGAGGCAGGCGCAAGATTTTGACGCAACGGTGTCCTAGAAGAGACGCAGTGAAATCTCATAGATTTCACTGCGTCACTTCTATGACCCTTTCTTGCACTGGAACGCCTCCCCTGCATATATTATACCTGGCGCAGGTATAATGTGGCGCAGGGGTTTACAAAGTGACGCATCTACCTAGATGCGTCACTTTGTAAATATGATGCAACAAGGCACATTTTTTACGCTGCTGGTGCGTTACAAAAAGTGACGCACCGGCAGCGTAAAAGTGACGCACGGCCTCATAAATGAGGCCCATGGTGTGGCTGCCTCAAAGCCGCTCCTTGTTTCACAGTGTAAGGGACAACCACCTTGCGTTTTAAAGAGAGGTTGAGACCCCCTTGCAAAAGGCTGTCGAGAGTGACTGCATGTGCCTGCAAGAGCATGTATGGGGATCCAAGGGACCCCCTTTCTCCCCTCCAGAGAGCTGCCTTTAGAAGGTGCACTCGTGCTCCACCTTTGAGTGTGCCTCCTAAAGGCATGTTTGCCTCTGTGCCTGCGTCCTTAATACGATGATGGAGCAGAGGCAAAGTGATTCACTCATTTGCATGGGGCCAAGCACTAGTGCAAATGAGAGAATGGCCTTTTATGATAGCGCTGGCGCTACATGTGCGCTAGTGATCTCTGTATTACAGAAGGGGCCACACAAGTATCTGTGGACACTTCTGTTATACCAAAGTGCCCAAAGGGAATACAAACAGGGCACAAATGGGGCCCTCTGTGTAATACAGCCCCTGGTCTTGATTTTTATCCGGTGCGATAATTGTCGCATACAATAACTGCCAAATTCTAATGAGGGTCATGGCCATTGTTGAACCTTCATCAAACCACCCACCTGTATTAACGGAGTACGGGTACGTGAACTGACATCAAAAGGGGATTAATAATTGTCTGGTGGTAAATTTGTTCGAAAAGAGAGAGAAATTTAAAAATATATATTAATATTATTTTATCAATGTAAATAGAATGCTCAGATGATGTCAGGGACCTAACTTGCGAGTAATAAACATTCATGAGAAACCTTTGTATAGTTTTTTCAAGAAGTGTGCCTAATTATGTTGCATGGCTTTCGGATCCCTCCCAGACAACATACTGGAGCAAGCAGCACAAGTAAGGAATGGTTAACATAAATGCATCAGGTACGCGCCATCTGTTCGACAATGGAGCCCCACGCAGGTAGCATCATTAGCCCTTGGCCCCCTCCATTATCACTCTGACCCCCTCAGATCAGCATTAACGAAGCCATTACTTCTCATGAATGTCTGAGGTGCTGACTCCAGCGGCGCCATATTAATGAGATCAGTGTTTAGAGCAATGGTATAAATAAAGCATGCCCCGCGTGCCCCCAGCAGCAGCCTCGCGCAGTCATATGCCTTTGACTCACTTGGGTAGAGCTCTGAAAGGAGCCGCGCGCTCATTGAGCGCCCACCAGGAAGGTTAGCGTCTTTGTATAATTAGCTCCCGGGAGCACATTGTGGAGCGGCACAGCTGGAAAACGAGTCGAAAATTCTTCAGAAGAGTAGATTCAGTGCCACAATAAGAGCATCTGTAATTACATCTCTCCCTTCTTTCCCTAATGATTAGCTTCACGCGATAACATAGAAGGGCTTCAGATTTTGGTGCTCTGAATGGAATACGATAGCTAAGAAAGGCTGTTTTCCGAAACTACCTTCATCAACAACTGAAAACAAAAGAAGCATTACAGTGCATAGTGTTTTTTATGCACTGTAGCGGCCTCATTTATGGCTTGTGCAGCAGGGCACCTTGCTACGCTGCCCTACGTCAAAGTGAAAGTCAATACGTGCATTCCTGTCCCTTATGCCGGCGCTGGCGCGGTTTCGATGTCCCTTATGCCTGCGCTGGCGTGGTTTCGACAGCCTAGGGCCAAGTAGGGCCTACATTGCAGGCAGGATTGTTTTTGTTCAGAAACGTGCACCTTCCTGCACAAAAATTATCCTAAAATGGGTTTTTCTCTCTCTATGTAAAGAGGAAAAAACGAGGAGAAATAAAGGTATTTTTCCTCATTAGGCCTCACCTTGGATGGGCCACAGAGTTGTCGCTTCCCCGGGATTAGATGTTTTTGTAAATCTGCAGCAGCATCAAATTCCATGGGTGTTGTGTGCAATGTCCACGGAACGGCTCCCGGGCACAGACTAAGGCGATGCAGTGATTTGCACTGCGTCCCCTTGCTCATTATTTATGAGGCCCCTCAAAGCCACACATGGTGCCTTTGCGTGGCTTCATACAGCTTTACGAGAGCCCTGCATCACTCATGCACCACTTTACGTGGTGCAAAAGTGACACTGGGCACTCATAAATACGCCCCTACATGTGGATGTGGCACATGCATATTCAAAAGTGCACATGTACCCACAGACATTATGACAATTTTATGCACACCATCTGACTTTGTATTTACCAACACTGTGAGAACTAGTCCAGTACCTACAGTGTGGGTTATAAAATCCACTCCAGCACACAAAGCCAACACACAAATCACCAATCAACCAACATGGACATGCACGCAGATATGTACCATCATGGGCGTCCCCAGAAATGTTTCCAGGCGAGGGCAACATTTTAACGTCATCACCATCCTGCGACATGATGTGTGCCAGGTGGGGCACACAAAACACTGGGGCACAGAACTAGGATAGACTCAATTAAGAGCCAGGAATCCAGGACATGTGACTGACCCTGCGACAGGCCAACAAACACCACCTGTAGGGAAAACGCTAAACTTTCTGACAGGTGCTTTATCTCTGTCTGCTAGGTGTGCAGACTTCTGGGTCCTCGACCCAACACCAATCAAGGCTGTCTTCAGCACGATTCAATTTTTATCAGAATACTTTAAAACAGCCTATGATTAAAGCACCAGGTTAAATATACTGTATGCACAGTGTATGTTAGGGATTATTTGTAGCACACATATTTACCAATATTGGCTTCTTGGTGCTAGAATTCATTATAACTTTTATCCAAAGTTAAAGCACAACGTCAAAGTTAGTAATAAATAATGCAGCAATCTCACACGCTAGTGATTTGACAGTGGCTGGTCCCTTAACTAGAATTCCCCGGGCATTGGTAAATTTTAAACACATTCAATTAATTTATACAAAATAAAATGTATATGTCTAAATGTTAGCTATATTTTTTAAAAGAAACTTAGAAACCCTCTACGTGTAGTCAATGTCAAACTGACATTGTGCGCATGTTTAGGGATACAATAATGGCCAGCTCCCTTATGCGGTAGCCCGACACGGTAAATGTGTGGCACATGCGGCACCCGCAGCTGCGCCACATCACAGGTCCAGGGATGCTGAGTCTTACACAGTGGTTGAAGTGGGGAAAAAAAGTAGGGGAACAGTGGGCGGAGAATCAGAGGGCGGGAATAACCCAAGGATTGGATCTGTGGGTGGAGCCAGAGGTGTGGCTAGAATGCGCAGACATCCCAATTTTTAGTATTTGTTTGGCATTTCACTGCCCGATTTAGTCAACCAATGGATACACATGATTAGTTAAGGTTATAATGAGTTATTGACATTAAAATATATTCACAAAGTGGGATATGCTTCTAATCACAGAATGTACCAAATACGATAAAATGTGGAAACACAAGCCATTTGTTTCCGAGCCATGGTGTTTCTGTCATTAGCACTTCACCCTTTTTCAACAACAGCAGTTCAAACATGAATGGCAAAATATCCTAGTTTGCAAATGTTTTCTCTAAAATTATGGCTCTGCCATATTTGCCTCATAATGCAAGATCTGCCCATTTAAACTAATAAATTGTTTGTAGCTCAAACATATCAAAAGTTCATATAAAATGTGACTTGTGTTGCTGCGGAGGGGATGGCTTATTGTAAAGGTTGACTGGTCACCTTTCTCACTACTGCATTTGTATGTTACACTGATACTAATAAGGCAAAATCTTTCCAGAGACTGTTAGCATGTGTACACACGTCAAAATAATAAAATATCTGAAAATATACTGCATTACGCTGCAGCCTTTTTTTTAATGCATAATTTAGTCAACACTACGGCATAATGTTGTCATCCTTTGATGCATAATTAATTCCAGTGGCCCCACAGCAGGCAGTACATGTTAAAAGTGATTGTGAATGAAGCAGGGAGACTGTGAAGTTTGCGAACTTAGTTTGGTTGTGTGCAAATCCTGCATTGCAAATCCCTGGTGAATTGCAGCTACTGGAGGTACCTTTGGGTGAGGCAGACTGGCCTCAAGGGCAGGGCCAGCCATAGCACTGGTGGTGTCCTTTGCACATTACATAATACACATTACACATAGACAATCAATATGTGTGTACCTTTCCATGAGTCAAAACTTCCACTAGACAAAATTCTGTTCTCTCTCTATGAAGAACATTAATCACCAGAGTTATCATGACATTTTGATTGTTGCCGAAAATTGCTGGAAGCCAGGAAGGAGGCAGCAAGCGTTTTTAAAACCATAATATACTTGCAAACATGATGCCTTCACCTAAAGTCAGCAACCGGTGCGGTCACACTGGTTGCACCGCCCTAGAGCTGGCCCTTCTCAAGGGTCCTGTGACCTCAGTGACTGTTGTTCTAGGGTGTGCTGCTTCATAGGCCTGCCCCCAAGACTGAAGGTGACCTTCAGTATGGATAGTGGTGGACAAGCCTTGAAGGTTAACCTACACTTGTCATGCTAGCGTACACCTGCTGATGCTAAGACACCAGGACTTCTAAGGTGTTGCGAAGCCTTCTAAGGTCTAGCATGTGATTGTGCTCTCGCAGGAGAGTGGTCTGGTGGGCTGGTTATTAAGGCAGACCTGGCTCCCAGTTCCAAATTCAGCAGCTCTGACCATAGTGCCACATTCTCTCCAACACTGAACACCATACTGCCCCACTGAGAAAAACTCCCACTGTTTTCAACTACAACCCAATTGTTGCCGCTATAAACACCTGGATGCGCAATTTAAATTATGCACTAGACAAGAGCAATATGCGGCCTACAAAAAAAAAGGAACAACATCCTGGAAGAAGCAAACACTTATAGGAATGCAAAATTTAGCAAACCATGGGAAATGTAAGCAGGAACAACATGGTTACCTTAATGCTTTTACACTCACTATTCAGAAATCAGTGAGTGCTTTTGCCTGAAAAGTTAAGGACACGACTACAGGGGCCTGAATGGACCCATTTCAATGGCCATTGCTTATATCCTTACAAAACGTAAGCTGTATGGTAAAAAGACCCCATCCCTGGACGCAGAGCCGCAGCACACATTTTGTTTTCCAATCCATACATTTTGGTACCTCCAGGATTGGTGCACTAGTTCCAAGTCCAGGGAAAACAAAGACAAGAAAACTAAAATAGCGCTTCACTGGCAAACTATGTAAAAGTGGCGCTAATGTGTTTCAGTGTGAATAAAATCTGCTTAGCCAGTTTGCTACCACTCTGTCTTACTTTATTTATCTAATTTTCATATTTTTAGCCTTTTATTCCCAATGCTGCACTTTGGAATTAAAATGTCAGAAAAATACTACATTTCCAGCAAAAGCGTCTTACTTTTTTGGATCCATTTCACAGGGAAGCAAATAAAAGAAAGGAGAGGAAAGAGAGTGAGAACCCCGTCTTGAAGTCACGGTTTTCATGGGCGTCCGCAGGGGGCATGGGGGGACAAGTAGGGTCCCTCCAGGGGGGTCAAGTAGGGTCGCTCCAGGGGGGGGAGCAAGCGCCCCTCCTTGCCCCCCCTGCGGACGCCCATGTGTACCATCCAAAATGGTTGCAGCCCGGAATATCGAGTTGAGAATATGGAATTACCAGAATATGATAGCCAAAGAGGACCACAATATCGAGGAGGTACGTGCTTACAGGTGGTAAGTGTAGATTTACTATTCTTTACTCTGCATCTACTTACCTTGACAATGTTTATATCAAGGTATGTAGATGAGGATTTAAGCATATTAATCCTATGCTTGCCTATGTACCTGTCAATATTTTAGTCTTGAACATTTTGCATATAATATTTTGGTAACTTGATGTTCCCTACTCGCTATTTCGTACTATCACCAGCACCCAGGAAGTCACCCTACAGATGTACGAGGACACAAACCTATGAAACCATACACATAAATTGAACCTCTTTACCTGCTCCTAGACCCCTTTCATTTTTTTTTTTTTTTTTTGCTAGCAATCCCCTACATAGCAACTTAGTATTGTCACTGCCGAGTTTAGCAAAGAGAAAGGAGGTTTCAAAGGCAGGAAAGAATGCGTTGATAGATTGAAATAGAGGGACAACCCAACGGTTAAGTTGGTGTGCATTACACAGCTCTACAGATAAAATGGTAGAATTGAATGGCACGAGGGATTGGCAGCTATGACGCCATAACTGCAGATTGTGGCAATGCAAGTTGTATAAAAAATAAACACACCAAAAACAAGTGGCGAACGAAATGTAGTGCGAAGAGATCAAGAAGCAGTGTGGGGGTTTAATTGATTAAGGACATGGAAAGGTGGAATAGTTGCAACTAGCAGGGGTCACATTTTAGAGAATGTAATGAATTGATACGAAAGAGATGCATCTCTGGCATCAACATGATGAGAGGAGGAGCGAGAGGGAGACTGAGTAAGAGATTATTATTTGTGGAGCACAATCCTAGTCTGCGTGATTTGAGGGGTAGCTGGATTTTGAGATTGGAAGTGGACATTTATTGTGCAATGTTCTTTAAAGAGAGGTCATATCAGCTATCTGCTGAATTGGAAAAGTATGTATCATCATTATGGTTTCAGAAATAAAATTCTAGATCCTAAGACCTCTGATGATGACCAATAAGTGCCAGTCCCCAATAAGTTGTTATGTGGGAGCAGGAGAAGTCGGTTATTACAGGAAAGAAAGCAACAGGGCCAAAGGGACTTTGGGTTGGAACAAGAACTGAGAGAGGGAAGAGAGAATTCAATAGAGTGAAAGACCTACAGATCTGGACAAATAAAGGGAGAAAAAGGGGGTTAAATTAGTGGCAAAAGGGTCAATATAGCGACAGGAAAGATCGAGAACAGCAAGTGCCAGTGTGGAAAATGCATGAGCAAGAAAACAGTGGTAACAATATGTCAAGACATCAGATGTGTAAAATAAAGAATTTGGAAAGCACATTGATCTCAAAAGGACGGGCTAATGATTAAGACCGCCTGATGTTTCACCGTCAAAATGTGTTTGCAGTTAGTTAGCAAAGATCTAATAAGTTGCAGAGAGCTAAAGTTTACAAAGGCAATTGACAAAACATCAGAGCAGTAAGTATATATAGAAAAGTATAGATTTTCTATTCTTACCTCCACATCTACATACTTTGAAGATATGTATATCGTCAAGGTACAAATATGTAAAGTTTAGTAAATCTATACTTACCAATATGTCCCGACCGTGTAGAGATTATGGTCGTCAGTAGTTTTTGAAATGTTTTCATGGTACAGAAAATTAAAGACTTGGGGGCTTATGTACAAGCCCCAACGCCAAGAAAACATCACTTTTTGTGACATTCCTGTGGTGATAGGGGCCTTGCCTTATGTACAAGGCAGCGTTAAGGCACTTAACATAGTTATGCGCGTATCAAGAGAGAGAGGGAGGACTAGAAAGCTAGTCCAAGTCCCCGTGGATTATATATGTTATCAGAAGAGACTAGCTTAAATATGGCCAATATTGTTAGGACTCTGATTAGATTTGTCATAGGCACCTCGTTGGTGAGTTCATGAAGCCCTCACCTACCAACCTAGTTGGTGGCATGCTTCATCATCGGGCCCACCCAGTGACACCTATTGTGTCCCGGGTGTGCTGCGACGCCTGATTACAGCAGAGCTGGTATTCTTACTGAGAGTGCAGTGTGAGGTGTAAGGTGAAGTGTGAGTTAAAACGGTTTGGCGAGGGTCCCGGTACCCGAGGGTAAATTACATTTTAACGACTGGGCCCCCATCCGCTGTTAAAATAAGGCTAGGGATGTTTAAGGGATGCGAGTTACTACCCCCTACATCCATCAGTTGGTCGACATGTTTCAGCCAGTGCCTTAAATTAAATCTGGCTTTCCTCAGGACCTTTTTAAAAAAATAGTGTAGTGCAGGTTAAAAAGGAGCGTAATCCAGGCTATTTTTTACACTCACTAAGGTGTTTCTCTAAGTGTGAGAGGGGATTCCCTTCTCATAGATGCCTGTACAGACAACATTGAAGACATAGACAAAACATGTAAGAAAAGTAGAGTCAAAATAGGCGTCTTCGCCACATAGTCATATACATAGAATGCCGGAACTACAGTGCTCAGTGGGTAGACTACAGTCAGCAAAGGTGTAATGGCACTGGTGGTACCATTATAGTGAGAGTCTCAAATAATAGGGGTGGTGTCGCTAAAACACGAGTATCACACATATGCATGAGTCACAAGGTGTGATGGGGCGTAAGTAAACATTCTTACGCTTACATTTTGCAGCCAGTGCTTCCAGGAGTGAAGCGGTAAGGGGTTGACCCTGTAGGGAAATAATGTTGGCCACTGGGAGTTAGAGACCTGTAAGGAGGGAAAAAGCGCTTACCCAAAGATTGTTGCTTGGAGGTTGTCATACTCACAGCTTTTCTGGTCAGAGCCTGCGGAGTAAACTACGGACGACGGCAGAGGCGGCTTGCATTGGGGACCAGGATCTTTGGATCTTGCAAAATGTATCTACATGATTAAAGACATACCAATTTATGAGGATTATACAACTAGGAAAATTATTTAAAAATGTGGCGTCCCCTCCACAACCCCAACGAAAAATAAGTCGACCTTAGAGATAGTAATAAGCCGTCCTCTGCCGGGCTCTGTCCCCTTGTATACAGTTCAGGTTCTTAAAAAAACAGCTGCCTTATCCATTAATAAAAAAGGAATATAAATCTGGCCTGGTGAACATCTACATATCTCCAGATCGGGCTTAAGTGTTTGGAAACGAGTAGAAACACCCTTAAATGCCTGTACGTGTCCTAGAAAGATCTGCACCCCAGGTTGAGAGATCCTATACCATACTGTCTGTTTGGTCCTGATGAAGGTGGTCCCTTATGCGGCATTTCCACCGAAACGCGTCGACCTTTCTTCTCCTTTTGAAATCTAAATGACTTTGGTCATTTACTGGACTACAGTCTCAATGTTATAGGAAATCTCCTTTTTTGCTGTCTTTGTGATGGAATGGATGTTTAGGAGGATGTCTGTGGTGTGTGCGTGGCTCTTTACCTGGTGTGCTTATTTAATTGATTTCATGTTTTGCATGAATTTGAAGAAATAAGGACAATTTGATTGTGTTGTAAAATGTTTTTTTGTAGCTATTGTGTAAAATGTATATATTTTTTATAACTGATGAATTTTGAAAAACATGATATACAAAAGGAGTAATAAAAAAAAGAGGAGAAAAAAATGACTTTTTAAACTGCTAAAATGAAATAAAATGAAAAAAACTTTTCATCTTGTGTAGACATTGTTGGTATATGCCCTATGTTTGAGAGGTTACTCCTATGGTTTAAGTAGTTATAGGTCTAGAGGGAGTTCTTTTCTTGTTCTTGTTATTGCCTTCCCCTCTACTCCCTGACCTGAAAGCAATTCCCAGAGGGGGTCCCCTTTCCTTACTTATCAGAGCCTGCCTTGTACCTGTTGCACCGTCCTTGTACTCCGGTAGAAAGAGCTGGAGTTTCTGGCTCGTTTTTATATGCTTGCTAATTGGATAAATTATCGGCATCTGTAGCGCGGGAGTAAGAGTAGAAAGACTGCCCCGGGTGTGTCCCTAGCTGTCTGCTCAGGGGTGGTGGAAAGAGACTAGTTTCTAGCGCATGCGCGTGTTGGGGTGTTTTTATTGCGCATGAGCGAAGTTGAACCAATAGTTTTTAGCGCATGTGCAGGCGCGGGTCTAACACGATGAGGCATATGCCGTGTTGAACAGGGGGGACCCTTTTAGTAATATGCATGTGCACTAGTTTTAAGCGCATACGCAAATGCAGGTCTAACACGGTGAAGCATGTGCCGTGTTGAACAGGGAGAACCTTTTAGTAATATGCATAATGACATTATTAATAGTGCGGGCTTAGAATTACAAGGAGATAGTGATCAGTAATTGATTAGATGCATTCATTCATCACGGAATGCCGCAGGGACGGGACACTATGGTTGGGTATGGCAACTTGTCACAACCCGGTATGAGTTAGGAGTCATAGGTCAACTAGGTCGAATGGTTACTAGTAAAGGCCTCTGTGTAGAGTTTTAAGTCAGCATGTGACTGAGTTCCAGGGGATTGCATCGTTCAGGCCATTAATATGAGAGGAAAGGCGGTAGATCCAGCGTTGTTCTTTGCTCATTAGTCTTCTCTCATTGTCTAATGCCTGCTCAGGGATTTGTTCGATGACTGTCCATGTGAAGTCATTGGGAGTATGGCCATGGGTGATGAAGTGGTTGGTTAATTTACTGATGTTTTTCTTGCACCTAATGGTGCTTCTGTTCTCAGTGACCCTAGTACGAATTGTGCGGGTGGTCATGCCGATATAGCGGAGACCACAGGAGCAGGTGAGAAGGTAGATCACATTCTGTGACTTGCAGTTGTTGTGGCTGCGTTGTGTCCACACTTTGTTGGGTTCTAGGGTTAGAGTTTTGGTGTGGGTGGTCAATTGACACACACTGCAATCATTGCAGGGGTAGTGTCCAGTTACTTTTGGGAGGCCCAATGTGTTCAGAATGGTGTTCGGTTCTTGTGTGTTCTGCGTTTTGGGACGGGTGTTAACTAGTTGGTCCTTCAAGTTAATGCTTCTCTTGTAAGCAAAACGTGGTGTGTCCCACTGCCTCTGGCCAGAATTCAAGATATTCCAATTCTTCCTAATGAGTTTGGCTATCTCATTGGATGCTGTGTTATACGTCGTAACGCAGGTGATAGGTTGTTCCTGCTCTTCTTTAGGTATGGTTTCAAGGAGGGACTCTCTATTCTGGTTCCTGGCCCTCTTCCATGGTTTTGGAGATGATGGCTGGTGGGTAGCCCCGGGCCTCCAGTTTCTTAGATAGTTCAGCGGACTGTTTTTTATAGTCTGCTATATCACTGCAATTCCTGCGTATACGTAAGAACTGCCCGAAGGGAAGGTTCTCCCTTAGTGGGTGTGGGTGTGGGTGGAAGCTGGTGAAGTGAAGTAAAGAGTTTCTGGCCGTGGGTTTATAGTAGGTTGTCGTGGTGAGTCTGCCATCTTTGACTGTTATATTTAGGTCCAGGAAAGCAAGTTGGTTTGCACTGATAGTGCTGGTGAACTTCAAGTATGGGTCCCTATCGTTGAGCCAGATGAGGAATTGATCCAGGGTTGTTTGTGGACCCTCCCACATCACAAGGATGTTGTCAATATAACGGCGCCATGTAAGGATGTGTTTAGCATAGGGGTTTGCGTTGTCAGCAATGTGCGTGAGTTCGAATTGGTGGACGTAAAGACCTGCTACGCTTGGGGCGAAAAAGCTGCCCATGGATGTTCCATTGGTCTGGAGGTAGAGGGTTCCTTCATATTCAAAATAATTTTCTTTTAATGCCAGTGTGGGGCATTGAAGGATGAATTCTCTGAGGGTGTGGTAGGGCCATGGCGACTCCCTGAGGATGTCCCTGAGTACTTTTATTGTGGCGTCTTGGGGCAGGCTGGTATAGAGGCTCTCAATATCAAGCCCTACCAGAAGTTGGGTCTTGGTGTTAAACTCCATGTTGTGAATCACTTGTAGTAAGTGTTTGGTGTCCTTGATATAGCTGGGGGTCTATTGCACTAGCAGAATGAAAAAGAAGTCGCAGTAGCGTGACAGGGGCTCTAAGAGCGAATTGATACTAGACACTATGGGTCTGCCCGGTGGGGGGATCTTGCCTTTGTGTACCTTGAGTACAGTATAGAAGTATGAAGTTTTAACTTTCTGGGGGCAGAGGTACTCTGCTTCTTGCTTGGAAATATGTTCAGCATTGCAGGCATTCTTTATTAGTGTCTGGATAGTTTTCTGAAGAGAGTCAGTGGGGTCTTGTTCCAATCTCTTGTAATTTCTGGTGTCGCTTAATAGTCTGCGGCATTCCGTGTCGTAATCTTCTTTGTCAAGAAGGACAATACCTCCCCCTTTGTCAGCTGGTTTTATAATGATTGAGGGGTTGTTCTTGAGATGTTGGATGATGTCTCTTTCATCTTTGGAAAGGTTGTTAAAATGATTGGTAGGGCTAAGATTTTCAACATCGTTGTATACTGCCAACTCAAAAGTGCTGATCTCAGGGGGCACTGTGGATGGTGGCGGGTTGAAGGTGGATTTAGTCCTTAGGCCTGTGACATTTGGGTTCTCATTGGCAGGTTGGTCGTCTATAGTCGACTTCTCAAAAAAGGCCTTGAGTTTGAGCTTTCTGAAGAACTCAGCCAGTTCCACGTGTAACTTGAATTTGTCAAGTCTTGATGTGGTGGCGAAAAAAAGGCCTTTTTCGAGTACTGCTTGTTGTTTCGGTGTCATGGACGTGCTGGATAAATTGAATACCAATGATGTTTGGTTTGAGTCTGTTATTGTTTGCTGGTGCCCGGTTGGTCTTTCGCCTTCTGGCAGGTGTTGGAGCTCACTGGATTCTCCTCTTCGGCCCAGTTCACCTGCTGTTGGTTTTGTCTTCTCCTGCCTCTTGATCTTTGACCCTATCCTAAAAAAGGAATGTGGGGGCCGGCATTACCCGGGAAGAGTGGCATGGGTCCCGGGGATACATGGGCGGGAATCCGAAATACGGGTTCTGCATGGGGCCAAAATTGTGGGGGGCTCCAAAGTATTGTCCTTGTTGGGCTCCCTGCCACATGTTGGGCCACCGTTGGCCGCGTCGGCCTCTGCTGCCTCGTTTGTATGATCCAGTGCTTGAGTCACTGGAGGCGGAACTATCATCAGCCGATGAGTCAGAAGCATTGGGGGTCTTGAGTGGTGGGGTAAAATCATCTTCAGAGTAGGGGTATGTTTTAGCATAGCTAAATTTTTTAAGATCTTTGTCAAACTTCTTGATTTTTGCTTGTGTCAGATGCACCTTGTATATGTTTACTTATGCCCCATCACACCTTGTACCTCATGCATATGTGTGATACTCGTGTTTTAGCGATGCCACCCCTATTATTTGCGACTCTCACTTTAATGGTACCACCAGTGCCATTACACCTTTGCCGACTGT
Organism: Lissotriton vulgaris; assembly: GCF_964263255.1. NCBI lineage: Eukaryota > Metazoa > Chordata > Amphibia > Caudata > Salamandridae > Lissotriton > Lissotriton vulgaris. The sequence goes on from NC_141685.1 coordinate 1,233,722,646, forward strand.
AGTCTACCCACTGAGCACTGTAGTTTCGGTATTCTATGTATATGACTATGTGGCGAAGACGCCTATTTTGACTCTCCTTTTCTTACATGTTTTGTCTATGTCTTCAATGTTGTCGGTACAGGCATCTATGAGAAGGGAATCCCCTCTCACACTTAGAGAAACACCTTAGTGAGTGTAACACATAGCCTGGATTACACTCCTTTTTAACCTGCACTACACTATTTTTTTTAAAAAGGTCGCGAGGAAAGCCAGATTTAATTTAAGGCACTGGCTGAAACATGTCGACCAACTGATGAATGTAGGGGGTAGTAACTCGCCTCCCTTAAACATCCCTAGCCTTCTTTTAACCGCTGACGGGGGCCCAGTCATTAAAATGTAATTTACCCTTGGGTACTGGGACCCTCGCCAAGCTGTTACACCTCACACTGCACTCTCAGTAAGAATACCAGCTCTACTGGAATCAGGCGTCGCAGCACACCCGGAACACATTAGGTGTCACTGGGTGGGCCCGATGATGAAGCATGCCACCAACTAGGTTGGTAGGTGAGGGCTTCATGAACTCACCAACGAGGTGCCTATGACAAATCTAATCAGAGTCCTAACAATATTGGTCATATTTAAGCTAGTCTCTTCTGATAACATACTTAACATGTTTAACCGCTGCGTGTACATAAGGCACCCTTTCAGGCTATGTTAAGCGTGAAAGGGACGAAGTCTTGCATCCCTGAACTCAGAATTTAATCCTGAATTTAATAACCCATCTTTTAGGAAGGATGGTTTTTAAATCCTGTGTTCAAAAACTGCACTTAAAGAAAGTAGATCTTTTCTTGTCTAACCTTGCTGTATGCCTTTGCTTGTTTGTGAATTGACTTTCTGGTTTGTGAGTGACAGGGGCTGGGGTGGCTAGAGGAGGCTGGGTGAGTCAGCACTAGTCTGAAAAGCTTCATCTGCATCTTGGGTGGTGGGAGGGGATAGCACTTGGGCCTGAATAGGGCTGTGCCTGCCTTTCATAATGCTGGCTCCACCTCCTGCTGGGCGGCTGACGACCCTGCCCCTCTCTCTCAAAGGAAAGGAGTCATGTAAACACAGTGCTCCAGGACTGACCAGAACTGGTTTGGACTAGGCAAAAGCCTCTCTGCCTGCAAGGGGAACAAATACTTTTTGGGGTAAAATTACAGGACCCCAAACCCCTGAACTTTAGATCATCCTGGAATCAAGAAGGAATCTCTACCAAGAAGAAAAGCTGGAAGACTAAAGAGGAAGGACTGTCCAGCCTTGTGTATGTGGGATGACCTGCAGTTGCTATTCTGCCAAGGAGAGGGGAAGGACTTTGCTGTTGCTGTGTCCCGTGCTTGAAGAGCTCTCCAAGGGCATGAGGAGAGCTGGCCTCCTGTTAAGAAGTCCCAGGAACAAAAGAACTTTGCCCCAGTGACAGACCGCTGTTTTTTTGACTCTGCAGTTGGCGCTAGGAACTTTTGTCACATCTACAGGTACTTTGGGCTAAAACTGACGCAACCGTGGATTATTTTGAAGCAAACCCTAGAGCTCTTTTAAAATCATATTCTTGAACTGTGTATGTTGAACTTTTGTCATTTAGATAAAGATACTTTTTTTAATGGTGAGGAGCCCATTTGTGGTGTTTTCACTGTGCTGGTACACATACTTTACACATTGCCTTTGATAAGCCTGTCTGCTTGTGCCAAGTTACCAAGGGGTTAAGCAGGTGGTATCCAAAGAGTGTATCCCCCTTACCCTGACTAGAAGCAAGGGTCCCTATTAGGACATTGGTACCTACCTCTGCCAACTGGATCTAACATTGGTGGTCAGCAGTGAGGATTTGAACTTGTATTTGTACTTCACCCACAGTAATTGATGTACATCATTAGTGCAGATGTACACACTGTGTTTTGTTTTGGTTCCATGTTTGATCTGATCCTTGAGTTATCCACACATCATGTCTCAGAAGGATAAACCAGCAAGTGATGTTGCAGAACTGGAGTTTGATATTGAAGTGTTAAGTGATTACAAAGTAGGTAAACTCAAGCAGTTCTGTAGGAACTTTGGATGTCCCATAGAGAGCAGCTCCAGGAAGCAGGAGCTACGGAAGGCCTTAAGGGCCTGGTGGGAGGCCAAAGAGGCTGGGGAGACAGTAGATGCAGAAGTGGATGAGGATGCACAACAGGATGGTATCAGGTCACAGGATCTGCCTGTGTCCAGAGCAGCCTCCAGGGCTGGCGGCAAACATTCCACTAGAAGTTTTTCCCCAGAGAAGTTGGATCAAAAGTAAAAGGTTAGAGATCATGAATTGGAAGTCATGAGAATCAAGATGTAGCAATCAGAAGTAGAGAAAGAGGCAGTGGAGAGCAAGAATGCTCATCCCCTGGAAGAATTGAGATTGACCTTGGCACATGTTTTAAGGATGAGGGAGCTTGATTTTGGATTCGAGAGGCTTGAGGCTATGAGTGTCTCAGCTGCAGAAGAAAAATGTGTAGCTCAAGAAGTGGGCTTTGCTGAGTTGGAGGTAGAGTCCAACTCAGATGGTGACAGCAACTTTGTGTTCTCTAGTGCTGAGGGAGCAGTATAAACACCCAGAGGAATGGCGCCTGACTTGAGGGAGGGGGTTAACATACACCATGGGAGTCAAAGTCAAAAAGATCTTTATTCGGAATAAAAACATCCATAAAAGTACAGGCAAAATACAATTAAAACATTCAGTTCAGTAATGACATCTGAAAAATGAATCAGAGAACAATCAAGCATGATCAAATTGCATTTACAATTTCACATCTAAACACAGTTTGTCCCTTCATAATCCAAAATGGGTTTTTAAGAGAACATTTTTTTAGAGCACAATTTAAAAAACACAGTTTTAACGACCATAGTTAAAAAGGATGGCTAGGACAACATCATAATTGTATCTACATAAACATGAAAAACTGTTACAGAGGGGTAAAGCGAGCAGGTAAAAATATTCTCTAAAATGCATAATAAAAAGTGCAGTGTGCGATGATTATACCTCAGTGTTAAGAGTGGTTCTTAATCTGACGGCAGCTTTGAGAAAACAGCTCACCCTAAAAGTAACTTCATCTGATCCCAATAATAGGAAAGACCTCAAAGCTGATTTAAAATTAGTCAAATCGTTTTTTCTACAGTATGGCATTAAATAATGTCCGGAGAGCTTTTTGTAGAAACCACAGAAGAACAAGAAATGCATAAGGTTTTGTTTCATGTTAGGGTTGCATGGACAATTTAAAGTTTCAAGGTGTTTATTGTATCCCAGAGGGAAGTTCAGTAGATTAACTATACTCCCATCTCGGAAGCGAAACAGTAAACCCCTAACCCATCTGCCGAGATGCAGACGTAAATATCTGTATGGTGGACCAGGTTTTTTAGTATGTGGTTCAGAATAAGCCAAATATTTTACAACAGTGCATTTATTCAGGTTCTTTCTTTCACACTCTTCGCTGTACAAATCGTACAATGCCCTTAGATTAATGGTGTTGTGGGAGCGATTTATTGAGTTTGGTGTTGTAAACAGAGAGCCCAGCCCCACGCTTACAAGGCAATCTTTTACCGCTTTCAACCATGGTATATGGTGTCCCCTATCGCATTTTAGGCAATCCAAAATAATTTCGCGGGTCAAAGTAGCAGCCGTATTGTTCCATATCTTTATCCAGAATAGTGCTGGTCTAGATCTCACGAAATCCTCTATGTATGGAATATTTGATTTGTTGTGACATACATAGTTGGGGGAACAAATTACCCCCCCCCAGCACCTTCCGGCAAAATCTATTTTCTTCTCTTTGGATATTGGAGCAGTTGGTATAACCCCAGACTTCGGCGCCGTAAGTGCCGGTTGGCATACATTGGGTTTGATAGATCTTAACCAGGGGTGTTATTACATCAGCGTGGTTGGGTTGTCTCAAGGAGGTTACACAGTTAATGGCCTTACCCAACTTTTTCCTGGCATAAGATACATGTGCATGCCACGTACCACTATTTTAGAATAGCAGCCCTAGGTAGGGGAAAGTGCTGGTGCTTTTTAAAACATTTGACCCTGATTTGATCTCAGGGATTTTGTGATTTTTAGGACCACAACTCATGATCAGGGATTTTTTAAAATTAGTTGTCAGGCCTAAATCGGCCATAAAAAGGACGAAACCTGAGATTAAAATGCGGAGTGCCTTCGGAGTGCGGCCCATCAAGACCGCATCGTCCGCATAAAGGAGGGTGGGTATAGGGACTCCATTTACGTGAGGCACATCACTAGTTAGAGTGCTCAGAGAGCCACTTAACTTGTTGATGTACAAAATAAACAGGAGGGGGGCCAGCACGCACCCTTGTCTGACCCCCCTGCCGATGCTAATATCGTCAGAAACTTCACCAGTTTGATTCACACGCACACATGCTTTTAGATCGCTATGTAAAAAAGCTAAAAAGTGTACCAGCTGGTCGTCTAAGCCATATTCAAGAAGGGTAGACCAAAGGCGGGAACGATTAACGAAATCAAAAGCCGAGCTCAAGTCCATGAAACCAAAATATAAAGGGGATTTCTTGGCAATATCATATTTTGCCATGATCAGGTTCAAGTTTAAACATTGTTCCACCGTTCCGACACTACTACGGAAACCAAGCTGGCTAGGGTGTAGGATGTTATTCTCATCAGACCAAGTTCTAATCCTTTTAAATATAATCCGTCCCAAAACTTTCAAGGTGTTATCAATTAAAGAAATTGGGCGGTAACACCCAGGATCCAGCCTATCGCCCTTCTTAAAAATGGGAACAATAATGCTACGTGACCATTTTTCTGGGATTTGCCCGTCTGTTAGATTGTTAAAAACATTGCAAAGCAATGGGGCCCAAAAATCGGGCTCACATTTTAGCTGGTCAATAGAGAGCCCATCAGAACCGGGCGCTTTATTCCCAGCACTTTCTAATATAGCATCAGCTACCTCGGATACAGAAATATTCAGTGGGTGTAGGGGGGGTAGGGTCAGAGGAGGATTATCTGGTGTTGCATAGATTTTTCCAAAATGTGCAACCCAGGTAGGACCAGTGATGTTACAGTTAATTTCGGTTAAGTTAGAACCAATAGATCTTATCACCTTTACCTCCTTCCAAAACCCAGTGGTATCTTTCAGGTCAGCAGATCGTGCCAGGGAATCCCAGTGGGTTTTAAGTAATTCATTTGATCTAGTGCGTAGGGTACGTTTGTACTCTGCTCTGAGCAACCTTACTCGTGGTATATCCCTAGGTTCAGCTTTTAGGGCAGCTCTAAGCATCCTATTTGCTTTGGAACATGGGGCATCAAACCATCTAGGCGTTTCCTCAGCCTTACTAGAAGCTGGTCTGGAAATCTCACCTTTAATTACAGAACAGAGTTCAGAGAATGATTTAATTACGTTAACCCCATAGTCATCAGTAGTGAGACAATTTTCGATCAAAGTTGGGTGTTTTTTACAAATTCCTGCTAGGATCCCCTTATTGTCTGCTCCCTTCCAGATTACCCTCAATTTATCTGTTGAGACTTCCAAATCCCTTGCACCTATTTCATGTCTTGGACGCCTACCCCTCGGCAATGATAGGTGAATGGCAATCGGGTAATGATCACTGTAAATTTTACACACTACTTCAGCCTTTGTTAAAGCCTTGGCAACAGGCGGTGAGACGAAGACATAATCAATTGTGGTGCCTCCCCCATGACCAATAAAAGTGGAAAATGGGGAGGCGCTGTTTGCCATACCTACATATTCCATACAGTTGACAAGTTCACTGGTAGCGAGAAAATTTAACAGTTCTATGCCTCTTTTGCATGGGGGATTTCTTGGGTGTACATGTGCATTAAAATCCCCTCCTAAACAAATACCATCAAATTTCCCATGTACCTGTCCATCCATAATTTCATTGATAAAATCAAATAAAATAATAAAATTTGGGTTAGGTTGGGACGAAAAATCATTGTTATAGAAGTTGATCAGACATAGTCTTGTCCTCTGAGTATATGAAAGTGCAATGAAGCTAGGACAATATGGTTAGTAGTTTGTCAACTTTTACTTTTGCAGAAATTTTTATCCAAATGGACAATCCACCACTTGGACGGCCAAACAGGGGGGCTAGAGCAGTCCTGTTATGGCAGCTGTACCCCTCAAGCAACAGGTCCTCAACACACCAAGTTTCTTGGAACATTAATATATCATAATAGTTGACCCAGTCCCTCCAGGAAGGAATTTCCATCTTGGTCTTCAGACCCGCGATGTTCCAACTGAGAATTTTTAAGTTATTATCATTTCTCAAACAAGGGCCCTGGTTAGTTCCTGAGACAGATTTAACTGTAACATGCCCCTGTTGTTCACATGATATACTAGATGGAGAAATCTCCAATGTTAACGGGGCTGCCTCTGGGGGTATTTCCACTGGCTGGACTGTATCAAAGCACACAGAAGGCAATTCGGTGCTTTCGGAGGGCAGTCAGTCCAATGTGTCCAGGTCCTGAAATATTCCAAACCTGTTATATAACGGAAAAACTGGTGGGGGCTGCATCATCTTGTGGGGAGGACGATAGAAATACTTTAGCGGTAGGGGGGTCACCACAGTAGATGGACCGTGTCGAGCAGAGTTGTTGTTCAACAAGAATTTTGCAGTGCCCGGGTTTCTAAAGTTAATTACAATACAGTCCCCGTTGATATTTTTGAAAAGAGGACCAACCCAGGTTACTCGCCGTGCGGATATGATCTCTTTAGAAATATCATAACCCACCCCCTTGTGTTTTGTTAACCAGTCTATACACTTATTGTGCAATTGAACCCACGATTCGCCTTGACCTTCCCTAAGCGGTGGAATACCAGCCAGAACTAAGACATAAGGACAAGCCTCAGGTGGAAGGTGGAAGGCAGGGCCTTGATGTTTTATAGGCCTAGTGTCTTCATGCGATGTCTTCTTATCGCGCAGGCTGGGGTTGGCAAAGGCCTTCTGTACTGTGGTGGTCTGTATCGCTGTGTTACTCTTATTATTATTATCAGTTAATGGACCGTTTACAGCGATAGCAGAGGCAGAGGGTTTGGACGAAGTGACAGGTCCACGTGTAACATTGCGTGATGGTAAGGGGGTGTTAGTTAGAGGGTCAGGCGGGTTACTGCCTCTTGTGGCTTTGCTTTTAATCACCGTGGATGTAACAGACGGCGTTGAATGTATAATAGCTTGTTGTTCAACATCCCTGTTAATGCCATGGTCACTGCTAGTGAGGACACGGTGCGTGGTTTTCCCCCGCTTTGCCGGGGCTCTCCTGCCTTTGAAGGGCTCTGGCGCTCTCAGGAGCGCGACCCGCGTCACTGTGTTCACGCCGCCGCGAGGCCTGCCGGGATTTGTGGTCTCCCGGAGCGGCAGCGCGGAGTCCGGTGTCCTGGGACTCTTGGCAGTGGCGGCGGAGATGGCGGCGTTCCCTGGAGCCTCTTAGCTGCTTACTGACTCGTGGCGGTGGCGGCAATCAGGTGCGTGGTTTTCCCCCGCTTTGCCGGGGCTCTCCTGCCTTTGAAGGGCTCTGGCGCTCTCAGGAGCGCGACCCGCGTCACTGTGTACGCGCCGCCGCGAGGCCTGCCGGGATTTGTGGTCTCCCGGAGCGGCGGCGCGGAGTCCGGTGTCCTGGGACTCTTGGCAGTGGCGGCGGAGATGGCGGCGTTCCCTGGAGCCTCTTAGCTGCTTACTGACTCGTGGCGGTGGCGGCAATCAGGTGCGTGGTTTCCACCATGGGGGTCAATTTTATGAGGTAGCTCCAGTGGTGTACAGTGTCCCTGAAGTAGATTGGGGAACTGACACAGGGGATCATATTCCTAGTGATGGAAGGGACGATCTACTGACTCTGGAGGAGGGGTGCAGGGAGAGGGGTTCCCCCATGGTAGAAACCTTAGTGTGTGTGTGTGGAGACCGGCCAGAAGAGTATGGGTTGAGTGGCAAAGAAAGTCAGACACTGTTTTGCCAATCTCAGGAGAGTGGTGTGGGGTACTTGTATGAGGCACTGGAGGGTGAGGCAAAGGGTACCTTGGTTAGCAACTATGGGGGGCTGTGTGATTAATTTGTTGGAGAGCATATTTCAAGTCCCAGTTTTCTAGAGCTATGCCAACACCCGGTTGAGAGTGAGTTCCCTGATTCCAGGGAGCTTGCTTTGGAGGCAGACATCTTGGTGGATTCCAGAGAGTTTGAAGAGGCATTGGGGACCGATCCCAAAAGGATTGGCGCAGATATCTACCAGACCTGTGAGGTGGGAGAGGGTCAGTGTAGCCCAGTTAGGTCCCAGTGTAGTGGAAGGGGTGTAGGGGCTCACGCCCTGTCTCAGTGGAGAAGGAGTGAGTGTGGGACTTTGGGTCCCAAGGTGCCAGAAACACAGGCTAAGGGCCTGGAGGGTTTCTTTAAGGGAACACCAGGTTGGGGACTTAGGCTGTACTGGCAGGCCATTTGAGGGGGACCTTCTAGTGTCTGGTAAACTGGGAGTGTCTGTAACCAGGCCTCCATCGGTTCTGGTGGCTGGCGGTGATGCTCCATTTGGGAGGGTGCAGAAATCCAGAGTGAGGGGTGAGAGGGGGATGTGTTCCCCAGTGGGAGTACCAGTTGATCAGGGACCAGCCAGAAGGGCTAACTCTCCTAGGAGTGACCATGGTGACACCACGTCTGTCCTGAGGGATCTTCGTGCACTGTCAAGTGGACAGGAGTCAAGAGATCTGCGGCAGGCAGACTGTCACCAGACACATGAGTCATGTGTCACCATCGCTGGAATACTGTGTGAGTCCCCAGAAGTCCTGGCGTGCCAGGCAAGTGTTCAACCACAGGGTTTAGTCACTGGGTTGGGAGGCCATGTTCCGTATCTGCCTGACCTGGAGCAAAGGACATCTGTAATCAGTGTCCTGACCAGTTTGGCTTCCAGGGGTACCAGCTCAGCTGGGGGGGGGGGGTGCAGCCCTCTGGAAGGGGGTGCAGAGAGAGGGAGTCCTCCCATCAGACCCTGGTGCAACCAGAGGGTTTACACCCTAGGTTGGAAGACCAGTTGCTGGAGAAAAGTCCTTGACTGGTAGTAGAGTTGTGTTCTGAGGGTGCCCCTCCTGGGAGGAGAATGCGGGAACCTAGAAGGTGGGGTAGGGAGAGGAGACCCTCACCTGTTACCTCTTGTCAACCTGAGGGTACAGAACCTGGGCTGGCGAGCCAGTATCAGGATGCCCTATCTGACTTGGCAGGAAGGAGAGTGGAGGAAAGGTGCCAGGTACCTGCGGCTACTGCCCCCCACTTTCTGGCGCCACCTGAAAGGGAGCAGGCCTGGCTTTCATCACTGATAGGTGTCATTGGCCCCTGTGGCTGGTTGTCCTGGTAGACAGGATTGCCCCTGGGAGGGGGACAGGAGTCAGACCCTGGGGGTGGACTGGGCCACACCACTGTGTTGGCCAGATGGGTACTGTTTACCAGTGTGAACACATCTGTGACTGAAGTAAGGTTATGCGCTGCACAGATGGGGACCCCAAATGATGCGAAGGGTCCTCCATGGTTTAGCTTAGTGGTCCCTAAGAGTATGGATAGAGGGATCAAACTTGGTCCAGGAAGGCGTAGAACAGGAATAGTCCCCTGCTGTTTGGGCCAGTTTCTGTGGTCTATATCCCTAAGCAGGGATTCCAGTCGAGGTATCGTTTGGTCTAACCTGGCTTTAGGCAGGAAGGGGGTTGTGTTGGAAATGTCCCTTTTTGCAGGGTTATCCCCAAACTTTTCGCTTTTCTCTCCTTTGTTTTCCCTGACCTGTTGTTTTTGGCTATAGGACTCTGGGCACTGTACCACTGCTGATCAGTGCTAAAGTGCATACTCCCCACATATAAATTGTTATTGTGATTGGTTATCCATGATTGGCAGATTTGTTTCATCAGTAGGTCCCTAGGAAAGTGCACTGAATGTGCCAGGGCTGGTGATTCAAATGCTACTATTAGGCCTGCAGCACTGATATTGCCACCCACATGAGTAGCCTTAAAATGGCGTCACAGGCCTTCCACCACAGTGCCTGTGTGCAGTTGCTAACTGCCATACCGACCTGACCAGTGTCCCCACTGGCCAGGCCTAACCCTTCCCTTTCTGTACACATTGGACACCCCATGGAATGCCCAAGCTACCTCCCTGGGCAGGGTGCAGTGTATGTAAAAGGTAGAGCATTTACTAGTGTAGATGACATGCTCTGATAGTGAAATACTGCCAATTTTGCTTTTTCACTATTGAAAGGCATTCTTGCCCATAGGCTATAATGGGGAATGCTGTGTATAATGTTTACATGCATATCGTCCCATAGGAGAAAGATAGAAAATTGTATCCCTGAACTCAGAATGTAATAAGCCCTCTTTTAGGAAGGATGTTTTTTAAATCCTGTGTTTGAAAACAGCACTTTTAGAAAGTAGCTGTTTTCTTGTCTAACCTTTATGTGTGCCTTTGCCTGTTTGTGAGTTGACTGCCTGGTTTGTGAGTGACAGGGGCTGGGGTGTCTCCAGGACGCAGGGTGAGTCAGCACTAGGCTGAATAGCTTCATCTACATCATGAGTGGTGGGAGGGGATAGCACTTGGGCCTGAATAGGGCTGTGCCTGCCTTCCACAATGCTGCCTCCACCTCCTGCTGGGCGGCTGATGACCCTGCCCGGCTCTCTCAAAGGAAAGAAGGAGTCATGTAAACAGAGTGCTCCAGGACTGACCAGAGCTGGTTAGGACTAGGCAAAGGCAAAAATACAGGACCCCAAACCCCTGAACTTTAGATCATCATGGAATCAAGAAGGAACCTCTGCCAAGGAGAAAATCTGGAAGACTGAAGAGGAAGGACTGTCCTGTTGTGTGTTTGTGGGCTGAACTGCAGTTGCTATGTTTCCAAGGAGAGGGGAAGGAATTTGCTGTTGCTGTGTCCCCTTGCTTGAAGAGATCTCCAAGTGCCTGAGGAGAGCTGGCCTCCTGTTAAGAAGTCCCAGGAAGAAAAGGACTTTGCCCACAGCTTGCCCCTGAACTCTGCTGTGTGAGTTCTGACCTGGCTAGAGTGTTTGATCCATTTGTGGGGCCTCTGTATGTTGTTTCCTGCTGTTTGGGGAGCTGGACAAGAAGAAAAGAAGATCTACAATTTGCTCGCATCGCTCGCTTGCAGCGCTCATCGTCGACAGTGCAAGAAGATTCCCATTGTCGTGAAGATTGCTGCAGCGCCTGTTGCCGCTGCAAGAACCAGCGCATCCTTCGCTTGCGGAGCGCATCGCCCCGTTGCGGGAAGATTCCTGTCGCTGCAAATATTTTCGCAGAGCCAGGTGTTGCTGTGAGCACCATCGCACCACTTGGTTGCGGACCGCATCCTGTTGCTGCAAACCTTGTCACAGAGTCCAGCGACAACGCATCATGGGGCGACAGAAGATGATCAAAGCTGCGCCGTGCATCGTCGCTGCACCGAAGATCTTCGCCGCCCCGAAGATCGACGCATCCTGCATGTGTGAGACACTTCCTACCGGAGAACCTGCACCCCGAAATCCATACAAGGTATCACATCGCTCCCCATACAGACCGAATTTGTCGCAACACGCCTGCTTCATGCAGCGGGGTTGTCTCATCGCCTCCCAGGGTCTCAGGAGTGATGCATCGCTTGTTTTTCAACACTGCAGTTGCCGCTAGGAACTTTTGTCACATCTACAGGAACTTTGGGCTAAAACTGACGCAACTGTAGATAATTTTGACGCAAACCTTAGAAATCTTTCAAAATCATATTCTTGAACTGTGTAGGTTGGATTTTTGTCATTTTGGTCTTGTGTAGTTAAGATAAAGATACTTTATTTTTCTAAACTGGTGTGGAATCATCAAACGGGTGAGCAGGGGTTATCCAAAGAGTGTATCTCCCTTACCCTGACTAGAAGCAAGGGTCCCTCTTTGGACATGGGTACCTACCTCTGCCAATTAAAGATACCCAGATCTAACACATTATTTGTCCTCGTTTTTGCTGTTCCCATGTGTGCTGCATTGTGCAGCACCCGGAAAAAGCAAAATGCCATGGTTTGTTTATGTACAAGAAGGTGTACCTTTCTGTACATAAACAAACCTTTTTAAAAAATGCCATTTTGTAACTTTCATGTGTGCTGCATGAAGCAGCACACATAACAGTTACAAAATTGCATTTTTGGATTGTTTATGTGCAGAAAGGGACACTTTCCTACACATAACCAATCCTCCCCTGCACACAGACACCATTGCACTCTAGTGTAAGGCTGCCTGCGTTGGCGCTAGGTTTTTAAACTTAGCGCCATCGCAGGGGGAAACGCAAGCCTGCACCACATTCTTGTAAATATGGTGCAGCCTTGCTTTTCCCAAGTGGTGGCACGTGTCGTTAAGCCCAGGAGGCTAATGACAAACTCCACCACTTTAATTGTACATATCCCCCTTGATATCTCGTGGCATACCATACAATTAAGTGAGGCCATTTTTAAAGCAAGGTTTCAACCTATTTTGCACACTAATCTTTGCATGAAGTGAAACTATTATTGTTTTAGAAACGCAAATGGATAATTTAATTACTCTCAGGGGTTTGTAGGTGATCTTGCTTTCATTACAGAGATTTCGAGCAGCTTTCAAATCTAGCTACTTATTTGCAAATGTTTTTCAGTAGGATCTTTCTTATTCTGGAGGATTCAGGTGAACTAGATATAGGTTTCTTTTTCCAATCTGGCCATGTTGTCCTGCTGTAAAGAGAAACCTTTGAGATTTCACAGAGGATTACATTTTATGCTCCACTCTTTCTATCCTATATCAAAATTCGTGGTACGCAGATCTTTTTAGTAGCAGAAAATAGTATCTCATGAAGCTGTAGCTTACTGTTTCTCTTCGCTTCTTCAATATATTTGTTTTCTCTCATATTATAGATTGTGAATTCTTTTAGCAGAAATATTCTCCATGATCATATTGTGACAAATGCTTATACACTTTACAATTTTGGATTTTCTACCATTGAGTTGTCTAGTCTATCAGTGTGTACGTGTATACATGTATCCTCCATAATAATATAATTGCTTGGATTTGTTTATGCCTGAATGATGTCTCTTATGCCTTTCAGCAAAAATCTCTCTTGTTCTACCACTTCCTTGTACTGGAGCAACTAGTTCACTTTGTCTAGCGTTCAAAGTTAGTGTATTTCTATTACTGGTTGAGCACTAATACTGTACTTTTTTTACTAATTATTTCTTATACAGGACCATGTAGAAATGGAAGGATCTGGTTTTACCCATTTATTTTTTCAATAGTAGCATTAACTCCAACTATATTAACAATTCCTAGCTCCCATCTTTGAGGTAATACCTGGTAATTACTCTGTTTACATCAGTTGTCAAAGTGGGCAGTATCCGAGGAGCATGACGTTCCCATACCTTTTTAATTCAGAAAAACAGTTCCCCATCTTTTGTGAAACACAGTTATAAAAAAGTGCACTACTTTTAATCCGGTTATTTCAAAAATCTATATTTTTAAAGCACTTATTAATCTAAAAAATCATTTTAAGCATTTTGTTGCAGGCTATTTTATAATGTGTGTAATAAAAGTCGAAAATAATAACTTGCATATTCACACTGCTTTCTGTCACAGGCTGGGACGTTGTAGCACCTAGCAAACACAAATCACTGTTCTTCGCTGCACCAACCAGGATTCATTAGGTCTCGGCCTGATCCAGCGCATGCGCTGAACTCGGCCGAGACATTTTGGGGCTCTCAGAAATGCTAATTTGCGGGCAATCAGCTTGCTAGAACGTGTACAAGAGCGCGCACACAAGAGCGTGCGCGCATGCGCGTTCTAGCAAGCTGATCGCCCGCAAAGTAGCATTTGCGGTGACGTGCATGCACACCACTCACGTCACCACTCGCGTTTTTTTTTCTCCCGTTTTTTTTCTTCTTGTTCGAGACTGGAGCTGTTCCACAGGCGTGCCAAGTGGCATAGATAGCTGAGACAGCAAGTAGGCTGCAATAATAATAGAGGGGTAACTGGTAACATAGTAATGAAATGGATGATGCTTCCTTAAGCTGGTCGGGTCATATGTTTAGATCTTCCCTATCGGGGATTGTCATGTTATTTAAATTAGGAGCATTATTTATTTTATTTATTTATTTATTCATTTGTAGAGCGCTTGGTTACACCAACGGTGTGTCCCCGCCCTAAGACACAATCAGGTGAGTGACTGCTGTTGCGGAGTATATCTTACACTCTTCCCTCAAAAGTATTGGAGAAAAGCCACGTCTTCAGCTGTTTCCTGAAAACTCTTTCGCTGGGTTCCAACCTTGTCGAGATTGGTAGGGTTTTCCAGATTTTGGCCGCCAGGTACCTGAATGAACAGGCTCCCCAACGGGCTTTGAAAATTCTAGGGACTTTACTAACGCTAAGTCCATGGACCTTAGGTTACGACCAGGAATATAGTTGGTCACTAGTGGTTGCAGGTATCTAGGACCCTTATGAGAGAGGATGCGGTGGCAATAGCACATTGCCTTGAACATAGCTCTTTTTTCCACTGGCAGCCAGTGCAGGGTTTCAAGGGCCTTCCTAGTGTTTGTTCTCCCAGGGAGACTGAGAACAAAACGTTCTGCAGCATTTTTTACCCGTTGTAATTTGGCTAGGCCTTTTTTTGAGGCTCGAAAACTAAATTGTACTAGTGCGAGTGATGAATACAGTTTTCTCAAATTTTGATTCGAGAATAATACTTTGATGAACCAATGTTCTTCTGAAGCCCTGCAGTTGAAAATGTGATATAGATAGTTGACCTTATTTTGGATTAAGTGCGTTCTAGCGGACTTTTGTAGTTATCTATTGGGCTGGTTAATAATACTGTATCATTTTAAGCTTGATTATTACTGCTTCATTACTTGAATTTAAATAACTTACCCCAGTGTTCACTTTTAAACAGTTCTCCAACTGTTCATTGTAATGCTTTCTCTTCATTTCCAGAGTTTACATGGCTTTCTGGTTTGTCTTTCCATATAATCAGTACAACGGCAAGTTGCAAAGGTATTTTCCTTCTTTAAAAGTAG
Organism: Lissotriton vulgaris; assembly: GCF_964263255.1. Taxonomy (NCBI): domain Eukaryota; kingdom Metazoa; phylum Chordata; class Amphibia; order Caudata; family Salamandridae; genus Lissotriton; species Lissotriton vulgaris. The sequence continues at coordinate 1,233,737,681 of NC_141685.1, forward strand.
TTTTTTTTACTTTAATCTTTTAAAACTACAACTAGAATAATTAAACAGCAAAGGACAGTTACTGCTACTGTGGATGCACTTATCACTTACTTCTTGAGCATCAGTGATACCGCTTGAATAATCAAAAACTTATCACCAGACTCACATGTGGAGCAACTTAATAAAGTTGCTAGTCCTTTACCATCTCCACATGCCACTTTTTTTAAAAAGTAGGCCTAAGAAGTACTATTGAGTAAATGTGATGTCCTGTACTTCAATTGATGGCTATCTAGCCCAGATGTTTGCATCCTTCATTTTTAATATGTATAGCAGTAGGGCCTATCTTAGTCAGCCACCTGTTGGGGGTATCATACATTCTTCCATTACAGAAACCAGATTTTCAGAGGGAAAAGTGCCATGTATCTAACTTTCCCAGAAGCTGCGACCAATGCTGACAGGATTGCTGTGCAAAGACCATGGCCACACATTGTATGCCACCACAGGTAAGTCCCATCACAAGGCACTCTAGGCAAGGGTACAGGCACAATTTACATGCCCTGTGCACAGTGCTTGCTGAGCCACCCACAGACTGAACTCAAAGGCAGGGTTCTGGGAATAGGGCCAGGACCAGCAAGCCCTCTGATCAGAGGTACTGTGTACAGCGATTGGCCTTTGGCCTGGGCAGTAGTTACAGGTACATCAAATAAGTCATTCAATGTGAGGTAGAAGGCGCTCTAAGAAAATGTCGTCATAATGCAACACTCTATCTATCGGTCTATGGCCCTCACTCTATCTATCTATCTATCTATCTATCTATCTATCTATCTATCTATCTATCTATCTATCTATCTATCTATCTATCTATCTATCTATCTATCTATCTATCTATCTATCTATCACCCTCATTCTATCTATCTATCTATCTATCTATCTATCTATCTATCTATCTATCTATCTATCCCCCTCATTCTATCTATCTATCTATCTATCTATCTATCTATCTATCTATCTATCTATCTATCTATCTATCTATCTATCTATCTATCTCCCTCATTCTATCTATCTATCTATCTATCTATCTATCTATCTATCTATCTATCTATCTATCTATCTATCTATCTATCTATCTATCAACCTCACTCTATCTATCTATCTATCTATCTATCTATCTATCTATCTATCTATCTATCTATCTATCTATCTATCTATCTATCTATCTATCTATCTATCTATCTATCGATTGCCCTCACTCTATCTATCTATCTATCGCCCTCACTCTATCTATCTATCGCCCTCACTCTATCTAGCTATCACCCTCACTCTATCTGTCGCCCTCACTCTATCTATCGCCCTCACTCCATCTAACGCCCTCACTCTATCTATCTATCTCTCTATCTATCGCCCTCCCTCTATCTATCACCCTCCCTCTATCTATCGCCCTCCCTCTATCTAGCGTCCTCACTCTATCTATCTATCTATCGCCCTCACTCTATCTATCACCCTCACTCTATCTATCGCCCTCACTCTATCTATCTATCTCTCTATCTATCTCCCTCACTCTATCTATTTATCTATCTATCTATCTATCTATCTATCTATCTATCTATCTATCTATCTATCTATCTATCTATCTATCTATCTATCTATCTATCTATCTATCGCCCTCACTCTATCTATCGCCCTCACTCTATCTATCGCCCTCCCTCTATCTATCTATCTATCTATCTATCTATCTATCTATCTATCTATCTATCTATCTATCTATCTATCTATCTATCTATCTATCTATCTATCTATCTATCTATCAACCTCACTCTATCTATCTATCTATCTATCTATCTATCTATCTATCTATCTATCTATCTATCTATCTATCTATCTATCTATCTATCTATCTATCGATTGCCCTCACTCTATCTATCTATCTATCGCCCTCACTCTATCTATCTATCGCCCTCACTCTATCTAGCTATCACCCTCACTCTATCTGTCGCCCTCACTCTATCTATCGCCCTCACTCCATCTAACGCCCTCACTCTATCTATCTATCTCTCTATCTATCGCCCTCCCTCTATCTATCACCCTCCCTCTATCTATCGCCCTCCCTCTATCTAGCGTCCTCACTCTATCTATCTATCTATCGCCCTCACTCTATCTATCACCCTCACTCTATCTATCGCCCTCACTCTATCTATCTATCTCTCTATCTATCTCCCTCACTCTATCTATTTATCTATCTATCTATCTATCTATCTATCTATCTATCTATCTATCTATCTATCTATCTATCTATCTATCTATCTATCTATCTATCTATCTATCGCCCTCACTCTATCTATCGCCCTCACTCTATCTATCGCCCTCCCTCTATCTATCTAGCTATCTATCTATCTATCTATCTATCTATCTATCTATCTATCTATCTATCTATCTATCTATCTATCTATCTATCTATCTATCTATCTATCTATCTATCTATCTATCTATCTATCTATCTATCTATCTATCTATCTATCTATCTATCTATCTATTTATCTATCTATCTATCTATCTATCTATCTATCTATCTATCTATCTATCTATCCATCCATCTATCTATCTATCTATCTATCTATCTATCTATCGCATCACCACAGCATCACTCAGCACCACCACATCATCACTCAGCACCACCACATCATCACTCAGGGGCACCACAACATCACTATGCGCTACCAGAGCATCACTGATTGCCACAGCATCACTCGTCGCCACCACAACATCACTCAGCGCCACCACAGCATCAATCTGTGCAACCATTCAACAACAACTGATTCAAATATGTTCTCTCAATGTTTCAAGCTTTATTACAAATGTCACAAAAAGATGTTAATATTTTACTTCTGTTCCTGGATTTTCATCACAATAAAATACACTGAACATAATCTTCACAAAAGTTATTTACAAAAGTTTAAGCTATTGCCATTATAAATTACAATAACTTTTATTTAAGTATTAATTATTTTAAAAAAATTAAAAGCCATTGTTATTTGTAATATCAATACATCTAAGTCACGTAAAAACAACACATATTGCATTACAAATGCTATAGGTGTCACATTACTATTGGCATTGTAAATGACAAAGCTATTAATTTAGCTATTTTCAAAACCAACACAAACTTTTCTAAAGCGAGACCTATTGCATTGCAAATGCTTGTTTGTCTGTGGCTCTCTGGTTACATACAGACTTTTGCAGTGCATCATCTGTTATTTTATGTTGAGTTGATTGGCACAACTTGTCACCCATAAGCGTATCCAGGTGCTGGAGCAGGAACGTAGGCCGGGCAAAGCTCCTAGTTGAAAAGCCAGGTCTACAGTTTCTTGCTTCTAATATAGGTTTCATAATATACAATAGTGCATTTGCCACTGATTAACTTAACTTGCATTTACTTTCCGTTGAAGCTGCGCTTTATTTTATGTGTAGTTCCCTGAAGTTGAAAGACCGAAAAAATGTATACAATATTTTGGGGCATATTATCAAGCCTGTGCGCTAAAATTATCGCCGCTTTATCGGCCGAAAACGGCCGATAAAGCGGCGATAATGGGCTTGATAATATGCTCTGTGGAATTCCAATCGAAGCCCATGTTAGATGTCTTCACATCTAACATGGGCTTCGATTGGAATTCGATAGAGCATATTATCAAGCCCATTATCGCTGCTTTATCGGCCGTTTTCGGCCGATAAAGCGGCGATAATTTTAGCGCACAGGCTTGATAATATGCCCCTTTGTTTTTTAAGCCATGCCGCTCACCCTGCCCCATTGCGCACAGCATCACAGTTCCCATACTTCGACCTCTTTTACATACTGCAATATTCAAATATGGATGTGATGTGGTTTATCTTCAGTATTGTATTTTATGTTTTTGTTTTTCTAAAATGTAGTGATATGACAGCATTTATATTCCGGCCCTAATTACATTTCCCTCCGAAATATCGGCTGCAAATGTTGCTCCGGTAAATTACAGCTACCACGGGCGCACTTTTTGCACCTGAAGTTGCCCTTTGCCAAATATTTCGAAACTATTGTGCATGATTTCATTCAGCTCATAACATGCAGACCGGAATTTAGCTCAATTATAACCCATGATTTGCAACAGGTTTTATCTTCCAGAAAATAACCAAACTAAAATCAAGGGCAAATGGCACTCTATTTTTATACTTGTTCAGTATTAGCTGCCCGCTTCTGATCATTGCGCTAGTATTTGGTTGAACATCTAAAAATGTTTGTCAACTATTTGGCCGAAGCCAGAGCTGAAATGTGTGCATTTACATCAAATTTAAGAACAGAAAAACAAGCCTTGCCTAAACCAAGGACATTAACTACGTGCCTCATTTATAGGTAATTGGTGCAGGGCAGCACAGCAAGGCTTCTTGATGCCCTGCCCTATGCCAATGTGAAAGGGCAGGATTGCAACGTATGTATGAAATCCAGTGCATTCCTGTCCTTTCCACCTGTGCTGGCTCACAATTTGCTGCCTAGTGCCAACGCAGGCACCCTTGCACCATGATGCAACAGTGTCTGCGTGTCATGCAGGATTATTTTTGTGCAGGAAGGAGCTGCTTCCTGTACAAAAATAATCCTGACAGGTGTTTTCTTCTTTCATTTTGTGCTGTAGAATGCGGCGCACATGGAAAGAAGAAGAAAACGAGGAGAAATACAACTATTTCTCCTCGTTATGGCTGCTGTGGGGAGGTGTAAGGTTTTGGCCCTGCCTCAGGTTTACTTGATTAAGTAAATCTGAGGCAGCATCGAAATCCATGGGGCCTCATTTATGAAAAGTGACGCATCGCTGCGTGAAAACAGCGATGCGTCACTTTTCACTGCGCACTCCTTGCGACACCAATGATGCGTCATATTTAATGTATGATGCATCATGTCGCAAGGACTTACAGATACGTCAGTATTTCTGACGCATCTGTAAGCGCAAAAGTGACGCATTGTTGGAGTGTGTCACAAAAGTGACGCAACTCCAGCAATGCGTTCTTTCACATGGGGAAAGCCCCATGTGAAAGGGCTTGCGTCAGTCTTACGCCTGCTGTGAGGCAGGCGCAAGATTTTGACGCAACAGCATCCTAAAAGTGACGCCGTGAAATCTCATAGATTTCACTGCGTCACTATTACGAGGCTTATTGCGGGAGAACGCCCCCTCTGCATACATTATACCTGGCGCAGGTATAATGTGGCGCAGGGGTTTAAAAAGTGACGCATCTTCCTAGATGCGTCACTTTTTAAATATGGCGCAACGAGGCGTATTTTGTACGCCGCTGGTGCGTCACAAAAAGTGACGCACCGGCGGCGCACAACTGACGCAAGGCGTTCATAAATAAGGGCCATGGATGTTACATGGGAAAACCCACCACAACGCCCAGGACACAACCCCCTGGCACAGAGTCAGGCAATGCAGCGACTTCTGCTCCTTTGTCTTCCTCCAAATCTATGAGTCCATGCAAAGCAATACAAAGTGGTTTTGCGTGACCTCATAGATATGTTTGAGAGTTTGCGATGCCGGAACGTCAGAAAAAGTGATGCTCTGGTGACACAAGCCTCTCTTGAATAAACCTGTAAGCGTACTGAAGCAACTAACACATTAGGGGGTCCGTAAACACCCTGCTATCACCCTGGCTTCCGTCAATAAAATGGATGCCTGATTCAGAATTATCATTCTTTTTAGCATTCAAAGCTGTTTTATTCTAGGCCTGAGTGAAATTTTATGAAGGCTGAAATAATCATGTTCTGCCTACAACATTTTGTGTTACGATTGCTGTGCCAAATGTCTGATTGTGCTAGATACTTTTCATCCTAGTGCAGGAGTAAGGAAAGAATGCAAATGAATTGAGCACATGCTGCTACGGTTAATTGCCTGTCTGATTTAGCACTATTCTTTTAGCGCAAAAGTCGTCTTCCCGCTAAAAATAGATGCCAGGATGTGTTTTGCTCTAAAAGATAGTGCAAAATGCCAAATATGGCATTCCGCATAATGTCATTTTGCATAATTATCTCGGCTTTTCACGTAATTTCCCAAACAGAAATTATTAAATTTGACCCAGACGGCCTAGTCTCTTCCAATTGGTGGGGCGGGCTAACTTAGGGGCATATTATCAAGGGGGTTTATCTCCGCTTTTTTGACTTTAAAAGCCAAGAAAGCGGAGATAAAATTATCTCCCTATTACCAAGCTGTCGCTAACACCAGTTAGTGACAGCTAATAGGAGATAGCGACCATCTTGGGTCCCACTTTGCATGTCAGTGATATTTATCACTAATGACATGCAAAGTGGGCGTGCCAAGATGTTAGCGACTGAAAACAGTCCCTAACATCGCTATCTCCTATTACCAACTTTTGGAGATATTCGCGCTAAGCGCGAATATCTCCAAAAGCTAACACCTGCCCTGAGCAGTTCTTAGCCATGTTATCCAATGGGAGGTGGATAACATGGCTAAGAGCATTTGCTCGATAATGCATGAATATCGCTGACTTTTCAGCGATATTCATGCATTTCGGCCGTTTTTTATCGCATTTGCGATAAACCTTGTTAATAGCAAGGTTTATCTGCGATAAAAATCGCCGATGTGCGGCGATAATTTTTGTCTCTAAACAAGTTAGAGACAAAAATTATCGCTAGTTGTTGGTAATATGCCCCTCAATTCGCTGCTATCAATGATTTTAATCCAGGACTATGTAGTAAAAGAGACATATGTTGTACTAAATCAGTTTTCAATAGTTGTTTTAGCTCCAAATATTACATTCAAAATTCTTACCTCCCTCCTCTGATCTAGGTGATTGAAATATACCCTATGTACTTATTGCAATATTCAGTTATGCAAATTATAATGTTCATGTTCTTTGTTCAGTATTTGTAGTTTGAGTTTCTGAGGTGAAGGGTGTTGTGTTTCTTTTTTAATGATTGGTATCCCAAAAAGGATGTAGGCTTTAATTGTTTTTCTTGCGCAAATCACTTCTGCAAGTTTCACACTTGGGGAATTACAAGACATTTGCACATGGTTTTACCTATCCAGATTATGCAAACACGAATCGTGCATGATTAGCTCCCGTGATTTGCTACCGGTGTTACAAGCAATAACAAATCTTGAGAGCAAGTTCCCAGATCTTGCACAATTTGCACCGGACTTTTAGTCAGGATTTAGCCTAAAAATATAAGTTTGCTCCTGAAGCAGGAATAGCATCATATTTTTATTCAGGCATTAGTATTTGGCCAAACACCGCAACGTTTGTGAACTGTTTGGCTGAAACAAGAGTTGGATATCCATTAATTAAAATTTAAAACTAGATGAAAAACCTGATATAAAGCAATAAAAACCTGGGTCCCATGTTTATTTTCTGCCATATATCGTTGAACAAACAAGAAAGTAAGAACAAATTATAAGAAACGTTTTATTTTCGTAAATTAGCATTTCAAAACGAATGATTCTTTTAATAAACAGTAATCAGTATGTCTTTTATCCACACTGAATAATTAGGAAATTAAGCACATCTCACAGTTATTATGCTTCCTCATTATGTAGCTCAATTGTAGATAACTTGGTGTTCTTTTAAAACCACAGTTATAAAAATATACCACCACTGAGATAATTAGGTTTCTAAATAGCTTGAAAATGTTGGATTCAATTCTTTTTAACCTACATATATCGTTTTTCTCTGAACCCCCCTCAATATTTGTATACATTGGGCCTCATTTATGAGAAATGACACATCGCTGCGTGAAAGCAACGATGCGTCACTTCTCAGTGCGCACTCCTTGCGACATTCCTGATGCGTCATATTTAATGTATGACGCATCATGTCGCAAGGAGTTACAGATACGTCAGTATTTCTGACGTATCTGTAAGCGCAAAAGTGACGCATTGCTGGAGTGTGTCACAAAGTGACGCAACTCCAGCAATGCGTCCTTTCACATGGGGCAAGCCCCATCTGAAAGGGCCTGCGTCAGTCTTACGCCTGCTGTGAGGCAGGCGCAAGATTTTGACGCAACGGCGTCCTAAAAGTGACGCATTGAAATCTCATAGATTTCACTGCGTCACTTCTACGACCCTTCCTTGCGTCAATACGCCCCCCTTGCATACATTATACCTGGCGCAGGTATAATGTGGCGCTGGGGTTTACAAAGTGACGCATCTACCTAGATGCGTCACTCTGTAAATATGGCGCAACAAGGCGCATTTTTATGCCACTGGTGCGTCACAAAAAGTGACTCACCAGCGGCTTAAAAGTGGCACACGACCTCATAAATGAGGCCCATTATGTCTTGAATATCTTGAAGGGAATCGTCCACTTTCCTATTGCACTTTCATAGCCCACAAAGGGACATACAAAACTCTGCTGTATGCTAACTAAGGATAAAGCAACAACCATCCATAGTTTACTTCATCTCAGCCTTTGTCTCTGTAGTGTAGCAAATACAGGATCATGTCCCTGACAGCATGTGTAGTACATTGATAGAAAATAAATATTCTGCTCAAACAAACATTTTTTTAATCAATCATGCCTTGATCATTGCTCAGTCTACTTTCTTCAACTTAACAAGCATGCCCCCAAAGCCAGTGTAATCCATAATTCTGGTCTAAAGCGTATACACTAGGGTTCCACCTTATACAGGGCAGTCTCACGGAATTCTTACCACCCACATTAAATTAAAAAATGGTAAAAAAAATCCTATGTATTATTTGTAACCTATAAGGCTTTTAGTGAGTTATAAAAAGCACGAAATAATTTTCCCTTTTAGCTACTATATCAAGAGCCCTATATCGAGAGTTTCATAAGTTTACAGGTACTGCATCCAGAGTCCCTAGTTTGCATGTGTAAATGTGTTTGAGGAAAACCCTAAAATGACCTATTATACATAATTAAAAATAATAAAACTTGTGCTAAGTATATATTGAAAAAGATCTAAAGATAAATTTAAAAACCCTTTCAAAGAGTAAATTGGTAGGTGTAGAAGCAAAAGACAGTGTTAAGAAAACATATGTGTTTGTTCACATATTCATTTCATTTAAACTACAAAACAAAAACAAAAAACAATCAATTTTTAACAATAGAAAAACAATTCATATGAAAACTGACACCAAGCAGAATTAGAGGAGGCAGAACAAGAACTGTAGTGGGTGGAGATTACAGTGGTGCGAGGCATGAGCTGCTGTGGTCCGGAGGAGTGAGTGAGCAGGGGAGCGAGTTGCAGCGGCTCTGTGGCTAAGCAGCAGCGGCTAGGCCCGGGGATTCTGGTGGCCTTGAAGAACCCATCAAAATTGTAGCTATAGCCGCAATTGACTGTTAAATGCCACACTAACCTAGTGCAGACTTCCAGAGGTAGGAGATCAGTGCTTTCAAACTTTTGTCAGCTTGCTTACTGCTCCTCCACCAGCCCGCAACCACTTCAGCTTCCATGGCCCCCTCCCCTTTCTGCTCATCTGCCACTTCTGGCAGCACCACTTAACCAAGAAGGAATCAGAGAAGCAACACTGCAGTAGTGCAGAGATGTGTTGGGCGAGCTGAAATCCCTGTTTTTGGCATAAAGACCTAGCAACATCTCGGCCAGTTCTCACGTTTACAGTCCCTCCAGGTGCCATAGGTGCCATAAGGGCATCAGTGGTAGGGAGAGGCAGAGCGCCACTGAGACTGCTTGAGGGGCAAATATGGTGCCCTCCTGGCAAAGTTCAGCTCAAACCATTTCGGGGAGCCATTATCTCCTGCTCTGGTGCAGAACTGGACAAAGGACAATGGAGTATCCTCCCCACTGTCCAGCCCCTCCTCTGGGAGGGACTCCTGAATCATCCCCACCCTTTCTTTAGGGTTTTTGAGCGCTTTCCTGAGGGTTGGACCCTAGATTTGTCGTGGGATTTGATCCAACTCTAGCTCTGCATCTTCTTCAACCATCTGAGAAAATGTATTTCCCACTAGGTTAGGTTGGTGCAGCAACTGTTGACCCTGTGTTCCTCTAAAAAGCTGAAGACAGGGAAAAGCCCTATCACCCAGCACCTCCTAGAGGTGCTACTGCAAAATGACCTTCAGAAGTCTAGTGAGTCAGATAGGCAGGACCATGTGTGTGGGCAGGAGCCAAAATAGGAGTCAGGAGGGGCTTACCCCCTTGACCACAATTCTGTCTCTGACCGGAATGAGTCCAATCACTCCATCCTGTTGAACTCTGATCTCACAGAGGATAGTGCAGATAGCTCAGAGCGTGCCCCTAGAAATAGGCCCCCCCTTTATTCCACCTCGGAGGGTACAGGGTAGGCAAAGGAGGACTAGGTCTTCCTCTGTTAAGTAAATTGCCTCTGAGACATTTGTAGAAACATCCATCTCTAACAAGAGGGATGACTCCAGAGATAGGAAGTACCAAAGGACCCAACTTGAGAGAGTGAGACTCTGACAGGATTAGTTGGCCCTTGACAAGGGGGCCTTAGAAGTGCAGAAGGCTAGGAAATATTTAGTAATAGAGATCCATGGTGGCAGCTCAGTGTCCCTAGAATCAGGGAACCCTTCTTTGACACTAGGAACCTGAACTAGATAGGTTCTCCTTACCATGAGGGAGATGACAGCCACAAATGGATCACTGCCTTGGAGAGGGCCTGTAAAGTACAGAAGGTCCTTCAAGGGCACTGGGCAGCTATCCTGTGACTCTCTTTTTCTAACAAAGGAAGAGATAATCTCCTCTGTGTTAGAGAAGAGGATGCTCGCAAATACACTGTCTTGAAGACTGCCCTCATAGAAGGGTTTGGCTTAACCAATGACATATACAGGATTACGTTCGGAGACACCCAGAAGGCAGCCACTCAAGACTGTGTTGATTTTGTAGATAGTGCTATTAAGGCTCTTGAAGGCTGGCTACATGGAAGCAAGGTGCAGGCCTATGAGGGACTGTACAATTTGTTGATGAGGGAGCACATCCTTAATAACTGTCAGAATACATTTTTGGACTAGTACCTCGTAGACTCTGACAAATGGGTTTGTACCACAGTAAAGCAGAAAAACACAGGTGGTTTAGGTGACGAGAAGAAGCAGGATTCTGCTAAATCCCAAGATAAAAGTGAGGATAAAAACAAAGACAAGAAATAGTTTTCTGTAGGCCCCTAAAAACCTGCATCTGAGGGTGGGTCCCAAAACTTCAAAAAGGGCAAGAAGAAATCTTGTTGTTACTATTGTAAGGTGAAAACCCACTGGGCAAAATATGCTGATTGTCCGAAAGTCAAGGAAGCAACTATCACAGCCTTTGATTAATGGGCAGGAAACAATGGCCTACAGGGACACAGGGGCCAGTGTCACAATGGTGAAGGAAAAACTTGTGACACCTGCACAGATATTACTTGGTCAGCAGTACTAATTCACCAATGTTAGCAATGTCAGGACTGATCATCCATTGACAGCTGTGAATCTCAGCTGGGGAAGGGTAACTGACACTAAAAGAGATGTGGTTTCCCCGGACCTACCTGTAGATTGTCTGTTGGGCAATGATCTAGAGATTTCAGGCTGGCTGAAGAGTTCACTCATGCAGAGATGACAGGCATCTCTGCCAGTGCATTTCCCTGTCACTAAGGCTCAGGCCAAACAGCTTAGCACTAGGGGAGCACTGAATCCTGGAACAATGGACCAGTTGGCTCCCAAGAGAATGAGCAGGAAGGTTAATGATTTATCCTTTCCCCAAACTTCCAGTGACAGGCAGTCTCCCGAGGTAGATGACCCCAGTTCCTGTGAAAGAACTGACCTAGAGGAACATGGTCCTGACCAGGCAGAGTTCTTGGGGCAGGGGCCTTTCCTGGGCAGACCTGAGTTTGGAAGAGAAGTCTTGCCCGTCTCTCGAACAACTAAGACAGCAAGCTGCTGCTGAGGAAACAGGGGATGTCAGTGAATCCCATAGGGTCTACTGGGAAGATGGGATCATAAACTCTGAAAGTACAGACCCCAAGCCTAGTGCTTCCAGGAGGTTGGTCATACCTGAAGTTCAGGGGTTTCCTTTTGTCCCTGGCACATGACATTCCCTTTGCAGGACACCTTGGGCAAAGCAAGACTTGGGACATGATTGTCCCTTACTTTCACTGGTCTCACATGTCTGAAGACACCAAGTAGTTTTTTCGCTCCTGTGTCACCTGCCAAGCCAGTGGTAAGCCATGTGGCACAATTAAAGGCCCCCTCCTAATTCAATTTCCAGTGGTTGGGGTTTGTTTCCTTTGAGAGAGTAGGGATAGACACTGTAGGTCCCTTAAACCCCCCAACCGCATTTGGACATAGTTACATACTAGTGGTGGTGGACCATGCCACTAGATATGCAGAAACCATTTCCTTTATGACCACAACAGCTCCCGTGGTGGCTAGAGCACTCCTAGGAATCTTTTACAGGGCGGGGTTCCCTAAACAGGTCTTAACCGACAGCGGTACCAACTTAATGTCAAGTTACATTACTGCAATGTGGAAAGAGTGTGGAGTAAACTATAGGTTTACCACACCCTACCATCCACAATGCAATGGGGTTGTTGAAAGGCTCAACAAGACCCTCAAGGGTATGATCATGGGAATCCCAGAAAAGCTCAGGTGCAAATGGGATGTCTTGTTATCCTGCCTTCTCTTTGCCTACAGAGAGGTTCCTCAGAAGGGTTTTGGTTACAGCCTATTTGAACTTTTGTTTGGGCATCCTGTTCGGGGTCTCTTGAGTATAGTTAATTAGGGATTAGAGCAACCTCTCAAACCTCTTAAACAAGATCTGTGGACTTTGTCCTTGGCCTGCTTTCACGTATGACTGAGTACCGAGACACTTCCGAGTAGCCACGTGTGTTACAAATGCTGGTTAACGTAACATAACATAACATAACATAACATAACATAACATAACATAACATGATGAAGGCAAGCAAAAACCTGGAGGCCAACCAGGAGCTCCAGAAGTCCTGGAATGACCAAACGTCTGTGCTGACTGTTTACCAGCCAGGGCAGACAGTGTGGGTGTTAGAACCTGTGGCCCCAGCAGCTCTCCAAGACAAGTGGCGTGGCCCCAAACTATCCTTTAAATGAAAGGTGACGTCACCTACTTGGTGGACCTAGGCATTTTCAGAAGTCCCCACAGGGTACTTCATGTGAACAGCCTAAAACCTTTTGTGGATAGGTATGACATGAGCTTGCTCATGGCAACTGATGACGGACAAGAAGAAGAGAGTGACCCTCTCCCTGATGTCCTCTCTGAAAACCCTGTTGATGGGTCAGTTGAAGGAGTATCCTTGACAAACAGCCTCACTACCCAGCAGCCAGCAGATTGCAGGAAAGTCATCAATTAGTTCAAAGGCATGTTTTCCCTGATACCCAGTCAAACCACCTGGTGTAATCATGAACTGGACACACGTAACAGCCTGCCTGTAAATAACAAAATTTACAGACAGCCTGACCTTGTCAGAGATTGTATCAGGACTATGTGTGGGCAGTGAACACTTCTCCGCTGGCAGAGCTGGTGAAGTTCCAATGTGCGCTCTGCTTATAGGGTGGAGTTCAGCGAAAAACTCAGCCTCCTGCGTAGTATAGTGAACGTAAATAAATGGGAGAAGCCAGAGGGTCAAGTGGAAAAATAATTACAAAATACAAGTATATATAAAGAATTCTTACAATTTATTTGAAAATACAAATGTTAAAAGGAGAGTGGTCCAAAGTGGAACCCACTCAACACAGATAAAACAATAAAAAGTTTTTTTTAACATTCAATTTTGGCCAGCAAGATTGAATCACAAGGACCGAAAAAACTGTAAGACATGGAACTTGTGCAAAATTGATTGTATATTCGGACTCTATTGTTAACACCTAAGCTATGTGCACTATAATACAGTATATCAGCAAAGATGTCGAGATCCTGAATTATACTGGGTGAAGCGTCGACGCAATTCGGTGGTTTTCCAAATTTTTGTCCACCTTTATCAAGACACCTTTTAATTTCTGTCGAGGTATTGGGGTCCATATAGTTACCCTAGAGGAGTGAACATACAATAAGGTTTGATAAGTACATGATGATTTACATTTATCATGCAAAACACAATTAGCAACTTGACCTATAACAATTGGTACATGGCTATACGTATATATATATAGACTGTTCTAGTAATGTTTGTACACACTGTTTGGTTATTCGTGGTGTGCTGTTTTAATAACTGAAAAAAAGGATACATTCACTGTACAAATCATTGTAAATACTTTTGCAGTACTTTAACAGTTCTGGTACATACATGTGAAGAAATGAACCATATTCATAATTTCTCAACGAAGACTCATCCAATTTTAAATGGTTTACTTTGTTCTGAATCCCTCTATCTTCGGGGGGGGGGGGCTGTTCTGCTTTCCTAGATAGCATCTTGGGGAATAGCTTATGGTCTTGGTTCCTCGTGGTAAAAATGACCAAGTTCTAAATAGTTTATTGTTTCTTTGGTCAACTACCTTTGGGGAGGAGCTGTTCTGCTCTGCCGCAAAATTAAATGGTTCACTATATAGGCACAAGTTGTTGAGGTGTGGGAATGAAAGTTATCGTAATTTTACATTTAATAATCGTATACCAGATTGACAAACCTAGGACACTCCAGTCTAATCTATCACTTTTTGTATGACTTGGAAGAGACGTTTACCTTGGAGTCCGTATGCGAGGGTAGAATTGAATTTTATGTTAATCCATTGTTGGACACAAATTATAAATCTGTGTGTCTGGGTCGTGCTACCGATATGGTGCTCCTGTGAATCAAAAAAATTGTAGAACACGGATAAGGGAAAGAGGGAACTTTACACTAATGTGAGTCTTAGTTTTAAACTGGTTTTCTAAGGGGCTGTGTAGGCATTGTTATTCAAGGCTGGAAACACCTGTTACTATAGGTGCGTGGGCATACAGTTAGTTCAGAATTGTTGTGCCCAATGTGTATTGCTGCTCTTCTCTACAGTGTTTAAATCCAGAGGCGCCTAAGTCTTGTCCTTGCAGAGATAGATTCAGTTTCTCTAAACATGATAAATAGAGATCAGATATGGGTCAGTTGGGGATAATGTTATTAGCAAGTTGATATTCTATACTATCGCCAAGTTATATAGGCTTACGTAATAATCCGCAAAGGACTGCTCACTTCTCTGGTAACCGTTAGTCTTTAAATTGTAGAACCAGAGGCATTACCGTCATGTCCTCGTGTTATAAGAATCTTTTCCTAGAAATCGAATAGGAAAAGGGGGCCTGGTGGTTAAAAATACTCTGCTTGGTTCAATTACCGCTATTGCCTTAAAGCCTAATCTAATGGTGGTGCTTACCTGTTGTTTCACGACGGACTGCCTGCTCCTCTGGTTCCTCCGGAAATGACCGGGGAAAGAAAAGAGCCGTCTTATAATGCTCAATCTAGCATGTGATTGGTCCGAGATCTGGCCAATCCGGTTGATCCTAGCCGAGGCCACGAGATTAGCATAGTCTGGCTTGTATTGTTGTATCCCTATTGGTTGGTTTTTATCTAGTGTCTTCCGATTGATCAGGGGAGTCTAACAGTCAGATGGGCCGTGTCTCTGAAGGTATTGTAGTATAGAGGCCCTAAAGACCGCATGTATGGTTCAGTATGTTTCTCATAGTTAAAGCCACCTACGCCGCAGGCGTATTTGCAGGCACTTATCAACTATTTCTTAGAACATGGACTTTGAGATTATGGCCATGCGATGGGATATGCGGGAGGGGAGGGGAAAAGAAGATATAATTCCTGAATGCCTTTACTCGGTCCCACGTGCGGTGTGTTGGACCTGTATTCTAGATAATGTAGTCTAGTAATATTATGTAAGCCCGTCTATAGTGCAAAGGCTATTTATTAAAAAATTCGAAAGAGCTAATGTCTTATTATCGATAAGAAATATCCCAAAATTCTTAGTTAAAACTGGGTTGAATAGGAAAGTTGTTTCCCTTTATTTTGTGGGGAAAATATCTAAGGCAATCGCGTAGTAACTCTCACATAATAGCGGTGTATTTAATGCTTGCTCAAAGGAGCACTGGAACATGTCGTAATGTACTAGATATGTGCTACGGTCAGGGCGACCGAAAATGGGGTACGTACAGTTAATATTATGTGCTATTTAGAAATGATATCTTCCTAGAAAAGTATTTTAAGTGGTTCTCCTCTCGATCGATTGGGGCAAGGTTACCGAAATGGACTGTTGAATTCAAAAGATCTAGATGCATTTTGTCCAGTCCTCCCTGGTGTTTAGTCCTTTGAGGATGGTGTTAAGGAAACAGAAGTACCATTGTTCCCTGGTTTTTCTCAATTTGTCAGTGTCACCCCCTCGTCTGGTGGTCCTGACCTTCTCTAAAATGAACCAGCGCAGGTCATCACAGGTGTGATTCTCCTGTTTAAAGTGCTCTGTTAGAGGTGCATTGCATTTGTTTGTGCGGATGGCAGATTTATGTTCAAGGACTCTGAGTCTGAGTTCTCTACTGGTCTCCCCACGTAACCTAGGTTACAGGGGCAGATCAGTAGGTAAACCAGATGTTGGCTCCTACAGTTGTTAAATGTTCTGGGGGTTAAGGTTTTCCCATTGAATTCCAGACTGGTGCCTGTGATGCAATGCTGGCATACCGAGCAGGTCCCGCATTTGTAGTTGCCTGAGGCTATTGGCCCTGTCAATGTTCTTTGTGTTTCCATAGGCGGTTTATATGTATGTGTATGTATTGGCATTTACATAGCGCACTACTTACCCGTAGGGTCCCAAGGCGCTTCGACCGCTGCGAAACCCTTCCTGGCTTCCCTGAGAGATGGTCCCTTAATGGGTATCTCCAGGGTGAGACCAGGCATCCCCGGCGGTCTGGTGGGGCCGTTAGTGAAGATGAGGCAAGCTAATGCCCAGAGTTGCCGAGTGTGATCGCTGATCAGAGTGGGCACCGAGGCGAGAGAATTATCGAGTCCGCTGACCCTGGTCCAGAAACCTGCCGCGCCGGGAATCGAACCCTGGTCCCGGGCCGTCCTCTGCTCTCGGGTCTGCCGCCTCTAACCAGTGAGCCACACTACGTAGGCTGTTACGTAGGGTTTTATTTCTGCGGAAAGTTAAGTTTGATTTCATGATTAAAATTAAGAATACACCAATTCCTGTTCACGATGTTCTTAATTTGATTGCTCAGGTGTGAGAACTGAGTTACAAAAACTATTTTGTCTAGATCGTTTTTGTTGCGAATTTTATTTTGATCGAGCAAGCTGTCTCGGTCGTAGAATCTTGCCCGCTTGAGGGAGTTTTTTGATTAATTTGTGGGGGTAGCCTCTCTCCTTGAGTTTTTTTGTCATGTTCTCAGAGTGTCTATAGAAATCGTCCAGATTAGAACAATTTCGTCTCAATCTTAGGAATTCTCCAAATGGCACATTGTCCCTTTGTGCTTTGGGGTGATTGCTCGAATAGTGGAGGAGTGAGTTTTTGTCAGTTGGTTTAGTGAAAAGCCCTCCTCTTCTTTGATGGCTATATCTAAAAATTCTACCCTGGAGTTGCTGTGATGGCCTGTGAATCTAAGGTTGGGATCTCCCAGGTTGAGCCATTCTAGAAAGCTGGCTAAATCCTCGCTGGCACCGCTCCAGTTAAAGATGATATTGTCTATGTAGTGGTGCCAGCAGGAGATATTCTCGAAAAAGGGGGCAGCCTCATTAAATATGTGCTTGAGTTCGAACTCACCCACATATAGACAGGCCAGGCTGGGGGCACAAGTGGCCCCCATACTGGTCCCCTTGATCTGTAGGTATAGGTCATCTTTGAAGAGGAAGAAATTCCTCTTCAAGGTCAGATGGATGCACGACATGATGAAGATGTCGTCCCCTCCATTAAGGTCCTCTGTTTCTAGTATAGACGCTAAAACCTTTAAGGTGTTGTTTTGGGGGATGTTTGTGTATAAGGCTTCTATGTCTAGGGTGACAAAATCCTTTCCTTGTCGCGCCCGTAAACAGAGCGACAAGGAAAGGATTTCCTCCTTCAACGATACAATCGGAACGCGGTAGTTTTTCATCCGCGGACTAGCCGTCCTCCTACGATTGTTAATGTGTGCAGCCTATACATGAAAAAAACATGTGAGCCGCCCCTTCAATCAATCGCGCACCACGTTGCGGGCGCTCTGCCTTATGACACCTCTGCTACTCAATACAGAATATTCACTTGATTTACAGTCTACCTTCACTCGTGCAGCCATTGTGCTGGCTGAGCAGATAAGTTCTCATCCAGTCCCCGTCCTGAGGAGAACCTACACTATTCACGGTTCGAAACGCGTTGACCCCCAGCCTGTGACAAGAAAGAAGGGTGCAGCTAGGGATTAACTAATACCATGTCTGTGGGCCCTTGCTGGCAATCTTAAAAATATTCCATCACAGGTGTTGTGAGACAGGCAGGCAAGCCTATTCCACCTTTAGATCCGCCTGTCCACTGGTATTCTAGTCAAAGGACTGGTTTCTTTCCATTTGTAAATATTGTTCTTTGTGTAAAGGTTGTTCATGTCGCAATCAGTTTGCAATGTAATTTGTCTGAAGTCTTTTGTTGGTGTTGTGAAATCTTGAGTATTTACTGTAAATGTTTGTATATTTATATATATTGTATACATAACTGCACGTTTTTTGAACTGACTGTTTTGACAGAAGTTTCCTTTGATGTCATGTTTCTGATGAACCAATGAAAATTGATTATAAATGAAAATGAATTCGTTTTTCATATATAACTGTTGGCCACGCAGTACATACTGGCTGTGTGTCTCCTGATTTTCTTTGAAATAATCCTGATCAGCCATTTTGTTCTGTTTATCAATTGTTGAGATCCAGGTTGGTCAGTTGTAGGATCCTATACCTTCATTTGTATACAGTATGAAACGTAACCAGCATCATCTCAGACCGCAATTAAATGGAGAGCGAAAGGTCATTTTGTAGCCCAGGAAAATACCGTTACACGAAAACGTCTAAAAAAAAATTAAATAATCATCCAACTGATACACCATGTGAAATAATTGTACTCATAATGTAAATTCATTATCATCATAACAGAAGAAATTATAAAGAACATTGACATTGTCATCATACTGATACATCATGTGAAACGCAATGAGATCGTAATATAAACTTATTATCATCAAAAGAGGCATAGTGCAATGTAAACGTACAGGAAGAAGCAATACAGGAACACAATCCAAATAACGGTATCTCAATTGTCAAAACATAGCCATGTATTCCTTGTACAAGTATCGATAAGATCTAGAAACACAAACATAGTCCCAACATTGTTAAGCGTGGTCGCAAAAAATATGTGCAGATTGCGCCATCAAAAGTGAAAGACAACTAGTAAATCTAATTGCCCACAAGTCTAGATATATCAGCATCATCAGAATTTGAGTACAAACATAGCCCCAGCGTAAGTGCTGTAGTCACAAATGGTGCAAATTGGACTATAAATACTGTGAGACAATCATGAAATCTAAGCGCCCACAAGTAGTTCAACAATTCGGTTATATGTAGGTAGATAACATCAATATATAATAGTTATCCAATCCAATCCAAAAAGCTTTATTCGGCAGTTAGGTCATAAAATCACAAACATAAAATATTACATAGCGCACTAAACAATAAATAAATAAGCAAGCGTTATTTTAAAACATTATTAAATATTCACAATAACTGTCATAGCAAGTATTAAAACATTTCTGTGAGAATAAAATTGATAATATTATTACTGGGCATAAGAGTGAATATACCACTAATACGTATAGTTTTTTCTGAGTCCTTGCACTTTACCATAGAGTCAGACATGAATACATTACAAAATGAGTAATAACCAGCAACAAATCTTCAATCACCAGGCTAGCTCTTTACAAAGCGTACTTTCGGTTACAAGGTTTCGCAGTGATGTAATAGTCCATGACCAACTAAAGAACATAGCCATTGCGATGGTAATACTTGGAGATGTTTCAGTATGTAAAATTCTGTAATGCACTGCTGCACCTTCTGAAGCCCAAAGACCTACAGATTGGCTTGAGCCACACTTGACGGGGGACCACATAAGTTGGACAAACAAACAATAAGTGTGCCGGGGTCTCCTGTGGGTCCAGACACAAGGGGCACTTACCAGACGGAAACCATTTTGCTGTTTGCAACTTTATTGGCAGTGTGCCCACCCTAAATTGAAAATACAGCTTCCGGTCGAATGGTTTGGTTATTACATCCCAATATTGCTCTAGATTTGGCCAAAACTTGACTTCCAAAATCTTTCGGTAAGCGTGGAAGTGGCACTATTTCAAGGGGTATCAGAGAATACCAGTTCCCAGTACTTTTCTTTCAGATACTCTTTTAGGGCGGAAGATGCATTAGTGGGATCTTTCCATAAAATGGCCAAGCCAAGCTTAACTAATAAGGTTCTTATCCCCTGTCGCCATTTTGGTTTTGTAGTAGCAACATGCCCGGATTAAATCATTAAGGCTAGAAGAATAAGTTGCTCGTTCTGGCATGCACCAAATTCTTCGCCAATAGAGTAGTGGGTGTATTCTTGCAATATCACCTAAAGATTTTCTGCCTAATTCAATTAGCATTGGACACACTTGGGTACTTTGTGGAAGGTCTGTGATGCTACGTAAAAACCTGTTTCCTGCAATGTCTTACAGGGATAGGTTCTCAAAACACCAGAGCTCGGCCCCATGTAGAGCGGAGCTCACAGATTTCATGCCATAAATCTGAAGTACAGGGCAATTTGGCTTTGTGAACGAGGTTTTGAAATTAGTAGGTAGAGCCCCAGATAGTTGCCAGTGCTTTAATATAGCCATATCAAGTTGGCAGTTCCACTTCATGTCTTTTTGGAGGATTAGCCCCAGGTAAGTAAAAGCTCTAACTTGTTCCAAGTGTCAGGTATTTATGCATACACTACCTTTGAGAGTTTTGTGTTGATTAAAGGACATAAACTTTGTTTTGTCTATGTTTATTTCCAGACCCCCAAGATGACAAAACTCTTCAAATAGCAACAAGGCACGCTGAAGGCCGGTGGGAGTTTTTGAGATAATCAGCGTATCATCCACAAACATTAAAATGGGGATATGAATTGACTGGCGCCCCTGTCTTGAGTTCCTCTCCCAGTATGGTGCGAGCCAGCCTACAATCCTCACTAAACAATGAACTAGGTTTTTTCCTTGTAATGTTCTTATATGTATCCTGCTTTAAAAAATACAATCTAAGATGGGAAAAAAATTCTTTATGAGTTGCAGTAATTATTTTAGAGAACTCGGGGTGATCACGGCAGGCCTGTACGTCGGCTATGGTAAATTCAATGTCCCTATTAATAGTACCTTTGAGATCCGGGTACTCAACGAGCTTAGCCCATTTTAATTGCTGCATATCATTAGTGGGGATCAGATCTAGGGTAAGTAATTCAGGAACTAGCTGGACCACTGAGCTCTGTACTTGAAAATCTAGAGTTGAGCATAAGGGATTATGATCATTCTCTAGAAGATCCCTCACAATCATATCCCTTAAGGCGTGCCATACCTTTAGATTAATTAATAAGTAATCAATACGGCTGGCACTATGGCCATTGTCACAAGTATTAGCCCCATGCCTATCGGAGGCTGTGCGCCCATTTGCTGCCCGCAACCCTTTTTTGAGACAGAGTGCTTTAATTTGAATTGCTTCATCCGTCCTTTTTTTATGGGCGCTAGTTCCAGTTTTGGAATGCCCCACCGAGTATCTTCCACGCCTGTGAGATCTTGGTCCTCAATGCCAAGAGTCTCAAAGGTCGAGTTGAAGTCTCCAGCCACCAACATTAGGGAGTCCCAGGAATGTATATCCAGAAGATCGGCGAGGGCCGTTATAACCTCAGACTTTTCCCACCCGCTAGGACCCCTTGCATAAACATTGTAAATATTGTGGGCTTATCCTCCACCGTATTGCGAGGATATCATTACTCTGGATCAGAAGAGACTGGATTTTATAATTGATCTCCTGATGCACCAAGATCGTAAGGTCCCCTACAGGTTGACCTTTAACCCCTTTTATGGCTGGAATATGATTGTTCAGGTAACCCACTCGATAGAGAGGTTCCACCAGCCATGTCTCTTGAAAAAGGCTGATGTCGAACTGGTCAATAAATGTTAAACAATCAAGGGATGTAAACTTGGTGTCCAACTCTGCGATGTTCCATGACAATACTGCTAGCCTACGTGTACTTAATCCACTTGAAATCCCTCCAACGCCCACGTTGGTAGATAGAGTTCCACTATCCCTCCCTCCCGCTATTGACAGGGCAGTGTCAGGTGTCTGTGTAGGTTCAGTAGATGTTAGATTTAATGTCACAGGAGTTTTGCACTCGCTGGGGGATAGTTGTATTATTTTCTTCGAAAAATCACCAGCGAGTGGAAGTAACCTTCAATCTACCTCCCTTAGTGGCGATGTGCTGGGAATCGGAACTAACTCTGGCGGATTGTATTTCAATCTGATATTAGAATTGGTAAGATTTTGTGTACGAATGTCAAAGCTTACAAAGTTTTTCAGTAAGTGTTGATGAGTTTGTGTGTGGGCAATGTAGTCAGATGTGGCATTAGGGAATAAGTGTCTTTCTGCTGTAATGATGTCATCCCTTATTATTGACCGACAGCCTCTACCATAACGAATCCGCCGAGTGCATTTATTCTTGAGAGATCCCTCATCTTCTCTATAGGATGCACCTGAAAGTTTGGGGACGTTAATCATGTACACCTTATTTGCTGTGCTTGATGTACTACTCCCTTCTCCTACTACTCTCTGCCCAACATGTCTATTAGCATTGGTGTAAAAGGTAGGACCAATAGCCTTAGCAGGGGGCAACAGGGGTCTGAGGATAGGCGTCAAATTGTCTTTCCTCCCGGGGTGCCCTTGACTTTTACTCGTAGTATCCATATTTTGGGGCCTGGAAAATCCACTTGCACTTGACCTCTGGGATGTCTTGGCCACACTTTGTACCACTCAAAACTTGCTAGAACTCATAACTGAATGTAAGGGTGATTTAGACTTGGATGAGTGCCCATTGCTGAATATTCAAATCCACTGCTAAGTGTACCTTACTTATGGTGCCACTAAGTATGCTCACTGAAACTTTGAGGGCCCATATTTCGTTCATCAATGTTACCAACTTATTAGACACTGTTTGATAGACAGTAGCATCTATGGGTCTTTCCTGTTGTATGTTGCTAGAAACGGACGCTATGTTTTCTGTGCTGGTTACACTTCGATCGCCCATAGACCTGTGATTGCTGGGGATGCTACTCACTGTATTATCCAGGCCCATAGTGTATCTCTCCTTTCCATTGTGTGGAGTATTTGCCAACGGGTCAGTTAGGTCAGCAAGAATTGAAAATCTATTACTACATGCTAAAGTGGTGAAAGCTTCATGGGTGTCTGGCTGGCACTGGGAGGGACCCTCTACTGTTATATTTAATTCTGCTACATTCTGGGGGTCTGGTGTTGTTGGCTTTTTGGTGGATTTTTTTAAACATGTCGGGTACACGCCCTTTTGATGGTTTGCTACTCAGGTTCTGTTGAGTGCTATTCCTAGGGGTCTGGACAGGGTGTGTGAAATCCAATCACCCCCCACATTCTGATAGTAGACTATCTATCCTGTCCATAACACCACCATCAGAATCATTATGGCCAGGACTTTGCTTTTTTTTGTATCACCCGTACCTCCTTCACACAATTTCCTCTTCCCCATACTGGCTAGCCCTGGCAAGGTTAAAATGCAATATTATTCAATTAGGAACACTGTTAAGCCAAGATAAATTTAGTTCAATGTCCATACACCACTGTTCATGAAGACTTCCAGTACTCCTAGACCCTCTTGGCAATAACCTTATTAAAGAGTGTGTATTGCTACTGTATAGTCAACTGCTCGACTGTCCCGATCATCAGGTGTCACGGGGGTTGCCCATCCTCCTCTGGGCTCTGACGGGCGCAGACAGGCCTGCCTTTTGCCCAGGCACGTCCCGGGCACGTCCCACGCTGCGGGAGCCCAGGCCGATTTTAAAGCACCTCTAGGTGCTCATTGGTGACGCTGTTGGTGGGTGCCAGGAAAAACAGGGCAGGGTGGTAGTTGCGGTCTCCCTGAACCGGTGGTGGCAAGTTTAGCGGAACCCATGCTGCGGGAGCCTGTGTCCAAATTTAGAGCGCCTCCAGGCACTGACTGGTGACGCTGTTGGGGGGCGCCAGGAGGAGCAGGGCAGGCTGGTAATTGCGGTCCTCCCTGGACCGGGGGCGTCAAGATTAGCAAACCAATGCCTTGCTCGCACTCTTCGTATACGTAAAGCAAGATCTGGCGGCCGATCTTTTAGACGACTGGCACCCGCTCTCTGGAACTCTCTTCCTCTTCATATTCGCGCCAAACCAGAACACATGACCTTTAGACATCATGTGAAAACCTGGCTCTTTTCTCAGATCTAACTCCTGACCTAACACCTGATCTCGCTCTCCACCTTGTCTTGCTCCAGCGCTGGGACGCCTTGTTGCTGAGGCAGCCATGCGCTCTATAAATATTTTAATCTAATCTATTAGCAGGACCTGCGCTGAAAGAGCTTGCATCCAAATTTAAAGCGCATCCAGGCGCTGATTGGTGACGCTGTTGGTGGGCACCAAGAAGAGCAGGGCAGGCTGGTAGTTCCGATCCTCTCTGGACCGGTGGCCAATAATTGGTATCTCTTACCTCATGCCAACTAACATCAAGTCGTTTTGAAAGTCGGTGCCAAAGGATATAAAGACGCGGAGAAAATGAACAAGCTTAATTGGTCAGCGCTGTTACCAATAGTAACAGGCCACAAAGGAAAGTGCAGAAAACATAGCAGCTATATTAGACAGGTCAAGGGATTAAAAATCCCAATTCTAAACCCAACATTCCCAGCGCTCCCAGCACTATGCCAGAGTGAACAATTGTCATTCAGCATTCTAAAACAAGGTCATAGATTCCGAGGATTCCACAAATCAGGTTCAAACCAAAGGGTCAACGCTGTTTCAACACCTAAAAAAGCAGCAAGGAGAAATATAAATAGCGTGGCAGCCATGTTGGACCGATCGAAATGGGAAAATCAATTACAAATCAAATGTTCTCAGCGCTCCCAGCACCATGTCAAAGCAAAAGGAAGTAATTCCAATACATCAGAACAGTGTTTGTACTAGTGTATAGCATGTTTGGTATGAGTATTTACTATTTTGTATATATCCTCTGTCTTTTCGTGTCATGTATATGTGTAGGACCTAGTTTCTATAGGAAATGCGTTGGTTTTTTTCCCAATACCTTTGGCGCCGGTTGACTAATCTTCGCGAAATTTTCAAAACTCATGGGGCACTCCAGTCAGTTCCTATATTGAAATTTTCGGGGTCATTCGGCAGGTGGGGGCCGAGAAAAAAGGGAGGTCTCAAAACGTATTTTCTCCATGTTAATTTACATAGGAAACTTTAGACATGGCTACAGCCCAAACTGCTTACCGGAATTACACCAAATTTGGCAAAAAGGTATCCCTTGGTTCAGGAAGAAACATTTTTGTTAAATGGTGTAAATCCGTTCAGTAGTTCCAGATAAATAAAAAAAATAGAGGTCGGAAATTCAATTTTCCCGAGGAAACTTAAGACACGGTTACAGCTTGAATTGCTGAATGGAATTACACCAAATTTGGAAAAAAAGTAGCACTTGGTCCAGAGGAGACTTTTTTTAAATGGTGTAAATCTGTTCAGGAGTTGCTGAGAAAATCAAAAAATAAAAGTTTTGATATATAGAGGAGTGGTGGATCTGTGTACCCTCCCGACCACGAGCTTTATTCTAATTGGCTGTCAACACTTCAAACCAGGAAGTGGTGGCAGCCATCTTGTACCTCCGTAACCAAGGCACAAGAAAACAGGGAAACAAAGGTGAAGAAAAAGAAAAGGGGGCAGGGTAGAAACAACCCAACCCCCTAGGCCTGCCCAGGGAGTCCCACAAGGACCCCCATGGCAAGATTCGCACACCCAGTGCAAATTATGCCCCCAAAAAATAAAAAATGATGCGCGGGCTCCCACGATTCGTTAATATTTTGCCCCCGAGTAGGCCATGTCCCGGGCGCATGCGATAATGTAGGGGGGCCTTCCTGGGCCCTCGCAGCCCAAGGACCACCATCCACGGGGCTTGCCTTAAATGTTTGCAGGGGCATACAGCCCTTGCAGCCCCAGGGACCGCCACCCCCTGGGGCTTGTTTTTTTAATGTGTGGGGGGCTTCCAAGGCCCCCGAATGCCCCAAGGACCACCACCACACGGGCTTTTCTTAAATATTTGCAGGGGCACATGGCCCACCCGCAGCCCTGGGGACCGCCACCCCTTGGAGCTTGTGTTTAAAAAAGAACCTGGGTGGGGGTG
Organism: Lissotriton vulgaris; assembly: GCF_964263255.1. Lineage (NCBI taxonomy): Eukaryota > Metazoa > Chordata > Amphibia > Caudata > Salamandridae > Lissotriton > Lissotriton vulgaris. Next base: position 1,233,764,030 of record NC_141685.1, read on the forward strand.
CTGAAGCCCCCCCACACGTCCAAGGGAATGCCACCTCCCCGGGGAATGAAGTATGTTAATTTGGGGGTCCATAATAGACACCCGAGCCCTGGGGACCACCACCTCCCCGGTGCTGTGTACACATTGGAGCCCTTGATGGCCCTATGGAGCACTATCCCCCAGGGCCGGTTCCTGCAGTGTCCTAGGGTGCCCACCCGCAGGACACTGCTGTTTGCAATGATAGGGCGGTAGCAGTGCGGCTCCCACCCTGTCATTGCAAACTGCTTTGCTTCATTGAAGCGAGAGCAGGAAACCTGCTTTCACTTCAATAAAGCAAAGATGGATTGCTTTTGCACAAGAGGAGTTGCATGTCAACAGCTCCCATTATGGAAGAGCAATGCCGGCTCCCACAGGAGGCGGGTACCCGCATAGACAGTGGGGGAATTGGGGTCCCCCCACGGTCCCCAATGGATAGGACCACCCCGGGGGGATGAGATCCCCGGGGCCAGAAGTAGTCTTGGAGGAGGGCCACATGGCCCTCCTCCCCTTAAAAAAAAAAGGCAGGCCAGCCCCAGGGATGGGGTCCCTGGAGCCATAATTGGCCACAGGAGGGGTGCCCACAAGGCCCCCTTCAAGTTCCTATAAAAAAAAAGAGATCAGGCCCTGGGGGATGGGGTGCCCAGGTCCCAAAAAAAGCAAAATGAAGGGGGGCCATACAGCCCACTTCTAAAAAAAAAAAGATATTAAAAAAAAGACCGGCATTGTGCTGGAGGCCCCACCCAGCAACACTATGCAAACCTGTGGTGCGTTTTAAGTTAGGGAATTAATTTCCCTTCAATAGTGGGGGTCCCTGGGCGCCAACTAGCCTACCAGGTACCTCCAGTAAGTGCCACAGGTCTGTGTTGCAGAGAGGTGGTCCAGGCCATGCCCTCTTTTACACCTCTCTTCAACACAGCTCTGTGGCGCTTACTGGAGGTACCCCGTGGGCTAGTTGGACCCCATGGGCACTCAGGATTCAAGGAAACTTATTCCCCCAACTTAGACGTGCCATGGGGTGTGTTTTCACAATGGTGAAGGGAGGGGCGGTCCTGAGGAGGTATGCGTTCAAATGCGCCCTGTGGCACATTTTAAGTTGGAGAATTAATTCCTCTTCAATTTTGAGGGTCCCTGGGGGCCAACTAGCCCACCAGGTACCTCCAGTAAGTGCCACTGCTCTGCGTTGCAGGGAGGTGGTCCAGCCACGCCCCTTTTTACACCTCTCTGCAAAGCAGCTCTGTGACGCTTACTGGAGGTACCTGGTGGGCTAGTTGGACCCCAGGGACCCTCAGGATTCAAGGGGACTTAATACCCCAACTTACAATGCAGCAGGGGGCGCGTTTGCAGAGTGGTGGAGAAAGGGGGCATGGCCCTGTGGGATGGGGTCCCCAGGTCCTAAAAAAAGCAAAATGAAGGGGGACCATACAGCTCCCCTTCTAAAAAAAGATATTAAAAAAAGACCTCTGTAAGCATAGTTAGAAACTAGCATTTAAAAAACCTTTGACATTCACTTAAAAAGCCATAGGCTTCTGGCACGTTATAGTTAGAAATGAGCATTTAAAAAACCTTTGAAATACACAGAAAAAACCAAAGGTTTCAGGGACGTTATAGTTAGTTGGACATTTCACCCGAGTAAAACTATAGAAATTACCCCGTTATAGTTAGTTCAGCTAACTATAACTCACGCCCCCGCAATGCACTGCTGATGACGTCACATAGTACATCACTCATGACATAGTCAGTGACATCACTGATGACATCACTGATGACATCTTAAATGACATCACTGATTACATCATCCAGTGACTGTGTGTTTCTGTAAAGTTTAAATATGTTTATTACATATAGGGAAAGGCTTATTGAAGAATGAGTGGGTTATAAGTGTCTGAATAGATGATTTATTAGGTGTGTGACTGACTATAAGTGAGTGATTAAACGTATCTTACTGAATGCATGGTTTAGTAATGAAACTGTGGGAATGTCTGTATTGTCTGTCTGTTGGTGAGTAAGCGGCTGCATGGGTTTGTGAATAGCTACATGAGTGTCTATATAGGTTATTGATTGGTTGTTTGAGTATCTGTATGGGTGCCTGAGTGTTTATGTGGGTGGGGTGTGTGTGACTCTGTGCATAGATGTGTGAGTGGGTGATTCACTGGGTGCATTGTTTCAAGAGTGCATCTGAAATGATCTGTATGGTTGGGTGACTGTGTGTATGGGTGTGCTAGTGAGTGAATGTACATTTCAGTAGTATTTCAGTAGTACGTGTGTGAGTAACTACATATGTGAAAGGCAGTATATATGTGAGTTGGAGTATATAAATTGCTAGTGAGAGTGTGTGATTGTGAGAGTGGCTATAGGGATGAGTGTGTGCTTGTATCAGTGATTGTATAAGAGCGTACAAATTTGCTAGTATTTGTATGAGTAATTGAGCTGGTGTGTGTATAACTGTATAGGTGAGTAAATGGCAGTGTGATTTATTATTTGCATGACTGACTAGGTGTGTGAGTACATCTATGGATGAGTGGTGGTGTGTGAGTGTTTATATAGGTGTATGAGTGCATATGATAGTCCTGTACTGAGTGACCATAAGTATGAATGACGGTACAGGTGAGTGAGTGGATGTGTGTGTAAACCCAAGAATCATTGAGTGGGTATGTAATTATTGGTGTTGGAGTGTCTATGGGTTTGAGAATAGCAGTCTGTAATTTAGAGTTGATGTATCAAAGGTTATATACTATGGTGTGAGAAGATGCATCAATTTATCACATGGATGATGTCATCAGTGATGTCATTTGAGATGTCATCAGCGATGTCACTGACCATGTCATGAGTAATGCAATATGTGACGTCATCAGCAGTGCATTGCGGGGGCGCAAGTTATATTTAGCTGAACTAACTATAATGGGGGAATTTCGATGGTTTTGTACGAGTGAAAAGTCCAACTAACTATAACGTCCCTGAAACCTGTTTTTTTCGGTGAAGTATATATATATTCACCTAACACCTTCCTTACTTCCAGAAAAGAACACCGACCGCTGATGGGGGTTGAGAAAATGCTTTAATTCATAGCGAGAAGATGAATAGGTAAAGAGCACCCAACGTGTTTCTCCTCCTGCGAGGCTTGATCACGGGTGAAAAAGTCTCTGTATTCGGCTGCCTGCATGAATTCCACTGCATTTAAGCGATCTCCCTGAGTTCAACTGCACACAGGTGAGTTCCATTTTTTTCCAAAGTAAACAGCAGCATGGTGAACTTTATCGATACTCACACTCACACAGTTGCTGCTTTGATGTTTAAAATGAAAACAGTGTGTAGATGAAACTTTGTTTTAAACCTGTAAAACAGTACAAATGTTCTCCTCACATTTCATTTATAACACACCTTCCATCCGCAGTGGAAAAATCCCTTTCGCTCCCCTTGCCTCTTCACCTGCGATTTTCATGTAGACAAATGTCTGTTTTTTATCGTTAGGATTTCGAGGCGGGCCGGGCTCACTGAAATTCAAACACCACAGAAGTGCTCCGATAGATGAACCTGCAGGTTGGGTCAGTGTAGCGGGACCGGAGCCACCCGCAAATACATCCACCGAACGCCTTCCTTACTTCCAGAAAATCACAGTGACCTCAGATGGGGGTCGAGAAAATGCTTTAATTCATGGTGAGAAGATGAACAGGTAAAGAGCACCCAACGCGTTTCTCCTCCTGCGTGGCTTGATCACGCATGGAAAAGTCTCTGCATTCGGCTGCCTGCGTGAATTACACTGCATTTAAGCCATCTTCCAGAGTTCAACTGCACACAGGTGAGTTCCTTTTTATTCCAAAGTAAACAGCAGCATGGTGAACTTTATCAAAACTCACACTCGTGCAGTTACTGCTTTGATGTTTAAAATTAAAACAGATGCGGGGCCTCCGGCACGATGCTGGTCTTTTTTCTACTTCTTTTTTTTAATGAAGGGGGCTGTGTGGCCCCCTTCCTTTTCTATGTTATGGGCCCTGGGGACTCCATCCCCCAGGGCCTTCCCCCATTTAAAAAAAATAATAAAAATGTTACTGGAGGGGGCCACATGGGTCCACCTCCCGTGGCCAATTCCAGCCCCAGGGACCCCATTCCCCGGGGCAGGGCCAAATATATATTTTTTAGTTATGGAGGGGGGCTGCTTGGCCCCTCTCCTAAGGCCTCTATTGATCCCAGGGACCAAATCCCCCGGGGCCGGCCTTTATTTATGTCTTTTAAAAAAACTAATTCATTCAGAGGGGGGGCGGGTGGCCCCCCTCCTGGGCCACTTCTGGCCCCGGGGCCCTGGCCATTGCTTTTTATTATTTTTTTCCTGAAGGGGCCGCTTGGTCCCGCTCCTCAGGCCTATTATGGCCCGAGGACCCCATCCCCCGGGACCGGCCTGCCTTTTAAAAAAAAAAATTGTAGGGGAGGGGGGCTTACTGAACGGATTTACACCATTTAACAAAAGGGACCTTTCTGAAACAAGGGCTACCTTTTTGCCAAATTTGTTGTATTTCCGTTCAGCAGTTCGGGCTGTAGCAGTGTCTAAAGGTTCTTTTGGGAAATTGCATGGGGGAAACATGTTTTGGGACCTCCCTTTTTTCTCGGCCCCCGCTTCATGAATCACACCAAAACCTTCAGATAGGGGTGGACCTGAGCACCCCACAAGTTTTGAAAAGTTCGCAAAGATTTATCAATCGCGCTAAAGTTATTGGGAATAGAATGTTGTGATTTTCCTATGGTTAAAAGGTCCTAACTATAACTACCTACTGGAGACCACCAGTAGGTATATTACCTACTGGTGGTCTCCAGTAGGTAGTTATAGTTAGGATCTAATTTCTATTCAAAAAGCATTTTTTCTTTTGCCAATATTTTTGGCCTCGATCTTTGCGAAATTTTCAAAACTAATGGCCCACTCAGGTCAGCTCCGGGCTTGAACATTTTGGGGTGATTCGTCAAGCAGGGGCCGAGAAAAAAGAGGGGGTCCCAATAGGCGTTTTCCCTATGTTAATTTCAATAGAAAAAAATTGGAAGAGGCTACAGCTCAAACTGCTGAACAGAATTACACAAAATTTGGCAAAAAGTTAGCCATTGGTTCAGAAAGAGCCCTTTTTTTTAAATGGTGTAAATCCGTTCAGTAGTTCCCAGGAAATTAGAAAAATAAAAAATAAAGATATTTGAGGACCGAGGAGGGTTCGCAAACCCTACCGGGCACAAGCTTCACTCTGATTGGCTGCCAACACTCCAAACCAGGAAGTGTTGGCAGCCATCTTGTGACTCCGTAAACTAAGTAACAAGAAAACAACCATAAAAAAACACGAAAAGGGGCAGGGTACAAACATCCTGACCCTCTAGGCCTGCTCTCAGGGGGTCCCCAAATGACCCCCAGGCCCACAAAAAGCATTCTTTTTTCATAATTTTGGCAGAAATCGAATAGGGGTCACGAACCCAGCCAAAAATATTTTTTTTTAAAACGAAGCGTGGGCTCCTGAAGTTCGTTTATCAAAGCCCTTGGGTGGGTCAGGTCCCGCCGCACTGATAAATTAATCTGCGGGGGCCCGCGGGGGCCATTTCAGCCCCTGGGACAGCCACCTCCCTGGGGCTTAACGGTATTGTATTCAGATACCGAAAAGGGGCTCGCAATGAAATGTATTTAATTCGGTGGTAACTGGAGTTAGACCGGCATTTACAAGTAAACCTCTCACCCAACAAAAAGCAAACTTAAGTAAAAAATAAATAAAAATAAAACATTAAATAAGACTCACTTTTACCACCCGGAAAACATCCTGTATCCGTTCATTTCACCACTCAAAAATCATAAACAATCCACAATATTCACCACCAAGAAACGGCTCCTGGTATGTTTGTGAAATGTGCAGGAAATTCTGGAAAGTAACAATAACACACAGACGTACAAACTCAAACAGGAGAATATAAATGAATGCAACTGAATTCCTTTCACGGCCTGCGTTCATCACAAGTTTAATTTTGGCATTTTGCAAAAAAAAAAATGTTAAAGAAGGGTATGTTGAACTGCTTTTAACGGATTTGCTAATATAGTTCCACAGCTATTTACAGGTCGAATATTTTTCTAACCAATCCGATTTAAATGCTTGCTTATTACGTTTTTGCACACTCAAAACCCTCGCACTCTCCCCCACCTCCACATCTGTACATTTCCACAACTGCATTTCCCACTGTGCAAAATAAACCAACGTACACTTCTGGCTTGTGGTGGTCAATTGTTGGACGCAGTTTATTAGGAATACAGTGATAGCATACATTAACGTTTGTATTTTCGCTGTCTATTCTCTTTTGGCATTTTCCTTTGGTAGATTGGATTTGGGCTTACCCTGTCCCGGGGGAAGGAGTAGCTTCTGTACCAGGAGTTAGGCCACGACTCACTACCTTGTACAGTTCTGGTTGTGCCCTGCCATCTGGTGGGGGCTGGGCTGCGAGCGCTGTCTCCGTTTCTGCTCCCCCCTTCTTCTGTAAGCCACCAAACCCAGCCGTGAGGCATCTGAAGGTTAGTGGTCTTACCTTATGCCCTTAGGCCAGCTCTCCTAGCCATGAGGCATTCCAAGGTTAGTGGTCCAATCCTGGCACACCGCCCTCCGGTGTGCCTCGTTACCAACGTTTATCCGCGTAGTTCTCTGCCCTGCCTGCAGCTACTTCAGCCTGCAACATTGCTGTTCCTTTGGTGTGGGTGGGTGGGAAAAAGATTCTGGTCAAGGTGCTGCTCCCCCCACTCCAGCCGTGAACATGGAGCTCACCTGGGGGAGCAGGCCTTATATCCCCCCTTCCTTTGTTTGCTCCCTGCCTACCTTGCTGGTCTGGTCCTCATTGGGGGGTTTGTACATCACGTAGCCCACTCATTAGCCGTGCCGGGCTGCGCCTGGGGGGGCAAGGCCTGGCTGATTTCGTGCCCTTTGCCTCCTGCGTGCCCAAAAAATGGCATGGACTTGCTTGTTATGGAGGAGGGCTCTCAAGCCCCCTTCGTGTGCAGCCTCTGCGATCCTCACATAATAGTTCCTCTTTTTACATTTTCCTTGCACAACCCTCTTGTGCACTCCAACTTCACTGACAATACAAGGTCAGAACGGGATATTACTGAATTGATAGAAAAACTACCAGATTTTTCCGCAAGGGTACATTGTTTACACCTTCAATAAAACTGACTTTGAGAGAGAACCAAGCATGACTAATGCTCTCCCTTTGACTAATGTGCTCCCTTTGTCCATTGAGCATGTTTGCTTTGTGTCTGACATTTTATGAACACATTTCTTTTCGTCATACGTGCGCGTTACTTTTTTTGTTGTTGATATTGTCTTGTCATCATTTCCTTCCCATATCTTTTATCAGCATTTAAAAAGTGATCTGGACTATACCTTTTTAGATATATTATATTGTATATATAAGAATGTGTGTGGGGGGGCACAGGGTCAGATAACAGAAACAAGGGCTGCATTTATCAGGGTTTTGTAAAATATCTTTGGTAAAGTAGTCCATTGGATTACTTTTAAATTAATTCTTACAGTTTTGTATTGCACAATTATAAATATGTACAATTTTAGATCAGAGAGAAAACAATATGCTCAGAATCACATGACTTCCTAGCCAAAAGTTGATACTAAAACGCAGGCCTCAAAATGACAATTTTGGTCAGTTAGCCAGGATTATACCACCTGTGCGCCCCACATTTGGTGTACCCATCACGCTGTGTGTGCTGTGGATTCATAAACGTGCACTTCTGGACTGGTGACCTCATCGGATCGGCCGGGGTGAGGGGTCGTTTTCCAATGCTTGGTGCTTAAAGCGCAAAGACTCGCTTCAACACGTCGCTCAAACTCGCCTCCACTTGGGGATTTCTGTCCTCACAGGCTGTGTTTTCTGTTTTTTATCTACAAGTTTAATTTCTTTCATCGCCCAAAAAAAGTTCTGTGCTGCTGGTCAGACCTAATGAGCCTGAAAGAAATAAAGATACATTTTTGAAAGTGCTTGAACAGGGAATGGGTTTTATGTCTGTTGTGACCTGAAGCAAACTCCTCTGTCGTGTGCTTCACCACGTGTGTACCAACAAAAGCACGGCCTGCGCCCTTGAAAATATTACAATCTGAGGCCCGGTGCCACCCTGTGCTATCGGAGTGATGTACAAATGCTCTCATACACACAGACACACATAGATATATGCATATTTTTCTGACATCCCCGTGTGATCCATAAACAGTTGACGTGCAAAATAAAGTTTGCGGTGTATGTGCTGGAGTGTCCGTTTGGCCTGCTGTACATGGGGAGCACCAGGGTGCAGGTCCAAAAGCGGATACTCCAGCACATAAGGGCCATCAACACCGGGGACACTGCTTATCCAGTTGCACGTCACTTCAAAGATCAACACGAAAATCAGAGCCAACTGCTTAGGTACTTTGTCATCAATGCGGTTCCACCTCTGAGGAGGGGAGGAAATCGTGATGCTATTTTATGAGCCCTCGAGAAAAGGTACATTGTGGAGCTTGATAGTAAGTCTCCATTAGGCCTTAATGCCAGTGAAGATTTTTATACCTGTCTTTAGTCTGTATCTCTTTATTCATTGGGCTCCTTCACCACTATATTTGAGGTTCCACTATTTAGCTCCTGATTGCTGTGATTAACATCTTTTTTACAAGGGGACGGTTGGGTAGTTTGCCTTGTCTCAGTGGTATAAAATGTTTTAGAAAAAAAATATTTTCATTTGTTTTAAAAAAAAATTAATATAGGAGAATTTGTTCTTTTATATTTTGCACATATATCTTTTGCACATTCTATAGCACTAATGTTACATGATGTTTACATTGCCACTGACACAAACCTATGATTGTTTACATGCTGTTGGATTTGCAGACATGAATTAACCCACTTGGGTTATATTAGTTAAGGGTGTTCACTGAAGTCCTTTCACCTACTTTATCAAATTGGGTAGGTGATGAAATTAGTGTGAAATGTATTTATTGACCGAGCTGCATTTATGTTCTTATACTATTTTTTATGAAGGCTTGCTTTATTTATTTGGCGGTGTTTGTTTATGGAAATACACATATGCCTTGTGGTTGATCAGGTCTTAGCTCTTTTAATGTGAAATCTATTATTTCATTGTCTTTAATCACTCATGCAGTTTGTTCTCTATGTTTACTCATACTGGCTTATGTGTAAACCAATCATGTAACAGTATTATCAGCACTTTGCACTTTGCAAATGAACTGCCCCTCATTCAGCGTTGTGTGATCAAGGCCTCTGGGTAGGCCAAAACGTTATGCTGGTGGCGAAAAAAACTACAATAAAAAATGTTTTCACCTGCAAGCTTGGGTCGGCTCTCGTCTCCTTCTCTGGTGGCGTCCTGATGATTGTGGGACTGCTGGAGTTCTGGGTTCGCATTTTCTTTTGCATATATTTATATATATATATTTTTTTTTCCACTGAAAAAACCATCAGATTCAGGCACGTTAAGTTAGTTGGACATTTCACGTGTACAAAACCAGAGAAATTCCGCTGTTATAGTTAATTCAGCTAACTATAACTCGCGCCTCCGCAAAGCACTGCTGATGACATCACAAATTACATCATTCATGACATGGTCAGTGACATCACTGATGACATCTCAAATGACATCACTGATGACATCACTGATGACATCATCCAGTGACTGTCTGTTTCTTTAAAGTTTAAATATGTACTATATCTATGCCAAGGTGTATTGAAGAATGAGTGGGTGTATAAGTGTCTGGATGGAGGATTTAGTAGGTGCATTACTGACTGTTTAAGTGAGTGATTACATGTGTCTTACTGATTGCATGGGTTAGTGACTAAACTGTGTGAATGTCTGTATCAGTCTGTCTGTTATTGTATAAGCTGCTGCATGGGTTGCTCTGCAGCTACATGATTGTCTATATGGGTTATCGATTGGTTGCCTGAGTATTTGTTTGGGTGCCGGAATGTGTGTGTAGGTGGGTGGAAGGTGTGTGACTCTGTGCATAGATGTTTTGCGTAGATGTTTGAGTGGTTGATTCACTGGGTGTATGGGTTCAAGAGTGCATCCGTGAAGGGCTGTATGGGTGGGTGAGTGTGTGTATGGGTGTGTCAGCAAAAAACTGTCTCTCTTACCTCGTCTCTGCCCTCTGACTAATGCAAATTCCCTTCCCTTTGCACATTGATTTTAGAACCTGTGTGTTTTTTAACTCTCTCTTAAACCAGAGCACTCACACTTCAGTTTAGATGCCCTTAGAGACAGGGTAGACTATGTAACCTCAGCTATCCTTGTATCCAGATTCTCCTTTCGGTGTCAAACATATTATGTACATGCCTAGCAACACACTTCTCTGGGTTTTATATTTTTTTTAAAGTTTATTTTATTTTTTTATTTTTTTGTATATGCTTTATTTCGACAATTTGTATTATAAAAGCTACGAAAACATTTATGAAAGAAGGGAAGAAGTATGAAATGACGTATAATACTGCGACATATTCAAAGTAGTATACACGGGCAGTCCATGAAAGTATGCTATTACACCCTCTATAGGTAATGCAGTTGCCGAAAGCTACACAATGAAAACTGTTATATAATTCATTAATAAAAGCAGAAATCATTTATGTTTAAAACAGTTAAAAAGTAAGAACATGGGAATCCTTCATCATGTGGGCCTCATAATAAGCAAAAAATGGATCCCCAAATGCATGCCCAATAAAAATTATTTGAGCCCTGTTTGGGTTGACAGCAGGGGCAGCCTGATATAAAGTGCGAGTATATAGGATGAAATCTCAATGGGAGGTTGAACAGCCATCGAGCGCTGGTACAATTTTGTCTCAACTTCAGAGGGACAATGTTAGACCAATCCTAACAATGCTTTTCGGCTAATTAGCCAAGCATGGCTGAGAAACTTGGCTTCACCACATACAAAAAGGGGCTTGGATCAGACCTAAGAATGTGCAGAGCAACCCGATGGTCCTGTGTGCCCAGTTGTCAGCAAATTGGTTTCAGCCATTTAGACCTTGGTGCTTTATACGCCGGACAAGCAAACATGACATGAGCAACACATTCCACTTGGGCTCTGCAGCAAGGACAATCCTCTAGTGTCTGTTGGGATGGGTGCCATTTTGAGGTTAGTGCGCAGACAGGAAGCGTGCCAAACCTAAAATGAATGTACAGCATCCTGTCCCTCGGAACCTAGATTATATCTAAATATGACTCAAGGCATCTAATCTGCTTATGTAGATGAAAATCTTCTGTCAATCTGCCCATGTTGAGTTTGCTGATTTCCTGGCTATCCACTTATTCCCAATATGACCTTTTGAGCTCCCCTTTGCTTGGTGGTTCCTGCCTGTCCCAGTGTCCTTGAAAACCCAGGGCTGCCTATGTTTTTCTAATATTTAAAATCCATCCAATTCAACAGCAAGCAATCAATTCGTATGACCTCAGTGAGGTCTTTGGCATACTTAGAGAGTTCGAGGGTCCACCTGATGCAAGCCCAGAAGAGCAGTGGGTGCAAACTTGCTATATCACCTATCGACCGCCTCCCATGTCAAGCATTAAATGTGTGAATGGATTATTGCGGGGCAGCATCGCCACATCCCTTAGGAACTTATGTTCAGATCTATGGATGTCCTCGACATTATCAAACCCCCATAGCTCAGCTCCGTAAAGAGCATGTGCTAACTTCTTTGGCATCATAAACCGTAAGGGCCGGTGCAATTGACCTCCTTTGTGAGGAACAATGTTCTTTTCCTAGTGCTCCAGCCACACTTTTATGCCCCATGAGCATCTTAGCTAGGTGGGGCCTCCATGACATTTTATCAGAGAGTCCGACACCAAGATAGTCAAAGGTACCGACTCTCTCCAGGGGTGCTCCACTCAGCGAAGGATTGCTTCGTAACGATTTGTGGGGTTTAAACTTCATGAACTTCGTTTTTGCGGGGTTGATGACCAGTTCCATGGAGTCACAAAAAAACTGAAATCTATTAAGTAATCTTTGTAGTCCTGTTGGGGTCTTAGACACCAGCAAGGTATCATCAGCAAACAAGAGGGTCAGTACCTTGTTGCCCAGCAGGGTTGGTGCGTCTGCAGGATCTTCTTGCAGAAAATACACCACCCCATTCATATATAAAGAGAACAGGGTGGGTACCATGACGCAACCCTTGCACACTCCCCTGTTAACAGGGATCCGTGCCAGCTGGCCTTCATCCCACAGCTCACCTGAGCATAATTACCCTCATGGAGCCGGACCAGCAGGTTGAGGATGAAAGGGGGAGTGCCCATGTCTGTAAATGTATGCCACAGCTTGCTCCTGTTATCAGGACAGAGGCAGTCTTTAGATCGATGAATGCAAGGTAAACACTGCCCTTGCAGATTACCACTGTTTTCCAGTATATAAGGAGCAGCCTAAAAACCTGGTTGATCGTTCCTGTGCTGCCCTGAAGTCAGCCTGATATTGAGAGAGGATAGCTTTGTCTTCTGCTCATAGTTGTATCCTCTGTAACAGAACCCTACCGAAGACCTTTTGCAGTGCATCTATCAAACTATAGACTATTGGTCTATAGTTTGACCTTCTGTAGTGTATCTATCAAACTGTATACTATTGATCTATAGTTTGAAGGATCTTCTCTGGCACCCTTTCTGTAAATCAGAACCACCTCAGCGCCCTTCCAGGACCCAGGTACTGGGCTGCCACTGGCAATGGCATTAACGAGAAGAAGAATATAACATGCCCAGTTTGGAATGTCTGTGAGGATTAGGTCACCAGGCAGACCATCTGGTCTGGCTGCTTTGGCAGGGACTATTTTCCTTATCGCTGCCTCAAGCTCAGCCAGGTCAAAAATCTCACTGACACTGTCAGCATTGGAAAGGTCATGAGGGTCACATGGCTCATCAAGTGGCATGCCCTTTGGTGAAGAATACAGCTTTCAAAAGTGGTCATGCTATTCGTGGCCTGGGATATGGTTAGGGGGTGAGCGTATATCTGTCTTGTTGCCCTGGGTAACTAAGGTCCAAAATAAGTTTGTATCCTTGGATAAGCTTGCTTCCTTCAATTGCTGTCAGCGTGACTCGTTCCATGTTATCTTTGATTGAAGCAAGGCTGCTCTATAGTTCTTCCGAGCAATTTTAGTCAGAGGGCTATTCTTATCTCTGATTGCTGTGGCTAGGAACAATTGTTTGCTCCTGCAATCTTTCATATACCACAAAAAGGGCCCTTTGGAAGGCGGACTAGACTTGCTGCACTTGTTGGGGGTTAAGAAATATGCGCTCAGTTGTTCCACTGTGCGAGAATGGACAGTAAGTTCATCTGCCAGTCCCCTTGGGTCGGAGGCTGCAGCCTGAAGCTCTAAAGTGCTCAAGGCCAGGACATGCTGTTAACCAGCAATTTTAGATTTTTGCAGTGCAACCTTACACCATTTTAGTTATCTATTGCAATTGGAAGAAACAATCTCTCTAGTGACGGTTATGGTTGTGGTGCTTTCAAGCTGGTGAGGAACATCCCATAGAGACTTCATAGTTACGTAAAGGAGATTGTTGTCGCTGTTGGTAGGGGTGCCCACTTTCATATCTACCAAATCTCCCCAGAGCCTTAAGTCTAGTAAAATGTAATCAATATGTGACGGGCAGCTAGCTCTATTATAGGTGTTTACACCCTGGCTGTCTGATGGAGTTCTTCCGTTAGCTGCCCTCAGACCGAAATCTCCCCCCAGTTCCCCCAAGATCTTTCTTCCATTAAATCTGATGCAATGCATGGGACCGGGATGTTGTGGGGACTAGTCTTAAAATCTAAGGGGATGGTGTATGATCCGGCGTGCAATTGGCGCTCAGTCTGTAGTCAGTCGATAGCCTCCAATGAAGTGCATCCATCTGAGAGAATAGATGGTTGCGTGGTGGGTTGTCTACTCTGGTTGGCAGATGGAAAATGGCTAAACTGTATAGCAGAGGTTTCAGGGGAACAGGTACGAATTTCCAGGGCAAGAAGTTTTTCAGCCAGATCGACTGTATTCATGTTAAGTTTGATGCAATCTAATGTTTGGGCTGGATACTTGCATCTCCGAGCCTTGGTAATGTCATCCTGTATCACAGAGTGGCAGCCCCTAACATGGCGAATCCAATGGATAGCTTTGTTGGTCAAGGAGTCTTTATTCTCGAAGTCACTCTTGAGCCAAGCTTGTAGACATTACCCATGAAGAATTTTGGGGCATGGGTGAATGAGAGGTGTCTAAATGGATCAGCTGGTGTTGTACATTCTGTGAGGGATGCTGTGCAAGAGGTGAACTAGTGGATCTAGTGTGGTTTGCAGAGTTCTGGGTGGCTACTGTGCTATAATAACTATTATGGGCATTCATTTTGAGATTATTTGGATGCTTAGCCATGGAATGGAACAAAGCGTACTTATAGGTTGATACAATAGGGGGGTGCAAGATGAGGGCCAAGGCCTATGGTGCCCCTATCATGTCACTGCCTCATGCGTCTTATGAGGTTGTGGGTGATGTTCTGTCAAGAGGTTGGCACACTGCAAGCAAGGTGAATCCTTTTGTATTATCAGATTAACCAGAGTGGAGAGGTCTTCGATCGTGGATCTCATGGTTCCTATCTCAGATCTAAGCATATTAATACGCTGGTGAGTGACCTGGGGTTCTGAGTTTGGCTCTGTGTAGGTACAGGGGATAACTGGGACATACCTTCCCTGTATTCATCGAGTGAATCCGACAGTGGTAAGAACCTATTTGCTCGAGAGTGCAGGTCCAGGCTGGTGGTCGTAAATGCCAGTAGGGGAAATCCAGGGATGACAGGCCCTCACGGAGTCTAATAATCCCTCTAATGGTTCCTCCATGTTGGGTGTGAAGCCCCCTTTCGAGGGTTTTTTTGGAACATTGCCGGAATTGTGGTTAAATGGGATGGGCTGATGGATTGAGGAGAGGATTAGACGGGAGCGTGGTGCGTAGTTGGTTCAAACTCTAAGATGCCTTCGCACTCACTAATGAGGGTGTCAATTCAATCCAGGATGCAGTTGCTTCCTGTGTGTTTAAGTGACTTACTTGTCTTTTTTCCCGTATTAGCCCGTCCATTGCCACCACCTCCTCCTCCAACTCCTTAAAGAGTTTTGAATTTTAACAAACAAATGGCAATACACAACCAAATAGATAATGCTCAGGTTGCTCACAATGGTTAAAAACAATCTCCGAGCTGCAGTGGTGAAGCGTTGGTTTGCAGTCCCAAGATAATTGTTGTCAATGAGATTTCAACTTGTCTCCACATGGGGCCTGCACATGCAGAAAGAAAGAAGTCAGCGCAGTACCTCAAGAAACAGGTGTCAGTCCGCAACACAATCCGAGGGCCCGATGACAGAGGGTTGGTCCTTTCCTGCCTCTTCCTGGCAATGACGGGCAAGGACGGGCACACCCTTGGCCTGTGCACATCATGTGCTGCGGGGGGAGAGGCAGCGCTATAAGCGCAATGTACGCGCCTCCCTCTTGTTGGCAGTGGCTGGGGGAAAAGCAAGTTGAGCCCTGGTACTTGAGGTCCCATCAGGTTGTTCGCGGGCAGCAGGGAGGCCGCGGACAGTGTAGCAGCCTGGGACTGGAGTCCCACTGGCTGTGCAGGGCAGAATAATGGAGCCTCCAACAGAATGGGCAGAAAAGCGTTTAAAGTTTATTATTCTGGTCTGAAGTTTTTACTAATGTTTTTACTCTAGTATGATATGTATAAATTGTAAATTTTGGCATGATGGACTAAAATAGGTTTTTGTCTAATGTCAAGTGATTGTACATTTGTTTTGTGGTTTCAAGCCACAGAGTGGATATTTTCATGAATACTTTGTGATTGGCATTTGCATATTTTTCAGCTTTTTATGTACTCTCTTTTTATGAGTATTCTAAATGTATTACTTTTAGGGCCATTGGCAGAAATAAAGTAAAGTAAAAGTAAAAGCAGAAAAAATACTAAAATCAAATAAGGGGAAACAGAGATATGAATTTTAAAAATGTAGGGAAAAAAGTGCCAAGAAAAAATAACGCACCAATCACAAATCACTGCTTACAGTTTACGGGGACCTAGGTGAGATTTGAGGCTGACAGCAATAGAGCAGAAGCTGGATTGCTCTAGCAGGTTGTTCAGGTCAAAAATGTTAGCTTCTGATTTGGTCTCTGCAATGGAAGTTGAAATCCTCCAGTGGGTAAGGCTGCAGGCTGTACCTGGCAAAGTCCTCTTGAAGTTGTATACCCATTAGATGAGTTCCTGCTTCAATTGCTGTTTTTGGCAGTGAAAGCTTTGAGTGGGAAAATTCAAATTTCCCATCTGCTGAAGTCCTCTTGTTTGGTTACTTTTAATGTCTCTGTCCCACCAACAGTTCTAACTTTGGTTTTAGTCTTTTTTATGAAACTCAAAATCCTCCAGAGGGCCTAGCCTGAAGCTGTATCCACTTAAGTCCTCTCAAAATTGGACACCTACACCCCAATGTACCACTGATGCTCCTGAGGTCTAGGAAGCTGTCTGAAAGTAGATTATTATTTGGGGTGGACCAGTGTCTACCTCAAAGGATAAGGCCACCACCTGCTACAGGTTACACATGTTTCCTAAAGCCTTTCTGTGCCGGTCTTTCCGACACAGAAAGGCTTTGGTAATCCATCTTTGGAGCCACCAACAGGGCGCCCATGTGTGGAAGGCTTCTGGATGGCAGCATAGAGGGCACCTATAGTACCCCCCTGTTGATCCCTGTACCCGGTGGCAGGCACCTTGAGGAGCCTGCCACCGGATGCAGGGATGAACTGCACTTCAGCTCTTTACCATGAGAGCATGCATTCTGGTTGGAATGCATGCTCCCATTGTAAGGAACAGAAATGTGACAGAACAGTGTTAGGTCGTATCCTAATTGTTGAGTTGGGACCGAAGACAGGAAGTCATTCGGTCCCAGTTCCCAAACGATGTCGGACGATCGTAATCAGGACCAAAGTCTTGTTTTACTGGGGTGACGAACTCTATGAGTGGGATGAGGCTAAAATCCTGTCTGATGCCCTAGAATTTTTGGTTGGATACTGTTGTAATTAATAATGAAGGAAGACCGAGATGAAGCAAGTGTAGAGTCTTTTTTATTCAGCCATCCACTATCCAACTCAACTGCCAACTGACAGCTACTAACATTCTAAGTCAAGTTCCATTGGAATGTTCAACTTGAAAAGGACCCAGGAGTAGGGGGAACATACCAAAGTGATAACAGAATGATATTAAAGAGAGAGGAATTACAACACACCTCCCTTACGTCATGATGAAAACAAATTAATTATCTTTGCTTTTGACAATTCTATCCAAACTCCATAGCTGCCCATTCTCAAGCAACACAACATTGTTATAAGTTTTTGTCGCACGGCATGGTGGATAAACTTACTATGACTTTGTTTATCCCTGGTGTTCCTTTTAATCTGTTTCCAATCACCCTCCTTCCATGTGTGATTTTTCACTTTATTTTTTTGCATCATACAATTTTTTGTACTTGTTCTGGAGTTGTTCCACCTTCTCTTTGGCTATTGCCTTATCAGAATTAACGACCACATCTGCACCCAACTACAAGGGGTTGATTTTGGTATGAGGGTCTCTCCCCTTGAGGTAAACAAAAGGAGAAATGCTTGTTACGAGATTGGGAGAAGTGTGATATGGCAAAAGACAATCATGGAAGGATGTTTTCACATCTTGACCATTTACCACAGCTAGTTGGATATGTTCTTTGATCAGCTGATTGGCACTCTCAACTAACCCATTTCCCTTGGGACAATACAATGCAGCTTTCTCGTGTTTGATGTTGATATTCTGCAAACATTCAGTCATCTGTTGGGATGCGAACTGGACACCATTGTCAGTGACAATTATTGAGGGTATACCCTCCTTACTGAAAGCTTCTTTTAGGA
This sequence comes from Lissotriton vulgaris, assembly GCF_964263255.1. Classification (NCBI taxonomy): domain Eukaryota; kingdom Metazoa; phylum Chordata; class Amphibia; order Caudata; family Salamandridae; genus Lissotriton; species Lissotriton vulgaris. Next base: position 1,233,781,946 of record NC_141685.1, read on the forward strand.
AATCCAAGACAATTTTGTGCTGGTGCTTTTACCGAGTTGTACATGATGCAGTGAGAGGTGTAATCGATAAAAACTAACATATATTCCTTCCACATTCCTAAACTATCCATCGGTCCAATTATATCCATGGCTAGTTTACTCCATGGTTTCTGTGGTACAACCACAGGGGATAAGGGCGACTTCTGTGTACATTAAGTTTTGTCACTCTTAGCACAGCAGTAACAGTCTTTTACCAATTACTCCACTAAGTAATCCATTTTAGTAAGTCAGAAACTTATCCTGACTCTTTTCTTTGTAATACTTCTTCCAAGGTGTCTCTCGTGAGATAATTCCACTATTCTCATTCTTACTTCTTCTAGAGGCACTATCTTGGTCTTATGACAAACTTTTCCTTCCATATTACAAAGTTCAAATCTAACTTCCCAAAAATCCCTGATCTCTTCTGCAACTTCACTGCACTTGTTGGGCCACCCTTTTACAATCATCTCCTTGACCTTACTTAAAGTCTTGTCTCTCTCCATGCACTGTTACCATTCTACTTCTGATAATGCATGTTCAGGAATAGGTAAAATGGGACTGTTCAACACCTCCTCTTACAATTCGATTTGTAATGGAGCCCTAGACAAAAAATCTGCAATTTTATTCTTTCCACATTGAAGCAGAAATTTCCAGCCCCAATATCCTTATGGAAATGCGGGAGTAATGTGCTCCATTCCTTTAACACAAAACATAAACGTGAGGGGTTTGTGATCTGTGCAAATAGATAATTTCAAACTCGATATAGAGAATTTGAAGTGTAACTGCCCAAAAACATGCCAGGTCCACTTTTTCAACAAATGAGTACTTAGTCTCTGCTTTAGCAAGGCATCTGGATGCAAAAGCAATATTCATTTCATCCTTTCTGTCTTTCTGAGTTGCACCTTGGCCTTTGTTGGAAGATCGGTTGTGACAATGTTTTTTTTCCTAGGGTCAAAAGTACCTAAAGCTGGTGAATTTAATATTTCATCCTTCAAGGAGTCAATAATATTTTTGTGTTCATCCTGCCACAAGACTTCGTTACTATATTTTAAAAGATCATGTAACTGTTCACATTTACTTGAAAAATTCTTATTGTATTTTGCCATATATTCTAACAACCCTAAGAAGGATTTGCATTCTTCTTTATTCTGAGGATATGGGGCTTCCCTTACTGCACGCAATAAGCTAAGTTTAGGTCTGAAATCCTCGTGCGATATTGTGTGTCCTAGATAATCTATATATGTTACCTTGATTTGACCCTAACTTTGTTGCACAGTTAACCGAGTATCCATCAATTTCTTGAAAACACACCTAAGGGTTTGGTCATCAGAATGGCCCATATATCAAAATATCTTCCTGAGAACAATGTGTGTTATTTACATCTTTTAAAATATGATGTATTATTTTCTGGAACATGGCAGCAGCAATGCCAGCCCGAACGGCATTCTTAGAAACATATATGCACTATGTGGTGTAATAAATGCTGTCAAAGGTCTAGAATCCGGATGGAGGTCCACTTGGTGGTAGGCCATAGAGAGGTCTATTACGTATGGAAGTATTTAGCCTGACCCATAGTACTAAGCATTTTGTTTATGTGTGAAAGAGGGAATCTTTCAACCCAAATGTTATTGTTGAGAATACTGAAGTCCACATATAAATGAATGCCTTTTCCATTGGCTTTGGATGAAATGACGATCGAAGCCAACCACTCAGAGGAATCAATCGGCTGAATAATACCCATACTACACAATCTGTTCAATTCTTTCTCTAACGGTTCCTTCATCAAATGAGGCACTGGGTGTGATTTATGTACCACAGGCCTGGCTCCTGTTTTTAATTTGACCGTGTGCTGGAAGTCATGAAGTAAACCTAGTTTTCCTGCAAATACATTTGGAAACTCATCACAAATACTTGCACCAGTCTTATCTCTCGCCATTAAAATAACTTGTTCCTGGTTATTGGAATCAAGAATTATCCCTAATTCTTTTTGATGTTGCCATCTGAATACATTTTACCCTGATTCAACAATGTACATTTTTCCCAAAGTAGATCAGCCCTTAAATTCAATGTGCATTTCTTTCATGCCAACAAGTGAAATGGGGTCTTAGTATAACCTGTAGAAGAAATCTTCAGTTTAACTAACATTACATTACCATCAACATTCATCTTTGTAAATGCAGAATAATTCAAATGTGTGAAAGGCGAACATGAATCTGCATACCTAGTAACTGCCTTCCTGTTGGAAAATACTTCACATTTTGGATAAGTCAAATTCACCTTGGCCTCAATGTCCTTGGCTTGAAATATATATAATTTTTCATTAGCAGTTCCCCAGGTAACTTCTTTAACTTGACCACTTTTTCTTCATTTTTCTTTTTGCTATTTTCACCATCTCTACAAACTCTAGCAAAATCTTTCCTTCTATTACATTTCTTACATGTTACATTTTTTGCAGCACATTGTAAATTGTTCGCTAAGTGATTATTGTTACTGCTTCTGAAACACTTAAGTTTCCTTTCTCCCAGCTAGAATTTACTAGGAATTGTCTCTTTACTCCTAACTTTACAGATTTCGCCCTCATCCACACACTCTTGTACATTCGCAACCAACTCAGTGGTACACTTCATCTCCTTGTTACACTTAGCTGTGTGTTCCACAGACTGTGCAATGGAAACTGCCTAGCTAAGGGCAGGATTCTTAGCTAACAATGTTTCTTGTATATGCAAGTTATACGTACAACGTTCTAGCGGATCCCTAATTAATGAGTCTTTCAGGTTACCAAACTCACACAAATTACTCAAACTCTCAAGGCTGCAATGAAATTAGTAATAGATTCTTGTTTCACTTGCACTCTGCAAAAAAATGTGTGAAATTCTAAAACCACATTTACTTTGTCACCAAAATGTAATTCAAACTTCTACAACGTGGTTGCATAAATATCTACTTCTTCTTGCTGCCCTGCTCCCTCTATCTCAGGTTCAGGCAAAGTCTTATAAATCTAATGACCTAGTACACCCTAATTATGTAGAAGAATGGGGAAACAGCGGTTTCAATGCGGGTAAAAGTATGCGGGTAGGTTACAATGCGGAGGTTACATCGTCTGCATTGTTACCATGCATGGCATTACATTGCAAGTCGTTTCAATGACTTACACTAGATGGTGCGCAACACCAGGGAATGTGTTGGATTTTAAATCCAACACATTCCCTGCTGTTGCGCTAACTGAAGTAGGAATAGTAATTTATACTACTCCCAAGTCCAGCGTGCCATTGAGTGCAAGTCGTAGAAATGACTTGCGATGCAAAGCCATGCGTGGTAAGAACAAGGACGATGTAATGTCTGGTTGTAACCTACCACGTGGTATTTGCTTGCGGTAGAAAGAGGCATATTCAGAAGGATGTGTTGTTTTCATAGAGCAGTGAATCTCTCATCCCCTATAGCAATTAAATAAGATTCAATCCATTTTATCCAGTCTTTCCAATGTATATCTGGTTTGCCTATATCATTGAGAAATGATGGAGGCTGGCACATGTTCGCTGAAGCCATCATGATTAGATACTCTGTAGTGAGTGGAATACCCATTGCAAAATCTGGTAGTTAGAACTTAGCATATAAGAGGGATCACACAGCTGAGAGGAGAATGTCCTCGTAGTAGAATATGAGGCTGGAAAGTACCCAACCATCAAAAGGTTGGGTACACTTAAAACACTATGCAGACTAGGGTATGTATAACCAAACAAAGAGATTACTGAGTTTTATACTAGCCCACAATTCTTAAATATGCAGAGTAATAGCAACTGCTTGCATGTAGTGACACATATAGCTTAAAAGAAAGAAGAAAAAGCCATGGCTGCTGATGTGTCTTTGAAAGATTCACGAAACGTTACTCCAACTTGAATATTTAACTCTCAAAGCTCCTTACTCTTATGAGCCCTGCAGGATATTGCAGAAGAAACTACCAAAGTGTCACGCGACCTTACTTGAATGAGAGTTCACTACAGGAATTCCTCTTCATCTCAGAAAAACAGCTGCTCCTCCATGAAAGTGTGAGTACCATACATACTCCGAGGCATTGACATCCACAGACGCAGCAGAGGAAATACCCTAAGTTTTATTTTTTCCTTTTTTTTTCTTCTGACATGAACATATCATAACAGCCAGAGTACATACGCACAACCATAGCTAATAATACGTGTGCACAAAACCCCCGCTGCCTGCAATCATACGTCTCCTCATGAAAAGCACAGTGAAGTTTCACTGAACAGTTACATCTCACCATACACTCTGATGTTCCTCCGTTGTTCCACGGACTACACCACAATACCTCAACTGCCTGCAAACTTGGGTCTCCTCACAATGTGCACAGCTTAAGTGCACAGAACCATAGTTCTCTCCAGACGCTTTGCTATTTCACAAATGATCCACAGATTTAACCCCCTCACCGAAGTTAAAGAGAAGCGAGGCGCCGGATACTAAATTGCAGCCTTATAGAAATTAAAAATCAAAATTGTAGTTCCTTAATGGCACACAAAGATACCAGAGGGCTAGGATTTCAATGACCTTACTGCATATATCCAATGATACTGTAACTGTGAGGGAATCTCTAATTGTTAGAAAGGCATTCCAAACTTAATCCTCTAAAATGGAGAGAGTACACAAAGGAGAGATGGCTGCTATAGGTGTGGGCGGAAAATCCGTTCCGCTCGCGGATTTTGCGGATTTTCGGGAAATCCGCAATCCGCGAGATTTGCGAATTTCCCGCAAAATCCGCAAATCCGCGAGCAGCGGATTTTGCTCGCGCTGCTCGCACTGTTAGCGTGAGTTCGCGCCCCGCGAATAAGTGCGAAATTGCAGAAATACGATCTTGGCAAAACTGAAAGTAACTACTTACCAGGTTCAAAAGTTCAGGCACATCATTAGTAGCCATTTCCTGTAGGGCTTCCTGAGGGGCCCCTCCAGAGTTCAGTTGCCAGTTGAAACTATTATGTGACCCTGCTCTGAACCTCAGAATAGTTACACATATGCCACAAAGGTCCTGAATTACAGCTAAGGGAGACAAGCAGGAGCCAGGCTGGAAGTTAAAATCCATTAATCAGCCCCTAATTCATTATTGTCAGTTGGGGCAGGGCAGGTGTTGTAACTAATTTTGCAACAATGAAAGCACTTAGCAAGTGCAAAAGATCACTAATCAGGGCGCACTAAGGAAGCAGGTGCCAGCTAAAAAAATATTCTGTGACACATTAATCAGCCCCAAATTAATTCAGGTCACTTGAGGCAGGGAAGGTGTGCTTTGCTTTGCCGAAAATAATGTACACTGGACAACCAGAGGGTGTAGTGATGAAACAGAGGGTGGCATGGGTGGGCCAGAGGGTGGCATGAGTAGTCAGAGAGTGGCAGTGGTGACAGAGAGTGGCAGTGATGAAGAAGAGTGTCCCAAACAGGCTGGACACGTAGAAACAACAAGTTCGCAAAACTTGCGACCCGACAGGTAAGTTCGCAAATTGCGAAATTGTAAAAACCCTCGCGAACTGGCAGAAACACGGGCGAACACAAAAAAAAAAAAAATCCGCAAATTCGCGGGAATTCGCGGATTTTGCGGATTGCGAATCCGCAAATCCGCAAAATTCGCGGATTGCCAATCCGCAAAATCCGCTCATGCTTAGGCTGCTACTGCCCCCTGCACAGCAAATCGTCATCAGTGTTATAATTAATAAAGAAGGAAGACCTGATGCGGTAAGTGTAGAGACTTCTTTATTCAGCCGTCCACTCTCCGACTCAACTGCCAACTGACAGCTACTAACATTCTATGGCAAGCTCCATTGGAATGTTTAGCAGGGAAAGGACATGGGGTAGGGTGAGCATAACAAAGTGATAACAGATTGATAATAAAGATAGAGGAATTACAACAAGTCATTTTTCCGGAGCTTACTACTGAAGCCTCGGAACTCTGAAGGAAATATTTTCTAAAGTTGCCAAATTTTTTCAGGTGCTGAAATAAACACATATGCCTGTTTCTAAGTACACCAGGACCTCAAGCAAAGGTACTTAGAGACTCTCAGGGGGCCAACAGAGGCCAACAGTAAAGGTCGGTCTGAGTCCAGTTTACACTGGTCGACTGGGTTTCTTCCCTGAAATGTCCTCTCCATCCTTTATGTTCTTGGAGTCACCCAGGGCAGAAGACTTATGATCCTTTGATAGTATCCTGCCCTTGGATTCCAAGAGGAAGAGGTCCAACCTTTAGATCTTTCTCACAAGTCACAGATGCCAAGTGCAGCAGGTTCAGTTTATCTCGTATCCTTTCACAAGTCAAGCAGTGTTCTGAGGATGGCTGGGTGATGGTCCAGCTTTGTTCAGGAGCCTGTGGGTGGTGGGCACCCTAAAACACTCCTAGATCCTCTCTGATGAGTGCAGGACATGGGCCCAGGGCCTGATCTACCTACCATTTCAGTATTTCCTGTTTGCCTTACTTCAAACAGTTCCACAATGAAATGTTGTAGGGCAAATCCAAGGTTGCCAAAATCTTAAGCTACACTTAACTGAGAGCTGGGAGTATGTAGGGGAATGTACTATCGAAATTACTAGTGTCCTCCTGCATCTAACACCACAATTCATTTTCCAACAGGTCCACAAAAAAATTAGAAAGAAGCATACTAAGACAAAGAGGTGTTCTTCAGTAAACAGATAGGGGATACACATATCATACAGGAGTTGACACGGTTGTGCCCACAGAAAGAGGGGCATCCCCCACTCAGATAATTCTGCTGCTCTCAAATGGATCACCTATTCCCATTCAGGTTGACCTGCCAATCAAATTGGTCTATTGTGTGGCTCACTGTACTGTTTACATGGTGACCTGAGAATAAAGGTTTGTATTAGTGCTAAAAGCGTTATGTCGCAAGAGTTCAGTTTTAAAGGGGTGCCCGCCAACAGTGCATAATAGCTTCCCTACTTTTTTTTAATATATATATATATATATATATAGCCTCAGCCGCGCCTCAGCCGAGCCTCAGCCGCGACATCACGAGTAGCATCAGTATGCATCCAAACACATTAATCGCTACACGCGCAAAGTACTCACATAGCGGCACCATCGGTCTGCGGCATGGCGTGACACTTTCAGCCCAATCTGGTTTATCTCCAAACATGTACGCTGGTATGTTTGAGGCGTCTGCTTGACAATGGGTATCAGGCAAACCAGATGGCCTACTATGATGGGACCTTTTATTAGGAACATCCATGGCAGGAACATGGGGTAACCGTAGCTAAATTATTATTATTTTTTCACGAAAATTCCTCTTACGCTTTTAAAGTCACCTTTATGTCAGCTGTGAATATTAACATGCTGTATGATGAAAAGGTTGCGAATATTATTTTAACACATGTTTTGGTGATCTAAGGAATTGGTAAAAATGTTTGAAAAATAATTCTGAAATAATGCTCGCCATAAGTGTGAAAACTGAGAAAAGACTTTTCAAATACAGGGTGTGCCACAATGTAACCATGGCAACATCTGGATGTAACCTGTATGCTAATTGATAGACACGCCTATGGCTCTGTGTATATATGTACGCGCTTCATGCAAGTGCAGATGTAGTGAACAAGGCGGCAACGCCGAAACGCGTCTAAGCAGACACTGATCGAATAAATCGAGTTTGGATTCAGATTCATGGTGTCAGCGCCTTCTTCAAATCGTACAAGTTTGGCATGACTGAATAAATAGGGTGGAAGTTCTTGAAACCCAACGCTGACCATCCTCGATTTGGCTGCTCTGTGTACAAGAGGACAGCTGCTGGTATTTCTTCGAAAAAAGACACACAGAGCCCCCCGGAACCTGCAAGAGCCTAAAACCCGAGTAACCTGCCAAAACAGCGGGACGCCATCTGTCTGGAGATCCACGACGGCTGGAGAGTAGTCGAAGATTTCCAGGTAAGACGGCTGAAAGCTGGAAGTAACGGGAAGCGGGTGAAACAAGTGTTCGGTTCATGGGAGAGGGAGATCCGGTGTGTGAGCAAATATACACGCGGGCAGTGAATCTATGCAAACTGAAGATATTGATCAAAACATAATCAGTATGTCTGCCGAATGGGAAAGGGAGAGAGAGGAAGCTGCTGTGGATGTTTTTACGGACACTGACAAAGGCATAAGCGGCAAAAAACCTACTGGCGCCCAGGCACAACCAACTGTACTGGCTGAAACACGGAAACTACTCATTGAATTGGAAAAATTGTGCAAAAAAGAGACTGGGAAATGGTGGGAAGTGAAATCATTGACAAGGTATTTGGAAGTGGGAATCCCAAGAGGGCTCAGAATCTTAGTAGCCCCGACGTATGAAGACCCAGACCCGGCGATGCTACAAATGTGGGCAGAAAATAGCGCCAAATCTTCAGAGAATATGCTGAAAATTCTAGTTCAGTTCGCAGACAGTGATAGACAAAAAATGATAGTTCGAATTAATGAAATAATGCAACAACTGGAACAGAAACCAAATCAGGATGAGATAACCAAGAGTCTCAATGAAATCAAAGAAAGAGTTCTGAAACAAGAAACAGAAATAAAAGAACGCAAAGCGATAAAATTTCAGCGGGACCGCAATGATTATTTAAGTGGGAGAATTTATATCTTTGCTAAAAAATACGACCAAATAAGAAGGCAATCCCCCCCCCAAACCACATACGAGTGGGGCAAACACAACAGTGGAACTAAGCGAGAATGAACTAAGTTCAGAGTATGAAACGGATGGGGAGGCAGGCACAGGCCCACCACCAACACCAGCACAAGAATTGGCTTTTTTAAGACTGCATCGCCTCAGAACACTGAGGCCTCGTTTCCCTTCGAAACAAGAGTTGGGAGCAGACAAAGGAAAAACGAACAACAAGAAACAAAAACAACAACCAAAAGCAGGAGAAGAAAAAACAGATGGTGGAGAAAAACAAGGTCAAAATCAAAAACAGAACAAAGCACAAAACAGACGCTACAAACGCCGCTAATGGAAGCACAATATGAAACAGACAACACAGTCATCAATCTAACAGATATGGAATTCAATGCACAAGAACTTGAAATTTTATCTCTGGGATTGTCATACTGCTCCAACACAAACTTTGATTATGCCCAGACCCGAATTGATTTGTTTCAATATGTCTGAAAACTGAAACTACAAAAGTACTTCATAAACGCTAAAAAACGGCCGACTACAGCAACACAGATGGATGATCATGTTCAACAACTGTCAGTGGCCAATAAGGAGGTTCTGCAAGATTTAATAGATCTGGAACCAGAAACTGTAGGCGAAGGAATAACACCCAGTGGAGCAGCATCCACATCAGAAATTAATATTTTCGCCTCAGTCAAAACAAACTTTAAACCCAAGTCTCAATTCATGCCGATAATGGGCAAAGATAATCTGGATCTATTCTCAGACAACGTCATTAAAGACCTAAAAGACCTATCCCTGCAAAGTACCAAAGAATATTGGAAAGAAAATCAAGACCACAGAAGGAAATATAACAACTTAATGACAAGGATCAAATCAAGATCAGATGTGGTGGTCAGATGGTCAGATAAGGGGGGCAATGTAGTACTGTGGCCCCTACAAATGTACAACAAGGAAGCCCAGACTCAGCTTCAAGATAAGGATTGCTACATAAGGGTAAGCCCTACCCATAACGTGGGCATCCAAGAGAAATATCATAATGAGTTATATAGATGGAAGGGAATGGGCCTCATCAATAAGGACGAGTTCAATTACCTAAAAAATGACTATCCGATCACACCTCAACTGTACCTAATACCCAAGGTTCACAAAAATGAAGAAACACCACCAGGGCGACCGATAATATCAGGGATTGGCAGCCTCTTTGAGAAAACGAGCATTTTCATTGACTCTTTCCTACAACCAGAGGTCAAAAAACTCCCTGCCTACATCAGAGATACAAGTGATTTTCTGGCAAAGATCTTTGATATCGATTGGCATGACAACTACAAGTTCATGACACTGGATGTTCAATCGCTATACACTAGCATTAGACACCGAGATGGCCTCAATGCCATGAAACACTACCTTGGAAGTAGACCCATTGAATTATATCACCACACACAAATGTTGTTGGAAATGGCTGAGTGGTGTCTGACAAACAACACATTTATCTTTGACAGACTTCATTATAAACAGCTCCAGGGATCAGCCATGGGAACTTGCTTCTCCCCCAGCTATGCGAATCTGCATATGGGCTGGTGGGAGGAGCAGGTCCTTAAAGTCCAGCACAAAGACACTATGCAAAACAATGTGGTGATGTACAAAAGGTACATCGATGACATTTGTATTCTATGGGAGGGTAGTGTTGAAGACGCGGAAAGATTTGCATTGGCTCTGAATGAAAATGTATTGAATCTTAAGTTTACATGTAACACCAACGCTGTCAACATCCAATTTCTTGACCTGGAATTATATGTACAAGATAACAAAATACAGACACGTACATATAGAAAGCCTACCGCAGGAAATGCCCTTCTACATGCACACAGTTTCCATCCCACACCACTAAAACAGTCAATTCCCTATGCTGAGTGCCTGAGAATGACACGTAACTGCAGCACTAATGAAGGTCTCTCCAGTGCTAAACAAGAGTTGTTCAAAAGACTCAGGAAGAGAGGGTACACCAACAGCACATGCCAAAGGGCCGAAGATAAGTGTAGAGGGAAGCACAGGAAAGATCTAATTTTCCCAATCACAATGACAAAAACAACAGATCCCAACAGTAAAGACCCTCCCAGATTAATAACTGGTTACAACAGATACCACAGTAACCTACGTAAAATCCTGAGAAGACACTGGCCGTTAGTTCGGGGAGACACAAGCATAGGCGAATCAGTGGGCAAAAATCCTTTAATTACATTCAGAAAGGCAAAGTCAATGAGGGAGGAACTGGTCTGTAATGCGCCAGCACTCAAAAAGACCAAAAATTGGCTAGATTCCCAAAAGGGCTTCAAAAAGTGTTCAATATGCAAAGCCTGCACCCATGGCGTGCACACTACCAAAGTTCAAGTCCCGTTTAGGATCAAACTATATGTTTTAAGGGATGCATTCACATGTAAGACAGACTTCGCAATATATGTGCTTGTATGCTCCTGCGGTAAGAAATATGTAGGCTCCACTATTCATCCAGCACACGTACGGATCCTACAACATTTGCGAGCAATCGCCAATAATGATCCAACGTACCCTGTAGCCAGACACATACATGAGGCCCACAAAGGTAATGCTAAGAACATCCAATAGTTTGTTATTGATAGCATTCCGAAAAACATGAGGGGAGGAAACCGCCCATTAGCGTTACGCCGCCTAGAGTCAAGGTACATCATACTTTTGAACTCTAAGATCCCATTCGGCCTGAATGCGGACGAAGCCTTAAGTGTCCATTTATAACTAGCAGTAATTAACACATCTGATTTGCATTCCTTTCCCCCGAGTACCATTCGAATAACATCTGCAGTTCACGTACTACACAACTCACGGGTTGCACATGGGCACACAAGAGCACACTTCAGACATAGGACTATGCCTGAGTACACAGCACTTATTATCCTTTCATATCTTTCAACACACTTAGACACTCTTTCAGCGTATCCCCCTAACCACTCACTCTACTTAGAGTAGTACGATATCCATGGTTGTTCTTAACAGGTCCACGCGCAATACTCCACCCCTAACTCCAGATGTGGCAAGGTTCAGACAATAAGGGTTTACTGTGTCAAAATTATCTGTAGTGATCCACACACCATGCAGTGACCTACGGTAATTTGTGCTACTGTCACGGAACAATAAGGGAGCCGTTAAGCCCACTTGGGCAGCATTGCAGGAGCCTCAGCCGCGACATCACGAGTAGCATCAGTATGCATCCAAACACATTAATCGCTACACGCGCAAAGTACTCACATAGCGGCACCATCGGTCTGCGGCATGGCGCGGCACTTTCAGCCCAATCTGGTTTATCTCCAAACATGTACGCTGGTATGTTTGAGGCGTCTGTTTGACAATGGGAATCAGGCAAACCAGATGGCCTACTATGATGGGACCTTTTATTAGGAACATCCATGGCAGGAACATGGGGTAACCGTAGCAAAGTGTGTTAAATGATTATTATTTTTTCACGAAAATTCCTCTTACGCTTTTAAAGTCACCTTTATGTCAGCTGTGAATATTAACATGCTGTATGATGAAAAGGTTGCGAATATTATTTTAACACATGTTTTGGTGATCTAAAGAATTGGTAAAAATGTTTGAAAAATAATTCTGAAATAATGCTCGCCATAAGTGTGAAAACTGAGAAAAGACTTTTCAAATACAGGGTGTGCCACAATGTAACCATGGCAACATCTGGATGTAACCTGTATGCTAATTGATAGACACGCCTATGGCTCTGTGTATATATGTACGCGCTTCATGCAAGTGCAGATGTATTGAACAAGGCGGCAACGCTGAAACGCGTCTAAGCAGACACTGATCGAATAAATCGAGTTTGGATTCAGATTCATGGTGTCAGCGCCTTCTTCAAATCGTACAAGTTTGGCATGACTGAATATATATATATATATATATATATATATATATATATATATATATATATATATATATATATATATATTACCTACTGGCGGTCGCAAGTAGGTAGTTATAGTTAGGATTATTTTCAGTAGGAAAATCGCAACATTCTATTGGGAATAACTTTGGCGCCGGTTGAGGAATCTGCCTGAAAATTTCCTCAAATTTGCCTCGCCGCACTCCGGTCCTTCCCTGAAAGTTTGGGGGGGGATTCATCAAGCGGGGGCCAAGAAAAAAGGGGGTCCCAAAACGTGTTTTCCCCATGTTAATTTCCATAGGGCGGTCGACCTCACTTTTAGCCCGAACGGCTGAATGGATTTCCACCAAACTTGGCAAAATTGTAGGGACTGGTAGCCCGATGTGCCTTTGCTATGTTTCAAGATATGTGCTCCAGTGGATTTTGAGTATTTTAGGTTCAAAAAAATATATATATTTATGGCAGCGCCCCGGTACGCGCACCGGGGAGCGCTCTGGGCGCGCCACGCGAGGTGCGCACGGAAAGCTGATTGGCTCTCGGGTGTCTCTCGGGTGTCTGTAAACATTTGGTGGTAATCCATTCAGCTGTTCGGGCTAAAAGTGAGTTTGAACGCCCTATGGAAATTAACATGGGGAAAACACGTTTTGGGACCTCCCTTTTATCTCAGCCCCCGCTTGACGAATCTCCCCGAAACTTTCAAGGAAGGACCGGAGCTCCGCGAGGCAAATTTGAGGAAGTTTTTAGGCAGATTCGTCAACCGGCGCCAAAGTTATTCCAAATAGAATTTTGAGATTTTGCATTGAAAAAAATCCTAACTATAACTACCTACTGGCGACTGCCAGTAGGTAATATATATATATATCGTGGAAGGGTGTTCTTCATGTAATTAGCTCCAGCCAGAGGAGCTTCCGGATGGCCCTGCTGCACTAAGTGACCTGGACGTTCACTGGCACACCAGCGCTGCAAAGCGTCGCTACAACTCGGGGTACCGAGAACTCCAGGGTCCGCCTCCTCATTCAGAAAAAGCACCGGCGGAGCGAGGTATTTTACTTCCACAGGACGCTGTGCTTCATGGCTGTCCCTGCCGTATTGCTTACCTGGATTCCGAGGCAGCAGCGGACTGAGGGGACCCAGGGAGAGGCTGGTGGACTTTGGGGGATCCCTGCGCACAGCCTCTCTACCTACCTGCATCATCTGGACATGCCTCCTGTTACTTCAACAGCACTCCCCACACCACCGACCCAGATGCACTCACTCACTGCATTGTGGGAGTTGGAGTCCGTTCAATCCATACGGCATCCAACAGGTGAGCTCCATCAGCCTGGGGGAGGAGCATCCAGTCCACTACTTTAGGAGACGCAGAATTGGGACATTTAGTTGAAGCTGGTCGTGAAATGTAAGGCGCTGAAGAAGGCACAACGCCGAAATGCATCTGCCGTCATTTCCCTGTCTTCCTGAATAAAGCTGGTTTCTCCCAGGAATCCCCTCTGGCCTCCGACCTTTTCTTTCGTGGAAGGGTGTTCTTCATATATATATATATATATATATATAAAGGCTCTCTGTCCATATCTGACCTCTAGTCTTGTCGACATACCAGAACAGCTGGCATCCAGGTACCTGGGTTGCTATAGGTCGACAACTTGAGTAACCTTGACCTTACCATGAAATACGGCAAATTGAAAATTCTGTCATAGGATATAGTGACTCCTGCATCATGGGATGCATGCAGGCCAAGGGCAGGCCCATCCATGCCTGTAAGAGCTAGGATGAGGTTGGGCTGGGCCTCCCCTCTTTCCCCTGACCCCTAGCTTAAGGTACTGTACCCCCATCCCTGCACTTCCTGCTGTACCTGTACCACCTGCTGCCTGCAGTCCCTGTGCTGCCTCCTGTCCCTGTACTACCTGCTGTCCCTGTGCTACCTGCTGTCCCTGTGCTACCTGCTGTCCCTGTGCTGCCTACTGTCTATTCGCTGCCTGTATGGCCCCTGCACTAGGATCACCACCAGCACCACTAATGGAGGCTAATGGAGGCTGCATCATTACAACACGCGCAGCAGGCACATTGCCAACACATTGCTGGCTGTACAATGCCCAGCGCAGGACCCCTGGGCCTCCTGCCACCCGACGGTACACCAACAAGGAACTCCTGGACCTGGACCATGCCAACATCAAAACTACTGTATTTTTTCCTTCCCAAAATCCATCAAAGAACCATTCACCTGCTGACACTACCACTTCTCCTGTGACATAACCTACGAAAGATCCAGCATCATGCCTGCCCACGAGACAAAGAATAACCTGCACCTGCTCCATTGTATCCTGCTCAACACCCACTCACTCTGCAAACACGCCATGGAAATCTGGAACACCATCACCACCCTCTCCATGGATGTAGCCTTTATAATCAAAACATGGCTCAACCTCTCCTCAAACCCCATCACCACCGCCACTCCCGAAGGCTATAAGGCTATAAGAGATCCACCATGACTGAGCCAACTAACAAAGTGGAGGCATCACCATCATCTTCATGGAAACAACCAAATCCACCATCACCAATGACAATCCCACACCTCTCAAGGAACACCTCAACGTCCCACTACAAGCTGACAAGAAGACTGCAATAAGAGGCACCCTCACCTACAAACCCATGGGACACTGCAAACCATTCTGTGACACCATTCCAAATGTCATCGCCCCACTAGTAATCAACTCACACCCACCCTACACTCACACCACCTGACCACATGCAAAACCTCTGCATCATCCTTGACAGCCAACTGACCATGAAACAACAATTGAATGCAGTTGCTTCCTCCAGCTTTGACACACTTTTCATATTCTGTAGAATCTTCAGATGGATCTTAGCCAACACCAGAAAGACGGTCACTCAGGCCGTGGTCACCAGCCACCTAGATTACGGCACATATCTCTACTTAGTATCTCCATACAGCTCCTGAGAAGATTCCAGACCATACATAGTGCTGTAGCCAGACTCATCCTGGACCGCCCCAAATGAACCCACATTTCCCCCCACCTGAGAAAATCCCACTGGCTCCCCAACCAGAAAATATGCCAGATCTAGATCCTCACATGCCAACAAAGTCCTCCACGACACTAGGACTTGCCTACCTCAACATTCAACGGAACTTCCACCAACCACGCTAGACACCTATGCCCCTCTTCATATGCCCTGGCACACACCCCCCGCATTCCCACGCTTCAAGTCAAGTCAAGTCAAAATCACTTTAATCGATTATCAAAAATCATAAAAGCATACTATACAATAGATATAAGGCCAGTTATATATTGTTACACCATAAGAACAGATTTCAAATATAATCCATACATTAAAAATATAATTCATACATTAAAATCGCTTCAATTCATTACATCATTGTTACTTAATGTTTCAGTTACTAAAGCACCGGGTATGACCGCCAATCTAAGTTTCCTACAGTGAATTGCTGCCACATAAAAATTCGCAATCCCAAACATAATCACGGGGAGTTCCATCAATTGCAGATAAAGTAGGGCTGGCTTACACTGTACAAGCCCCTTCCCCCTTAAAAGTGGAAGAATAAACTTTTTCCTGCCACCACTGTAGAAGGGACAAAAAAAAGTAAAGTGCATTGTGTCTTGAAGTGATAACCCATCAGATTTACAGGGATCAGCATTCTCAGGCCTGCACCATCCTTTCTCGTCAGATAGCAATAAATGGATTTGATTGAATAGAAATTTCGTTAGCAGCCAACGATGGTAGAGTATCGTTACAATAGTAAGATAAGGTTGAATAGATAAGGACCAAATTAACATGTAATGTGCCCTTATCCTAGGTTTACTCAATTGCTTCGATTCCCGTTCCTGCTCTCTAAGATTAACGAAATTAGTCTTAACCCATTTTACAACAGTTCTTGTCAGGCCTTCTGGATTTGTAAAAATCTCCGGGCGCCCCAATTCCCTGCATGACGATTCTATGAAAGACAACCACTGAATTTCTTTCACTTTCTCCAATTGCAAGCAATCTCTTAGTATCTTATGGTTTAGGGTTAGATTTGGATTCAGCCATATTTTTATCCATAATAATATGTAAATGTAGTTGAGCTTATATAGCGCACAGCTACCCGCAGTGGGTGTCCCGGCGCTTGCTTAGGGAACCCATCCTGATATTCCCCTGTGTGATAGCCCCAGCAGGGTATCCACAAGGTGAAAGTCAGGCATCCCGCCGCGTGGGGCCGTTGTGGAGATTAAGCAAGCTATTGCCCAGAGTCGCAGAGTGTGAACCCATGAGTCGAGCAGGCACCGGATCGAGAATTATTGAGTCCGTGGAATTTTTAGCCCAAGACCCGCCGAGGCGGGGAATTGAACCCTGGTCCAGGACCGATCTCAGCTTCCGGGTCTGCCGCCTCTAACCCCTGAGCCACACTTCTCCACTATAGGGGCCAAACTTAATATATTTGAAATATAAAGTAACCCTAGCTCTTGATGGATCGGGAATGTAGCTGTTGATTGGAGCAGCACCAGAAGTGCCCGGAGAAATCTATTTTCTTCTTTCTGAATGGGCTTTGATTATCTGTACCCCCACATAGCAGCCCCATACCTAGCAATGGCAATGGATTTAGCTTTATAAATAGATAAAATTGCTTCGCATGGTTTCCCTCCTAACCTCTTTGCAAAACCCAATGTAGCAGAAGATGATCTTCTCACTGAGTTTACTTTGGCAACTATTTGGGGGACCCAGGAGCCCCTCTCATCAAACACATCCCCCAGGTACGTAAATATGTTCACTCTGGAGATCACACAATCATTCCAAAAAAAGGTTTTAGTTCTGTACTTTCTTAGTCCCAGTGACATGACATGTGATTTATCATTGTTAATCACTAGGTCCAAGGATTTCATGAATTCTCCAAAGGAGTTTTATAACCTTTGTAGCCCAAGAGGTGTTCTTGCCCATAACACGGTGTCATCCGCATAGAGGAGTACTGGGATAGACGTTCCTCTCATATGTGGAATGTCAGATGTTGCCTTAACCAGTGTGCCTTCCAAAGAGTTAATATATAAGGGGAATAACATAGGGGCCAATAGGCATCCTTGGCGGACCCCTCTACCAGACTTAAACCCAGCCGCACAGTTACCCTCCTGTCTCATTCTTATTGATGCAGTCAGGTCCCTGTGGAGCTCAGCCAAAAAATACACCAATGGGCGGTCAAGCCCTAGGTTCAACAGTATGGTCCACAGCCTAGACCTATTGACTAGGTTAAAGGCCGTGGACAAGTCCATAAAACCCAGGAAGATCGAGCCCTTGGTTGCGACCGTGTATTTATTAATGAATATATGTAAATTGAGGCACTGGTCCTCCGTGCCTCTACCAGCTCTGAACCCATATTGGGCATCTGACAACACCTCATTCTCTGTGTCCCAATCTGTTATTTTAGCTAGGATAACTTTCCCCAAGATTTTAATTGAGGAGCCTAATAGGGATATAGCCCTATAACACCTGGGATCCCCCCTTTTGCCCTTCTTAAACACTAGAATTATAGTTGCCCGAGACCATGTGCCTGGGGGCCCTGCTACTACAGATGTGTTAAAAACATTCATAAGTATTTTGGCCCAATACTTAGGATTTGCCTTATATAAATCAGCAGGCACACCATCAGGGCCAGGGGCCTTTTGGCTTGCCGTACCCTCTATCGCCTTTACTACATCTTCAAATGAGAAAGACAGTGGCCGCCCAATCTGCTCTGTTGAAGGAGCCCTAAAAGGTTCCAGGTCTAGGTCACTGCCATAGATTAATTCAACATGACTTATCCAATCCTTTTCGGAGATGTTAGCCTGCAGCGTGTTATTCTCTGTAACAGAAAATAGGGGATTGTTCACTATTGCCCAGAATTCAGAGCTATCCTTCAATGTAGCGTTATCCATCAGTGCTAGCCAGGCTTCTTTTTTGCTTTTATTTTTACGAGTCTGCAGAGTAGTTTCATAATCTTTCCTTAGTTGCATAACTTGCAATTTGTCTCTTGTTATCTTTTTAACCCTTTAAGTGCTGCCGTCGGCCAACGGTCGTCATGAGCACTACCTTGCCAGTGCTGCGCATGACCGTTGGCCGACGGGTCAGCATTCGTTATTCGAACGTTCAGCACTGGGCGCTGAACGTTCGACGCTCGGAAGGTGTTAAGGGCCAGCATAAGCAAGTTATGCGCCCTAGTGCAATCTCAATCAAACCAGCCCTTTACAGGCGCCTGCTTGGGCCTACTATTTACCGTAAGCTCTTCTGATACTTGGAGGCAGATTTTTTCATATGAGGCAATTACGTCCCCCTCCTGTTTAGATGGATCAGAGCATATGTTAAGTTCAGCACTAACCTTCAAACTAAGTGTATTAAAAAAGCTTCGGTGATAACCTTGTGCCACTTTAGCCTCCTCCCTTGATCTTTTACTATTACTTTGGTGACAGCATTTGGGGTAGGAAATTTATTAAATAAAGAAATACTACTGTCCAACTCCAGAACTACAAGATTGTGGTCAAGGTATACTGAAGGTATGGCATTATAAAAGGTTACGTAGCTTAAGAGTCCCGGGGATATGAATATATAATCTATGATTGATTCACTCTCCCTGGCTCTATACGTCACCACTCGGTCTTTCCTATCATAAAACTCTGGTTCATATAGATCTGAACTTGAAAGAAGGTCCTCCAGGTCTTCCCCATTTGGACTATGTTCAAAGTGCTGATGGGAGGCGTCGCTAGGGCCATCCCCATCTGCGTACTGGCAATCAAGATGACATAAATGAATATTAAAATCTCCCATCAAAATATAATAAACAAAAGGGTTTTGACTTTTCATATAGGTTTTTTAAGAACAGTCAGGGAGGAAAGGTGCTCATTTAAATGTTCTACCACCTGCCATAGAATTATAAAAATTAACAAGTAATAGGGTGGTGTCATTAGTCAAACTAACTTCAACTATCTGGTAATATGGGGAAAAAGAATCTAACTTTTTTGCTCGTCCTGCTATGTTTACCGATACCAAAAGCAACAGGCCCCCTCTATTTCTCCCTGTCGTTGAACAACTTGCCGGGACAAAGTATGATGTATAATCAGGGACCCAAAAAGCACACTCTCTGTCCCATGTCTCTTGGAAGGCCACAATATCCTGCTGTTTCACAAAATTTAGCCAATCCTCCTCACCCCTTTTTGCACGTAACCCAGCAATATTCCAACTTAATACCTTTACTGTCTCCCTGTTCCCTTCTTGAACACTCCCTATATTCAGACTAGCGTTTTGGGTTAGGACAACGGAGTTACTCAGTCAATCTAACTCTTCCACCTGGGACAGGGGGGAAAATCGGTTTTGTAAGATCAGTTCCACTCTGGACTCATATCTAAGTACATCCATCGCCTTCGCAAAGTGCCCCATTTTATGTGTAGTCCAACTAGGTTGGTGCTCTCTAGGTGTTTGCAGTGAGATATTTTGAGTCTGTGGTTTAAAGTTTCTCCTGTTCCCACCCTGTTGGCCTATGTATTCACAAGGATAGAAGAAACCCAGCGGCAATGCTCTTATTTCTCCATCATTGAATGATACATTTGAAGCGTCCCAAAATAGGCATGTGGCATCGACGGGATTATTAAAATTTACTATAAGGCAATCCCCCTTTAGCAACTTTTTTGTGCGACCAATCCACCCCACCCGTCCGCCCGTAATTGTACATGATGAGATCTTATTGTCCCCCACACAGTTTTCATTACACCACTTTTTAATATTTACTTGCAGGAATTCTTTGGATTCTACCTCACCCTCTTCTAGTTGTGGGATGTTTACTAGAATAGCGACAAAGGGGGTTGCTTCCGGGGGGAGGTTAATTGTGCGCTGGTGAACCAGGCCTTTCGTATTAGGTGGATCCCCCTTATTCATAATGGTCCTTATCGGGGGTGGGGCTCTTGGGGCATGGTACTATCAATGGGTCCTTCGTGCCACTGCCCTCCCGGCAGAGAGTTGTATTGCTAGGGCGTGTAACTACACTTAGATTACTGATGGGAGAAGGCAGTGTCCTCTCTACGTCCCCCCGTCGAGCTTCCCTTTTTGAACCACTCATGAAGGCTTAAGGAGCCCTTTAGACAGGTTAAGAGGGTGATCATTTGCCAGCAAAAAAGCATTCAGGCACTCACTTTTTTTTAGTATCCCCGCTACACATTAATTCAGGGTGTCAATAATATCTTTAGCTATCAGGATCAATGCAGATTCTACTTTCTCAGAGAAAACTTTCTCCACCATGTCCTTGATAGTTCCTTCTAGGTAGGCCAAAGATGACGTTCCATTTTCCACCCTGGAGGTACTGGGTTTCTTGTCCTTTTTATATTGTCTCTTGCTTGATTTATTGGGTTGCTCACCCCCCCTGTTCCCCTTCAACTTCATAGGGGGTGAGGGGGTATTGAGGTCTGTGATCAGTCCCTGGGAGGTAATAGTATCAGGAGGTAAGTTGAGTTTAGTGGGCTCAATT
The DNA here is from genome assembly GCF_964263255.1 of Lissotriton vulgaris. Classification (NCBI taxonomy): domain Eukaryota; kingdom Metazoa; phylum Chordata; class Amphibia; order Caudata; family Salamandridae; genus Lissotriton; species Lissotriton vulgaris. The sequence goes on from NC_141685.1 coordinate 1,233,803,036, forward strand.
GATTAATGGCTCAAGGGGCACATGCCTGGTTATGGTGCTATCGTCTGTCAAGCCCTCCAATGTTGGGGTTGTAGTACCATTTAAGCCCAGTTCTCGTTCAGTATTTTCTATTTCAGTATTTAAAGCCCCTACAGCCAAAGTTAAAAAGGAGATGATACTAGCCGATTTTCGTGGTATTTTGGCCTTAACACTCCCTCCAGTCAAAGACGTTTGATGTTTCCGCTTACCCATCTTGCCTGGGGCTTGTCAGTGTGGTGGCCCGTCCTGTCCCTCGTTGTCCCCGGATGGCCACAGATGGCCCACCCTCTGCCCGAGCTCCGCACGCGTCCCCGACGTGGGAGGGACTGCTTGGTTTTAGCCCCCCTCAGAACGGAAGTGGCTGGCGTGAGGCGGTGTCCAGTACTGGCAAAGGACGCTGGGGGGTGTTGTCCATTAGTCCGTCCCCTCACAGCGGCCGCAAAGCAATGCGACGGCGGGGGAGAAGGATTGTAGCTGGGGACCCCCCCTGTAGCATGCCCAATATGCGCTCCGGTCCCACAAACGAGCAAGAACCCCCCATTCCCACACTTCCACAGCAGCCGCTCCTTCTACATTGCAACCAAAACCTGGAACGACGTCCTCCTCCAGCTCTGTATGGCCCCCTTGCTGGCAGACTTCAGGAAGAGACTCAAGACATGGCTCTTTTACGGAGACACAGCACTCAGATATCCCTGAGGGGACAGAGTTGTGCTTTAAAAATCCTGATTTATTTTATTTGTCTTTTATGGCCGGAATGGATTAATGAAGTGTTTTTGAAATTGTGTGACTCAATGAAGGTATTCCAAAACTCATTACAGGCAAGGCAGTTGCTGCAGACTAAGGCAGATAGCCTACAGTGGCTCAGGCAGGTAAATACAAATTATATGAAAGTTATATTTCCTAGTAGATAAAAAAAATCAAATGACCTTGTCAATGATTTAGATTTTTTGCAACAGAAAATGTTCTCAAACTTTTTCTGTAGCAGTTTCCAACTGAATAATGCAGAAGTTGTGATTGAATCTTCTTTATCAGCATTGGATATGTGAAATGGAAAGCTGATACTTGTGAACTACCTTCAGTTTACTCACTGTGGGTTCAAGCTCATGTATATATATATATATATATATATATATATATATATATATATATATATATATATATATATATATATATATATATATATATATATATATATATATTCATAAGCAAAAGGCTCCTGCTGCAACCATTCGCCTTTGCGGGAGTGGCTCATAGAGACATAGAGATATTGACACATAAATTGTATAATAATACCGTTGGGATTATAATCAAGATGTACTCACCAGGGTGTTGATAACAGTAAAATAATTGCTGTATAAACACAATGGAACAAGAGGTTTTCACCATTCTAACATGGCAACTAAGCTAACTACGTTTGCAAAACCTACTGACATTACTAGTCCGTTGTTGTTGTTTAGTAATTTGTAGCAAACATAAATATTGTGTATAACTTGGTGCAAGTTGTGTGATCAAGCACTCTGTAGAGTGCGAAACGCGTCACGAGATTTATGAAGGAATAAATCTATTGTCTTGGATACTATGTGGATTGTTGTGTTGTCCTTTACCCGAGTGCTCGTGAGGAGCGCCGTTATGCCTGAATATTGATTTCCGGCTGCTCCGCCGGCTCGAGCCACTCCCGCAAAGGCGAAGGGTTGCAGCAGGAGCCTTTTGCTTATGAATATTGAGGAAGCAACCTACGCAGTATCGGAAGGAGCCCTAGCACTAAAAGCACATTGGATGTGACCTGACAAGAGCTGCAAGAGACGCACACCCTCGTGGAGAATACGTCTACGGAGGTAAGCGTTCTCGCCAGCTCACTGTGAACTGGTGATCAGCTAGGACCCATTGACTTGTGATTCCACATACTTCCCCTACATTATTTTGTTGAAATTTTGGGGGACGGTACTTAATGGATCATCACATTCCGAAACAAGTGTGAACCCTGGATCTAACAGGGGGGTTACAGGACATAACAACAAAGACCACGCTTTGTATCCAAGGGCAAAAACAATCATCTTTTGCCAAGTAACTCAAAATGGATGAGGAGAGAGAGAGGAGGGAAGCAGCATTGTCCCTTTTCGCAAGAGCACCAGGGAAGGCAACTACACTCCCTACACCCGTCAGGGCAGATAAAAGTATCATGGATAGACTAAGAAGATATGAAAAACTCCACAAACTGGAAGTTTCAAAATGGTGGGAGGCTACATCGTTGCAAGATTACCTTGACAAGAACATGATACCCAGAGGACTGAGAATTTATTTGATTCCATCATATGACTCTTTAGACCCACAAATGCTGGAAGATTGGTCTGAAAATGCCACAAACAGCTCTAGGGTGATGATGCAAATCTTAATAAAATATGCATGGTCTGACAGAACAAAAATCAAGAAAGAAATTGAAGAAATATCTGAGGAGTTTAATAAACACGATGAACAAGAGATTATTATCAAATTTCTTGAAGAAATGAAAAAACGCTTAAAAACTCTGGAAGATGATATCAAAAAGAGAAAACAATACAAATTACATGGAGATTGCGGGGACTATGAATCTGGTAGGATACTCACGCACAGCAAGAAATATGACCATCTCTATGATGATCAAATACAAACCAATCAGACCACACTTACCCCAGACGAAACTGCAACAGAGGAGGAAGATAATGCAGATTCACTGACGGACATGTCAGATTTAACTGTGAGCTCAGAAAGCATCAAATCAACAGATGAAACAAGACCAAAAAAGAGCAATTTTTTATTACAATACCGGCTCATGAAACAGAGCCGGGAAGCGACAAGATCGTCAACGAGACTACAAGAAAAGAACCAAGCACAAGTCCAGAATACAAGAGGAAGACCAAGAAATACCAGACAAAGAGGAGGAAGAAATGGAAACAGAGGAACAAACAACACAGGAAATCAAATGCCAGTGGGAACAAGAAGGGCACAACAGAAGAGGAAATAATGATGGACGACGCACAGGTAAACAAAACAATAATCAACTTATCTGATAAACAAATAAGCCTAAGAGATAAAAGAACATTATGTCTAGGTTTATCATTCTGCCCCACTGTAACGATGGATTATGTTGAAGACAAGATTGACATTTTCAAATTCTGTAGAAAATTGAAACTTAAGAAATGGCACAAATTGAAACCTAAAAGAAACAAAAGACAACATATAAATGATCAGGATACAGACAATGAACATATGATCATAGGCGACATAGACAATTTAGTGGCCATTGATGAATTAACCAATGTTGAAGATGAATTGAATCTAAGCACTGAAGCCAGGAGAATCCTGGATGCCTTAGAAATCCAACACAACCAGGTAGCAGACACTAACTTTAAACCGAAGTCCACATTCACCCCCAAAATGAACCACGACAATATAGACTCCTTTCAAGACCAGATAGGCAATGAACTATTTGAGCTTAGCAGGCGAAACTGGACTTACAGCAAGAAAAAAGTTAAATTTAATATAACGGTTGCTCAGAAAAAAGCTATACAAGACCTTGCCAGTGACCCCAGTATCCTTATCCGACCTGCGGATAAAGGGGGGAACATCATTATGTTGCCCAGGGAGATGTACATTGCAGAAGCGGAAAGACAACTGCATGATGGACAAACTTATAAGACATCTAATCGGACTGATTATAGTAACAGCATTAAGAATATTTGGGAAAATCTGAGTGAATGGAAGGATAGAGGTTGGTTAGAATGGGAGGAATTTTGTTACCTCAAAAAGGATTATCCTATTCTACCCATCGTATACCTTCTCCCTAAGGTGCACAAATGTGTTGACAACCCTCCTGGAAGACCCATCATTTCTTCTAGAGGATGTGTTCTTGAAAATGTCTCACGCTATATCGACCACTTTCTGTGGGATTTTGTCATGGATCTTCCCACATATGTTAGAGACACCAAGGATTTCCTTGACAAAATCAACCAGGTAGAGATTGACAAAGAGTGCCTATTAATGACCATGGATGTAAATGCCCTTTACACCATAATTGAACACAGTCAGGGGATGGAAGCATGTGCCAGATTCCTAAAAAAAAGGGACGTAAGATTTCTGGGGCATACTACCATGATACTGGACATGATAAAACATTGTCTAGAAAATAACTTCTTCTGTTTTAATGGTGAGATATTCCTGCAAACCCACGGTACCGCGATGGGTACTTCTTTTGCGCCGAGCTTGGCAAATCTCTTCATGGGAGCATGGGAGGCAGACATTAACAATGATGCAGAATTGAAAAGAGACTTCCAGAAAGTCCGGTTATGGTTTCGATTTATAGATGACATTTTTGTCATCTGGTCAGGAAGTAAATCGGAAGCCAATGATTTCATTAATAAATTGAACGACAACAACCGGAACATCAAGCTCACGAGTAACATCAGTGATAAAGAGGTTGAATATCTTGACACCAAGGTTCAGATTACAGGCAATACCATCAAAACTGTATTATTCAGAAAAAACACGGCAGGCAATTCTCTGCTACATGCAGATAGCAACCACCCAGATAACCTGAAATGGAGCATCCCCTATGGGGAGTTTCTAAGAGCAAAAAGAAATTGCAGCAATAACTCAGACTATTTGACAGAAGAAAAAACAATGACACAGAGATTCCTCCATCGAGGATATCCCCTGTGTGTGATTAAGAAAGCTATCAAAAAGGTATCTGAGATTGAGAGAAAAGACTTACTTATGACTAAAACCAATGAAGAGGAGGAGAATGCTAATACCACCAGAGTAATTCTCACATATAATGGGAATTCCATACAAATACATAAAAGTATAGTCAAAAATTGGAACCTACTAACATCTGATCCCATAATTGGAGACAGTTTACCCAAACGCCCCAGTATAACTTATAAAAGAGGACGAACTTTAAGAGACCTGTTGGTTCACAATGATTTAAGCAATACTACTGTCTCCAGAGGTATCGATCTTCAGGGTTTCTACCAATGTGGCCATTGTAAAGCCTGTGCAAACAGCCACATGAAGAAGGAATTCTGGAACCCTAGCATCAATAAGATGCAACAAATCAAACAATTCCTCACATGCACTACTCCATTCGTAATTTATGCATTAACCTGCCCATGTGAATTAATATACATAGGGAGCACGACACACATGGCGAAAAAACGAGTACTGGAACATACCAGAGCTATCAGTAATTTGGATCAACAATACCCGATAGCACACCATTTCGAAAGTCATCATTTTTCTGACCCTAAAAAACTCAGCTACTATGTACTCGAGCAGGTTAATATTGGCCCAAGAGGGGGTAACCGGCTGTTAAAATTAAGGCAAAAAGAATCTAGATACATTATTAGCCTATGTACCCGTTATCCTAAAGGGCATAATATGGATGAGGAATACAATGTACACTTACAAGAATGAAATGCTTATTGTTGATGTGATCCATGATTGATTATACTGTATACGTGAACTGAAATGTTTAATTTTCTCCACTGACAATCATACTTTAATTACGACATCTTCTTCTCCTTCCCCTTCCCCTTTTTCTCTCTTCTGTCCACCTACAGATACCAAAGGGAGGGAGATGTCAAGACTGAATGACATGATTACCATAAACCTTTACTGTGGTCCTCCTCTTTCCACCTCATCCTATACGAAAGTACAATTTTAACATTTTCTGTACCATTTGTTATCCAATTTTCACGTTATAGGTTGTAAAGTTTGAAATTACACCAGAACGTCTTACATCAGCATACTGTGTCAGCTGGTTTGTTTAGAATTGATCTTTGATAGATTCCTTTTAGGTTCTTGATCCCATCCACTAACCAGGATTGATCACTAGATGTACACGCAGCCCTATACATACACAATTGTAAATTATATATTAGGATTCCTATTCTCCTTGTCTCACTAACTAGAGTTACAACCCATCAGTATATTCTCTACCCGGTACTTGAGTGCAAGAATCCCTCGCGCACTCGGTACGGGTGGAGAAGCAACAGTATCGCGTAACCATGACTACCGTTGTGGTATAACGCGTAATTGGGAGGAGTCTCAGCAGACGACCTAACCCGGTCGCCCCTATACCGACAATCCTAATTACTAGAAACACGGCAGGCAAGAACCTTTCTCATTGCCATAACCCTCTTAGAGTGCAACTAATCCATACGTTTTCTAAAATATATGTTCAATACATATTTTGAACATAGAGATATTGACACATAAATTGTATAATAATACCGTTGGGATTATAATCAAGATGTACTCACCAGGGTGTTGATAACAGTAAAATAATTGCTGTATAAACACAATGGAACAAGAGGTTTTCACCATTATAACATGGCAACTAAGCTAACTACGTTTGCAGAACCTACTGACATTACTAGTCCGTTGTTGTTGTTTAGTAATTTGTAGCAAACATAAATAATGTGTATAACTTGGTGCAAGTTGTGTGATCAAGCACTCTGTGGAGTGCGAAACGCGTCACGAGATTTATGAAGGAATAAATCTATCGTCTTGGATACTATGTGGATTGTTGTGTTGTCCTTTACCCGAGTGCTCGTGAGGAACGCCGTTATGCCTGAATATATATAAAATCCTTAAAAAATGACGACTCTGTAATCATCAAGCCGTCAGACAAGGGAGGTTACATCGTCCTATGGGACAGGAAGCTATACATCACAGAGGCAATGAGACAATTGTCAGACGAGACATGCTATGTGAAAGTTAACCACACTTACCTGACCAAACTACAGAGTAGAGTCCATCAGTATATACATGAATGGAATAACAGGGGTTTGTTAAACTGGGATGAGACTAAATTTCTCATCAATAAAAATCCTACTACACCCACACTCTACCTGCTGCCCAAGGTACATAAGAACCCCACTACACCCCCAGGGAGGCCTATTGTGTCCTCTATTAACAGCCTTATGGAGAATATATCACACTATGTGGACTATTTTTTGAAAGACTATGTAAAGGGCTTAACCTCCCACATACAGGACACCAAGGATTTTCTCCAAAAAGTGGAGAATATTAACTGGGAGCACCACTTCTGGTTGGTATTGTTGGACGTAGAGAGCCTCTATACGTCTATAAGACATAGAGATGGCCTTAAGGCATGCAAATACTTCTTACAAACCAGAAGTAACCATTTGAAAACACACTCCACTATGTTGTTACAAATGATTGAACTGTGCCTAGAGGAAAATGTATTTTTGTTTGATGGATCCTTGTATAAACAGATACAGGGCACGTCGATGGGCACCTGTTTTGCCCCCAGCTACGCCAATCTCTTGGTAGGCTGGTGGGAGGAACAGGTGCTCAGGGACGATGCCCATGAAGAATGGACCAAAAATGTAAATGTTTGGGTCAGGTTCATTGACGATATTTTCTTTGTCTGGGAGGGAAGTGAGAACGATCTAACCACGTTTGTGAACATGTTAAATTCTAATTGTCTCAATTTGAAATTTACAATGAAGTATAGTCAGACAACCCTAGACTTCCTGGACATTAGAATGAATATCGTTGAAAACAAGATTGAAACTGAAATTTTCAGAAAAGAGACAGCAGGAAACTCACTGCTGCACTCTACCAGCTATCACCCTCCTAGCTTCAGATGGGCCATACCATTTGGCGAATTCTTACGAGCCAAAAGAAATTGTAGCTCCCCCAATTCGTTCGAAAAACATAAGAAAGAAATGCATGGGAGGTTTGTAACAAGGGGATACCACCAGAATATGCTCCAGAAAGGTGAGGCCAGAGTAGCTCTAATTGACCAGAAAGATACCCTGTTCCAAGCACCAAAGTGCAGGCAGGACCCCTCTACTGAACCAATTAGGTTGATAACCACCTATAACACCCAATCGCCTGAATTCAGTAAGATAATAAGGAAAAGATGGGATATCCTTTTACAAGATAAAACACTAAAAGACAAACTAGGCAAACACCCATCAATAACCTACAGAAGAGGCAAATCGATTAAGGATTTAATCGTACATAGTCACATGGAGAAGAAAAAGACATGGCTTGAACCTAAGGGTGGATTTTCAACATGTGGTAAATGTAAAGCCTGCAGGTATAGTACTAATGTGAAGGAGGTGGTACTCAGTAGAGTCAACAAAAGGTGGAGGATAAACAAGAAAATCACTTGTAACACAGAATTTGTTATTTATGTTGTTACATGTCCTTGTGGGAAATGGTATATAGGGTCAACTACCTTCCCAGCTAAAAAGAGAATTCTGGAGCATTGGCGGGCCATCACCAACAATGATTTCACTTACAGCACAGCCAAACATTTCCATAGCCATCATGATGGGGACTGGACCAAGGCTAAATTTTTCGTCCTTGACTCTATACCAAAACACGTGAGAGGTGGTGATAGAGTAACAGCACTACACAGAGCAGAATCGAGATTTATTCTCCAGGCAGGTAGTATTGTTCCAATAGGGATGAACGTCGATGAAGAAATGTACGTTCATTTGTAAAGTTTTCTCTAATCTGTGAACTTCTTCTGTCGACCTTTAGGGACTCTGATTTTTTTGACCATACGGTTTTTTAACACTCATTTAATTTCTGTTTTGTTGATATATATTTTGTGTAGTAAATAATTGTGTGAAGGGCAGGAGAACTGAATCTATGAATCATGATCCAATGAACTGACTGTATGAACAATCATGTGCTAATACTGTAATGACTGACACCTTTGTCTTTGTCTTATCTCCAAAATACAGGCTATGGATACATCACTGAAACTAAAACACCTCACGGATATGTGATATCGATATGAGCACGACTACGTTCACCGACTGATAGTGATATTTTGATAAGAGCACGGCATTGCATGAATAAATAGATTAGACACAATACACGTGTGCAAATTAGTCTATAAGATACTGGGTTTAGACTGTCACAAAATAGTCACTACCATTATAATACAGGAAAACCCCCTGACTTACCCACTATTTTAACGAACGGCAACCTTATCCCTTTATTATTCTCACTATGGGTACTATACCCGGAATTGTCTGAACCCCGGTCACCCCATGCTCGAGCAAAGGCGATATCCTTTATCATAGCCAGTGTCACACTCCCTATTATGCCCTTTCATTTACAGTCTTTTCTCTTCCAATCTGATGAATCAATTAATATGTCCCTCTCCTTCCCCCTCCAACCAAAACAACCTTAGTTAAAAAATGAATAGGGTACTATACCCGCAATTTTGTACCGAATGAATTTACAACTGCACAATGTTTTGCACAAGAACACAAATGTATAAGAAATGTGCTTTACTTAAATAATTCATTTACATGTTTTTACATGATTGAACTGTACCTTTTTGAAGCACATTAGAAAACCCAATGTGACGTAAACATTGAGTCTTTTTTTCATTTCCTTGATCCTATGTTACTTAAAGAAACAACATGTCTGTATTGGTCATGTGACCAAGAGCCTGTGCGCTCGAAACGCGTCTTCTTTTTGCCCATTAAAAATATCTGAAACCTAGCCGGCTGGAGTGGCTTGTGATTCCTTCACGTTGCAGTGCCTGTGCAGGAGATCGGAGTGAATATATATATATATATATATATTCACAGAAAAAACCATAGGTTATAGACCATATATAGTTAGGAATTTGCATTTACAAAACCTTGAAAATTCACTGAAAAAACCATAGGTTATAGACCATATATAGTTAGGGATTAGCATTTAAAAAAACTTATTTTATTTGCACAAAACCATTGAAATTCCATATATAGTTAGTTGCACTAACTATATATCGCGGACCCGCAATCCACTGCTAATGATGTCACATATTACATCATTCATGACATGGTCAGTGACATCACTGATGACATCACTGATGACATCTCAAATGACACCACTGATGACATCACTGATGACAACACCCAGTGATTGTATGTTTCTGTAAAGTTAAAATATGTCTTACATATTGAAGAATGAGTGGATGTATAAGTGTCTGGATGAAGGATTTAGTAGGTGCATGACGGACTGTATGAGAGAATGATTAAATGTGTCTCACTGAGTGCATGGGTTAGTGATTAAAGTGTCTTAATTTGGCAATCATTATTTATGTTCTTCTGTAAACTGCTGCATGTTTAAATCAGTAGCTATATCAGTAACTATATGGGTTATTGAATGGCTCCCCAAGTATTTGTATGGGAGACTGAGTATGTGTGTGGGTGGCTGGGAGGTGTATAACTCTGTGCATAGATGTGTGAGCAGTTGATTCCCTAGGTGTATGGGTTCAAAAGTGCATGTAGAAACAGCTGTATGGACAGTTGACTGTGTGCATGAGTATATTGGTGAGTGAATGGATATCTCAGTTCTACATGTCAAAGTAAGTACATATGTAAAACACACTCCATGTGAGAGTTGACATATATAAATAACTGAACATAAGAGCCAGTGAATGTGAGAGTGGCTGTATGAATCATTGTGAACTTGTATCAAGGATTGTATAAGAGAGTAAATATGTGTTAGTATATGTTTGAATAAGTAAGGTGTGTATAACTGTATAGTTGAGGAAATGGAGGTGTGATTGATTCTTTGCATGACTGACTAGGTGTGTGAGTAACTCCATGGATGTGTGACAGTCTGTGAATGCCTGTTTACACTGAGTGTATCTAAGGTTATATTAGAGTCTGAAGATGTATTATCACATAAATGATATCATCAGTGATGTAATCAGTAATGTCAAATGAGATGTCAGTGATGTCATCAGTGATGTCATTTATGATGTCATCAGTGATGTCATCAGTGATGTCATTTGAGGTGTCATCAGTGATGTCATCAGTGATGTCACTGACCATGTCATGAATGATGTAATATGTGACATCATTAGCAGTGGATTGCGGGTCCGCGATATATAGTTAGTGCAACTAACTATATATGGAATTTCAATGGTTTTGTGCAAATAAAATAAGGTTTTTTAAATGCTAATCCCTAACTATATATGGTCTATAACCTATGGTTTTTTCAGTGAATTTTCAAGGTTTTGTAAATGCAAATTCCTAACTATATATGGTCTATAACCTATGGTTTTTTCCGTGAATTTCATTGGTTTTTTAAAAGCTAATATCTATAGCTGTAAAATATATTCTTTATTAAGTGACGTATCACGTAGCCCGTGAGACGCCTCATGATGCATCGCATAACCGTGACGTATCGTCTCTGCAGCGCAAACCAAACCCAAAACGTAAGCGCGCCAAAACACGCTTAAAGATATAGACAAAATCCACACGTGCACATATCACAAACGTTCAAAAAACACAATATGTCGGACTCCCGTTACGCTGCCGGTTAGCTGCCCGGTTAACGTACCAGGAAGCACCTTTACCGCGAAAAATCGCATTTTTTTTTTTCACCCCCCAGGGAACTTTAATAGCCCCCTCATCAATCCTAGGGGTTCAGGAGGGGTCTGCCTTACCCCTTTCATTCATTTACACCTTTTTTCCACCTCTTGTCTCTCGATCCCACAGAGAGACAAGATGGCGGCCGCTCCAGACTGTGATAACAATGATAACAGCCAATCAGCTTCTCCTCAGACTCCCGTTACACTGCCGGTTAGCTGCCCGGTTCGCGTACCAAGACGCGTCTCTACGGCGAAAAAATCGGAATTTTTTTTTTTGGGCCCAGCGTGGCTCTATAATATCCCCTCATCAATCCTAGGGGGTCAGAAGGGGTCTACCTTGCCCCTTTCCTTCATTTCCCCCTTTGTTTTGGCCTCCTCTTGTCTCTCGATCCTACCGAGAGACAAGATGGCGGCCGCTCCGAACTGTTTACAATGTTGACAGCCAATCAGCTACTCGTCAGACTCCCATTACACTGCCGGTTAGCTTCCCGGTTAGCTGCCCGGTTCGCGTACCAAGACGCGTCTCTACGGCGAAAAAAACGGATTTTTTTTGTTTTTTTTTTTTGGCCCAGCGTGGCTCTATAATATCCCCTCATCAATCCTAGGGAGTCAGAAGGGGTCTACCTTGCCCCCTTTCCTTCATTTCCTCCTTTGTTTTGGCCTCCTCTTGTCTCTCGATCCTACCGAGAGACAAGATGGCGGCCGCACCGGACTGTTTAGAATGTTGACAGACACCGGAGAGCCAATCAGCTTCGCTTCGCAAAGTTCCGATAAGCGAAAAGTACGCAAACCGGATCGCTGCCCGGAGCGCTGTTACAGATATATATCTTGATTTAAACATTAATTTCTCAAAATCCACTGAAGCACATATATTGAGACCTAGCAAAGGCACATCGGGCTAACAGTCCCTACAATTTTGCCAAGTTTCGTGCAAATCCATTCAGCCGTTCGAGCTAAAAGTGAGTCCAACCGCCCTATGGAAAACTCAATGTTAAAAACGCGTTTTGGGACCCCCCTTTTTTCTCAGCCCCCCCTTGACGAAACACCCCCATATTTCCAGGAGCTGCTCAGAAACAACATGTGCCATTTTCCTGGAAATTTCAGCCGATTCCGTCCACAAACGCCAAAGTTATTAGACATAGAATTTTCAGAAATCCCATAGGGAAAAAATCCTAACTATATATACCTACTGGCGAACGCCAGTAGGTAATATATATATATATATATATATATATATATATATATATTCACTGAAAAAACATAGGTTTCACACCAGTTATAGTTAGGAATTAGCATTTAAAAAACCTATTAAATTCACTGAAAAAACCATAGGTTTAACACCAGTTACAGTTAGCTGGAAATTTTACTGACTTAAAACCATTGAAATTCCCACGTTATAGTTAGTTGGACTCACTATACCTTGCGCGCCTGCAATGCACTGCTGATGACGTCACATATTGCATCACTCATGACATGGTCAGTGACATCACTCATGACATCACTGATGACACCATCCAGTGAATGTGTGTCTTTCTGAAAAATAAATATGTTTTATATATGTATTTGTAAAGGTCGATGGACGAATAAATGTTTAAATAAGTGTGTAAATGGATGTTTTTTTAATAAAATATTGATTGGTTAACTGGCTTATAAAGTGTATCTTAGTGAATACATATATTAGCGAGTAATTTTTAAATATTTAAATATATGTAATTTAAATATATGTATCAGTGTTTCACTTTGTGTATAAGTGGCTGCATGGGTTGGTGACTGACTCACTGTTTGTATGTGTTTTGAAGACATCATATGTGCAGGACTGTATGGGTGGATGAGTGTGTATATGTGTGTGTTAGTGAGTGAATGCCTGCCTCACTAGTGTCTTTATGAGTAACTACATATGTTTTAATCTAGTATATGTGAGTATTGATGGGCATAAGTGAGTATATGTGAGAGTGAGAGATTGAAAGAGTTCCTGTTTAAATAAGTATGTGTTTCTATAAGTGATTGTTTAAGAGAGTACATATGTGTAAGTTTCCTTAGAAGTAATGTGCTAGTGTGTGTATAGCTGTATATGCAAATAAATGGGATGTTCAATAGTTTATTTGCATGTGTGAGTATGTGTGTGAGTAACTTTTGGATGACTGTCGGTGTGTAACAGGATGTATAGGTGTATCACTACATATGATGAGTGAGTATATGTATGAGTGACTATATAGAACTGTTGGTGAATGAGTGGATGTGTATATAGATGGTGGTATTACTGAATTGGTTGTTGTAACTGGTATGGGTATCTCTATTTTTTTGAAAATGTTAGTTTCTATTTTTGAATATGTGTTTCAAGGGTTACATTACACTGAAAGGAAGTCTGTCACTCTGTCACAAGGATGGTGTCATCAGTGATGTCATGAGTGATGTCACTGACATCACTCATGATTTTTAAATGCTAATTCCTAACTATAACTGGTGTGAAACATATGGTTTTTTCGGTGACTTTCATAGGTTTTTTAAATGCTAATTCCTAACTATATATAGGACCTCAAACCTATGAAATGTAATATGTTTTATAATGAATCCTTTATTGTATATTTATATAATACTATTTTATTATTATTATTTTCTTTTTTTGCCCTGGTGCGCTCCCGGGGCGCAAACCGAGGAGCGCCCCGGTCAGCGCAATTTTGCCGCGCGCCCCGGGGGGCGTACCTGTGAACGTCCCGTTAGCGCTATTGGCGCGAACAAAAACATCATCATGACGTATCGCGTAGCCGCGTCCACGTGATACGCACGTCAGGAAGCACCCACGCGCATACGAACGCGCTATGTAAGTGCCCCGGGGCGCGCTACGTAAGCGCCCTGGGGCGCGTATCGTAAGCGCGTCGGGTCATGTGACCTGAAAATAACACTATTCATTGGTTCATAACAGTTTTGGTTTCATAATGATGAAACCCCTGGTCTTGTGACCTGAAAATAACACTTTTCATTGATTCAGAACAGTTTTTTCCAAATGATGAAAGCCCCCACCTTTTTTCCTCATTCTCACTTTGTACTTTGAGTGAGGAAGACCTGTTTCCAGAGCTATTAATACCTATTTCTACTCAGAAATGGCTACAGTAGCAGCAGCAGCTGAATCATCTGACCCACCACCACCACCACAAGGACCACCAGAACATCTCATTGGTGGTCAAGAAGAAGAGGAGGAGGAGGAGGAAGAGGAGGAAGGGACAAGGCAGTTCCTGCACGAAAACACTCCACCATACAAACCTAAGGAGCACTTCATATGGGAGTTTTTTAAAATCCCAACTGGTTTAAAAAAAGTAAACGCTGTAAAGGTGACCTGTCTCATCTGTGGTGCTGTGCTATCCAGGGGAGAACCCTCCAAAAAAAATTCCTTTGGGAATCATACAATGATTCGGCATATGCAGCGTTTGCACCCTATTAACTTTTCAGCAGCAGAGATGAGAGAACTCTGCAAAAACCTACCCCAATCATCTGGCACAACCTCAACAACCAAAGAACCCACTCCATCGGGTCTAGAAGCAAGTCAGTTGATTTCAAGTATCCAACCAAAGTTTGGGGGATACAAAATTGTTTGTGTACATTGTGGGAAATTAATCACTTATGGTGAGCAGAGCATTACACTCATCATGCTTGCTGGTGATAACCACAAATGCACAAAGAAGACTTAATTTTTTCCTGTTTTTTTTTGCTCCAGTTGAGCCGTTTCCAAATTCCTGTTTTTTGTTTTTCCCTATAAAAAATACAAAAAAAATATAAAACTATTCATAAAAGCCAAAAAAATAAAAATGCTCAAAAAAACAATAAAAAAAATATAAAACAACAAAAAGAATAAAAAAAAGTTCTTTTTAGAAATACCTCCAAATTATAAAAAAAGGCTTCATTTTTTTTAAAGTCGGTCATTCTTTTTTCCTCATGGTACGGTCCCCGGTGCGCTACCCGGTGCACTTAGCGGGCGCTCCCTCCGCAAAAATCGAGAAAAAAAAATAATAATAATTTGCCCCGCGGGGCCCTTTAATAGCCCCCACATCAAACCTAGGGGGTCAGGGGGGTCTACTATGCCCCCTTATGGTCATTTCCCCCTTTATTTTTGCCACCTCGTGTGTCTCGATTTTACTGAGACACAAGATGGCGGCCGCTCCGGACTGTTTGGAATGTTTACAGACACCCGAGAGCCAATCAGCTTTCCGTGCGCAAGTCGCATGGCACGCCCGGTGCGCGTACCGGGGCGCTGCCATAGATATATATATTTTTTTTACCCTAAATTACTCAAAAACCACTGGAGCACATATCTTGAGACATAGCAAAGGCACATCGGGCTACCAGTCCCTACAATTTTGCCAAGTTTGGTGGAAATCCATTCAGCCATTCGGGCTAAAAGTGAGGTCGACCGCCCTATGGAAATTAACATGGGGAAAACACGTTTTGGGACCCCCCTTTCATCTCGGCCCCGCTTGACGAATCCCCCCCAAACTTTTGAGGAAGGACCGGAGCTCCGCGAGGCAAATTTGAGGAAATTTTCAGGCAGATTCGTCAACCGGCGCCAAAGTTATTCCAAATAGAATTTTGAGATTTTGCATTGAAAAAAATCCTAACTATAACTACCTACTGGCGACCGCCAGTAGGTAATATATATATATATATATATATATATATATATATATATATATATATATATATATATATATATATATATATATATATATATATATATATATATATATATATACATATATATATATATATTCCATATGAAGTCTGCTCAACAGAGGAGACATCAACACAATGTCGCTTTCAACCTTCTTTATTTGGGTGGCAGCAGGGAGTTGCACAAGCCTTTTCAAGCGTGATGTGTCCGCCTTTATTGTCAAACGAGTTTCGAAAAATGTCCTTTATCACTGACTTCGGCGATATGGGGGAAGGAGCCGTAACCACGTTAATTTCAGGTGATTTCAGTTCATAACCCCGCCCCAATGGGTGTATGCTTGCTAGGCATTCTGGTCGCTGTGTTTCTTTGCAGCATGATACGTGTTCATAGTGGATGCCAATTGCTCCTATATTCCCAAATTATATTTTCCGTTGGGTCGCTTGAGGGGACCGGCACAGTTAACTGCTCATCTTGCATCAATCCAAACAGGTGCATTGTCCCGCTTCTTCTGCCCATCTTGCAGCACTCGGGCCCGCCAAAGCAGCAGTAGGGTGATCTCCGTGGCCAGAGTGGGCCACTACATATTCCAAATGAAGTCTGCTCAACAGAGGAGACACCAACACAATGTCGCTTTCAACCTTCTTTATTTGGGTGGCAGCAGGGAGTTGCACAAGCCTTTTCAAGCGCAATGTTTCCGCCTTTATTGTCAAACGTGTTTCGAAAAATGTCCTTGTTCACTGACTTCGCGATATGGGGGAAGGAGCCGTGACCTTGTCAATTGCAGGTGATTTCAGTTCATAACCCCGCCCCAATGGGCGTATGCTTGCTAGGCATTCTGGTTGCTGTGGTTCTTTGGAGCATTATACTTCTCCATAGTGGATGCCAATTGCTCCTATATTCCCAAATTATATTTTCTGTTGGGTCGCATGAGGGGACCGGTACAGTTCACTGCTCACCCTGCGCCAATCCAAACAGGTGCATTGTCCTGCTTCTTGTGCCCATCTTGCAGCACTCGGACCTGCCAAAGCAGCAGTGGGATGATCTCCATGGCCAGAGCGGCCCACTACATATTCCATATGAAGTCTACTCAACAGAGGATACACCCACACAACGTTGCTTTCAACCTTCTTTATGTGGGTGGCAGCAGGGAGTTGCACAAGGCTTTTCAAGCGCGATGTTTCCGCCTTTATTGCCAAGCGCGTTTAGAAAAACTTCCTTGTTCACTGACTTTGGCGATATGGGGGAAGAAGCCGTGACCACGTCAATTTCAGGTGATTTCCGTTCATAACCCCGCCCCAAAGGGCATATGCTTATATATATTTCTCGCTCCTGCTTGCTTCGGCTGCCTTGAGAAGCACTCGACCACCAACAGGGAGTTGCAAGCATAACTCTTTATTAAAGGTACGGAAGCCTAATCTGGCACTGCAACTCCCATAACTCATTGCGACGTTTTTATACAGAACAGCCCATCAAAGGGCGCGCTATTGAGAGTAATTAAGAGAAGCAGTGACCAGATTGTGCTTTTCACTTACCACAGCCCATGAAGAAGATTCAATTTGAAATGCGTGAGCAGTGGAGTAGGAGCTGCGAAAGGATTAGCAGGCTGACGGCTCCCATACCTTTAATAAAGAGTCATGCTTGTAAATCTCTATTGGTGGTCGAGTGCTTTACAATGCAGCGGAAGCAAGCATGAGCGAGATATATATATATATATTGAAAATAAAGGATTGAAGTCACCACGAACCTCGAGTGCCGCCTTAAGTCTTCTTCTTTTGAGGCAGACTTTCTTGGGAACATATGGCGTGTTCAGCTACGCGATCCTCAGTGTGGCTGCGCGCTTGGCTGGCACCCCCCCAAGTGTTAAGGGGGTCGCTATATGGAAGTGTGGGGGGCTCCTGCCCTCATGCTGCCCCAGGACCACCACCTCCGGAGGCATTTGAAAATAATGGGTGGGGGCCTCACAGGCCCCCAAGCCGCAGGGACCACCACCTCCCCGGGATTTCAATATTTAAAAGAGGGTGGGCCTTGTGCCCCCCACACAGCCCCCGGGACTGCCACTTTCTGAGGCTACCTTTAAAAACTGTGTGTGGGGGTGTTTATCCCCTCCAAACTACCCTGGGGACCACCACCTCCTGAGGTATAGATCAATGAAGTGCAGGAGTCCGTTGCGGACCTGAGGTATAGATCAATGAAGTGCAGGAGTCCGTTGCGGACCCTCGGCCCTGGGGACCACCACCTCCCCGGAGCTTTAAACATGCTAGAGGGGGGCTGAATGGCCCCTTTGTGGAGACCTAGATGGCCCTGGGGCTGCAACCCCCCAGGGCTGGCTCCAGCAATGTCCGAGGATGCCCACCCCAGGACATTTATGTTTGCAATGACAGGGCCATAGCACGGCTGGGACATGCAGGGGCATTGGGACTCCCTCCACGGTTCCCACATTTGGATTGCTGAGAGGTGGTCATAGGCCATGCCCCTTATTATACCACTCTGTAAACGCGTCTCTTGGCATACTGCTGGTGGGGCGATGAGGTCCTCTTGTGTCCTGCGGACCTATGGACTGAAGTGGACTTCATTCCCCAAGCATAAGTGTGACCGGAGGCGCATTTGCAGAGTGGTGTAAAAAGGGGCCGTGGCCTCGGACCACTCTCAGCAATCCAGCTGTGTGGGGCTTCCTGGAGGTACCTGGTGAGCTAGTTTACCCCAAGGACCCTCAGGAGGCAAGGGGACTTCATCCCCAAAAACAAGAGCGTGCCAGGAGGCACATTTGCAGAGTGGTGGGAAAAGGGGGCATGGTCTCTGTCCACCTGTTAGCAATCCCACTGTCTGAGGCATACTGGAGGTATCAGGTAGACTAGTAGGCCCCTAAGGAACCCCAGCAGCAAAGTGTACTTTAAACCCCATCCAAGAGCACGACATGGAGCGCGTTTACAGAGTAGTGGGGAAAGGGGCGTAGCTTGCTATTAGAACTTAGAAATCCTGCTGTGTGGGACTTACAGGAGATAATAGATGGGGTTGTTGACCCCCAAGGTTGTCCTTGGGGGCAAACAACCCCTCCTGTTACCTCCACTAAGTCCCACACAGTGGGATTGCTATGGGGTCTTCAGAGGCCATGCTCACCTGTCTCCACTACTCTCCAAACACGCCTACAAGCAGACAATGGGATGGGGATGAAGTCCACTTTACTCCTGAGGGACTTTGGGTGCCAAGAAGCCCTCCTGGTATCTCCTGTTAGTCCTATGCAACGGAATTCCTGAGCACTGGTCAGAGGCCCAGCCTCCTTTCTCCACCTTTCTCCAAATGCGACTACTAGTTAAAGAAGCATTTGCAATGTAATAGCTTTCACATTTGCGAGAGTTAAGGCTATTGTTATTGTAAATGTAAAAGTGTTTTACTAATGTTTCTTGGAGTGGAATGGATGTAGCGTATGTGTAGTGGAATTATGTGGTATGAGGTGCAGTGAAATTATGTGAATAGACTTTGACCTTGCTGTGAATATAAATTATGTGGTATTTAGTGTATTTTCTAACTCAGATTCTATTGTTAAATAAGCACCCAACCAACGTTGGCGGATCCATGTCATATAGTTCCTATATATGCCACCAAACCCACATGAACTGTGGGTTTGGTGGCATACTGGTTCTGAGCACCCCCACCAGATATGTTAACCTGTTTGCCTAAGCTAGCTCACAGTGCCACTAGAATTTCCTCTTATCGGGGAGAAAATTGTTTCTGGAAATCTCAGAACATGACAACCCTGATCCCCCAGGATCGTGGAAACAATCTACTACTTTTCGCTCAGTCACTCATGCTCACTTTGTTTGTCTCAGAGATACACAAAATAAACAGTCTAGGTGTTTCAATAAGAATTTATTGAACAGTTTTTATTCTAGTGTAGAATAGATTCACTGTAACAACCATTAGACACTATTAGAGATATATGATTAGCAGTACTATGAAATTAAAGGGATGGTATAGTTCTACCGTCTTGCAGTAATCATGTATATATACAAGTACATAAAACACATGATAGGAAAGTGCGTACTCCTATGATGTCTCCCTAACTAGATATAAAAAAATGTACGTAGCATCAGTGTGTGTGTTATGCATTATGCCAAGAATCCCTGTAAGGCCTGGTCAACCCCATTACCTGAGTAAAGAGAGAATATGGGACCCCATCCTGGTCTCGAATTGGATACCCCGTGAGGGATGTTAGACCACTGCTAGCTGGAGTGTCTGCATGCAAGAAATTCAGAAACTCTGGTCAGTGTCTCAGCCGGGAAGCCACGGTCTCCTCTGTCTTTCTTAGCAAGACATGATGCCCCAGGGGTCCTACCTTGCTGTGTTACTGTGTCGGCCTAAAGGATGACATCAAGCTTGAACTTTAACATGGATATTATACAGGAGATGTTCATCCTGCTGTGAGTCCTGCTGTGCTTCTAAGAAGTCTCATGCATACTGTATGAGTATCGAACCAGGGAAAAACCTGCGTACTTGGTAAAAGGTCAGTCCCTATGAACTGTTATGTATGAAATGTAGGGAAGGATATAGGTGAAAGTTTGCAGTGTTACCTGTGCCTTTATGGGGTAGCTATATGAAATTTAACAGTCCTGGACTTTTATGCCCTACCCTGGGTTGATGGAACTTGAACATTTTGCTTGGTGACAGGTATCCAGTAGAAGGGATGAAGCTCCATGTGGTGCCCTGGTTGATGTGTTGGTAAATTTGAATGCGGACCCTGCCCATCCCTCAGAGTGATGATGGGTGGCTCACTGGTTAGAGGCGGCAGACCCAAGAGCAGAGGACGGCCCGGGACCAGGGTTTGATTCCCGGTGCGGCAGGTTTCTGGACCAGGGTCAGCGGACTTGATAATTCTCTCGCCTTGGTGCCCACTCTGATCAGCGATCACACTCGGCAACTCTGGGCATTAGCTTGCCTCATCTTCACTAACGGCCCCACCAGACCGCCGGGGATGCCTGGTCTCACCCTGGAGATACCCATTAAGGGACCATCTCTCAGGGAAGCCAGGAAGGGTTTCGCAGCGGTCGAAGCGCCTTGGGACCCTATGGGTAAGTAGTGCGCTATATAAATGCCTATACAACAATATACAACAATAATAAGGTATGTCCCTGTTTGAGGGCATGGGCAATGGATAAGGTAAAGGGGCCTGCTGGCACTTTCCATGATTCTTAAATGTTCCACTGTCAGAGAAGGTAGAGATACTGTTGTATTGCTTGCACAATCTCTGAGCTATTTTCTGCCTCATGTCCTGCTTCTCATAACAAATATTTGTGATCTAGCTGATCTTACGTCCTGTATTCTCATAACAATGTCTACTCAACAATGGTTATCAATTACCATTTCCTAATGAGTCTATGTGAATAAAAGGCTACGCCCTTCGTCAAACCACACTAATGGCTGTTGTCTATCTCCTTGTGAGCTCATTCAGTGGGGGACAGGGAGATGCAGATTGTGAGCGCACTATGAAGGCACCCCCGGCATATAGCCAATGGGCGCCATCAGTTCCTCCATGGGAAGGAGCAGCCAAGGTGGAGAGTCGTCCTTCTTCAGTGTCGCCACAAAAGAGGGTCACCCATGACGTCATCGGATGGCGCCCAAGGGCTGCAGCTTCTAAGGCACCATAAGGTGAGAGATCTGCCTCTTTTTCCCTTCACTGCACACCTTGAAAGGAGTTGGAATGTGGCGGTATTTCTTGCAGCATAAATGGGGGCTACCCCAAATGTGGACTGATTTACTGAATTTTCCCCTTGGAGGGATGTTGATTTGTGTGGGCACTGGGCAGGCAGGAGGGTGGTCCTGGACCTTTCCGCCCTACCCCGGGATGCCGGAACTTGAACATGTTGGGGGATTTTGCCTGATGACAGGTATCCCCTGGCAGGGACAAAGCACTATGCGGTGCCCTGGTGGATGTGTTTGTAAATGGAACTGCGGACACTGCCCATGGAGGGGAAGTTCCTAATGAGATATGTCCTTGGTTGAGGGCATGGTGATGGATAAGTTAAAGGGGCCTGCTGGCACTTTGCATGATTCTGAAGTGATCCGCTGTAAGGGAAGGTAGAGAGGGGGATTACCAATGGTGGGCGGCGCCTCTCAGCATCACAGGCTGGCTGAAGCTGCGCTTACTGGACGCTTTGAAGGGTGATGCCCCTGAGCTGCGCCGAATTTGTGTGCATGAAAATTGTAAGTGAAGTATTCCCAATAATACAAAAGGTGAGCAGGACACCAGTTCAATGTATTTTCAACCTAGTTTCTAAAGAGCAGTGAACATTAGTAGTGCTTTATACGCTGTCACGCCAAAATGCTTTTTGGTTTTCTTCTGGAACTAAGGGCCTCATCTACATAAGGCCTGCACCGTCGGAGTGTCACTTTTAATGACGTTCCGGTGGCATTGGCCTCTCAATCATATCTATAAGGCCAGGCAAAACCACCCTGTGTGGCTTTCTATGGCCTCGTAAAGATTGTTTAAGGCAATGCAGCGCAAGTCTCTGTGTTGCCTAAATCTACGTCAGTGAAGTGTGCCATGATCTCTGCATTGGGTGTTCCCACGCAATGCCCATGGATTTTGAAACATTCACAGATTTTCAACATAGGATAAATCTGGGAATGCATCAAAACTGTGCACCTTCTCAGGTGTGGCGTAATGAGGAGAAATAACTTAATTCTCCTTATGTTTTCCTCTTGCTATAAAAAGAGGAAATCGCCTTGATTGATTCTTTTTGTGTAGTAATGTGTCCCTTCCTCCACAAAAATAATAATTCCAACAACACAGACACCCTTGCACCAAGAGTTTCTGCTTGCCTTATAAAAATGTCACACTGTCCTACTTGTAAGAAATATTTCCATATTTTTGATGGCAAGTTATCCTAGAAGTTATATTCTGTGAAATTCCAAAATCAGCAATCTACTGTTGTCAAAGGCTGTGATTACATCATATAATTAAGAGCGAATTAATATTTGAAAAGGTAAGCCGTGAGAATTTACTTGAAGACAGGTCTGTGATTATGACGGACCTTTTTTTAATAAAGCCTCACCTGATGAATAAATTCTGATTTCACAAATGCATGACTTAGATTTCAAATTTCTGAAACTGCCTATAGATGCTTGTTCCCGAATCTCACCCTGTGCAGGTTCTGATTTTATAGACTAATAGTGGCTAAAAACCAGATTTGCATACTCCTGATGTATTTGTGGCCTACTTTACATGTTCATTTGTCATAGTGACAATCCAAGTGCATCCCAGCAGGATATGCTCTTGAAGAACGTGAACTTCATGCCCGTAAGTAAGATTTCTTACTTTGCAAAGAAGGAATAGTGGATGTGCAAGCGTTAAAAAACACATCGACCTTGCTGGAAATTTAATATTGCTTTCCGAACACCTTCAGAAAGAAGGAAAGCAAATTGACATATGTGTCGAAATGAAGACATTGTTGTAATGTGTTCTTTTGTCATATGGATACTTCATTACATATATTGCGTTAAGTTAGCATGAGTGTATTACATGTTTAAACAGCCGTTTTTCCTTCAGGCTTCAGTTTTGCACACGACACGTACTTGTTGTTGTAGCTTTCAGCCTAGAAGTGGTGTGGTGTTTTATTTGAGAATAATATGTTATTCCTAAGCTATCAGCTTTGCCTTGTACACTTGGTACAACTGTCTGCACACTGAGAGCTGCACACTCTAAGATTAACCTAACACAAGGTTGCTGGGAAGTCTGATCCTCGCACCACATTAGACATTAGACATAACACAAATAATGTTGATGCCAACATTTTGGGCTCTACGCGGGTTTAAGATAGAGTTACACGGAATGAACGAGGACACTTGGTGCTGCGCATGAAGAGAACTGGTAGATGCTGATGTGAACTGCTCCTACTGACATTGAGAGGTATGGGGTCGCCCTGCTAAAGCCCGAATGAGACCTTCTTAGATATAATATAATATGCTAGATAGGGTGCGCGAAATATAGGTGATATAGATTTCTATAGAAATTGCATTATAACATGCTAGCACCTTTTGCTTACTATGGATTAGTGACTATGCTGCTGACTCTGATTTTTATAATCTGCATTTTGGTATTATACAAGATACTGCGTTTGAGAACTTTGCATTGAATAATAAATATTTCAAACTTGCACTTGTGTTCTTTGACTCTCAGTTTTGGTTTGAAATGATTATAGAACGAAAGAGTGTTCATGTGTTCCACGACTCCTGAGGTATTCTAAAGATCATGTTCTGGTTTGTCTAATACATGTATCATTCCATAATGATCCATGAGACACTGTAGCTAGCTAGGTAACTAGATTTCTGACACTGAGATGAGTTTTTGGATCATCCTAACTCACTAAGGTTCTAGATCTCTATGCACAGTTCTGTGGGAGAACGGAAACCCTGCTACATGGCGCCCAACGGATTGGTTGGCCGTATTTCATGACACTCGAGTAGTATATCATTCAGACCTTGACACCTTCATTCCCGTTTCCGGAAAACGGTGGTGTCGGAAAAACCTACCTATTGATATGATAGGTATTTTCAAGCTTGAATTCTTCTAAAAACGGTTTCTTTGAATTACTACCCAGTTGTGCTACAAACTGTTCTTTGTCTGGTCTTTAATCTTCCTGTGCTAACATGGCAGTGGAAATAGCGCAGCATAGCCGAGTCGCGGTTCGCGATCACTTGCGGGGATATAATGTACCCGCTGAAGGCTTAGCTGTGATTCTGGTTGTGAGTGCGGAACATGCGTACCCGTACGAATTGTTTTATTCCTGGGTGACATTTCCGGAAGTAGACGCTAATTCGGGTGTCTATCACACATACACTGCCTCAGCAGTACCGGCAGCTTATGCTCCGTACAGGGCACTGGAAGTACCTATTGACGCTTGGCAGCACGGTGTTTGGTTTGGTGGCGCCCTACCCCATTCTTTGAACGCTACGAGGTTAGGTCCTTTGTCCATTCCGGGCACAAATTGGCCCGCCTTGGGTGGATTTACTCCTCATCCTAATCGCGCCACGTGTAACGTAGCCGACCTGAGACGTCTACATGAGGTCTCGGTTGAAGTGATTAGAGCGCTTGTTCATTACATTAGTCGTAATATTCAAGGCGCAGCCCCCGCAGGTGCGCAGCTTCGAGCAGAACAGGCTGGTTTGAAAATCAGTCCTGTCTTGGTGAATTCCGTTATGGGCAGAAAGCCAGATAGTACGGATGAATTTCCTTACTGGCTAGCCGAGAAATTCGACCAGTTAGAGGCTGTGTTTCCTAATACGACTCCGAGTGAAAAACACCGGATTCTTACGCTTAGTTTACCGAAGGAAATAGCCCCGGACCTTGCTGACTGTGAGACATGGGGTAAGACTTTTGCAGCGGTTTACTCGAGGTGCTTTGGCACACCGTCAGTTTCGAACCTGTCTGCGATCCTCAAGCGTGTTCAGGATGATCACGGACCTGAGTCGGCGGTTGAGTTGGGTATGCGCCTGAACGGTTCATTTGAGACAGTTTGCGGTATTATCCTTGCCAATGTAAAAGGGGATGCAATGAACTTTCAGGTGGCCAATGGTCTGGCGTTAGTACCCGATGCCGAGAAACCCCGTCAGCTGGCAAAAATAATTGTGGCGGCTTATAAAACGGTTGGCCGCAATTCAAGGGGTGCGAAAGTTTTTCTGGAAAAAGAAAAGAAGCAACCCCAGGGGCAGTCTTCGGAAACAGGTGGACAGCCCAAGTCCAAAAAACAAACTTGGCCGAAAAAGCAGAATAGGGGTAAACAACAGCAACAACAGACACAGGTCTCTAGTCCGACACCTTCGCCACCTGCGCAGTCTGAGCGAGTTTATGAATTGCGCGATCGCGCTACGATTAAATCGCCTGACAGATATCAGGCAACTGACCAACGCTCTCCTCGTTCCTTTCAGGACTCATCGGCTCCGTCAACCGGTGGTGGAGGGGGCGGCAGGGGCAGGGGTGGTCAGCAAGGACGTGGCCAGCCCCGCACGCGAAGTGAAGGGGACAAGCGGGACGACTCTACGCCAAAGAGACCGCAGTTTGCCAAGAAGAAAGTCGCTGCCTTAACGGCGCATCGATATGCCCCAGATAGTGAGAACGCGGCTTCGGAATCTGACGTGGGCTCTGACCTTGCTGGACAGCGCGGCGGAGATTACCATAGTGAGAGAGGCCCTCCGTCCACTGTTGAAGGTGACAGCGACTGACACTTATGTTGTAATCGAAACAGCTGATACACATGTTGCTCCCCCTGAAAGGCTTTTTGAAATTGTCCTGTTAATTGAAGGTGACATGCAGCGAACTGTAAAAGGGGTATTTTGGGAAAATCTTTCGGATACGTATGACATTTTGCTTTCGGAGGCTGACTGGCCCCCACCTTTTGTTCTCGCAGCTCCGCGAGGGGAGGAGGTAATCCTCCCCAGTTTCGCGCACACTGTACCGAGAGTGGAAGCGCTGCATTTTGCAGAAGAGTGGGCTCTGGCGCTTGCGCCGGCTGTGTACCGAAATCAGTGTGGCTGGGATAAATTGTCCCCTAGCCATGAGATTCCATTACGGTCACAGCCTCAGCCACAACCCCAGTACCCCATACGGCGTGAAGCTAAAGCTTCGGTCGCGGCTATCCTTGAACAATTGGAATATCAAGGTGTAATTGAAACGTGTGTGTCACCAATGAATAATCCCCTTTTTACTGTTAACAAGCCGGACGGCTCATATCGTCTAGTTTTGGATTACCGGCATTTGAACTCGCATTGCCGTAACTGTGCAGTACAGAATACTCACGGCTCTGCCCTAGTGAATAGTCTTGAGCGTAAACGGTTCAAAACCACGCTTGACATTTCCAATGGTTTTTATGCACATAGATTAGATGGTCTAAGTTCCCAATGGACCAGTTTTACATGCGGCGGCGTACAAAAAAAGTTTAAACGACTCCCAATGGGATACAAAAATAGTCCTGGAGTGTTTTCCGCTCGCATTGTCTCTCTTTTGGAGAGTTTCGACCCAGTTGCATGTTCGTATGTGGATGACATTTATCTCACAGACGACGAGCTTTGGGTGCATCTGTGTCGAGTAAACAGCATAATTTGTAACTTTGCAGACATGGGTTACAAGTTTAACTTTGCTAAATCACACATTGCAGAGTACACAGTGTTGTTTCTAGGTTATGAACTTAACCATGAAGGAAAGGGATTGGCTCCTCACTTCCTGGAGAAGTGCGCGCAGTTGCGCTCTCCGACAACACTGAAAAAATTACAGTCTTTACTGGGTTTTTTAAATTTCGGGAGGACATACATTCCGGAATATGCCCAGCGTATCAAGCCTTTATATGCCTTGGTACAACCATCTTTTTCCAAATCATGCTGGCTGCCTGAGCATTCAGCCATTCTGCAGTCTTTGCAGGCTGATTTGCTCACTTCTGACTACTTACAGACCCGTGATAACCGGACCAACCTGGTGATAAGAATAATCCCTGGGACGGTGGGTTTCACGTACCTGACTTTTAATGAGGGGGATACTGTACCTATTGCTTACAAATCACACTTGTACACTTCGGCTGAACTGCGTTTTTCCACTGTGGAGAAAGTGTTAACGGCTGTGCAGATGGCAATTCTTAAGGAACGTGCCCTGTCGCAGGGAAAGCGCATGTTGGTTGTTACCCCGTGTCCTGCCTTGGAGGCGGTCACGAAAGCCAGTGTGCCTAATTCTAAAGCTTTGCACCCTCGGTGGATTCAGTGGGCTACTTCCTTGACATCTCAGGATGTCACGTTTATTTTTGACGCCGCTTTACGGTCGCAGGAGTATTTACAGTATGAATTTGTTCATCCTGCTCCTTTAGCAATGCGGCCGTTGGAGGATTTCCACTGTATCATTTACACGGATGGTTCGGCGCAGGTTGCGCATGGCTCTAAACATGCCTACGTTTCCGCTTGCGCCATTGTGGTCGGTGCCATGGTGAACGATGAGTTCAAGTCCAGTGTCGTGCACACGCAGACACTTGGAGACTGCACCGCACAATTAGCAGAGCTCCGTGCTCTTATGCTTGCATTGGAGTACGCAGATCCTAGTGTGACAACTTTAATCGTAAGTGATTCTTACTACTGTGTCCAGTCTTACAATGAGAACTTGTTCTTTTGGATTCAGAATGATTTTCGTGATTCCAAAGGTAGCACAATAAAACATAAAATGATCTGGGTCCGAGTGGCGGAACTTAAAGAAAAGCTGCCGCTCGTGTTTGTAATTCATACTCTCGGCCACCAGCGCGTGGGAGTCCACGCTGTTGGCAATTCGCTTGCTGATGAGGCAGCGAAGTCTGCGGTATCAAAATACTTAGTTGCAGCGGTCACGAGGTCCAAGAGCAAAATAGATGACGACATCTTGGCGGCTGTTGCTGCCACGGCGAAGGGAGGTAAATATCCTGCGGGGTTCCCTTCGAAATACACATACCACTTAAGTCCCGATAAGGTTCCTTATGTGAAAATTCCTGAAGTTGGAGAGCGTCTGATTCCCAACTCGGATCGCAGAGCTTCTCTGATTACAGTGGCTCATGAAGGTGTGGCGTCTGCGCATGCGGGCGTCTCAGCCACTGTATCACAGCTACAACAGAGGTTCTGGTGGCGGGGACTGTACAAACAGACGCGCGATTATGTCCTTATGTGTGACATTTGTCAGCAGATTAAGCCTTCTACTGCTGCGCGTCCGCCTCAGACAAAGTTGTACATTTCTAATAAACCGCTTGGTTGTGTTTATTTGGATCACTGCGGTCCTTTCTCTTCTGATACTACGTATAAATACATCTTAGTAGCAGTTGACTCATGCACACGCTTTGTGTGGTTATGGCCGCATCGCAGCGCTGATTCACGGACTGTCATTAAGGATTTGCGTGTCTTTGTGGGAATCTTTGCTTGTGGTGCTTTCCATTCGGACCAGGGTCCGGCTTTCGCCTCTAAGGCGTATAAGGATGCTATGGTTTCGTTGGGAGTACAGGTGAAGTTTTCAAGCCCCTACAGGCCTGAGGGCAATTCTGTGGTAGAAAGAATGAACCGCGACTTAAAGCAATCTTTGACAGCCCGAGTTATAGGCACTGGTAGATACTGGCTGTCCCACCTCTATGGCGTGCAGCGTGCGCTTAATAATCTCCCTAGAAGGTCTCTGGGTGGGCGGACCCCATACGAAATGCTCTTTGGTATCAAGATGTACGTCCCTGACCTTGATGGTGCAGACTGCCAGGCCCAGGCCACGGCCTTTGACGTAGATGAACATTGCAATGTTTTACAGGATCTACAAAAGACCAGAGACAGTCTTGCAAAGGAACACTTGCCCTCCACGTCGGATGATGCGTTGCAGATCCCGGTAGTTGGCTGGCTACCCCAAGTTGGAGAACTGGTTCGAGAGAAGATCGATAACAAAAAGGAATTTGGTCCCTCATATCGAGCGCCAGTTCGGGTCCTTGGAGTGAAGGGCACAAGAACAGTCATTTTACCACCACTTCCAGGTCGTAAAGAAAACAGATTTATTTCTATTGACAATGTCAAGACACACAGGGTGGCCGATTCTTCATAGCATGACACCGGCTGTATCCTGTCCTTCCATGGTGAGGCACTCTGTGCTGGCTATTACATCTGGTGCAGATCAGGAGGTGTCCCTCGAGATGCCTGCCATGACAAGTCCTTTATTAAATACTATTCCTGTTACTAACATTGATGAGGTGACCTATGCAGATCCTGCTGATTTATCCATGTCCGATTTACATGCACGTTTGGCTAACCAGTCCAGATTCTCTTTTGACTCTGTTTCGGAACTTTCAAAAAAACCATCAACTATTGCAAAATATGCCACGTTGTTTAAAAAACATTTTTTAATTCCGCCTTGGACATACGTTTGGCTGATACTATTTTCGTTTTATCTTTTTATGTCAATTGGTTTTGTGTTTTATTTTTTCCGCCTGATTGATGGCCATTATGTGAAAGAAAGAACAGGAATTCGGTACCTTAATGGAACATTGGCCCCTCACTCCTCCTCGCATTCAGCACACAGACTAAAGAGAGACTTACATTCAGTACAAATTACTGCTTGGCCTGTCCTTGATGGGATTGTGTGGGATGCGGTTAGGTTTCAGATACATGGCCCCACAGAAGTTATTAATGTTCCTAATGTGCTTAGAGTAAACATGGGAGATGTGATTAAGCAAAATATTCGTTCTGATGATTGGGATCTTCAGGCAGTAGAAGCATTATTCTCTGATTTAAAATATTATGCGGCCTTTGATGATGAGGATTTATATTTAGATTCTGTCAATTATGGTGATTTATTTTGTTACCAACATTATGGAAATCATTTCTTGCACAAGACAAGTTCCAGGCGGGTTCCTGTGAATTACACTCAGTGGGAACATTGCCCTGCTCCTTTACAGGGGAGCTCAAGTACTTTTTTGGGAAAATACTCTTACTTTACAGATTTTAATCAATCAAATCCTGAGTCGTTTTACTTCAAGGTGAAACAGAAATCAATGCCAAAAGTTAGACTGACTGACACAAAATTGTTGTATTCAAAGTCCTTTCTAGAAAGGTTATCTGTGGATGGCTATGAGTTATGGAAGGATGTTATTGACCTTAAATCGGTTTGGGGTACCAAAGATTGGCAGGTACAAGGCACTGAGGCTTTGCATCGTGCATGTCTCATCCCAAATCACATGTTGTTTTTAAATTCGACTATTTCCCAAACAACGTGTTTTGGATTGGCTACATCTAAAAAATTAAATACCCCTACTATCCCTGATTTGGAAGAATATTCAGGTTGGAGTAATTTCACTACCTTGTCCATAAATCAGATACAAGCTCTTTTGCAAAATTCCTCCTTTAATATTTCCAGTTTTGATCCGGATGGGTGGCTTTTATGGCAAAGAAGCTCTGATTCTTGCCAAAGTCGTTTTTTGGGTTTGTCTGAGGGTTTTACACACATCAGGCCAGATCCCAGGTTTGACCAAGATCACACTGTTACAACTTATTCAGTAGGCAAATTGTGTCAGAACTGGTTACAACATTCCACTTTAGCTGCAGTTAAACTGCATTTGTCCCAGTTGAATGAAAACATAGAGTTAAATGATTTTATAAAAGGCCCAACTATGGGTAGGTCTAAACGCTTTATTTATGCTATTTACAATGAAATTTGGAAATTTTCAAGAGTCGAAGCAGCTAAACGCCTGAGGGCTATTGATCAAGCCAATTTGGAAAAAGTGCTTGCAGTGGTTGATAATAGTATTAACACGCTTTCTTCCAGAATTTACACATTGGATAATATTGTTTCTTCTGTTGTTGATATTGTACATGATGAAGTGTCCACGTTATACCATGGTCAAAATCAATTACGTTCTGTAATGCAGTTTGCCTGGACTCTACAGACAATTAAGGCTGGTCGAGTTCCCTGGACCTCATTGAACGTTTCATCACTTTTTGCCCCTTTTAATCTTACTGATAAACAACGCATGCTTTCAATGCGTGATGCATCGTTTTCTATGTTACATATTGAGAAGCTAGAATCCTTACCTTTTTCTGTTGCTGAAACCACCACTGCCACGTGGCTTATTCATGGTTTAATTACATTACCATTTCCCTTATATAAATTTACTAACTGTATGCGGTATATTGCTATGGGACGATATGAGCCACTAGGCAACGCATTCCTACATGAGGCTTGGTCATTACCATACACATACAGATGTCTGAAAGATGGAAAAGAAGTGAATCTTAATGGTGAGGAATGCACACAGTCACCTGACCATTCATTAATATGCAGACACATTCAGTTACACGGTTCTTGTAATCAGGACCGCCCAAATTTAGCATGTGTTTTAAAAGGCACGCCAGTTCCAGCAGTAGTGCCCACATTTACATTATTAGCTAATGGTAGTTATTTGCTTTTAAACAATGAATTATGTTGTGGTTTATTAATTGGTGTGGCTTATATAGTTACTGTATCAGAGCGTGTAGTGTGCTGCAAGAACGTTCTATACCCACCCACGCATGGCTCTTCAGATGTCTCCATCTGGCCTCGGATCCCAACCTTGGAAGCGAAATTCAATGGTTTAAGCAGAATAAGGGCTCTTTTGTCTCAAAAACAAGTGACCCTGAGTTCGGCCCGGGAAACTTATGTCCTTCACATAGCTAACACCCGCACAGAGGTGCAGGCGCTTTTAAACACTGATTTGCCATTTCATTTCTGCGAGCTGGTACACCAGATTTTTAATGCTTCTTCAACGACTGGGCTGGCGCATTTTTTTAAACTAGTAAGCAGTGGACTCGTGACTACGTTTGAAAAAGTTTTTGGTATCATTCCCACGTTTTTCCACACTATTTTTGGGAGTTTGTTTGGTGGAATACCTGTGTTGCTGGCTGTGGCCGCAGGCTTTCTGTTGGTGTTTTACTTCATAAAACATGGATGCCCATCCTGCGCAAGACGCCGTTCAACGCCTCCTGACACTGTGCCGTAATCGGATGCTCAATTACTATGGAACTTTGCCGCTTGCAGCATTAAGCACGGCCTATAGATTGTCATTTCGGTTCACCGACTTCACGTGTGTCCAACCTGTGTTTCACTGCCTAAACTGCGAGTTCGATTGGGCCATTGATTTGTGCCTATGCTTGAGGACTGCTCCTGACGTCGATTTTGATCAGCTAATGCGTCCCGTTGTGGCTCACGAGCTGATCTGTTCTGGCGAGAGAGTTATGGCCTTGGCAGCGATAAATGGAGTTCTGGGCCAATGGGAGATCTCTGCAGCGGCGAATGCCTTTCTGACACACAGCGTTCTGGTGAACCCACCGAGTTGTCCTCTGACGTTGCAGGAGGATCCGATGCTGGAAGAGCACGTATGTTCTTTCCCATTGCTAAATTGGATGGCTGAACTATTTTCGGATGATGGCAGTGATTTCATACTGGAGGCTGTTGCAACTTTCTTTGCATATACTTTCCAATCGTGAAATGCCTGGAAGGAATGCTTTGTTGTGAAATATGACTTTCCCCTCGCTGAATTGGAGGGATGGACTATGTTCAGCTGATGGAGAGTTCGCTCACGTGAGGTTGCTGGAGATAACGTCTAAGTGGCACATGACTTTGGATATCGGATGAGTGCCTTGGTTTTTTCTCTTACAAACATTTGAATGGAAGCGACCTGGTCATACATTTCATAATTTTTTGAACCGGGCGGAAGACTTTTGGTTCAAGACTTTTGATATTTTTTTAGATTTGATGCCACTGTAGGCATTCATACATATTCATTCATACATATTCATTCATACATATTTTTAGCTTATTTTGGCTCAAGACTATTGAATTTTGCTTTCAAATTGTGTATCTGATTTAGTATTGCCTTTTCCCTTATGATTGGCGGTGCTCGGACCAATGGGGGGGTGTCATATGGATACTTCATTACATATATTGCGTTAAGTTAGCATGAGTGTATTACATGTTTAAACAGCCGTTTTTCCTTCAGGCTTCAGTTTTGCACACGACACGTACTTGTTGTTGTAGCTTTCAGCCTAGAAGTGGTGTGGTGTTTTATTTGAGAATAATATGTTATTCCTAAGCTATCAGCTTTGCCTTGTACACTTGGTACAACTGTCTGCACACTGAGAGCTGCACACTCTAAGATTAACCTAACACAAGGTTGCTGGGAAGTCTGATCCTCGCACCACATTAGACATTAGACATAACACAAATAATGTTGATGCCAACATTTTGGGCTCTACGCGGGTTTAAGATAGAGTTACACGGAATGAACGAGGACACTTGGTGCTGCGCATGAAGAGAACTGGTAGATGCTGATGTGAACTGCTCCTACTGACATTGAGAGGTATGGGGTCGCCCTGCTAAAGCCCGAATGAGACCTTCTTAGATATAATATAATATGCTAGATAGGGTGCGCGAAATATAGGTGATATAGATTTCTATAGAAATTGCATTATAACATGCTAGCACCTTTTGCTTACTATGGATTAGTGACTATGCTGCTGACTCTGATTTTTATAATCTGCATTTTGGTATTATACAAGATACTGCGTTTGAGAACTTTGCATTGAATAATAAATATTTCAAACTTGCACTTGTGTTCTTTGACTCTCAGTTTTGGTTTGAAATGATTATAGAACGAAAGAGTGTTCATGTGTTCCACGACTCCTGAGGTATTCTAAAGATCATGTTCTGGTTTGTCTAATACATGTATCATTCCATAATGATCCATGAGACACTGTAGCTAGCTAGGTAACTAGATTTCTGACACTGAGATGAGTTTTTGGATCATCCTAACTCACTAAGGTTCTAGATCTCTATGCACAGTTCTGTGGGAGAACGGAAACCCTGCTACACTTTTACATGTCAGCTTCATAAATAAACTAATGTTATTTAAAAATAATTTGGCTACGATTCAAAGTGAAATAGCCCTCATTTTTCTGGTTGTGCTGTTGCTACTTATTAGGAATCACAGTGATATCTGGAGTAAGATCATTTTAGCTCCATCCTTTTATATTTGTCTAGGCCACATATATATTTACTTGTGGCCCTATATACTGTGACGCAATGATATAGATGGAATGTGGTGCACCAAAGTCATTGAAAGTGCATCTCTTGAGTGCTTTCATGAATATAGGCTTTCATGTTAATGTTTTTTCTTTTCAGAGGCAGCTGTACTGCTGATATTAATTTTCTGTAGGTTCAGATTGTAAGGTGGTGAGCTAAAATGCTTTTAATGCAGTGTAAATTCACCAGGGATTAGTGAGAGTGGAATATATGTGTGTTTAATGTTTTCTAAATTGTGACTAGAATGTTGTGGCTTCTTTAAAATTACATGTATTAGTTGCTGTGCTACGGACAAATATTACAGCACAATATACCTAACTTATTATTAAAGATTTCGGGGCAGATTTATGTTAACTGGCGCATCCCGAGGGATGCGCCAGTTAACATGCACCACAGTGCGCCACAGCTACGCCACCCATGGTGCGCCGCATTTATGATGCGGCGCACCATGGGGCAAAAACGGCACAGATGCGTGACGCATCTGTGCCGGAAATGTGGCGCATTGCTAGAGTTGCGTCGCAAGCGCGACGTAGCTCCAGCAATGCTCTGGGGGGGCCTATTCTTTCAATACTGCCTCAAGCCTTACGCCTGCTTCAAGCAGGCGCAGGGTTTTGACGCAGCATTGCCCTGAAAGTGACTGAGTGAAATCTCATAGATTTCACTCAGCCACTTTCAGGAGGCGTTCCTGCGCAGGAACGCCCCCCCTGCGCAGGAACGCCTCCTCATGGCGCAGTGCTGTACAACGTGACGCATCTCCTAGATGCGTCACGTTGTAAATAGGGCGCAGGGATGCGCCACGTTTCCGTGCCGTTGCGTCACGCAACGGCGGCGTAAACGTGGCGCAAGCCCTTCATAAATCTGCCCCTTCATTTATAGGGTTAATTGTAGGTTGTAGAACTAATGTGTCTTAAAGAGAAAAGGTTTAAGTTAGGGAGATTGTGGGCCTTAAGCTTACAGTTGAAATAGTTAATACTAACATGAAAATTGTTTTCTGTAAGCTTGTTTCCTTTGCAAGTGCAGACCAAAGGCATTTATTAGTTAATGAAAGGCACATTGTATTTCAGTGATAATGAGGCAAGGAAGAGTTGACAAGGCCAAATGATTTTAATTGAAGAACAAAGGAGTCATAACAGTTGGTAGTGTCAGAAACTGGAATATGGGAGTAATGTTCAAGGTTCCAAGTTCTTTTCTGGGAACTGAAAACATATTATGATGTGAATGAGGTCATGTTTTGTCAAATGTTCTTTGTGCCTCTTTAGTTAGTGAAACCACCTTGGGTTTAGTTAGATGCTCTTAAGACTTGGAGAGGTACATACCTCTCATGACATCTATGATTGTAAGGCTTCATCCTGAATATGACCCCTTACTTGTAGAACCTCTACAGAGGTTCTGATACTAACACCATTTTCCTTCCTTGACATAGTAGTGGTTTCCCTATCTATCCATGTATGGGAGAAGGATCAGAACTATTCATCCAGTGATCAAGTTCTCATGTTTTGTACCGCGGCCAGAGATTCTTGTATGTTCATTGTTGTTGAGGACCAATATTTCTGGACATTTTGGTCTACGTTTTGGTCTACCTTTGATAATTCGTTACTTTTGACGTATGCTCCAGAGATTTATTTATATTAGTTTGACTTTGAGTTTGTAATAACTCATTTAATTTCAAGTTAGCAATTCTAACCTTTATTGTGTGGTCCTAATGACACACTGTACCTCACGATTTTAATTGTCATTAACCCTCTTTTCATCTCAGGCCACTACAAAGCTCTATTAATCGGAGTTAAATTGGAAGAAGTGGCCCAGAGTGTTCTCATGTCCCTTCCCTGTTATTTGTGATTCGTACAGAAAATAGTCCACTGTACATTAAATAATGTGGTCTTTTCATCCTTTCGCAGTAGTTGTATACCAAACGCCATGGCTCTCATTATTACAGCCTTGTGTTATTTCTGCCCCTCCTTAGAGTTGCCAATATTGGGGTACTTGTAACTCTGGGAATGGAGTAAATGGGGATTACTCATGAAATCGTGTGGTTCCTGAGACGTTATGACTTACCAGGAGAATCAATAGTTTTGGGTCTCAATACCCTCAGTAATTACTCATTGTCCCCTGAAATTGGTCCTCCATTGACTCACAACTGGAGAGATGAACTACAGGCCAACCAAGCACAAACAGATAGTTACCAGCCGCAGTAAAATACTAGGAAATTCAGGAGAGTCCAGCTACCTTAGCTTGTAAGAATGTGCTAAGTGATGGCTTCTTAGTTCACATTGATGCAGCTGCTTTTCACATTTATGGAAATGAAACACTCATCAGTCACAATTAACAATTCAAGCAACGATTGAAGTTAAACATTTGTGAAAAAGCAGTTTACTTCGACTTACTGAGAATGATAACGAAAGGGAATTTTGCTGGGATTGATAGTCACAACGAAGTGATTAGATTAAATACAGGCATTCCAGTGATTCAGGTAATACTTATTCTATGTAATACTTACCTCCAACCCCTAATCAGGTAGAGAACAGAAAAAACGAATCTTAGATTAACATTTGCAGACTAAACATGGAAAAGTATTTGGAGATTTATTTAACCCTTCCCCTGCTGGTGACGGAATCACTCCGTCATCAGCCGCGGTAGCGCTGTGGTGATGATGGAGCGGTTCCGTCACGGAACCGCTCCGTCATGAGCACAGCGCGACCGCGGCTGGTGACGGAGCGGTTCCGTCACCAGCATGGGCGAGCCGCGCGGCCTCCACCCCCTTAGCGCTGCGGCGGAATAGCCGTTGCAGCGAAGGGGTTAAATTCAGCATTCTGAAGTTGCCATATGCATTACAGAATTCGATTATTAAAAGTTGAATACATAAAAACGTCAATACTAGATTCAACATACATTTCTATCCACCATTAGGAGAAATCCTAGATTTCTCAAACAGTTCCAACTTGTACATTGTATGTTAAAATGTCTGAGTTGGCATTAATTATTCTCTAGAGCTTCAGTGTGAAAGTTATATACTTTTAACCAAGGTTTCAATCTGAGGTTCCCCAGATATCAAACTCAAGAATCCTTACAAAATATTGTGTTGTTCCTGTGGCTCAGTTCAGTTGTCAGAGAAAAACTCAAAGGTTGTGAGTGGCCTCACACTATGCTACTTAACACACAGACCAGCTATATGAAAATTAACATTGGCCAGGCTCCAGTAGGAACAGTTAAATTAGAACTGTTCATGCTAGGTGCTTCCTGAGCGGGAGCGGGAACTCCACCAACTCCAGAACAGTTTCAGCCTACCGAGGCCTTGCCATTGAGGTATAACTGTGGAACAGTGAGCACAGGACCCATGTGTTGGCTGGACTGGAGTTGCTTTAAGCCTTGTTCCTGACTTGAAAAGAAATACTTGACTTGACTTAGTTGTCCTTCATATGTACAGTCACAACTGCTTTGTCAACCAGAGCAACTTATTATTCACTAAACGTAATCTACGGATCCTACCGTTATTTACCAACTCCCATGTAAAACCAACTATATCTGGTCACTATTTCCAAACTGTTTATTCATCGCTCCCCACAACTCTACTTGATTAATGTATGGGAGGCTTAACCCACACTGAACAATCCTGGGTCTCCCTGGGACTGGTCCTGGCCAGGGGGAACATGCCCCAAAAATGGGGAGCAGGGCACCTGCCATCACTGAGGGGGTGGGAAACAGTCATGGATAGATCCATGATTGCAGAAAAATAGAGAGAGGAGATCGACCTGCAACAGATGTGAAAACTGGAGGTCATTGACGACCGGCATCTCTGAAAGGTACTGTTGGCGGGCCTTCCCAACACCACAGCTGACCCGTGATGCTGCGGCCAGCCAGAACTGTGTGGACTTGCTTGTTCACAACACCGTGGTAGCCCGGACGGAGCTATCGACATCGAAGAACTGTGTTTTCAAGACATCTTGCAACACAACTATTTAAAAGTACTGTACTGTGGACTCTTATTGTAATTGGTCTTGTTTGAGTATATAAAAATATTGGATATTTTTCTACACTTGTGTGATGTCCGTTTGTAGTGCTTACACTGTGTTACTGTTGGTTATGAGCAAATGCTTTACATACTGCCTCTAAAATAAGCCTGACTGCTTGTCCCAAGCCAACAAGTGGGTGAGCAGGGGTTATTTTAGGAGTGTAACTCCCTTATCCTGACTAGTGTTGTGGTTCCGGCCTGGCTTCGGTGCAAACCTTAGCCAACCCGAAATCCCATTTCTAACAGCGGTCATCCTCGAATCTGGGAAACTGGGTTTGAGTCTCGGTAACAACACAGAACATCCTGTGATACTGGACAAATCACTTACTATCCCCGTTGCCAAACAAAAAATTAATGTGTCCTCATGTAACCCAACTGGAGCTATGTAAAGCGCTCTGATCCCCGATTCGGGTCAATAAACTCTGTAAAAAAAGAAAATAGTTCAAGTCCTGAACTGAATTTCTTCTATGTGCTGGTGATCACACACGTTGTTCAATTTGGGAAGCAGTGCTTTGGGTCAAATTACATCTAGGGGAGGAGGATTGTGTTGGGAATCTCAGCTACATTCCCCTGACTTTTATAATTAGATTATTAATGGGATGCAGTACCCAGCATCTTTCAATTGTGATTATTACTCAATTTAATGGCACTCTATTTACCAACCTCAGGAGGATGGGAGGCCAAATTTACTTGCCAGGATTTGACCTTGAGATTTGCTGAACACTTCTTGATAGCAAAGAAGTTGACAAACAATGTATTAATACCAATACAATATTTTGTTAGCACTTATTACCAGGGAGCGGTGGTTATTAAGTATGTCATCCCCCTCAATCTATCGCTATGAAAGTAGGGGACCGTGCTAGGCTTATATGAGCAACTTACTTGTCTGTTCACAATTTTAGGTGCAGAAAGGGAGCATAACATAATGGTTTGCTTTCCCAGTGGTTATCAGGTGGTAAGGTGCTAAATCACATAGTTTAACTGCAGAATGAAGTACAGTAATTCCTTCTGGATTTAGATCATTGCATGCAGATCAACGGTGTAATCCCCCTGGCTTGTGCCTTTTCAGCTTACCTCGCTGACGTTTTCGATCAATTAAATTCTGCGAATCTCTCTTTGCAATGAGATGAAAGCATATCATTTATACATGAATAAAAACAAATTTAAGGAGAAGCTGGAGTTGTGATCAAGGCTAACTGAGACTGGCCTACTTGAACCATTCCAATGTTTGTTAGATGCTCTTGAGGAAACTGAAAATTACCTTAAAAGTGTTGCTGGCTGAATACAAAATCATCTGACTTCTCTTCAGGAGAGTTTACCAAAGTATATTCCAGAGGAAAATTATGTCAACTGGATCTTTCTGATTGTCTGGCATAGCTCGAGACACATCTCCCTATTAGACTTCAGGAATAATTAATTGAGCTTCACGGTGACCGTGCACTGCAGATGCAAAGCAACAAAGTCTCACTGCCTGAGTTTTGGCTGAAAATGTCTGTTGAAAACTCTGCTTTAATACAATATTGCAATTAAAGCTTTTCTGCCTTTAAGATCCTCATATCTATGT
Organism: Lissotriton vulgaris; assembly: GCF_964263255.1. Lineage (NCBI taxonomy): Eukaryota > Metazoa > Chordata > Amphibia > Caudata > Salamandridae > Lissotriton > Lissotriton vulgaris. Next base: position 1,233,843,265 of record NC_141685.1, read on the forward strand.
GATATTGGGTTTTATGCTCTTGCAGTACTGTAACCAAATTACTGCTGAAGACTGGAAGAAGAGCGCAACATGAGGATGGCAGTAGCAAGAATACACAGATTAACTGTCTCTCTGCGGAAAAACAGGCACAGCCAACCCATTATTGCTAAAACATATCATCCAAATATATAAGAAAATTAAGGGTTGTGTCTTGAAAAAAAAAAGCAGAACTGAACATTTCTAGGTAAGCTTTTCCTGAAGACCTTTCGTTTGAACGGAGTATGCAGTCTGCCACTGTCATTTAATAATATTTACCCACCAGAAAATAATGATTAGCCTCATGGGATCTGGTGGTGGGAAAGGTCGTCGACCATCCTGCGCACCAACTGCCAAAAATGTTTAGCTCATCATGGGGGGAGGAGGGGGGGGTTGCTGACTTCTAAACAAACAAAAAATGTAGTCAGGGTGGCGTGGCATAGACATGTTTTAAAACCTCTGTTGTAACCTATTGAGGATAGGTTTTTTCCACGGCCATGGGTCCGAAATTCTATGAGAACTACATAAGTTAACTTGAATTGAAGGATGTTGGGGCATATTACCAAGCAATAGCGATAATTATCGCTATTGCTTGGTTAGCGTGAAAAAATTATCGCTGACCTGCGGCGATTTTTATCGCAGAAAAACCTTGGTATTACCAAGGTTTATCGCAAATGCGATAAAAATCGGCCGCAATGCATAAATATCGCTGAAAAGTCAGCGATATTCATGGATTAGCGAGCTAATGCTCTTAGCCATGTTATCCACCTCCCACTGGATAACATGGCTAAGAACTGCTCAGGGCAGGTGTAAGCTTTTGGAGATATTCGCGCTTAGCGCAAATATCTCCAAAAGTTGGTAATAGGAGATAGCGATGTTAGCGACTGTTTCCAGTCGCTAACATCTTGGCACACCCACTTTGCATGTCATTAGTGATAAATATCACTGACATGCAAAGTGGGGCCCAAGATGGTCGCTATCTCCTATTAGCTGTCGCTAACTGGTGTTAGCGACAGCTAGGTAATAGGGAGATAATTTTATCTCCGCTTTCTTGGCTTTTAAAGCCAACAAAGCGGAGATAAACCCCCTTGATAATATGCCCCGTTGTTATTAGTAACTCAAAAGCGATAATAAAACAGACCACCACCAGCTATCAATCAATCAATAAACATACAGAAAACAATATATTAATCCTGTGTGTCAATATGCATTATTCATTTGCCATATTAATCATTTACATCATCTTCTAACACAAAATTGCCTCATCTAATGAAAGACAATTCACATTACAGTGCAAAAAGGAACCCAAAGAGAAAAGATTCCATACACCAAAGAAAATGCTATAACACCTTCAAAAATGTACAATCAATCATCGACACATGCAACTAGATAAATACTAGTTAGAGTCCTTTTCACATATAACAAAGAAAAACTATCCATAAGATCAGTCACTGGATTCGTTTGAAAGAATCTAGGACTTTCAGATCAATAGCGACCCCCTTCACCCTTTCCAGTGAATAATGCTAAAACAAGATGAAAATAAAATCAGAAAAGAACACAAGTGTTGGAGCAGTTGTGGTATTGTGGAGCATCACCACAGAGAACCCCCACCTATTACACCATGACCATCTCATGGGCAGTGGCAAGTCCAGGACTCGTTGAGGTGGGTGTGCCTGACCTGCCCCCTCGTCTTCTTTGTGTGGTGGTGGTGGGGCTGCATATTTGGCCCATGTTGGTGGTTTCACCCTTACACATCCCCTTTCTTCACTGGCCTCTTCCATCCTCTCCATATGTTGGTACGCCAGCGATTCTTCTTCATTTCTGGATTCATCGGGGCCTGGTATATGAAAACATTCACATTTCTAAAAAGTATTTTTTGATTTCCTCCCATGTTCTTTCCCTTACCCTCATTTTTGGTCAGTGACTTCAGAGTCTGACCGCTATTTCTATGTTTTTCTTTAACATTTTGACGGAGATGAGTGGGCACGGGAATGATAAATATAGACATACGGAGCATCACCAGGAAATGCACATTCAAATACACTATATGAGCGAACTGCTGCAAAAATCTTGAAAATCGTGTGTTGCATCAGACATACGTATTGAAGTGTTAAAGGATCCGTTTGTCCTGTTCACCTAATGAAAATGTAATTAGACTGTAGCTTAGGTGAATTGCAGAACTCTTAATGTGGGTGTCTGGAAAGTTAAATTTTTTAGAGTGCGATGTCCCAGTCTGCGTGTGAGCTGTGACTAAACTTTGAAAGAACCAAAACAATCACATTTTTAATAGGAAAACTGATTTCTTCAAGAAAGACTTTCTGTCCATTAGAGGCTTGGGACAAGCTGCAAAGCATTCATCAGAATGAAAAGTATACATTACAAGTGCAATAAAATTCTAACCGGATAATGTGAATTCGAAAAAAAACAGTGTTAGCAAATCGGGAACGGCAGACCAGAACCCATACATCCTGCAGTGCTGACTGACAATAGAGTGCAGCCAGAAAGATAGAGGGTTACCCATTCAGATTAGATACTCCCTTGTCAGATCCCACATTAGCCTCAAACTTCACACTCAAATGTTTTGATTGGAGCTGCTGAAATATGCTGCATGAATTCTTTTGCAGCAGAGTCTTTAATCGCAGCCTTCTCCATGCAGCCCTCGAAAGTGAGAGTTTTAACTTGGGCTCTTTAGAAATATGTCCAGCAGCCAAAGAGCGACTTGTTCTGTCCTTGATGAATGCAGCTTCCTCTGGAACCAAGCACTTCTGCAATATGAAGCTTCAAGAGGAGTTCATTAGACACAAAGAAGCACAAACTTAATTAGACATGACCTAGACCAATTTACACTTTTGAAATAAATAAGTGAAATGAAAATGAAAATTAAATTTATGAAATACAGTAAACCCAAGGGTATCTAAGTGCTACACCAGAAACAGGGCTCAACCACAGCAGACCTAAACATTAAGATGAGAAAAGCAAAGTCTTCGGGAATTCTTTTTAACAAAGTACAAGAGTCCAAGTGGGTAATATGGGTAGATAGGGAATTCCAAAGCCTGGCTACAACACTTGAGAAGGACCAGTCACCCCATCTAGCTTTCTGGAATCTAGGGATACTGCCTTATCTCCCAGAGGAGGAAGTGTTCCGCCAGGGATATACCAGCTAAAAAGGGCCAAGATACTTTTAGACCCTTTATGATGGAGGGCCTGAAAGATTAAGCAAGTAGCCTTTTAGAAAATACGCTTCCTAACAGGGAGCCAATTCAACGCCTTGATACCCTCTCTAACTGTCACAAGCTTAGGTATATAAAAAATGATGCATGTGGCCGCCTTCTGAATCACTTGCAGCTTGTTCAAAGATGAAGCCTTGGTATACAAGTAAAGGGAGTTGCAATAGTCAAGTCAAGACTAAACTAAAGATTTGAACACCACATGGGGCAGTCAGTCAAAGAAAGGCAGTCTTTTGTCTTAGAGCATTTCAGGCCCAGAAATTCAAGATAGAGTGAGATAGAGCTACAACTCTCTCATAGTCCTAGAATTAAAGTTCATGCAGTTTTCCAGCCTAATACTTTTGAGATAGCATGGGTATCTGAAACTCAGTCTCTTAGTAATATCATCAAATATATTTACCCATTAGTCGTATGGACCATGGTAGTTGATTTGAAATGTTTTAAGGGAGCTACCATCAGAATTTATTTACAATGTTGTTAAGCCAATGTGACTACACAATGAATACCAAGAATCAATTAATGCAACCATAAAGGTTTATTTCAGAAAACCAGTAGATATGAAAAGGAAGAATACATTTAGAAGGTACAGTAAGACAGTATGGAGACTAAAATGTGCCAATAAATTAAGTTGTAATAAAAGGAGATATAAAATAGTAGCCACACAATTCAAAAGAAACAGATTGCTAAGAACCAGTGTTCCTTTATGTAAATGTATTTGAGCTTATATAGCACACAGCTACCCGCAGTGGGTTTCCCGGCGCTTGCTTAGGGAACCCGACCTGGTATTCCCCTGTGAGATAACCCCGGCAGGGTATCCACAAGGTGAAAGCCAGGCATTCCGCCACGAGGGGCCATTGTGGAGATTAAGCAAGCTATTGCCCAGAGTCGCAGAGTGTGAACCCGTGAGTCGAGAAGGCACCAGAGCGAGAATTATTGAGTCCGTGGAATTTATAGCCCAGGACCCGCCGAGGCGGGGAATTGAACCCTGGTCCAGGGCCGATCTCAGCTTTCGGGTCTGCCGCCTCTTACCCCTGAGCCACACTTCTCCATGAAACTTCCTACTGAAACTTTCCCTGTCTAATCTCAACATATGCTAATACCAACTCTAAATGAAATGTCTACAGGGGAGCATAAACGGTGTCAGCTTAAGGTACAACTTCAATAGGAGTTCCAAGAGATGGGAAGAGTGCCCAGCATAAAGCTTCACACTCAGAGAAGCCCCGCAGAGAGAGAGTCGTGTTCCCTATTTGAAGTCTGGATGGAATCTTCCTAACTAGCTATGAAACCAATTAAACATACAGTCAACAGTTTGTAGGCCATCCATATCACTTTCCTGCCACCGAGAGTCAATCATGTAACTGCTTTTAAAGGGAGTTGACATACTCCCTAAATTCCCATTTCCACACTGTCAGAGGCTCATCTTTTGGGCTTGGATATTGCATCCTCCTGTCACACTGTGAACAGGAGGCTTTATCACTATAACTGTTACAAGTTCATTGTCAACTTTCTTTTTACAGGCCTCAATATCTGCAGTCTTATACATAACAATAAACCTTTCTTGTACTAATAAGAATAATGATATCACACCTGCAGAGAAGAGGAAAAAGCATACTGGCAATGTTAAAGAAACACTTTCAGCTAAGGCCTAATGTCAGGCTAAGTTAAATCAAGAATTAAAATGTGTAAATGCAATGAACATAATTACATCAGTCTACTGATCAACCTCAGAGATTAATGCGTGAATTCTTAGTGATCGCCATGGTTACATACTATTAACTAATTTAAAGGTTCCACACGTTAATGAAGTAAGACTGCATGTTGCATATAAATGCCAGATGTAAGCATATAAATGGATGTACATGATATTTACAGGATGAAGCTCAAATTATGTTACTCCAATCCCCTCACTGATGGCTGGGATAGCCATCACAATACCACATGTATCATTCTTTTGATACCAGCGAAGAACCTTGTTGTTTTCAACATTTTACACCTTGTGTTTTCCAGGTATTCTCCTCATAAAATGTACACTGGCTCTCCTCCAGTTCCACTTCCCTTATCTTTTTTTTAGCTCCCTTCTCATGTAGTCCTCCCTTCCTTGATCTCAGGCACTTGTACCCTTTAACCATTATAAACAAACAAATTACACATTATGATGACTATGATAGGTCTTAGTATATGTCATGAAACCACCTAGTACACATCAGTAAGACTAAACACTCACTTTCAGCATGAGGTTTTATTAGTAACAAAACTTTAAAACTGCCTAACGTAAAAACCCACCCCTATCCCGTGCACCAGCACTCCAAGTGTTAAATATATAATTGCAGGAAAACATGTGATGTTAATAATGTATTTTATGTGTAGGATATTGAGACCATACGTGCTTCATGTAATGTTCAAAAGCTATCTTTTAAACTCTGCTATCGTTTGTGTTGTATTCAGACATTGTGAGGTTTCAGGCACTCGAATTATGCTTCTCACAAACAGAAACTTGGACTTCCTAAGTCGCAAGCAAGCAGGATGTTTTAGGTACCAAGCGGAAAGAGATCTCCGGCTTTTCGGTGGCGTGCGTTGAAAACACATGTTGCGTCTTTACGTTCGGCAGTCAGCTGGGTGTGGCAAGCTATAAATAGCCACACTCAGCTTCTAGAAGGTGTTTAGCCTTCAGCTGCTGATAGGAACAACACCTGATTCCAGCTGCACTGACCTGCGCTTTCTTCTCGTTGTGAGTCTTCTAAAAGGAACCTTGGACCTCATCCTCCTTGACCTCTCCGCTGCCTTCGACACAGTCTGTCATAGCACCCTTTTACAGCGCCTCAGAAACGTCGGAATCCAAGGAAAAGCACTGGAATGGATCACCTCGTTCCTCACCGGAAGAACCCAGAGAGTCCGCCTCCCACCATTCAAGTCAGAGGCCACTGAAGTAATTTGCGGAGTGCCACAAGGATCGTCACTCAGCCCCACCCTCTTCAAGATATACATGAGCCCCCTTGCGGCCATGGCTCACCAACACAACCTCAACATCATCTCCTACGCTGATGACACTCAACTGATCCTCTCACTCACCAAAGACCCTAACACCGCCAAAACCAACTTACACGAAGGAATGAAAGAAGTAGCCGAGTGGATGAAGCACAGCCGTCTGAAACTGAACTCAGAAAAAACTGAAGTCCTCATCTTAGGCACCTCCCCCTCCGCCTGGGATGACTCTTGGTGGCCAGAGGCCCTTGGAAAAGCACCCATCCCGACGGACCACGCACGGAACCTAGGCATCATCCTGGACTCCTCACTCTCGATGACCAGACAAGTCAACGCCGTTTCATCATCTTGCTTCAACATTCTTCGCATGCTCAAAAAAACATTTCGCTGGATCCCCACCGAAACTAGAAAAACGGTCACCCACGCACTGGTCACAAGCCGCCTGGACTACGGAAACACCCTATACGCCGGTACCACCGCAAAACTCCAGAAAAAACTCCAACGCATCCAGAACGCTTCAGCCAGGCTCATACCAGACATCCCGCGTAAAGAACACATCTCCGGTCACCTGAAAAACCTCCACTGGCTCCCCGTAAATAAGAGGATTGCTTTCCGCCTCCTAACCCACGCAAAAGCACTTTACGAACTTGGACCCGAATGCCTCAACACACGACTGTCCTTCTACACCCCCTCCCTCCAGCTACGATCCTCCAACCAAGCCCTTGCCACTGTACCTCGCATCAACAAAACCACCATGGGAGGTAGATCCTTCTCCTTCCTGGCAGCTAAAACCTGGAACTCACTTCCCACTCACCTTCGCCTTAGTCAGAACCACCTAGCATTCAGAAAGCAACTTAAAACTTGGATATTCGACAAGTAATTCCCCACCCTTCTTCAAGCGCCTTGAGACCCTATGGGTATGTAGCGCGCTATATAAATCTCTTGACTTGACTTGACATAAGGAGAGGAATGAAAGAAACAAGCTAAGTACTTTTTAATTGATAAGCCATGACATCCAACACAAGAAATTTACAGCGTTATTGAGTTTTACTCTTAAAAAACAATTTGCCTGCATTAAAGGACAAAACAGTGAGACCCTTTCTACACAAGTGATTTTGGACTGGAAAACCAGAAAGACTTTATCTGCAAATGTTTGTGTTTATTTGATAATTGCATGTGAATCTTTAACCAATCTTTTTTAGTGCTAAGTGATGGTGAGTGATGGTGAGAGACTAGCTGGAATATCATATGTAAGTGGTTTGGTCAAAGTTAACTCAGAAGTAGTATGCTTATTTAAAACTTGAGGAAAGAAAATAATATAGATATTTTATCGCTAAAGAGAAAGCCCACATTCATGGAGACAGCATTCTTTCAATTCCTTTTAAGTTTTCAACCACTCATCACACCTGAGAGATCGCTTCAACCATCACTCGACAACACGGACGTGATGCAACACACCTATAGATTGGCAGGTAGGAGAATGTAAACACAATCTGCTTAGAATAAAGTCTAGAGATAGAGTATTAATGATTAGCGTGCATATTTAGAATTTTTATTTAATACTCCTTAACTATTGTTGCCTCGCGGGTCGATAACAGGACTTCAATAGCGTCCAGGATCCAGCCCCTCCTCCCTAACTTTATCACGTAGCCTAGTGAGTAGTTACTAAACACACAGGTTGTTCGATAGGGATTTGGTAAGTCTGGCACATAGCGTCACTGCAAACTTCCACAAGAACCTTACAGGTAAGAGTGTCCTACTAGTCCGACAGAAGGCTAAATCCTCGGTTAACAGTTCACCCAGACGCTTTGGACCCCTCTTCACAAATATCATTGAGTGATATAGCTGCCATTTTAACAGACATAAAAGCTGAAAACGCAGCTTTAAGAAAGGATATGTCAGAAATTCAAGCATTTGCGCCACGTTATTCCACCCTCTGGGGGCTTTCTACAACTAAACCAATTTTAAAACCTCCAGTGTTTTAACCCACAATGCAAAATCTGTACTCTAGTTCTTCTTCTTTGCCTACTACGCAAATTCAAGTAACACTTGTTACCGTACCTTTTGGCGCCACCAGAGCACTTTAATGGAGACTGTTCTAAGTTCACAATCTTTATGAATCAATGCCATCTGCATTTTATAGCAAAACAGAACGCTTTCCCTGATGATTCTTCAAAGGTAGTTTTTATACTTTCATATCTTGGGAGATGCTGCTCTTTGGTCCATCCCATTTGTAGAACGAGACAATCGTATTCTTTATGATCAGAGGTGTTTCAAAAATACCATGAGAAAGTTATTTGCGAAACATGTATTTGTTCAAAGTGCTGATCATGAGCTATTGAACTTAAAGCAGGGGACTTCAGATTTGTTACATTACATCTTACGATTTATTAGAATAGTGATAGAAGCAGAATGGCCAGAGGAAATGAGAGTATCTCTCTTTTACCGAGGGTTGCATGATGATTTGAAAGACATGCTAACTCAGATTTTAGATCCCCCAGAGGATTGTGAAGAATTTATAGATTTAGTGGTGTTGTGTTCATATCTAGGACCCTAATTCTATATTCCCGATTTATGCCCTTGCGAGGTTATAATCAATAATATCCTGATAAAGGCATAAGAATCAGATTCATATTCAGTAATAGCCCATGCAATCCAAAGCACAGCACGGCTACTCCCATCGACTCTTAGAAAGCACAACGCGTTCTTTAAACAAACCAAGCCTCCAGCAGCCCGGGAAAACCCCCCTGCTTCTGTTTTGATTTCTGAAGTCCAGAAAGAACTGTTAGTTCTTAGTGACGTCTTATGTCCAACCTTACGTCAAACTTGGCACCTTCCAGGTATAAAATACCAACAGTTGCCTTAAGAAAACACACAGTGGTTTGGAGCAGAGCGGCCATCTACTTGCCCGAGAGCCCAGCTGATGTGAGTGCCCACGGAAGCCGCCCCTCCTGTTTGACACACTGAGAGAGACGCTGTCTTTTTCTCCAGCCGAGAAAATCCAGTTCCGGTGTTTCCAGCCTACCCTTGCTGGTTGCTGGAATATCGAGTCCTGAGGAAAGAGATACCAGGCCTCCCACATTCTATTACCAAGGTACGGAGCTGACTAAACCCTTAAGAGAATTCTTGATGCAGATTCTTGGCAAAATTATCTTAACCAACTTAACTTAAAACTGCTACTTACTCGTCCCATTCCACGTATTAGGCTTAGGTCAGGTACACCGGGGTAGGCTTAGTTAGAAGCACCAGTTGAGTACGTTAGTCAATGTATTTATGTATATATATATTTTATCCATTTTAAAGTATCATATGGCTAAGAAACCATATCAATGCTTTTGCAGTATTATTTCATAATACTACTTTTACTGTACGCACTTTACTTTAAGAATTGCAATTGTGGCAATTCATTTCTCTTGCATGAGGATGAAGATTGCTCAATAAATAACACCTTTTATTGAAAAACGCCCGTCTTTCTATTTCTCTGCATTCTGGTGAAACTAAGTATGCACTGCTGACTGAGTAAAATAGCTGTCTATTGTTTTCACATGACTCTAGAGATACACTCTTATTCTGAGTGAGCAAAGTTGTCATGTTTATGCGGTTGTCTGAAACTGAATCCCTTCTTGTCTGAGCCAGGGGAGCTTGTCCCTCCATATTAATTCCAGAAAGTTTCCAGTGACCTCTGAGCTAGCTGGCGCAAACCTAAATTAAGTTTAACATAGTCAGTAGAGACCTAGATGACCTCAGTCTACGTCTACACTGCTGTTTATGTTATTCCAATGCGCAGAGCTTATTGGGAAAATAGGAACTGCACTACATGGCGCCCAACGTTTGGTAAGGTGATAATCTAACGCAAGACACTAGAGTAACTCAGTCGTGCTTTTTCACACAGAACACTTTCTCCGTAAAAACTCAAATAGACGTCTGGAGTGGGTGAAAGGTTAATATCCGCCGGAACCTATGAGGATGAGAATCCTATGTATTAGTTTTTGGTTTGGTTTGGTTTGATCAACGTTGAAGGATACAGTGTTCCAAAATATAGTGCACCTAATCTTTGAATCCTTGAAACTCGATCTGCAACAGAAAACTTTCAGTCAGTTAAATGGCAGAAAGTGACGAAGAAAGGGAGTGAGCAAGAATAGCAGCTCGACTCTAAGAGGAAGACACAAGTCTCCATGAAACCGACCCGGATGCTATAATCCTTCCGGTCAATGTAAGAAGAACTATAACTCTAAAACTTATAGAAAATGGACTGATAGCACGAGGTGGTACAGTCATATTCGTGATAGAGGCACATGAATATCGGCAGACAGAGGTATTCTATTCATGGATACATTTTCCAGCAGCACACGCTACGACAAAAGACTTCCACTATTACAAAATAGAGGAGCCCCCGGATGAATACACTCCTTTCGAGGAGATTGAAATTCCACTAAAATACCAAGAGCACCTGCTCTGGTTTAAAGGCGCCCTAAAACATAATGATCACATCACCAGGCTCGGTCCACTAGGTAGACCAGAAGAAACGGGGCTGGTCTTATGCAACTATGCAACACACCTAGACTACAAAATAATGTCAAGCGAACAATTCCTAGTTAAACTAAAAGTATTAACAAAGGCATATAGAGAACTAGTTCAAGTGGCAAGGGATGATATAACGATCCGCCAGAAATTGATATAGCAGAACAACCATTTGAACTCGCCAGAATCATAGAAAAATCCTATGAAGAGCTAGGAAGAGATAGTTTGGGTGGGAAACCGGTAAAACCCCAACTAACTGAAAATCCTGAAAAAAAACATTTATTAAAAATAATTTTAAAACTCAAAAAAAGAGTTGGGAAGGTAATAAACAAACTATTCCCAGGGAAAAACGTTTCCAGTCCAGAGGAAGGTCTCCTCAGCTTAGAGAGAGATCTCCAGGCCGAGAAGACAAGTCTCCCCAAAGGGAACCCTCTGAAAAAAGATACAACCTTAGAGATAGGGATAAAATAAGAAAATCTGACAGATATCAAGATGTTGATACACGTCCTTCTCGATCTTTCTCTATCTTCCTCACAGAAATCAGAAAGAAGAGGACGGTCAGAACACAGAGAAGAGCACGTCAAGTCCAAAGACAAGGAACCTGCTTATCAAAGTAAAAAATTACAATATCCCAGAAAGAAGGTAGCAAGTATTAAGATTAAACATGCTGAGAATTCTGAGGACACAGCTGAAAAACGGAGAGTGGGCACAGACAATGCTAGACAGCGCAGCAGAAGTGAGCATAGCTCGTAAGATCCTGATGAATCTTCTGGAGACAGTGGACACGAAGGAGTACATTCAGGTGGAAACTGCAGACACACGAGTTAGTGTGCCCCATAAACTATATGAAATAACATTACGTATAGAGGGAGATAAAACAAGAAAGATAAAAGTTCTCTTTTGGGAAAAACTCTCAAAGGGCTATGACAATCTGGTAGCTGAGAAAGACTGGCCACCAGAGTTTGTCAGGGAATGCCCTCATGGCGAACAAATGATTATGCCTGCCTTCTCGAATCACATCCCGATTCATAAAAAATACACATTGTCAAGAAAATGGGCAGTAGCCCAAGCTCCTGCTTTGTACAAAAATCATGTAGGATGGGATGAGGACTCACCTCACCACAAGATCCAGTTAAAAAATTAGCCCACTGCACAAAGGCAGTATCCAGTTAAGCAAGAAGCTAAAAAAACAGTCAGGGAGATCTTAGATCAGCTTGAATACCAAGGGGTGATCGAAACATGCACCTCTAAAATGAACAATCCTTTGTTTCCTGTCTCCAAGCCAGACAATTCATATCGTCTAGTTTTGGACTACAGACACCTTAACTCCTGTTGTAAAACATTTGCAGTACAAAACTCACATAGTGCAGCACTAATGAATAACATTGTGCGCAAAAAATATAAAACGACATTAGACATCTCTAATGGATTCTTCTGTTAAAGCATTGCACCTGAAAGCAGGTATTTGACCGCTTTCTCAATATTTGGATTGCAAAAACAATTTTGCCGACTCCCACAGGGATTCAAGAATAGCCCAGGATTATTCTCAGCAAGGGTAACAGAGTTACTACAAATATATGATGATGAAGCATTATCATATGTCGATGACATCTATCTCACAGATGATGACCTGGAGACTCACTTAAAAAGGGTGAACACCATAATACTTGGACTCACTTCAGAGGGTTACAAATTCAACTTTAAAAAATCACGAATTGCCCATCTAACTATCCTATTTTTAGGATATGAATTATCAAATGAAGGCAAAAACCTGGCAGACGATTTCTTAGAGAAATGTGATGTACTCCAAGCACCAAAAACGCTGAAGAATTTACAATCACTACTAGGTTTCCTGAATTTTGGAAGAACATACATTCTAAATTATGCTGAGAGGGTTAAACCTCTCTATGAATTAATAAAACCAGATTTCAAACAAACCAATTGGACTCAGAAACACATAGAAATTTTGATATCACTACAAACAGACATGTTAATTAAAACAAAATTGCAAACATGTGAAAACACACGCAATCTTGTAATCCGAGTCATCCCAGGAAGATACGGATTCACATACCTGACCTCCAATGAGGGAGAAACGGTACCTATAGCTTACAAGTCACATTTGTACACTCAAGCTGAAATGAAATTCAGCTCCACAGAAAAAATTCTAACTGCGGTTAGAACTGCTGTAGCTAAAGAAAGAGCCCTAGCCCAAGGCAGAAGAATATCTGTTTTTTCAGCAGAATCAGCCCTTGAGGCATTAACAAGTCCTCGTAATCTGGTTAAAGGGGTATTAGATCCAAAATGGATAGAATGGGAAAATTCGTTTGCTACAGAAGACGTTAAATTCTATTTTGACCCAAAACTGAAAAAGCTAGATGATCTAGAATATGAATGCAAATATCCTCTGCCAGCTGAAATTCTGCCTCTAGAAAAATATACCTGCGTAATCTATATGGACAGATTCGCACAACACTATGATGTAGAAAATAAATCCTATGATGCAGCGTGCGCGATTGTTAAAGGTCGCTGGCGCTCTGGTAAATTCAAGCCAATAATTACCAAAACCGAATCACTCAGGAAATGTTCAGCTCAGCGAGCTGAAATAAGAACTTTAAAGATGGAGCTTGAAAATGCCGATCGCGAATTCCCCACACTAATAGTGTGCTATTCGTATTTCTGCGTCAACTCCTACAACAGTGACATGCAGACATGGATCAAAAACGGTTACAAAGATGACACAGGTGCTACAATAAAACATAAAAGGCTTTGGGAACAGGTAGTTCTTTTGCAGAAAGAACTACGAAAGACTCACGTGATACACGCATTGAGTCATCGATGTGATGGCGTTCACGTTGCAGCGAATTCATTGGCTAACACAGCCACAGCGTAAGCGGTTCAACCAGCTTCCGTAGCCACTGAAAAGCGTTCAGAGAAACACATAGATGGGGAAACCATGCTAGCGGTAAAAGCCTCATTAAAAGGCGATTATTCAGCATTACCTCTCAACTATCCACCCAGTAATACATACATAATTGATGCAAACTCCGCTCCGTTTGCTGGAATCCCTGGATTGGAGGATAGTGTAATTCCAAACACGAACCGGAGAATCTTCTTACTACAAAAAGCACAGATGGGGGTTGGGTCTGAGGCACCAAGAGATCCTGAAATCTCTGATGGAACTACAATCGGAGTACAGGTGGCTGGGAATGAGCGTAGATATCTAATATTTTGCAAAAAATTGCAAGGACTGCAACAGAGATCGCAGTTGAGAACCGGTCAGCCTGTAGCCCAGATACCACTATTAGATAGCATCAGGCTATCTATAACGCAAAAATCCAGTCTGAGAAATGCGTCCCCATAATATTTAAGACTGAATTCACTTAAAAATGTAGACCACTGCACTCGGCTGACGCCAGAACTGTTATAAAAGTTTTGGGAGTCTTTATCAGCACATACGCAATTGGCATGCTACATTCTGATCAGGGTCCTGCATTCAGCTCTCGAGCTTACAAACAGGCCATCAACAGTATGGGCATCGCATTGCGGTACTCTACTCCCATCCATCCTGAGGGAAATGCGGTTGTGGAAAGAAAAAAACGGGACATAAAGCAATCTATAACGGCGAGGGTATTAGGTTCGGGTGAAGGGTGGGTCAAACATTTAACAAGTGTCCAACGTAGTCTTAACAATCTGCCAAGAAACTCTCTAAAAGGTCTCACTCCATACAAACTATTGTTCAGAACTATAATGCATATTCAGGACCTTGATGGTCACACTTCAGTGGTAGAAGAAAAAACCTTTGATATCAAAGATCGTTTGGCTGTTTTACAGGATTTAAATGAAAAAAGAAAAAACCTGAGTAACATAAAGTTAAAACAACAGTCGACAGCCACTGAAGAAAAACCACCTTTCCCAGCAAGACCTGTCTGGGTTCCAAAGATTGGGGATCTGGTCAGAGAAAAGATCGCGGTAAAGAAGGAATTTGGGCCTTTGTACAGAAAAGCAGTACCTGTCTTAGCTATCAACGGAACAAGATCAGTAGTATTACCACCACTTGCTGGTAAAAAGGAGAACCGAGTTGTATCCATCGACGTGGTAAAACCCCAATCATGTGGCCGATAATAAGTAGAAGGCCCAGTGGACTCCCAAGAAATAGCAGAATACCAAAATTTGCAACTATTCAAGAGGTTCAAACTGAGAGACTAATCACATTTGATAAACCTACAGTGCATAAAAAAGGACTATGCAACAAAGCCATGGAACTTGTGCCTCTTGAAACACAAACATTACCAGTTCATCAAGAAACACCTGTCTACAACGACGTAGCCTCGGAATATGCAAATGAAACAAATAAAAATGCAAAAACAAATTAAAATCCGGAAGCAATTCCAACAATTGACAGAACTGCATCAGGCTACTTCATCAATTTCGACAATTTCTCTGAAGATCCCAGAAAGCATGAAGAAACGCCTCCAACAAAAAGTTTTAAAAACAAAAAGATTGAACTTTTTCACCTACTGAAAGAGACATATCTAATTTCACCATGGATTGAATTTTGGATTGTGTTAGGTGTACTTTTCCTCCTGCTTTAGCTCATCATGGTTCTATGTTTGGGAAAATTCATTGAGGGGAAATATAGTACAATGGACACAGCAAGTCAGAACATCAACTTGGTCCTAAAGCCACACACATCCTCTCACATCGAGAAAAGAGAACTGTCATCAGTGAACATCACAGCCATTCCAATACCCGGTGGGGTAGCATGGGACCGAACTGATTATGACATTTTTGGCCCGGTCGAGCTCTTGAAGTATCCTCACCTGCTCAAGATTTCATTAAGTGATTTTGTGACACCTAGTACCTTCTCTGATGACTGGGACTTTGAAAACATTAATAATATGATGTCAGATTTAGTAATGTCAGCCAAATTTACAGAACATGATTACTTGCAGGGTTCATCCAATTATGAAGAGCTATACTGCTACAACCATTATGGTGATCACTATTTGCATAAAACTGCTCAGCCTAGAATTGTTTTATCTTTTAACCAGTGGGAACACTGTCCAACTCCACCAAAAGGCAGTTTGAAAAACTTTTTGGGAAATTCCAATACGTCTCAGGGTTTAATAACAGTGATCCAAGAACATTTTTATTTTAAATATTAAAATAGAACAGGAATGAAAACAATGTTGACAAATACTAAATTGATTTATTCAGAAAAATTTTATGACAAAATGTCTAAATTAGGTTTCAAATTTTGGAAAAACACCATTGAAACAAAAACAATCTGGGGTTCCAAAGATTGGCAATTACAAGGCCTAGAAGCACTGTTTAGGGCCTGCATGATCCCAGAACAAATGATATTCTTGAATGACCCAATTCAACAAAATACTTGTCTTGGCCTAGCTAAGATAAAAGACTTGAATACACCGTCTATTCAGAAACCCATACCTGATAGTGACAGCACTACCGATGTGGAGATAGACGTTTCTAATATTTTACACCAAAACAGAACACATACTGATTGGAAAAAGTGGTTGATCTGGCCAACAGACACGAATAACTGTCAAGATAGATTCCCGAACAAAACACAGGGGTTCAAAATGACCATACCAGACCCTAGATATTCCCAGAGACAACATCCAGGGATAGTTACAACATACAGTGTAGGGAAACTATGCCTTGAGTGGCTAGAGAAATCCACACTGGCTGAAATTAAGCAACACTTGACATTACTTAAAGACGGTGCTGACTTGCAAGATTTCATAATGGGACCACACAAACAGCGTCAAAAACCTTTCATAGTGGCTGGTATATACGCTGCATACAACGAAGCATGGAAAGTAATGCAAATTGAGACAGCAGAAAAAATACGAGAAATTGATCGTATAAATTTGGAAAAATCACTTTCTGTTGTGGACAATGGGTTAACGACTCTGTCTTCCAGAATATATTCACTGGACAGCATTGTATCGTCTGCCTTTGATATAATAGAGCAGGACTTACTAATGTTACAACATGGTCAGTCTCAATGTCGTTCTATTGTACAGCTTGGATGGACATTGCAAAATCTGCGTTCAGGCTACGTACCATGGCATTTGATCAACACAACGTCATTATTCGGTACCTTTAACCTCACTGATAAACAAATCAGTTAGGCACAAAAAGGAGCAGACTATACGATTCTGAGCATTGAAAAACTTGAGAGATTACCATTGACAATGTCAGAGAGACCTGTCATCGAATGGATAATACATGGAATGATTACAATTCCGATAACAACTTTCCAGTTTAAATACTGTCAAGAGTATATACCAGCAGGCCAGTATGAAAGGTTGGGTAAAGAACACATCAAATCAACCTGGGATTTACCTTAAACACAGATGTTATAGTGAAGGAAACAAGGATGTATTTCTTAGTGGTAAAAATTGTAAAAAATCACTAAGCGGTACACTTCTGTGTCAAGGAATTAATTTGCATGGGGCCTGCGAAGGGTCTTCAAACAACCTTTCATGTCACCTGCATGGCACGACTGCAAAACAGATAGAGCCATTTTTTAGACCACTTTCTAATGGTAGTTACATTTTAATAAGTGACCACAGCTGTTGTGGCATTCTGCCAGGAAAAGCCTATCTGACAACTGTAACTTCCAGGGCCATTTGCTGTATGCAAGTATTGTATCCACACAGCAATCCAGATATGGGGGCTGCGTTATGGCCTCGGTTGAATATCTCTTCTATTCGAATTGATACTTTAGGCAGAATGAAGTCTATTCTTTTACAAACAACTGTGCCTCTAACGTCATTAAATGAAACATATGATCTGCAAGTTGCAAGGACAGCAGCAGAGATACATACCCTTTTATCAACAAATTGCCCCGTACATTTCGTAGAAGTGTTGAGCCAAATCTTAAACATGTCTGATACCAGTGGCATCGCACATGTATTTAAGACAATTTTTTCGGGACTGTTAGCACCCTTTGAAACAGTTCTGGGCATCTGCCGTGCTGAATTGGCAAGTGCACACACACTCAAGTCCCTAAACCTTCCCTTTGATACATGTGAGTCACCCCTAAAGTAGGCCGAAGGTACCCCCATGGGCAGGTTGCATTGTATCTAAAAGGTAGGACATGCCCTGGTGTGTGTGGCATGTCCTGATAGTGAATTACAGCTCACTTCGTTTTTCACTACTGCAAGGCTACCTGTTCTCCGTAGGCCAGAATGGGCAGTTCGGTCATTACATCCTATGATCCTAACTGACTCAGAGAACATGGTAGAAATTCGAGTTTAATATGCCTGAACTAAGAATGATAAAATACGTTGTTTAGTGAAGTTGGTTTTAGCAATCTGTGTTTGAAAATACCACTTTTATAAAGTAGGTATTTTCTGACCTAACCATCCAGCCTGCCTCTGCTAGCGTGTGTATTGTCTGTCTGGTTTGTGAGTGACAGGGTCTGGGGGAGACAGGATGATTCAGCTGGGCTGAATAGTCACATCTACACCTAGATGGGAGTGAGGAGTAGTGCCTAGGTCTGAATAGGGCTGAGCTCACTTTCCACAACGCTGGCTCCACCTCCTGTGGTGCGTCTGAGGACCCTGGCCCACACTGACAAAGGAAGAAGGTGCACCCTAGAAGAATGCACCCCAAACTGGATTGAACTAGGTCCAGACCCCTCTGCATTCAGAGGACCAAGGATTTACTGGTATAAATATTGGGGCTCAGACCCCAAGACTTTAGATTACTTCTAACTCAAGGAACCTGCCAAGAAGAAGAGCTGGAAGAGCTGCCAGGAGGAGTACTGCCCCTTTGCTGAGTTGTTGCTTTGTTGGGTTGGCCTGCAGTTGCTGCTTCTGCCTTGGGCAGTGAAATGAACTTGCTCTACTTGTGCTGAGTATCTCCAAGGGCTTGGGGCAGAGTTTGCCCCCTGTTCACGAAGTCTCAGGAACATCAAAGACTTCAAGCCCAATGCCGTCCATGACGCCGCTTGCGACACCGTGTCCTGAAGGCATCGCAGAGAGCATAGCTGCAATGCCCCACTGCGACCCTGGTCTCACCGACGATTCCTGCTGATGCCGCTACTGAGCCGCTGCTCGCACCGCGACCTGTGGGCACCGCACTCCGCACAGCCTCGCTTCACAACAACGCCTTGGCATCCCCAATGACGCCACTCCATGACGCTGCTTGCACCGTGGTTCGGGGGCACCGCCCGTAGAGGTATACGATGCACCGCCCTCATTCCGCACCTCAGTCGGCCTACCGATGCCATTATCATCGACTCCAGCTGTCATCTGAGGACAGCGCTTCAGCGACAGCGACGCCGCTGCTGCACCGCGACCTGCAAGCACTGTGACGAACACTGCCTTCAACTCACACTTCGACCCTGGTCTCACTGACGATGCCATCAGACGCTGCCACCGAGCCGCTGCTCACAACACGACCTGAGGGCCCCGCATGCCGCACCACTACACTTTGCACCCCAGAACCCGACGCCTGCCAACGCCAGTGCTCCTGATTCCATCAGAGAGGAGATCGACATGCAGAGAAATGTGAAAACTGGAGGTCATTGACGACCGGCATCTCTGAAAGGTACTGTTGGCGGGTCTTCCCGACACCGCAGCTGACCCGCGATGCTGCGGCCAGCCAGAACTGTGTGGACTTGCTTGTTCACAACACTGTGGTAGCCCGGACGGAGCTATTGACATCGAAGAACTGTGTTTTCAAGACATCTTGCAACACAACTATTTAAAAGTACTGTACTGTGGATTCTTATTATAATTGGTCTTGTTTGAGTATATAAAAATATTGGATATTTTTCTACACTTGTGTGGTGTCCGTTTGTAGTGCTTACACTGTGTTACTGTTGGTTATGTGCAACTGCTTTACATACTGTCTCTGAAATAAGCCTGACTGCTTGTCCCAAGCCAACAAGTGGGTGAGCAGGGGTTATTTTAGGAGTGTAACTCCCTTATCCTGACTAGTGTGGTGGTTCCGGCCTGGCTTCGTGCAAACCTTAGCCAACCTGAAATCCCATTTCTAACAGCGGTCATCCTCGAATCTGGGGAACTCGGTTTGAGTCTCGTTAACGACACTGAACATCCTGTGATTCTGGACAAATCACTTAATCTCCCCGTTGCCTAAAAAAAAATGAATTTGTCCTCATGTAACCCAACTGGAGCTATGTAAAGCGCTCTTATCCCCGATTTGGGTCAAGTTTGCGCTGCATAAAACTCTGTAAAAAAAGAAAATAGTTCAAGTCCTGAACTGAATTTCTTCTATGTGCTGGTGATCACACACGTTGTTCAATTTGGGAAGCAGTGCTTTGGGTCAAATTAAATCTAGTGGAGGAGGATTTTGTTGGGAATTTCAGCTACATTCCCCTGACTCTTATAATTAGATTATTAATGGGATGCAGGACCCAGCATCTTTCAATGGTGATTATTACTCAATTTAATGGCACTCTATTTACCAACCTCAGAAGGATGGAAGGCCAAATATACTTGCCAGGATTTGACCTTGAGATTAGCTGAACACTTCTTGATAGCAAAGTATTTGACAAACAATGTATTAATACCAATACAATATTTTTTTAGCTCTTATTACCAGGGAACAGTGGTTATTAAGTATGTCATCCCCCTCAACCTAACGCTATGAATGTGGGGGACCATGCTATGCTTATATGAGTAACTTACTTGTCTGTTTACAATTTTAGGTGCAGAAAGTGAGCAAAACAAAATGGTTTGCTATTTCACACAGAATCCCAGTGGTTATCACGTGGTAAGGTGCTAAATCACATTGTTTAACTGCAGAATGAAGTACAGTAATTCCTTCTGGATTTAGACCATTGCAAGCAGATCAACGGTGTAATCCCCCTGGCTTGGGCCTTTTCATCATACCTCGCTGACAATTTTGATCAATTAAATTCTCCGAATCTCTCTTTGCAATGAGATGAAAGCATTTCTTTTACCATGAATAAAAAAAAAATTAAGGAGAAGCTGGAGTTGTGAACAAGGCCAACTGAGACTGGCCTTCTTGAACCATTCCAATGTTTGTTAGATGTTCTTGAGGAAACTGAAAATTACCTTAAAAGTGTTGCTGGTCGAATACAAAATTATCTGACTTCTCTTCAGGAGAGTTTACTAAAGTATATTCCAGAGGAAAATTATGTAAACTGGGTCTTTCAGAATTTTCTGGCATAGTTCGAGACACATCTCCCTATTAGACTTCAGCAATAATTAATTGAGCTTCACGGTGAAAGTGCAGATGCAAACCAACAAAGTCTCACTGCCTGAGTTTTGGCTGAAAATGTCTGTAGAAAACTCTGCTTTAATACAATATTGCAATTAAAGCTTTTCTGCCTTTAAGATCCTCATATCTATATGATATTTGGTTTTGATGCTCTTGCAGTACTGTAGCCAAATTACTGCTGAAGACTGGAAGAGCACAACATGAGGATGGCAGTAGCAAGAATACACAGATTAACTGTCTCTCTGCGGAAAAACAGGCACAGCCAACCCATTATTGCTAAAACATATCATCCAAATATAGAAGAAAATTAAGGGTTGTGTGTTGAAAAAAAAAGCAGAACTGAACATTTCTAGGTAAGCTTTTCCTGAAGACCTTTCGTTTGAACGGAGTATGCAGTCTGCCACTGTCATTTAATATTATTTACCCACCAGAAAATAATTATTTGCCTCATGGGATCTGGTGGTGGGAAAGGTCGTCGACCATCCTGCGCACCAACTGCCAAAAATGTTTAGCTCATCATGGGGGGAGGGGGGACTGACTTCTAAACAAACGAAAAATGTAGTCAGGGTGGCGTGGCATAAACACGTTTGAAAACCTCTGTTGTAACCTATTGAGGATAGGTTTTTTTCCCCAGCCAATGGTCCGAAATTCTATGAGAACTACATAAGTTAACTTAGAAATTGTAGGATGTTGTTATTAGTTATTTATTCATCTTTCTTTTCATTCAAAAGATTCTTCAAAAGGACATATCACAAAATGAATCATAAAATGCACAATGGACACTCCACAGCCTACGCGTTTCGTCCCTCTCCGGACATCATCAGGGCTATATAAAGCAAAACATTTTTATTATTCGACTGTGATCCCAGAAAGTATCCAAATCCTAATTGTCAAGTAACGTTTGTATTTAACGCCCCTCTCTATCTATTAATGGCTACACTCGTCGTTCTGACCTCCGATAAATCCCGCTGTTGTTATTAGTAACTCAAAAGCGATAATAAAACAGACCACCACCAGCTATCAATCAATCAATACACATACAGAAAACAGTATATTAATCCTGTGTGTCAATATGCATTATTAATTTGCCATATTAATCCTTTACATCGTCTTCTAACACAAAATTGCCTCATCTAATGAAAGACAATTCACATTACAGTACAAAAAGGAAACCAAAGAGAAAAGGTTCCATACACCAAAGAAAATGCTATAACACCATTAAAAATGTACAATCAATCATCGACACATGCAACTAGATAAATACTAGTTAGAGTCCTTTTCACATATAACAAAGAAAAACTATCCGTAAGATCAGTCACTGGATTCGTTTGAAAGAATCTAGGACTTTCTGATCAATAGCGACCCCCTTCACCCTTTCCAGTGAATAATGCTAAAACAAGATGAAAATAAAATCAGAAAAGAACACAAGTGTTGGTGCAGTTGTGGTATTGTGGAGCATCACCACAGAGAACCCCACCTGTTACACCATGACCATCTCATGGGCAGTGGCATGTCCAGGACTCGTTGAGGTGGGTGTGCCTGACCTGCCCCCTCGTCTTCTTTGTGTGGTGGTGGTGGGGCTGCATATTTGGCCCATGCTGGTGGTTTCGCCCTATCACATCCCCTTTCTTCATTGGCCTCTTCCATCCTCTACACATGTTGGTAAGCCAGCGATTCTTCTTCTTTTCTGAATTCATCGGGGCCTGGTATATAAAAACATTTACATTTGTAAAAAGTATTTTTTGATTTCCTCCCATGTTCTTTCCATTACCCTCATTTTTGGTAAGTGACTTCAGAGTCTAACCGCTATTTCTATGTTTTTCTTTAACATTTTGACAGAGATGAGTGGGCAGGGGAATGATAAATATAGACATACGGAGCATCACCAGGAAATGCACATTCAAATACACTATATGAGCGAACTGCTGCAAAAATCTTGAAAATCGTGTTGCATTAGACATACGTGTTAAAGTGTTAAAGGATCCATATGTCCTGTTCACCTTATGAAAATTTAATTAGACTATAGTTTAGGTGAATTGCAGAATTATTAATGTGGGTGTCTGGATTGTTAAATTTTGAGAGTGCGATGTCCCAGTCTGCATGTGAGCTGTGACTAAACTTTGAAAGAACCAAAACAATCACATTTTTAATAGGAAAACTGATTTCTTCAAGAAAGACTTTCTGTCCATTAGAGGCTTGGGACAAGCTGCAAAGCATTCATCAGAATGAAAAGTATGCATTACAAGTGCAAAAACAATAATTGCACTTAAGAAATACATTTCATAAAATTCTAACCGGATAATGTGAATTCGAAAAAAAACAGTGTTAGCCAATCGGGAACGGCAGACCAGAACCCATACATCCTGCAGTGCTGACTGACAATAGAGTGCAGCCAGAAAGATAGAGGGTTGTCAGATCCCACATTAGCCTCAAACTTCACACTCAAATGTTTTGATTGGAACAAGCAGCTGAAATAGTCAAGTCAAGTCAAAATATATGTTTATCATGACCGTGGTCTTTAAACAATGCAGTGGCATAACGCAGAATGGAGTATGCGCCAAAAATTCATACACTTATTTTTTAAAAACATGTCCATTAAAAAGATCATATACACTATTATCAAAAGTACGAAATTCAGTAAAAATTACAATTATCTTAAAACTTATTTTTGTATATAAAACCTATTCACAATCTTACTACTCCAAGCAAATTTATTCCGCTAAAATCCCTACAGTACTACATTTTATTCTTTGGCTCTCAATGCACTCAGGGCCGCCTTCATAAATTTCCCAAGGGCAATTACAATATCAATGTAGGGGATTTCTGTTAAGAGGCTGGCCGCCTGCGACCTTGTTTTTACATCATATTTTATAAAAACTGGGCGCAGCCAAAGTTTTCTTTGTTCTAGGAGTGTCAAACAATCTAACATGATGTGCTGCAGGTCACCCTTAGTTCCCAGATTACACCTACAGCGACCTTCTTGATCTAGCATTTTTATTTTAAGGTCTCTGTTTATAAGCCATGGGTTGATGCCAATTCGAAGTCTCAGGATCTCTTGCCTGAGTCCACGATTGGGTAGTCTATCAAGGTAGGGTAACCAGTTTTCTTGGGACCAAGCCTTTAGCATATGCGCCACTGATGTTTTCTTTCTTAAATAGCCTATGTCCAGCGATTTGGAGACTTCTTTACCCCTTTGTTTCAGATTACCTTTGGTACTAGGGATTTGGTATGTTCCCAGGTCCAAGTCGATCTCTAGTGAGTTGCAGATTCCAATCAGTTTTTCCCTACAGGCCTTCGCCCATTTTAGCTCACTTTTTTGAATTTCGTTGCGACATCAGTCTGCTACTTTTTTACTTTCAGGGTCTTCTAGTCTCTTCCAGAATCTGATCACAGCCATCTGGGTTAGTATCACCCATGACTTTGTACCTATTTCGGTTCTGATGGCTTGTATCATGGCAGATTGAGGAAGTGATAGTAGCCTTTTTATGCAATTCCCCTCTATCACGTCCCAAGATCCCTTACCGCTCAAATAAAGGACCTCAGCGCCATATAGAACTTGGGGGGGATCATTGCATCAAAAGCTCTTAGCAGTGGTCGGTGAGACATCTCACCATAGTCCCCATTAAACCTTTTTAGGCCACATATGGAAGCAAGTGCCTTTGCCTTTTGAGTTTCCAAATGGGTATTCCAGTTTAGGGACCTATCAAACCATATACCCAAATATCGGTACTCATTAACTGTTTCCAGTTTGAGATCACCTATGTACCAACTGAATCTGCTTAACTTTCTCCCGAAGCATAGGGTTTTAGTTTTATCCAGATTGATAGTTAAAAATTTGCAGGCACAATATGTCTTGAAGGCATTAAGCTTCCTTTGGAGGCCCCTCTCGGTCTGATCTACTATTACCAGATCATCCGCGTACAATAGGCAGGGTATCTTGTTTCCATCCATTTTTGGGCTGGCACTACCCTCCACCTCTAGATAAGCCGGGAGATCTGACAAAAAGATAGAGAAGAGCTGGGGGGCCAGCACACAGCCCTGTCTAAGTCCATTTGCGATTGGTATTTTTGGTGTCAGGGAGCCCACCGGAACTTTAATTACTTGGCCCCAGTTTTCCCTGTGTAATTCTTTTAATATAGTAAGTAAGTCTTTTGGGATATTTAACTTCTTTAGGGTCTCCCATAAGCATGCCCGATCCACAGAATCAAAGGCTGCTTTGAAGTCGACGAAGCAACAGCATAACTTGCCATTTTGTTCCGTCGACTTCCTCGCCATCGCCCATAGAGCGAATCCATGGTCTATTGTGGAGTGGCCCGTTCTAAAACCACCCTGTTCTATGGGGAATTATTTGGTACTCGTCTACCCATGCATTCAGTTGTTTCAGTACCATTTTAGAAAACACTTTCTCACCTATATCTAGGAGATTGATCAGCCGATAATTTTTTGGCTCCTCTTTGCTCCCTTTCTTATGGATCGGCCTAATTACGGCCCCCTTCCAGGTTGGAGGCATCCCCCCTTCTTTTAGTACTACCTGGAACAATTTGGCAAGAAATCTTGCCCACCATTTAACCTCGGTCTTCAAAATTATTGCAGGAAGATTATCTGGGCCTGCTGCCCGGGTTAACTTAAGTTCTTTTATTGTGAGCTCCACTTGATCTTCATTAAATTTGAGTAAAAGATCTTCTGAGATTTCTTGCCATGTTTCGATCCCTATCTCCTTTCTGGGAGTCCTTGCCCCGTACAGTTCCCTTATGTACTCTTCCCAAGCTGCCTCACTCACCACACAGTTTAGTTCCCCATCTGTTGTTCCAGCTGCTGCCTTTACTAGTTGCCAAAATTGCCTTAGGTTTTTCTTCTCTATGGCTTCTAATAATTCTAACCAGCATTTTTCTTTATATAACCTTTTTGCGGAGAGTACCATTTGCTTGAGTTCTTTTTTCTGCTTCATTAACTGTTCCTGTCTCTCTTGAGTAAAGTTCTTTTTTTGTTTCCTTTGTGCTGCTCTTATCTCCCTTTTCTTTTTTTGGCACACCACTGAGAAGCCTTTACCACGGTTTGTTTGTTTAACCCTTAAGGGGTTATCCCCTTTTAATTTTATCTTTAGGCATTGCACAACTTCTCCTAATTTTCTAACAAACCATTCCAGATTTTTATTCTCACAGTTTTCAGGTGCCATTTTTGTTTGCATAGCCTTCAATTTTTCCATATATTCCTCAGTTAGACGTGTCGTCACGCGTTTGGGGTACTCAACCTCCTGGGTGATCACTGTTTCTCTCTGTAATTTCCTTCCCCCTGATATTACTATGTGTAGGAGTTTGTGATCACTCACCTCTTTTTGGTCTAACTTAAAGTGTCTAATTAGATGAAAGTTCCAGGCCTGCAGGAATATATAGTCAATTGGGCAATTCTGTTGCCCTTGAATAAACGTTTTTCCTGCCGGTGAGTCTGACTCTATTCTCCCATTTACGCAATGAAAACCTCTGCCTCCTAGGGTGTGTATTAGTTCTAGGTCTTGTTTCGAAATTTCCCCAACTGGGAACCTTGCCGGGTTTATTCCGTATACCTCTAACTGTTCCCTATTCCAAAGGTCAGCCTTTTTTGGGTTTAGTTTATGGTTGAAATCCCCCATCATCATTATTATGTCTGTAGGATAGTTTTCTAGAGTATTGTCTACGTCCTCTTTATAACATCTCATTTCCCTTTCATACTCCTCCCCGCTGTCCCACTGCATGTAAACATTCATTAAAATCAACATTTTAAAATTTGGATCCAACGTCATGAGTTCAATTCTGCTTGATTGTACCCATTTGCATTTTGTATTCAACTGTTTTATTTCCCTCAATATTTTTGTTGATATCAATGTCATCAGCCCCCCCGAGGGCCTCCTACGATTTTTCTTTATGGCGGGTTTATGTATCTGGGCATAACCGTCAAGGGTTGGGGTATCGTCGCATAACCAGGTCTCTCGCAGGCAGACAATGTCCACTTTATTTATGGATTCCTTTACATATTCCCATTTTTGCTCGTTGCCTAGCCCATTTACATTCCAGGTTAAGAGACCTAGATCTTGCGAACCCCCTCCATCCTATTCAATGTCACTCAGAGCACCTTCTTCGTCTAAATCCACCGAATTATTTTCATTGCATTCTCCCAAGCGATTACTAAGTAACGACCAGTTGACCCATGGGGGATCATTCCCTGAGTTGTCTATTACAATGTTCAGAGCACTTCGATCTCCTTTTGTTTCTTTATAGAGGATCACTTGTCTCTTTTGTAGCCCGGCATGCTGTTTTAAAAAGTTGTTATCTTTAGAGGTTTTTATATCACTCTCTGGGATAATCCTTATACCCTGTTGCGTTATCTCATTTGAGGCTTTCAGGATTGCCCTTTTTACCAGGTCTGAGTGGAGGGTGATTTTTGTTATTTCCTTTCCATGCCTGTTTTCTACAAAGCCAACATGCTGGAGGTCTCTTGAGCCGATCCCCCTCAGACTGCCGCATTTAGCAAATGCGGCCAAAATCCGGGCTCTGTTTAGGGGACTAATTTTTCTTGTCAGCTTCTCTTTCCTCCCTGCTGGTATCAGGTCCAAAAATAACCAGTTGTTACCAACTCTCTCATATAAGTTCGTGTTTATTTCGTATGTTTGTTGGCTGGAGAATGTTCTCCCTCTTTTCCGACCTTTATTTTTCATGTTGGGTTCTTCCTGCATCTGTAGTCTTCCGGGCCTTTGTTCAGTAACCCGTTCATCCATTAGTCTTGATTTTTGTCTCATCGTATGGGTGGAGGGCGGGTTCTCGATTTCCACCATATGGGTATGCTTTTTCCTGGGTGCTCTCGGGGTCTTTGGGGTCATTGGATTTTTTGCCTCTACCTGTATGTGTCTCTGAGTTATAAATGTTGGGGCTGAGGCATTTAATCCTGACTGCACCTCCCCCTTCGTTACTTTCTTCCCTTTTCTTGTTTCTACATGCTTCGTTTTCCTAGGCATTCCTATCCTGTTCCTGGTCCCGATTGTGGCATATCCCCCGCGCCTTTTTATTAGCATAGGCCTTTTTGATATGTACACATTGTCCATAGATTCTGCAGCATCCTTTGCTGTATGTTCTGCGGGTTTAGGCGATCTTTCAAGTATTACCATGTTTTCTTCTTCTGGTATTATCCTGTCGCTTTCCTCATTTGGTGGCGAAGTATCAGTTGGCTTTTCCCTGCTTGGCAGTTGGCTCTTTATTTCTCCGAGTTCTTCTTCTATTTTCTTTAGATGTTGTTTCTGAGCTTTCATCACTCCGTTGTTTGAGAGGGTTACTTCCAGGATTCCTTGAAGTGCCTTCTGCATTAACAAGATTAGATCCATCAGCGAGGATGTTGGATTTTCTGAAAGCACCGAGTCCTGTGTGGTATTTCTGACTGGGTTTGCTGGGTAATTGTTCCTTAGGCTCTCTTGGTGTATTGGAGATTTTTGCAATGGATGGAGCTGCTGGAATTGATCTGGTGCACCTCCCCAGATTATGCTCTGGATCTGGCCTTCATTTCCCCTGTGATCTTCAAACTCTGGTGGCGACAGTGAAAACATCTTTGGCGATGATGATAGACGAGGCCCTGAGATTTGGCGATTTTGGCTCTGCAGCGTCTGGTTTAACGATTTGCGGTTCACCCCATCATCTTCATTATCAAGATTAGTTTCTTCCTGGAGTTCTCCCTTATTTAACCGTCTTTGATTTTCATCTAGCAAGCCTGAGATTTCACCAATTTCCTCGCCAATTACCACTATTTCACCATCTATATCCGATGTTATTGCGGGGTTTAATGATTTATAATGTTTGCCTACAAACTCCTTTATGGACTTCGACGCTGCCGTGTTCTCTTTCTATTTAATGGTTGTTTGATTGCCCCCTCTTTTTGCCTTTTGGGCATTCTTCGTTGCTCTTTTTACTTTTCTTTTCTTTCGTCTCCCCTTACTGTTTTCCATAGATGATGCATGACTTTCTTGGCTTTCATCCAGTGATTTTGAGCCCTCCAAAGATTTGCTCCTTCCTAGTTCATCCATTAATTTTTGCCCTCTTTTGGGAGCCATTTCTAGTCAGGAGGCTGATGTTATACTAAGGGTTGTAATTCTTAATTATTAAAAATACTTATATTGAGAATTGTTCACTTACCTCTGTTCTGCCTTTGTTGCCTTCCGCCTGCTGCCTTGCCCTACTGAAGCTTCCTGTCGAGTTTAAGGTCTGCAACTTCTCTGTTGGTATTCTGATCTTCTGAGGGCTGGTGCTTCAGCTACACGCCCTTTTTTCCTGCTTATAACATCAAAGTTTCTCAAAATATTTCCTTGCAGACTCTGCTGGATTCACTAAAACCAGCTAATGGTCCGCGACTGCAGGAATGAGGGCTGAGAGGGGGCTGAATTGGGGCTGGCGGTCAGAGGCACACTCTGCCTCCGCTGCGTGTGCAGGGCTGGTTGGATTTGTCACACCCTCCTACTGTGCTGCTCCCGCTCCAGCGCCCGCATCCCCTCCCCTCGACTCTCCCTGCCTCTGCCCGAGGGCTCCGCTGTTCTCTGTGGCAGGGGAGGAGGTGTTTTACGTTTTTGCCCGTTTGTCCGCCTGCCGCTGTAAACGGCAGACAAGGTCTCGCTCCGAGCTCCGTGCTCCGTGCTCCACCTCTCTCCACGCACTGAGATTCGGCAATCGCCGCGCTAGGTCTGGCGGGGCGCGGCTTCAGCGGGGCTCGGCAAGGCTAGGCAGAACAAAGCGAACAGAGGCTGAAATAATGCCATCATGAATTATTTTGCAGCAGTTCCACAGAGTCTTTAATCGCAGCCTTCTCCATTCAGCCCTCGAAAGTGAGAGTTTTAACTTGGGCTCTTTAGAAATATGTCCAGCAGCCAAAGAGCAACTTGTTCTGTCCTTGATGGATGCAGCTTCCTCTGGAACCAAGCACTTCTGCAATATGAAGCTTCAAGAGGAGTTCATTAGACACAAAGAAGCACAAACTTAATTAGACATGACCTGGACCAATTTACACTTTTGAAATGAATGAGTGAAATGAAAATGAAAATTAAATTTATGAAATTCAGTAAACCCAAGGGTATCTAATTGCTGCACCAGAAACAGGGCTCAACCACAGCAGACCTAAACATTAAGATGAGAAAAGCAAAGTCTTCAGGAATTTTTTTAACAACGTACAAGA
Source organism: Lissotriton vulgaris (assembly GCF_964263255.1). Lineage (NCBI taxonomy): Eukaryota > Metazoa > Chordata > Amphibia > Caudata > Salamandridae > Lissotriton > Lissotriton vulgaris. Next base: position 1,233,873,441 of record NC_141685.1, read on the forward strand.
GTCTAAGTGGGTAATATGGGTAGATAGGGCATTCCAAAGCCTGGCTACAACACTTGAGAAGAACCAGCCACCCCATCTAGCTTTCTGGAATCTAGGGATACTGCCTTATCTCCCAGAGGAGGAAGTGTTTCGCCAGGGATATACCTGTTAAAAAGGGCCAAGATACTTTTAGACCCTTTATGATGGAGGGCCTGAAAGATTAAGCAGGTAGCCCTTTAGAAAATACGCTTCCTAACAGGGAGCCAATTCAACGCCTTGATACCCTCTCTAACCGTCACAAGCTTAGGTATATAAAAAATGATGCATGTGGCCGCCTTCTGAATCACTTGCAGCTTGTTCAAAGATGAGGCCTTGGTATACAAGTAAAGGGATTTGCAATAGTTAAGTTAGACTAAACTAAAGATTTGAACACCACACGGGGCAGTCAGTAAAAGAAAGGCCGTCTTTTGTCTTAGACCATTTCAGGCTTAGAGATTCAAGATAGAGTGAGATAGAGCTACAACTCTCTCATAGTCCTAAAGTTAAAGTTCATGCAGTTTTCCAGCCTAATAGTTTTGAGATAGCATGGGTATCTGAAACGCAGTCTCTTAGTAATATCATCAAATATATTTACCCATTAGTCGTATGGACCATGGTAGTTGATTTGAAATGTTTTAAGTGAGCTAACATCAGAATGTATTCACAATGCTGTTAAGCCAATGTGACTACACAATGAATACCAAGAATCAATTAATTCAACCATAAAGGTTTATTTCAGAAAACCAGTAGATATGAAAAGCAAGAATACATTTAGAAGGTACAGTAAGACAGTATGGAGACTAAAATGTGCCAATAAATTAAGTTGTAATAAAAGGAGATACAAAATAGTAACCACACAATACAAAAGAAACAGATTACTGTGAACCGGTGTTTCTTAATGAAACTTTCCCTGACTAATCTCAACATATGCTAATACCAACTCTAAATGAAATGTCTACAGGGGAGCATAAACGGTGTCAGCTTAAGGTACAACTTCAATAGGAGTTCCAAGAGATGGGAAGAGTGCCCAGCATAAAGCTTCACACTCAGAGAAGCTCAGCAGAGAGAGAGTTGTGTTCCGTTTTGAAGTCTGGATGGAATCTTCCTAAGTAGCTATGAAACCAATTAAACATACAGTCAACAGTTTGTAGGACATCCATATCACTTTCCTGCCACCAAGAGTCAATCATGTAACTGACTTTAAAGGGAGTTGACATACTTCCTAAATTCCCATCTCCACACTGTCAGGGGCTCATCTTTTGGGCTTGGATGTTGCATCCTCCTGTTACACTGTGAACAGGAGGCTTTATCACTATAACTGTTACAAGTTCATTGTCAACTTTCTTTTTACAGGCCTCAATATCTGCAGTCTTATACATAACAATAAACCTTTCTTGTACTAATAAGAATATTGATATCACCCCTGCAGAGAAGAGGAAAAAGCATACAGGCAATGTTAAAGAAGCAGTTTCAGCTAAGGCCTAATGTCAGGCTAAGTTAACTCAAGAATTAAAATGTATAAACGCAATGAACATAATCACATCAGTCTACTGATCAACCTCAAAGATTAATGCGTGAATTCTTAGTGATCACCATGGTTACATACTATTAACTAATGTAATGGTTCCACACGTTAATGAAGTAAGACTGCATGTTGCATATAAATGCAAGATGTAAGCATATAAGTAGATGTACATGATGTTTACAGAATGAAGCACAAATTATGTTACTCCAATCCCCTATCTGATGGCTGGGATAGCCATCACAATACCACATGTATCATTCTTTTGATACCAGCGCAGAACCTTGTTGTTTTCAACATTTTACACTTTGTGTTTTCCAGTTATTCTCCTCATAAAATGTACACTGGCTCTCCTACAGTTCCACTCCCCTTCTCTTTTTTTTAGCTCCCTTCTTATGTAGTCCTCCCTTCCTTGATCTCAGGCACTTGTACCCTTTAACCATTATAAACAAACAAATTACACATTATGATGACTATGATAGGTCTTAGTATATGTCATGAAACCACCTAGTACACATCAGTTAGACTAAACACTCACTTTCAGCATGAGGTTTTATTAGTAACGAAACTTTAAAATTGCCTAACGTAAAAACCCACCCCTATCCCGTGCACCAGCACTCCAAGTGTTAAATATATAATTGCAGGAAAACATGTGATGTTAATAATGTACTTTATGTGCAGGATATTGACACCATGCGTGCTTCATGTAATGTTCAAAAAGCGATCTTTTAAACTCTTCTATCGTTTGTGTTGTATTCAGACATTGTGAGGTTTCAGGCACTCGAATTATGCTTCTCACAAACAGAAACTTGGACTTCCTAAGTCGCGAGCAAGTAGGATGTTTCAGATACCAAGCGGAAAGAGATCTCCGGCTTTTCGGTGGCGTGCGTTGAAAACACATGTTGCGTCTTTACGTTCGGCAGTCACCTGGGTGTGGCAAGCTATAAATAGCCACACTCAGCTTCTAGAAGGTGTTTAGCCTTCAGCTGCTGATAGGAACAACACCTGATTCCAGCTGCACTGACCTGCGCTTTCTTCTCGTCGTGAGTCTTCTAAAAGGAACCTTGGGCCCACATAAGGAGAGGAATGAAAGATACAAGCTAAGTACTTTTTAATTGATAAGCCATAACATCCAACGCAAGAAGTTTACTGCGTTATTGAGTTTTACTCTTAAAAAACAATTTGCCTGGATTAAAGGACAAAACAGTGAGGACATTTCTACACAAGTGATTTTGGACTGGAAAACCAGAAAGACTTTATCTGCAAATGTTTGTGTTTATTTGATAATAAGTGTATCTTTAACCAATCTTTTTTAGTGCCAAGTGATGGTGAGTGATGGTGAGAGACTTGCTGGAATATCATAAGTAAGTGGTTTGGTCAAAGTTAACTCAGAATTAATATGCTTATTTAAAACTTGAGGAAAGACAATAATATATATATGTTATCACTACAGAGAAAGCCCACATTCATGGATACAGCATTCTTTCAATTCATTTTAAGCCTTCAACCACTCATCACACCTGAGAGATCGCTTCAATCATCACTCGACAACACGGACGTGATGAAACACACCTATAGATTGGCAGGTAGGAGAATGTAAACACAATCTGCTTAGAATAAAGTCTAGAGATAGAGTAGTAATGATTAGCGTGCATATTTAGAATCTTTATTTAATACTCCTTAACTATTGTTGCCTCGCGGGTTGACAACAGGACTTCAATAGGGTCCAGGATCCGGCCCCTCCTCCCTAACTTTATCACGTAGCATAGTGAGTAGTTACTAAACACACAGGTTGTTCGATAGGGATTTGGTAAGTCTGGCACAAAGCGTCACTGCGAACTTCCACAAGACACCTTACAGGTAAGAGTGTCCTACTAGTCCGACAGAAGGCTAAATCCTCGGTTAACAGTTCACCCAGTAGCTATGGACTCCTCTTCACAAATATCATTGAGTGATATAGCTGCCATTTTAACAGACATAAAAGCTGAATACGCAGCTTTAAGAAAGGATATGTCAGAAATTCAAGCAAATATTCAAGCATTTGCGCCACGTTATTCCACCCTCTGGGGGCTTTCTACAACTAAACCAATTTTAAAACCTCCAGTGTTTTAACCCACAATGCAAAATCTGTACTCTAGTTCTTCTTCTTTGCCTACTACGCAAATTCAAGTAGTAACACTTGTTACCGTACCTTTGGCGCCACCAGAGCGCTTTAATGGAGACTGTTCTAAATTCACAATCTTTATGAATCAATGCCATCTGCATTTTATAGCAAAACAGAATGCTTTCCCTGATGATTCTTCAAAGGTAGTTTTTATTCTTTCATATCTTGGGAGATGCTGCTCTTTGGTCCATCCCATTTGTAGAACGAGACAATCGTATTCTTTATGATCAGAGGTGTTTCAAAAATACCATGAGGAAGTTATTTGCGAAACACGTATTTGTTCAAAGTGCTGATCATGAGCTTTTGAACTTAAAGCAGGGGACTTCAGATTTGTTACATTACATCTCACGATTTATTAGATTAGTGATAGAAGCAGAATGGCCAGAGGAAAAGAGAGTATCTCTCTTTTAACGAGGGTTGCATGATGATTTGAAAGATATGGTAACTCAGATTTTAGATCCCCCAGAGGATTGTGAAGAATTTATAGATTTAGTGGTGTCGTGTTCATATCTAGGACCCTAATTCTTTAATCCCTATTTATGCCCTTGTGAGGTTATAATCAATAATATCCTGATAAAGGCATAAGAATCAGATTCATATTCAGTAATAGCCCATGCAATCCAAAGCACAGCACGGCTACTCCCATCGACTCCTAGAAAGCACAACGCGTTCTTTAACCCCTTCGCTGCTAGGCCTTTTCCCCTCCTGTGCTAAGCCTTTTTTTGTCGATTTGGGGTAGTGCGCGCTTAGGCCCTTGTAACTTTTTGACCACATAAGGTATCCACGCCAAATTTGCATCCTTTTCTTCCAACATCATGTGGATTCTAAAGGCACCCAGGGTTTGTGGATTCCCTTGGAGGGGTCCCAGAAATTAACCAAAATATAGTGTTTTTTTTGTTTTTTTAGATAAATTGGAAAAACGGGCTGCAAATGAAAGCCTCTGGGTTTTTCCCTGAAAAAGTTATCAAAAAAGGGTTTGTGGGGCTGAAATCTCCATTTTCTCAGCTTTTAGGGAATGACAGTCTTTTGTCAGAGAACCGACATTTTTCACACAGTTTTGGCATTTTTCTGGGACATAGCCTATTTTTGCTATTTTTAGAGCTTTCCACCTCCTTCCAGTTAATGGTAGAAATGAGTTTGAAAGCAATAATGGATCCTGGAAAGCTGTACATTCTCAAAAAGTAGACAACATTTTGAATTCAGAAAGAGGTCATTTGTCTACATCCATGAAGGTTTCTTTATAGAAACTAACAGTTAAATATTGGAATATTTGAAAATTTGTTGAAAAAAACAGCCTTTTGTCTCAACGTTTTCACCTATAACTTTTTCTAATTTTGATAGCTCTTGGAAAGCAATATACTGTTACATTGGTTAGACCTTCCTGGTTGTGGGGATATATAGGACTTGTAGTTTCACCAAGAACCCGACGAACCCAGATCCAAAAACTGAGCAGCAACTTGCAATGGTATTTTTTCATTTACTGGGTATAGAGCACTTTGTCTTGGAAAATGTATACATGGAAAAATCTGTATGAAAGACACCTATGTATTTCTGAATTGGATACAAATTATAGAGTTCAGAAACAGTATATAATTGCTAATTTTCAAACTTGGGAATACTCATACTAGCATGAGAATTATTGGTCATTTTTCAAAAATATTTTTTTTTTACACAATGTCTTTCATTGAAAGGGAGAAATGCATGAAAGCTCATTTGGTAATAACAGTTGATTTACAAATCTGAGTTACCCCAAGTCTCCCGATAAAAATGGTACCTCACTTGTGTGGGTCGGCCTTGTGCCTGCGACAGGAAACGGCGCAAAAAGCAACGTGGTCACACCTAAATTTTGCAGTTACAAATTGACCCTTTTTTGGCAAAGTGCCTACCTGTAGTTTTTGCACCCTAGCTCTGCCGGCACCTAGGGAAACCTAGCAAACCCATACATTTTTAAAAAGTAGACACCCAGGGAAATTCAGGATGGGGTGACACGACTGCCTACCACCTGGTTTTGTTACCCAGAATCCCTTTCAAAGGTAAGAAATTGACAAAAAAAACACATTTTCCTCGAATTTCTGTGGAGGAAAGTTCTGGAATCTGCGTGGATCAACAAATTTCTACCCACCCAGTTTTTCCCCAGGTCTCCCGAAAAAAATGGTATCTCACTTGCGTGGGTAGGCATAGTGGCTGCAACACGAAACAGCGCAAAACGCAACATGGTTGCACCTCAATTTCCCAGTGAAATCTTGCACTTTTTGGACAAAAAGACTACCTTTTGTTTTTGAGTCCTAGATCTGCCAGCACCTAGGGAAACCTAGCAAACCTATATATTCTTGAAAAGTAGACACCCAGGGAAATTCAGGATGGGGTGGCTCGACTGCCTACCACCAGGTTTTGTTACCCATAATCCCTTGCAAAGCTAAGATTTTGACAAAAAAAATACATTTTCCTGACATTTCTGTGGTGGAAATTTCTGGAATCTGCGTGGATCAACACATTTCCATCCACCCAGCGTTCCCCCAGGTCTCCTGAAAAAAATGGTATCTCACTTGTGTGGGTAGGCATAGTGGCTGCGACATGAAACAGCGCAAAACGCAACATGGTTGCACCTCAATTTCCCAGTGAAATCTTCCACTTTTTAGACAAAAAGACTACCTTTTGTTTTTGCGCCCTAGCTCTGCCAGCACCTAGGGAAACCTAGCAAACCTATACATTTTTAAAAAATAGACACCCAGGGAAATTCAGGATGGGGTGACTCGTCTGCCTACCCCCAGGTTTTGTTACCCAGAATCCCTTGCAAAGCTAAGATTTTGACAAAAAAACACATTTTCCTGACATTTCTGTGGTGGAAAGTTCTGGAATCTGCGTGGATCAACAAATTTCCACCCACCCAACGTTCCCCCAGGTCTCCCGAAAAAAATGGTACCTCACTTGCGTGGGTAGGCATAGTGGCTGTGACATGAAACAGCGCAAAACGCAACATGGTCGCACCTCAATTTCCCAGAGAAATCTTGCACTTTTTGGACAAAAAGACTCTTGTTTTTGCGCCCTAGCTCTGCCAGCACCTAGGGAAACCTAGCAAACCTATACATTTTTGAAAACTAGACACCCAGGGGAATTCAGGATGGGGTGACTCGTCTGCCTACCCCCAGGTTTTGTTACCCAGAATCCCTTGCAAAGCTAAGATTTTGACAAAAAAAACCACATTTTCATGACATTTCTGTGGTGGAAAGTTCTGGAATCTGCGTGGATCAACAAATTTCCACCCACCCAGCGTTTCCCTAGGTCTCCTGAAAAAAATGGTACCTCACTTGCGTGAGTAGGCATAGTGGCTGCAACATGAAACAGCGCAAAACGCAACATGGTCGCACCTCAATTTCCCAGTGAAATCTTGCACTTTTTGGACAAAAAGACTACCTTTTGTTTTTGTGCCCCAGCTCTGCCAGCACCTAGGGAAACCTAGCAAACCTATACATTTTTAACCCCTTCGATGCTCATGACGAGCTCAGCTCGTCATGAGGCACAGTTGAGCTGTGCTGATGACGAGCTGAGCTCGTCATGAACAATGATAAATCTGAGAATCCAGCGCTGGAGAAAAATATCCCTAACAGCCAAGGTGTTAAAAACTAGACACCCAGGGGAATTCAGGATGGGGTGACTCGTCTGCCTACCCCCAGGTTTTGTTACCCAGAATCCCTTGCAAAGCAAAGATTTTGACCAAAAAAACCACATTTTCCTGACATTTCTGTGGTGGAAAGTTCTGGAATCTGCGTGGATCAACAAATTTCCACCCACCCAGCGTTCCCCCAGGTCTCCCAATAAAAATGGTACCTCACTTGCGTGGGTAGGCATAGTGGCTGCAACAGGAAACGGTTCAAATCGTACGGTGGTGAATTTACAACACCAAATTGCAAAACAACCTTGATTTGGGGGGGGCACCTGAGTTTTTGGCCCGGGGCTCGGTGGTATTCTTTGGAAAGTACCAAACCCAAACAGTTCTGAAAAGTAGACACCCGGGGGAGTCCAGGGAGGTATGGCATGCATAGGTCCCCCAATGTTTTCCTACCCAGAACTCTTCGCGAACCTTAAAATTAGGTAAAAATATCACTTTTCCAAACTTTTTTGCGTAGGATCTCGGTGCCGGCAAAAATTCCCTTACCACCCAGCGTTCACCGTGTTCTCCCGAGTAAAAGGATACCTCACTTGTGTGGGTGGCTCAAAGCAGAACAGTCCGAAAATGAATTTTGAAAAAGTAGTATTTAAGTTTTACAAGTTAAGCCCCCCTGCCTTAGTCACAGGCCTTGGGCCCACCCACACAAGTGAGGTATCATTTTACTCGGGAGAAAAAGGGGAACGCTGGGTGGTAGGACATTTGTGCCGACACGGAGATCCCACGCAAAAATGTATGGAAAACTGTTTTTTTAACCTAAATTTACGGTTTGCAGGGATTTCCGGGTAGGAAAACATTGGGGGACCCACGCATGCCATACCTCCCTGGACTCCCCCGGGTGTCTAGTTTTCAGAACTGTTTGGGATTGGTAGTTTCCAAAGATGCCCGCCGAGCCTCGGTCCAAAAACTCAGTCCCCCCCCCAAAAAAGAAGGTAATGTTGCAATTGGTTATTGTAATTTCTCCACCGTGCGATTTGGCCCTTTTCCTGTTGCAGCCACTATGCCTACCCACGCAAGTGAGGTACCATTTTTATCGGGAGACCTGGGGGAACGCTGGGTGGGAGGAAATTTGTGTGAGCCCAGTGACGCCACGCTTTCCCACACAAAAAAAGTGTGAAAAAACTGATTTTTTCAGCAAAAATTGATGTTTGCAAGGGATTCTGCGTAAAGGAACGTTGGAGGATCCACGCAAGCCATACCTCCTTGGAAGCCCCCGGGTGTCTACTTTTCAGAAATGTGTGGGCTTGGTAGGTTTCCCTAAATGGCCGTCTAGCACGGGGCCCACAACCCAGGTAACCCCTCTTGCAAAAGCTGGTTGTATTGAATGTCAATACAACCAGCTTTTGCAAGAGGGGTTACCTGGGAAACCAAAACAAAAATCATGGTGGTCACTAGGAATAAAAACGTTAGACAAAAAAACAAATGGTTCATGGAAAACAATAAACTAGAACAAGTAGAAGTGTATAAATATCTGGGTGTACTATTTGACCAGAAGGGAAATTATCTCTTACAAAAACAGGACATCCAAAGGAAAGCCATTCAAGATAGCACAAAAATCGCTTGGAAATCTGACTTATGGGCCGCTCTTGAAAATTATAGGGGCTAAACTGCTCCCAACTATAACATATGGTAGTGAGGCACTAATGGGGATGGATGCGGAATTGCTTAATAAGGTACTTTCTAAAGTATATAGATCTCTTTTCCAACTCCCAAAAAATGCCTCTCCAGCACAAATTAGACTGGAATTTGGCTTAAACAATCAAGAGTTAGCAAGAAAAGGACAGTTTATTAAAACATGGTATAAGTTTAAAAACGATCACTACAATCATATTTCTCGACTACTCTGGCAAGAAGTAACAAATAATACAAAATCACTTGCATGGAGATATCTCAACAAGGTAATAGAAGAGTTTTCTCTAAAGCCAACATGGAATAATACGATAAACTATGGATCATTTAAAAAAATTGTGAATCGAACAACTAACCACCTATCACTTTTACATGACAAAAATACGTTGGCAAAAAGAAAGCACTCGTGCATGGTAATAAATGGATATGAAAAAAAGAACGTACAAGAATACTTGGAGACACCATGGTCCGAAAAAAGCAAACAATGTCTCATTTAGGCAAGATTTGGAACTCTACCAGGCCTTAGTCATGTCCCGCTATGGAAAAAAACTGACACCAACCTATTGTGTAGACTCTGCAAAGGTGGAGAAGAGAATATTGTACATTTCCTATGTATCTGTCCTGAACTCCGTAGTGAGAGATGTGCACTACTTAAATCTCACCTCAATCTCCGGGATGTAAGGACATGCAGGCAGGCATTGAAAACTTGTCTCCATCCTAATGATATAAACATGACGGTTGCCTTTGTAAAGTTCCTAAAGATAATAACTACCAAATTGGAAGAATAAATTAGGAAAAATGTTTTTTTTAAAGAAAAAAAAAAAGAAAACTTTTTATTAACAATTTTTATTGTAGGGATATGATTGTTTTTATGGTATTGTAGTCTATAAATTGAATATGTATTTATATTGGAAGTATTGTAAGATTTTAAGTAATCAAACAATAAAGAATTTTACACTAGTTTGGCCCCTACTACACCAGTGTTAGCTGCCCATCATTTAAGTATAAAGATTGTCTTATGATCTTTAACAAACACTAATCAACCTTAATCTGTGGATGCTCTCATTGACTTGGGAGCCACTGGAAATTTCATAGATACTCAGTTTTTATTGGAACTAGGTTTACAAACCTTAAAGAAAGGAAAATCCAGAAATCGTAAGAGCAGTAGACTGAAAGGAACTCACATCAGGTTTGATACAACAACACTCTGAGACACTCCTTATGACATGTTCTACTAAACATTCTGAATAAATAACATTCAACATTATAGATGCACCACAGTTTCGCCTCATTCGAGGAGTACCATGGTTAGTTCGACATAACCCCAAAATAGATTAGGTACAGAAAATCATTCAGAGTATTGTCAACGTCTTCCACATCAAACATTAGAACTTCAGATACAAGGTTATGATTTCCCAAGGAATTCAAAAAGCGTATTACTCTTGGATGGCGCACCTGCCTACTATTCAGATTTATTGGATGTGTTCGATAAAAGGCTAACACATTACCTTCGCACAGGGATTTCGACTGTTGCATTGATTTTATGCCAGGGACAACATTACTGTGCAGTCGTATTTATGCCTTCACTGAAAAAGAGAATGATCATTTACGAGAATATTTGGATGAGTACCTCGCTAATGGATTTATCCATCATGCAAAGTCTCCTGTATCATTTCCACTGTTTTTCATACCCAAGAAAGGGGAGAGTTGCGTAAGTGTACAGATGTATCGATTATAGAGAATTGAATAGTGTAACCATCAAAAATTGATACCCTCTTCCCTTAATTCCGACACTGCTTGACCAAATTAAGGATGCCACTATTTATACAAAACTTTACTTAAGTGCAGCTTATCATCTGGTAAGAGTTCGAGGGGGAGACCAATGGAAGACAGCTTTCTGGACCAAATGTGGTCTTTATGAATATCAAGTAATGCCCTTCAGACTTTGTAATGCCCCGTCAGCATTTCAGTTTTTTATTAATGAAGTGTTATGAGATTTCTTGGATATATGCTGTGTGGACTACATTGACGATTTTCTTATTTATTCCAAAGACACTGCTGAACGTGTTCAACAAGTGCGCGCTATTTTTCAACAGCTTTTAAAACATTCTCTGTATTTAAAATTAGAAAAGAGTCCGCTCCATATCACCAAAGTGGACTTTTTAGGTTACATACTTAGTCCAGCAGGAATAGAGATGGACCCAAAGAAAATTCAAGCAGTACTAAATTGGCCTAGCCCTTCTTCAGTTAAACAGGTTCAGAGCTTCTTAGGTTTTGCCAACTTTTACAGGCGTTTCATACATATTTTTTCTCAAATTATAAGACCAATAACAAAACTATTGTGTAGAAATACCAAATTTGAGTGGAATTTGTTGTCTGAACAAGCTTTTCAAGAATTAAAAAAGCAATTTACTTCAGCACCAATTTTAATGCACCCAGACCCTGCCTTACCATTTATAGTGGAAGCTGACACTTCTCAATTAGCTATTGGAGGCATCTTGTCACAAAGACATAAAGACACTGGTCAAATGCACCCTATTGCATATTACTCAAGGAGGTTATCAACCACAGAACAATATTATGCCATAGCAGATAGAGAATTGTTAGATAGAAAGGCTGTATTTGAAGAATGGCGCCACTATCTTTTGGGAGCCAGACATCCTGTTACTATTTACAAAGACCATTGTAATTTACAAACCTTACGTTCATTAACAGCTTTATCTACCCGTCAATTATGGGCGACACTGTTCTTTAATGATTATAATTTCATAATTACTTATCGATCCGGAAAAGAGAACAGGAAAGCGGATGCTTTATCTCGAGTTGGTCTTACAGAAAATGTGAACACAATACAGAAAATAACACATCCTCTCCTACCTGCACAATGTTTTCAAGTAGGCATCACTTCTAAAGAACTAATCTAAGCCATTCAAAAGGAATTGTGTACTAAAGTAAGAAAGGAAACTGAAACCCACATCCTCCTACTTCAGTGGAGACAAAATGTTTTATTTATGAATTAACAAATCTTTGCACCATCTACTAAGTTACAAAAGCAAATATTAGAATTACATCATGACAATTTGTTTTCTGCTCATTCTGGAGGCCATCCATGTGTAATGAAATCCAAGAATATGTTAATACCTGTGCTACATGCATACAAAATAAGCCAGTCCATCATGCTCCCAGCGGTTTGTTAAAGCCATTACCAATACCTCCTCAAACCTGGCTCACAGTATCGCTTGATTTTATTGTAGAGCTCCCTAAGACAAAACAAGGGTTTACTACTATCTTAACGGTAATAGATCATTTTACTCATATGGCAAATTTCATACCCCTGAAAAAACTTCCATCTGCAGTAGAAGCATCTCAAGTCTTTCTAAGGGAAATAGTGAGGTTACATGGAATTCCCTCTGTAGTAATCGCAGACAGGGGTTCTCAAATAATTACTCATTTTTGGCAACATCTTGGGAACTCATTACACATGGATGTTCGCACTTCTAGTAATCATCCGCAAACTGATGGGTTAACTGAAAGAACTAATCAAACCATAGAACAATACTTGCGTTTTATATTATCTGAGTATGATCAAGAATTAGGCAGACATTATTTGGGCTTTAGAATTTGCATATAATAATTCAGACCATTCTTCTTTAAATATGTGTCCATTCTTTTGTTCTAATGACTTTCATCCCAAACATAATCGTAAGTAGGATATCAGTTCATTAAAAAATCCTTCTGTAGACACTTTTGTGAAATCTTTGATTGATATTAAACAACAAGCCCAGTTTCACATAGCAAAAGCCAAAGAGAGTCAAAAGAGGTAAGCTGATACACATCGGACCGCTCCACCTGTATATGCTTTTGGGGAAAAAGTTTGGTAATCCACCAAGAATTTACATATTAAAATTAACAAGAAATGTTGTCCTCGATTCATTGGACCCTTCCAGATTGAAAAAATTGTGAATGCGGTTAGCATAAAATTAGCTTTGCCAACAAAATTCAATTCCATCCAGTCTTTCACATCTCATTAATAAAACCATTCAATTCCAAAACTCAAGTTATTCAACCCCCATCAGCAATCAACATAAATGGGTTCCCAGAATTCGAAGTTAAGGCAGTCCTAGACTCGAGAACGATTTGTGGAAAGTTATAATATTTAGTAGATTGGAAAGAGTCTGGCCTGAAGAAAGAACTTGGGAACCGTTAGCTAATTTACAGAATGCTCCAAAGCTAATTAAACAATTTCATATGATACCCAAACATACCAAAAGCCATGCCCCAGGTTTTAGGGGGGATTTTGCGAGGTGGGTATTGTCATGAAACCACCTAGTACACATCAGTAAGACAAGAAAACAAGAAAGACTTTATCTGTAAATGTTTGTGTTTATTTGATTATTGCATGTTTATCTTTAACCAATCTTTTTTAGTGCCAAGTGATGGTGAGAGACTAGTTAGAATATCATAAGTAAGTGGTTTGGTCAAAGTTAACACAGAAGTAGTATGCTTATTTAAAACTTGAGGAAAGACTGTAATATATATATGTATTATCACTACAGAGAAAGCCCACATTTGTGGAGACAGAATTCCTTCAACTCCTTTCAAGTCTTTAACCACTCATCACACCTGAGAGGTCACTTCAACCATCACTTGACAACACGGACAAGACACAACACATCTATAGATCGCAGGTAGGAGAATGTGAACACAATCTGCTTATAATAAAGTCTAGAGATAGAGTAGTAATGATTAGCGTTCATATTTAGAATCTTTATTTAATACTCCTTAACTCTTGTTGCCTCGCAGGTCAAAAACAGGACTTCAGTAGCGTCCAGAAACCGGCCCCTCCTCCCTAACTTTATTGGGTAGCCTAGTGAGTAGTTACTAAACACACAGGTTGTTCGATTGGGATTTGGGAAGTCCGGCACATATCGTCTCTGCGAACTTCAACAAGACACCTTACAGGTAAGAGTGTCTTACTAGTCCGACAGCATATCTCCTAGATTGCCAAATCAAACTGTCTAAAGCAGCAAATCCATTCCAATTGCTTCCCAAGTTTCTGTAGCTCCCAATTCCTTCAAATTTGAAAGTTATTAATAAACGCCTTTATTTGGACACCCTTGTCAGGTATTTAGGTAAAATATTGCTGATCCTTCATAATCTTACAGAAGACGCCCTCCTGCGTGAGAAGCATATATAAAGAAAGGGGGTTTTGTAGAACCATAGACCTAATAGTTATCATCTCAGTATCAATAGCTATCAATACCCAGCTGTACTGATATCTAATGTATTCACTGTAGAAGAAGACTTTCAATCTTAAGGTCATTCAAAACAACTCCAACACAAGGGGTCATAGCACCAAAAATATCACCTGCCTTCTCAAAAACACTGAACACAAATCCTGTGCACACGTTTCTATCTAATGGGTTTGTTGTCAAAACCAATTTCAAATACAATAGCTCGTGCAAATACTGAAGGTTGAGATCTTGGAAATTTAAGCAAAAGGGATTTATAAGTCAATCCAGATCAGTACAAAGTGCATTCTACCAGCCAACACATGTTTCGTCCAAACGTGTAAAGATTGTCACTCTTCAGGGCTGTATGTAGTAAGAGGCCAAATATATCGGTTCGAGCCATGATAGACGCATGAAAAGTAGCGGTCTAATAATATATTCAGTGATGGACATACCCGTTCTTCATTATTTCTCCTTCGACTCTACCATAACATTTGTGATGTTTATCACACATCACCTTGCTGGTGGCCCTGAGAGCAGCGCCTTTGAATGCGACCCGGACTGCTGTGAGGGGATCTCCTGCTGAACATTGAGTAGCGGTGTGGTTGCCGGTCCGGGGGCAGGAGCCCAACCTGTGAGCAGATAGAGTTGGGGCAGTGGTGGGCCTGAAGGGGGGAGGAGCCCCCAGATGAGCAGTGCAGCATAGTGCCGGCTGAACTGACTGTCAGCTATAGGACCCGTTGAGAGGAGAAGCACGGTGGGCCTCAGGCCTAGTGAGGGAGCACCCTTGGGCCACAACGGTGACGTGCTGAGAAGTCTGTGGCCCATTCTGGGGGCTAAAATGTGCATGCCTGCCCATCAGTGGTGGTTGGGGCCTCATACTGCACTGGATATGACTGACATCCAACCACCCGGGGCCTCCAGTGAATAGCCGGCAAGAGAAAATATTCACCCACAGAGTGGCCATCCAGGGAAAAGCACACACTGAGGGAGTCCCAAACGGAATGGTGGGCCACAACGCGCACCAGGACCTGGGTTGACTACTCTGAAGCCCCCAAAATAAACAGATATACAATGTGGTGGACCTCGGCGGCTACAAATGAGGTTGGCATCCAACCGCAATAGGAAGGACCGCACTCTCAAAGACATGCTCACTCGTACGGCTGGGGTTCCGGCTGAAGATTTCCCTTGTCTTCGGAGCCTACATGGAGCCAGGCTGAACCCACGACAGTGGAACCGGTGTCATGCACCTTTTTAGAATTGTTGTTCTCTACCCTGTGGGAGGATCTCCAGATGGTCAAAAGAGAACTCTCACAGGATACCGAAGAGGTCAGAAGGAACATGGATTCATTGGGGGACCGCGTTTGCAGCGCTGGACGACAAAGGAGACCGTCAAGATGAGGAAATGGAATCACTCCACCAGGAGATCCTCTGACTCCGCGAGCAACATATAGACCTGCAGGCCCATCTAGAAGATCTCAAGAACAGGTCTTGCCCGAACAACATCTGCATTTGTGGAATAGCAACAAAAGCGTAAGGTGAGGACATCTTTGGACACGTAGGGGATCTATTTTGACATGTCCTTGGTAGACTTCCGAAAGCAAGTAAGTAAGTAAGTAAATATTTTATTGTATATGGTTAATTAAAACCTTTACAAAATTTGCAAAGAGAATATAACATAAAATCATTAAAATGAAAAATGAATGAAAACCCACATTTACTCTCTGTTTTAACAGGGAAGACAGAAAAAAAATAAAACAATTTGACATTTGCTGAAATCGGCGTCTTTTGTAATCCTTAATCCTTTGATTTGATACCATTGTTCGCTATTTTTTCAGTTTGCATTATTAGGAGGCTCGCCTTCTGAAGAAATCTGGTGGCCCTACAGGCTGTCTGCAGACTTCCGGAAGCTTAAATCAAGTTTGACAGAGCCCACCGGGCGGGCTCACCCCGATCATACATGCACTCCTGTGGACATCCTAGTCCGTCTGTGTACCTGACTTTCAGGTAAAAAAAAAAGATCCTACACAGGGCCCATGAAAGGCACCCAATTGCCTTCAGAGACCAAACCTTGATTCTTTATCAGGACCTAACTGCTCTCATGCCACAGAAGTGGAGGGATTTCTTCCCAGACACAGCTCACCTTGGTGACCAAGTGATATCCTACTCATGGGGCCACCCTTTCTGCCTCATCTTCCGCTGGGAAATGAGACTCCACCAATTATGATCCTTAACAGATGCCTCTGTGTGTTGGGTCTGGACCCGCCCAAAGGGAGCTGTGAGCCAGGGTCCTCTTCTCTGACTAAAAGGACATCAGCCATGCTGGTGAAGGCAGGGTACACAACAGAATCTGAGGCAAATGGGCCTGGCAGTGATAGTGAAGGGACAGTAAGCAGCACTGGAGGTGATCCCAGCGGTGCTGGCAAAAGGCAAGTAACTTGGGAAATCTCTAGCATTCTTGAGGAGCCTAGAGGTCTAATATTTCTTTGTTATTTGTGTATTCTTGTTGGGGCTTCCATTCACTTCTACACCTTACACAGCAACACTTTTCCAGGGCAGACATGAAGCGTGTGATGGGGACTGGAGGATTTCCTAGGCTCACCAGACAGCGAGAATATAAAGCACAAACACTCTTCCACAAACCACATGCAGACCACCCCACTTAAAATCCTCACCCTCAACTTGAGAGGGCTCAACAATCAGGTATTCCTTTTTTCCCAACACACATGAACAACACTAGACTAGATTACCTCCAAGGCACAAAGGACATACATGCATTCATGGCAGAAATCCTCTCAGTGGCACTTTCGGACCATGCAGTGGTGACAGTGTTGCTGTCTTTCGCCCCAGCAGAGCACTCTTTCAGACAATGGCACTTGAGAGCAACCATGCTGTAACGTCCAGAGGTAGTGAGGCAGATCCAACAAACTATCAAGGACTACTCATTGCACAATGATTCTCTTGACATTCCCACAGTAGTATTATTGGAAGTGCTTAAAACAGTATTACGGGGCGCATTTATCACGATCTCAACCACGGAAAACAAAGTTCCCAAAAAGAAAAAGGTAGCCCTTTCTCAGCAAATTGGGGAACTGAAATGCATTCATCAATGCACTGGTGCTCCGAAAGTTTGGCGTCAGTTATCAACCTTTCGCTCCCAGCTGGCCACTATAGATATGAACTGGGCGGAATATGCTGCCCTTCACTTGGTCACCGAACTAGCAAATTTCCTGAGGGAACTGGAGATATTGGGTAATGCAACAGGCTTTAAGGTCAATGTTGAAAAAACGCAGGCACTTAGCCTCTTCCTACCGACCAAAACGGTAGACCAGCTGACAAGGCAATACCCCAGTCATTGGTCGCCCAAAATGATCCCATACCTGGGAATCAACCTGGCAGCTACCACGCAGTCCACCGCCTCCCTTAACTATTGCAAGCTGCACAGGCAACTCCACAATGACTAATTGCGCTGGATACATCACCAGAACGCTTGGCTAGGCAGGGTGGCAGCTATTAAAATGATGATTCTCCCAAAGATATTATACCTCTTTCTGACACTCCCCTTACCACTGCCATCAGAAATTATCCGTAAATTCCAGACAGAGTTACTGCAATTTAAATGGAAAGGAAGGATACCCCGCATAGAGAAAGCCATTGGCTTCCTTCCCCCAGTGGGGGTGGGGTCTGGGCATCCTGATCAAATGGAACTGTGCCGAATCTGTGATGCACTGGTTATTTCAGGAAAAAGCGGTGGTAGGAACGTCCCTGTGAAAGTCTCCTTCCTGAAGAGAACGCACAGACCACAGAATTTGTCCCTGTCTCCAATCACACAGGTGAAATGGTGGCGTGAGAACAGAGTAGCATCCGGTATGGTCTGTCCTTCGTTCCCTCCCCATGACACTACTGCTGGTCAATCCGGACTTTGCGCCGAGGGGCACCTGTTTGATGAGGAGAGAATACTTTCTTTCCCCCAGATACGCGCAGATTATTGTATCCCTGAGACAGAGTGACTTCATTACCTACAGCTCTGACAATGGCCATGTACCCACAAAATAAACCCAATGCGCATCAACACTTCACCCAATATAAAAAATGGCTCCTCACTAAAATGTCAGAAAAGATATTGATTTCAGATCTAGAGGCATTTTGTAATCCTTTTAACAGATGCATTCACAACTCTAGTCAGGACACGTGTGAAAAAGGTCTAGGGAGACAAAGAATTGGAGGGGATATATTACAGAGCCAGCCACACAGCCAGTAATGTGGCACTTACTGAAACGCTCACAAAAGTTGCTACATACTGGTACTACATTCTGGCACGGCTTCACAGGGCCAACCCAACACGGGGTTATACAACACTGGGTATGCTGATACACATTCTATGGGACTGCCCTCAGCTCCTCCAATACTGATCTCAAGTACTTGATGATATTGATACCCACCTAGATACCCAACTGCCACAATTCCCCACATACATATTCCTCTTCCTCCCAAACCTACTAACATATCCTCTGAAATCTAGAAGAGGACAGCAAATAGTTTAGCATTGGGAGCAGCCATGCACAACATCCTCACTCACTGGGCCTAATTACACTGGATGGCCTCACAGGCTGTGGCATATATTAGGTATGAAAAAGATAATGCTTTCACTGTATGGCACTCTTATCTGCCCTTACTCTCACAAGACTGAAAAGTCTTTCAGGATCTCACTTGCTGTAAGATCCTCCACCGTGTACGCTTACCAGAGATAGCCTCACAGCTGCCATCGACCATTCACAAAGATGAATTTTGTTTGATGAAAGTTAGTTGATAAACATTGTCATAAGTGTTCAATTTTTGTTTTTTCACTGTAATAATTGTTTTCAGCACTTGTAAATGTAATTGTCTGTGTGCAAGACAGTAAGTAAACCTCGGACTGTCAAAAGAATGTAAAAAATGTTTTACGGTTTCACAATGATCAAAATATAAATAACACCTAAGGATTAAATACCTTAAGGTTAGATTCTGCCCTTAACAATAAAGTCAGCAGAACAAAAACAGTGACCGGGTTCCTTTCTTCTTTTTTGAATCGACCATTCTTAAGCAAACGTGCTGATGTCATTTCATAAATATATTTTAGTCTGGAAGTGAGTAAAGGGAGAGAGGGAGGGGAAGCAAGGAAATGGGATTGTTTCCATAACCATGTTTATATCGCTTAAAGGTCTTGCAAAATCTCGAGAGACCGAAATGGATGTTGCCTGCACTGTTTCTTTTTCTTTCTTGAAATACCAATAAAAAGAATTGAACCTAAAGATTATTTATTTGGAGGTAGGGACACCCTCCTGCACATAAACAATTTTTCACTACAACGCAGGCACCCTTGTACTAAGGTTGCAAGGGAGTTTTCATTGGCGCTAGGCATTCTAAAATTGGAGAACAAAACAGGATCCTGACTCTTAACCAGCAAGGCTAAGTCAAATCTACCAAAACAACAACACAACTGCCAGTGCTGGACTTGACTAAATGCCCACTAAACAAAAACCGTTATGAACAAAACATGGCAGTCCGTTGGAACTAACGTCACTAGTTTATTTTAGTCAGTTCTTTTAATTTATCTCTTTACAGATTGACACGACATCCAAAACATACCTTACTCACTCCATACATTCAGCACACATTCAAATCACATACAACATAGCCCTGGCCGGGTTCCCCCGGTATAACACATAAAAGGTCAGTGCAAGCTTACTTAGCATAGGTTGTGAGCGCTTTATTTAAATGAGCAGTGTGTCACGAGTCTGTTCTGTTTTCCTATGTGTTTAGAATTGTGAAAGCATCTCGACATCCATCCCATGAGACACCATTTACAGGATTTAGAAGGTAGGCGGGTCTGAGCCGAGTGCTGGCTTTGTTTGGTGTAATTAATTTCGGAACGAGTATAGATTTATTCGATATATGTATATCTTTTTGTTTTGTAGAACTCTTATTGGTCCTGAAGAGAACCCCGCAATTAGGGGTTCGAAACACGTCGACCTCGTCTGACCTTTGTCAACAATAAAAATGAAAAGGACTGTGTTAGGACATTACAGGATTCATTCTAACTGATTTTTCTTTTGTTTTATTACTCAAGTTCTATGAAAAAAGTGGGTTCATTAATATGGCTTTTCGAAGCGTTCTTTCTTTGACAAAGGTCTATACCTCAGTGGTATATGTTGTATGTGATGTGAATGTGTGCTGAATGTATGGAGTGAGTAAGGTATGTTGTGGATGTTGTGTCAATCTGTAAAGAGATTGTTTGTAATGATAAAAACTGTATTTGTTTGTATATATTTTGTATATATTTTGCATATGCACAAGAAATGTCTTTGAAAAAAATGAAAAATAACTTGATAAATTAAAAGAACTGACTAAAATAAACTAGTGACGTTAGTTCCAACAGACTGCTATGTTTTGTTCATAACGGTTTTTGTTTAAAAGGTATTTAGTTAAGTCCAGCACTGGCAGTTGTGTTGTTGTTTTTGAGGGATTCTAAAATTGGCACCAGCACAAGGGCAAATGCAGAGCTGCACTGTATGGTGGTGGAGCGCGGCATTAAGCTAAGGTGGTTAACGCTGTTCTCCACCAGTTCCTAGTAACTATGCCCCCAGTCTCTGGGACTAAGGTCAGGGCAGGGCTCCTGATGCAGGAGCGCAGTGGCAGCTCTAACTTGGTGGGACAAAATGCTCCACATCAGTCAGCCATTTGCAGTAGCTGAAAATCATATCATCTGCAACATTGACAAGAGCATTTGCAGGCACTGCAGGCAACCTCATTGCTCAGCCCATTATGATCTCATTGGGAGACAATCCTGTTCTCCAATCAGGAATACGCAAAAGGCTCATCAACACCAAGGGCAAAGAATCCAGCCTCTTAAAAGACGTAGATGCACACACTGTGGCTAATCGGGATTCAAACAGGCATTGACTTGCTCCACAGTGCCCTGTATTTAGTCTGGAGACAGGGCAGGGAAGGCAGGATGTCTCAGGACTTCAAAGGAAACCCTCAGGAAGCTTCTCCCAATTTCCAGAAGGAGGGTACCAGGTATAAATATTAGACCTCCGACATCACCTCTTCAGTAGACTTCTGCACCTGTGGATACTCTGCAAGGAAGAAAGACTATTGTGATGCTAAAAGGACTGCCACTCTGCTGGACTGCTTTTCTGAAGAATTGCTGCCCTGCTGTGCTGACCTAGGACCTGGTGCCCTCTTACCAGGGTGATAAGCACTGGACCTGCATCTACTGAACCCTGGACCCCAAAGTGACTTCAAGGGCTAGATGGCTGGCCTCTTGACTTGACCCTCGAGTACAGAAGGCTCCTACAACCTCAAAGCAAGCACCTGGACTCTGCCATCAGTGATTCTGCCATTACAAGTTGAGCCAACCCAGTCCTGAACCCCTGTAAGTGGGGCCAAGATGCTCTGCCAGCCTCTGTGGATCCAACAGAACCAATGTATCTCCTCTTCTGCATGGGGAAACTCTGAGCAGACCTGAAGCATCGCCACTGCAGCGTTGATTGGTATTGTCACAAAGCCACACATCGCAGCCTATCACCCCATTAGAACCGCCACTGTATGAAGCATCCTTCTCTCAGAATTCCATGTCCCCACATTGGGTAGGACATCACATTACCCTAGCACTTTATAATTGCACAAAACACTAGAGTCCCTAGACAGCCAAATCACTCCTATGTTACAATCAGATGGTTGTATTTTGTTTTATGAACAAGGAACAACTGGCAAATGTTTCTGAACATTTGCAGAAATATTTCTAATTATTCATGCAAATTGTACTGTTGTTATTTGAGTCAATTGTGGGAAAGGACCCAACAACTTGGGAAAGTCAATGAGTTCTAGTTTGTAGTCTAATTTGTTACATAGTTCAGTATTTGGTATCAACATATGTTACATAAATTAATCCAATCTAGATGTACTTAAAAACTTTGAGAAACAAAATACTAGGCTTGGGTGCTTGGTAGCAGTGTCAGTGCTGTTACATTGATAAACAGCAAAGGTATTTTTCATGTTTCCCCAAAAGACCTGAGGCTTCAGTTAATATGGGCCAGACCATTACACATTGCGCATTGCAAATTGCGATTTTTTGTGACTCGCAATTTGTGACTCGCAAAATGGAATGTACTAATGTGTCTCAGACACACTTAGTGATTTCCAATTGGGGTCACAAATGACCGGCCTCATCAATATTCACAAGGCAGGTTAAATTTCGCAACCTCATGGTCAGCAGACCACCATGTCTGTGACTACCTTTTAAATAATAGTAGCTATAAAGAGGGGTGGGCCTTAATTCACATTGCTAGATTGGGCCAGTAAATACTATAAAAATAAAATATCTAGTTGACCGTTTGCGATGCCACCAAATATTTGAACAGACTCAGACTAAAATATTTAAGTATGATGCTCTACATCTTTTAATCATTCAATGTTAACTTTGAATAATTAAATGATGTAAATGATCATACTTAAAGATTTTTGTCTGAGTCTGTTTAAATAATTGGCAGCATTGCAAACAGTCTGCTAGATGCTTTTTAAATAAAGCATTTTTTTTCTAATGCAGCCCGTTTTCCTAAAAGGAAAAGGAGATGCACTTAAAAACAAAAAATCAAGGGCCAGATGTAGGAGCCCTAATACCGGTCGGGAACGTCCGATTTTGGCCGTTTCCGACCGGTATTAGGGTTTTCAGATGTAGGGCATGCATTTACAGAATCGGTATTTTACCGATTCTGTATTTACCGATTTGGTAAAATTACTGAATCGGTAAATACAGACTCGGTAAAATACCGATTCTGTAAATGCAGATGTAGCTGGCACATGTCAGAGTGCCACAGGGCTTTACGAATCGGTATTTTACCACCCAATCCAATTGGGTGGTAAAATGCCGATTCCAGGTGTGTATGCACATCTGTGCATGCCCACCTGTGCCATGTGACACACAGACATGCCCATAGGGCATGTATGTGTGCCACATGGCACACAAGCCTGTAATTGGGGTGCCAGAGGGTGTCAAAGTGACATCCCCTGCACCCTTGCAAGAATAGGTAATTACCGAATCGGTAAATACCGATTCAGTATTCCACATTGATTCCTATGGGCTTCAAGGCCCATAGGAATCAATGGGGGATACCGATTTGGTATTTACAGAATCGGTAAATACCGAATCTTACAGATTCGGTATTTACCGAATCAGAATTACCTACATTTCCCCCCTCTAATTTACCACTTCTTAAATACCGAATCGGTATGATTCAGTATTTTAGAAGTGGTAAATTAGATTTACCTACATTGGGCCCATAGTGTTAAAATTAAACGTTTCTTTTTCATTTCCGTGGGACCTCTGCCTGCTCCAAAAAAATATTTTTGCTGCGAACACTATGGGGAAGGGCTACCCTGGGGACCCCTTCCGGTTCGCAACTGGCTTTCCACATAGTTGAAGTAGGTGGTAACTGCAATTGTTTTGCAACTGCATTAACAGCTACAAAACAATTGTACATACGAGTGCAACTCGCTATTGGAAAGGGACCCCTTGGCATATCCCTTCCTAATAGCAACTTGCAAACCCAATTTTGAGGGTTTTGGTATCTACAAACCCTATTTTGCAAGTTGGAAATCTATTACCAACTCCCAAAATAGGGTTTGTACATTCCATAACCCTTTTATACGGTTGAAAATGGGTCGATTTTCCATTTGCGACATCTAAAAAGGTTTGGAAATCTGGCCCTATATGCTCTCAATGGCTGAGATACTGCACAGCTTTCTGCAACCTTTAGCTAAATAGACACGCTAATTACCATGGTCTTGCTGTTCACACCAGACAGGTCACATTGTGAATTTACCACAACCCCATCTTTTTCAGTTGCAGGTTTCTTTAATAGGGGGCATCTTTTGTGGTAATATTGTATGAGAACAAAATTAATTTTTCTACAAGACTTTTTCCCCCAAATCCCACAAATAAAGAATAAGTGGAAGTGGTTGTAAACTAGTATTAATAGAAAAAGGTTCTGGCTTAGGGTCATTAGCATCAGGTGGCATAACATCACATGCATCGAATAGAATAGGAATGGTAGCTGGCAGATAAGGTCAGCTATGATTGGGAGGCTGGATATGGTGGCAAAGAGCAGAGGAAGTATAATTTTTTTTTTGTAGTTCAACCATCTTTATTTAGGTATACACAAGTGACACAGCCTTACACCTACAACCCTGGGGCCGGTGGCATGTCTATCAGTTGTCTTAGTAATTCGACAAGTTAAAGGAGATAGAGAGAATAACATAGTAACACAGCCTTTCTACCGGCATCCCGGAGGTCCGGTGGTAAGTTTAGAATGTCTGTAACATTTACATCACACTTGTGTAATTAAATAAATACCAGATCTCTTTGGCAGAACTTTTTTTCATCTTTTTTAGCTTTAAACTATTGTTATTGAGCATTCGCAAGTCTTGAAGGAGACAGTTACATTGCGAGATCAAGTAAAATATACATTAGGCACGTGTAATACGGCGATGTTGCTTAGTAATGCCAAAAAGGAAGCAGTTATCTTTTTAAAACATTGTTAACAGTAACATAGGTGTTCGTCACTGTGATCATCAATTTAAGTAATCCTAGCAGCAGTAGTTAAAGAAAAACATAAATACAGCATTGCGCTCAGTCAGGTCACGAGTGACAATTAGGCAAGGCTGCAGTACGATAACACCAGCCCGAGGTAGGACTGCAGCTCCATTCATGTAGTGACCCCTGGCGCCACAGGACTACACACTAGAAATTTCAATTTCCCCAGCCTCCACACTGGCCACGACACTGACCGGCAGACATCCCAAAGCATCAACAGAAGTATAGCATGCGGTTAGGAGTGCACAGCCGGGCTTCCAGGAGAATCCACCGGCGGAGTCGGTCTGTCACGTGACCACTGCAGGAAGGGTTCCCAGATGTCTCTCAGACATGCATTAAGGGACATCAATTCCCAGGAGGAGCCCAGCTGCGCATGCCCGTATGTTACATCAGACAGCCAGTCGTTGAACTTCGGTTTGGTTTTACGCCCCCAGGTAATGGCAACCCGCCTTTCAGCATAGAGCAGCAGCATTGCATGGAGCTTTCAGCTCCCAGGTGCAGTGTCCGCGACCCAGCCCAGAATCCCCAATAGCAGCGACGGGGCATCTGTCCTGCCAAGGATTTGATTAATAGCATCAAATATTTCAGTCCAGTACTCAAAGAGCGCCGGGCAGAACCAGGCCACATGTAAAAATGAAGCTCCATCGGCACCACATTTCCAACACTTGTCATCTTCCCTGAGCCCCATGCGGTGCAGAGAGATCGGGGTGCGATAGAATCTATTTAGGAACTTGAAGTGTACAAGCCTAAGTTTATAGTTTGGGGATAGCGCCAGCAGCTGCCCACAGCAGAAAGACCTCTTTTCGTCAGTCAGAGGCTCTTCTAGCTCGCCACTCCACAATTGCTGTGACCTGGGCACCACCAAGGGGGACTACTCCTGCATGGAGTTGTATAGTCTGGTCCCAAGTTTTTTGCAGGAAGCTCTAGCTAGTATGTTTTGCAAAGCCAGCAACTGTGGTGGCTCCTCAGGGAAGCAATCCCAGAGTGCCCTGCATGCAGCTTTGAGCTTGTGGTGTGTGAACTTGTCAGCAAAGGACAACGGGTTATCTTCTGTCTCTATGGGCAACTCCAGGAATGTACCTTCCGGGTATATGTCTGCAAATGTGCGCAAGGTGGTACCAGCAATAGAGATACCACCGTCACCAACCTCCAGGCATGGAAACATATTGTTCTGTTTTAGGGGCATCGCGGGCACGTACAGCAAGGTGACGGACGAACGTTTCAATAGCTCCTTCCAGGACCATCGGAGCATATATGCAGTGTTGATATCTTGTGATGGCCTAGGAGTTTTATGGTATAGGGCCACATTGAGTTGAAGCGGAGAGACCATGTCAATCTCCACTGCCACATGCGGCTGGTAAGGTATGGGGTAGGCCCAAACATGTAAGTATTGGGCCTGTGCGCAGAGTGCGTATAAATGCATGTCAGGTGCTCCCAATCCTCCCTGTCGCAGCGGAAGCGTTAGCAGTGCCCATGATACTCTGGCTTGACCCCCTGCCCAAATAAGAATCAACAGATTGGAACGCAAGCGCGCAAAAAAGTGTTGCATCAGTGGAATTGGCACATTAGCAAATAAATAGAGGAACTTTGGCAACACAATCATTTTTGCAAGTGCAATTCTACCTGCTAACGAGAGGGGAAGCTTGGACCAAATCGCTACCTTGCCTTCCAGCCAGGCAACCGCTCTGCCAAAGTTAAGGTTGCAGATCTCCTGTATCTTACTGCTGATCCAAACCCCCAAGTATTTCACTTCGTCTGCCTCCCATCGGAGGGGATAGTCTGAGTGTACCTCTGTGGTGCCATCAGTGAGGGGAAATATAACCGACTTAGCCCAGTTTATGAAGACGCCGGATAGACCACCAAATTTTACAAACTCCTGCAGTAGCGGATTGAGGTTCTCATTTGGGTTGTTTACATACAAGGTCATGTCGTCAGTGTATAGGGAAATGAGTAGGCTATGGGAACTGAATGCAATGCCCCTTGCTGTGTGATGCTGTCTAATCCTAGCAGCAAGTGGCTCCATAGCAATGGCGAATAGGAGGGGGGACAGTAGGCAGCCTTGTCTAGTCTCTCTGGTGACTGGAATGGGTCAGAAATCATGCCGTTTAGTCTTATCCTGGCTCTAGGGGCGGTATACAGTAGGCGGATCAGATTTATGAATAGCGGACTGAATCCCATGCGCGTCAGTACGGTGAAAAGGAACGACACTCAAGGGAGTCAAAGGCTTTTGTGGCATCGAGAAATACCACAGCCGCCTGAGTGTCTGGGTGGAAGTAGTGTAGTGCAGAGAAGACAGTGCGCAAATTATGTGTGGTGGAGCAGTCCGGTATGAACCCCGACTGATCTGGTAGGGCCACGTGGGGAGCAGAGGCTGAAGGCGATCAGCGATTATCTTAGCGTAGATCTTGACATCCACATTAATTAATGATAGTGGGCTATAAGAGTCCATACTTTTTTCATCTTTGTCAGGTTTAAGCAATGTAACAATAAGGGGCTCCCTCATCGAGTCTGGCAGTATCCCTACTTCTTGCGCTTCTACAAACACAGCATGTAAGCGAGGAGCTAGCTTCTCTGCATATGTTTTATAAAAGGCTGCCGTTAGTCCATCCGGTCCCGGCGCCTTGTTTAGTGGTAGAGCCTTGATGGTGGTCGCGATCTCCTGCACTGTTACGGGGTGGTCCATGTACTGCCTGTGTGCGTTGTTAAACCACACAAGCGCTATGGATTCCAGAAAGGCCTCCAGAGCTTCCTCTGATGAGCTATGTGTGGATTCGTACAGTGTGGCATAGTAAGTGGCAAAGGAATGTAGTATTTCCGACTGACCCGTCAACGTCTTCCCTGTGCTGTCCACTATGGTGTGTACTCGTGTAGGAGGGGGAGTGGATTTAATCATCCTGGAAAAAAAATGCGGCTTGGTCTATCCCCCTCGCCATATCTGCGGGCCTCAGCTTGTTTACCCAGAAATTTCAGTTCGCGCTGCCCCACTTCAGCAAAATCTAGCAACTTAATCTTAATCTGCACTGCCAACGCAGGCGTTGGAGTTTCGCAAAATGACCGCTCAAGGACCTTCAGTTCACCCTCTATCGCTGCCAGTGTGTTTCTTATAGACTTGAGGACCCCTGCCCTGCGCGCAATACATTGCCCCCATATCACTGCCTTAAATGCGTCCCAGAGGACAGCATCGGTCTTTACCGAGCCAGTGTTAGTAGCAAAATAGTCAATAATGTCTTGCCTGATCTCCTCAGTAAAAGTGGCGTCCCGGAAGGCGTCTGGTGGGAGGCACCAGGAGAAGGCGCTACTCGGAATGCCTGGAATGTCTAGCTCTAGTAAGCAGGGGGCATGGTCAGACAGGGAACGGGCCAGAACATCTACTCATGTTGTCCAAGTGGCTACGTCCGCTGAAACCAGCCAATAGTCCAATCTTGTCAGATTCTGTCGCGCCTCGAGGTAACAAACGGGTACGGACCGGGTAAAAACGACATGTCCCAGAATGCTCAGCGGTTAGGAGGCGGGGTATAAATTAGACACCACTTCCTGCAGCCGGTGTCGGATATTTTGGTTCGTGACCGCCATTGTTCCTGTCGTCCTGGAGGTTTGGAGAGAGTTTATAGTGAGTGGAACCGCATTGTTTCCCTATTTTGTTCTTCGTTGGAGAGCCTTATCACCGGCTATTGCGGAGGACGGTCTTTCCGTCACAGTGTTTACCCTTCGCGTGTCTCCGTTGGCGAGCCTCTTTGCATCGGCTCTTGCGGAGGACACGTTTGCTATACTCCAGTTAAGAGGAGTTGATTCCGATTCCGTTTCCTCCGTTGGCGAGCCTTTTTGCAACGGCTATTGCGGAGGAAACATTTGGTTGTTGATAAACGTTATCTATCGATTGAAATCCTCCGTTGGAAAGCCTTCTTGCACCGGCTATTGCGGAGGATTCCCATTTATAGTTCCCAGGTTGGGACGAAGAGTTTTGTTTGATTTCACCTGAACGCACGACTATTCAGGTAACCATTGTTCGCATTACTTCGGGTGACGTAACCCTTGTTTAGTTTGCAGGGAGATACTGTGTACTGTCATTATTTTTGGAACTCTGACCACGTTTCTTCAGGACTCTGAGGGAAAGATATCAGGGTATGTAGTATCCCTCTTTACCAGTATAGGTTTGCTATTACCGGGGTCTTAAGGGCTGTTCCAATAGTGAGGTTTGTGTTTACAGGGGAAGACAGACACAGGCTGTATTTACGTGTTCTCAGTGGAAGAGAAGCATCTCCTGAGTTAATGCTGTTCGCTTTCCAGTTACAGGTATAAGACAGTATATCCTGATTGATAGCCATAGTAATAAGAAGACATTCAGGAGAATAGATACCAATCAATTATTTGTTTGTTTTCTGTCTTCACAGCTCTCCCTCCCTGCAGTCCCCTTCCTTTCCTTCCTGTTATTATTTTGCCCTCACCTGATCCTTCTCTAGCCCACGGCTATAACAGCATTCGGGGCTTGGATAGATCTGGAGATGGCCTACTTATACCACAAACTGATCCTGAGGACGGAGAGGATAACAGAATATCCGACCCAAGAATTGTATTCCTCCCGATCAGTTGAAGGGTTATGGCTACTCTGGACGAGGTGATGGCTGCTTTAGTCGTGGTGCAATCTGAGTTGATAGCATCCAGACAAGAAAGCACTGAATTAAGGAACCGGTTAGATAACATCCAGAAAAACCCTTTTAGTGCTGGGGCTTCAGGGTCTGGTACGGCCGGTTCAGTAGTGGTGGAGATCCCCCCTCGCATTCCGTTAGCACATCCAGAACGATTTAACGGAGACGCTGGGTCAGTACAAGTGTTTTTGACGCAAGCAATGATGCATTTTTCATGCAAACCCCGATCATTCCCCACCAACCA
Organism: Lissotriton vulgaris; assembly: GCF_964263255.1. NCBI lineage: Eukaryota > Metazoa > Chordata > Amphibia > Caudata > Salamandridae > Lissotriton > Lissotriton vulgaris. Next base: position 1,233,903,198 of record NC_141685.1, read on the forward strand.
GTCAAAGGTTGCGTTCGTCATTTCGTATTTAGTGGGGGACGCGGCTCAATGGGCAGTTCCAATAGTCCAGAGAAATGACCCAATGTTACATGATTGGGACGCGTTCCAAGCCGAGTTCACGAAAGTGTTCGATAGAAGAGCAGATACGTATACGGCGGATAAAGAGCTGTTAGGCTTGCGTCAGGGGAATCAAGATATGGTAACTTATCTGAATCATTTCAGACGACTAGTTGCTGAAACTAAATGGCCAGAAGCCAAACAAGCATCGATCTTTCATCAGGGTTTAACTGAGGAAATGCAAGACATCATAGCTCAAATAGACCCCCAACCAGTGTCATGTGAGGATTTGATCAATTTGGTATTACGATTAGATCATAGGATGAAGAATCGTAAAGGCGGTAGCGGAGCTAAGAACCGGACAATTCCCTCTTCTGTACCGGTAAAGACCCCTGACAGTTCGGTATCTCACACCCCTGAGCCTATGGAAATTGGAGCTGTCCGTGCGGCCTTAACTGCTACCGAAAAGGAACAGAGACGCAAGTTTGGTCTTTGTCTTTATTGTGGCAAAAAGGGCCATTTTGTTAGAGAGTGCCCTGTCAAACTCAAGTTTTCCAAATTCCGCTTGAATAGGGGGGTTTCAATGGCCACAGAGAAACCGGCGGAAAACTGAAGGGCTCTGGGGTTGATGAAGGGGTTCCCTGGAGTCATGTTAGTATCCCTTCTATGTTGAGTACGGTAGTGGGAGCGCAACATTTATTCATCAAGATAATATTGATGATAGGCATGATGGAGGTGCATACACAGGCTATGGTGGATTCAGGGGCCACTGGCTTTTTTATGGACATGAAGGAAGCGGAAAGATTAGGCATTCCTCTGATCCCTAAAGAAGATGGTACCGATGTGTTTGCAGTGGATGGCAGGAAACTGAATACAGGGCCCATAAGTTATCAGACAGCCCTGACAGAGATGAGGTTTGGGTATCACAGAGAAAGTCTTTCTTTCAGCATAATCGAGGCACCGCAGTATGGGGTGATCCTAGGCATTCCTTGGCTGAAAAGACATAACCCTGACATCAATTGGGAAACAGACACCATAATGATGAATTCCAAACATTGCGAGGAGCATTGTTTTAGATACACACAGAGTCCTTCGTTTGCTTTGGCATGTGGGGATCGAATAGCCACGGCAGTGGAAAAGGCAGTAACTCTTCCAGAGGTGTATCAGGACTATGAAGGGGTATTCGATGAAGTACTGGCTGAAGAGTTGCCTCCACATAGGCCATACGATTGCCAGATTGAGTTAGTTCCTGGGGCAGTGATTCCCAAGGGTAGGCTGTATGCGTTGACGGAGCCAGAAAACGCTTACTTAAGAACATATATAGACAAACTATTAGAATTGGGGTTCATACGCCCTTCACGATCACCGGCGGCATCCCCTTTGTTTTTCATCCCCAAGGCCAATGGGGACTTAAGAGCCTGTGTAGACTTTCGAGCCCTCAACACAGTAACGGTAAAAAACAGATACCCTCTGCCGTTAATTAACGTACTATTGGAACAGGTGAAAAAGGCCAAGGTATTCACCAAGTTAGACTTGAAAGGAGCATATCATCTCGTGAGAATGAGAGCAGGGGATGAATGGAAAACGGCCTTCCAGACCAGGTATGGGTTGTTCGAATACCTGGTCATGCCTTTCGGGCTATGTAGTGCCCCTGCAGCGTTCCAGTTTTTCTTAAACGACGTATTGAGATAAATACTGGATAGACACGTCAAAGTGTATATAGATGATATACTCATCTATTCTGAGTCGGAGGACATGCACGTGCAGCATGTCAAATCTGTCTTGAGTATCCTACAACAACACCATCTATATTGCAAACTGTCCAAATGTGACTTTCACGTTACCACCGTAGAATTATTGGGGGTTATGCTCACCCCTCAGGGGCAGGAGATGGCGGAGAGAAAGATTCAAGCAGTGCGAGATTGGCCGATTCCTCGAAACATCAAGGATGTTCAATGTTTCCTAGGATTCGCCAATTTCTACAGGCGCTTTATCAACCAGTTTTCGAAAGTGGTGGCTCCCATAACCAGACTGCTGAAAAAAGACCAAAGGTTTGGGTGGGATGAGAAAGCTCAGGAGGCGTTTGTAACTCTAAAGGAAGCGTTTGTCACTGCTCCAATATTGACACATCCCAAATCCGATATCCCGTTTATAGTTGAGGCAGATGCTTCAGAGGTTGCTATAGGAGCCATTCTTTCACAAAGAAATAAGACCACAGGACAATTACATCCAGTGGCTTTTATGTCACGTAAACATACGGGGCAGAACTCAACTACTGCATTGCAGAAAAGGAACTCTTGGCCATCAAGAATGCATTCACAGAATGGAGACATTTTCTCATGGGGGCCAAGCACGTGGTGACGGTCTATACCGATCACCGTAATCTGCACTTTATGTCAGCGGCTAGACATCTCACCCCTAGACAACTAAGGTGGATGCTTTTCTTTTCAGAGTTTCATTTCATTATTACTTTCAGGCCCCGAGCGGACAATAGAAAGGCGGATGCCTTGTCCCGTCAATCATCCACGAAGTCATCTGATGCCATGTTAGAAACCCCTATAGTGGACCCTGTCAAGGTGGTCTGTGGTATCCAACCTGATGTCTTTTTGCAGGGCATACGGTATGTGATAAGGACGGATCCCTGGAAGAGATGGTTGCAGACACATCCTGAATGGCACTTACAACATGGCTTTCCGATTAATCAAGGGCGATTGTTGATTCCCACTGAATCCTTGCGGAAACAAATGTTCTCTTGGTGTCACAATTCCCCCAGTGCTGGACACGTTGGAGGAGAGAAGACTATGGACCTAATTCAGCGTAGATGTTGGTGGTCAACGATAAAAGACGATGTAAGGAGATGGGTGACTGAGTGTGATGTTTGTGCTCGTGCCAAGTCAGATCACCGTCGTCCTCCAGGGCTTCTGCAGCCCATGCCTACCCCTTCTACCCCGTGGGAGCGTATTTCATTGGACTTTGTGGTGGGTCTACCCAGAGATCAGGGTTGTACAGCAGTGTTGGTAGTCATTGACTATTTGACTAAGATGGGGCATTTCATTGCTTGTCCTCAGGTGCCTACGGCAGGTCAATTGGCACAGCTTCTCATGATCCATGTTGTGCGTCTGCATGGCCTACCAACTGTCATAGTGTCAGATAGGGGCTCTCAATTTACCGCAAGGTTTTGGAAGGCATGGTGCTCCTCTCTTCATATTGAAACAGCTCTGTCCACGAGTTTCCATCCACAGACTGATGGACAGACGGAGCGTCTCAACCAAACATTGAAACAATTCTTGCGATGCTATGTGTCCCAGGGTAAGAATAATTGGGTGGAGCACCTTTGGCTTGCGGAGGTGGCATACAACAATGCGACACATTCTGCCACGAGAGTATCGCCTTTCTTTAGTACTTATGGTCATCATCCCCGGTTTCTTCCATTTGTACAGCCTTACACTGAGGAGACGGTGCCTGAAGCCGCCAGGAGGGTTTCCCAACTCAAGATGGTATTGGAGCGTGTACAAGACTCCCTAAGAACATCCAAGGTGGCATATAAGAATACGGCTGACAAAAGACGTCGTCCAGGTCCTTTGTATCAGGTGGGGGATTGGGTGTGGTTGTCCACCCGGAACTTCAGGTTCAGGCACTACAGTGTGTTTAACCCTCGCTTCATTGGTCCGTTCCGTGTGGTGCAACGCATCAACCAGGTGGCGGTGAAGTTGCTGTTACCGAGACATCTGCGTATACATCCCGTTTTCCATGTGTCCCTGCTCAAGCCTGCAGCTGCGGTGGTAAGGCGCCTCCCTCCCCCTCTGCTGGTCCCTGAAGGCCTGGAATATGAGGTGGAGGGTATTCTAGACTCAAGGTGGCGGGGACGTGGCCTTAGGTATCTGGTGGCTTGGAAAGGTTACGGTCCCGAAGAGAACTCGTGGGAGCCTGCATCTGGTGTTCATGCTCCTCGCCTGGTGGCTGCCTATCATCGCCAATTCCCTGAGCGCCCCGGTCCCCTTCGGCGCTCTAGGTGAGGGGGGATGTACTGTCAGATTCTGTCGCGCCTCGAGGTAACAAACGGGTACGGACCGGGTAAAAACTACATGTCCCAGAATGCTCAGCGGTTAGGAGGCGGGGTATAAATTAGACACCACTTCCTGCAGCCGGTGTCGGATATTTTGGTTCGTGACCGCCATTGTTCCTGTCGTCCTTGAGGTTTGGAGAGAGTTTATAGTGAGTGGAACCGCATTGTTTCCCTATTTTGTCCTCCGTTGGAGAGCCTTATCACCGGCTATTGCGGAGGACGGTCTTTCCGTCACAGTGCTTACCCTTCGCGTGTCTCCGTTGGCGAGCCTCTTTGCATCGGCTCTTGCGGAGGACACGTTTGCTATACTCCAGTTAAGAGGAGTTGATTCCGATTCCGTTTCCTCCGTTGGCGAGCCTTTTTGCAACGGCTATTGCGGAGGAAACATTTGGTTGTTGATAAACGTTATCTATCGATTGAAATCCTCCGTTGGAAAGCCTTCTTGCACCGGCTATTGCGGAGGATTCCCATTTATAGTTCCCAGGTTGGGACGAAGAGTTTTGTTTGATTTCACCTGAACGCACGACTATTCAGGTAACCATTGTTCGCATTACTTCGGGTGACGTAACCCTTGTTTAGTTTGCAGGGAGATACTGTGTACTGTCATTATTTTTGGAACTCTGACCACGTTTCTTTAGGACTCTGAGGGAAAGATATCAGGGTATGTAGTATCCCTCTTTACCAGTATAGGTTTGCTATTACCGGGGTCTTAAGGGCTGTTCCAATAGTGAGGTTTGTGTTTACAGGGGAAGACAGACACAGGCTGTATTTACGTGTTCTCAGTGGAAGAGAAGCATCTCCTGAGTTAATGCTGTTCGCTTTCCAGTTACAGGTATAAGACAGTATATCCTGATTGATAGCCATAGTAATAAGAAGACATTCAGGAGAATAGATACCAATCAATTATTTGTTTGTTTTCTGTCTTCACAGCTCTCCCTCCCTGCAGTCCCCTTCCTTTCCTTCCTGTTATTATTTTGCCCTCACCTGATCCTTCTCTAGCCCACGGCTATAACAGCATTCGGGGCTTGGATAGATCTGGAGGTGGCCTACTTATACCACAAACTGATCCTGAGGACGGAGAGGATAACAAATCTGGACCAGGCAGCATGATGAGCAGATATGCATGTACCCACTCTCACATCTGTGTTGCGGGCTCTCCATACATCTATAAGGGAACCCTCGCATATGACATCAGTCAGTGCCAGGCGCGCCTGTGGGTGCAGCTGCCTAGATGCGCACTTTCTATCTAATGAGTCCTTATGCACCACGTTGAAGTCGCCACCCCATATGATAGTGGAACAGCCAAAAACTTCAATCTTGGCCCAAAGTTCTCTAAAAAAGTCTGGGTTGTCAACATTCGGACCGTATATAGCAACCATCACCACCTCTTTGCCCATCAGAACCCCGTGCAGCACGACAAACCTGCCTGATTCGTCCATTAGTGCAGAATCCTCCCTCCAATCCACGCCGCAGCGTATAAGAATGGCTACACCTCTGGCATAATTGGAATAAATGGCCGAATACACAGGACCCCACCTTAAGTGTTTAAGCCTGGGAGAACATGAGGAATTGAAGTGCGTTTCTTGTAGGAAACAAATATCTATGTTATGACGGATCAGATAACTGTGCATTAGCCTGGATTTCCTGTGATCGTCCAGGCCCCTTATGTTCCATGTTAAGAATCTAGTCCCCCCCATTAATTGCAATGACCAAGCACAAACCTTTCCGCCAAATGACCCTGAGCGCGCATTCTGCTTGTTAATGTAGCATGCTGAGTGCAACACATTTGACGATACACCAAAGAACTCCCGGTCCAATCCCTCCCCCCGCCCACTCAACCCCCCAAACAGGTTGTGTCAAAACCCCCCCTAATGCGCCAAGGGCGCACAAATAACAGAACAATGTAACTATGGGAGACACCCCTTGGAGGCGGGACATCTCGAGCGTACACTCCTGCTAACACAGGGTGACTGCTTATAGGAATGTTTTTCCCCAAACAGACAGAGTGCAGTTAGACTGCTGGGTATTAATGCAACCAGGTGGGCTGTCTATTGCTTCAGCGGCCTGAGGACCTCACTCCACGTCGCTCATCTGATTCTCTGCTTCCGCTCCATTAATAGTCCGTTTCTGGGCCTTGGGATGGCAGACGTGCCTCGCAAATTTCAGAGCCAATTTTGCATCTAGAAAGTGATGTGTTGTGCCATCGTGCACGACACGCAGTTTGGCTGGGTACATGAGGGAGTATGGGATCTGAGCCTGGAGTAACAGTTTCTTAGCTGGCAAAAACTCCTTGCGTGCGGCCTGTACCAGTGGCGTGAAATCTGGAAAGAAGGATATGTTGTCCCCTTTGTGCGTTATCTTTTCTTTCTCCCTTTCTAATCGAAGAACTAAGTCTCTGTCTTGATAATTAAGGAGTTTAGCAAGAATTGGTCTAGGTGGAGTGCCCGGTGGTGGTCTCTTTCCCAGGGATCTGTGTGCACGTTCCACAGTGAATACTGGGAACAGGTGAGGGTCAAAGAGCTCATGAAGTAGATCAGACACAAATGTCTCCATTTTCCCCATCGCCGTTGTTTCCGGTATGCCCGTAATTCGGACATTACATCTTCGGGAACGTGCTTCAAGGTCATCTGCCTTTGCGCTAAGTGTCTCAATGGTTTTTTCCAGGTTGGCGATGTGGGCCTTAGTATCTTGTTGAAATTCGCAGCACTCCGTGCTTCTGTTCTTGAGGCTGTCTAGGCGAGTTTCATGGGCAGCCACCTGCGCCCTCACCCCCTCCATCTGGGTAGCCATGCTGTCCAGTTTTGCGTCTATGCTTTTCAGGCTGGAACGCACCTCCAACAATAGGGCCGCTACATCAATGTCTGGGGCTTCCAGCTGTTGTGATCCGCCAGGCACCCCGGTGTCCAGCTCAGCCTGCCTCAATGTCTTTTTTTGCTCAAACGTGAGCTTTGGTTGGCGGACGTCGCCCTTTCCCATTTGGGCGCACGACACCAGTCCGGGCCCAGAAGATCCAAGTCTCCACGCAGATATCAGGCAAACGGGAGCACTCGCAGATGCACCCAGGATTTGGGAGGATGACCCCACTGAGCGCCCACAGGCCCCCAACAATGGTCCTGTATAGTATATGCAGTCTTAGGGCAGCAGAACCTCAATCGGTTACCCTGTGCAGGCTGGATGATGGGCAGAGAACAGCCGGCGGCCCACTCAAGACTTGGGGCCGAGTCCGACCAACCACAGCGATCCTATTGTGGCAGGACAGTAGGGGTCAAGAGTCTTACCCCTAGTCAAAGGATCGTCAGGGTAGTGCTAGTTCAGGGGAGCCCATCGGCAGTGTATCGGTGCAGAAAGCGTTAATGCAGGGCGTGCATCAGAAAGCCAGTGCTGCACCATAGCGTGCCTCCGACCCGGTGTCACACAGGAAAACAGCCCCCAGCAGGTGCCCTCCTACCTCGGTATTGTGTCGGGGGACTCCGGGCTATCTCTCGACGGGCTCCGCAGGTCAGCACGCAGCACAGAGTTCTCCCAATCCAAAATGGCGGCCGTGGCCGCCAACGGGGACGTCCTGGACAGTATATGTTTACCACTTTGCCCACGCTGCCGCCTATTGTGGTATTTCCAGTGTTCCCTTAAGTGGCTCCTTACCCCACCATCAGCGTTGTGTGCATCGGGGCAGTTCACGCTGTGTCGCATACACACGGTCAGGCCTCTGGAGCCGCGGACTCTCGTAGTTTTCGTCTTCCGCCCTGCACTCCGGCGGCGCCTGGGGACGGCTTGGGCTCCCTCCGGTCAGTAAATCCAGCTCAAATATCAAGCGAACCAAGCTCACATGGGGACCAGGATTTCTAGTGACGGTACCCCAGTGTTTCCGCCGCCGATTGGAACTGGTTGCATGGGTGTCTGTTTGGGAAGATTACGGATCTGGGCAGGATAAATTATGCAGTCGGCGGAGCTCGCTTTTTAGGCGGCCATCTCGCTGCTCGTCCGGCCACGCCCCCCAGAGGAAGTATAATTAACTGCTAAAAAAACAGGCCTCTGTGGACAATTAATTCTCTGTCCTCTTCATGATGAAACTGAAGCATGGTGTGTAAACTAACCATGTTGCCTCACAATGAATGTGCGCATATAGGACCAGTCTCCATCACCTTTATCTCCAACCTACTATGTGTCATGCTTCTTAACTGTGACCCTGTGTCCAAGCTCACAGCTTGTCTGAAACCCTCATCAAGTGTTAATATCTTCAGGTCCGCTGTGAGGTTATTGTTTACACCCATTATCTTTTTCCATATAGTGTAACAAGGTGTAAATACATGGATGACACAGGTAAACTTAGGAGTCCTAATATATCACCCCATCCTTCAGCGAGTCAAATCAACTGCCTCACATAGAGTTCTCATTCAAATCCACCTTGACTTTCCAACATGGAACCAAGCTACATCACACTTCTTCCCCCTTACATTTGACATCAGTTCCAGCTAAACCCTTCAGAATAGATGGTCTAACGGTTAATTCCAACAAAAGCCCACAACCTTTTTTCCCTTATAACAAGGGAATAAAACCAGAACAAGCAAAATGAGCTCCTGTAAATATGTAATTGCTTCCTCACAAAATCCATCAGAAATGCTGGGCTTCTGCAAAATCTCACAGTTCTCCTGGTAGGCTTCAAGCACCCCAACTAAAACGGGACTCCAGCTGATGAGTCAGATTCACATGCACTGTCATTCCTTAGCTTTGTGTAAACCACACGGCTGTAATTCCAGATACGTCCTTCATTGGTTTAGCTGCATTCTTAAACAATTTCACCACAACCTTCTCACTTGTGAATTCAATCAATCAATCAATCAGGGACTTTTTAGCGCACTACTCACCCTTGATGGTCTCAAGGAGATGGGGGGGTCATCAGTTCCGTTCAGTCAAAAAGCCAGGTCTTGAGTGCCTTCCTGAAGGTGTTCAGGGAGGGGGCGCATCTGATGTTGATCCGGAGCTCGTTCCAGGCCTTGGCTGCAATGTAGAAGAATCCTCTACCCCCTGTTCTGGACCTGCGGATAAGCAGGTTTTCGCCGAGAGCGAAGTTGTTTTTTTTTGGGCATGTGGAAGGTGTTTCTCTTGTTAAGGTATTGGAGTCTGGTGTTTTGGAGGCATTTGTAGGCATGGTTGATTATCTTGAAAGTGACTCTCTTCTCGACAGAGAGCCAGCAGAGGTGTTGGCTGATGTGTTTGTGTCGGGGGATGCCGAGGGTGAGTCCGGCTGCGGTGTTCTGTATCATCTGGGGCTTGCAGAGGAGAGACTTGTTGATGCCTGCATAGAGGCCATTTCTGTAGTCCTGACTGCTGGTTATGAGTGCATGGGTGACTGTCTTCCTTGACTCTGGGGTGATCCATTTGAAGTTCTTACTGGAGATGTGGAGGGTGTTGAAGCAGCTGGAAGTGATGGCGTTGACCTGTTTGTTCATGGAGAGGGAGGAGTCAAGAATGATGCTGAGTTTTCTGCCATGGTTCTAGGGAGTCGGAGGGCTGCCGAGGGTGGTGGGCCACCATGTGTTGTGGAGAAGTGTGGCTCAATGATTAGAGCGTCAGACCCTGATGCAGAGGTCTAGCCCAGGACCAGTGTTCAATTCCCCGCCTCGGCGGGTCTTGGGCTCAAAATTCCACTGACCTGATAATTCTCGCCTCGGTGCCTATTCCAATCATGGAGTCCCACTCTGCAACTCTAGGCAATAGCTTGCTTAATCTCCACAACGGCCCCCACAACGCTAAGGAAGCCTGGCCTCCACCTTGGGGGTGCCCAGGAGTGGCGCCTCACAGGGAAAGCCAGGATGGGTTCCACAGCGGTATTCGTACAAGCGCCTTGAGACCCTTGCGGGTGAGTAGTGCGCTATACAAGTATCAATTTACATTTTTTTTGTTCCATGTTGATGGGGTGGTTCCGAGGATTAGGACTTATGTCTTCTCTGAGTTAAGCTTCAGGCAGATGTTGCTCAACCAGGATGCGACATCCTGCATTCCTTCCTGGAAGTTGAGTCTGGTGGTGGTGGGGTCCTTGGTGAGGAGGAGGATGAGCTGAGTGATGATCCCTGGGGTACTCGGCAGTTGATTTCCGTGGGTTTGGAGAGGAAGGGTGGCAGTCTGATTCTTTGGCTTCTGCCGTTGAGGAACGAGTGGATCCCGTCGAGCGCAGTTCCTTCCTATGCCGGTGTTGTGTAGTCTGACGGCGAGTTTGCCATGGGAGACGGTGTTGAATACTGCTGACAGGTCAGGCAGGATCAGGGCTGAAGTGTGGCTGTTGTCTGTGGAGGTGAGTAGGGTGGTCTCGGTTCTGTGGTTGCTGCGGATCCTAATTGAGAGGGGTTGAGGATGGAGTTGTCTTCGATGAACCTTGTTAGCTGTGCATTGATGGTCTTCTCAGCCACTTTTGCCGCAAAGGGGAGGAGAGAGATGGACCTGTAGTTTTTGGGAATTATGGGATCTGCTGAGGGCTTCTTAAGCAGGGGTCTGACTTCTGCGCGTTTCCAGTAGTCGGGGAAGGTGCCGGTCCTGAAGGTGGCATTGATGGTGCATCCTAATTCTGATGCAATGGCAGCACTGTTCCAGATGTGCGGTGGACAGGGATCTGTGTGGGTCCCGAGTGGATGCCTTTCATGGTCAAGGTGGTCCCTTCGGTCATGACCAGAGTCCTGGATGAGATGGCTGGCATTGCCGAGTGGTTGTGGAGTCAGGTGTAATGTCATTGAAGTTGTCGTAGGGGTTCTTGATTTTCATATGGAAGTAGGATCCAAGCTTGTTGCAGAGGTCCTGAGAAAAGGTGATGTCTGGGATTTTGCTGGGAGGCTTGGTGAATTCCTGGAGGATGCTGAAGAGTTCTTTGGAGTTGCTGGAGTTGGCGAGGATCTTGTTGTCGATGAATATTCTTTTGGTAGTTCTGATGCTTTGGTGGTATTCCATCATGGCATTCTTGTAGGTGGTGTGGTTTTCAGGCGTCTTTGCATTTTTCTCCAGTTCTTCTTGAGGTGTCTGCAGGTGCATCTGGCTTCTTGGTGGTCGGCAGTGAACCAGGTGGCTTTCCGTTGGAGTTGAGTAGCGGGGCGAGCTTGTCTGCACAGTTGGAGATCCATGTGTGAAATTCCCTAGCTGCGAGGTTGGCATCGGTTTCAGCGGTGGGGATGTTGCGGCTGAAGGTGGAGTTGAACTGCTCCTCGGTGACTCAGTTCCAGTTCCTTTGTGGAGGGAGCAGAGTAGGTTTGGGCGGTTTGGGTTTGTCGACTAGGAAGAGCATGCAGTGGTGGTCAGTCCATGGTGGTTGCATGGTATGGCTGAAGTGGATGCTGTTTCCTCCTACGAAGATAGGGTCAAGGGTGTGTCCTACCTTGTGGTTAGGCATGGTGATGAGCTGTTTCAGTCTGATGTTCGCGAGGTTGTCCAGGACGGAGGCGGAGTTGGGGTCACTGAGGTTGTTAAGGCGGAAGTTCAGATCTCCGATGAGTATGTAGTCCATCGAGGTGATGACATGGGGTGCGATGAGTTCGGTGATGGTGGCGGCAAAAAGGGGAAGGCCGGGGAGGTCTGTAGGCGAGGGTGCCATGGAGTATGGAGTTGGGGCTGCTCTGGACCTGGAGGTGCAGGTGCAGGTGCAGGTTTCCGGTGGCAGGGAGGGCGTCGCTGGAGGTAGAGGGGCAGAGAGAGTTTTTCTGCGTGAGGGTGAGTGCTACTTTTTGGTGGTTGGTGGTCCTTCCTCTGGAACTTGTATCCATCCAGGATTGCGATTGTGATGTCAGGGGTGGAGGATGTGTTAGTCCAGGTTTCTGTAAAGAAGGTGACATCTGGTGAGAGGGTGTCCAGGAGGTTCCAGATCTCTACGGCATATCTGTACATGGAGCGGACATTGAGGAGGATGCACCTCATGGCGTCGGCGGTCGTGGCGGCAGGCGCAGTTGTGAAGGTCTGGCAGCAGTGCAGCAGGAGATCTGGCCATGGGATGTGTTTGGCGTGGGCTGCTGGCAGTTGTTTATTCTGGGGTTGAATACGAGGAGGGCAGCTGAGTCATAGCGGTGGATGGTCAGAGATCCAGGGTGCCAGCAGCTGGTCGGGGTCAGATAGCGAACGGGCGCAGGCAGGCTTGCCTTTGGTGCGCCTTTGACGTGTCAGAGGTGCAACCGCACAGCGGCTGCCATTAAATTGGGAAGAGGAGGGACGCGCAGCTGGGATGCAGGAGTGGTTACCAACAAGGGGGAGGTGCTGCAGGGGCAACAGCAGCGGGGTGAAATACAGGCTGATACAAAAATCTAGGGCACAAACAGCAATTACACAAGCACAAAGCACAATGAATGAAAAGCAAGGTATGGAAATATGGCAATATAAGAGATACAGCAGATACCTGAGCAGGTATGGGTGCATACACTGGCCCAGTCAAAGCAGCCTTAAACACCCCAGGAGGGGGGGCGACAGGGTCAGCAGCGGTGCCTGATACAGTAGAGCTGCCTGAGACAGTAGAGCTGCTGGGGAGAGAGGGAATATCAGACCAGAGAATTTAGACTTGTCTTGACTGCACACAGGTGCTTTAATCTTGACTTTGTCTCCAACCTGGAATTCAGCTGCCTTAGCAAATTTACAATAGTCAACATATCCCTTTCTTTTCTGCTGCAAAGACAACTCCTTCTCCCTCCACTGACCAATACCATTGTCCTTCAGTCCTTTGTCCAGCATCATCCACCCAGGACACATTTTCGTATTTGGAGATCTCCCCTTCAATAACTCAAACGGATTCTTCCCTTGGAGGAATGAGGCATGAATCTGGTGGCTGAAATCCTGTTTTGCAACTCGTTTCTCCAATTCAAACTGTTTACCCTCGCCAACTGTATTCCCTCTTTCAAAGTTTTGTTCAACCTATCAATGGCTCCATTAGTCTCTGGATGATAAAGAGAAGTTTTCTTGTGCTCAATTCCACACCCTTCCAAATATTGTTCCATTTCACATGAACAAAACTGTGGACCATTGTCTGACAACTAGGAACTAGGGAAACTCTCATGTTTGAAAACTTTATCCAGAAACGTGATCACACATTGTGAAGTAATGTCACACGCACAACTTACTTCAATCCACCTTGAGCATAAATCTAGAAGTACAATCAAATACGGTCTCTGATGTTCACTGTGAAGAGGCCATACAATATCGACAGCTACCACTTCCCAAGGACACATGGGTAATTTCCCGCAGACCATGTGTGACTGTCTCAGCTTGAGTATCTTGTCACTCAAAGAACAAGGTAAACAATCACGCATGACATGTTCCACCATGAGATCCAAACCAGGCTACCAAAAATTTTGTTTAATGCGTTGTTTGGTTTTCAAAATTCCCATGTGCCCTTCATGCGCCATTTGAATGATGCTGTTCCTCAGACCGGCCGGAGGAACTAACCATGTGCCCTTAGTTAGCATCCTATTTCTAATGGCCAACTCATCAATCAACAGGGACCAAGGTTTCTCAAGCTTGTCCACCTTGTCCTGTAGAATCGATTCCATCTCTCTCAACAGCTCAGAATCCTTCCGTAACTCCACCTTCCATTCTTCCTCTTTGATTGCTTTCTGGGTGATCTCACACACTTTCACATCACATTTGTCCGCAACATCCCTATCTTCCTTACACACCCCAGAGTCCATACTGCCAACCAAACGCGAGACAATCCGCCATAACATTAGATGCACCTGGAATATATTCCATAGCAAAATCAAATTCCTGCAGAGAGATGACCCACCTCCTTATACTTCTCAAAAATGTCCTTCAGAGGCTTGTGATCAGACCTGACAACGAAGGGGGTCCACACAAACTTCCTGAATTTCTTTAACACCCAGAAAATGGCGAGAGGCTCTTTCTCAGTGACTAAGTAATTTATCTCAGCACCTCTTAGGCATCTTTAATCACAGGCAACCAGATGTTCCGAACCTTCTCTCTGTTGAACCAGCAAAGCACCCACCCCTTTATTGCTCGCATCTGTGATAATATACATCATATCACCTGGTTTAAAAGCCTGAAGATCAGGAGCACCCTTCAGATCAGTCTTAACTCCTGCAAATTCTTCCCTGCACACCTCATCTCACACAAATTCTGCCTTCTTGCACGACAAGCTTCTGAGATGACTAGTTTTCTCAGCAAAAATCTTTACAAATTTGCTTTAAAAGTCAACCATACCCAAAAACTAGGCCACCTCTTCCTTAGAACATGGATCTTTCAATTTAGTTGTGGTATTGACCAACTCCTTTTTTGGCTTAACACCACTGCTTGATATGTGATGGCCCAGATAGTCAAAACCGCTCACCCCAAATCTACACTTGTCATGATGTAGCGTAAATCCAGTCTTTAGCAGCCTCTCCAAAACCTTCACAAATCTGCCATCATGCTCTTCAATAGTCTTCCCATGAATCAACAAATCATCCTGATAACACCGTACACCTGCGATTCCCTTGACAACATAATTCATGATCCTTTAAAAGACGGAAGCAGCCGAGACCAAACTGAAAGGCATTCATAAGAACCTTAACTCTCCCATTGGACATGGGAGTTATGAACGCAGTCAACTCCTGTGAGCTCTTATCCAAACGCACTTGGTGATAGCTGGAAGCTAGGTCCAGAATTGTAAAGTAAAATGACCCATCCAGAGTCAACACCATCTCATCAATATTTGGAAGTGGAAATTTGTCCATCACAACCTCCCTATTGAGTGCTTGATTATCCCCACACAAGCAAATCTCAATATTACTCTTCTTGGCCACCACAATTGGAGCTAATCACTCAGTTGCCTCCACTGGCTCAATCACCCCAGAATCCACTAACCTGGCAATTTCCTCCCTTACAGCATCCTGTACACTCAAAGAAATCCTACTCACCCTGGCTGTAACTGGCTTGGCACTTAGGTTCACTCCATCCGGTGACTATATCCTTTTAAACGCCCCAGGGTATCCTTAAACAAGTTCTCAAACATCATAACAAACTTGTTGCCAACATTTTCTATCACTTGTACCTGCCCTGGGGGTACATTAGGATTAAGAGTGATGCTCTGACGTTCATGGTGCGTCCAACTCAGCAGATTATCGCCTTTGTCAGCCACATCCATTTTTGTGTTTACAAACCTCCCATTACACTCCACACAGTTTTGAAAATACCCCAGCATGTTTATATGTGTTCCACACATAACACTTCCTTAGAAAACAAAGTGAGGTGAGAGCAAGAATTAAATTTCATTTGAATCATAATGTCACCCACCTGGACCCACTCTGAAGGATGTTCCACCCCACACTCATTCACCTGATAACCTCCTTAACCTCATTTTTGCTTTCCCTTTTGCCTCGACTATGACCGTTTTTTTTATTACTTCTCTTACCACAAAAGTTGCTTAGCACTTTGAGAGCTGGGCAACAGTTGCCAGTAGCTTTATGACCAAATATGCCACAGCCATAACATGTTCCTTGAAACCCCATTGCACCTTTTTTCTCTTCCTCCCCACTTTTATTGTCAACCGAGTTAGACTTCTGCATTACTTGATATATCACCTCTTCTACCTTGTCAGCAGAAGCTGTTTGTTTGCCCACCTTACTCAATTCGCTCACACACTTCAGCATGTGTTCAGAACGATTAGCAATGACCATCACTTCATCCAGAGGTGGTTCATCCTTTAACCAGAGCTCTTCCCTTATTTTATCACTGCAACATTTCAACACAAATTGGTCATGTATTCTCTCTTCAAACAATTCACCAAATCTGCACCTAGCTGCCAATTTCCTTAATCCAAAATAATATTTTTCCATGGTGGTGCTCACTTTTGGTAGATAATGCAGATCTAACTGCCTGATACAAACCTCATATTCATTTAATCCTCCTTGGACTGCAGTACTCAGTCGAGGCAAGTTTTCCAAAACCTCCTGTCCCTCCCAACCTAAACACTGGAGCAAAAGTGTCTGCTTCCTCTCTGCACTCAAATTCGTGCTGCAAACCCTGGCATAATTTTCCAAAAAATGTTTCCACTTCTGCCACTTCACAGGCAGTTCCCCAGGACTTGTCAAAAACATGGGGAACCAGTTTCGTTTTTTTGCATTTTATTATCTTCCACCAAGCATCACCCAACATAACTATGCCTTTTGTTACGCAACAACTTATCTTACAGTGCTTCGCTAAAAACAGATCACTTGAATACGCTGCAGACAGTAACATAACCTAATTTTATCTCACCATCTGAGACACTTCACTTAAATGTCAGCTATTTCTATTTCTATTTTTTCTATTTAGGGGGTTTTATAGAGCGCTTGGTGACGCACAGCGGCGTGTCCCCGCGCTAAGGAGCTAATACCTACCAGAACTTACAAATGCAGAAAAGCTACTGTGTGAATAAGGCAGTCTTCAGCTTGGCTCTAAAGATTGTTTCTGAAGGTTCTAATCGCAGCGCCATAGGTAGCTTGTTCCATCTGGATGCTGCGAGGTGCCTAAAAGATCTTCCACTCATCCGGCTCTGGACACCTTAGGAATTGCCAGGAGTCCTGAGCCGGAAGATCTCAGAGAGCGAGACGGCTCATAGGGTGTCAGCAATCCTTTCAAAGGGAGCGGTGCTCTCCCGTTGATAATCCGGTGGCACATGCACAGGGCTTTAAATTCCACCCTGCTACGGATCGGGAGCCAGTGCAGAGACCGGAGGGCCGCTGTGGAACCTGCTCTTCTGGGTAGTCTAAGCACTAGTCTGGCAGTGGCATTCTGGAGAACCTGAAGACGGCTCAAATTCTTCTCCAGGGTTCCCAAGTAGAGAAGATTGCCGTAATCCATCTTTGACGTGACTAGTGCATGCACCAGGGTTTGGCGGGCTCTGATAGGTAAGAATTTTAATACCTTCCTGAGACTTTTGAGGGTCCCAAAGCATGATCCAACCACCTGATTGATCTGGGGACCAAAGGTAAGGTCAGAGTCAAACCAAATGCCCAAGTTCTTTGCTTTATGGCAAGGGGTGGGTGCTGGACCCAAGCACGACGGCCACCACGCCGATGTCCACGCCGATTGGCCTCCCCCCACCACCAGTACCTCGGTCTTGCCTCCGTTGAGCTTGAGGCAATTGGCGGACATCCAGGCCGCGAGGTCTTGCATGCAAGCTCTGAAGATGTCCGCCGAGAGACCGGGCGCACGTGATAGGGAGATGACCAACTGCGTGTCGTCGGCATATGACACCATTTGGAGGCCGTAACTCTCTACCAAGGTAGCGATCGGGGCAACATAAAGATTAAAAAGGGTTGGGCTCAGGGACGAGCCCTGCGGCACCCCTTGATCCAGAGAGATGCGCTCAGAGTAATGGTCGCCCTGCCTTACTTGGAAGCCTCGGCCTGCAAGAAATGAGTAAAACCATTTCAGTGCTGCCCCTCTCACCCCGCCTTTGCTCAGACACTGTAGCAAGATGGAGTGTGCTACAGTGTCGAACGCCGCACTGAGGTCCAGGAGGATTAAGCCCATGGTTTGTCCCTCATCAGCACCTTGCCTAAGGGTTTCGGTAGCCCTAAGGAGGGCAGACTCCGTAGAGTGACGCGGCCAAAACCCGAATTGTGTAGGGTGAAGGAGGTTGCTTTCTTCCACAAATTTCATTAGCTGCTTATTTACCACCTTCTCCGCTACCTTAGAAAAATAAGGCAGCAAGGAGATGGGGCGAATATTATCTAACTTCTCAAAGCTAATGTTGGGCTTCTTACGTAGGGGGAGCACCACAGCCTGTTTCCAGTCCTCTGGTATGGAGCTGGATAGGAAGGAGATATCTAGCAAGTGTCTGATATAGGGTTCTAGTGTTTCCAGACTATCTCCCAGCCTTTTTGGGGAGGCGGGATCCAGAGGGGAGCCAGATTTAACAGATCTGCAAATTTTAACTAAATCCACCGGTGAAGGGGTGGTGAAATTAAGTAGCAGATTTTGATCGGCTTCATCACTCAATAAGTCTGCTGACATTTCCGCTGCAGGAGGTATGTGGGGAAAAGCAGAGTAAATCTTAGACACTTTATCTCCAAAGTAGTTCGCAATGCGATTGCATGCTGCTACTGAGTGATCGTCCTCTAAAGTAAAGGTTTTTGGGGTAGCCAGAGTTTTATATATGCTGAACAGTTCCCTAGACGAGTTCTCTGCCTCGTGGATTCTGTCAGCATAGTATGTGGCCTTCTCTATCCGGATCTTGTTGTGATAGGCGCGTCTCTTCGCGAGATAGGCCTCTTTCATCCGGTCGTCCTATGCCACTCTCCACTGCCTTTCTGCACGTTTGCAGTCCCTTTTAGCATAACGCAACGCCTCGCCAAACCAGGGAGCCGTTCTTGGTCTCTGAGCCCCTTTGGTAGGTCGTCCCAGCGGGGCTGTGCAGTCCAGAGCAGCAGTGATACGGTCATTGAGCAACCTATTCGCTGTATTGACATCATTGCCTCCTGGGGGACCTTCCGCAGTGAGGGCCGTATTAAACTTTTGCAGGGAGAATCTTGCCCACCTGCGCCGAGGATAATTGAGTGGGGTGGGGGCGTTGGCTTTATATTTAAGCAGGAAGATGGCAAATGGGACCAAGAAATGGTCTGTCCAAGGCAGAGGCACTGGGGGAGCAACTGAGACATCCTCCCAGTTAGCAAATATTGGGTCAAGCAAGTGCCCACGATTGTGTGTAGGAAGCAGCCCCTTTAGTTCCAGCTGTAGGGTGTGAAGTTCATCCCGGAACTCCACCGCTCCTTTATCTGAGGAGTCGTCAAGGTGTGTGTTTAAGTCTCCTAACAATAGAAACTTATCCCTCCTGATCGCTGATTCAGTAACACACTCTAAAAAGTTGCCTTTGAATCTGGACATAGGTCCTGAAGGGCGATAGACTAGCAAACCCTGAATCGTCGTGCTCCCATCAATGTTTATGCTAAAGACACCTGCCTCGCAACCTGCCAAATTGACTCGTTCGAGTTTACAGACCCATTGCTGTTTAAAGGCGATCGCAATTCCCCCTCCTCTGCCTACGGGTCTGTCCAGGCGCACCATTTGATAGTCGTCTGGTAAGGCCTGGACAACATCAGGATCAGAATTGGCCTCTAGCCAAGTTATAGTGATGAACAGCAGATCGGGATGTTTATCAGTGAGGAGGTCATATACATCGTGTTTATGGCAGCTAAGCGATCTGGCATTGATCAGGCCGCAGGACAACAAGGAGGCGCTAGCCCTGGAGTCAACAAGCGTGGTACTAAAATGGAATTGGCAATGTTTACATCCTTCAATCTCTCCAACCCTTATACTATGAAGGCCCGGGGTGCAAATATACGAGGAGAAACTTACTAAGTCGCTCCTGCTCCAGGTAATTCTGCCATCAGGGACAGGGGGTGTGGCCCTGGGCCGTGTCCGGTCGCGGACGGGCGCAGACGGGCTTGGCTTTGGCGCGGCTTCGGCGCGCCCGCTGCGCCAGCCCGCTGCGCCGTCTGGCCGTGTGACACATTATATAGGGTGTGAGGAGGGTGGGAGTCCGGCGCGACTAGAGCGCAGCCCCCAGCCACACCTAAGATTGCGCCCGTCGCCGCCAGCACCAAATCAAACAACACGGCTGGGCGAGGCAGGGAAAGAGAGTATAGGCGTGGGAAGAAGTGTCAGTGTGCCTCAGTAAATTCCCAATTAAAATTCTCTATTTAGAAGCCCCCCAGTAAAAATCATAAAAACGTTCTTTTTAGCTTTTAAAATGCAGATTCGCAAGTGCAAATTCTAGCAAGTAAATTCTGTTAAAAAACGCTCGCAGCCCTAGTGTCTCTCGCTAGGGAGAGCTCGAAGAAAGGCAGCGAGGGCTTTACAGAGCAGCCCTAAATAGCCTGGGAGGGCGGGAGTCCGGCGCGACTAGAGCGCAGCCCCCAGCCACACCTAAGATGGCGCCCACCGCCGCCAGCACCTAATCAAACAACACGGCTGGGCGAGGCAGGGAAAGAGAGTATAGGCGTGGGAAGAAGTGTCAGTGTGCCTCAGTAAATTCCCAATTAAAATTCTCTATTTAGAAGCCCCCCAGTAAAAATCATAAAAACGATCTTTTTAGCTTTTAAAATGCAGATTCACAAGTGCAAATTCTAGCAAGTAAATTCTGGTAAAAAACGCTCGCAGCCCTAGTGTCTCTCGCTAGGGAGAGCTCGAAGAAAGTCCTCCACTACAATGTACCCAACAGGTGTGCCTGTCACTGTGAGGACAAGCAAATGAGATGTGCTTGTCACCACTGACTCGTAGTTTCCTCCGTGAATGTTTCCAATTTGTTACTGAAAACCATGACAATCTGTTGATTCTTTATTCTTTATGC
Source organism: Lissotriton vulgaris (assembly GCF_964263255.1). Classification (NCBI taxonomy): domain Eukaryota; kingdom Metazoa; phylum Chordata; class Amphibia; order Caudata; family Salamandridae; genus Lissotriton; species Lissotriton vulgaris. The sequence continues at coordinate 1,233,923,612 of NC_141685.1, forward strand.
CGATGTGTTTAAAATGGCCGCCGACTTAGCTCCGTAAACCTCTGCTTCCTTTTCTTGACTCGTTTAGACTTCTTTTCCTGCCTCCGTCTAACGTAGCCTATCTCCTATTTTCTGTGGCGGTTAGGGCTCACACTCAGCCCTACCGGTGACGTTCGTTTTCTGATATGTTGCACATTGAACCACAGGCCAAATTATGCGTTTCAGCTGTCAAAGCTTCCCCAGCTGATGCCGCACACAGATCTCGATTCTACAATAACGTCCCGGAGAGCTCCACACATCACCCGCTGCTCATTAACCTCCTGCCAAGCGGCCTTCTTTGCTCTACAGCGTTCTTCTGCCTCTTTCGTCTCAGACTCAGTTGTCATCCACACAGCCGGAATGATGTTGGGGTGATTCAGCCCACTTCCACACACACTCGTCGCTAATGTAACGAGTTATAAATACATGGATGACACAGGTAAACTTAAGAGGCTTTATTCATCACCCTATCCATTAGCGAGTCAAATCAACTGCCTTGCTGAAGTGGATGCTGTTTCCTCCTACGAAGATAGGGTCAAGGGTGTGTCCTACCTTGTGGTTAGGCATGGTGATGAGCTGTTTCAGTCTGATGTTCGCGAGGTTGTCCAGGACGGAGGCTGAGTTGGGGTCACTGAGGTTGTTAAGGCGGAAGTTCAGATCTCAGATGAGTATGTAGTCCATCGAGGTGATGACATGGGGTGCGATGAGTTCGGTGATGGTGGCGGCGAAAAGGAGAAGGCCGGGGAGGTCTGTAGGCGAGGGTGCCACGGAGTATGGAGTTGGGGCTGCTCTGGACCTGGAGGTGCAGGTGCAGGTGCAGGTTTCCGGTGGCAGGGAGGGCGTCGCTGGAGGTAGAGGGGCAGAGAGAGTTTTTCTGCGTGAGGGTGAGTGCTACTTTTTGGTGGTTGGGTGGTCCTTCCTCTGGAACTTGTATCCATCCAGGATTGCGATTGTGATGTCAGGGGTGGAGGATGTGTTAGTCCAGGTTTCTGTAAAGAAGGTGACATCTGGTGAGAGGGTGTCCAGGAGGTTCCAGATCTCTACGGCATATCTGTACATGGAGCGGACATTGAGGAGGATGCACCTCATGGCGTCGGCGGTCTTGGCTGCGGGCGCAGTTGTGAAGTTCTGGCAGCAGTGCAGCAGGAGATCTGGCCATGGGTTGTGTTTGGCGTGGGCTGCTGGCAGTTGTTTTTTCTGGGGTTGAATACGAGGAGGGCAGCTGAGTCGTAGCGGTGGATGGTCAGAGATCCAGGGTGCCTGCAGCTGGTCGGGGTCAGATAGCGAACGGGGGCAGGCAGGCTTGCCTTTGGTGCGCCTTTGACGTGTCAGAGGTGCAACCGCACAGCGGCTGCCATTAAATTGGGAAGGGGAGGGACGCACAGCTGGGATGCAGGAGTGGTTACCGACAAGGGGGAGGTGCTGCAGGGGCAACAGCAGCGGGGTGAAATACAGGCTGATACAAAAATCTAGGGCACAAACAGCAATTACACAAGCACAAAGCACAATGAATGAAAAGCAAGGTATGGAAATATGGCAATATAAGAGATACAGCAGATACCTGAGCAGGTATGGGTGCATACACTGGCCCAGTCAAAGCAGCCTCAAACACCTCCCAGGAGGGAGGGAGACAGGGTCAGCAGCGGTGCCTGAGACAGTAGAGCTGCCTGAGACAGTAGAGCTGCTGGGGAGAGAGGGAATCTCAGACCAGAGAATTTAGACTTGTCTTGACTGCACACAGGTGCTTTAATCTTGGCTTTGTCTCCAACCTGGATTTCAGCTGCCTTAGCAAATTTACAATAGTCAACATATCCCTTTCTTTTCTGCTGCAAAGACAACTCCTTCTCCCTCCACTGACCAATACCATTGTCCTTCAGTCCTTTGTCCAGCATCATCCACCCAGGACACATTTTCGTATTTGGAGATCTCCCCTTCAATAACTCAAACGGATACTTCCCTTGGAGGAATGAGGCATGAATCTGGTGGCTGAAATCCTGGTTTGCAACTCGTTTCTCCAATTCAAACTGTTTACCCTCGCCAACTGTATTCCCTCTTTCAAAGTTTTGTTCAACCTATCAATGGCTTCATTAGTCTCTGGATGATAAAGAGAAGTTTTCTTGTGCTCAATTCCACACCCTTCCAAATATTGTTCCATTTCACATGAACAAAACTGTGGACCATTGTCTGACAACTAGGAACTAGGGAAACTCTCATGTTTGAAAACTTTATCCAGAAACGTGATCACACATTGTGAAGTAATGTCACACGCACAACTTACTTCAATCCACCTTGAGCATAAATCTAGAAGTACAATCAAATACGGTCTCTGATGTTCACTGTGAAGAGGCCATACAATATTGACAGCTACCATTTCTCAAGGACACATGGGTAATTTCCTGCAGACCATGTGTGACTGTCTCAGCTTGAGTATCTTGTCACTCAAAGAACAAGGTAAACAATCACGCATGACATGTTCCACCATGAGATCCAAACCAGGCTACCAAAAATTTTGTTTAATGCGTTGTTTGGTTTTCAAAATTCCCATGTGCCCTTCATGCGCCATTTGAATGATGCTGTTCCTCAGACCGGCCGGAGGAACTAACCATGTGCCCTTAGTTAGCATCCTATTTCTAATGGCCAACTCATCACTCAACAGGGACCAAGGTATCTCAAGCTTGTCCACCTTGTCCTGTAGAATCGATTCCATCTCTCTCAACAGCTCAGAATCCTTCCGTAACTCCACCTTCCATTCTTCCTCTTTGATTGCTTTCTGGGTGATCTCACACACTTTCACATCACATTTGTCCGCAACATCCCTATCTTCCTTACACACCCCAGAGTCCATACTGCCAACCAAACGCGAGACAATCCGCCATAACATTAGATGCACCTGGAATATATTCCATAGCAAAATCAAATTCCTGCAGATAGATGACCCACCTCCTTATACTTCTCAAAAATGTCCTTCAGAGGCTTGTGATCAGACCTGACAATGAAGGGGGTCCACACAAACTTCCTGAATTTCTTTTACACCCAGAAAATGGTGAGAGGCTCCTTCTCAGTGACTAAGTAATTTATCTCAGCACCTCTTAGGCATCTTTAAGCACAGGCAACCAGATGTTCCGAACCTTCTCTCTGTTGAACCAGCAAAGCACCCACCCCTTTATTGCTCGCATCTGTGATAATATACATCATATCACCTGGTTTAAAAGCCTGAAGATCAGGAGCACCCTTCAGATCAGTCTTAACTCCTGCAAATTCTTCCCTGCACACCTCATCTCACACAAATTCTGCCTTCTTGCACGACAAGCTTCTGAGATGACTAGTTTTCTCAGCAAAAATCTTTACAAATTTGCTTTAAAAGTCAACCATACCCAAAAACTAGGCCACCTCTTCCTTAGAACATGGATCTTTCAATTTAGTTGTGGTATTGACCAACTCCTTTTTTGGCTTAACACCACTGCTTGATATGTGATGGCCCAGATAGTCAAAACCGCTCACCCCAAATCTACTTTTGTCATGATGTAGCGTCAATCCAGTCTTTAGCAGCCTCTCCAAAACCTTCACAAATCTGCCATCATGCTCTTCAATAGTCTTCCCATGAATCAACAAATCATCCTGATAACACCGTACACCTGTGATTCCCTTGACAACATAATTCATGATCCTTTAAAAGACGGAAGCAGCCGAGACCAAACTGAAAGGCATTCATAAGAACCTTAACTCTCCCATTGGACATGGGAGTTATGAACGCAGTCAACTCCTGTGAGCTCTTATCCAAAGGCACTTGGTGATAGCTGGAAGCTAGGTCCAGAATTTTAAAGTAAAATGACCCATCCAGAGTCAACACCATCTCATCAATATTTGGAAGTGGAAATTTGTCCATCACAACCTCCCTATTGAGTGCTTGATTATCCCCACACAAGCAAATCTCAATATTACTCTTCTTGGGCACCACAATTGGAGCTAATCACTCAGTTGCCTCCACTGGCTCAATCACCCCAGAATCCACTAACCTGGCAATTTCCTCCCTTACAGCATCCTGTACACTCAAAGAAATCCTACTCACCCTGGCTGTAACTGGCTTGGCACCTAGGTTCACTCAATCCGGTGACTATATCCTTTTAAATGCCGCAGGGTATCCTTAAACAAGTTCTCAAACATCATCAAAAACTTGTTGCCAACATTTTCTATCACTTGTACCTGTCCTGGGGGTACATTAGGATTAAGAGTGATGCTCTGACGTTCATGGTGCGTCCAACTCAGCAGATTATCGCCTTTGTCAGCCACATCCATTTTTGTGTTTACAAACCTCCCATTACACTCCACACAGTTTTGAAAATACCCCAGCATGTTTATATGTGTTCCACATATAACACTTCCTTAGAAAACAAAGTGAGGTGAGAGCAAGAATTAAATTTCATTTGAATCATAATGTCACCCACTTGGACCCACTCTGAAGGATGTTCCACGCCACACTCATTCACCTGATAACCTCCTTAACCTCATTTTTGCTTTCCCTTTTGCCTCGACTATGACCGTTTTTTTTATTACCTCTCTTACCACAAAAGTTGCTTACCACTTTGAGAGCTGGGCAACAGTTGTCAGTAGCTTTATGACCAAATATGCCACAGCCATAACATGTTCCTTGAAACCCCATTGCACCTTTTTTATCTTCCTCCCCACTCTTATTGTCAACCGAGTTAGACTACTGCATTACTTGATATATCACCTCTTCTACCTTGTCAGCAGAAGCTGTTTGTTTGCCCACCTTACTCAATTCGCTCACACACGTCAGCATGTGTTCAGAACGATTAGCAATGACCATCACTTCATCCAGAGGTAGTTCATCCTTTAACCAGAGCTCTTCCCTTATTTTATCACTGCAACATTTCAACACAAATTGGTCATGTATTCTCTCTTCAAACAATTCACCAAATCTGCACCTAGCTGCCAATTTCCTTAATCCAAAATAATATTTTTCCATGGTGGTGCTCACTTTTGGTAGATAATGAAGATCTAACTGCCTGATACAAACCTCATATTCATTTAATCCTCCTTGGACTGCAGTACTCAGTCGAGGCAAGTTTTCCAAAACCTCCTGTCCCTCCCAACCTAAACACTGGAGCAAAAGTGTCTGCTTCCTCTCTGCACTCAAATTCGTGCTGCAAACCCTGGCATCATTTTCCAAAAAATGTTTCCACTTCTGCCACTTCACAGGCAGTTCCCCAGGACTTGTCAAAAACATGGGGAACCAGTTTCGTTTTTTTGCATTTTATTATCTTCCACCAAGCATCACCCAACATAACTATACCTTTTGTTACGCAACAACTTATCTTACAGTGCTTCGCTAAAAACAGATCACTTGAATACGCTGCAGACAGTAACATAACCTAATTTTATCTCACCATCTGAGACACTTCACTTAAATGTCAGCTATTTCTATTTCTATTTTTTCTATTTAGGGGGTTTTATAGAGCGCTTGGTGACGCACAGCGGCGTGTCCCCGCGCTAAGGAGCTAATACCTACCAGAACTTACAAATGCAGAAAAGCTACTGTGTGAATAAGGCAGTCTTCAGCTTGGCTCTAAAGATTGTTTCTGAAGGTTCTAATCGCAGCGCCATAGGTAGCTTGTTCCATCTGGATGCTGCGAGGTGCCTAAAAGATCTTCCACCCATCCGGCTCTGGACACCTTAGGAATTGCCAGGAGTCCTGAGCCGGAAGATCTCAGAGAGCGAGACGGCTCATAGGGTGTCAGCAATCCTTTCAAAGGGAGCGGAGCTCTCCCGTTGATAATCCGGTGGCACGTGCACAGGGCTTTAAATTCCACCCTGCTACGGATCGGGAGCCAGTGCAGAGACCGGAGGGCCGCTGTGGAGTCTCCTCTTCTGGGTAGTCTAAGCACTAGTCTGGCAGTGGCATTCTGGAGAACCTGAAGACGGCTCAAATTCTTCTCCAGGGTTCCCAAGTAGAGAAGATTGCCGTAATCCATCTTTGACGTGACTAGTGCATGCACCAGGGTTTGGCGGGCTCTGATAGGTAAGACTTTTAATACCTTCCTGAGACTTTTGAGGGTCCCAAAGCATGATCCAACCACCTGATTGATCTGGGGACCAAAGGTAAGGTCAGAGTCAAACCAAATGCCCAAGTTCTTGCTTTCTGGCAAGGGGTGGGTGCTGGACCCAAGCACGACGGCCACCACGCCGACGTCCACGCCGATTGGCCTCCCCCCACCACCAGTACCTCGGTCTTGCCTCCGTTGAGCTTGAGGCAATTGGCGGACATCCAGGCCGCGAGGTCTTGCATGCAAGCTCTGAAGATGTCCGCCGAGAGACCGGGCGCATGTGATAGGGAGATGACCAACTGCGTGTCGTGGGCATATGACACCATTTGGAGGCGGTAACTCTCTACCAAGGTAGCGATTGGGGCAACATAAAGATTAAAAAGGGTTGGGCTCAGGGACGAGCCCTGCGGCACCCCTTGATCCAGATAGATGTGCTCAGAGTAATGGTCGCCCTGCCTTACTTGGAAGCCTCGGCCTGCAAGAAATGAGTAAAATCATTTCAGTGCTGCCCCTCTCACCCCGCCTTTGCTCAGACACTGTAGCAAGATGGAGTGTGCTATAGTGTCGAACGCCGCACTGAGGTCCAGGAGGATTAAGCCCATGGTTTGTCCCTCATCAGCACCTTGCCTAAGGGTTTCGGTAGCCCTAAGGAGGGCAGACTCCGTAGAGTGACGCGGCCGAAACCCGAATTGCGTAGGGTGAAGGAGGTTGCTTTCTTCCACAAATTTCATTAGCTGCTTATTTACCACCTTCTCCGCTACCTTAGAAAAATAAGGCAGCAAGGAGATGGGGTGAAGATTATCTAACTTCTCAAAGCTAATGTTGGGCTTCTTACGTAGGGGGAGCACCACAGCCTGTTTCCAGTCCTCTGGTATGGAGCTGAATAGGAAGGAGATATCTAGCAAGTGTCTGATATAGGGTTCTAGTGTTTCCAGACTATCTCCCAGCCTTTTTGGGGAGGCGGATCCCGAGGGGAGCCAGATTTAACAGATCTGCAAATTTTAACTAAATCCACCGGTGAAGGGGTGGTGAAATTAAGTAGCAGATTTTGATCGGCTTCATCACTCAATAAGTCTGCTGACATTTCCGCTGCAGGAGGTATGTGGGGAAAAGCAGAGTAAATCTTAGACACTTTATCTCCAAAGTAGTTCGCAATGCGATTGCATGCTGCTACTGAGTGATCGTCCTCTAAAGTAGAGGTTTTTGGGGTAGCCAGAGTTTTATATATGCTGAACAGTTCCCTAGACGAGTTCTCTGCCTCGTGGATTCTGTCAGCATAGTATGTGGCCTTCTCTATCCGGATCTTGTTGTGATAGGCGCGTCTCTTCGCGAGATAGGCCTCTTTCATCCGGTCGTCATATGCCACTCTCCACTGCCTTTCTGCACGTTTGCAGTCCCTTTTAGCACAACGCAACGCCTCGCCAAACCAGGGAGCCGTTCTTGGTCTCTGAGCCCCTTTGGTAGGTCGTCCCAGCGGGGCTGTGCAGTCCAGAGCAGCAGTGATACGGTCATTGAGCAACCTATTCGCTGTATTGACATCATTGCCTCCTGGGGGACCTTCCGCAGTGAGGGCCGTATTAAACTTTTGCAGGGAGAATCTTGCCCACCTGCGCCGAGGATAATTGAGTGGGGTGGGGGCGTTGGCTTTATATTTAAGCAGGAAGATGGCAAATGGGACCAAGAAATGGTCTGTCCAAGGCAGAGGCACTGGGGGAGCAACTGAGACATCCTCCCAGTTAGCAAATATTGGGTCAAGCAAGTGCCCACTATTGTGTGTAGGAAGCAGCCCCTTTAGTTCCAGCTGTAGGGTGTGAAGTTCATCCCGGAACTCCACCGCTCCTTTATCTGAGGAGTCGTCAAGGTGTGTGTTTAAGTCTCCTAACAATAGAAACTTATCCCTCCTGATCGCTGATTCAGTAACACACTCTAAAAGGTTGCCTTTGAATCTGGACATAGGTCCTGGAGGGCGATAGACTAGCAAACCCTTAATCGTCGTGCTCCCATCAATGTTTATGCTAAAGACACCTGCCTCGCAACCTGCCAAATTAACTCGTTCGAGTTTACAGACCCATTGCTGTTTAAAGGCGATCGCAATTCCCCCTCCTCTGCCTACGGGTCTGTCCAGGCGCACCATTTGATAGTCGTCTGGTAAGGCCTGGACAACATCAGGATCAGAATTGGCCTCTAGCCAAGTTTCAGTGATGAACAGCAGATCGGGATGTTTATCAGTGAGGAGGTCATATACATCGTGTTTATGGCAGCTAAGCGATCTGGCATTGATCAGGCCGCAGGACAACAAGGAGGCGCTAGCCCTGGAGTCAACAAGCGTGGTACTAAAATGGAATTGGCAATGTTTACATCCTTCAATCTCTCCAACCCTTATACTATGAAGGCCCGGGGTGCAAATATACGAGGAGAAACTTACTAAGTCGCTCCTGCTCCAGGTAATTCTGCTATCAGGGACAGGGGGTGTGGCCCTGGGCCGTGTCCGGTCGCGGACGGGCGCAGACGGGCTTGGCTTTGGCGCGGCTTCGGCGCGCCCGCTGCGCCAGCCCGCTGCGCCGTCTGGCCGTGTGACACATTATATAGGGTGTGAGGAGGGTGGGAGTCCGGCGCGACTAGAGCGCAGCCCCCAGCCACACCTAAGATTGCGCCCGCCAACGCCAGCACCAAATCAAACAACACGGCTGGGCGAGGCAGGGAAAGAGAGTATAGGCGTGGGAAGAAGTGTCAGTGTGCCTCAGTAAATTCCCAAATAAAATTCTCTATTTAGAAGCCCCCCAGTAAAAATCATAAAAACGATCTTTTTAGCTTTTAAAATGCAGATTCACAAGTGCAAATTCTAGCAAGTAAATTCTGGTAAAAAAACGCTCGCAGCCCTAGTGTCTCTCGCTAGGGAGAGCTCGAAGAAAGGCAGCGAGGGCTTTACAGAGCAGCCCTAAATAGCCTGGGAGGGCGGGAGTCCGGCGCGACTAGAGCGCAGCCCCCAGCCACACCTAAGATGGTGCCCGCCGCCGCCAGCACCTAATCAAACAACACGGCTGGGCGAGGCTGGGAAAGAGAGTATAGGCGTGGGAAGAAGTGTCAGTGTGCCTCAGTAAATTCCCAATTAAAATTCTCTATTTAGAAGCCCCCCAGTAAAAATCATAAAAACGATCTTTTTAGCTTTTAAAATGCAGATTCACAAGTGCAAATTCTAGCAAGTTAATTCTGGTAAAAAATGCTCGCAGCCCTAGTGTCTCTCGCTAGGGAGAGCTCGAAGAAAGGCCTCCACTACAATGTACCCAACAGGTGTGCCTGTCACCGTGAGGACAAGCAAATGAGATGTGCTTGTCACCACTGACTCGTAGTTTCCTCCGTGAATGTTTCCAATTTGTTACTGAAAACCATGACAATCTGTTGATTCTTTATTCTTTATGCCGATGTGTTTAAAATGGCCGCCGACTTAGCTCCGTAAACCTCTGCTTCCTTTTCTTGACTCGTTTAGACTTCTTTTCCTGCCTCCGTCTAACGTAGCCTATCTCCTATTTTCTGTGGCTGTTAGGGCTCACACTCAGCCCTACCGGTGACGTTCGTTTTCTGATATGCTGCACATTGAACCACAGGCCAAATTATGCGTTTCAGCTGTCAAAGCTTCCCCCGCTGATGCCGCACACAGATCTCGATTCTACAATAACGTCCCGGAGAGCTCCACACATCACCCGCTGCTCATTAACCTCCTGCCGAGCGGCCTTCTTTGCTCTACAGCGTTCTTCTGCCTCTTTCGTCTCAGACTCAGTTGTCATCCACACAGCCGGAATGATGTTGGGGTGATTCAGCCCACTTCCACACACACTCGTCGCTAATGTAACGAGTTGTAAATACATGGATGACACAGGTAAACTTAAGAGGCTTTATTCATCACCCTATCCATTAGCGAGTCAAATCAACTGCCTTGCATAGAATTCTTAAACAAAACCACCTTAATGTTCTAACATGGAGCCAAGCTACATCACATATAGCTCCTGAGCTTCAAAGCATCTGCCTACCTTAAATGATCCTTTTTCTAGGATCTTCAATAAAAAGATCTGTCTCATGGATTCAACATCCATTCATATTGTATTGTTTATTTTCATAGGTATTTAGAGCCATGTGTATGAAAGGGTTTTACCCATTCTGTGTCAATGGGAAAATATGTTCGTACATACAGCCCTTAATCTGTTACAATTAAAAATTTGCTAACATTCGTGCAAGAATTTTCAATTCTATTAAGGACAGGAGGGGAGGATTATGCTTATCTCGATTTATTTTCTGAAAAAACAGCAGTCAATCAGCACACAGTAAAGAAACAAAAAACTACAATACCCATGAACACTGGGTAACCATAGAGTACACCACCCTATAAATAGTATCATAGAGGTCTGAACTTCCTCTTTCTTTGTCCATAACAGTCAGTTCAGTTCAATAAACTTTATTCGGTTAAAAAGCAAGTAACCATAAAAGTAACAAACATATAAACAAAATACAATGATTACAGCAGTTACAATAATTACTTCTCATAATTAGTAGTACAGTGAGGTAGGTCGATAGGGAGTCTAGGATGTTTCAGTTTGAATTTGTTTCCTAAATTTAAAAACAGTTTTTAAATAATTTAAAATCACAGTAACAGTTAAAATCGTGTCCATTTTCTGTACTTCTAAAAAAGCTGGGCGGCATCTGGTTAAATTCATGTTTTTTAAAAAAGGGACTATGATTTTCCTACGTATAGCAGTATAAAATTTACAGAAAAAAAGGATATGTATATCAGATTGTTGTGACGTGCCGTCACACAAACAAGCGGGCAAAATGTGATTCCATGAGTTCATGGATGGAAAAGACACTAATCTAAAATATATACAAAATCTAAAACGGGTTAAAAGAAAACGATCATAGTTAGTCATGGACAAGGATAAATATGGCTGTACAGTGTTAGTCTCACAGAGGGTAGGAAGGTGAGAGTGTACTGTGGGTTTCAAGATTTCGACTCTCTTCCTCTTATCCAGCAAGTGGTTCAGGCAGATGGTTTTTAGTGTCTTCCTGGGAATAGTGTCCATTGTGGATGGGTCCGAGAAATATGAATGTAAACCAATCTCGGTCAAAAAGTGCTTAACATATCCCAGCCATTCCATTCTGTCCGCATGGTCCAAACTGAGGGTGTCACGTAGCAGGGCCCGATTCATAACGCATTCGTTAGTAGTCCATACCCTGTGCCACAATAGGATAGGTTGAATTCTGATAATATCCGTTATGTAGGGTTGGCCAAGTTCAGCGTGACAATTAAATGTGGCAGCACACTGTGGAACTGCTAGAACTCCCCTCAGAAATTTGTTCTCTACCAGCTGGATTTGGTCAACATTTGCGTGTCCCCACAGACCTGAGCCATACATAGCCACGGACAAGCATGTAGCTTTATAGATGGTTAACATTTCTTTTATCGGTTTCCTGCCCAATTTTCTAACAAAATTCTGTAGCGCCATGATCGTTTTCATAAATAAAAGAGTTCTAGCCTTAATAGCGCTTGTCCAGGAACCTGACTCATGGAATAAAATGCCCAAATAAGAAAAGGTTGGGGTGTTATCCAGCGGCACATTGTTTAAAAAAATACGCTTCATTAGTTTACCTGGTTTTAGGCCACAATTCATTGTGAAGGTCTTGCTACAGTTTACTAGTAGGTCCAGGTTCAACATAAATTTCTCAAAACTAACTACTAGTTTCTGCAGGGCACGTGGAGTGCGTGCCATGAGTACTGCGTCATCCGCATACATGAGCGCAGGGATTTCCCTCCTCCCCACCCTGGGCATATCCCTACACTCCTGCAGCAGATGGCGCTCGAGCCCATTAATATATAAGAGGAACAGAAAAGGTGCCAATACGCAACCTTGCCGCACTCCACGGCCTACACTAAATTGTCTGGAGCATTCTCCTCCCCTGCCGTAGCGAACAGAGGCTGTGGCTCCACTGTAGAGTTCCCTCAAAAAACAGATGATGTTATTGTCCACTCCCAAACCTTTCATTATATCCCACAATTTTGAGTGTGATACACAGTCGAACGCTGAAGAAAGGTCGACAAAAGTAAAATACAAGCGTTCAGATTTGATCCTTATATATTTATGCTGCAAAAGCATTAGGTTTAACCCTTGCTCAATTGTACCAATCCCTTTTTGAAAACCAAATTGCAAATCACTAATAATATCATTTTCCTCTGCCCAGCTTTGGAGTCTTGCCAGCACAACACGTCTTAAGATTTTTACTGAAGAATCAAGAAGGGAGATTGGTCTGTAACAGGCACAGCTATTCCTATCCCCCTTCTTGTAGATGGGAACAATGACTAAGGTGAACCAAGATTCTTTCAGACCCAGTGAAAGAGCTGCATTAAAAAGTTGTACTAACATTGGCCCCCAGATTTCAGTATTAGCTTTAAATAGGTCTGCCGGAATCCCATCGGGTCCGGCAGCCTTACCGCATTTAGTAGATCCCAAGGCTAAAAGCACTTCATCAATTGTTATAACCAGGTTGTAACTCTGTTGTACATCCAGGCTAGAGTTAAGACCCCCACCATGGATGTCTTCCTGTGCTTTGTAAAGGTTTGAAAAATGGTCTACCCATTTGTCCTCGTCTATTGCAATCTCGATTCGCGCCGTGTGAGTTTCATAAGGGAAAGGGGTGTTTATTGCTTTCCAAAATGCAGCGGAATCTTTAGATTGCGAGGCCTCACAAAGGGAATCTAATGCCTCCTTATTCAACGCGGTTTTCCTTACTCTCAGGGCCTGAGTATATGTGTTCCTACACTCTCTTATTTCATTTTTATCCCTAGGGGATCTGTGTACTGCATGTTTTAGGTTTTTCAAAGCCCTTGTACATGCCGTATTAAACCAGCTCTTGGGCCCCTTGGCTCTGCGTTTTGCCTCTACCCTTAGGCTACTTTTTATGTTTGCAGCTATTGTTCCAAAGTGATCAATAATTTGATCGTTAGTGGAGCTGTCACTTAGGCAAATCCTAAAATTATTTGAGCACGCCTCCCAGAGTTTCTCAAAAAAGGTTGTGGGGATTACTTTACTCCATTTTAGTGTGTACCCATTTTGTCTCCCAAAGACAACATCAACCGCTGTCTCTACTAGAGACGCGGCCGTCGATGGGTCTGGGAACAAATATGCTACCTTAAGAGATTGTGGAAGGTGGTCACTTATGGGTAATTGGATATTCGTAACCCCCAGAAGTCTATGATTGAGGTTACTGGAGGTAATAATAAAATCAATAGTTGTCGATAAGCCTCTCCCAATAAAAGTCGAAGCAAACGGTGTGGGTTCTGGGACAGATTCATTGGCGAACCCCAAATCAAACATGAATAATAATTCATTAAGTAAATCCCCCATCAGGGTATGTTCAAAGTGTGTTAAGTGCATGTCTCTTTCTGTCACTAGGCCACATAGGCCCTGATTCCTTTTAGTACATAATGAACAATTAAAATCCCCCCCCCCATATAATTATCAGCTCCCTTTCATTTCTATCTACCTCTAACTGAATTTCATCTTTAAGCTGCTTCATTACGACCAGAATATCATCTCTCGGGACATTATTATAAAAATTTATAATTAATACCACAGCTCCTTTATAATTCCGTAAAGTTATGATTTGGAAGTAACAGGAATTTAAATGACAGTGAGCTTGTTTAATTTTAAGTTGATTTGAAACAAGCGTTGTCAACCCACCCTTAGCTCTTCCAAAATGACCTCCAACTGCTGGTGTAGAAAAGGTTCTATAGCCATTTACATGGATTGATTCCTGTATCCAAGTTTCTTGCAAGGCCACTATATCCTGACCGTCTATTACTGACTCCCATGCTGGATTTGTGATTTTTTGCCTAAACCCTGCTATATTCCAGTACAACAGTGCACATGAATCATTATCTTTCTGGATCAGACCTTCCCCTACCTGTTCCCCTCCCCTGTTATTGATATCAACTATGGGGGATTGCATCTGTTCCGGGATGTTACTGTTACATGGTGACAAACTGTCAGTGCTAGGGGCCTTTTGTAAGGTTGGCTGATCTTGGGGATGGCCGCACAAAATCTCAGTACTTTCAGGGGGAACCAACTCCTTAATAGAGGAGTGATTAACTGGAGGAAGAACCTTAATCCCAACCAGAATTTCTTGAGATGTCTGAGCTTGTTGTCAATCTACCCCGTCCAGACCACTAAAAATCTGGAAGCGATTTTGGATAGGTAGATTGTACATGGGTGGGTGGAACTCTCTGTTAATCCATGGTCTCCCTTGCAGATGGTTGGGCTCGGGATATGATGGATATTGGCTATTTATAGGGGGGTATTGGTAATCTGTTACCTGGTATCTGGGATAGAACTCCCCCGCCCTTTGTATATGATTATGGGGGTCCTGAGCATTTGCATAAGCAGGATAGCCCATCGAAGGTGGTGGCCTCATTAAACCGGGCATATCCCATGGTCCCATTTTTCTAAAACCCCGCGGTCGGTATGGTTTTTTTTTTAAATAGCTGCCTATTCCGACCCTGTTTATTATAGTCTTTAGATGGAGCATAGGGATAGAAGTAGGATAAAAGATGTGTGGAGATGGCATCGCTGCTACTGGCATCGAACCAATCTCCAATGTGCCTCACGGCCCTATAATCCTTGAAATTGATGACTATTACATCCCCCCTTCTATCCTTAGGTCTAACTCCCACCCAATGGGCACGCCTTACACTTAGGATTTCTCCATTGATGGATGCAGGAAGCGGTCTGTTGTCTCGGAGCCAGAATGTAACCTTGTTCCGTAAGGCAACGTGATCTTCCCATTTACCTGCAGGTAGTTCTGGGACCCCTGCCATTACAATGACAAAAGGGGCAGAATCTGGGGGTAAGTCTATAGTGTGGCTTGTTTTTTCTACGGGAGTAGCTGGTGGATTCATATTTCTCGGATTAGTTGTTAAGGGGTCTTTCCTACCTCCCTGATTCTGAGATCCCCCAGGTTTTTGAGTTTGTTCTTTAGTTACTGGGGCCGCCAGCTGGATTGCAGGCGGTTGCAGTGTGGGAGTTGATGGCAGAATCGTTGGGCTATCCACTCTTCCCTTTTCTTGCACTAATTTATTTTTTAACACAGGTGTTGGTGTCTTGATTACTGGGGTTTTAGGAGCTGGCGTTATAAGGGGCTCTGCAGCTTTAGGTTTTATGGGAGGGTTAGTCTTAACTACGGGATTTGTCTTAGCTTTTCCCGGGCCTTTTATTAGGTCATGTAGAAGGAGGGAGTTCTGTTAAACCTTTTTCTCTATGATGTCCAAATGTGTGAACATCAAATCAGTCTTTTCTAGAATTGGTTGCATCGCCCCCCTGATTAATTCAAGGATTTTAGCCAACATGGCCTCTTCACCTACTAAGAATTGACCAGTTTGTGGCTGTGGGGTCTGAACCACCCCTTTCCTTATCTTCTGGGGCCGATTAGACAGTGGCTCACCCCCCCTTTTTTTACTAGTTCTTGTAGTGAGGGGTGAAATAGAAGACCTAGAAGATGCCTCAATGGGCATTTTTGGTGATCCTGATAACCTTTCATTATCATTCCCTGTAGATGAATCTAGTGGTGATAGACTAGTTGGCGTACTAGACAGAAGATGTTTACTCATTGTAGTGGGATCAAGGGGAAAATTATCAGTATTATCTGCGATCCCTGATTGTGAAAAATCTATAAGCAACACAGAATCTATGGGTCGACTCTGTGAAATAGCCTCCCCCCCTTCTCCCAGGTTTGAAGATCTCAGGTCATACAATAAAGGTGTTGTTTCAGGCACGCTCCCCCCACCTTGTGTAATCTTATGACCTGTCTTACTTTGCTTCCCCCTCCGTCTCACTCGGGCTTTCTTGAATTTTCTAGGGGATTCTTTATTTGCAGGATCATTTAGACCTGTAGATGAAATGGCCAACACTGTGGGAACTGGAGCACAAGGGATCTCATCATGCTGGCCTGCGTGAACCATGGCTGTTACAGTAGTTACTTTGCCTGCAGGGACCGAGTGTTCCTTAGCCACAGAATTATCAGAAACAGTAACCGGTGGGTCTGGTGCAATAGTAATAGCAGATGAGTATTCCAGGCCCAATGAAGCCCTCCTATTACTATTAATTTGCGCTACCTTCTTGATGAGAAAATTGTCCATAGTCACCACTTTAGTAGTCATATTGGCTAAAAGACGAATGCTAACTTAATACGAGGAGTAAACATAAAATAATAACTGATTCTCACTCACGTAATAGAACGCTGCTCGAATATAAGGGCGAAAAGGGTATGGGCCCGGCCCGGCTCCTCGGTCCCCGGAGGGCCACAGAGGGCCCGCCCTTTGCCCGGGCTTAGCCCGGCACAGCCCGCGCGCGTCCCGCGATGCGTGGGTGCGGGCGCGCTTTGAGGGCTGGTGCCGGCGTGGTGGTGACGTTGCTCCCGTAAGGTTACCTGGGAGTTGTAGGCGGCGGTAGTGGAGCCGCGATGCTGTTCCCCTCACGGGGCTGTGTTCAATCAATAAGCCGTTCCCCTCACGGCGCTGTGGCTGCTGATGCAGCGAGGGACCTTCAACAAATGGCCCAGTGGCAGCCGTTCCCCTCACGGCGTCTCGGCAGGAAGGTGAGCGCGTCCCGCGATGCGTGGGTGCGGGCGCGCTTTGAGGGCTGGTGCCGGCGCGGTGGTGACGTTGCTCTCGTAAGGTTACCTGGGAGTTGTAGGCGGCGGTAGTGGAGCCGCGATGCTGTTCCCCTCACGGGGCTGTGTTCAATCAATAAGCCGTTCCCCTCACGGCGCTGTGGCTGCTGATGCAGCGAGGGACCTTCAACAAATGGCCCAGTGGCAGCCGTTCCCCTCACGGCGTCTCGGCAGGAAGGTGAGCGCGTCCCGCGATGCGTGGGTGCGGGCGCGCTTTGAGGGCTGGTGCCGGCGCGGTGGTGACGTTGCTCCCGTAAGGTTACCTGGGAGTTGTAGGCGGCGGTAGTGGAGCCGCGATGCTGTTCCCCTCACGGGGCTGTGTTCAATCAATAAGCCGTTCCCCTCACGGCGCTGTGGCTGCTGATGCAGCGAGGGACCTTCAACAAATTGCCCAGTGGCAGCCGTTCCCCTCACGGCGTCTCGGCAGGAAGGTGAGCGCGTCCCCCCATAACAGTCAATAAGGTAAAAAGTCAATAGAAACCAAGGATCCAAGAGTGGACATCAACAGGTCGAGGAGAAGAGGCAATATCCGAAGTCCTCCGGAATAAACCAAAGATCAGCAAGTGGAGAAGGCGGAGCCAGACTTCATTTAAGATCCGAGCCTGAAAGGAGTAAAATAAGAGACATGATACCCAAACCCTCAATGGAGTAAATGACAGAAACTAAAAAGGGGTGGGAACATTGCATTGAATAATCAAACATGGTATACAATAAAATACATAGAGCAAATCGAATTAACAGGTTGAAACAAGGGTGGAATAATCGTCGCCTCCTGTCCTTAATAGAATTGAAAATTCTTGGCATGAATGTTAGCAAATTTATAATTCTATGGCAGGACGGAGGCTCTGATTATGTTTGTCCAAAGCTTAGCCACTACCACTGAAGCAACATCTAGAATAGGTTTAAAATAGAAAGTCTTAAACACAGATTCAGAAGTCCAATCAGCGGCCTTCATAATATCATGAAGACTAACACCCATGGAAAAAGCCTTGGAAGCCATAACCCCTCGTGCCGTATGGGCACCAAAACGGGAAACATCAATACCAGCTTCCATCATGAGCCAACGCAACCACCTTGCTAGCGTAGCTTGAGAGACAGGCTTGAACGGTTTCTGTAAAGCAATCAGTAATTGACCTTGTAAATTGTGTCAAAAAGATGCAGTGCTTACCTCGTAATATTTGATGCATTGAACCACACACAGTTTAGGATTGTGTGGAAAAGAAGGATAGGAGACTGAAGAGGTATTAGATTTAGTCCGTTTAGAAATCACAAAATTGACGCCATCTGGGGAAAAAGTGCTACCGGCAAGGTCTAAAGCCAGACATCCGAAACCGGTTTGCAGTAAATGAGACATAATAACATGGTCAGTTTAGCTGAAAGTTGGTTGCGGGACAACATAGAATTTGAAGGCCAAGAGTCCAAAAAATGCAAAACGACCGACACATCCCATAAGGCAACATACTTAGGACAAGGAGGTTTGACCATCCGAATGCCTCTAAGTAGTTTGGAAATCAAGGGATGTTCCCCAGCTGGCTTGCCATCAATGGAAATATGACCTGCGGAAATGGCAGAACGAAAATTGTTAACAGTTCTGTAAGCTAGCCCTGATGAGGCCATGCAAGCCAGAAAGTTGAGAATCAGGGCGAGATCTGCTGTAGCGGGATACATTGATCGCTGTGAGTACCAACAACACCATCGTTTCCAAGCTGACGACTAACGTCTGTGTGTGTTGGGGGCCCAAGCTTCGTTGATAAATCGGGCAGCGTCATCAGATAGACCTGGGATTTTCCAGCGTCCCCCAAAATCCTCCACGCCTCCAGCCGGAGCTGACCCGACAGAATCAGGGGGTGTGGTGTGTGAAGAGGATCCAGCAACAGGTTCCACCTGTGGGGAAGAAGGATTGGCGTCGAGCAGCTCATCTCCAGAAGAACTGGAAATCAAGCCCTCCAAAGTGAAGTGATCATAATAAGCTCCGAGAGAAATTGTCTCGCGCAGGCCAGAACACGGGGAATCATCACGAACCGAGGAAATGCATAACATAGAAGAGGAGGCCAAGATTTGCAAAAAGCATCCGTGGCCAGGGCCTCCGGATCCGGGCGCCAACTGTAAAACCGGGGAACCTACTTGTTGAGGCAAGAGGCAAATAGGTTGAGGTGACAACACCCCCAAATCAGGGACAACATCCGAAACACCTGAGGATGAAGCCTCCAATCGCTGTAATCCCTCAGATGCCGAGAGTTCCAGTCTGCAATCTGATTGTTCCGACCCGGCAGATAGTCTGCAATAACAATGTTCTGACGGTGCAGACAAAGATGCCAGAAATCCTTCGCAATCTCTGCCAGAAGTCTGAACCTGGTACCCCCCAGTTTGTTGACATATCTCACTGCCAAGATATTGTCCATCCAGAGGAGGTGCAACAATTCATTTGTTGAGGGGACAGACAACGAATTGCAAAGGAGCCCGCCAGAAGCTCCAAGCAGTTGATGTGAAGAGACAACTCCTCCTGGGACCAACGGCCCCCCGTTGTCACTGAACCGCATCGGGCTCCACAACCCCAAAGGCTGGCATCGGATTCGATCACCACATCCGGCGTCTTGCCAAACAGAGCACTGCCATTCCAAGCTTCCATGTGGGTCAACCACCACAACATCTCCGCACGGGCCTCTTCTGTCAGAGGAACATGATCCGAGTACCGAAGACCCTTCTGCAGATGCTTGATTTTGAGGTGCTGAAGCGCCCAGTAGTGCAATGGGCCTGGAAAGATCGCCTGAATGGAAGATGACAGAAGACCCACAATTCGAGCGACCGTTCTCAGAGAGACAGTCCGCTGAGACAAGACCAACCTCAAGTCCCTCTTGATGGACCTGATCTTCTGCCCGGGCAAGAGGAGCTGACAAGATACTGAGTCTATCCGGAACCCAAGAAAGTCCATCGACTGAGAGGGAACGAAGTCTGATTTCTGAGGGTTCACCAGAAATCCCAGAGATTGTAATAGATCTATGGACCAATGTAAATGAGTCAGTAAAAGACGAGGGCAGTGAGCCAGGAGAAGAATTTGGTCCAGATAGACTATCATACGAACTCCGCGGGACCGCAAAGACTCCATCACTGGACGAAGAAGCTTCGTGAAGCACCTCGGAGCTGAGGAGAGGCCGAATGAAAGGACTGCGTACTGGTACCAAGTTCCAAGCCACTGAAACTGAAGGAAGTGCAGATGAGGTCCGAAAATTGGTACCGACAGGTAAGCATCCTTCAGATCCAGTCGGACCATCCAGTCCCCTTCCCGAAGAAGATCTCTCAGAAGATGGATGCCCTCATTCTTGAAATTACGATAGACCACCCCGCCGTTAAAGTCCCGAAGATTGAGGACCAGACGCGCTCCGCCTCCCTTTTTCTCTACCAGAAACACATTGCTCACGAACCCCTGAGGATGAAGGGTCGTAGGAACGGTGGCCCCTTTGGCCAGAAGAAAACCGACTTCTGTGTAAATGAGGTCCTGATCGTGTTGGGATAAAACAAGAGGCAAAGGCCGAAGATGTTGGTGAGGGTGACTGTAAAATTCTATTTTGTAGCCCTGCACCGTCTCCAACACCCATGCCAATTTTGGAGAAAAAATTGCAGTCTGCCCCCCAACACCACATCCAATGCTAGAATCAAGCTCACCTGAGGCTGAGGAATCCTGACGTCCACCTTGGTTACCGTTGTAACCACCTTTCTTGTATTGTCCCCTTCCTTTCCGAGAGAGATAGAAGTTTGACTTGCCGGAGTTATAATCCTGGCCACCTCCTTTTTGGGACTTAAAACCACGTTGAGATGGTTGATCGGAGCCACGGCCGAACGAGCATCCCCGTCGTCAGGCCTTCGCAAAAACTGGACGAAAAGCTCGACGTAAATTAGATTGAGCTTTGTCCAGACCACTAAACGTGGCTACAAATTTGGTGAGCTCTTTTAGGAAGGGTGAACCGAACAACAAACCCTGTGCCATCGGTCCAGATTCAGAAGAGGCTAAGTCAGTGAGTTTGGGATCTAATTTTAGCAAAATGGAGCGTCTACGCTCACTAGAAAAAGCACAATTGGCATTTCGTAAAATGCAAATGGCCCTCTGTGACCAACCCACCAACTCATCCAGATCGATGAGTGCGCCCGTCGCTTTTGCTCAAAAGCCCAAATCAAGAATTTTAGTTAAGGGTCCAAGGAGATCTAACACCTTATCCTGGCAGGATCGCCGGGACCTGTCAGAACACTTCTTGGGGTCCTTTGTATTTTTTCATATAGGTGACCATGGTAGGGTCCACCTCAGGAGTTTCAGCTAGTTTATCAGCCAGGTCAAGACGTGGGCATTCAGAGCGCAAACGCGCCCGCACATCTTTCTCAAAGGGCTGTCGGATATGACTCTGGATATATTCCGCCACCTCAGGAGAGGGTAACCAGGAAGAAGAATTCGGGTGAACAATATTTGCAGGATCGAAGGTTAACAATTGCGGAGTGGAAGGGGCATCAACATAATGCTCCTTGCGTGCCTTTTTTGATGGAGGAGGAATCGCCTGACCAGAAGAGGACGACGAAGAAGTGTCATCATCAGGAGAACTGGGGGAGGTATGCCCAGATTTGGAGGCTTTGGCGGATTTAGGCGCAGAAGACAGAAATTTGGCCAGCCTTGCAAAATCAGAATGATGCGGATTCTTGGGAGATTTCTTAGTGCGCCCAGCAAACTGAGGCAACCAACCCTGTTGAGCGGCGTATTCTGATAAGTGTCTCTTTAAAGGGGCAATCGCCTGAAATAAAGCCTGACCCATAAGGTCATCCACAGAGCCAGAGGCCTCGTCCTCATCATAGTAATAACCTTCCTTTTCATAATCTCCCATGGTGACAAAGTCTGCCAATAAAATGCCCACGGAGAGGAAGATACAGAAATATTAACAGCCAAGGCCAATTCAGGGGGAGTGAAACCCCAAAGCAAGCCAATAAGCACAGCAGGTCAAGAAATCCGAGTGAAAAATGTTTTAAAAAGTGGAGGGAGGGCTTCCTCAGAGAAACCACTCTAGGCAGAGCCTATGCACGATTTTACTAACCACTTATCTCATTAAATGGGGCGTAGGCGAAGGCAAACTGTTCACAGGCAGTGGGCAAGAGCTGTGAGGAAAAATGCAGCTGTTCGATATGCGCTCCGTGACAGACGAAGCCAAAGATAAACAAAAGACTGTCGCGCATGCGCGCTGACAGTAACCTGCACAGTAGAGGGATGCGCGCGCGAAGCGCGCTGTCCCTCTGCCTTCCAGACTCCCGCTCCACAGAAAAGGGGGGCCAATCGGCCCCCACGCACACATGGCTGGGCCCGGCCCCCCCCTCTGGCCGATCCTTGGTTGGTCGCGCGTCCCGCCCTTGCCCCGGAAGCAGTTTTGCACTTCCGGGTCAAGGGGGCGGGACCGCAGCCTGGAGGGGGTTAAGAGCCTGGGGAGCGCGGGAAGCTGCCTCTTTGTGCCCACGCTTCCCAGGCTCGCTCCTCGCCCTACCGTGGGGCCGTTTAATTTTCTGTAATTTTTGTTTCAGGTCTCAAAGTTGGAGCGGCAGGTTCGGGACTCGGAGCGGCGGTCAGACAGCGATCGTGACGAGCAGCTTTCTGACCTGGGACTGCGGCCGGCGCTTCGTTTTGCAAGCGGTGCGGTGGAAGCATCGAGCGGCAGGCACAAAGAGCGGGCTTGTACTTAGGAAGCTACACTACGTGTGCGGCAGAATCGTTGGTACATGGCCATTCTGAACGGACTGCAGGACATTCGAACGGTGGTGTGAGTATCCCCGCTCCCGCTTTGGAATGAAGAATTATTGTTTGGCCCAGTTGGGTGGAGTTTATTGTCTTCTTAGTGAAATCTGCTATCAGATCGCGTCGAGGTGGAGGACCGATGGGCTCACTTTGTTTACAGGGACCGGGACATCCAATTTAGGGGGTGGTCCACTGATATGCCGCTGCGGTTAAAAGTCTGCCTCTACCCACGATGCACAGGTATCAAAGGTAGCTGTTTGGAAAGGGCTCACACCAATATCGCAGGAGCACTTTAAGCAAACTTGAATATGGTAACTGGTTTCAGGGGCCTTTTTTATCGTGGAATGTATTTGGAAGTCCGAATTAATTGTGTAAGGAATGTTGCTGCTTGTTTAGTGTGGGGTAAGCAGGGTTTCATAAGACAAATAATTTCAGAATGGTGTCACAGCCGGATGACGAGGGTACACATGGGGCGAGCTGTTATGGTCATAGACGATTAAGAGCATCTAATCTTGTACACGTGCTGTTACCAGACCAACAATGTGTGTAGCAGCTGGGCCTGCATGCTATGCTCTCAGAAGTCGGTATACACAACGTATGCTGGACAGCTTGATGTCCGCAGCCTCAGCCTACCACGTGTTCATTTCACGTGCTCACCTCTGCTCTAGAATTGAATTATATGGCACAGAAAATACAGCATATTCATATTGGATTAAGGAGATAAAGTAATGTTTCACAGCCGCATATTGTTTATTAAGCGACTTGCCTCTTTCTTCACGCATGGAGGGGAAGGATAACTTTTTAACCCAGCAACGTTTTGCACTGCCTTTTTTGCGAGATTCATGAACTGCTCGTCTGCTCCAAAGAACATTTTGCATAGATATGGAGGCAGGACACTGTTATCTGTGCATATTAGGGTTACAGCATTATAAGTAGCTGTACAGGTATTTCTAGGATTTCGCCAACGCGTATGTCTGGGATGCAGGTTTAGCAGTGGACTGCTTCTGAATGTGCTGCTCTGTGTGTGCGGTTGCACCTTATATGGAGACGGACGGGTGGGTTCTCAGTGGCCTTTGGTGACCTTGGCGTTGTTTTGGGGCATGTGCCAGTATTTCCCATGATTGCTTAGGTTCACCGTTTATATGTATGTATGTATCCGTACCACCTTTTGCGATCTCAGAGCACAACCGTGCACCAGGGTTTGTTAGCTCCTTTCTTTCTTTTCATGTGTGCATGTCCAGTGGGGACTAGGGACAGGGTGTGTGTTTATGTCTAGATACATATGTGTGTGTATATCTGTGTGTGCACACATGCATGTATGGGGTAACCTTGTAGTGAACGCTAATACTGGTGTGTTCGACCCTTATATGGCTACTGCCGTGCCTCAAGAATATGGTCCAGAAGTAACAATGGATTGGCTATTGCATTCAATGTGGACTACAGGTTTAAGCTTTCAGGAAAGCATACTACCAGGCACCCTTAGGTAGCCCTAATGTACATGTCCGCAAGTTGCATAGAGCCTAGCATATGAGGACGTTGAATGCAGACACGTGTGGAGCAGCTGTCGTTAGGAAGCCAGAAACATTACCTAAATATGCAGTACTATTGCACGGCATTTCACACTGTGTATTGTCCTGCAGTAATAATGGATGGGCTATTGCATTTACTGTGGACTACAGGTCTAAGCTTTCATGAAGGGCATATTACCAGGAAACCTTAGGTAGCCCTAATGTACATGTTCGCAAGTTGCACAAGACTGATGCTATGCAACACACTGGCGGTTGCAGGTTGGATGGAAATACATCCGGGGTCGGACCCTAGCTAAGGCTTAGCGGGTGACAACAACATTATACGGGCATGTGTACTGTATATCTCGTCCGGAAGTCAGAAGCACTAATCATCTGTATTTGTTTTCATTTTATGTCTGATCGGACCCATGTCGGACACCTGGGAAGGGCTCCACATTACAAATGCAAGAGGTGGACAGCCAAGAGGATCGCTACACCGGGATCGGGAGTGTCAAAGAAAAGCATCAAGTGTGATGAGCGGCCATTTCAGCGGTTGAAGCGGTGCCGGCTGTTAAAGGTGCTACCCATGTATCATAATTGTAGTGCGTGGTGGTCACCCATTTGGGTTGCCAGGGGCAGGGCAATGCATGTCGGTATGCTGTTGCAGTTTGACCAGGAAAACAAATCACAGAGGGGGGGTAACATCACCCTCGTTGGGAAATGGATACGGCTAGAGTGTGCCTGGGTTCGAAGGCGCCTTTCTTCATAAATAACACTACGAGGGGTTAGGAGGCTCCATGGTAAGAAGGGTAGGCTGGCGCAGGGCTGAGCCTATCAATGACAGTTTGGCATCCCATGATGCGGAGGCCAGGTAGCGGCACAGACAAGGGGTGTTAAGTACATATGATTTGGCCAGCCCCAGCTTTGGACCCTGTAACTTGAACAGGATACCGCCCCACCGCACTCAGTCATTACCTGACATGCGGGAGCAGCGTTTGCGTTTTATAGGGCAAGGGGGTCCTGGTGCAAGCAGGCTAGACAAATATAAAACCCAGACTGCACCATAGGGGGTCTCAGTTGTTTCACAGGCTGCCGGAGAAGGGGGGTGGTCTCATCTAGTGCGCAGAATAACTCAGGGAAGAATCATTCGGTAAAGAGGATCAACACTGGATTGGGAAAGTATTTCAAACACCTCATTGCAGTATATTCCACAGGGGTGCATTAGAGAGTGACGATTTAGATTAGCACAAGAAATGTTTGGCATTAGTTGGAGGGGTTGTCCCTACTTGCAGGTTAGGGGTACATTTGACGGAGTCAGGGAATGCCCTATTGATATGGAACAAATTAGCAGGGGGAGAGGGTTTTAATTAGGAGGTATGACCTTTCAGTGTAGGCGGTTGGGGGGGGGCCAGATAGTCGGTCAACTATGCTGGCCTGTGGCGGTAAGGTCATAATCGGTGAGCAGCAATTTAAAGTCCTTAGTTGGGGGCGGCCCCATTCACGAAAGGGGTCGCCCAGGGGGAGGGGCCACTGGTCTCTCCCAGAACTTCAGGGGCAGGATATCCGCTTGCTTGGGTGCGGGGGAGGGGATTCAACGCTTTCCTCTGGCTGGTAGCCACCCCACACATGCACTATGACGCTAAGGCGCGAGTGTAAGGGCCCTCCTGTTATGGTTAAATGGAGTTCACGGAGCACACGAGGGTAAACGGGCCCTCGTCGCGCATGCGCATCTCGGACGTGAGAGCGTAGCTGGGTAAAAGGATCTGACACCGGTTAGCGACCTTGCCGTAGGACCAGAAATTATTCAAAATGCAAATTTAATTTCAGGATGTTAGATTCGGTTAGGAACCATGCTGTATTAGCTACTTGTTAAGGTTAGCCCATCATATCATGTCAAAATGGATGTAAATCTAATGTTCTGAAGTTTGCATTTAATAATTGTGTAAATTTTTACTTTATTAAAATTTTTAATTTTGTTTCATATTTTAATAAATACGGCCAGGGGGTCTCAGACCCCCTGCCTTCCAAAGAATTATGTGTTGACTTGTTAAATGGGTAACGTAGTCTGTGTGTTCAGGCGGGGGGTGGCCGGCAGTCCCAGACCTTGTGAACACGCGGCGCTGCAAAGGAGCGCGTCAGTAACCGGGAGGTGAACGCACGCTCCCCCAACCAAGAACCGCACTGAAAACAAAGCGGACCGGCAGAGGCCGACAATAAACAAAGGCGCAGCTGAAATAGCGGAAGCGCGGAAAGAAGCGCAATGAAAGCACAAAACAGTTAAATGTCAATTGTAAGTAAGAAGTAAGACATGTGCACTTAACTGGCTGCGGCAGCAGCAAAGAAAGAGGAAGTTCAGAGCACTATGATACTATTTATATGGTGGTGTACGCAATGGTTACCCAGTGTTCATGGGTATTGTAGTTTTATGTTTCTTTACTGTGTGCTGATTGGCTGCTGTTTTTTCAGTAAAGAAATCGAGATAATCATAATCGGAGCCTCCGTCCTGCCATAGAATATTGTCCCTCTAGCTTTCTACTTCAAGTATGAAGTATAAAACATACTGATCGCAATCGCATGTCCCTGAGTCACCTCCAAATCTAACTCACAAAGTCGGAGATCAGGGGACCTCCTTCTTCGCCATCTTGAAGACCAACCAGTGCAGTGTATTTTACATTCCAACAGGGTAAATTTGGTGTAAAGATCAAAAACACATATATATTAATGTCCTCGGCACTGCATTGGCAGCGTCACATGTAACATTGCCGCCTTCATCCATGCCTTGAAGTTCAGTTGCGAGCACAAATCACTTAATTAGATTTTACTGATTGAAAGAAAGTTTAGTGGAAGTTAATTAGAGCAAAATAGGACAGACATAACTGAAGTGAGAGGGCCGAACTGCTCCGTTTGCAGTGTTCCCTATTTCAGGGTGAGACAACATTAAAGCACCATGCCATGCCATCAATTATTCCTATGTGAAAAGAGACATTGATGTGTTGGAAATACTACAGGCTCCTTCAGAATGCTAATTCCGTTCCTATGTGTTCATGAGTCACCTCTTTACCTGCGTACCCCTACGTTCAGCTGCCCTGATGGACAGACAGCCATCCATTGTGATGACGACGCGCGCTGGTCCCTGGTCAGCCCTCCGTGGGATAATGCACTTGCCTTACGTATGTTTCATATTACTCTCGCGCTCCTGAGCAATGTGTCTAACGTAAGGAGCTCTGCTGCCTCTCACAGCTAGATGCGAACTGTCAAATATAGAAATAAAGCGAAACGCTCTGTTTACATTTGAACGTAGACTATGAATGAGTAAGCAAGTCCTGAAGCTACAAGAAAAGTCAACGGCAAGCTGTTTTATTTTTCAGGTTCTAGTTTCGGGCTGGCATATCTTATTTTACAGTGCCAGTTGCAGATTAACTGAGACCTATAGGCAATAAACAGTGTCACTGTCATTAGATTAATAGGGGCCCTATAGTTCGCAGCTATCGCCCCAATTCATATCTCAGTAATGACCCCGTTCTAATTTACAGGCGCTATCAAGCTTCTGTTATGATGGATGCTTTGCGAGGTAGATGCCTCTAGTTCCCAAAGAGATTGAAATAATTTTAAAAAGAGGCTTTAGCGCATATTTCCACCTGTATCTGTTATCATTGACAGATCAAGGTCGCGAGGCCTTACTTAGGACAAATGCCCATGTTCCCTGGCCTTTGCAGGTCACGCTGCCGCTCGCTCTGACGCATGCTATCGAATTGGTGCTGCTTAATTCTGTTTTCGGTTTCTAGAAAGCTGTGGGCAATTAGTAACACCAACTGCAAACATGCAATCTACATTTAGCCAGCTCGGTTTCATTACACACATATTTCACTATAACCATTCCATAGGTTTTCAACGCAGGAAAAGACATGGACAGCGTCTGAAATCCCAGGATGCCTTGCGGGACTTCATAAAATTCATTTACTGAGAGAAAGGGGTGTGGGGGGGGGGGGGGGGGGGGGGGAATTACCACCTGCCGGATAATTTGGCAAAAATGTAAAGGCGTGGGAATGGTCTACCATATGACAGGAAGTATTATGTAAAAAAAATAATTTTCACTTGTGGGATATTTACGCATAAGGGGCCTCATTTATGGAAAGTGGCGCATCGCTGCATGAAAACAGCGATGCGTCACTTTTCACTGGGCTCTCGCTGTGACACTAACGATGCGTCATATTTAAAGTATGACGCATCATGTCGCAAGGAGTTACAGATACGTCAGTATTTCTGACGTATCTTTAGGCGCAAAAGTGACGCATTGTTGGAGTGTGTCAGAAAAGTGACGCAACTCCAGCAATGTGGGCCTCATTTATGAGAAATGACGCATCGCTGCGTGAAAGCAGCGATGCGTCACTTCTTAGTGCGCACTCCTTGCGACATTCCTGATGCGTCATATTTAATGTATGATGCATCATGTCGCAAGGAGTTACAGACACTTCAGTATTTCTGACGTATCTGTAAGCGCAAAAGTGACGCATTGCTGGAGTGTGTCACAAAAGTGATGTAACTCCAGCAATGCGTCCTTTCACATGGGGCAAGCCCCATGTGAAAGGGCCTGCGTCAGTCTTACGCCTGCTGTGAGGCAGGCGCAAGATTTTGACGCAACGGCGTCCTAAAAGTGAAGCAGTGAAATCTCATATATTTCACTGCGTCACTTCTATGACTCTTTTTTGCGTCAAAACGCACCCCTTGCATACATTATACCTGGCGCAGGTATAATATGGCGCAGGGGTTTACAAAGTGACGCTTCTACCTAGATGCGTCACTTAGTAAATATGGTGCAACAAGGCACATTTTTTACGCTGCTGGTGCGTCACAAAAAGTGACGCACTGGCGGCGTAAAAGTGACGCACGGCCTCATAAATGAGGCCCAAAAAGCTTAACTGTATTTATCAGGGAGTGATAACAGGAATAAGAAATTGCCACGATTCGCTGTAGGTACAGGAGATCGGATTTATTTGGTATCATTTACCGACTGATCAGATTTCTCAGCATGTATAGTTGCAGAGAATCATGTTGTCCATCGGTCATTGCTCTACGATTGGTGTTATGCTCCATCATCTATCTCACCTTATTTTCTCACATATAAACACAGGGGCCTATATATGAAAAAGTCGTGCAGCACAGCAGGTTGCGTGGTGCAAGAGAGATGCAAACCAGTTTGCAAATAAACCCCATATTGTTTTACAAATAGGGCTGTGCAAAGTTGTAAAGTTTTGTTTTGCAATCTTGTTTCATTGACCCACTGGCAACCTAAGGAGTACACTTGACACATCGACAGGTTTACGATTGGTGATGCAACCAGAACACTAACAGTTTGCATCATAAAGGGAGCAAGGTCAACCGAGCTACAATGGCGGACACAACTTGAAGAAGGTCTGAGTTGCTGCCCCGTTATCCGACACATATCCTGGGCTCAAAGACCCATTGACAACCAGTAAACATACTGCCATGATGCCTGACCTGCCCTGTATCTGCCACTATTGCTGCTGAGTGGCTGACGGCTGGCAGGCAAAGCACAGCTGCTGCCCGCAGCGACCCTTGCTGTAGTGCAGCTGCAACTAATTCTGTAGTTGGGCGGCCTGTGGGGTCAAGAGCTTCTGGACGGAAGACAAAATTCCCTGGGAGGCAACCCACCGCTTGGAGTGAGGTATTGGTGAGTGCGAAAGCAGTAGGGAACTAAACCGCTCTGTCCTGACAAGTGGGTTGACCCACCCTAACAAGGGACTTACAGAAATGTGGTGCTTGATCCCTGCCTGTCTCATCCGTGTGGTGAGAGAGGCCATGCTTGCCTGCCGAGTGCCACTGTTGCTCGCTCCCAGGACTGGCTGCACTGCCGGATGCAACGTGAGGCATAGCAGGGCCTGGGGATCACTGAGGAAAGGTTCCCCGGTGCTGCGCAAATGGTGCATCGCTGAGTCTCTGCCACTGGCTCGGGCATATCATCCGCATTATAGTAAGTATGGCTGCAGGTCCCTGAGGGGAAATCACTGACCAAGATTGTTTGTGCCACAGGTCCATCGTTGCAACAGATGAAACATCCATGTCCTGGGGATTACTTTGGCTGACACAAGGCCTATCAACTGCACTGCGCCTTGCCAAGACTTCGGGCCCTGGGATAGGGGGCAGCCTGTAAGATTGAATTTATATGCTGCAGTCAGTTATACAGTGTAGGTGGCCCTGAGGTAACGAACAGCCCTGTACCTACTGCCTTATCACGTATGGAGCCTGCCGCCCTGATGGAGCAAGGATTCGCACGAGAAGCGACTTGCTCGTATTCATGAACCTCGAATAACGTTAACTATGTAACCAACATGTTTGTTTTACTAATTTTGCACCTTTTACATCGACATCGGGTGACCTAGAGAAGCTTGCTTATGTGTTTCCTAAACCTTAATACGCTTGCATCTAAAATGGCTGCTGCTACGCAAATGTTTCTATTGTGCATGCATCTGTCATACCCACGTGACATGACGTAGCTTTATTTTGAAGGGAATCTGTCGCATCTGCGGACTAGTGCTAATATGGCTGCTCTGTGTTCTCACATGCGAGAAGCTTGCACTGCTGCTTTTGCTAAGCTATTCGTTCCGCCTAATCCTAATGCTATAGTCTATTATAAAGTAATGGGTATAGATTAGAAATACATGGTATACAGTGTATTAATTTATTTCTGTGTCCTAAAACTGTTACCTTTTATTTTTCATGTGTCGTAATCTTTGGGCCTGGGAGGTGCTATTACTCCATTTTGAAAGTCCTTTTGCGCATGACCCAGCCTGGCCAGGAACTGAACTTGTTGTCATTGAATTTGAGCCAAAAGACAGTCACAGCCAAGATGCGCCTGGGAAGATGACTTCTGACCCTGCTAGAAGAAGCTAAACTGTATACAATGTATTTGTCAATAGAACAACCATTGTTAGGTGAAATACAGATGTCATGTGAAAGTAAAATTGATGGGGCGGGAACAAAAAATTAATATTCAACACTGAAGTAACAAAACTTAGGTGGTGTAATGACCTGTCCTCCTTTTCTGTCCAATCAAAATTGGGGGTCCTTACACTTGCAACATTGGGGGGTGGTACACTGCCCTGAAAATTAGTATAACTGAAGTAGGCTTAGCTAGTTAATTTGTCCGACTTGTCCGAATAGCTAACCTGTCACTTTCCTAACGCACTCAATAGGTGATTAAGAACAGAGGTCTGCGGAGCACTCGGTCAGAAGATTCGCTGCCCAAATCGGGGTTCTGGGAAGCTGAAGTGCTGGCGAAGCACTTTGTAGGTGAAATCGATAGCCTAATCGGGGTTCTGACTGTTAGCTGCAGAGTGGGAGTAGCGCAGGCGTTTGCAACTGAACTGAGGGTGCTGGTCTTAACCTTTGGTGGTCTGGTCCTGATCCAAATCTGGGTTTTCCTGTCTTGATTTTGATTTGCACCTGCTGGCCTACTGGCACTGCAACTTTTGGGTTCTTCTGTCCTTTCAACTGACCCGTGGCCAGGGTTGGTCTTCACACCATTCTATGTAAATATAAATCTGTGTGGGTAATTTTCAGTATAATTTGCGTCCTTTTCTTTACCCTCCCTAACTTTGCTAAAGCTTTAATTGCATATGTTCCTTTTTCTTACCCTCCCTGGGATAAATGATAAATTTGTGTTTTTGCTGTTCAATAGTGTGTTCCACTTTCTAACCCTCCTTATAGTTGAATGCTAAAACGCTTTCATGAATGCATAAATGTTTCTTCTTCGCCCTCCCTTTAAAGTAATTAAACTTGGTTATTTGATTTAATAGCGTGTTCCATTTTTACCTTCCATATAGCTATATGGTCAATTTGGTTTCGTCGTTGCATATTTATGTTCCCTCTTTTTACCCAGTCTTTGATAATTGCATAAAGCTGTGTTATTTGGTATGTTCCTTCTTTTTCCTACCCGTAGAAAAATTCAGCAAAGTCTGTTTAATTAAATAGCTTGTTCTTTGTTCTTACCTTCCCGTTATTCTTTTGCTAAATGATTGGCATAATATATCTTTTGCATAGTTATACACTATTTTCTGGATTTTGATTATTGATAGTCTTATTGCTTTCAATCTTTGGATCATGACCTTTGATGAAATTTGGATAAAGAGTTTTAAAACTTCCATAGTCTGTGGTTATTATATGAGTGCAAATGCTATTTGTTTATTGAACTATCTTTAAAACTAACTCTCTGATCTAATAGATTATAGGTACCAGTGACCAGAAATTGGTAAGTCAGTGGTATAGGACGTAGTAGGTAAAAATATCTGGTAGTAGAGCGGAGGTTACCTGATTGAGTAAATGTGTAATTGGATTATGGGCCTAGGTGAGGTTTTTCTGCATGAATGTGTGAATGAATGATAGCAAAGAGTTAGCTAGCAAAGCTTTTGTTGTGATAGCACATAGAAAGGGTCACACGGAAGGAGTAGCAGGTTCATCTGAGCTTGATTGATAGCAAAGGGGTTCGCTGGTGAAACTTTAGTCTTAGTATATATCCCGGAGTGGATGAGTCCGATGGAGTAGCAGGTTCTCTAATGCCTGTGTGAAGGGTAGGCAGAATGGATCTACTCGTAGTAAATAAAAAGTAAACGGAAGGGATTTACTTGCAGCAGTGGCAAATATTTTTACGTTGTTGATTGAAAAAGAATTGCACTTTAAAATAAAAGAATTGGGTTTTTGCATTACCTTGTGAAGGAGGGAGTCACTTGCGGAGCTGTGCTGACGTCACTCGGAGCCGCACTGGTTTTGGTCGAGACAGCGGGTGTGTAGCTGAGATACTATTGTAAAGGAGGGGTGAGCCCAAGAGCGTAGGAACTGATCTCACGGGAAAAGCTGTGCAATTTTTGGTTAAGACTATTTGAAACGACATTGTTGATTGGTTAAAGAGAAAATAGAAGAGGTGCAAGTATTGGAAGCATTTAGTAAACAGAATTGAGCATTTTAATATGATTTCAATTTTTTTAAAAGATTTATGTGGTATTTAATCCAGAAACTTGACCTGATAGAAGATACTTAGGGTTTGCTAGAGAACAGATGATAAGGGTCAGACCTTACAAAATGTACAAAAGTGAGAGAAAAATGTCACTTGTAAACAGAGTTAAGAATTTCTTTAAAAAAGATAAACCAATTAAAACTAGAGAAGGAGTTATTATACCACCACCGAATGCTCCCGCATCATTTATGATGTTTGATAGGGGCTACCACACTTGTGTATGGTTAGAGAACTGGGTGGAATACACTAAAGATGATGGCATTTTGGCATTTCATTTAGAGGGCACATTTAATTGCAGAATTTTGTTCAATTTAAGGACTCTAATGAATGATTTACATCCTAAACCTAGATTAACGCAATATGAAGCTCTAGACGAATGGGAGATTGAGGCTTTTGAATGAGACAGACCTAGAACTGACAAGGGATTGAGTAAGTTCTACCCTAAAGTTCCCAGAGATTCCAAAGATAAACAAATGAAACAATGGAGACAGAACATGATAGTGGAAGGTCTATATCCTGTATTAACTTTAGAAGAGCCCACAGGAAGTAAAAGGACAGAAAAAATGAAACATTTAATGACTAGTGGTGATTCAGACAATGATTATATGAAGGATTTATTAATGAAAAATCCACCACCTTATTATGAGGAACCAAGTACTGTAAATCCAAACGCCCCGCTTTTAAAACCACCTTTAATTCCGCAAGTGGTACATGAGACCTCCATCGAAAGGGTATTACAAAATAGAGAAAGAGAAGCTTTAAATAAACAAAGAAGTGAATTAATTCAGAAAATCTCTCAATTAAATACAAGTCCCGAAGCTCTGACAATCCCAGTAACTATTGGCCCAGTTGTTCCTTTGTACGAAGATAAGCAAGCTAGTCCAAAAGCTCTGGTTATAACTACATCGGTAGTACAGCCAAGAAAAGAACCATTGATAATAGATGATCAGGCAAGTGAATGTGAGTCAGTAATCTCTTTGATGGATTTACCAATAAGAGAACCAGAGAGTAGTTCAATGAGGAAAATCACTCCTTTAAATTCAAGAAAAATACAGATAGAGACATCCTCAGTTTCGAGAAGTGCCACTGTAGTAACTCCTGAAGAGATAGACAGATGGCCACGAGAAATATAGAAACCAAAGACACAGCCAAAGCCATTAGATATATATAAATTGAGAATTGAATTGGAGGAATTGATAGCTGGAAATATGGGATTGTGCAGGTTAAATCCACTTAGTGAAGATTAATTATTATTCATTTGTAAAAGCATTACTGGAAATACAAGGGTGTTTCATGAGAAATTAATGGACACCGCAGCCAGCATGGGAATTGACATTGATAAATCTAAAGTATTGCAGAAACCATATCGAGCAGAATTTTCTGACAAGGATTTAGAAAACATGAATGTGTCAGGAAGAAAGATGCAGATAAGAGAACTGATGACATTATCGCAAAAATGGGGAGAACTAGAGAAATGGAAAACCAGATGGGCAAAGAAAAAGGAAGATGTTCGAGCAAGACAAATTGCTTCTGAATAAGTATTAAAAGAGACAGAAAAAGTGGAAAAATGCTGTCCCATGCGAGAGGTACCAGGTGGAGGCTATGTGCATGTTCCATGGTCCTGACAGGATATTTTGTCATTTACGAATGATTCCCCAAAACTTCGTGAAAAACCTGTAGAATGATACAGACAAGTTGAGAGATTTGTAAAAGTTTCAAAGTGTCTGTTGAAAGACTTAGATGGATTATTTGATATTGTAGTTCCAGTAGATTTTTGGACGGAATGCAAAATTGCCGTTGATTGGCCTAGCGATGAGTACCCTAGAGACCCAAAGACAGGGGCACCTTCCGAGGATGTCATGAAGAAGTAAAATCAGGTAATACTTTACCTTAAAGGAAAGGTGCCTGCAAAAGAGACTGACTGGATGGGAATAGATAGCACCACTCAGAATAAAGACGAGTCTGTGCATGCATATTATGAACATTTATTACAAGTATTCAAACAGTACAGTAGATTGGATAACATAGATATGAAGGATATGACTCATTTCATTTATCGATTTGTGTTAGGGTTAAGACCAGAAATTTCACAATGGATTAAAGATAATAAAATTTGTTGGCAGGCTAAGCCTATAGACGAAGTCCTTAAATATGCTAAATATTGTGAAGATGAGCTAGAAAATTAACAAAAAGAGTTAAAAGAAAAAGTAATGTGGGCACAAGTAAAAATTAGGAGAGCAACAAGAACAAGAGTTAAACCAGATGAATAGTAACCAGAATCCGGGTGATGGAAATGGGGGAAAGCCGAGGGGAAAATTCAATAGAGATGAGGCAAAACGGAAATTTCCATGTCACAGGTGTGGCAAGTTGGGGCACTGGAAGAAAGATTGTAAGGATGTCCAGAGTGGTAATATGCAAATTAATGATCTGAATTTACAGACGCAGAATGAGGTGCCACGGAAGACCCAGCAGCATGTAATACAAAATCAGTTACCCCCAGCACCTATGCCAAATTACAGGAGCAAAGCACAACAGAGTGTAGATACCACAAATTGGGAAGGAAGGGAAAAAAGTAAGCATGGGCGAATTTTGCGAATCTCGCGTTCGCGAATTTTGCGGATTTGCGAACTCGCAATCCGCAAAATCCGCGAATTCTCGCGAATTTGCGGATTTTTTTTTTTGTGTTTGCGCGGGTTTCTGCTAG
This sequence comes from Lissotriton vulgaris, assembly GCF_964263255.1. Taxonomy (NCBI): domain Eukaryota; kingdom Metazoa; phylum Chordata; class Amphibia; order Caudata; family Salamandridae; genus Lissotriton; species Lissotriton vulgaris. The sequence continues at coordinate 1,233,959,409 of NC_141685.1, forward strand.
TTCGCGAGGGTTTTGTACAATGTCGCAAATTGCGAACTTACCTGTCGGGTCGCAAGTTTCACGAACTTGTTGTTTCTACGTGTCCAGCCTGTTTGGGACACTCTTCTTCATCACTGCCACTCTCTGTCACCACTGCCACTCTCTGACTACTCATGCCACCCTCCGGCCCACCCATGCCACCCTCTGTTTCATCACAGCACCCTCTGGTTGTCCAGTCAGTGTACATTATTGTGGCAACGCAAGCACACCTTCCCTGCCTCAAGTGACCTGAATTAATTTGGGGCTGATTAATGTGTCACAGAATATTTTTTTAGCTGGCACCTGCTTCCTTAGTGCTTCCTGATTAGTGATCTTTTGCACTTGCTAAGTGCTTTCATTGTTGCAAAATTAGTTACAACACCTGCCCTGCCCCAACTGACAATAATGAATTAGGGGCTGATTAATGGATTTGAACCTCCAGCCTGGCTCCTGCTTGTCTCCCTTAGCTGTAATTCAGGACCTTTGTGGCATATGTGTAACTATTCTGAGGTTCAGAGCAGGGTCACATAATAGTTGCAACTGGCAACTGAACTCTGGAGGGGCCCCTCAGGAAGCACTACAGGAAATGGCTACTAATGATGAGCCTGAACTTTTGAACCTGGTAAGTAGTTTCAGTTTTGCTAAGATCGTATTTCTGCAATTTTGCACTTATTCGCAGGGCGCGAAGTTGTACTGGGAAGCCGCGAACTCACGCGAACAGTGCGAGCAGTGCGAGCAAAATCCGCTGCTCGCGGATTTGCGGATTTTGCGGGAGATTCGCGAATCTCGTGGATTGCGAATTTACCGAAAATCCGCAAAATCCGCGAGCGAAACGGATTTTCCGCCCATGCTTAGAAAAAAGAGATACAGCAACTTCACAATTTCTTCTCAGTGATACATTCTTTTGTGAAGAACCTTACTGACGGTGCCTGAGTGCGTGCTTGGCGCCTCCTTGCAGGTAGACCAGTCAGGGCAATACATTGAAGGAAAGGTTGAAGGAGATGATATCACCTTTCTGTTGGACACTGGTGCTACCCGTTCTACTGTGAGAACAGCAGACGTTCCAAACCTACCCCTCTCGAGAGAAGCGATCCAGGTAGTGGGCGTTTCTAATAAACAAATTAGTACCCCAGTTGCGGAACCTATGGAAGTCAGAATAGGTAATTTTAAAGAAATGCATAGATTTGTTGTCTGCGATTCAAGTCCTGTAAACATATTAGGATGAGACTTGTTGTGAAAAATGAATTGCACCATCTTTTGCACTCCAACTGGTGTTGAAATTCAAACCCTAGACAAAGACGGAATTTATAAATTAATGTTAGCCAAGCAAGAGACAGAAATTAAAAGACTGACCATAGAAGACTTACCAGAAGAACTGCAACAAACGGTAAAACTAAATGTGTGGGATTTTACTGGAAAAGATGTAGGATTGATGGCAAATGTTGACCCAATAAAAGTGACAATAACAGAAGATGCAGTTTACCCAAATACTCGACAGTATAAAATGAGCTCAGAAATAAAAGCAGGTGTTGCAGTAGAAATAAAACGTTTGGTTGAATCAGGCATTTTACACGAGGTAATGAGCAGTCCATGTAACTCACCCATAATTGGTATAAAGAAACCGAGTGGCAAGTACAGGGTCGTACAAGACCTCCAAAAAATTAATAAGATTGTTGTACCTTGCTGTCCAGTTGTGCCAAATCCTGCAGTGATTCTGTATCAGATACCATGAGAGGCTGGATGGTGTACTGTCATAGACCTGTGTCACGCATGTTTCTCGATTCCATTGCACCCAGATAGCAAATTTATTTTCTCATTTGAATTCGACTGTCATGTTTACTTATGGAATCGTGTCCCTCAGGGGGTACACAGAGAGTCCCTTGATTTTTAATCAGATTTTGAAAAAGTGCCTTGAGTCATTGGTACTACCTGGACAATCAGTCTTGGTTCAGTATATCGATGACCTATTGGTGACGTCTAAAACTCGCAATGACTGTGTTGTCGACACCATTGCCTTACTGAATCATTTAGGTGAAGGAGGACGTAAAGTATTACCAGAAAAATTGCAATTCTGTAGCACGTCAGTGAAATATCTGGGGCACCAGATAGAAAAGGGTGTTAGAAGAGTTACTTTAGAAAGAATCAGAATAATTAGAAATATGAATTTGACTCAGACCCAAAAAGAGATTAGAATGTTTCTTGGAGTTGTAGGATACTGCAGGCAATGGATAGTGGGATTTGCAGTCCTAGCAAAGCCATTAATACAAATGACAAAGAAAAGAGCCAAGGACCTAGTAGAGTGGGATGACGAAAGCATGACTGTTTTTGTAAAATTACGAGAATGTCTGTGTACAGCTCCAGCATTAGGAATGCCTGACTATTCAAAGGATTTTGCACTCTTTTGTGACACCCGAGATAATTGTGCACTTTCAGTTTTGACTCAAATTCATGGTTTGGTGAGACGTCCAGTGGCATATTTTTCTTCCACATTAGACCCAGTCGCAGCTGCATTGCCTGGATGTCTGAAAGCAGTAGCTGCAACTTGCATGAGCCTTGAGCATAGTGAATCCATTATTATAGGACATCCTGTAACTGTGTATGTTCCACTTGCAGTTGTAATTTTTCTAACCAGGACCATGACCCTGTATCTCACACCAAGTTGGCTGATTAAGTATGAGAGAATACTTGTAGGTACAGGAAAGGTAACCATTGCTAGATGTAACATTTTGAACCCAGCAACACTGTTACCTAATTCACATACTTCAGAAATGAAGGGAGAAGTAGAACATGACTGTACTGATCTAACCGAGTATAGTACAAAACCACGACCGGACATAAGAGAAGAGCCATTAATTGATTCAGACTATGAGCTATTCGTGGATGCCTCATGTATGAGACATGAGGAAGGAGGCCTGAGCGCTGCTTATGCAGAGTGCACTTTGGGAGGTCCAGTGGAAGCATCCCACTTGCCTGGAGTCAAGTCTGCACAAGTAGCCAAATTGCTTGCCCTGGCAAAAGCCTGCAAATTTGGAAAAAACTAAAAAGTAACCATATACACTGACAGCCAGTATGGTTACTGGGTTCTGCATGACTATGGCCAATTATGGGTGCAAAGGGAGTTTCTGACTTCTTCAGGTACTCCAATCAGAAATGGTCAATATGTAAAGGATTTACTGGAAGCAATCCAGTTGCCAAAAGAAGTGGCTGTTGTCAAGTGTGCTGCTCACAAATCTGGCAACAACAAAGTGACAGCTGGTAGTCGATATGCTGACCAGTAAGCCCAACATTGTGCAAAATATAAAATGGCTGTTAACAGGAAAGTTGAGGTGGGCGGAAACAGCTGCCAACTTATGTTGCTAGAAGGTGTGAATACGTGGGAAGAAGTGAGAGATTTGCAGAATGTAGCAGAACCAAAAGAAAGGGAAGAATGGAGGAAACTAGGCTGTCGGAGAAGGGTTGAGGATGGTGTCATTGTTTATCTTGATGAAATGCCCGTGTTATCCGACTGTCTGCTTGCTCCTATGGCTAGGCTGATTCACAGAGATTCTCATTTGGGAAGAGATGCTATGATACGTCTGTTCAGACAGTCATGGTTTAATACAAAATTCAGGAACATAGCAGAGGCACTCTGCCAGAGGTGTTTGGTTTTTCAACAAATGAATCCAAGGAAGAAAACAGTAGTGCTACCGGGAAAGATTGGGAAGGCAGAGGGTCCCTTTATAAGTTTGCAAATTTACTTTATTCAGTTACCCCCTTGTCGAGAACTAGAATACGTACTTGTCATTGTCTGCCTGTTTTCAAAAGGGGTGGAAGCTTACCCCACACACAGGAATGATAGCATCACTGTAGCCAAACTTCTACTTAGAGAGCTGATACCACATTTCGGTTTTCCAGTAGCAATTGAATCAGATAGAGGAAAACATTTTAATAGTGAAATAATGGGTCTAATTTGTGAAGCATTCAAAATGAAGCAAACATTGCACTGTGGATATCGCCCAGAGGCTTCTTGAGTGGTAGAACAATTGAACGGCACAATCAAATCAAGACTGGTAAAAATGTATGAGTCTACTCGATTGGAGTGGCCTGATGCTTTGCCACTCGTTCTGATGGGACTTAGAAGTATCCCAGACCGGAACACAGGCTTAAGTCCCCATGAAACACTGATGGGGAGAGCAATGAGGCAGGCATGGGTGCCAGGACACAAGCTGCTAAGTATATCTGATGATTTAGTACGGGAGTACTGCAAAGAACTGGCTGACCAAGTGCGTTCTATCTCTCACCAGGTAGGAAAGACGCAGTCACCAGACCAGCAAGACCAGCACATGACCTGAACCCAGGTGATTGGGTAGTGCTTAAGAAACATACTCAAAAAACTTGCCTTGCACCAAGGTGGGGAAAACCACGCCAAGTAATTTTGGTTACCACCACAGCTGTAAAGTGTGCAGGAGTACCACACTGGATTCATGACAGTCATACGAAAAAGGTGACTGAACCTTATGAAACTGAAGCTGAAGGTTGTGCAGCTGATGGGTCTCAAGATATCGATCCTGAAGTAGCTGAAGAGGAACAACCGAGCACCAGTCAAGATGATTGGATTCCAGTAATCAACATACCTTCAGAATATGTGAGAACAAGAAGTCACACTTATCAAGATAGACAGAGTGATTGTGATGAAGAGACAGGTGTAGAAGAAGGTACTCAGATCATAGAAATAGAAGTCAAAAGGGATTCTGAGGAGGACCAGATAGGGAAAGATCCAGTAATCGACACTCCACCAAGAACTCCAGAGTCTGAAAAGGGACAGATAGAAAATAGGGCGGAGGCTCAAAGAGAAGCAAATCAAGGGTTCGAAGAGCTTGAGCAGGACCAGACAGGAGTAGACCATAGTGTTCAGGAAGAAGAAAGAGAATCAACCGAAAGTCAAATTCAGCAGACACCTGAACAAGGCCAGCTTAGTGACCAGGCAGAAGAAACAGAAATAAGACCTGGAACGGATGTATGACGTTACAACGCATACTTTTACCACGCATGCCTTTACAACGTGGTTTTTACAATGCATGCCTTTACAACGCATAGCGCTTTGGGGTGCTGGATAGTGATAAGTTTAATTTACTATTCCAACTCCACTCCCCGAGGACACTAGGGAAGGTGTTGGATAGTAAATTAAACGTATTCCCTATCCTAGAGCGCCCCCCAGCGCAATGCGTTGTAATGGTTTGCGTTGTAATGACTGCGTTGTAATGGTAGTGCATTGTAAAAGTTTCGTTGTAAAGGTTGTATACCCCTGGAACTAGTCAGATAGAGAGGGAAACGGAAGACAGCATTGAAATAGATGTGCCGCAAGTGAATGAAATTAAAAGAGCATTCGAAGAGGGCCAAAGCACAGTGTCAGCTAAAAGACTCAGAAAAGGAGACAAGTGGCCTAGATTTGTCAAAAGGCTGAGACTACATTTAAAGACAATTAATGAAGAACCTGAACAAGTAAATGAAGTAACAAGTCAAACTGATCAACCTGTGATACAACCAAGAAGGAGAAGTCCACGACTAAAGAGACTGAATAATACATACAAAGGCTCTGAGTGGACCTACATTGTTTTGGAAGATTTTGAAAACCTGGAAATAAGTGATGAAAGTGATGAAGAATTGATTACTGATCAAACTGACGAAGAAATGAGACCAACCTGAAATTCACACAGGGTAAAGGCTGTGTAAAAGTTACAAAGAGGGGTTGAATCTCCTTTAGTCAGAAATGGCTGATCATTCTGTTAATGGTTGACCGAAAAGAAATTGTTTATAAACATGCTGCAGAATATGTTTATGTAGTTTATCATTGGTACTTATAGTTTGGATAGGACTAACAATAACTATTCCTTACATGATGAGTAAGGAGACAAAGAATGACATTAATGGACGGCTGACAATAGATACAGAAGAACTTCAGACATTAGATACAATAAAAAGAGTAGATACTCAAGAAAAAGCACTTAGCATTAGACAATGAAAAGTAGACTTAGTAGCACCAGATGAGGAAGGACTGCATTATAATAGAATCAAAAACAGAACTCATTTAAATGTATTTGAAAACCTGTTAGTACACTATGTAGAAGCTATAGAAATAGACGATTGCTATGTTTGTATGAAGCTGCCTACTTTGCTAGTTGAAGGTGTAACATATCACCATTTACCACTAACATATGGAATTTCATGTAGTGTTTTAGCTAGCTTATTCTATAAGAAAGGACCTTTACATTATTATTACTCTAATTTAGACGTGATCTTTTCTGAACTTCCTATACGTAGAGATCTGAATCCTGTACATACTACTAGAAATGAAGCACGCTACATGAGTGAATATTTTCTAACTATAGGTACAATAGATATAGCTGACACAAACAAGAATAATCTAACATGTTTATTACAAGAAAAGGAAAGAATATTTTTGAATATGGTTGAGAAAATGAGAGAGTTTCCAAAGAAAGGCGAATGATAAGAGCCATAAAATTCCTAAATGGGCTGAAAGTATAGGTAACACCTCAAAGGGTGGGGCTAATGCTGCTATGTTGCTGGATTTCGAAAAGAAGAGGAAACTCTGTCTCCACAGAGAAAGAACTAGTTATTATAACAATATGTTCATTGGTTCCAGTGAATGTGAACACAGTTTTAAGGTAATTGGGGGTTGGGGTTTCAAAGATGGAACTGAACCTGTGTTTCCCGTAGTTTATTATATATGTGGGAACAAGGCTTATTACAAATTACCCGATCACTGGTATGGGAGTTGTTATTTTGGAATAGTTTTTCCTAAAATATATCATGTGGATAAAATCACTGAAAGCAATGAAGAAACTAATGGATTAGTACGTAGTAAAAGAGCTAGTTTGGGTGAAATTGTGTGATATATTTAGTGCATTGATAACAACAGTGGGAGTGGCTCTGAATATACACAGAATCTGTAAATTGTCAACAGTAGTGGATTGGTTATCAACTGACACTGCTGGAGGATTCTTGATGGTCAATACCGAACTGGTTGCAATCAGATCTATGGTTTTACAAAATCGACTTGCTCTTGACACGTTATTGGCAAAAGAGGGCGGAGTCTGTAGAATGTTGAAAGCGCAACATTGTTGCACTTACATGCCTTACAAAAGTGTTGAAATTAAGAGGTATGTGAGAAATATTACTAATTTGGAAAATGAGCTTAAACCACTAGAGGTTGATAGCGCATGGAAGAGACTTACTGATGGTCTCTCCTCAATAGGTAATTGGTTTTCTAATCTAGGTAAAAGCCTTGTGAGTAGAATACTCCTGCCAATGGTGAGAATAGGTTTACTAATTTTAGGAATAATAATTTGTTGCAAATGTCGAAAACAAAAAAATAAATATTCCATAAATAGGCGAGGAGTAAAAAGAAATATAGATGAACTCTAATTAGAAGAAATGAATAGCAAAATATATAAGAAAATGAAAAATTCTCATAATAATAATGGGAAGAAGCGTAATAGAAAGTTTGAAGAGATTGAATTGGGTGAAATGAGAAAAGTTGGCATCTGTTTCATTAATTAGTGATGATATAAAATATCATCAAAGAAGGGATTGCTGGAGCAAGGATTTGCATTATAAGCGACTTGCTTGTATTCATGAACCTCGAATAACGTTAACTATGTAACCAACATGTTTGTTTTACTAATTTTGCACCTTTTACATCGACATCTGGTGTCCGAGAGAAGCTTGCTTATGTGTTTACTAAACCTTAATACGCTTGCATCTAAAATGGCTGCTGCTACGCAAATGTTTCTATTGCGCATGCATCTGTCATACCCACGTGACAAGACGTAGTTTTATTTTGGAGGGAAGCTGTCGCATCTGCGGACTAGTGCTAATATGACTGCTCTGTGTTCTCACATGCGAGAAGCTTCCACTGCTGCTTTTTCTAAGCTGTTCATTCTGCCTAATCCTAATGCTATAGTTTATTATAAAGAAATGGGTATAGAGTAGAAATACATGGTATACAGTCTATTCATTTATTTCTGTGTTCTAAAACTGTTTCCTTTTATTTTTCATGTATCTCAATCTTTGGGCCTGGGAGGTGCTATTACTCCATTTTGAAAGCCCTTTTGCTCATGACCCAGCCTGGCCAGGAACTGAACTCGTTGTCATTGAATTTGAGCCAAAAGACAGTCACAGCCAAGATGCGCCTGGGAAGATGACTTCTGACCCTGCTAGAAGAAGCTAAACTGTATACAATGTATTTGTCAATAGAACAACCATTGTTTGGTGAAATACAGATGTCATGTGAATGTAAAATTGATGGGGCGGGAACAAAAAATTAATATTCAACACTGAAGTAACAGAATTTAGGTGGTGTGATGACCTGTCCTTCTTTTTTGTCCAATCGAAATTGGGGATCCTTACACTTACAACATTGGGGGGTGGTACGCTGCCCTGAAAATTAGTATAACTAAAGTAGGCTTAGCTAGTTAATTTGTCCGACTTGTCCGAATAGCTAACCTGTCACTTTCCCAACGCACTCAATAGGTGATTAAGAACAGAGGTCTGCGGAGCACTCGGTCAGAAGATTCGCTGCCCAAATCGGGGTTCTGGGAAGCTGAAGTGCTGGCGAAGCACTTTGTAGGTGAAATCGATAGCCTAATCGGGGTTCTGACTGTTAGCTGCAGAGGGGGAGTAGCGCATGCGTTTGCAACTGAACTGCAGGTGCTGGTCTTAACCTTTGGTGGTCCGGTCCTGATCCAAATCTGGGTTTTCCTGTCTTGATTCTGATTTGCACCTGCTGGCCTACTGGCACTGCAACTTTTGGGTTCTTCTGTCCTTTCAACTGACCCGTGGCCAGGGTTGGTCTTCACACCATTCTAAGGAAAAATAAATCTGTGTGGGTAATTGTCAGAATAATTTGCGTCCTTTTCTTTACCCTCCCATAATATATCTTTTGCATAGTTATACACTATCTGATTTTGATTATTGATAGTCTTATTGCTTTCAATCTTTGGATTATGACCTTTGATGAAATTTGGATAGAGTTTTAAAGCTTCCTGAGTCTGTGGTTATTATATGAGTGCAAATGCTATTTGTTTATTGAACTATCTTTAAAACTAACTCCCTGATCCAATAGGTTATAGGTACCAGTGACAAGAATTGGTAAGTCAATGGTTTAGGACATAGTAGGTAAAAATATCTGGTAGTAGAGCGGAGGTTACCTGATTAAGTAAATGTGTAATTGAATTATGGGCCCAGGTGAGTATGGTAAATTTATAGTCGGTGCCCTGCTTGCTCTATCAGTATCACCATTTATGAGCACATATGCTATTCCACCCTCAGGCCTGGGAGAGACACCTCTAGGGTGAACACCGCAGAAACATGTATACATCTATATTCAGCAGGATCAAAAATAGTATCCCCTTTCACCAGCCGCCGAGGCCTACAGAGTACTTGTCATGCAGAGGCTGGCAGTGATGTGGCCTCTGAGTCACAGGAATGGTGCCGATGGCCAGACCCCAGAGACACACTGCAACAGTTGCTATTTTATCAGCATATAAACGGACAACCAGGGATCCAGGGCTAGTCATGCTGCGGTGCATTAGATGCAGCAGGCACGCACTAGTAAGCCCACACCACAGAGTCCCTCAGTACAGATAGTGAGCACACCACACTGATCGTCTGCCGTGCCACACACTAAAGTGTACAACATCAGGCACCTACACAAAACCTACTTCACTTGTAAAGGATAAACCATTGTGTGTCTCTGACCTCCTGGTACCTTAACTGCCCAATCTCCAATGCAAGGAATACATAGTCGAAATATCCACTATTTACTGGACACACTTAGTGGTCATGGATCGCCTCCAGTCTGGAACACAACACAATCTAAGAATCCAACAATGGAATTATCCAGAGTGATCCCACAACTCAGTAAAAGTGGATCTGTGGGTGGTCAGTTAAGTGACATGGAAGCTTTGTTCTTTATCAATACTCACCCACAGTTCCAGTGATTTATATCTCCCAAAACACATAATAATTCTGTTAATCCGCCAAGACGACCTATCATCTCTGAATGTAATGCCATTCTCAAACCACTTGCGGAATATGATGATTTTTCAAAAGACCTTTTGCAATTGATAACCCTGCATATATTTATTTGGGACACCACAGCTGTGTTTAACATAATTGAAAAAAAAACATTTAATCCTAAGGAAGCGTTCCTGGTCAGTATAGACATCGAAAATCCATACACTAACATATCCCAACAAGATATACTGAGAGTACTTAATGAACTTCTTGATTCGAGACCTCAACCACATAATATACCAAAAACATTACGGAATGTATTGAAATGTCATTATGTAAAAATGTCTTTCTTTTTGAAAATGAATACTATCAACAACCTAAAGGAGTAGTGATGGGAGAAGTTTTTGCCCCAAATATTGCGAATATTTATATTTCTTGCTTTGAGAAGCAACATATTGAATGTGCCATTAATCCATATCGAAACAATATCATCAAATAGATGAGATACATCTACGATGTATTGATGATATGGAGAGGAGAGCATGAAATTCTATTGACTTCCCATACCTGAATTAGTTCATTAAACCAAAATCTGAAATTTACAATAAAACTTGATCAACATCAAATGCACTTTCTAGATTTTACGAAGAAGGTAGACAGAAATAATCAACTCTCTACAACAATATTCACCAAACCAACAGAAAGAAACACATCACTTAAATACAACAGTCATCATACCCAGGCACTGAAAGATGGGTTACCTTTTGGGTAATTTTAGCGTTTACGCAGAAATTGCTCGTAAAAGGGAGACTATTTCCATGAGGCAAAGAAATTTTAAGAAAAATAAAATCCTTGTGGGTATCCTGACAAACTCCCTAAGAAATCACTAAAACGAGCGTGGTACAACTTTCAAGAAGCTCTTCTAGAATTAGGAAGACAACCATGTGAATCCCGATTACTTTGTGTTTCCACATTTGGAAGCCACTCCAACAGGATTACAAAAATAATCACCAAACATTGGACCCTCTTGAAAAGGTTTCCAGAATTCAAACAGAAACCTCCTTTTGCTTTCAAAAGAGAATCCAATCTGAAAGATCGTTTGGTCCATGTCTATGATACAGCGAACACAGCAATAGTAGACAATATGGTTCAATTATCACCAGTGGTTTGCCATTTCAATTGTAAAATGTGTGTTGCTTGCAATACAACAAAGACCACAAAGACTTTTACCATCAATGTGCACCAATTTACACTAAAACGAATATTACTTCACCAATTCTAGTATACGGTGTAAAGTGGAAATACCTCTATGGTTGAACATTACGTCAAACTCAAACATTCAGAGAAAGATGTGTTTTGGTGGGTCATTGATGTTGTTAAACCTTGTAAGTAGAATCTCTAACATTGTTCATATTTTACCTTTGATAGAGAATCACTGGATCAGCAAAACTGTAGAATGTGATAAAGGGCCTAAATCTAGCTGCAGAATGGAAAACACTATACTCTACGGTCTAAACATCCTGCAGAGTAAATGCTAATATTTTTAGCATTCTGTGCAGTGGCCTATTTTCTCTAACCCTTTAACTATAATGTTTAACTTTGATGACTATAGAACTTATGCCGGTAAGTATGTGGTTGCCTAAACACAAATCAATGAATGCTGTTTAACTTTGTTCAATATCAATCTTGGATCTAACCGATATGAACCAATTACTCAAATTATTCAATGTTTTTACTGTTCTGACATGAAAATTGAAATTGAATTTGTTGATTACAATGTGTTGGTATAAATAATGGATATAAGAATTTCCAAAGACATTTTTTATTTTTGCTTGTTTAATTTATATATATTCTACAATTTAGATCTTTTCGGGTGTTTTGTTGATCAAAGAGATTGATAATTGACCAACAACATTCATGGTATACGTTTTTCTGTATTTCTTCTTTTCTTTTTCTTTTTCCTCTTTTTCCCTTTTTAGGTCTCGCTACGCAGTGTGTAAGCACTGCTCAGAGGGACCTCTTGTAATCGCTCAGCACTTTACTTGAAACCCATGCATGTTTTGCACAGTTTCCTATTAGTGCTCGTGCTTGTATGGCGTTTACCTCGCGGGAGCCAGCTGTTAGTAATTATCGCGCTGGCTCCTGCGAGGTAAACACCATACATGAACTTCTGGCTGCGCGCGCCACTGAAACACCTTTGAGAGGTGCCCACAGGGTCGCTTTAACTTTCGCGGCTGCGGCCGCCCTTGTTTACCATGGAGCAGCAATCTGTCACCCTGCGGCTGGTGGTTGGTTGTTCGGTAGACTTTTGATATTGCCCCTGCCTGCCGGCCTTTTCAGACGTGCGGTGCAGCAGGTGCTTGTCCCAGGGGCATATTAAACCCGGACAGTGACGTATTTTACTACCGACACAGCGGTGAAGGGGATCACTTTCATTGTGTGCTCCCCGCCCCATTTTGGCATGCTTGCTGCGCGGCTGGGCACGGTCCTGTCAGTCATCCACCGGCCTCAGAGTGAGGGTGGCCCCAGCCGCTTGCCTCTGCTGCCCTCGCCCTGCTCTAGCGCCCGTGTCAGCCGAGGTCTGCCTGGCATTTGCACAGAATGCCGCAGTGACAGCCGAGGCGGCCCATCCCTCAGCAGTGAGCTGTGCTCTCGAGTGGAAAGCCCTTTGGCTGCAGCTCCACGGGATAGCAAGTCCGGGCAGGGTCTGCAGGCAGAAACGCTCTGAAATGTAATCCTTCACCGGGAAACCAAGAGAAACTGAAAGGGCAAGAGCAGCTTAAGTTAGCGGCTCCTGCTGACGTCACGGAGAGGGTGCCAGAGCCCAGAGAGCCTGGGCAGTGGGTCCTCCAGGAACGGTATGCATGTCGGTGTGTGTATGAAAGCATGTATGTGTGTGTGCATGTATGTATGTATCAACGTGTGTGTATGTCTGTATGTGTGCATGTACGTGTCTGTATGTGTATATGAATGAATGCGTGTATCAGTGCACGTATGAATGCATGCATGTATGTATGTCTGTACGTATCTAAGTGTGTATGTATCAATGCAGGTATAAATGCATGCATGCATGAATGTATGTATATGCATGTATGTTTGTATTGTATTGTATGTGTATATGTTGCACAGCAAATGAGGGAAGATGTGGTCTACTGACCAGAGCTGCCAACATTTGCGCAGCAAGGCAGAGAGCAGCACCTGATGCTTCAAGACTTTAGCTTTCTAGTTTACCACTAACAACTTGGAAATGGGTTGTAAAGGTGCAAGGAGCATGGCCAGGAATGAACTTTCAGATAACACTGAGCCCCGTTATCTTAAACTGGGATTCCACTGTGATTCATCCAGCCTTAAGTCGGGCAGTGTTTTCTTTGGACAATTTTATTTTATTCAACACAATTCTATGGCTTAGGTGTACGTATCTATTGCTTTTTTTATAATGTGAACCTAACTAGGGAGCAACAGAACACTATGCATTATGTGGGGTGTTGAAAGACCATCAAGACCATGTACATTGAGTCAGGCGGAGGGATATTAGCGTATGGAATTCTGCTTTGCTTGATTCAGAATCGGTCAGTGTTCCCACATCAGGTTTTCCAGGGTGTTGAAAGACTGCAACTGCTAATGCTTGTTTTCTTTTCTTTTGGTCGCTTATTCCCCAGAAAACGAAATGGTTAAATGCAGTGGGAGTTGCTGTGGATGCTGAATTGATATAGTGTAGAACTGAGAGCTTTAGAGTAAGTTTTTTATTTGTATTTAATTGGGTTATATAGATGTTACGGACCATGCAACAGTTTATTATTCCTCAGTTGTGACACCAATGGCAGTATTAAAGTTGCACAGAATAAAAAGTAGAAACGGTTCTCTGGAACAGGAATGGGGAGGTCACACCTTTTCTTTCAATAAAGTAAAATGTATTTATGTTTAACACATTTAGGCAACCGCTGTCCAGAAATCTTCAGAGTTCCAAATTATATATACAATATTGCCCTGTAATTGTTTAATCCAGGCCATTAGCGCACGAGCAGGTACAGATATGTTCAAAGGTGGCCATTAAATATAGGGGAATAATTTGTAGTAACATCATTACCAATTTGCGAGGAGACAGAGCGGGCGCCCGGGACTGCGAGGACCAGCATTCTCCCTCCCACCCACAGCTGGTGCCTCTTCCCGGGCCTGCTCCGCCCCCATCTACCGCCTCATTACTGCTCGCAGCCCCCGCTCCGCGGGAGCCGCTCGCAGCAGTTGTTGGACCCTTTGTTCCCAGTTTTACTCTACCTGGTGACTCTTTTACACTCCTGCCGTGTTGATTGACATTGGGCACTGTGAGGCCGGGACTGCACGGGGGAAGTTCCTGATTGCGAGGAGACAGAGCGGGCGCCCGGGACTGCGAGGACCAGCATTCTCCCTCCCACCCACAGCTGGTGCCTCTTCCCGGGCGTGCTCTGCCCCATCTCCATCTTGTACTTAATTGAATTCTCCACGCGTATCGCGGGACGCGTGCGGGACACAGCACGGGGCTAAGCCCGGGCAAAGGGCGGGCCCTCTGAGGCCCTCAGAGGCTGAAGAAGGCTGTGCTGTGCCCACCCCCTTTAAAGAATATTTTATTTTGGTATAACGTTTATTTGTAGGTCTGTGACTGCTCTATTGTGCATTACTGTTCCCGCGACACCTTGTGCCCTCCCTAGATTTATTAGAAATGACGGCCAAAAAACTTAGGTCTGGGAAACTATTGGTTGGGAGGTTGTGTTCTAAAACAAAATCGAATCCACTTCGCAACAAGGTTAATCATGTTGTGCAACTCAAGGGCACCTGTCAGTTATTCAATCTGTGGGAAAGGGGGAAAAATAGAGCATCAAATGTAGAGCCTGCTATTGATGACACGGTAAAAGCCCCCATCTCTCAGATGGGATTGAGTACTGAGGGTTCGGTGCATGAGAATAACATGGAAAGGGGAGTTATTACTTTAGCTGCAGTAACAGAAGGCTTAGCCTCCTTGAACAATTGTGTGTCTTCCACCCCGCATACATCAAAGGATAAAAATAATCAATTCCCTCTCCCCCTACAAATCACCCCTGAAGTTATTTTACAAGCGGTGGGTGTGATAGAACATGTTTCTCTTCCTAAAACTAGCGAGCCTCCATTTAAACACCATGAACCTAGCCCTTCTTTACCTAGAGGAGTGTATAATAATGACCCAGCTTCTTCTGATTTGGATTTAGAGCTCTGTAGGAGATATACCGAGGTAGATATTGACAAGGTAGAGGATTTTGTAAAAACTCCTGTAACACCAGTTCCACCTGTTCTCCATCTTTATAGCAGTACTCCCTTGAATATCTCCAAGTTAAATATCTCAAGGAGCTCTAATCTTAACATAACAGGTATTGATGCCATGCTTTCACCTAGGTTGGATAAACCTGTTTCCGATTGCCTATCCTCCCTTGAATACCTGCTCTCTTCCATTCTACAATTATTAGAGAAATTTGTTGGGGGTTCTGACTGTGTATTGGAAACGGTTACCCAAATACTGAAGGTTTTATTGCACAACAAATATGAGAAGAAACCCTGCTCAAACTTAGAGGCTGTTGGAGAAGATCTTGTAGAGCAGAAAGTCCTTAAGTCACAGAATGGGTCTTCTAATATTTCCCATCTACCTAATGATAGGGAACAATTAGTCCTCCCTTTGAAAACCCCTGTCTCAAACTGTGCAGTTGATATAGTTCAAGTAGTAGAGGTTTTTCACGAAATGGTGTCAAAGGAAGGTATAGAACCACTCCCAACAATAGAGGATCTATACGAAATGGATCCTAAGGAAGATGAAGAACTCTTCCTGATTTTTAATAAACAACATGGTGCGGGTGACAAGGAGGTTCTAGAACCAGAAGGCGATAGAAAAAAGGAAAAATCAGGGAAAGTTAAAAAGAATGGGACAAAAAAGAGGAGACTAATTAGAAGAATTGAAAAAAATAGACAGAGAAAAATTCTTTGGAGAGAAAACTTGGAAATGGTCACAAATCAAGAATTACATCAGGTCTCCCTGTTGGAATTAAGAGATGAAAGTGAGGATGAAAAAGTAGTTGCGGACACCTCAATCCCTACAGTACAGAGTTCTGGCCCTCTACCTTCAATTCCCTGCTCTTCTGGTGGGCTCTCTATGGTTAATGGGGATCTGTTAAACTCAATTCCCCCAAAAAATGAGATCATTTCTACTGGCTCTGTATCCTCTGCTCTTAATCCTTCGGCCGGTCCCTACTCCATTAAAAGGGAGGGAGCAGTGGTTTGCCAAAAACCTCCCGAAATTCCCAGGGAGGAGAGCGTCAATACCCTTACTCTTGACTTCTTCCCCTTATTTGATGCTGATTGCATTCTAAATAGATCATTGCTCCTTAAATATTTTCAGGAATCGGCAAACTTGAAATTGCTACAAACTGCAGATATAGACTTCGTACGGATTCTGAAGACAGAGGGAGGAAATTTAACGAGGGTAAAATTCTATTCCAAATTAGTAGTAAATCTAATTCTACAACGGTCGGAAGATTTCTAGAGTAGAGGGATCGATGTTAAGCCTTTTTGGGGGAATTTCCCCTTTGATAGACCTTCTAAGTCTTCAAGGCCTTCAGGGTCTTTTTTATCTCTCTTGCAGGTAGCCTCTGGAAATGTAGAACAATCTGGTGGTTTCGATGATCTGAAAATTCGTATATCAAAAGATCTTCGTTTTGTATCTTACCCTAATCCCCCTATATCCCTCCTACAAGATAAGGTTGTAGATGAAACTCTTCGTTGGAACTGGTTACCTGGTGTTCTTTCGAAGAAACTGACCATTAAGTACCCGCCCAATCCCCATCTTTAGCAACAATATAACGTTATTATCCTGGAATTGTGCTGGGTTAAAGAATTGTCCTGAAAACATTCAATTCCTTATGTCCTTAAAAGCCAGTGTGATCTGTCTCCAGGAGACGTGGTGCTCGGAGAAAATTCAGATAGGAAGGGATTATTTTGTTCTGGAGGGTTACGCTGTTCCCTCCAGGAGAGGCCATGCTAGTGGGGGTATTGCTTGTCTATTATCCAATCGGATAAAATGGAATTTCTCTCATTATTTGGATCCTTGTAACCTTTTTCAGGCTGTAACGCTGTTTAGTCATGACAATGTTGTGGCATTTAAACCTTTAGTATTGATTAACGCTTATATTCCCCCCGAAGCTAGTTTTAACGTAATTTTAAAAAGGGGTTTTCTCTATATTCAGAGTATTAGGGAGAAATCTCCTCCCCCTAATATAATTCTAGTAGGGGATTTGAATTGCAAAATCTCTAATTTAAGTATGAGCCTGTTCCACGATAAACATAAAGAAGAAGTATTACAGATCCCCCAAGCCCTCTTCCCCGAGAAGATCAAAACAAACAAGCGAGGGAAGATACTTCTCAAAGAACTGTCCGATATGGATGGGATCATAGCGAATGGAAGGCTCCCTTCTGACTCCCCTGCAAATTTCACTCATAAATCTATTCAGGGAGAATCTATATTAGATTATGTGATAGTCGAGAATTCTACCTTTGCTCTATTAAAGGATCTCAGGGTCACTGAAACCCTTTTCAGCGACCATAAATTACTTTCCTCCTCTGTGAATATACACCCTCCCAAATCCGACCAATGGTCACTTAATAGCGACCTGGTAAGTTTTAGAGCGAAATCAGGAAGATGCTATTGGAACACAAAAGCTGAACGAGATTTGGAGAGTGTTCTTGATGTTGCAATTGACGACCTTGCTATGTGGCACGGTTTTGAAATTGTGTGCTTCTTAGATTTTTTGAAGTTAGTGATTTTGGTAGCTAAAAAACCAAATAAGAAAAGGTATTTTGCAATACCCTCTTGTCCCTTGCGTCTACTTAACATAGAAATAAATAAGTTAATAAGGGATCAATATCTGTGTAAATAAACAGAAGGTTCGCGTAGAGTAACTTTATTAAATAGAAGGAGGAGAAGGTTACAAGCGAAATCACGGAAAGAAGGGGAGGATATTATTTGGATAAAATTAAGAGAGGCTGCCTTTAAAGGAGAAATGAGACAGTTCTGGTCTCTCATAGGTGAGGGTTGTGGATCAAGAACAAGACCGCTTCCTATCCCCATTGAATAACAAACATGGGTGGATTATGTCACAACCCTCTATGCAAATAATGGAGCAGCGGTCCCCTGTATAGGTTATATTGAGAGTAGTCAGCCTTTGGTCCCTTTATCTAAAAAGGATATTGAATTAGCCATTAACGAAATGCGTTCTTCCGGGGCAATGGGGCCGGATGAACTTCCAATCTCTGTTTTAAAGCAAAGCGGCGCAAAATGGAGCAAATTGTTATGCCCTGTGTTTAACATTTGCTTTTCTAGCGGAAACATTCTTCCCTCGTGGAAAGGGAGTATTCTAGTGCCCCTTTTTAAAAAGGGTGACCGATTATCTCCCCAAAATTATCGCCAAATTGCCCTTTTGGATGCAATTGGCAAAGTCTTTGCAAGATGCCTTTTGAAATAAATTAATGATTGGGTGGACCAAGCTAATATACTTCCCCTTGAACAGACGGGATTCCGAAAGAACCATGGTACCATGGATAATTTAACTGCTCTTCAAATAATAACCGATAAATATATCAGGGTCAGAGGAGGGGGAGTCTATGCAGCTTTTATAGATTTCTTCATGGCTTTTGATAAAGTTGATCGCCCTTTGCTGTGGAAGAAACTAATCACTTTTGGTTTGCCAGCTAGGCTGCTAAATCTAGTTCAGGAACTCCACTCTGACACCTGGTGTAGAGTATTGTTGGGTGGAGAGAGAGGCCTATCTCAAGCAATCCCCTCAGCCAATGGTCTCAAACAGGGCTGTTTGTTAGCTTCTTTACTGTTTTCCCTTTATGTTTGTGACCTCCCCCAGACCTTATCCTTAAGCGAAGGAATTGCCCCCACTTTAGGGGACAAACCGGTAGAATGCTTAATGTATGCAGATGATATACTTCTTTTAGACCTTACTCCGAAGGGACTTAATAATCGTCTGCATGCATTGCATATATTTGCCGAGTCCCACCACTTAAAGATCAACATCTCTAAAAGCAAGGTAATCTGTATTACAGGGAATAAAAAAGCGAAATCTGGAAATTTCGGTTGGTTTTTAGGCAGTGAGAAATTGGAAATTGTAAAATCTTACGTTTTTTTGGGGAAAATAATATGCGGTAACTTGAGCGACAAGGCTCACATAGATAACAACATTAGGAAAGCTAAGTTACAGGGAAATGGACTGAGTGCTCTTTATAAAGCCAGAGGCAGAAGACATTTTGTCCATTTGCTAGAGGCCTTCCGAGCAAAAATTCCAGCCTCTCTGCTCTATGGCATCGAGCTTATTGATTTGGGGCAATGGGGTTTTTTAGATACTATTGAGGGTAGACTTCTGCGACATCTAATTTTGGTCAATAATGCTTGTACAGTGGAATCCCTCAGACTTGAAATGGGCATACGAAGTAGTTGGGTTCAGGCCCTGGCAGGAGTAATACGTTGGGTCTTTTGCTTAGCCAAGTGTAAATCGGCTACTTTAAGATTTCTGATTAAAAAAGAATTACTGGGTCCCCTGAAAGAATACTCTTTACTTATAAAGAATTTCAGAAGGGCTGTTAATTTACTGGAATTGGAGGAATCAACTCTTTTTTCACTATCGCCACATCAGCTAAAGTCGTCACTAACACTGGCTACATGGGAGTTAAGTTTTAGGAGGGACAGAGATGTCCTTATTACAAAGAAAGGTGTTACGCAGGTTGTCAATTCTTACTTATTTAAACATATACAACCTTATGCATCCTGGAACCTCCCCCACGGCCTACGCCGTTTTTGGTTCCTCTTGAGACATGATCTTCTAACTTTAATAAATTACTCGCTAGATGGTATGGTTCTTCCGATAAATGTAATTTATGTAGCAATAATAACTCGATTCAGGATATTGCCCATATCCTTTTCATATGCCCTGCCCTAATGGCTCATCGCCGAAAGTGGGTGAGACCAATATGTTTACAGTTAAGCATTTTCTCTGCTAAATCTTTACTTGATGCCATTTTTTACCCTCCAAATGATTTGTTTTGTTACCGAATTTTTAACTTTTTTAAATGCTTCTTAGAATTATTTTAAATGATATGTTTTTCCCTTTCTACTCCTGAGTAAATAGAATGTATCTTAAGGTTTTCATGTTTTGTAAATGTTGTTGTTGTTTATGTTTTGTTTATATGTGGATCTCAATCGAGTTCCAAATCATATTCAAATAAAATTGGATTGAACAGATATTACCGGTAATTGTCTTGTGTTATTGGGCGGAGGTAGGATATTTTCAGAGCTAAAGAAGTGGAGCAATTAAAATGCTCCTGCATTGAGCATTACCCCCTCCTCCCCCAACACCAATAATGTTCCATTTTGTATCGGCCTTTGTCCAGAAGATTTTCAAACGTGGGAAAAGGGCTTGCATTACAACTTTAAAATGTAACTAATTTTCCTGTGCTAACAAGTGATTTGTTAATATGCTTGATGCTTTGGCCATTTATTTTGACCTTTTTATCTAAATTGAGGTCTAGGTGTTTCTTTAAAAAAATTACTTGCGTTCTTTAGGCTGTTATGCAACTCTAGGTGTGTAGTCAAATGAGGAAGTACCTTTTACTTATTTGCAGGGCTAAACCCCATAAACCTTAAAAAAGCACGATTCTGAGAGGAGCACATCTGAAAGCTTGGTAATGGTGGTCTTCTCTTCTGCACAGCTTAGAGTTCTTCAGGTGGTGAGAGGTAGTAAAAAGGTGTTTGTGGGAGAGAGCCACCTGCTATTTTTCCATTATCATCCTAACATATTATAAAGGAAATGGGAGTTGCTAACAGTGAAAAGGGAGCTGATCACCAGGGGCCTTCTTTTCTCAGTTGCCTTCCCAGTAAAACTAAAAGTGAAACACATACGCTCCTCAAGGTGGCACTAAAGCTAATGGTCCTGGGTCATCAAGTTTCCCTATTTGGAAAACAATGCTTGAGGCTTGTTGCTGGAGGCTGCCTGGTGGGGTCAGGACTCTCCTTCAAAGGGACTGATGTTGGATCTAAATATTCTTAATTTCGTGCTGTGTTTGTACTGCATTTTCTTTTTTGCATTTAGTTTTCGAGTGATAATGTCCTTGTAACGGAAAGTTCAGAAACAATTTTTGTTGATATATTCAGTTTTGTGCATTGTGTGGGGAGTACTACTGTTTTGAGATGCTTTATTAAGATTGTATACTGTGCTCCTTTGGTTGCTAGGTTTGAACTTAATGGCCAACAGCGCCAAAGCAACTAATCCAAACTTGGGTCAGCAACATTACCTTGGATGAGTTCTACCCCTAAATTCCAATTAAGGTCAAGTCACTTGAGTTTAAATTCCACACCGACTCCTCCCTCAAAGCACACATGCAATATCTCCCACCCTCTTGAAAAAGCTAAATCATTTCTCATCATATGTATGCATTTTCTGCGCGGTCCTTTTCTACCTATGCCTTTCCCACGCAAGTTAAGTATATATAATTTATTTTCTCTGAGCGACGTAATTAATATATTAAATAAATTGTTAATATTTTATTTTTCTTCTTTATGGGACTGACCCCTCATGTTTTAATTTACTCCTAACCTCCCTTTTCCAGTACCTACCCCAAAAATCTAATATTACCCTTACCTCTGTTTACCAGTGCCCACCCCTAAACCATAAAATCACCATCACTTCCCCTTGCCACTACCCATCCCTAAACCCCAAAATTACCCCAGCCTCACTTTACCACTGCCATCTCTAAAATTACCCTAGCCTCCCCTTACCACTTCCTGAACCTAAATCCTTTTTAGGTCTCACCTAGTAGCGAGCATACGCTGCGAGACTTATTGTAAGGGGCTTTCAAAAGCTCACCACACGCGGGTAACCGCAAGCAATAGGCCACACACGCACAAGCGTGGCCTATTGCTGTGGTTACCCGCACGGGCACCATATGTTTTGAATTATCTTTCCCAGACACAGCGAGATAATTCAAAATATGGCCTGGTGCTTGCTCTCGTGCGCGTGCCACTTGCGGGACGCTGCATTCCTTTTTTTTAACTTCCAGAAATCGCTTCTTCAGGCAGAGCGCATCCCTGGCTGGTACTGGTATGTGCAGTATGTGAACCTGCACAATATGTGTGCAGTCATGACATGATAGGCGCATGGCAGATGGCGGCGGAGACTCCTGTGATCCTCAGCTACATGGGTTAGTGAATTCCTGTGCAGCTGTATAATAAAAACTGGATTCCAAGGCAGCACAGAGACTGCTTATTGGGAATTGTAATTATTCTGCTGTTCTTTGCCTGCGTTGTTCATCAAACCAATAATCGATCAGGCTCAAAGGCAGCACGGAGACTGCTTTTTTGTGAAATGTAATTATTCTGCTGTTCTTTGCCAGCGTTGTTTGTCAAACCAACACTCGATCATACGCAGGCATGGGAGCTCCTGAAACTCCTTGTCCTTCTTCATCCATGCTTGCTTATTGAGCCCAGCCTCCTCTACCTGTAAATGTCAACACTTTGTAATTAACTTTCACAGCTCTCTTATTATAGTCTGACTTTGAATCACCTTTATATTCTTGACAAATCTGATTACATTTCAAAATCATGTTTCTGGCTAATAAACATTGAGCACCCTGTATTACCCCGTCCAGCCCTCTTGGACATCTTTCTTGGGACAGTGATTTTTTTTTCATGCACAGATTGTGCTTACTGCCTTCTCTAAATTGTATCAGGTTACAGTCTGTCCAGGCTAGTTTAAAGCTCAATAACGGATAATTTGCACCACTAACGTACCTAAAATGTATACCTTTAAGCAAGAGCAAGGTTTGCCTGCCCTAAACATTGCTTTGTTATATTTGAATAGCTGGCTCTATGATGTGGCCAGGACACTCTGGGGGGGTCTCACTCCCTCGCGCACCCTTAACTTGCCATGACACAACGGGGCGTTATGTAGGCCACTGCTCTGAACCTTTCTCCTAGCATTGCTGCTGGGCTGGCGGAGTTGCTGAAAACAAAACTGCCCTGCCATGGTTCCTCTCGCTCGGTGAAGAGTAACATGATAATTGAGAACGACTGATGTACAACTAATGTACAACTAGGCCGGAACTACCTAAGAGCAGAATTCCGGAGCTAGGAGTATTGTTTTTTTGTTGTTGTGGTTTTATATAGTGCAAACTCGACTCAAAGGTATTGGAGTACTTTACATGAGCACCAGTTACATTACTCAAGTAAACATTAATTTTTGTAAGAGACAGAAAGATTATGTGATTTGCCCAGAATCACAGGATGCTGCGCCAATGCTGAGACTCGAACTGGGTTCCCCAGTTGCCAAAATCGGCAGCTGCTTCAACAAGCATTGGCATAGCCAATAGGTCGCGCCTTTGGGACCTTATAAGTGTTTTGCCATGCACCACTTGATGTTGTTGCACCAAGGATATTGTGCTGGATAACTAAACACTTATAAGGTCCCAAAGGCGAGACCTATTGGCTATGCCAATGCTTGTTTTTTCTTTTTGCCTCACTAAATCAACAATGAATACATGTATCTAAAACACCCCCCTCATCTTAATTTACCACTACTTTTAGATTCAGTCATTGATTTATGAACAAGAGGCTCAAAGATGGCCGTGACTAATCCGATGTTCTCAGATTAGATCAAGAATCTCCAGGAGAATAATCATCCTGAAATATGGATATGTAGCTTGCTACCCAAACATAGCAGTTGTCTTGATTTTCATTTGTTTGGACAATTAATTAAGATGGCCGCCATCCTTCTAGTTAGTCCGTTTCCACTTAGAGTGGCAATATCTGAAGCATAAATATGCTTCCTGTGTTGCAATCAGAGCAACTGTTTTGTTTTTGCCAGGACGCAGAACTTAGACGGTGCTACTTATATCTGACAAGTAAGATTTCGAACATACTGAGTGTTCATTTTTCTGCGTATAATGACGCAAGTTCAAATGGTTTTCCATCCGGTTTCTTGTTTCTTAAGCTTCAGTGTCCATATGCCCCATTTATGACGTAAACATTCTTCCATGACCTCGAATTGAAACCAGAGCATATGTTGGGCAATAGTAAAGCTATCCCTTGATTTCAATTAATTATAACAATGTATCCCCCATTTTTTTCTTCTCGCATAATGTCTAAAGGTTTTTCAGAATTATATTGATTTCGCTTTAAGTAATTATTCTCACAAATGTCTTTTCTCTCCGTAAAATGTTCAAAAGTCATTGATTTAAGGTGGGTTGGTTGCAATTTCGTATTATTTATGACGGCGAACAATAGTCTCTGTCTATTTTAAATCTATGATTTATTCAATATGCAATGTCCATGATAAAGAAATTTGTGAAGAACAGAATTATCTTCGACCCGAATGACTCAATATAGTTTCGAATGATAACTTTTCTTGCAACATATAGCTAATGAGTCCAGTCTAATTAATTAGATCATATAATTTCTCTTTCTTGGCTAAAAGTTTCCATTTTTACTGATTAAGTGTGGGTCTATGGCACATTTTAATCAATGATGTCGGTGACCCCAAGTGTTAGTCTATTTGAATAAATATACAGTGGCCTTACCAAAGAAATCTGTAAGGAACGAAATCACTCTTCTAGCACGATGTCTTTAATTTCAATGAAATAATGTTTCTGTATTGCAATATTTTAATTTCCCTTTAACTGAGTTCAAATAGATAATAAGTTGATGATCTTTTCAGATGTATTCGATGAATCTGTCGACTTGGACTAATTATATTATGGTCCTATATTGATCTAATCTTGACTACGTTTATTTTAATATTTTATTACACAATAGGTTGGTGAGGGTTCTTCCACCTATTCTTACATTATTCTTTTATGACGAATTAAATGGTATATTTAAGGGCTCTCTATTTTGCCCGCGAATAAAGTAATTTTCTCTTTTCTCCCGAGTGTATAACTTCTTTTTCATGATGTCTTTGGTTGCAAATACAATTTTTTGTGATTATTCATTTTACAGAAGGGTCTTCAGTCCACACCTGAATTTTTCATATGATAAGAGTGAAACTCTAACCAGTTGAACCCATTTTCCATGAAAAATTTGTTATATAGGAATTTATTATTGAAATGTAATTGTAATTCTGTTTGTAAGTAGACCTCTGAAGTAGGTTGTCTGCATAAGTGACTAGTAGACAATTTTATCAGCAAGATCATCAATCTCTGCCACTTATGTACATGTAAATATTGTTTTGCACTCTTTGAATTTAATAATTTAATAAAATAAATTTCTACAAAAAAAAATACACCCGTTGCTAATTGATATTTTAATCTATTTATTTTCTGACTTGTTCAATTGATTTATATAATTTATATATTTGAGGCCATTAATTAGGGCAGTCATAATTGATTTCGGTAAATGTTTGCTTTACTATTTCAAACAAAATCCCTTGCGGTCATCTTTACCTGACAACATTTTGTTACCCAAGCCCTCAAGGGTATATTGGGTGGCCCAATTAATATATCAGATCTGCACACATAGGACTCCTGAAGGAAACACACCTGACACTGGCTGATGCTCCTAAACTCCACAGGAAGCAGAGGGGTAAGTGCTTTCCTCCGACGTCTCCTCTTTCGCTGATGGAGTGCTGATATGGGTAAGACCTGGGGTCCCCTCAGTGGCAGATGACATCATAATTGACCCGCAGTCTATGTTTGGTCTGCTGCATGGATGCTTAGATGGACGACGCCTATTATTGGGAACGATATATGCCCCACACTGACCAGCCCTCATTTTTGCAAACATTGTCTAATAAATTATTCAACTGGAGAAGATTCCATGGCTCATGGGAGGTGATTTTAACTCTGCGCTTGAAATAGCCCCAGACTGCTCCTTCCCCTCCCTTGTTGTGTACACCATCCACCTCAAATTCACAGGCTCTCACTGACTGGCTTTCACATTGGCAGCTTGCAGATTTATGGCGAGTATGTAACACACATGCATGTATTCCTTTTATTCCTCTTCACACAGGCGACACATTAGGCTTGATCGTTTTGTTGGGTCCCTAAATCTGCTTCCCTCTATTCAGGACATGGACTATCTAGGTCACACCCAATCGGACCATAATCCACAATATTTACAGCTCACATGGGAGGGGGCACACTACCAGGTATACCCACATGGCGACTCCAGCCCACTGCACTACCCACCCTTTTACTCGTCTCTGGGCACAGACACAGTAGACTATTTCAAGCTTAATGTTAACACCACCACAAATTAACTCATAGCTTTTGAAGTGACCGTCATGGGACACAGTCTAGGGATAATATGGAATACACGTAAACAATTGGATAGTGACATCAGGTTCATTGAATGCACACTCATGCCTCTCAAAACACGATCTGTAACAAACTGTAGTGTAGTTCCTATATTCCAAATAGGCTCTGCGCATTGGAATAACATAAACGACAGTGTAGACGTAAGACTGAGGTCGACTAGGTCTCTATTGAATATGTTAGGCTTAATTATGAAATGCCAGCTAGCTCAGAGGTCACTAGAAACTTTCTCGAGTAAACAAGAAGGTGCTAACTTTCCTGAATAGACAAGAAGGGATTAGTTTCTGACAACCGCATAAACATGACAACTTTTCTCCCCCAGAATACGGAGTATATCTCCAGAGTCGCTGAAAAAATAGATAGCTATTTCACTCAGTTAATCGTGCATGCTTAGTTTCACCAGGAGTGCAGAGAAATAGGGAGACAGGCGTTTTCAATTAAAAGGTTATTTATTGAGCAGTCTTCTTTCTAATGCAAGAGAAGTGAATTGCCACAATTGCAATACTTGTCATAAAATAAAGTGCGTACAGTAAAATGAGTATTATGTAATAATACTGTAAAAGCATTTATATGGTTTCTAAGCCATAAGATACTTAAAATGGATAAAATACATACAATGATAAAATGATGACTAAACATACTCAACTGGTGTTTCTAAGATATGCCTACCCCGGTGTACCTAACCTAAGCCTAGTACAGGGAAGGAGTAGATGAGTTATCGTTTTTGCCAAGGATCTGAATCAAGAATTCTCTAAGGGTCTAATCAGCTCCACCTTGGGTATAGAATGATGGAGGTCTTGTATCTCTTTCTCAGGACTTGATCTCCCAGCAACCCACAAGGGTGACAGGGAAACACTGGAGCTGGATTTCTCGGCAGGAGAAAAGACAGCGTCTCTCTCAGTGCGTCAGTGGGAGGGTCGGCTTCCTTCGGCACTCGCATCAGCAGGGCGTCGGGCAAGTAGATAGCCGATCTGCTCCAAACCACTGTGTGTTGCTTAAGGCAGATGCTGGTATATTTATACCTGGAACGTGCCGAGCTTGACGTAAGGTTCGACATAAGACGTCACTAAGAACTCGCAGTTCTTTCAGGACTCCAGGAGTTCTAGGACAAATCAATACAGAAGCAGGGGGAATTCCCAGGCTGCTGGAGGTTTGGTTTGTTTAAGAACACATTGTGCTTTCTAGGAGTCTATGGGAGTAGCCTTGCCATATTTGGACTGCATTGGCTATGTCTTAATATGGGTATGATTCTTATGCCTAAATAGGGATATGATGTGATATAACCACATAAGGGCATGAAATCGGGAATATTTACTAGAGTCCTAGAATCATCTACAACAAGACCGAAACTTTGTTCAGTGGTTTTCCGAGGCACAATGTGAGCATACATTCTTATTGGAGTGGCTCTGGTGCCTGAACTATGCTGCACACTTCTCATGCACTCATGGCGACTGATCATATGAGTAAACTACTTGTGTGGTTGATACAGCAGGACCAGCCGAGACAACCCATTCTGAATCTCAACTTACCCATGGGGCAGTTCCTTCACACCCAGCACGAAATACATGTAGAATTGACAAGCCATTACACCTGACTTACTCCACCTTCCCAGAATCTCACCTGAACAATGAGAGGAACTGAACAAACCCATAACTGTATCAGAAATCAGTGGGGCTATTAGAGCCCTAGCCACCAGCAAGTTTTTGGATCCTGATGGGCTACAAGCCAAATTCTACAAGGCATATGCCCCGGTGTTGGCTCCTCACCTACCCGCTTTATATGACAAGCCCCTTGCAGCACACTCCCTGCATCAAACACTAGGTGAGGCCTTTCTTATTTCCGTAACTAAACCAGATGGGGACCCTATGGTGCTAGGTTTGCTTCGGCCCTTGACGCTTCTCAGCACAGATGATAAAATATTAGCTAAAATCCTGTCTGACTACCTCGTCCCCTGGTTCCACAGAATGGATTTGCCCAACCAGAAGCACTTTGTTGACCCTGGAGTGACTTTTCAGGGTACTCCATACATCATTGGCCACATTCTGGATGTTTGGTCCTAGACCTTGAGAACACTTTCTACTTGCAGGTGTGGGGTTACCTAGCTGATGTGCTACCTCTTTATGGTATGAGGGGCCAATTTTGCAATTGATTAAACTAGTTTGCACTAAGTGTCTGGTTGAGTCAAATCAGAGTCTTACATATTCAGCCCCATTCCAATAGACTGAGGTATGCGCAATGTATGCCCACTCTCCCCATGTCTTTTTTTGTTGGCCATAGTACCGCCTGCTTTAGCAATCTGGGCACAGTGGGATGACAGGGGCATCCTACTGGGAGATGAAATCTATGCAATCTCTTTGTATGCTGACTGCATCCTCATTTATCTGAGGGACATAAGACTGGTGTCCAATGCCCTCGCTGCAACACTAATGAAGTTCACCACACTCTCTGGACATTGGGTTAACTGGGCCAAATCATGCTCATTCCATTTGCCCAATTACCTTCCAATCCTGCACTCGTTCTTAATGGGGCCCCAGTTGAATGGCAACTTGTTTCGCTACCTAGAGGTCTGGATATACCATCAAACCGCTGACTTGTTAGATGGCAATCTCACAAGGGTGACCACTGCCTTCCAACTCCAAAGGTCATTCTGGCGAATGCTCCCGCTGTCCATCATGGGATGGGTAGCTTTGCTCAAAATGGTGACCTTAGCTACTCTATTTCTTCACTAACATACCTCTATATCTTGCTATATCTTGCACCCCCTACTTCAAAGTAATGAAATGGTTCATGTGAGAGTTTTTTCACTATCAAAATATCACCACCCAAAATATCCCCATAGCAAAATATCGTGACCAAAATGTAGATGCCAAACATATCGTCATCCTTTACTTACAATGGTAAGTCCAAAAATATACAAAAAACAATATTGTTGTCATAAATACCAGTGTATTAAATATTGTGAGATTTTCAAAACTAATAGGGCGGACCGATCAACACCTGTCTTGAAAGTTTCAGGGTGATTCGTCAAGCGGAGGCCGAGAAAAAAGGGGGTCCCAAAATGTGTTTTCCTCATGTTAATTTCCATAGGAATTTTTGAAACAGGTTACAGCCCGAACTGCTGAATGGATTTACACCAAATTTGGCAAAATGATAGGCCTTGGACTGGAAAGCGTGCTTTTCTAAAATGGTGTAAATCGGTTCAGTAGTTTCTAAGAAATTCAAAAATAAAAAAATATTGATATCTGGGCGGAGCATAACC
Source organism: Lissotriton vulgaris (assembly GCF_964263255.1). Classification (NCBI taxonomy): domain Eukaryota; kingdom Metazoa; phylum Chordata; class Amphibia; order Caudata; family Salamandridae; genus Lissotriton; species Lissotriton vulgaris. Next base: position 1,233,989,059 of record NC_141685.1, read on the forward strand.
ACAGATGTCATTGTGAGATCTGATTTGCTGGCAGCACTCCAAACCAGGAAGTGTTGGCAGCCATCTTTTGACTCAGTAACCGAGTCAAAAGAAAACAGTGGAAAAAAGATAAAAAACAAGAAAAGGGGGCAGGGTAAAACCACCCTGACCAATGTTCCTTCTAATTTTTTTCCTCTGTGTGCAGCAGTGTAGGGCCCCTGTGCGCAGTGCCACGTATCACTCCAAACTTTTGCTTTAAAAAACTGAAAAGACGGTGCATTCCCACACATACATCCCACAATAAGGGGCTTAGGGCAGATTTGCAACTTGAATACCCATGCCATGACGTGAATTGGTTACACAGGCAAGTACACTTCAGGTTTAGAAAAGCAGCGGTGGTACCATCATAAGATTTTACTAAATATTCTTAACTGGAGCACTGTTCATTGGGTGGGGAAATTGCGAGCCTATGCAAGATTACATATACATAATAAGTTACAAAATTACATACCATATTGTTGTAATCGAATCTATGCCCCTAGTGTAATTTTCCCGATTCATGTCCTTATATAGGTATACTTTATCATATCCTTATATAGGCATAGAACTCACTACCCTATTTGGTTTAAGCCATACAGCCCAAATACGTCATGGCTACTTTCACTAGGTTCTGGGAATTAACAACGATTTCTTGGAAAAACCCGCCTTCGGCAGCTAGGAACTTCCCCCTGCTTGAATATTAAGTTCTCCAAGAACTCCTGGCATTTTCCAGGAATTTAGCCTTTGAGTGATGTTATTAAGTCCAAACATGCGTCAAACTCGGCACCTTCAAAGTATAAATATGCCCAGGTTTGCCCAGTCAAACACACGGTCGTTTGGAGCTGATCGACTATCTACTTGCCCGACGCCCTGCAGCAGCAAGTGCCGAAGGAAGCCGACCCTCCAGCTGACGCACTGAGAGAGAGGCTGTCTTTTCTCTTGCAGAGAAATCCAGCTCCAGTGTTTCCGGCTTACCCTTGCTGGTATCTGGGAAATCGAGTCCTGAGAGAGAGATACAAGACCTCCTTCATTCTAAAACCAAGGTACGGAGCTGATTAGACCTCTTAGAGAATTCTTGGAATAGATTCCTGGCAGAGAACTACTAAACTTAGGCAACTCCTCACTTACTTCTTCCCTCGTACTAGACTTAGGTTAGGTACACCAGGGTAGGCGTATTTTAGAAGCACCAGTTGAGTTCTTTTAGTCATTATTTATTACTGTATGTATTTCATACATTTTATGCATTTTTATGCCTTAGAAACCATATCATGCTTTTATAGTACTACTTTATAATACTGTTTGTAATATATGCCTTGTACTTTATAACCAGTATTACGATTATAGCAGGTCATTTCCAATGCTTGAGAAAAAAGACTGTTCAATAAATACTTTTATTGAACATGCCTGTCTCTCTATTTCACTGCATCTCTGGTGAAACAAAGCATGCACGATTGACTGAGTAAAATAGTTATCTATTGCTTCCGCAACTCTAGAGATTTGATTTCTTATTCTTGGGAAACAAAGTTGTCATGTCTATGCGGTTGTCAGAAACTAATTCCTTCTTCTGAATTCGAGAAAGTTTCTAGTGACCTCTGAGCTAGCTGGCACTCACTATTAAGTCCAATATATTCGGTGGGGACCTAGTAGACCTCAGTCCTACGTCTGAACTACAGTATATATTATTCCAATGTACAGAGCCTATTGGGAATATAGGAACTACACTACAATATTAACAATTTGATGTGCAAGCCATTGAGTAACATTGGGCTATCCCGTCAGGGATAGTTTCTGAAATGTGTGGCATCCAGGCAAACATGGACTGTGCCATGTTTGCACACAAGTCAAGTGCCATCGCTAGATAGGTGACATGGTTGATTCTCACGTCGATCCTTGCCATTTTGCAGTGCTGATAAACTCTGTCAAGGTCAACTTTCCCATTCAGGAGGTAGGCCTTTGTCCTCATCAGCATATCCAAATGCTTTTGCTCTAGTATATTCCTCGATTTACTCTTGATAGTGTTCATGAGGCTGAATCCTCGTTCACAATCTATACTAGATGCTTGAAATGTTGCGCATACATCAACAAGTTGAGACACCACACTATACTGAGCAGCATTGCGTACAGTGAAATTCACCATGTCTTGAAAGGTAGTAAATAACTTACCCTGTACATGTTCTGCCACCACATATTTATAGTCTCTGTATTGTTGAACATCTTCCTGTGTTTCACAATCACCCAGGACCAAGACATTTTTATACTTTTCGACAAGTCTTTTTATATTCTCAGTCCCAAAATCAAAACGTGATTGTATTGCTATTGCCTGGAATTCAAAACTTGCCCATTCTTTCAGTTCAGAACCTTTTTTGCCTGTGCTCACAAAGAAGGGAAACAAAAGACAAAATAGACCCACTGTCAAACTCTTGCCATTCCTTGTACAACAACATCAAATCTCTTACATTGCTGTTCCAAAAGATAGTGTCCCCCAAATACTGTTCCGTAATTTGCCCAATCGTTGCTCTTGCATACTGTAGCTTCAACAGTAGACAAATAACTTTTTGGGAATCGTTTGCACAAAGATGCAAATTCACCCAGAATGTCATTAAGTATTGCAAGGGAAATATGGTAGTTGGAGTCTGATAGCTTTTTGTAACAATGTTTCACAACTGGATCATTCTCCTCAACTTTCTCATGCTCAAAGTACTTAAGAACAGCCTCATAATTACGAATTAGTGCACCAATAGCAAAATGCCTTGAAAGCCACCAGACTTTATTCAGTGGTCGAAAAGAGACCACTTAACATTCAGTGACCGATGCAATTTCACCCAGCTTGGACTTCTTTGCAGGAGATCTGGAGAACACAGTGTAGACAGTCCTCAATAATGTTCCCATTTCTTTAATCATTGCAAACCTCTTCCAGGCATCATCAGCTCCAAAATCCTCTCGATGTGCAGCACAATGCTGCTCAACTAGATGAGGAATAGATTTTTTAAGGCGAGTAGCAACACCATTATTCTTACCCAGCATCTGATGTGAACATGACCATTTTCATGAGGTCCATTTCATTGGCAGTGTAGAATTCTTTCACAGCAGTGATAGCCTCCGCATTACAACTAGTCAGCTTCACTATCACTCAATCAATCAATCAGTGACACTTATAAAGCGCGCTACATACCCGTAGGGTCTCAAGGCGCTGGGGGGGGGGTGCCGCTACTGCTCGAACAGCCAGGTCTTCAGCTTCTTCCTGAAGGAGAGGTGGTCTTGGGTCAGGCGCAGGTCGGACGGGAGGGAGTTCCAGGTCTTGGCGGCCAGGTAGGAGAAGGACCTTCCTCCTGTAGTCGCTCTTCGGATGCGGGGGACGGCGGCGAGGGCGTGGTTGGCTGATCGGAGGTGGCGTTTGGGAGCGTAGAAGTTGACTCGGCTGTTGAGGTAGCTCGGGCCTTGGTCGTGTAGGGCTTTGTGTGCGTGGGTGAGGAGGCGGAAGCTGATTCTCTTGTTGATGGGGAGCCAGTGAAGGTCTCTCAGATGTCCGGAGATGTGGCTGGATCGTGGGATGTCGAGGATGAGTCTGGCTGAGGCGTTTTGGATCCGCTGGAGTCTCTTCTGGAGCTTGGCGGTGGTCCCGGCGTAGAGGGCGTTGCCGTAGTCCAGTCGGCTGGTGACGAGGGCCTGGGTGACGGTCTTCCTGGTCTCTGTGGGGATCCACCAGAAGATCTTCCGTAGCATGCGTAGGATGTTGAAGCACGCCGAGGAGACGCTGTTGACTTGCCTGGTCATGGAGAGGGAGGAGTCCAGGATGAAGCCCAGGTTTCGTGCATGGTCTGTCGGTTTGGGTGCGGTGCCCAGGGCGGGAGGCCACCAGGAGTCGTCCCAGGCGGAGGGTGAGGAGCCCAGGATGAGGACCTCCGTCTTGTCCGAGTTCAGTTTCAGGCGGCTGGTCGTCATCCACTCGGCTACCTCTTTCATCCCTTCGTGCAGGTTGGCTCTGGCGGCGGCGGGGTCGTTGGTCAGGGAGAGGATCAGCTGGGTGTCATCGGCGTAGGAGATGATGCTGAGGTGGTGTTTGCGTACGATGGCCGCGAGGGGGCTCATGTAGACGTTGAAGAGGGTGGGGCTCAGGGATGATCCTTGGGGGACGCCGCAGATGACTTCGGAGGCCTCTGACTTGTACGGTGGTAGGCGGACTCGCTGTGTTCTTCCGTCGAGGAAGGAGATGATCCATTCCAGCGCCTTGTCCTGGATTCCGATGTTGCTGAGGCGCCGTATTAGGGTGCGGTGGCAGACCGTGTCGAATGCCGCGGAGAGGTCTAGGAGGATGAGGGCCGCTGTTTCTCCATTGTCCATCAGGGCTCGGATGTCATCGGTGGCGGCGATGAGGGCGGTCTCGGTGCTGTGTTTGGCTCGGAAGCCGGACTGTGAGGGGTCGAGGGATCCGTTCGTCTCGAGGAAGGCGGCCATCTGCTTGTTGACGGTCTTCTCGATGACTTTGGCTGGAAACGGGAGAAGCGAGATGGGGCGGTAATTCTTGAGGTCGGTGGGGTCCGCTGTTGGTTTCTTGAGTAGAGCGCTGAGTTCGGCGTGTTTCCAGCTTTCAGGGAAGATGGCGGTGTCGAAGGATGTGTTGATGATGTCTCGCAGGTGGGGTGCGATGACAGCGTCGGCCTTGTTGAAGACGTGGTGAGGGCAGGGGTCGGTTGGTGATCCGGAGTGGATGGAGTTCATCGTGCGGATGGTGTCTTCTGTGCTGATCGGGGTCCAGGCGTGGAGGGTGGTGGTGGGGGGGGTGGCTGGTCGGTCGTGGTGTGTGTTGGTTGGTTGTTGAAACTGCTGTGTATGTCCGTGATCTTGTTGTGGAAGTATGAGGCGAGGGAGTTGCGAGGGAGTTGCAGAGGTCTTGCCCCCAAACAGTGTTTTGTGCTTAGTTGAGGTTGGAACTTGAAGTACAGGATGAGCATTTATGCTCATCAATTATCAATGTGTGATACAAAGCGTGACAAATTTCAGCCTGGCGGGGGCAATCCGCAAGTGAATTCCCCCCGCCATATTAGTATGGCGAGGGGACCGTGGCGGACGGAAAGACCTTTCCGCTTTTCCACCGCGGTCGCCTTCCGGCCGGGGTGGAAAACGATTAATATGGTGACAGTGTCTAATAGACACCGCCAGCCATATTACGATGGGCCAATTCAGATGCCTTTCCATGGTGGCAGGCATGCGGTCTTCACTCAGGATTTTGTTTGGTGACAGTTTTCACTCATTATAAAGTAGCGGATGGTTAATATACCAGATTCACGGCGATCTCTGAAGTCATGCATTTATTGGCCATATTAAACAGAAACGTAGTTCTGTACTGACTATACTTACATTTTATCAGCCAAGGATGCAAGGTTTCACACTCATCCATTGTTGGAGGTCCAGATCTACTGATGCTAGTGGTCTACTTATGTTTGCACAAAGAATATCTCTGGGAAAGTCGTTGCCTTTGTTTTAACAATTTACATATTTGAGGCTGGAATTATTGAAAATCTTTACAGTAGTTATCAGAAAGACATGTGTTGAACGGATCACTGACATAATATCGAAGACACAAATATAGAAATACCAAAATATCGAAGAAAAAATATACAATGCATAAATATCGAATTACTATCTACAAACAGGTAAGTACAAAAATATTGAATCAAAAATATTGTTTAAAGACAATATAGTTAGTAAAAATATCGATTTTTTAAAATGTCTTAAAATTAATTTAAAATTAATGAAATAATAAATATAAATAACTAAAACATACTTAATAATACTTAACCTTAAAATTATTAAATAATTAATTTAAGTTATAAAAAACATACACTTTTATTTTTTAATATACATACATATATTAACATAATATTAATAAAAAGTATACAATATTCTTACCATGAGATAACAGGTGGGGAAAAAATTACTATTCCCACTCCAGTGAGTGCAACAGTAGGGAAATCGTTGGATAGCGTAGGGGTAAAAATTACTACTCCCTCTCCAGTGAGTGCAACAGTAGGGAAAGCTTTGGATAGCGGGAGGGTAAAAATTAGTATTCCCACTCCAGTGAGTGCAATAGTAGGGGAAGCGTTGGATAGCAGGAGGGTAAACATTACTATTCCCACTCCAGAGAGTACAACAGTAGGGAAAGCATTGGATAGCAGGAGGGTAAAAATTACTATTCCCACTCCAGAGAGTACAACATGAGGGAAAGCTTGGATAACGGGAGGGTAAAAATTACTATTCCCACTCCAGAGAGTGCAGCAGTCGGGAAAGCGTTCGATAGCGTAGGGGTAAAAATTACTATTCCCCCTCCAGAGAGTGCAACAGTAGGGAAAGCATTGGATAGCGTAGGGGTAAAAATTACTATTCCCAATCTAGTGAATTTAACAGTCGGGAAAGTAATGATTTAATATATTAATAACAATAAATTAAATATCAATACCAATAAAACATTAATTAAAATGAATTGCCAATTTAATATTATGTAATAATTAATCAATTATAAATACATTTTCAATAACAAAAACTAATTAATAATAAAAATGAATACCAATGATTGAAATAATTACCTATTCATAATTAACAACTAATTAATGTTCAATAACAAAAACTAATTAATAATAAAAATTAATACTAATTAATTTTTATCGGTACATATTTATCAATACACAAAAAGTATTTTTAAGATGTAATTAAGTACAATTAAATAACTTCCCACCCTATTCCCCTATAAACCCACAATACGCTACAGAAAATGAATTGATACAATTATCGTTATTACCAATTAATAAATTAATACAAATTAATTTCCAATTAATAAAAAATACTTACCAATGAACAATTAATTAACTTAATTACAATTAAATTACTTCCCACCCTATTACCCTATAAACCCCAACCCGCTACAGAAAATAAATTAATACAATTAACATAATTATCAAATAATCAATTAATAAAAATTAATTACCAATTAAAAATTAATTAAAAATTTATTCAAAATGAATACCAATAAATAAATAAAAATATTTAATCAATTACAAATAAATTACTTCTCACCCTATTCTCCTACAAACCCACAACCCGCTACAGAACTAAAACACAAAATTAAATTAAAAATAATTAGTAATTTCAAAAAATTTATATTTAATATAATTAAATTACTTCCCACCCTTTTCCCATATATACTCACAACCTGCTACAGAATTAAATTACGCAAAAATTAAATAACATATATACTTTGATATTTTGACTTTCTATATTTTAATAAATCGATATTATATTACTTACCTTCAATTCAATATTTTTAACCCCTATTGTCAGTCCATTCGATATTTTGTCCAGTCTATATTTTGATTTGGATATTTTGGTAATTCTATATTTTGAATTCGATATTTTGTCTTGTTACCATATTGAACATGACAGTAGAACTGACTGTTCACTACACCAAATACCTCTCCCTCAAGGCACATGACGAACCAATCTTACAAGCTTCAACATATGGCAGGCTGAGGGCCCGTAGACTTCCTGAAGTACATGCAGTTCTTTCGCTGATAATGCAATCATAATGGAATGGTCAGAATGAATTTGAGGGAGAAGAAATTAGATGGGCGATGGGGAGAGCCTGCAAGCTGACAGGGATGACCGACATACTTTAGTTAGACCCTTCCAGGACTTAGTGCAAACTCATAATATCCCACATGTATATAAACTTCTTTATTCGGCTTTTCAAAGTTGAAAACCATAAAAGACACATTAAAAAATACAATTTACATATTTACACAAATATGCGATTTTTAAAAAGTAGATCCAAAAAGATACATGCAAAGAACGGTGTTCATTTAAAGAAGAGAAGTCTGCACAGCATTTCTTATCATCATGATAAAGTGACAAGGTGCTTTTTACAGGTTTTTCCTATGCTTCATGATGCATTTTAGAAAATTGAGAACGATGTAACAAACTAATTCAGATTCCAGCATTTGAAGTCTAAGGAATATGGGGCGACATTGTCTAAGTCCCCAACGCTTCAAAGTAGGGAGTAACCAGATTTTCCTATGCGGTTGATGGTATTTACAACACATGATCACATGTAAGTTTGTCTGGTTAGACTTTCCGTCACAAGGACAAGGAGGAAGACTTGCGTCCCATCCATTTTTCAAAGGGAAAACGAAAAGTCTGAAAAAAGTATTCAACCTGAATCTTGTCATCAGCATTCTCTCGTATGTTGTCATTTGCAGTGTTAAATATGGCTGAATGCCGCTCGTTATTTAGGTTTAAAGCATTTTATTAAGACAAAAACATAGGGAGAGGGAACAGGAGGTTAGGGTTACATACATCATAGCAAAGAAAATGAGCTGATATCACGAGTGCGACGGTGGACTAAGCCGCTGTGAAAAAGGAAGCAACAGCAGGTGAAAAAGGCTCAATATAAGCAATACCTCCATGCCGAGCATAGTCAACACCATCAGTCTGAGCATTTAAAATAATAAGCAGTAACACAAAGAAACCCAACCCGCCACCCCCTAGAGCCCTCCCCCAAACACCCCAACTCCCCCCACCACCCCCGTCCAATGTACCGCTAGAACCACTACCTGCTCCCCACCGCACCCCACCCCTCCAGGAACCCAGTCCCTCTACCCCCCTAGTCAGCTGGAATCACCGGTGGCGTCAACCTTAGGAGCCTGAGGTACCTTGGACAGGTGAGTTCCCTAAATTCAGTAGTTAACAGTGCCCGAAAGGGTTGCCACAGCTCTTCAAATTGGTCTATCTCCCCTGCCACCGTGAGTGACAATTTTTCCATACCTAGCACATGCCAAAGCCTGTGCAACCAGCCAGTGATGGAGGGGACCGTGGTAGTGCGCCAGTGGATGAGGATGTTCTGAACCGCTGAGCCCAGCGCAATCGCGATTTGCCTGCCCCTACGGGACTTCAGCGGGTACATCAGGCCATTAGGAAGGCCCAGTAATACATACGCCGGAAAGCGCGGTAACTCAATTTCAAAGTGTGTATCCACCTCATCAAGTACCTCCTTCCAATATGCGGCCAACAAGGGGCAATCCCAAAGAATGTGCGTAAGGGTCCCCACCTGACCACAACCTCTCCAGCACTCCTTCTCAATATGCCTATTCATCTCGTGCAGTCTCTCAGGGGTGTAATACCAGTACGTGGACACCTTGGTGAATGTTTCAGTGAGGCCGGTGTGATACGCTGAATGTCGCGCCCGGTGTGCAATCTGGTCCCACTCCTTGTGGCTAAGTGTCCTACCCAATTCCCTGTGCCATCGTTCCCTGCCCGGATTATAATAGTGAAACGGAGGAGGCTGTAAGAACTTGTAAAGATCAGTGATCAGTTTAGCATCCGAGGCGCGGGTCACCAGCCACCGCTCATATGGTGTTATCTGGCGATCAGCAGTGTCCCGCACCTGGGGTTGAAGCGCCCAGTGCCGGACCTGCATATACCGCAGTCTATCAGACTCCGTCAGGCGGAACTCCTGTTGAAGCTGCTGAAAGGGGACCACCTCCTCCGGCCCATAAATCCGAAAGAGCGCTCGGCAGCCCACCAACCGCCAGTGGGAGAACGCGCCCGGCTCCATCCCTGGGGAGAAATCAGGATTATCCACAATGGGCGTAAACGGCGAGGGGATTGTGGTGAGGTCCCGAGTCTCGCAAACCGTGTCCCACACCCTCAGGGGGACCCTCGTGACAAAGGAAGCATAAAGGTTGGGAGGGCTGTGAGCTCGACGAAAGAATGGAATTTCCTGGAGGGTGGGCCCCGCCACCGCCTGGTCCTGAAAGAGCCAGTGCTTATTGGATTCCCACCTGCTCCACTCCACAAGGTATCGCAACTGAGCCGCCTGAAAGTATTTCCGGAGGTCCGGAATACCAAGACCCCCCGCCTCCGGAGCAAGCGTGGAGAGAACTCTCTTCATCCGTGGCTTGCGGCCCTGCCAGACAAAGCGCGCGATGTCAGCTTGCGCCTGCCTGATCCAACCCACCGGAGGTTGGAGCGGTAGGGCTCGGAAAAGATATAGGATCTGGGGCAGAACCGTCATCTTGACCGCCGCAATCCTGCCAAGCCAAGACAACAGGCCTTTGCTCCAGCGGCCAAGTTCCTCTTTAATCTTCTTACTGAGAGAGGTGTAGTTAGCCATTACCATCGCCGGTAACGTCGGCGCCAGCAGAATCCCCAAGTATGGCACCAGGGACGATGACCACTGCATGGGGAAGAGCCGCTGGAGGTCCCGTCTAGTGTCCGCAGCCAGAGACACGTCCAAAGCCACCGACTTGCCCATATTCATTTTAAAACCGGCCACATGTGAAAAAGCATCCAACTCGTGGATGCAGGCGGGAAGGGATCTCCTGGGTTCATCCAGAGTCAGCAGGACATCATCTGCATAGAGGCTAACCGCGTGAACATACTGCCCCATCTTGATCCCAATTGCGTCCGGGTTTTGGCGGATCCTCTGGGCAAATGGCTCCATGTAAAGAGCAAAGAGGAGTGGGGAAAGGGGGCACCCCTGCCTCGTGCCGCGCTCGATTGCAAAACTGCGGGAGCTGCACCCGTTGACCCTCACCATTGCGGAAGGGTGTCTGTAGAAGTTGAAAATCATCGAGCAGAATTTATCACCAATGCCAAATTTTTTGAGCACCTGCTCGAGATAAGGCCAGTGAACCCTATCGAAGGCCTTCTCGGCATCCACCGACAGCAGCATCCGCTCGCCCGGGATCCGCGAAGCCTTTTCCAGAATGTGCGTCACTCGCTTGGTATTGTCAACAGTTTGTCTGCCGGGCACAAAACCAGCCTGGTCGGCCTCAACCAGGCCCGGGAGGTGCAGGGCCAGCCTGGACGCTAGAATCCCTGTGTACAACTTGAGGTCGACATTCAGGAGCGAGATGGGCCTATATGAGCCGCATAAGGCCCGATCCTTCCCAGGTTTCGGAATCACCGAGACTGTCGCTCTCAGGAGATCCGGTGGGATGGCTCCCGATTCGGAAAAGGAGTTAAACAGCCGAGCTAGGATAGGGGCCACAACCGGGCCCAAGGTTTTGTAAAACAGGGACGTGTAACCGTCCGGGCCCGGGGCCTTCCCGTGCTTAAGTCTGGCAATCTCGGAAATCACCTCCTCAACGTGGATATCATGCTCAAGATATTCCGCCTGAGCGGAGTCTAGCGCCGGAAGGGCCACCGAATCCAGATAGTCCACGGTTTCCCGCGGCGAGGAGGGCTCCCCGGTGTACAGCGCCTCATAAAAACCACAGAAGGCTTCCGCCACCTCCGCGTCACCCGAGACGGCCACCCCGTCCGCACCCAAGAGCTCCTTCACTACGTTTCGCTGTTGCGCGACTCGGAGCCTATGCGCCAAGAGTTTGCCACACCTATCCCCCCCTGTGTAGAATGCATGCTTTAAGCGTAACGCTGCGTATTCCGCCCTGTCCATGTCCAGCGCTGATAACAACTTCCTGGCAGCCTTCAACTGCCTCCAAACCCTTGAAGCACCCGTACGGCGGTGGACTTGTTCGAGCTCCCTGACCTGGGAAGTCAGCTCCTCCCTCTTCTGTTGTCACTCCCTATTTTCTGCCGAGGAGATAGAGATAAATTCCCCCCTTAGGACTGCCTTCAGCGCCGCCCACTGTGTCGCCAACGAAGTGTCTGAGTTACTATTGTGTGCCTGGTAGTCCCTTATCGCCTCCTCAATGTGTTTTACCACTGTCTTCTTGTGCAGAAGGGTGTCCCTGAGGCGCCACACCCCTCGAGAGGGGGAGGACGCCGGCCACGTAAACTCACCCACGACTGGCGCATGATCAGACAGTGTCAGGACCCCAATGTCCGCCGCCGTAGCAGCGGCACGCATCGGTCCACTAACCAGAAAGTAGTCCAACCGTGCGTAGGTCCGGTGCGCATGCGAATAATAGGAGTAATCCCTATCTGTAGGGTGGAGGGTGCGCCAAAGGTCATGCAAATCCATGTCGGCGATACGGGCCTTCCCGGCCTGGGAGAGTTCGCCAGTCTGCGGGAACCGCTGCGCCGACCTGTCTACTGCAGAATCAAAGACAATATTCAAGTCTCCCCCTAGTATGACATGACGATCGGGGGAAGCAGTCACATCCACCAGCACTGAATCCAAAAAGCGTTCCTGATGGTCATTCGGGCTATATAAGGAGCCAATAGTGAACGATATGCCCCCAGGCGGAGGCGGTATGCCAAAAGCCTCCCCTTCTGTTCAGCAAATGTATACAACACCTCCCCCTTAAAGGAGCTCGCTAACAGAATAGCCACACCCGCAGTTTTGGACGCAGCAGAGGAGAAAAACTGGGTGGGAAACCTGGCAGAGCGCATTCTATGGCAGTCGCGGGACAGCAAATGGGTTTCTTGCAGGAGGCATATATCAGCTTGCGCCCCCTCTAGCAGAGACAAAATCGCCCTACGCTTAACAGGGTTATTCAGGCCCTTAACATTAAGGGTCACCACCTTCAGGGACGACATATCTTCCAGAGGCCGGAGACGCTACGTCGCGGGCAGGCAACCGGAGGGGGAGGGGCGCAGGGCAGCAGCGCAGGACAAGCAGAAACAGGCCAAGAGTGTACACAGGAAACATCGGACGGTTCTTTCCCAACCCCACAACAACACCCAACCCCACCCCAAACGAACCAATGGCAACTAGCCAAATACCAACTCAAACAACCCATTGTCTCAGTCATGCCCCAAAACGGACAAGTCTGTAGAAAGTACCAAAAGTGGACGTCAGGCCACTCACTTCTCCCGCACAAACCCTCCCTGGAAAGAATCCAAGCTAGGGGACGGCGGGAGGGCGCGATAAGCAAAATAAGGAAAGATCAAAAAAGCCCCATTTCCATAATCAAGGAACACACTCCTAGTGTCTTACAGGAGCCACCTCCTAGAGCAGAACACTTAGTAGTTTCTGCGGTAATCCATCATACTGAGCACGAAACTCCTACTATAGCTAACATGGACTCCCCTATCCTTCTATTCACAAGTAAGGGCCCGCGAGACGGTGATAACTCGGAGCTGCTAAACAAGATAGCTGATCTTTTTAAACTACACTTACAACCAGTAGAACAAAAGTTAGCAGAGCTGGAGATCCAGATTTCTAAACTTGTCAACCTCCCACAGCATAATCAAATAGCAGGCGGCCAAAAAATAGGGGGAAATAACCATAAAAAACAATCTTCCACAAAACCAGTAAACGTTTTCCAGAAATCCGTAAATACTCCAAAAAATGTACCCCAGACAGTAACATCCATAACACCGTTTAACAACAATACACCGAATCTAACTAAAAACGCAGATACTACCCTGCAGCAGGCAAACGCCCAGCCACCAATTACACCTCCAATAAACTCAGGGGCAAATGACAAATCAACAAACAAAGTTAAATCTAAAACTCTGGTGACTCAAACTTCGGCCCCTAACCCACCGGACCCAAAAGGCAATAGAAATGTTTCTAGAGGTCCTGGGGACGCTAGATTTCCTGCCGATTTACCACCAGAAGCCTCACCGTACGTAGCGGTCATGACAGATGTCCCAGAGTTAGCGGACCACAATGCAGAACCTAGTTGGTCTCTGAAGAATAAGGCTCAACACTGGTTACAGACCAATCGCCCTATACCCCCAACATGGCACAGAAGAATTCTAACAGTACGTAGGACACCATGGGTGGGCAAAACCAGAAAAACGATCCCCGGGGATTGCATCGTGATTACTTTTGAAGATCCTCGTGTAGCAGATTATATCTGCTCCTGGGATCACACGAATGCAAACGGAGGCATTGGCATTAAACCACTCTCCTTTTTCTACCCCTTTAGACAACCTAACGCCTTTTTTCAGGAATATGATCCCCATGGGCTGTACCAGCCCCACGACAAGTCGATTGTTCCAATATCAGAAATTACGGGGGCCCCCGATGTCGTGAGATTGATAGTTCATGGCACCTAGTGGGACCACGTTACCAGGGAGGAGGTTGGAAGAATGGGGGGCCGTACACGTAGAGGACAGTACACAGAGAACCGCCCCGCTGGGACCCTTGGTACAACATCCCCGTTGTCTAACAGATTCAGCGGACTTGAAATGGTCGATTGACCATCATCGGAAACTGAATCTCTTAACCCTAATTCACCCCACTCGATTTCTAAAATAATTACTCCCCTGGTAATCGTAGAAGCAGAATCACCAAAAGTTGAAACACCGCCCATACCCATACTCTACTGGAATGTAGCGGGCCTACGCCCTAAGATTGAGGATGGGACGGCTCAAAATTTTCTAGAATCATGCAAAATAATTTGCCTGCAATAGACATGGTCCACAATAGAGCTTCACTTACTGGTCTACAAAACTTACTTCACCCCAGCTGTGCGTAGCACAACGGGTAGGCCTAAAGGAGGGCTAACAACATATATAGCGAATACCTTGAACCATCTAAAGGTCTCCATAGTCCATTCTGATCCAAACTGTCAAATCCTTTCTCTTTTCTTCGCGAATAAGGTGACAATCCTACTAGTCAATCTATATAACAATCTAGAGGAAGACCAATTTTTGACTCTCCTTAGTAATATGCAAGAGAGATTAAGCCAACTTTATCTGTGGAAAGTCAACCAAGGGACAACTCATTTAATATGGGGAGGGGACTTTAACCTACACCCCTGCCCACTGGAGAAATTGCCCTGTTGTGGGATTGTGGATGAATTGGAGGTCCCATTGGTGCATTTCACCCACACCAAGGTGGGAAACACCATGAATAATTTGCTCTCCGCCATGGACTTGGTAATTGCTAATCGTCCAGGTCAGCACCTAAATTCTCTTAATCCGACCTATGTGGGTAGAGGGCACCAAACGACAGTTGATTTCATCTTATTGTCCCCAGGATTGCTAGACATAGCTAAAGCTTTCCCGGTTATCGATAACCCATCGAGTGACCATTCCGCGCTAACGATGGACCTTCATTTACCCGAGTATAAGCCCCAAAACACAGAAATAGCAGAAACTCTTGCCCAGAAAAATCTAGAGCTAGGAAGACAGAATGGATTCACAATAAAATGGGAAAAAATGAACCCCAACGAAATTACAAATAAATTGGTTAAGTTGGCCTACCCGAATATTATTAAATGCCTGGATCTTTCCGTAAGTTACGAAGAAGTTCTAAATAATTTTGGACAAATTCTGGAGAAAATCAAGGGACTACTCTTGTCAAAACCTAAGTCCAAGCATTCCGCTAAAGGGTGGTTCGACCACAATTGTACCATAGCACTCTCCAAATTAAAACTTGCCCTACACAACAAACCAAGGGATACGGGACAAATACAACTCCTTAGGCGCCTATATACTGGGGCACGTAAGCTAAGAACCAAAGAACTGAAACAGAAACTTTGGGAAGACCTGCATATGAGTGCTGTTTGAAATAATAGTGAGGCCTTTTGGCGAACGGTTAGAGCTCCCTATCTCACTGATAACAACTCCCCTAAAATTGAGGTAGCTATAGACGAAGAAACATGGGTGGCTCATTTTACCAAGATTTTTAAGAACAACACAACAGCAGACGAGCCCGCTAATTCGCTACCAAAAGTACAATACCCAATCTCGCTGCTCTTTGATATACCCGACCTGATAATTGCCCTGTAAACAAGCAAAGCAGGGAAAGCCCCAGGCCCTGATGGGGTCCCAGTGGATTTTTTAAATACAATTTGGAGCTCTGGGCCCCTATCCTCACAAGAGTATGTATGGCTGCCGCAAACAAGGGACTTTTAAATTCCTGGACCAAGTCTATTATGGTCCCCATTTTTAAAAAAGGGGACCGCTAGGATGTGAAATGCTCCTCCTACTTGTAACTAGGATTCCCTTATCTAGAGGACTTGATCAAGATCCAACCGTTGATGATGTGGCGGCCCATTTGGACATCTGTCAAAAACGAACTGACCCAGTCCATTGTAGCTGATACAATGGCTCTTGACCAGTCTACAAAAGTAAAGTGGCTCTGTTATATTAGAAACTTTTTTAAAGACCTAGGCCTTGAGAAATATTACTCCCAACCAGAATCCATCGTTGACCTCCCAAAGAAAGCACTAAAGCAACAATCCCTCAGTCATCTAGAGGCCCTGAGATTGGCATCTGAGTCGTTAAAGCCCTCGGTCACGCACGCAAACATGGTTCAAATAACGAGCGGGGGCGTGGCCAAGATGGCGGGGTGAGCGGACGCTTCTTCCCGCAGCTCCTCCGACCCAACTAGGCCTGAGCCCTTTTTCGTCAGCTTCTCTCCCCCCGCTAAAGCTCGGCGGATGAGAAACGGGCGGCGGAGACCTTGGGGCACGTATTGATACTACAAAACGAACCAAAAATTAAAACATTGGACAAAATAAAACTATCAGTCAAAAACAGCATGTTTGGTGTTTTTCATTCATAAATGGCAACTTTAATATAAAGTGATGTGTTTAAAAATGTGTTTTTACAATTAAAAACGGTGTTCGAAATTTTTCTGCACTGAGCAAAATACATTCTGGTTCATTAAAAAAAATATTGGTTGCTTTTCTAACCATTTGTTAGAACTTAATTTGTGCCAGTGATTTCCGGTGCTTAGCACAGGCACTTATTTCTCAGGCCGGGTCTATTGACTTATGTGCACGAATCTTTCCAGATACATTTTCTTTGCCTGCACACATTGCACGGAAAGTACAGCTGTGTGTTATATTAATTCTGCACATAGATGAGAGCTTCTGGCAACGAAGAGAGAGGAAGGTCACAGGTTGGGCGCTTCTGCAGATGCAGAACAAGCAGATTTAAAAGCTTAAACTTTAAATGTAGGCGGGGCTCAACAATCGACCTATAGAAACAGGGAATCCTCAACTTACAGAAACATCCAACGCACTCTAGAAAACACGCACATTTACACCATACGCGCATTCTTCTGTAAATACGACCCCTTAAATAAAAGTCCTCTGTCTAATGCCTGCAGAAGATGCAGTCCCTCAGTACATTACATAGATAGTTCAGGCCGCCGGGTAGATTTTCAGACATGGACCCCAGACAATCGATTTGATGTGTTTAAAATGGTAGTGATTGTGTATATTATTTTGTAGCAGTTAGACCATATTTCATTAACAGTATAAATCTGCATATCGCTCTATATAAAACATTGACTTGGTAATAAGGGCTCAGAAATATTGCCTCTTTATCTCACTGTAGCTCACGTGACTTCTAATTCAGTCATGTTCATGTAATTCACTGTGACCACAGGCTAGGCAGTGCAATTAACCTCATGTAACCCATTTCAGAATGAATTAAGCCTCACTTATATACTGTACCCCCCTCACAGACAACATCTTATGTAAACACAGTCCAGAATGTCTTTATCCTTGTCATACATTTTTCTGCACAGGGACAGGGGCCTCCCTGTCTGTGGAGCCATGTACACAGGACAGCCGTAGAAGAGACAGCCTAGCCCAGCACATAAGTGACATCTGTGTACACCACCTCTTCACCTGGGCACACGGGAAAGGTACCCTGCAGTCTGTGTCGGGAAGCACAGGGTCTTACACTATGTAGTAAGCAGCCCCTACCCAGACAGCTCTCCACAGGAACAGGCACTCCCCTGAGCTATAAAGCCTTGTCTATGCCTGCACACCACTCTAGCACATCACAGAAGGGATTCCTGCGGTCTGTGCCCGGGAGCACAGGGTTCTACCTTACAAAGCACCCAGCCCCATACCTGAACAGTTACCTACAGGAGTCATGCTGAGTTATACACCCATGTCTATGCAGCCACATACACAGGAAAGGCTGAAGAAGTGCTTCATTTGAGCCCGTGGTTGCAGGTATTTTCCACCAGCATTCATTTTTTGGCACCAGGACTTATTTTTTAAATTTCATACTTTGACCAAGATCAGGAGAGAAAAAGGCAGAATAGGGGAGGCTGCCGATTTCTGAGTACTTTTTGGCCCGGCACTTATTATTTTACAAATTAAGCACTGGTAAAGCACGGTGCGGGGAAGACTGTGGGCTTTTGTTTAAGTATTATAACCAAGTAGGGGAGTCACTGTTCCATAGAAGTGCCTGCTGTGAATTCACGCTCACACTCTGAAAAGGAGAAGGGTAAAGCGAAAGATCTTCTAGAAGGAAAGGAAGCTAAGTTTTCTCTAGGACCCTCTCACAGTGAGAAAGGGGGAGGGAGGGGAAGGACACTTTTTGTCTCTTGTTGCACTCTCATACCCCAAAAGATGTCATGCTTCATCATTGGGCGGTGCTCCTCGTCGTGCCCGCGCTGCAATGTCCTATGGGTCCCCCGAAGGGTCGCTTTTTGCGACCCTTTGGGGAACAGCTGTTAGATGAATGCGGGTATGTGGAGAGGGACCTCTTTTAGTGGTGATGCAGGTAAAAAAAGTGTATAAAAATGGCTAGGGGATACCAAAAGGCAGTAATTTTAATATACGGGTTCCCCGGTCATAATAAAAAACCGGAAGGTTGTCAGTGACAGCATGGGTTTTTATGTACCCTGGGTAACATAAGGTGTGCTCAGGTTGACCTTTGTTTGCGCTAGAGTGGTCAGATTGATCCAGTGTGCTTCATCAGGACCAGTGAAAGCATAATAAGAACAGTGCAGTCTAAATAGTGCAAGTGTAGGGGGAAATTACTTGCCCCCCTCTACTGGAGGTAAACGCGGTGCTAAACTCCTATTGGAGAGTCGTACTTTAACAGATCAATTATCTTATCTTCTCTCAAGGGAAACCTAGAGAAAGTAAGGGAGAGAAGGAAAAGCGACGTAGGAAACATTTAATGGAATCAGCCCTATGAGTGGATCATGTCAAAAGCAGGGGTGTTGAACTGGCATACGCCCCATGTGGGCTACAGTACGCGGTAAACGGGGCCAAGAGCCAGCATGGTACTGTCCATGTTGGTTAAGTCCAGTTCAGCCGATTTTGTAGTGTACTTTAGACAACATGCCAAGTTCCCTTATTGCCCCAATACATACATTAGCCAAGTCCATTAGGGGGCACATCAAGAGAAGCCCGGTGTCTCATCACTCCATCAAAGAGAAAAATGCATGCCACACAAACAATTACTGCGGCCCCCCATATGTCCTGGCAAAAGTACAAAGCTTGCCCGCATTCCGATACCTCACCTCTATCAAGCTGGAGTATTACTCTATGGGTTGCAGCGTAGGTATCACCGTCGACTGACCGTCTAAAACGAGATGGTGCAATTAAGTGTTGGCAGTGCGGTGTATAAACACCCGAGCATGCCAGTAAAAAGATTTAATAACAGCCACACATCCGTATTAACCATACCTTAGAAAATTGCCATGGTACTGACTTCCATATGTTCCACGCTCAGAAGTACTCACGTTTCTGTTGGTTAACAGGTGCAGGCTGGTAACTACCCTCAATACGCCGGCCCAGATCTTGAGTGTCAGGACTGGCGCTGCTACAGATATACCCTGCACTGAGCATTTAAAGTTGGCTACCATTCCAGGATGCTGAGTCAGGAGCTACAGTACCGCGCATGCGTTTGGTGAAAAGTGACTCTACCCTGCGCGTGTGCACTGGTTCGCTTGCCTGTGCGCAATAGGGTCCCTGTGCGTTTCGGCATTTTGACAATAATAATGCCCCGTAAGAGTGGGCGCCATATTTTGATATTTGAGTCTAAACAGTGTAAAGTAGGCATGCCAGTGTGCTAACAGTGATGTGTAGGTTCTGTACCGTGGGGTATGTAGTTTGACATCGCGGGGATGTTAATGACCTATGGATGTGGGCAAAGAAGTGTGTTTATACAATTTTAATTCGCGCATCAGTGGGCCACTGGTAAGATATGTGCCCTCATGATGGTGTAAGTGCAATACTACTTATAAGGTATATCAATTAACGTTAAAGAAGATCTGCACTACCACTGACTAGCATGTTGCTGGGTTGCAAGGTTATGGTAATGGTGAAAACTCTCTGAAAGCAGAGTGAGATGAGCTATTGATGTAAGTAGGGGACATGATACCCAAGGGGTTATGGTAATGGCAGTGACTGCCTGGTAGGCGACGGGTAGTGTAACCGATCACTGAAGGTAGTAGATGTCTGATGTCTGGACCCCTGTTTTAGTGCCCAAAACTACTGTCCTATTACTGTATATAATTAAACAACAGGGGGTGGTGATGGACAGAGTCTCTGAATTAAGCAGAATACTCTCACCCAGTCAAGAGATCAGGGCTTAATCCAACACCGTTTTGTAGCTCACTGCACCATCCCTGCTCAGAACCTGGATATATGCAAATTAGTCTGTCCCTGGCCCAGTGTATCATGGGAACAGGGCAAACCAAACTACCAAGCCAATTCTTTCACTGGGAAGGAAACAAGCTACCGGGGACCGGTTTCTGGCATTTCAGCCGTCTTCGGCCCGGCTTGCTTGAATCCTGATGGTGCAATGAGCTAGGGACTCACGTCTGAGTATACCCTTCCACGCTTATGGTGGACAAAATAATTAAACAACAGGGGGTGGTGATGGACAGAGTCTCTGAATTAAGCAGAATACTCTCACCCAGTCAAGAGATCAGGGCTTAATCAAACACCGTTTTTTAGCTCACTGCACCATCCCTGCTCAGAACCTGGCTATATGCAAATTAGTCTGTCCCTGGCCCAGTGTATCATGGGAACAGGGCAAACCAAACTACCAAGCCAATTCTTTCACTGGGAAGGAAACAAGCTACCGGGGACCGGTTTCTGGCATTTCAGCCGTCTTCGGCCCGGCTTGCTTGAATCCTGATGGTGCAATGAGCTAGGGACTCACGTCTGAGTATACCCTTCCACGCTTATGGTGGACAAAATAATTAAACAACAGGGGGTGGTGATGGACAGAGTCTCTGAATTAAGCAGAATACTCTCACCCAGTCAAGAGATCAGGGCTTAATCCAACACCGTTTTTCAGCTCACTGCACCATCCCTGCTCAGAACCTGGCTATATGCAAATTAGTCTGTCCCTGCCCCAGTGTATCATGGGAACAGGGCAAACCAAACTACCAAGCCAATTCTTTCACTGGGAAGGAAACAAGCTACCGGGGACCGGTTTCTGGCATTTCAGCCGTCTTCGGCCCGGCTTGCTTGAATCCTGAGCTAGGGGCTCATTGTCTAACCCAGGGTGGTGTGGAGTGCAAAAAAACGATGGATTTGGGCCCAGATCTTTGGACTGGGATGAGTGTGTGACATTGATCCACATTCGGTCCATCACCTGTTGTGTTTGCATATTCTGCCCTAAGTGCGCTGGGGATGCCCAGACGTGGGTCCCAGGCACTCCACACCACTGGATTCAAGCTAGCCGGGCTGATGAGAGGTGTTACCTCGAAACCGGTCCGGTCCTCGGATGCTTGATTCCGTTCTGGGAAGGACATGGCTTTTGTAGTTCGGACTGGACTGTTCCCATGGGGCACAGGGTCAGAGCTGATTTGCATATCGCCATTGTCTAACCCAGGGTGGTGTGGAGTGCAAAAAACGATGAATTTGGGCCCAGATCTTTGGACTGGGATGAGTGTGTGACATTGATCCACATTCGGTCCATCACCTGTTGTGTTTGCATATTCCGCCCTAAGTGCGCTGGGGATGCCCAGACGTGGGTCCCAGGCGCTCCACACCACTGGAGTCAAGCTAGCCGGGCTGATGAGAGGTGTTACCTCGAAACCGGTCCGGTCCTCGGATGCTTGATTCCGTTCTGGGAAGGACATGGCTTTTGTGGTTCGGACTGGACTGTTTCCATGGGGCACAGGGTCAGAGCTGATTTGCATATCGCCATTGTCTAACCCAGGGTGGTGTGGAGTGCAAAAAAACGATGGATTTGGGCCCAGATCTTTGGACTGGGATGAGTGTGTGACATTGATCCACATTCGGTCCATCACCTGTTGTGTTTGCCTATTACTGTATATGGCAGAGGGGGAGTCACTAGATTGAACATTAAAGCTCGGCCCATGGTATGTCATCATTTAGGCCGTGTACATGGGTGCGAAGTCGATGGACCCAGCGTTGCTCTCGTCTTAACAATGAAGTGTTGGTCCATGATGGGTTTGCTTCCAGGATAGTCCATTCCATTTCTTCACTTGCATGTCCTCTCTCGTGGTTGGTCCTCTTTGTGGACAAGCGTCCTCTGCATATTGTACTCCTATGTTCACTCATCCTCGTCTTCACAGATCTTGTGATCATGCCCACATACCTCATCTGACATGGGCACGTAATTAGGTATACACAGTTTTTGGTATTACAATTAGTGTGGGAGTATTGCGTCCATGAGAATTCCCCAATCTGAATAGTCTTAGTATGCTTGGTCATAGGGCTAGCAGTGTATGACCCACATGGGTAGTGACCAGATACCAGTGGTAGGTTCCAAAGAGTGCAGTCGGTGGTTCTTTTTTTCCGGTTGGGTATGGGTATGGCCCAGTTGGTCGAGTAGATTGTTAGTATGTTTGAAAGCGAAACGTGGTTGTTGAATCTCCAGAGTGTCTGTCATCAAGATGTTCCAGTTGCGTTTGACAATGCCTTTGATCTGATTAGATAGAGGCGTGAAGGTTGTGACACAAGTTATGGCCTCATTTGCTGGATGAGATATGGTTTCCGGAAGGCCATGTTGGTGATTGTTTCTTGCGCGCTTTCTCGCCTTGCGAATCACTTCCATGGGATCTGCCCTTTCCTGTAGGTTTTTGCTAGGGTTCTCAGGCTGTTTGTCGTAATTTTTTATTTCACTACAGTTGCGCCTTAATCTAAGGAAATTGCCCGTAGGGTAGATTCTCTCCGAGTGCCTAGGGATGGTAGCTTTTGAAGCTTAGCAAGCTATTACGGTCCGTGTTTTTTTTAAAGGTTTTGTTGAGCTAACCCCCATCAAGGATGATCAGTAGATCCAGGCTTGAGATCTCTTTTTTACAGCTTGTCATTGTGAAGTCTAGATAAGGGTTGAGATGATTCATCCATTCAAGGAATCTGATGCATGTTTCCTCTGGGCCATTCCATAAAATAATTTTGTCGTCAATGTATCTCTTTCATGTGACGAGATTCTCAATAAAGGGATTCATATCCGTGAAGATGTGGGTGGATTAAAAATGTGACATGTACAGGCCCGCCAGAATAGGTGCAAAGGTGCTACCCATTGAGGTACCCTGCAACTGATGGTAGGTTGTGTTTCTGTACTGGAAGACGTTGTTTTTCAGAGCGATAGTGATGCAGGCCAGGATAAAGTCCGCCGATGTGTTTAAGTATTCATGTTAATCACAGCCCCTTCAGGAACTGTGATTAACATGAATACTTAAACAAAAGCCCACAGTCTTCCCCGCACTGCGCTTTACTAACAAAAGAGTAGAGCAAGTTTAAAAGCACAGCGTGTACTTTCAGAAATTATGCGCTATGTTTTTAAACTTGCTCAGCTCTTTTGTTAGTAAAGCACAGTTGCAAGAGATTGTGGGCTTTTATTTAAGTATTCATGTTAATCACAGCTCGTGAAGGGGCTGTGATTAACATAAATACTTAAACAAAAGCCCACAATCTTCCCCGCACCGCGCTTTACTAACAAAAGAGTAGAGCAAATTTAAAAACACAGTGTACTTTCTGAAAGAGATGAGTGACCCTGACCCCCTAGGCCTTCTGACGGGGTCCCATAGGGACACCCAGGCCCAAAAAAAGCATTACAGAAATAAAATATGTCATTTTGGCATTCCGTCACCTCCCTGGGGCTTCTTTAATTGGATGTGGGGCTCCCAGGCCCACACAAGCCCCAGAGACAGTCAGCTCTCTGGGAGTTTATTTAAATATACACAGGGGCACATGGCTGGGGACCGCCACCTCCCAGGGCTCAAATTAATATAAAATAGGTGTGGGGGGAGCTCCTGCTCCCCCCACAGTGGACCACCACCTCCCCGGGGCACTAATTATTCAAATGCAGGGGTCTATAGCGGACCCCCGGCCCGAGGACCACCACATTTCCGAGGCTTCATAAAAAGGAAGGGGGGGGGCTGCAAGGCCACGCTCCTAGAGCCCTTAATGGCCCTGGGGGCCGCCACCCCCTAGGACCGACTCCTGGGATGTCTCTGGGTACCCACCCCAGGACATTGCTGTTAGCTCTGGCAGGGCGGAAACATGGCTCCCGCCCTGTCAAAGCAAAATCCTGCTTTTCTTTTTGGAAGTAAGACAGGAAACCTGCTCTCGCTTCCAAAAAGCAAAGCAGATTTGCTTTTGGGCAAGGGGAGTTGCAGCTTCCCTTACCCAAAATGAATGCTGGCTCCTGCAGGAAGTGGGGAGCCGGCAGGACCGGTGGGGCATTGGGGCTCCCCCTCAGTCCTCAACACTAAGAACCGGCCTCGGTTGATGGGTACCCCGGTGCCAGAAGTGGTCCGGGACGGGGGTCTCGCACCCTCAAAATTTAAATAAAAAAACTGCAGGCCGGCCCCAAAAAAAAGCCACCATCTCGCCGGAGGCCCCACCCCCTCCCTGCACCACTCTGCAAACATGCCTCCTGGCGCATTGTAAGTTGGTGGCACACAGCTGGTGGGGCAATGAGGTTCTTTTGTATCCTGAGGACCTCAGGACACAAGTGGACTTTATGCTCCAAGCAGCAGTGCACCAGGAGGCGTGTTTGCAGAGTGGTGTAAAAAGGGGGCATGGCCTCGGACCATCTCTCTGCAATCCACCTCTGTGGCGCTTACTGGAGCTACCTGGTGGGCTAGTTGGCCCCCTGGGACCCTCAGTATTAAAGGAGACTTAATCCCCCAACTTAGAATGCGCCGGGAGGCTTGTTTGTAAATTGGTGGAGAAAGGGGCATGGCCTGTGTCTACCGCTCAGCAATCCCACTATGTGGGGCTTACTGGAATTAAGAGGTAGGCTAGTTTGTCCCTACGGACCCCCACCAGTGAAGAGACTTCAATCCCCATCAAAGAGCACACCAGGGAGTGTGTTTACAGAGTGGTGGGCAAAAGGGGTAAAGCCTGTTATGAGAAATTAATAATCCTACAAGTCGTGTTTGCAGAGTGATGGAGAAAGGGTGCTGGGACTCTGACCAGTGCTTAGGAATTTCACGGTGTAGGATTTAGAGGAGGTACCAGGAGGGCTTCTTGGCCCACAAAGTCCCTCAGGAGTAAATTGGACTTAACCCCTCTTCCTGTAGTCTGCCAGGAGGCATGTTTGCAGAGTGTTGGAAAAAGGGGGGCATGACCTCTGAACACATATTAATAATCCTGCTGTGTGGTACTTACTGGAGATAATAGGAGGAGTAGCTGGCCCCCCAGGATGTCCTTTCTACACCTCTGTTGCCTCTTTCTACACTTCACTTGCTTCTTTCTGCACCTTTTTTGCCTCTTTCAGCACCTCTGTTGCTTCTTTCTGCACCCCTCTTGCCTCTTTCTGTACCCCTTGTCTCCATTTGTGCACCTCTCTTCCTTCTTTCTGCACCACTCTTGCCTGTACCTCTGTTTCTTGTTTCTGCGCTTCTCTTGCCTCTTTCTGCACCCTTAATGCCTCCTTCAGCACCTCTGTTGCTTCTTTCTTCACTTCTCTTCCTTCTTTATGCACCCCTCGTGCCTCCTTCTGCACTTCAATTGATAATGTCTGCACTGCCCCTGCCTCTTTCTGCACCCAACTTGCCTCTTTGAGCACATCTTTTGATTCTTTCAACACTTCTCTCTTTTCTTTCTGTAGCCCTCTTGCATCTTTCTGCACCTCTGTTAGTTCTTTCTGCACAGCTCTTGCTTTTTCCTGCACCTCACTTGCCTCTTTCTGCACTTCTCTTGCTTCTTTTTACATCTCTGTTGCTTCTTTCAGCAATTCTCTTGCCTCTTTCTGCACTTCTCTTCCTTCTTTCTGCACCCCACCATCCTCTTTTTGTACCGCTCGTCTCTCTTTGTACACCCCTCCTAACGTTTCCTGCACCCCTCTTGTTTCTTTTTGCCTCTTTGAACAGGACGAGTATCACTGTATCATAGATATATTGCGTGACAAAAAAAAGGTATCATCTATATATGGTGTATAAGCTACCACTACACAGTCAAGGTACATTGATGAATAGTTAATAATGTTAGATTTATAAATACATAGATCAAATGGTGACAGGCAATGTGGTACAGGCAATATTTTTGTAGATCAATTTTGTTGACCTGGATATAGTAGCTGATGAACATGCTTCCACAGATGTAACATAAACATTAATATCAAAACTTAAATGTCAGCTGGGCATCAAATTCAATGGTCAGCATTTATTTCCTTATTTTTTGTCAAAAGGGCCAAAGTGGGACTTCTGTTTCTGAAATACAAAATAATGTATAGTCCTGATATAAAAGGCAGTTTTCTATCTACATCAGGGGGCCCATGACCTTTAATTCAGACCAGGTCCGTTTTGACTGTTAGTCAACAGTAGGATACATGTATGATGGAAAGCCAGTCCTTAATAATGTGGGCCTTTTGATATAGTCAGCTGGAAGTCCTGAACGGTATGGTATGTCAAAAGTTTCCAACAGCATAACCTGCTGAGTCTTTACCATTTCAAAACTAGCAGTTCCCCCAACCTTAAATGAGGTGGGGAAACTGTGGGTTTATTGTGCCTTCACCCCCTAAATGAGCCCCTTTGTCTGCTGCCATTGAAAGTCTGAGATATAAAGTAACCCTCAGGGATAATAATGGATGTTGTCCTTTTTAGATCATTTTATAGATGCTCTGCAAATGGGCTTATTTTTTGTCGGTGCCGGGTGCATGTGTGCTGTGCTTTTTGTAAGGCATGTATAGCATGAGACAAATGGTATTCGGTGAGTGCTCTGATAAGTCAATCAGCAATCAGTCAATTAATCTTTATTCAGTTGAAATGAAACCCTAAAGATACAAAAAATACAAAATGCAGTTAATATATGCATTGGTGTACATAGAAGATCCCTCAAGGAAGAGGCAGCATTTTCAATATAAAGCAAGATAAAAAAGACAATAAATATCTACAAAAAATGCAGAAATGTTACTGAGAAATTCATCAGAATATACGTCTCTGTTTCATAGAGTGCTGATTATAGCTAACTATCTCAAAACAGTAATGGCGTAGCTTGAATGCCACAGGCCCTGGTGCAAGCAAGGGAATTTGGCCCTTTGACTGCTGTTTAGGTAGCAGAAAACAGCAATCTTCAGGGTTAAATAGGCCCCTTAGGGGTCTGGGCCCCAAGGCCACTGTGTCTGCTACACCAATGGTAGCTACACCCTGAATTTATTTTTTTTAACACACTTTATTATAAGTATGAACGGAAAATTTGTTCCGCTCGCGGAATTTGCGAATTTTTGGCAATTTCGCAATCCCATGCCCAAAAATCTGCAATTCGTGAGTTGGCGGATTTTTCTTTCTCGTTCGAGCTTCAGAAATACAATCTTGCGCGTGCGGCATTGACTTACCATGATTCTGCGTTCGCTGATGAGTTTTCCTCCCTGTTTGCGCGCGCGGCGCGATTTTGGTAGCTGGCCGAGCGACGCGCGATCACTTCATTGCGACCCGAAACAGGAAATTGCGAACGCGAACACGTCATTGCGACCCGAAACAGGAAATTGCAAACGCGAACACGTCATTGCGACCCGAAACAGGAAAGAAGCATCGCGAGCAGGCTGGTTAAGTGGAAACAAAATGTTTGTGACCGTTGCGTCTGCATGCACAAGTTCTCGTTCCCGAACTGGTAAAAAA
Source organism: Lissotriton vulgaris (assembly GCF_964263255.1). Taxonomy (NCBI): domain Eukaryota; kingdom Metazoa; phylum Chordata; class Amphibia; order Caudata; family Salamandridae; genus Lissotriton; species Lissotriton vulgaris. The sequence goes on from NC_141685.1 coordinate 1,234,016,744, forward strand.
AATCTTGCGAACTGGCAAAAAAAAAAAATTGCAAGCTCGTGGAATTTGGTGGATTTTTGCGAATCGCAATTACGAATTCACTCGAATTCGCAAAGTCGCAAAGTCCGCCCAGGCTTACTTTATTATCGACTGCAAGTAGTGATAGTGAAAATAACAGGGTCACAATAAACTGTACAGTCTTTTCTGATTAAACCCCTCCCTTGTATACAAAACAAATAGGAGACATATCCATATCCCATGTGTAAGACAACGTATCTTGTTGGAAGGTAACCAAAGCCTTGTGGTCATGACCCAACATATCAATTGAAAAGTGTGTTCGAAACAGCTCAAATGTCAATACAATGGCGTGCATTTTTATATTTAAACAAGAACTTATAAAAACCTTGCTCACTGGATTTGCTGGAACTCTGTGTGGAGGCTCCCTCGTTCTTGCTGCCTGTCGCCGTTGGATTTCCGGGGAAGACTCTACAACTTGCCGGACCCGCTGCGCGGGTCCCGCTGCGCCCTTAGACTCTGTGGGGCGTTTGGAGGGGAGCTGAACATCCTTAAACCCCCTGCACACCGGCAGGGCTGCGAGCAGCCTAGCAGGGACTCCATTGCCCAGGAGTCCCTGCGTGCTACACCTGTGGCCGCTCTCCCTGCCGGCCACGCCCCCTGACATTGGATAAAGCTGATCTGCTTCCAACAACCAGCGGGAAACCTTGCTCACTGGATTTGCTGGAACTCTGCGTGGAGGCTCCCTCGTTCTTGCTGTCTGTCACCATTGGATTTCCGGGGAAGACTCTACAACTTGCCGGACCCGCTGCGCGGGTCCCGCTGCGCCCGTAGACTCTGTGGGGCGTTTGGAGGGGAGCTGAACATCCTTGAACCCCCTGCACACCGGCAGGGCTGCGAGCAGCCTAGCAGGGACTCCATTGCCCAGGAGTCCGTGCGTGCTACACCTGTGGCCGCTCCCCCTGCCGGCCACGCCCCCTGACATTGGATAAAGCTGATCTGCTTCCAACAACCAGCGGGAAACCTTGCTCACTGGGTTTGCTGGAACTCTGCGTGGAGGCTCCCTCGTTCTTGCTGTCTGTCGCCGTTGGATTTCCGGGGAAGACTCTACAACTTGCCGGACCCGCTACGCCCGTAGACTCTGTGGGGCGTTTGGAGGGGAGCTGAACATCCTTGAGCCCCCTGCACACCGGCAGGGCTGCGAGCAGCCTAGCAGGGACTCCATTGCCCAGGAGTCCCTGCGTGCTACACCTGTGGCCGCTCTCCCTGCCGGCCACGCCCCCTGACATTGGATAAAGCTGATCTGCTTCCAACAACCAGCGGGAAACCTTGCTCACTGGATTTGCTGGAACTCTGCGTGGAGGCTCCCTCGTTCTTGCTGTCTGTCGCCGTTGGTTTTCCGGGGAAGACTCTACAACTTGCCGGACCCGCTGCTCGGGTCCCGCTGCGCCCATAGACTCTGTGGGGTGTTTGGAGGGGAGCTGAACATCCTTGAACCCCCTGCACACCGGCAGGGCTGCGAGCAGCCTAGCAGGGACTCCATTGCCCAGGAGTCCCTGCGTGCTACACCTGTGGCCGCTCTCCCTGCCGGCCACGCCCCCTGCCCTGTTCTAGCCCTATTTTTCAGGACAGTGTAACCGCTGCGCGGTAGTGCGCGGGAGCGCCCGGGGCGAAGACCGGGCAAGGAGCGGGCCGTTTGAGGCCGTTCGAGGTCTAAGAGGTCTGGGCTGGGCCATTCCCCTTGGTTTTTTTGATTATTGTTGATATATACCACTTGTGCCACATCGTCCATTCATATATCCACTATGTGTACACGGGGTAGTCGCAGCAAAACTGCCAGGGGACTTAATAAGCCCAATGGAACCCTAGATGATTTCCTCACCAAGACCAATCTGGCCATTGATGTGGAAATCAGTAAAATGCAACATAGGGTTTCCTTAGAATTAGAAGCTGCGCGAAAGCTTTCCCTGAACTTAGCTTTCTCCAAAAAATCATCCTTAGGGAACCTCGCCTTAGCTCTAACCCCTGAGCATACATCAGGCCCCCATCCATTGTTAACGCTAGCAGATATCCACCATGTTCCATCCACATCCCTACCTGAGCCCCTTCTGAATCCAACACCACCACCACTAAAGCCCTTGGAGGAGTCCGTACCCTACACCCCTGTGGCCGGCATAGGCTTCCCCACCAAACCCGATTTGTTCAACCCAGCAGTAAATGCTAAAAAAGTTGCCATTCAAAAGAGGAAATGCCTTGCCAGATCCATTTATGCTCGCAAAAAGGCAAAAATTGCGAGATCCCAGTTCTTTAATAGTAGACGACCATTGGTCACACATGGGGTGGGTGAAGAAGCATCTAAAACTAACATCGCCACTCTGGGCAAAGAAAACGACTGCGGTCCACGCAGTGTTGTGCTAGACCTTACTACGGGAACCTCCCCAGATAAGAATTAGGAAGGGCCCATAGAGGGTAGGTTGAGTGAGTTGGAGAAGGACAGGAGGGGGAATGAAGAATTTCTTAAAACCGTTTGGGACACATTAAAACAGCTACTTACTCCCCTGGAACTTAGACTTTCCCGAATAGAAAACAACCTACTAGAAATGGATAAGACTATAGTCACATTAGCTAGCTTTAGTCTTAAACAAATGGAAGCTAGGTTTCCCCAGGGTGAGGGTTGTACCCCTGAGGCTCAGGAGTCAGAATCCCCGGCCTTGCCCCCCCCAAGATCTAAACCCATACCCAAACCCCGTACTAAAGTCTGTAATCCCACTGCTACTAATCCAAGACCTACTGCCCCCAGCGCCCGTCCCCCTCAGAGTGTAGCACCATCAAAACCAAGGCCTCAAGCTGTCTTACACCAGTCTAACCAGCCAGCAACCAAGAAATTACTCCCTCAGCAACCCAGTCGACCACATTTTCGTGGTGGGTATATTAATTTGCCACCTGAGGCTGGGCCTTATGTCATAGTATTAGCTGGCGTGCCCGCCCTTGGCCCACAAATCCAAGAGAACCATAGGTCCTTAAAAAATAAGGTCATCTACTGGCTTAATACAAATAGACAGCTCCCTAATCATCAAAGAAGTCGGGTATTAATGGTACGCAGAGTACCATGGGTTGGTCCTACACGTAAGTCCATTGCTGGCGATTGTATAGTAGTGTCTTTCGCAGATCCCCATACAGCCCAGCATCTTTGTTCTTGGGCCTCACGTGATGACGACCCCTCTATTGTTGTTAGACCCCTCACTTTCTTCTATCCTCCTCGACAGCAGTTTGAGATGGAGGGGTCCTGGTCAACAGTCCAAGAACCTAGACAGAAAGGACAAAGGGATGGCTGGCAAAGCCAAAATAACTGGTGGCAAGGGGCTCCTACTACTAACATGTTTGGTTGTTTGGATGAGGTTGACTGACTTGGGGGGATTGATACATCGATACACCTTATGGAACCAATTCTCCCTCAAGCGATTGCCCCTCCCACCCCATAGTAACCTGTATGGATTGTTCAACCTCACGTAAAGGTGCTAGCACAACCCTGGATCATGTTAACATTCCTACTTTGACCAGGTCAGGGGCTCCGGGTTTATCACAGACTATTCCACTCAGTAGCTCTGTAAATGCAATCAAGGTGGCCTCATGGAATATTGCAGGATTGAGGGGTCGCCTGGATGACGACGATTGGGTAGACTTTATTGTCACATATGACATCGTCGTTTTTCAGGAAACTTGGTCAATCGTTCCCCTATTTAGGGTAGGCTACCTGAACTATCATAAACCAGCTATACAGGGCCCTAGGGGTAGGGCCTCGGGATGTCTCACTGTATGGATTAGAAACTCCCTGGGTTTCCGTGTTAAGGAAATCCTGGTGGAGAATGCTGACCTCCTCTGTATTACCCTGAGTAAGGATAACTGCAAGGACATCATTCTAAATAACATCTACGCCCGAGGTTGTCAGGGTGGGAGGAAGCAACCAATCCTTAATGACCTTGAACATCTTCTGAACAAACATAAAGGTGATCATCTTGTCGTAGTGGCAGGTGATCTGAATTGCTCATTCGAACCCATCCTTAGTTTGGCTGAAGATGTGGGGACTGATGAAGATACTGCCTGGAATATCCCCCCGCTAGCTATAAGTAAGGGTGTCAGGGGCACGGAGGCTGCCCTCCACTGGCTGGGTCTCTGCCTGGAGTGGGGGCTTCGGGCAGTGAATGGCCGCACCCCGTCGGACAAGTTAGGGAAATCAACCTTTGATAATGGGATTAGTGCAAGTCGCATTGACTATATATTGGTCAATATAGAATCCTGGTCACATGTGATGGATATGGTAGTAGAGACCAGGCCAGAGAGTGATCATAACCCCCTCTCTTTGGGGCTCAGGGTTCCAGGACTGGGTGGTCTCCAAATAGAAACAGCCTGCATAACGCCTGATTTAGTCCTGTGTGATAATAGAAGACGGGTCAAATGGACTAGGGTCATAGCTGACCCAGAGCTTATTTGTAAAATAGAGGAGTTGGTCCTAGACACAAGGAGCAGGATGACTGCATCATCCCCCCTTAGCGGAGCCGATTCCCCTACCATCGATCTTCATGAGAAGTGCTTTGCGGCGCTTAAAAATCTTCTTACTAGGCCATCTAAAAATAAGAAAGACAAACCACATAAAAGATGGTACAATAAGAACTGCAGAGAAGCCCACAGCAAACTAATAGCAGCTGTTAAAACCAGGATAACTCCTGACATCAGGAAAGCTAGACAGTTTTATAAACACACTCTTTGGGCAGCTAAGAGGGACTGGGACGACTCTTACTGGTTAGATCTCCTTAAAGCTTGTGAGTCATCTAACCAAGTAAAATTTTGGGAGATAGTTAGACGGGGCAGGGACTCGGACTCCCAAACACCAGTAAACCATGTTTCCGCTCTGGATTGGGTGGAATTTGTTTATGCCCAATTTAAAGATACAAACTGGCAACCGAGCCTGTAGTGGGGATAATACCAACATTTCATGGGGATAGGCTCAAATTTTCCGCCTCAGACACGGTACATGCCCTAGGTTCTGTCCAGTCTGGTAAAGCCCCAGGTCTAGATGCGATACCAGCGGACCTTTTTAAATTGAACCTTGATTTATGGGTCCCATACATTACAACACTAGCAAACTCTATCGCAGCAGGGGCTAGGATACCCCAATCCTGGAAAGGTGCTGAGATACTTCCAGTATATAAGAAAGGGGATCGATCATTACCTAATAACTATCGCCCCATAAGCCTGATCGACTCTATTCAAAAAATTGTATCAAGAAGGGCCTAAGCAAGAATTCAGGGGTGGATTGAGCAGAACAACATACTCTCCCCTATGCAGGCAGGGTTTAGATCAGGCACCAGCACCTTAGATCAGGTGTTCCGACTTACCATGCTCTATTGGAAGGTGGTTTTCTTGGGCGGTGGGGTTATCTATGCCGCATTTGTTGATCTTAGGTCGGCTTTCGACTTAGTTCCTAGGGCAAAACTATGGGAAGCCCTCAGACTTATGGGTCTCCCCCTAGAACTCCTGGAACTAGTCAGGCGCCTACACAAGGATAATTTCGCCCAGGTAAGGTGGGGGAGACAGGGTCAGGTGACCAACGGCTTTCCTGTCCAACGAGGGGTGCGCCAGGGCTGCGTGTTGGCCCCCACCCCGTTTCTCCTTTTCATCAACCAGGTAGTTGCATTTTTTACTAACACGCAAACAGATGCACCTACCCTGGGCGGATCAAAATATCCTATGTTAATATTCGCCGACGACACCCTGCTCCTTTCTAAAACCCGGAGCGGGTTACAGGCAGCCCTGAATAGGTTTGCTGAGTTTTGTAAGAACAATGATCTGCAGATCAACGTTGACAAAACCAAATTTATGGTTTTCAACAAAAATAAACCTATCAAAAGTTCGGTTACTCTGAACGACGCCACAATTGAACAGGTCAAGGTCATGACATATTTAGGCGTGACTCTTGATCATCAACTTAGTTGGAACCCCCAGTTGGATGCTCTAAAACTTACATTTGTTCGCCTTACTGGGTGCTTACTGCAGGAACAAAAAAAATCACTGACCAAACGCATTATACCAGCGTTAAAAATTTATGAGGCCAAGGTTAATGCTGCTACCCTGTATGGAGCTGACATATGGGGTTATAAGGACTTGTCAGCATTGACCACAGCACAGAATAGGTTTCTACGGAACCTGGTTGGGCTTCCACAATTCTCACCAATAAAACCCCTGCTCTTAGATTTAGGTTGTAGACCTCTGGACGAGATGGTGCAGTTTCGTCTCGTGGCACTCTGGCGTCGCCTCTGGACGACTCCTGAGCTTAGCCTCTTCGCCCAAGAATTGGACGAGGTCAAATTATTGTGGGGTGCTCATAGAATTCCATGGCTCCGGGAAGTGAAACAAATATTGTATTCAATGGGCCTCTCTGAGCTGTGGTCATATCCTGAATGCTCCAGGTTTCCATTGAAACAAGAGTTTAAGGATCTTTTCTGGGCTACAAAAAAATCTACGCTGGTCACTCATTCTTCGGACAATAGTCTAACGGGACTCTTTTTAACACATAAGGTAACACCGTCCCTTGAGCCCTATTGGGATTTGATTTGCAAAACCCTAGACCGTAAACTGTATCATCAGTTTCGGGTAGGTACATTGCCCATCAACTCTTTTACTACGAAGTGGGCGAAGAATACAAGCAATAAATGTTTTTTTTGTCTCGACCAGGTAGAAAGCATTGGCCATCTGTTTTTTGCATGCCCAGCATATCGATCCCCTCGATTGAAATGGCTGAAACCTATATGTATAACCTTGAACTGTGGGGGACATCGTGAAGCCCTGTTGAAATTACGTGATATACGTACTGAAATGTCTGTGATTTGCGTAGCTAAATTTCTGGGGTGGGCGTGGCTGATCCGTTCAATGAAATTGAAAACCCTTTTAAATTAATTGTCATGAAATGATTGTATGTTGATTGTTGCTACACTTTTTTTATATAACTTGTGGGCATGTTTGAGTAGTTTTTTTTTTTTTTAATATTATGTAATGTATGTCGTCTTTTATGAATTTTATTCGAAATAAAGACAAAATGAAACTAAAAAAACCTTTCTATCCAAACCAACCCCAACACACCCTTGGTCCATCTATTCCTGGCAGTGCCACCGCCCGCTGGGAATCTCATGTAGGTCTCAAACTCTAGGGTAGGTGAAACAAAATGAAGTCACCTGTGTATGCTGGAAGGGCCTTTAGCTCAAAAGTACCGGGGGATTCATGCGCATTATTAGGACCCTGCCACCAGTGTTGGGGCTAAGTCAAGTGTTTCTAGTCTGAACAGTATGGCTTCCCATTCCAGAGCTATAGGGTGCTTTTGTAGCCCTTTCTCTTCCTCCCTCTGAAGAGCCGCTCTCTCCGCCTGACCCCACTGTACTAAGTTCGCCTGCCACACGGTCAGCGCAGGGGATCCGGGGGACTTCCATCTCATTGTTATGGTCCTAATGGCTACAATGAGTGCAAGGTCTAGGAATTTCAGTGTAGCTTTTTGCTTTCCTGATCATCTACGACGTAGATTCTACGTAGCCCCGCAAGGCAGGGTAGCGTCTCGTCAGGGACCGGTAGTTGAGTCACAGTGATGAGGGCTTGGCGGATCGCAGTCCAATAGCTCCGTAATTGAGGACAAGACCACATCATATGGATAAAATCCGCTTCATCACCTCCACAACCTGGGCAACAGTGAGGGGAATCCGGAAACATACAATGTATTTTCTTGGGGGTAAGATATGATCTGTGGAGCACCATTGTATGAATAAATTTGAGTCTGGCATTACGTGATACTCGTTTGGGATGTTCTAGTATGGTCTGCTATGCCTTGTCCGTAATTTCAGTGTCAGAGTCCTCTGCCCAACGTGTTCTAAGGGTCATGAGCGGAATCGCTGCATGTGTCCGAATACCTGTATATAGCCAGCCCATTAGATGGCCTCCCGGTCCCATGTAATATAAGAGATGTACTAATTCATGTTGTGTGGGTGTGGTTCGTTGTGGTGCCCATGTGGTCCTAATTGAGTGTGTCACCGTGACATGTAGCAAATATAGGTGTGGTGGAGCTCCAGTAATCTGCATGAAGGATTTGTGGTCCAACAGAGTATCATCCCCAAAAAAGGATCCCACTTCCTCTACCCCACTATCCGTCCATCCCCCTAGTCTAGTGCGTGCGAGTCTACCTTGTGGTGTGGGGATGCCCAATAAAGGAATATTCGCCGCATAAGGTGGTACCACCGACGTATAGGAAAAGGCTTTCCTCCAGCAATATAAGGCGGTTTTTAGCAAGGGGGGACAATCCGAGGGGATCCGGGCCTTGGGCAACAACAAAGAATGGAGTTCCCCGCGATCTAATCTCTTCGGCATGAGGCCGATTTCGTGAAAATTCCTACCCGCGGTCCAATAGGAGAGCCACCGGAGCTGACTAGCATAGTAGTATCCTCGAAAATCAGAGACTCCCAGACCACCTGCCAATGTCCCCAGCTGGAGTTTCCGAAGGCTAATCCGTCTCCGGCCAGTTCCCCAGATCAGAGTGATCAAGATAGTGTTCAGTGTGTTAAAAATATATTGAGGGATATTCACCGGTATGTTCACAAAATAATATAGGAGGCGAGAGAGCATGACCATTTTTGAAATGGCAATTCTTCCCATCACCGACAGAGGCAGAGAAGTCCAGAACCCCACACTGCTTCAGAGCCTTGTTATTGTACTCAGAATGTTACCATCAATCTGATCTTCAGGTGTCCTATACACTTGTATACCCAGGTACCTAAAGGTGGTGGGGGCAACAGGGACGGAGTATGTGCCAAATCGTAGTGTGGAGTCTCTCGGAAGAAGAAACAGGTTGACTTTACGGGGTTTATTGCTAGACTTGACAGTTTCTCAAATGTGTCAAATATGGCAAATTGTGGGTTGTTGTCTGCTGTCAGATCGCAGAGATATAAGAGGATGTTGTCCGCATATATAGATATAAGGTGCTGTGCCCCGTCGATAGGGATGCCCAGACGGTCTTCTGTTCCCCGGAGGGCTAGGGCCAAGGGTTCAAGGGCAAGCACAAACAACAATGGGGACAAGGGGCAGCCCTGTCTTGTACCTCTGTGCACCGTGTAACGTTCCGAAATGTATCTGCCAGTACGAGCCCTAGCCGTAGGAGATGTATACAATAGGCGGACCCACTTAAAAAAGTTATGCGGAAAACCAAACCTTTTCAGAGACTCAAACATAAATTCCCAGGAAAGGGAGTCGAATGCTTGCTTAAGGTCAAGCGCTATACACCCTGCGCGAGGAAGATCACGCGAAGTAGCCGTCATTATAGAATGCAATCTGCGAGTGTTCAGGGAAGTACTACGATTTGGAAGGAATCCACACTGATCCCAATGAATAAGTGTGGGAAGGTGTGATTGTATACGATTGGCATTTGGCGAGGGCCTTACTTAAAATCTTGTATTCGGTGGAGAGCAAGGAAAGAGGTATATAATTAGTCATTTCTAGCGCGTTTTGTCCCGGCTTAGGTATGGACGTAACCAGCGCCTGCATAGTGGATTCAGGTAGGCGATTGGTGTCAAAGGCCACCTTGTAGACCATCTCCAATACTAGCACTAGGAGTTCCGAGTAAGTTAGATAAAACTCCACAGGAAGACCGTCCATGCTAGGTGTCTTATTGCGATTCAGGCTCTTAATCGCTGTCCGTATCTCATGTATGGTAATGGGGCCGTCAATGTCTTTCCTTGTGTCTTCTGTCAGTACCCGAAAGGGGAGGTCCTGCAGGAACCCATCCATCTCTGCACTGTCTATTGGTGTGGAGGGCATGTAGAGTGCCTGGAGATGGTCGTGAAACACAGAGTTTATTTCCGCCTGTGTATTGACTATGACACCCATCTGGGTACGAATGCTGGTTATGGCCGGCGAGTCAGGACAATCCCTCACCAGACATGCAAGCAGTGTGCTGGATCTGTTGGTTTCAGTTTGTTTCCGTTGAAGGCAGTCCCTAAAATCTATTGTCCTAAGCGTCTCCAGCATTTCGGTATGATCTACATGTTCGGTCTGCAGCTCCCCTTTCCTCTCAGGATCGAGGGCTGCCGCCCTCTCTAGTGTCTGCAGTCTGTCCTCCACAGCGCAAAGTTTCCAATGTACCTCCTGTCTGGCCCCACCAGTTGCCCTATCGTCGCTCCCCTGAACCTTCAAAACAGGTTTAACAAATTTGATGCATTCTCTTTGTCTGTGGCACATTAAGAAAGATCATGTCTTTATAGAAGACTTGCAAGCAGCGCTAATAACCTCAGGGGTAAAAAACTATTCTGGAAAATCCAACTTACTAAGCCATCCTACCTAACCCATCTAATTTCAAATAAGCAAATGGCACCTGTTTATTAAAATGTATCTTCTGCTTTCTTTAAGACGCCTCTGTCTATTTTCCATAGGTGGGATTTTGTCCTATACCAGCATTACTTTATGCTGACAATGCAGTGCTCATGGCCAGAGCTCCGATTGTTTTGTAGATACTTATAGATTAGTTATCCTATTTCATGGCTGACCTCAATCTGACCCTTCAATCAATCAATCAGGGGCTTATATAGTGTGGCTACTCACTTGTGAGGGTCTCAAGGTGCTGCGGGTGGGGGGCTGCTGCTAGCATTGGGTGGGGGATCATTCGAAGAGCCAGGTCTTGAGGTCCTTCTTGAATCTGGTCCGCAATGTAGACTGCCTGAGGTGGAGGGCAGGGTGTTCCAGGTCTTGGTCTTGAGTAGGGAAAATGAAATTCCTCTAGCTTTAGTCTAGTGGATCCTGGGGACTGAGGCTAGGGTGAGTTGGGAGGAGCAGAGTTGTCTTTTGGGTACGTGGAATGGGAGGCGGTGGTTCAGGTGTGCTGGTCCTTCATTTGGTAGAGCTTTGTAGGAGTGAGTGAGGAGCTTGAAGGTGATTTTCTTGTTGGCTGGGAGCCAGTGGTGTTGTCAGAGGGGTTGCATTATGTGGCTGCGGCAGGGGATGACGAGGACCAATTTGGCAGCAGCGTTTCTAATGTTCTGTAGTTTCTTGAGCTGTTTCTGGGGGACTCGGGCATAGAGGGAGTTGCCATAGTTAAGTCTGCTGGTGATGAGTGCATGGGTGCAATCTTTCTGGATTCTGTGGGTATCCATATGAATGGCAGGCGGAGCACGTGCAAGCCGGCTGAGGATACTACATTGATTTGGCGATTCATTGTGAGCGATGAGTCCAGTATGATGTTGAGGTTGAGTGCGTGGTCCGTCTAGTTGTGGTGATGGGAGATCCCACAACGGCTGGCCAACAGGAGTCGTCCAAGGCTGTAGGGGAGGGTCCCAGGAAAAGTACTTTAGTCCTGTCCGAGTTGAGCTTGAGGCAGCTGTTTTTCATCCAGGTAGCAACGGCCTTCATTCCACAGTGGAAGTTGGTTCTGGCAGTTGTGGGTTCGTTGGTGGTGGAGAGGATCAGCTGGGTATTGTTGGCGTAGGAGAGGATGTTGAGTTTGTGGCTTATGACAATGGCTACGGGTGGGGCCATATAGAAGTTGAAGAGGGTGGAGCTCAGGTAAGAACCCTGTGGCACTCCGGAGCTGATCTCTGTGGGTTCTGAGAGGAACGGACGTAGTCCAACTTGTTGAGTCCAGCTAGTGAGGAAGGAGTGAAGCCAGTCTAGTGCCTTGTTGCAGATGCTGACATTGTGGAGTCTTGTGATTAGGGTGCAGCAGGAGACAGTGTTGAAGGAAGGCGAGAGGTCTAGTAGAATGAGAGCTGAAGTCTCACCTGGATCGAGGAGGGAGCGGATGTCATCGGTGGTAGCAAGGAGTGCAGTCTCTGTGCTGTGGCTGCTTTGGAAGCTGGAATTGGAGGTCTCAAGGACATGGTTAAATTCAATGAACTCGGAGAGCTGAGCATTGATGGCCTTCTTGATGGCCTTGGCTGGGAAGGGGAGGAGGGAGATGGGTCTGAAGTTCTTGAGGTCTGTCGGGTCTGCGGACAGCTTCCTCAGCAGTGGGTTTATCTCAGCTTGTTTCCAGTCATTGGGAATGGTGGCGGTTTTGATGGAGCAGTTGATGGTGCTGGGTTGATGGGGCGATGGCGGCCGCTGCACTGTTTTAAAATGTGGTACCGTTGGGGATCCATCAGGGCTCCTGAGTGGATGCTCTTCATGGTCTTGAGTGTGTCCTCTATTGTGAGCTGGGCCCAGCAGACCACAGTCTGTTGTGGTGCGGTGTGGTTGTTTGTGATGGTGGGGGGCCTAGTGACCGGGTCTAGGGTGTCAAAGTTGTAGATCTTCGTGATATTTTGATGGAAGAGGGTGCCAAGTCTGTTGCAGAGGTCTTGGGAGGGAGGAATAACTGTGGTCTCACTGTTGGGCCTGGCAAACTCCTTGACAATGGTGAAGAGTTTTTTGCTATTGTGCGTTTTGGCATTGATTCTGTCTTGGAGGAACATTTTCTTTGTGGTTTTGAGGAGGTGGTGGTGTATGTTGATGGCAGATTTGAAGGTTGCGTGATTTTTCAGAGTTTTGTTGTTCCTCCATCTCTTCTCGAGTCATCTGAAGGAGAAACTGGACTCGTGGAGGGCAGGAGTGAACCAGCTGGCTTTCTTGGAGTGTGGATTACCTGGTCTTTTCTAGAGGGGTGTCAGGGGGTCTACGCAATTAGAGATCCATCGGTGGAGGTTGCGTGCTGCGGTTTTGGCATCCGTTGGGTTTGGTGGAACGGTTGTGCTGAGGGAGTTGTCATGAAGTTCTTCAGTGGCCTTGATCCTGCTGCAACTGGGGGTGATGGGGTGGTGGTGCATGGTGGCAAAGGTGAGATGCACGCATTGGTGGTTGATCCAGGAGAGTTCACTGGTGTGGCTTTAGCTGAGGTTCCCACTAGCAGAGAAGACGGGGTTGAGCATGTATCTGGCTGTGTGGGTCAGTGCAATTAATAACTACTTGAGTCCAATGTTGGTGCGGTTCTCCAGAAGGGAGGGGCTGTTCTTGTCACTGGGGTTGTCCATGTGGAAGTTGAAGTCTCCAAATAGGATGTAGTTGGTGGATGCGAGAGCCTGGGGTGCAATGAGGTCTACGATGGTGTTAGTGAAGGGCAGCTGCAGAGGGTGGGTTGGCGTTATTTCGGATCTGAAAGTGAATGTGTTCCATGGTCTTCATTGGGTCGTTAGAGTGTGAGGTTAGTCAGATGATGGAGATGCTTCCTCCTGAGCAGTTGGGGCAGTCATTGCAAGTGATTTTGCAGCCGTTAGAAAGGGCGATGATGATGTCCGATCCTGAGCAGGGGTTAATCCAGGTTTCTGTGAAGAAAGCGATGTCAGGAGAGGTGGCATCGAGGAGGTCCCAGATTTCTGTGGCATTTTTAGTGGAGGGACTTCATGTTGAGGAGAATGCAGTTGAGCTGTGCGGGTGCACTATTGGTTGGCTGGACGGCAAGAGGAACTGGAGTGTTGGTGGGGGTGAAGGTGTGGTTGCAGTTCCAGCAGGCAAAGAGTCCATGGGTCTTCTTCGGAGATGCTAGATGGCAGTCAGCGTGGTGACCAGGGTTGAGGGTGAGGAGGGTCCTGGCGTCATAGTGGTGGAATCTCTTAGAAGCAGGGTCACTGGCACTGGGTGCAGTCCAGGCATGAACAGGCACAAACGAACTTGCCATTTTGCACACCCTATAGTTGAAGAAACTTGGTGCATATGCTAGTTTTCCCCTATTACAAACCAAAGCACACAGCAGCAGACCAAGGTTTAGCACATCAACTTCTTCTGTTTCCAAATTTCTAATGGTGCAGCCACTCTCTCCATCCGCCGCCAAGGATGTCCATCAAAACAATTATACAAGAAAATTTGAGAGGTGCACTCGTTGAAGTCAATGGTACAAAAAGTTCATAGATTTTGTGACTCTTCTGTTCTTTCTTTAATGTGTTCTTTATTTTCATTTTAAAATACACAGGCACAGCCAACGTGTTTCATTCCCTTTCGTGCCTTGGGAATTTCGTCAGGGCATACAAAAAAATGATCGTTCAACTTCGATGGTCCAATGCGTGATCGCACTTGCACGGCTAATGCTGAAGGATTGATATAGGTGATCTATAGGATTGATATGGGTGATCTATACTCGTTCTTGCTTTTTATGCACTATTGTGGCCAATTTGGGATACTACAACTGAATACCCCTCCTGGAAACGTTATCTTTATACTATCCAGGCACTTTGGGGCCACATCAACTATTTCAATCCTTCAGCATTAGCCGTGCAAGTGCGATCACGCATTCGACCATCGAAGTTGAACGATCATTTTTTTGTATGCCCTGACGAAATTCCCAAGGGACGAAAGGGAATGAAACGGGTTGGCTGTGCCTGTGTATTTTAAAAAGAAGATAAAGAACACATTAAAGAAAGAACAGAAGAGTCACAAAATCTATGAACTTTTTGTACCATTGACTTCACCGAGTGCACCTCTCAAATTTTCTAGTTTTCCCCTATTGTACTTAATATAATACAGCCATAGTTTGGAATCTGTACCTTGGCTCAACATCCCGTTATTCTAAGCAAATCACTTAAACTCCCAGTACCATAAAAATGAATGTTTAACATATTCTGGTGCTCACATAAAGTGTCCTCACTATATAAAACCAGTGATAAAACAGAGCATGACAGCCAGAGGCAGCTAGGTCACTTATGATGCTCTCTTCTCAGACACAACATGAAACTTCTTTATGCTCAATCATGTGCACATATACTTATCCACATGGAAACAAAACTTTATTGCACAGTTGTTCACAATCCGTTCTCTCACTTTGCTGCACTGAGGCACACACATATCAATGCTGTTAATATACACTATGGCAAAAGTAAAAACATATCCATTCATTTATCCACACACTTTACTTATCAGAATCAAAGAGCCACGTCTGTTTTTACTTGGATACCATCACACAGTCCTGCACTGCTGGCATAATTCACAGGGCCACTGGAATTATGGCATTGTGTAGCTTTGGCATTTTCACATAATTGTATATGTGCCACATTTGCCACATAATCCAGCATCTGCTGCATATTTTGCAGATTTTAACAGCTCAAACGCTTCAAAAGTTAGTAGAAATTCAGCGACACATGTTGCTGCGGAGTGGAAGGCCCTATGCAAAGGTTGGCTGATCACTTTTATGTAGCTTATTGCTTTATTAGGGGTTCAATTGGTACTATTAAGGTACAATTAATGGTTTTTTTTATAAGCAAATGTTATTGATTTTTAAAACACCTGAACAATTCAGCAAAAACACGGAAATCACAAGTATGAATTCATTCTCACAAGCACTTTACCCCCAATCACGTTCCCCATAAACCAGTACGTAGATGAAATCTGAAGCAGGTTAAGCCAGAGCCTCCACATTCCCTAACCACTTCCCCCACACTCTATGGTATTTCTTAATACATCCCTTAGCTTTATACAGGGCTTTTTCCTGGGTCGCGCACTAGTCCAGAACCTCTTTGGCACCTCTCCAAAGTGGGTAGGTCAGGGCTAATCCAAGCCGCCGCAATGTCCCGCTTGGCCACCACCATAGCTGTGTTAACAAAAAACACCTTATCATTCCTGGACCCATCCAGCCCATCAGTGATCCCCAGCAAGGAATGAGTGGGTCGTGAGGAACCTCCCAGCCCAGTACCTCCATTAGCTCCACTTCAATGGACCCCCAGAACTGCCCCAACAAAACCATATGGAGGAAGTCGGCCGGGGCATGCTTACATCTTGCACATTACGCGTCTGGGTGCAAACCCGCTCTTTACAGGCGCAGGGGAGTGAGGTACGCAGCATGTAAGTAGTAGAGCTGAACCAGCTTGAGTTTGGCGGACTATTCTGGGGCCATACGGGCACCACGCCAGTCCACCCATTGATTCCTCAGCTTGTCTAGGGATGTGGAAGCGTTGTTAATGAGGATGCGGTAAATATGGCAAACCCCCCCTACCCAAGTCCCCCAACATCGTTTGGGCCTCAGTCGGACTGTATTCAGGGAGCCTCATGTCATCCGCAATATGCATGTGGAGGGCGTGTCTCAGTTGCAAATATTTATAAAACTGGGATAAGTGTAGGGAGTAGCGAGTTCAGAGCTCCTGGAAGGACAGCATACAGCCCCTTGCCCATAAGTCCCCTAGCTGGGAGATGCCAATAAGGTCCCAGGTTCTGAACCCCCTCAATCCACTAACCTCCTGGAGCCAACCCCCTTGCCAGAGGGGAGTACATTGGGTCAACTTCCCCATCCATCCGGTGTGATGGAGCGATGCCTGCCAGGCCAACAACACAGTGCGTGTCACATTCAGCATCCGGGTCGGAATGGGCACCCGATACATCATGTTCTGGATGTCTGTGAGCCCCAGTGCGCTCAGTTCAAGCCTGTAGGCTTGATCCGACCAGCCCCCATTGAACAGTCATGAATGACCAGTAGACGCACAGCCAAAAAGTAAAGATACATGTGCGTCATCCCCATACCACCATCGTAAGAGGGAATATGACAGGTCGACAGAGCAACTCGGGCCCGTCCTCCACTCCTGAGAAACTTGGCGGTTTGGCTGTCCAGCTCCCTTAACTACGTCCTGGAAAAACAGAAGGGGGTATTCTGCAGGATGTAAAGAATTCTAGGGAGGATCATCATTTTAAAGATGGCCACCCTCCCCAGGGGGTTCAGAGCAGCTTTGTCCATTTGAAGAGGTCCTCCTTGGACTTCTTAACCAACTGGGCCATGTTAAGGGACCAGCCCAACTCAGGAAGAAGGGTGATCCAAATCCCCAGATATTTAAAGGACTGCCTCTGGAGTGGTATGGTAGACTGCCAATCAAAGCCCTCTCTAGAAAGATGTAGGGGAACCAATACTGACTTCCCGGGGTTTAGTCGCAGGCCCAAGGCCTGCTCGAATGTGTGCAGGATCCGGAAGCAATGTGGCCCAGAAGAGGCTGGATCAGAAAGGAAGACAAGGACATCATCTGCGTACAATGCGATCTTGTCCGCGTCCGTGTTGGGGCACTCCCACCCATCGAGACGCTTCTCCGCTCGCACTAGGGAGGCCAAGGGCTCCATCACCAGGGCGAACAGCAATGGGGAGAGGGGGCATCCCTGTCTAGTGCCCCTGGCAATGGGGAAGGCCTCCGACAGCACCCCATTAACCAGCACATGCACACTCGGGTGCGCGTATAGGACCCGGACTGGGGAGCAAAAATAGGGCCCAAACCCCATCTCAGTCAACACGCCCTGCAGGTATGTCCAGTCCACCGAGTCAAAAGCCTTTTTAAAATCAATGGACAGGAGCGCCAAATACGGGGTGAGCCGGTGCTGATGCCCCAAGGCCAGATGCAGCCTACGGAGGACGCTGAGGCATGAACCTGCATTGATCTGGGTGTACCAATAAGGCCAAATAGGGTTTCAGCTTTTGGGACAGAATGTTGGCGTAAAGTTTAATTTCGTTGTTGTGGAGGGATATGGGGCAGTACTCTGCACATAGGCGGGAAAGAGGCTAGGATTTCGGGAGAACCACAATGGTGGCGATATCCGTTTCCGGTGGAAAAGAACCTCTCTCCACCATTTCTTTAAACAAGTTGGCTAGGTGGGGCGCTAGGGTGCCTCCATAAGCCGCCTAGTACTCCTGCAGAAAGCCATCCGGACCAGGGGTTTTACCCGGGGAGACCAGGGTGATTGCCTACTCAATTTCTTTCAAGGAGATTGGATGCTCCAGATCCTTCTGAGCCTCTGGTTCCAGCCTGGGGAGGCGCACCCCTCCCTAGTCAAGGAGGGCTGCAACGGTCAGCGCATGGGCATTTACAGCATATAGCCTCTTGTACTATGCCGCAAAGGTGTTTGCCATTGCAACAAGAGCACGTTGCACTGCTCCAGTTGCGCCACCACCTCCGGGATAATAAGTTTCGCCCTGGGGTATGTGGCCAGCCTGTGCAAAATTGTACCATTCTTGTCCCCCCACCCGTAAACTCTTGCTACCGAAGACCTCCAGTGGAGCTTGGCCGCATCCAGGGACAGTTGTTTAATATTGTCCTGGATGAGGGCTAATTGACAGGTCTGAACTGCGTCCTCTGACGTGGACAGTAGCTGTCCCAAGCAAAGTGCCTGCACTTCCTTGGAGGAGATTTCCTGTAGCTGAGACTGCATCTGGATCTTCAGCTGCCGTTTTGCAAACCCTCGTATGGTAACCTTTCCGCCTCCCACAGGTTACCTGGAGATTCTACCGTGCCCTCGTTGGTAGCAAAATATCTGGCAAGTTCCTTCCCCACCAACTTCCTGACATCTTTATCCCGGAGAAAACAGGCATTCATCCTCCATGTTTGGCGGGCCGTGTAAGGGGGGGCCCCTGAGCTAAGGAGTATCAGGAGGTGGTCAGAAATGCCTTTAGGGAGGATGCGGACATCGACAACCAGGGAACAGTCGGGCATGGGGACAAAGATCCAATCTATGCGCGCTTGGGTGCGATGAGCCGCGGACGTATGCTTGAATTTGATACTGCATGGGTGCCATATGCGCCATGCATCGCAAAGCACCAGGGACTCAGACCAGTTTTGAAGCTGTTTTGCGCTCTCCAGCAGATGGAGGTCTCATTGTATCGAGGATCAGAGATAAGACAGCATTGAAAGCACCCGCAATGACCATGTTGCCTGTGGGCATGCTGTGTAGCAGGGCAGCAGTGTGCACAAATGTGTGGCGAGTGCATGGAGGTGTGGTATACACTGATATGAGAGTAAGGGGGGAACCAGCCAACGACCCACAAACTGTCACAAATGAGCCATGTGGATCATGTACCACTTGGGGGAGGACAAAGGGCAGTGTATGCCTCAGGAGGATGGCAACTCCTCGTGAACCCCTGGAGAAGCCAGAGTGCCATACCCTATCATAACCGTAGCGAGCTAAGAAGGGGCAGCAGTTACTTAGGAGGTGCGTTTCTTGAAGCATAAGGATTTCAATGTGGAGATGCTGCGCGTATCTTAAGACCGCTGTGCGTTTGTGCCGGTCCAGCAGGCCATTGACATTCCATGACAACACATGGAAAGATGCCAAAGGGGAAGCATTATTGGTCATGGTAGGCGTTTCTAGGGCAAGGCGGGGATCGTGGCTTTGGGTATACAAAAGCGCTTGGGAGCCCACAGTGGCATGAGCTATTGTGGATTAAGGGGTGACACCCGTCCCTCCCACTGGTTACATTTGTCATTCCGTGGTAGCTGAAACAAAAACCTACAAACAACATAACAACATACAGGGAAAAACTCTCCCAAATCCCCCGTCACCCCCTCCCCCCAGCCTACACTTCAGGAACAGAAGCATCTGTCGACCTCCCAAATAAACAACACCCAGTACAGCGGGCGAACAACCAATCTAAAATGCCTGGGAATAGGGAAGCGTGGAGGACCCCTCCTCGTGAGCGGATGCATGTTTACGAGGACCATCGGGGAGTTGGGAAGAGGGGCGTGGCTAAGCACGCAATGGCGGAGGACGCACTAGGGTAGAGCTCCGTGCTAAGCTCCCCTTCCCTGAGCCGTTTCTCCGCCACATTTAACCCTAGCCGCCCGAAACTGCTGGCGGACCTTCCCGGAGCTCTCCTCGGCAATCTGGCCGACTTTTGTTTCGGGGCTCCGACGAGGCTGACCCCGACCTATCCTGCGGACCTCCTGCGGGATCCGCTGACACCTGGCCGGCGGGGCAACTAAGGGAGACCGAGGCTTGGGCCCAGCTCACAGGCCCCAACTGGTAGGCCACACCACACTGTCCACGGCCCCCTGGTCGGCTGCTGCCGCGCTGTGAGCAACCTCCGGTGGCCCGGTGATCGCCTTGATTTGCAGCAGGACTCCAGCGGAGGGCCCGGACCAAGCGGCAAGCGGGACCCCAGCCCCCGCATCGCGGCCGCCGCGCGACTGCTGCCACGCGAGTTGGCGGGCTCCTTGGATTTCCTGAAGACACACCTGGGGCACCGGAGAGGCGCCGGTGACGTGGCGGCCCCGACCAGCGGGGGCCCCTCTCCGAGATACTGTGCAACCATCGGTGCCACCCGGTGAGTCCCTCCTGCGCCCACCAGCATAGAGGAGCCCACACGGAGCGACAACCCGGGCATTGCGGCCCCAAGGCCCGCAGTACGGCAGACCGCCCCTCCCCTCGCCTGGTCGCCACACCACTGCCGGAGACAGGCTGACCGCCCCCCCCTGAGACGGAGACACGCGACGGTGTGCTCCACGCCGGGCCCGCCTGTGGGGCCCCCCCACGGGGATAATTACTGCCTGAAGGTTGGCGAGGCACACGAGAGGCTGTGACCCGGGCCGGAACTGGTGACCGGACCCGTTCACAGCGCCTGGACCCCTCGAACTCACACACAGTGCTGGCCCCCCCGGCCCCCACTACAACTGGGGCGGAGTGGCAGGGCCGTGCCCGCTAGCGCTCCGGAGGGCAACCGGCGCGGCCACAGACCGCCAGGGACGAGCACGGGCGAAGGAGAGGACAGGACCCCCCCGCCTGCGCCGCGGCCCCCACACAAGGCCACCCGCTGGAGGACCCCCCCCACTGGGAGACGACAACGACGGCCTAGCCTGAGGGGCCAACCAGCACTAGCGGGGCCCCAACCCAGGAGCGCAGCACTTCAGGGGGCACCGTCACTGGAGTACCGCCAGGGGCCGACCCTGCAGGACAGGCGCCACCCGCACATGTCCGGGGGAGTGCGGACCCGCACTGGGACTGGAGGGGCCCCGCCGAAGGGGAAGACGGACAAACAGGTGCACAAAATGGCCGCCGAGCAACTGGCTGCGAGGCTTGACAGCGTGCTGGCAGCGGTGGAACGGATGGAGCAGTCCCTCCAGCAAACTAGAACCTCCCTGGAGTCCAAAATCGATGGGGTCGCAGTGGACCTGACCCTCCTGCGTGATGACCATAGAAAATTGTCCGACCGAACCAAGACCCTGGAAGGCGCAGTGAAGGAGATCGAGCCCAAGGTCACCCAGACGGACAGACACGTGCAGGACCTCCTGAACAGAGTGGAGTTCCTGGAGGACAGGGCTGAGGACGCGGAAGGGAGGGCGAGACGCAACAACATTAGACTTGTGGGGGTTCCGGAGAAATGGGAAGGGGCCCGCCCGGCCGAACATGTGGAAGACTGGCTGCGGACACTTTTGCCCGAAGGCTCGTTGTCACCACACTTCGTCGTGGAGCGCGCACACCGGGTGCCAACGAGACCCTACACCACCGGCACCAACCCGAGGCCGTTGCTCTTCAGAATATTGAACTATAGGGACAGAGACACGGTGCTGCGAGAGGCACGGCGATTGGGCGAGGTGCGCATAGACAACGCGTCGATCATGTTCTTCCCCGACTACACCATCCAGGTGCAGCGCCAGAGGCACGACTTCATGGCAGTGAAGAGGAGACTACGCACCGCGGGCCTCAAGTACTCCCTGCTATTCCCTGCCAGGCTGAGAGTGGTGGCGGGAGACAGCACTCACTTCTTCAACACACCCGAGGAGGCCGACGAGTGGCTGGACGGAGGCACGGACAAGGCACCGAAGCACTCTCGCGGAGGCGAGACGAGGACCAGGCCGCGAGCACCGCGACGACGCCGCAGGCACAGGACCCAACAGTCCCAACACGCGGAGGAGGGGGCGGGACTCTCCCCCACACTGGACCAGATGCTCCGAGAACAACGCGATGCACTGCGGAAGGTCTCCCAAATAAGCAACTCATCCTCCCATGAGACGGCCCAGGAGGACGGCCAACAGCCGGTACCTAGCAACGACGACGAGGCCATATACGGGATCCCGAACTCACAGATCTCGATGGAACTGCCCATCGTCACGCCGCAAACCTCAGACCTGATCCACTGACCCTACGGGGGATGTCTGCACTGGCCTAGCCATGACAAGGGAAGGGTTGGCAGTGGCCGCCTGGACGATGGTGCGCGATCGGCGCCCGCCACTGCAGGGAAAACCTCCCCCCCCCCCCCCCCCCTGCCAGCTGATCGAACTGTGGACACCTGGAACAGTGAGTAATGCCATTATGGCACTAGTGGTAAGCTGGGAGGGCACTGAAGGGGTGGTCTTTTAGCACGCATCTGCGCCTGGTCGTACACAGGATGGGCAACTTGGAGCACTGGACCGCAGTGGGCGGCCACTATTGTCCTGTATTGTATGGCTCAGGGAAGCGGCCTGCTACCCCTAAACTGACTATATATCCATCCTGCCGAACTTGTGCTTAGCACACACTGCCCCTTAAACAAAGTAAGAATGTTCCTCTCTCTTGAGAGTATGGACGGTGGCCCGTTCCGCCACTGCCCTTTTGGTATTTTAGTGGGGTTAGCCCGCTGTTGGTTGTTGTTCTTTACTGTTTTTTTTCCCTGTCCTTATGTTTTCCCAAACTTTGCTAAGTGTAATGTGGGGGGTGGGAACGGAAGAGCTAGGGGAGCCACTGCTGGGGCCTTTGGTGATGCCGCTGCTACTGGGAGGGTCAGGGGGGAATGTGTATTGATGAAATGTCTGCCATAAAAATATGCACGTGGAACATTAGAGGTATGCACACACCCGCGCGCAGGTACCAAATCTACTCCTACTTGAAGAGGCAGAGCGTGCAGGTCGCGCTATTGCAGGAAACACACCAGTGTGGGGCGGAGGTGACAGCGCTGAGGCGGAGATGGAGGGGACAACTGTATGCCACTGAATACTCCTCGTACGCCCGCGGGGCACTGCTATGGGTAAAGCCGGGAACCCCCTTCGTAATGTCGGAAGTACACATAGATGCGGAGGGGAGGTATGTCCTGGTGAAGGGGCGCATAGACGGGCAACCAGTGGTCCTGGCGTCCATTTACGCTCCAAACACGGATCAGGGCACCTTCCTGGCGCGTATCTCAGGGAAATTAGCGCCCTGGCACGGCGTCCCATGGATCCTGGGGGGCGACTATAACGCGGTACTAGACCCAGTGCTGGACCGTTCGGTCCCGCCGAGGCCAGAGGCGACATCCCAGGGGGCCGCGAGGACACTCACACAGTGGGCGACGCAGTGGGGTCTGAAAGATGCATGGCGTGCGCACAATCCGAACGCTAGGGTGTACTCATACTTCTCGGGAGCACATGCATTACATGTTCGCCTCGACAGATACATGGTGTCAGCGGACATGTTGCCCCATATCACTGACTCACAATACCTGGGTAGGACACACTCCGACCACAACCCCCATACACTGCACATGGCCTGGGAACGCCCGCGCCCGCCAATCCCCACGTGGCGACTGCAACCTGCATTACTGCTAGATGCCCCCTTCAGAGATTCCCTGCAGGCCAGCGTAGCGCAATACTTCGAAGACAATTCAGATACAGCATCCTCCCCGAGAGTAGAGTGGGACGCATTCAAGGTGGTGGTACGGGGACATTGCTTGAGCACTCAGGGGAGCATACAGTGGAAGTTGGAGGAGGACTTGCGCAGGGTGGAGGCGGACCTACTCGGCGGGGAGCAGGAGGCGGTGGGGGGTGCAGGTGACCGGCTGCAGGCGGCCCGGGCGGAACACGAAACGCTACTGGAACGGCTGCGGCACGTCAACTTTGCGGCCCATTCGGCGCGAGTGCACCAGCACGGTAACAAGCCCGGTAGGCTATTGGCCTGGTTAGTCAGGCAGGAGGAACGCACGGAGCCGGTCTCCGTCATCCGCACGGCTGAGGGAGAACTAGTGTACACCCAAAATAGGATACACCAGGCGTTTGTGGGACACTACCGGGCCCTATACAAGTCGCAACTGAGAGTAACTGCGGCCTACATAGCAGAATACCTGTCGGACATCCCGCTGCCCTCCCTTATAGGCTCACAGCAGGACGCCCTGGGGGCGCCATTCTCCGCGGACGAAATACGCGAGGCCATCTTCGCACTGTCCAACGGCAAATCACCTGGCCCGGATGGACTGCCCGCCGAATTTTTTAAGGCGTGTTCAGACACGCTGGTTCCGGAATTGCTCAAGTTGTACAATACAGCAATGGAAGAATCAGCACTCCCAGACTCGCTTAACGAGGCAAACTTGGTCTCGCTGCTGAAGCCGGGCAGAGATGGCGCACTCATGGGGTCCTATAGGCCGTTGGCCATGCTAAATACAGATTATAAAATTTTCACCTCACTCCTGGCCCGCCGCCTGGCCCTGGAGGCACCAACTCTGGTACACGCCGATCAAAATGGCTTCATGCCGGCGCGGAGCACGTCTCGTAATCTACGCCGCCTCTTCCGGATTCAGGAAGCGGCTCTGACGCATTGGCCTAGATCGGGGTGCCTGGTCCTGGACCTGGAGAAGGCCTTCGATTCGGTAGAATGGCCATACCTGGGAGCCGTGCTGGACAGATTTGAGGTGGGAGATGCATTTGCTGACATGGTCGGTCTGCTCTACCAGAGACCCAGTGTCCGAGTGAGGACGGGAAGGCTGCTGTCGGAGAAGATCGGGGTGCGTAGAGGCACCAGGCAAGGCTGCCCCCTGTCCCCCCTCCTCTTCTCCTTAGCCATTGAGCCACTAGCAGCTCTGCTACGGGACAGAGGAGCGGAATGGGGGATCCCATTGGCTGACGGAACACACATAGTCTCACTCTACGCAGACGACCTGCTGCTTTATGTGCGGGACCTCACCGCGGTGCCAGCCGAGCTGTCGGACGTCTTCCAGACCTTCGCAGAGGTCTCGGGCCTCAGGGTCAACTGGGCCAAGTCCGGGGCATACTCGTTTAGCCGTGATCAGGAGGAATGCGATGTGCATCTTGGAGGGGCCAGGCTCGCTTGGTACCCGACCACGTTTAAATACCTAGGACTGCGCATCTATAGAGACCCACAGGACTTACTGGAGGGCAACCTGGTGCGCGCCATTTCTTCTCTGCGAGCTCAGATGTCCTTCTGGAAAACCCTTCCGCTGAACGTGCCCAGCCGCATAGCTCTTACTAAAATGATAGCGCTCCCTAGGCTGCTATACTACTTCGCGAATATCCCCACGTATGTCCCCACGCGGATATTCCGCGATCTGGAATCAATGCTTCGTGGCTTGATCTGGAACACGGGGCGACCTCGAGTGGCGCTGGCTAAACTGTACTCCCCGACCGCGGAGGGAGGACTGGCTGTCCCCAACATGGAGCTGTATTACCTGGCCGCACAGCTCCAATGGGTGACGTATTGGCTCAGCGATGCACATCTGGACGATACGGCCACTGCGGACTACCAGTGGACGCATCCCCAGACCTGCGCCCTGTTTCACCCGTTGACCAAGGGACCCCGTCCCCTGCCCATGCACGTGGCCGTGGCCCGCAAATGTTTTCTCCGCAGCCTGAAGCTGACGCAAAACACCAGACCATATGCTCCTGCCCTCCCCCTGCTGGGCACCCCCAGGAGGAGCGGGACGGTTACGCAGCGCAATCTGGACCACTGGGTCACGGCTGGAGTAGAGACCATGGGTGACCTGTATGTTGACGGGGCCCTGCTCTCATTTGCGGAGTTATCTGACACCACGGGACTCCCGGCCGGGCAGTTCCTACTCCATGCGTCGGTATTGCGGGCATACACTGACTCCTGGGGTGACATCCAGGATGAACCGCCGATTTATTTATTTTATTTATTTTTAACACTTGTTAAGCGCGAACAATTGCCCGCAGGCGTCTCGGCGCTGTTCATATGTTTGCTCTCCTGTGCCGATGCACCACCTGGTCCAATATCTACATGTAATGGGCAGAGGCTCGCACATCACGCATTGGTTGGCGCAGGCGCTTCTCATCCACACGCAAAAACCCACGCAGCAGATTAGGGCTAAATGGGCGGCGCATCATGGGAGGGATTGGACAGACAAGGAGTGGAACCTAGTACTAGCTAGCCCCGTGAACATCCCCCGCAATTCCCGCTTCCGTGTCATCCAACTGTACATATTGCACCAGGCATACCTAACGCCAGATAGAATAAACAGATACTTCGCGATCGACACTGCCGTTTGTCCCAGATGCGACCTGTTAGGCGCAGATATCCTGCACATGCTTTGGCACTGCCCAACCCTGACCACGTACTGGGGGGAGGTGACCTCACTCCTGAATCACAGCACGGGCCCGGGCCTGCCGGACACGTGGGAGGCGTGCATTCTCGGCCTCTATAAAAGAACCAAGCTGAACAAAACGCAGGCGCGGTTCTGGGATCTGGGCCTCGTTACGGCCAAGCGGCTGATTACGCGACACTGGAAACGGCGGGAACCGCCTACCCCAAAACACTGGTTCGCATCCTTTACAAACTGGGCAGGGGCGGAAGGCACGGCGCTCCACCGGGAAGAAACAGCGGGCCTGCGGCAGTTCCCGATAGCTCAGCTCTGGGATGGTATCCTGGGGTCCCTGAAGGGGGAGGGCACTGTCAGGGGGCTCACGTAGACTGGGTGAAGCCGGAGGTGGGTCACAGAGGCTAATGCTGTATCGCAGGAATCATCGCAAGCGGGGCCCCCCCCCCACCCCCCCCTGACACAGACAAGAAACAGCCAGCGCGTAAACCTCGGACACGACCCAACGCCCACGCAGGCGCCCATCAGTGGCCATTGCCCAGCAGCGCGCCCCAAGCACAAAGTCGCTGACATCGCCCCCGCAAGCGCACTCCACCCCCCCCCCCACCCACTATCACATATATGTTTACCTGTTTGCAGTATCGGACCCCTGCTCACAGACGGTGGCCTCTTTGACCCCTCGTGTAGAAGTGGGCAGAAGTCACTGACGGCACTACAGATGGCGACTGCTGGCGTAGACGCTGATAGCCACACCGACAGCGAGGCTCCTCCACCTGAATGCCACATGCTCCACTAACAAGGCCGGCGACCGATGACACACCATGGCCCGCAGGGGCCGTCCCACTCCAGGTTCAGGCACACTTGCGCACGCACACCTCTGACCTCCGGCTGCACTGCAGCAGCATCGGCAAACAACACACCGTTCAGAGGTGGCACCTACTAACACCGTGCCAGTGGGACGGACTTCGAGTGGGGAAACCACGATAGGAACATTGGGACATACCGATACGAACTGTTTTGTTTAGTTTGCCGATTTTATGGCTCAGTTCTAGAAAAAAATGAAAAATAAGGCGTCATTTATGGACTTTTCCTTTCTTGACTTAAGAAAATGTGACTATCTTCTCTATGTCCTAGCACACCGGGGACACAAGGGACGCAATGACATGCCCTTTTTATGATGGCCTACACCCCCACGATTCACCGTTCATTTGCAGCCGGCCCGCAGGGTTTTAGGCTTCGCTATGTGTACTGTACCTTTGAACATTAATAAACGTCTTTAAAAAAAAAAAAAAAAAAAAAAAAAAAAAAAAAAAATCGGGGAGTTGGGAACAGATCTGAGACAAAGTGCCATCTCTGGCCGCGGAGCAAGGCCCAGCGGGCAGAGACTGGCTCAAGCAGGATCCCTCAACAACATCGGGCTACAAGAGAGGTCCATATCCAGAAGGTCAATCTCCGAGGGCCGGGAAGCAGCACCTCCACCGTCCAGCCGGCCAGATGAACCGGAGCACCTCCAATCCAATGCTCCCTCCTCGACCTGGGATGGTTGCTGTGTGTGACCAGGCGTGGAGTCTGAGCGGGCCCGCATCCGGTCATGGCACCTGCGAGAACGATTACGTGGAGGCTGAGAAGCGGAGGGAGCTGGGCAGCCGAGCCCGCCCCAGCATCCCCCCACCCAGGACACAACCCTCGGCCCGCAGAGGGCGCTCCTCCATCGCCCAGGCCAACGCCTCGTCGGGCTGTCAAAAAATAGTGTCTTGTTCTCAAATACCACCCTCTGGCAAGCCGGGAAGAGGAGCCAATACTAAATGTTAAGTGCCCTCAACTTCTGCTTGACCTCTCTGAAGGAGCAACACTGGCCCTGGACCTCACGGATGAAATCTGGGAAGATCATAATTGCAGAGTTTTCATGAAGGAGCCGTTGTCGCTTGTGGGCTTCAGACAGGATGATGTCACGGACCTTGAAATTAAGAGCCCACATTATAATTGGACGGGCGGGAGCGCCTGGTTTTGGCGTTGGGGCCAGGGACCGGTATTCCCACTCGATCGCAAACCAAGGGGACAGTGATCCCTCTGGGACCCACGACCTCAGCCACCTATCCAGGAAGTCCACTGTACGACCCTGTTCTGCTCTCTCTAGAAATCCCACTAGCCGGAGGTTGTTGAGTCTGGACCTATTTTCAGTGTCCTCCGCCCGGCGGTGCAAACCCTGAGTATGGGACTGAAAACGGGCCACCTGCCCCTTAAGTTGCTGCATGTTATCTTCCACTGAGGAGATCCTGGATTCAGTCTCTTTAATCTGGGCCTTCGCATAGTGAAGGTCCTGCCTGATGAGGGTTACATCCACTCTCACCTCTGCGATTTTGCCCTCCACTGAGGTCTGGGACGTATGGATGGCTTGGAGGATGGCGGCCAGTTCAGCAGACGGAGGAGCCTCCTGCCCAACCACTCCCCCAGTAGCCCTCCTCTGTGGTGGTGAAGCAATCCATCTTGGTCTGGGTGGCGGAGACCTTCGCCAATCTATCCGTTCTACCCATATTTGGTCCCCGGGGAGGAACTTTATCTCAAGGACCCCCCGGCCTGGTCCCACTCCAGCACACAGCATCCGCAGGACCGGTGAGGCATGTGATCAAGGAAGCACAGTAGTGGGCAGCGCCAGGCCTGGGAGGAAAAGCCCAACCGGGACAGGTCACCTCGGTCGCTGGTCACAGGGATGGCCCCCGGAGTGGGGGAGAGCGGGAGGAGATGGGGTGGAGGGAAGGAAGCCGTGCCAACCAGGGTCCCACACACCTGCCGGCCACCCGACTGATGGCCGATCCTCCACCGAAATCCAGATGCAACGACAACCCCACTCCTTACCTCCTGTCCAGGGCGCAAGAACTCGCCGCTTGTCGCCGACCCTCCACCGACCGCCAGCGGAGTATGCAGCAGCAGCACAGGCCTCAGGCTCAACAGGGGCAGTCTGGAAGCATGAAGGTCTCCCCCATGTGGCCACCGCAGGCGCTCCAACTCGAGGAATGTTTCTTGGGCCCAGGGAGTAGCGAGGGAAGGAAGCCCCACTCCCAGCTGGCTGCCCAGGGCAACAGTGATGCCCCTCCATGAAGGACCACAATCCCAGTAGGTTCCATTGCAGGTGGAGGCCTGCATCTCCCGAGAAGTCCGCCCAGGCCCAGGAGGGAGGGGCAGGGAAGGGGCACCTCCTCAACAGATCACACAGCGAGCGTAATCACGACACTCCACCAGGAATCAGTTCTGCCTCAGTCAGGCTGCCTCCATGATCCGGTGGCACCAGAAACGATCAGTCCAGGCCCCGGCAGGTACCAACCCGAAGAGACCACCGCCGCAGTGCAAAGGGACCCGCAGTGCCCAGGTCCGCAGTCCAGGCCCCGGGGATTCAGTCAAAGGCCTCCACTAAGTCCAGCAGCTGTGGCTCACCGGGGCCCCGCGGAGCCAATGCCCTCAACCAGAACTGTGGGGTCCATCACTTCCACGCAGGCAAACCTCCAACAGAAGCGCTCATCGCCAGGCACATTGGGCCTTCCCACAAGGCAGCAGCTTTGCTCCTCACCTCTAATGAAGCACACTCCAGGCGCCAGCCCCCAGACCACCAAGCCAGGCCCCAGCTGCAGGGGTGACGAGGATGGCTCCAATGTCCACAGGGACAGCACACCTGCTCACCTAGGCCCCGGTTGAGCTGAGGTACAGCTGAGAAACGCCACAGAGCAGGAACACCGCGGGCCTCCAGGAGCCGCAAATATGCTGCCCGACTGACGGCCGATTACGCCGCCCTCTCGCGGCAAGGAAACACTAACTCCCCATGTGCCTGAGTCCCGGGGGGGACATCAGTCGAAGACCACGAAGACGGTGGAAGCCAGCTACCTCAGTGCCCCCCTGTGTGTAGGCCCGTGAACAGTCCGCAGGGGAGGGTCACTGCGAGCTCAGGACCCGCGCTGCAGAGGCCGCCATTTCAGAGATGCAGTATTGCGAGTCAGGGAGGCAGGGGCTGCTCCCACCTCTCCAAGGCGCTCCCGCCGTCCCAAACAGAGCTCCGGTGGCCCCACAACAACAGCGGTCCCAGTGCAAGATGTTCAGGGGTCCCGATGATAGCGGATGGCCGAGCGGATGGCAGAGGGGTCCAGAGCACACCTAAGGTGCGACCTTCATCTCGACGCTCGGAGCCACACCCCCCACAACTAATGTTAACAAGTTTATAAAATGATGAAGTACACTATCACAAATGTGCTGCATAATGCTGCATAATTTATTCAACACTGCAGCATTATTTGACCCTTTCCTGCTGCATAATGTTAGTGGCCCTGACAATTTGTAACAGAGTCAATGCCATGCTCTTCAGTAGGTGTGCTAATGGTATATTTATCAGCAGATGCATTGCTAGCAAGTTTTGGTCTCCGCTTATTGCCTTGTTTTGAAGCAGATGGCATTTTTCAGTGTGTGCAACACTCCTAGAATACCTGTGAAAAGGTGCATTTTGGGAGATGATTTCAGCCGACACTCTGTCAGAATTTTCGAGAATGAGTGTCTGCATTGATGACACAATTGTTATAAGGCCTGGTATTAGCATGTTTCTAAAAGCACTGCGTTTTAGTAGCTGTGAATTCTTGAGTTGGACCATTGCCAGTGCGTGTATGTGCAATTGTATTGCGGTCAGGTATTTAAAGTATATTTCAAGGAAAATATTTGTAAGAGACATGAAACACGGCTGATAATTATGGACATAATAACTATCATCTCCTCATTGCTGTATGTGATCCTGGGCACAGGCAAACTTAAATACAAGCTTGAATACAGCAGTGTGCAGTTCCATAGGCAAAGGTTGAGAACTAGTAGTATGTCAGGTCAGTGGAATATGCTCCAATAAGAGCAAATGCCCTCACACATCCGAAAGGTGTCATGCTTTATCCTCTGGGCCTGCTCCTTGTCGGGCCAGTGCTGCAATGCCCAACGGGCACCCACAAAGGGGCTCCATGTCAGAGACCTTTTATTTTTTCCGCTTGATGAAATGTGGGTATGAGGGGTGGGAGAGCGTGTAGAGCGGTGAAAAACGTGGTTTAAAATAGGTCTAGTGATGCTAAGTTTGAGTAAACTTTACTAGTGGAGCTCGCTAACCTAAATAAACGCAGTGGTGCTCGTAAGGGATATTATGGTCCTAAAGAGCTTTAGTGATAAGTTTATAAAACATGACGTCTACATGTTTCTTACCTATTCTAGCCCACAAGGGGTCTGTTGGCAATTTGTCAGGAATGGTAACAAAAGCAATCAACACTCTTGTGTGACTGATTCACCAAAGTTTACATGACATAAATGTAGCTTTTCCAAAGTCTTATTTTGATTCTAGCAACAGTAGGGCTAAATAAAGTGTTGTTGTTTCTTTATCTTATTCATTTAATTCCCTATATTGTGGTTTACTGTGAGTTTCTTAAAAAACACACTTCTAGCACCACCATTGTGAAACCCCCCTCAGGACATAGCCATGTGCTGTGTGTGCCTCATCATCATTCCAGAGGTTCCACTAATCATGGAAGAAGTGGAGAAGTGTGGCTCAGGGGTTAGAGGCGGCAGACCCGGAAGCTGAGATCGGCCCTGGACCAGGGTTCAATTCCCCGCCTCGGCGGGTCTTGGGCTCAAAAATTCCACGGACTCGATAATTCTCGCTCCGGTGCCTTCTCGACTCATGGGTTCACACTCTGCGACTCTGGGCAATAGCTTGCTTAATCTCCACAACGGCCCCTCGTGGCAGGATGCCTGGCATTCACCTTGTGGATACCCTGCCGGGGTTATCTCACAGGGGAATACCAGGACGGGTTCCCTAAGCAAGCGCCGGGAAACCCTTTGTGGGTAGCTGTGCGCTATATAAGCTCAAATACATTTACATTTACACATACTAATCATGTAGACTCGAATTCTCTGTGAAAAATCGCATCCAATCCTATTACCATTCATGTGTGGATGGCACCCCGCTGTGAAACTACAAGATTGTCTGAACGGGTCCAACACGCAACCCCAGTTAGTAATCCTTGTATACCTGCATATTTATGCCCTCAAATAGTGGCCCCAGGGCCGGACTGGGAACCAAAACCGGCCCCGGCAAAGTGCTTGGCCGCCCCCCTAGCCCCCCCCCCCCCCCGGGGTAGGGGATCAGAGCTCTTTGCCGGTCCGGTTTTCGTCCGATTTTGTTGCAGGGCCAATTTTGCAGCTATTCTGCATAAACGGCCCTGTCACAAAAACGGCCGCCAGGGGCCCAAAACCGTCTCTCACCCTTGCGGCGCACCAGGGGATTGCCCGGTGCCCGCAACAGCCAGTCCGGGCCTGAGTGGCCCCAGACAGGGCGACCCGGGACAAAGGCACTCTTGTATCCAAGTCACTCCCCCTCTTGCACGGATGCCCTTTCATGGGGGCCTGAGAGGTTCTTGTGCCAGCACATCTTCTGTTCTGATCCCAGCAGGTCGAGCGGTCTTGTCTGTCTTCTTTGTCGTCAAGGGAGACCCGCCCCGGTCAGGCTTCTGTCTCTGCCTGACTTCTGCCCACCGTTCCCGGCAGTTTCTGCTCTCGGCCTTGGCCCCGCCCACAATGTGGCTCAAGCGCTGGTCACAAGGAAAGTTGGAGACCCCTCTGGGGCTCTGCAAATATAATCAACAAAAATCACTCATCACGTGTTTCTGGTGCAAACCTTCGGCGGCCCCAGCTGAGGGGAGGACAGGTGGCTTGATTTCCTTGATTTCCTCATTGTAGGGGGCCCCACTCACAACCAGGCAACAGCCTTCTGGCTGCCTGTTCGCTGTAACTCACGGAGCAAAGTCTCCTTCGATTTTGCCGCTTTCTGGTCACAGAGTTTACACGCACCTCAGCAGATGGAGCCCACTCCTCGGGCTTAAACAACAAGGCACACACCACCCTGCACTGAGCAGGCTCCAGTGCTGCCACTTCACCTGGATCATGACGGCAGCACCCTCACTTGTGCTGTTCAGGTCAGGGAGTAAAGCAAAAAGTGCTCCTCTCAAGTTTCTGCAGTTCCTGCTGGGAGTCAAAAGATAAAATGCTCCACTTGCGCCACTGGCGTAACGAAAAGTGAGGGGGCCCCCCTGCACGGTACTTAGGGGGGCCCCCTCGGGGCTTAATCAGGAGCTCTCCTGGACAGAGTTCAATGCCGAGGGGGCCCCTTGGAGCGAGGGCCCCCCCCCGCACCGCATGGGCTGCGGGGGTCTGTGCTACGCCCCTGGCTTGAGCTAAATCTAAGTAATCACACAGGGCAGAGCTGGGCCCCGGCAGGCCAGCTCACAAGGTCCTCCAACAGAGGGGATGGCCTCTGTGGCGCTCCCTCTTGGTGCCCAGCAGTCCTCCAGCTCCAGGTTAGCCCAAAAGCATCTTTCCATGGGGTCAAAGCCCCAATATTTATACTTCATGTGTCTTTATTCTGCCCTGGCACATAGCGGCTAACCAGCAATGTAAGGGCAGACGAAAAGAGACTTGGGGGCCCAACATTGTTCCCCCTTTCTACCTGGACATCCGCCATGGGCCCTGGGAACATCTCTGCACCATGTGGCAGGCACCCCATGGTGCCTGCCACATAGTACAGGGATGTTTGAAATGTGTTTTTTTGGATTGCGGCAGGTGCTGCAGCCCATATCACCCACTACCATACAAAAGATACACATTGTGACTGCCTTGAAGGTGGTTGTAACCTAATACCAATGGCGGGACTGCAGAAAGCAAGTAGGGTGGTCCCCTTTCCGACAGGATGTCCGACCACTGTCATAATGATCCCATACTTCTCAATGCTGTTATGTGATCTGATGTACTAAGGTGAAATGCTTCTGCATGATAAAATAGTATTTTTTTTTAAGACACTTAGATCATATTTTTAATGATGTTTGTTGCCGTATTTGCATGGCAATATTTTCCACTGGCTCGAGCCGAGCCCAGAAATTATTTTTGATCTAAATCATGCGATAACCATCATGTGAAAATATGACGTATTTACATTTTTATAAGAGGTATTTTTTTTACAAGGCAAAGCATTAAACCTTAATACATCTGAATACTTTTGTACAGCGCACTCCACGAACTCAGGTATTGGGCGGTGGTCTCATAAAATAATGAAAAAAAGAAGGCTCTGTAAAGTAAAATAAAAATTGCCAAGGCTAAAAAAATTGTATAAGCGAGGAAGCCAGGATTGGTTCCATATTTTCTGTTTTCCCAGTATCCAATTCACCGAGTAGATGTCTACCTCTTTCTCATCACCTTAAAACCAAAGGTTTATGTTTTGTTTTGAATTCTATAAGCATGATGGTAGAGCGTGGGTTTCCTGGCAAAAGCCACATTAAAGCTCGGCTCGTTTTGAGCTCGAGGGGCCAAGAGGATCTGTAGCTGAACCGGAGCAAGAGTGAGGCACCTGGCTCGAGCTCGGCTTGAGCCCGCCTCAGCCTTAAATTGCTCTCCTACCTTCAGGGCTCCCCCTGTTAATGTATTGGCTCGCCTACTTCTACTGACTGTTCTAGTTTAAATTAAGTAATCCACGGGGTAAATTCTATTAATGTGTCTTTTGGATGATCAATGCCCATAAGGCTAAGAACGGGCTGCTTGCACTGAATATAATGAAGTTGTTAGTGAAAGTGATTTGAGAATCAACATAGGTGCATAAGGGACAATTAAAAACCTGCTGACGTGTCGCAGGCTATCCAACTTCGTGCTTTCCAGGGGACGCGTACGGCTAGCTTGAAAGTAAAACAAATATTAATCAATGCCTGAAAGACAAAAAAGTGGTATTGATTGCTTAAACTGACAGGTAAACACACAATTTATATATACATTGCTGCCCTTTCACAGAGACTTATCATTCACTATTGACATCCCATCCACTCCTGACCTGCATAACAAAGGAGATTTTGTAGACATCTGAAAGGCAAACTGTCATGGTCGACTTTACAGCCACATCAATCAAACGGGCTCGCATCCCTCACTAAGATGGCAGCATGTTAAGGGCAGGCGTGAATCCATGATGCTCTGCAACTTAAAGAACACTTCAGTGCCTCCCAAATGTCCTTGTGTCACCAGGGATGATTAATATGTATGAAACTTTTTTCGACGTTTTATTTTAGCAAACATATGCATCTTAAACCAGGCCCATGAAGTAATCAGACACTCTTAATATCAGACACTACCATCTAGCCGTCAAAATGGCTGAGACATAAATACTCCTTAGTGACTACTGCTGTGGCCTCCAGGTTACCAGGTCATGTTCCAGCAAGGGCAAACTTAGCAATCTTTCTGATACATTGATTATCATTAAATAAGATAACATTTGTAGCTGTTTTTGACATTACTTGGAAAGGTAGGGCTAACGCATGAAACACTATACAAATACGTTTTGATCGTGATACAGGTTTTACTGTTATATTGATTCACCAGGGGCAACTTCCAGAGAGCACGGACTCAAGAATAGAGTGGGTGAAATTACATTTTTTTTCTTTGCATTATTCAGGGAAATGTCAAAAGAATTATGCCTGTTAAATGAAACATTCCGCTGGTTGTCTTTGTTAATATTGTATGCAAGGACATCACTTCTGTCCAAAAATCACAGGAGATCCAAACTGCAAGGATGGTTTGAGCAAAAAATGTCTCGAAGCCGCAGCACACATCCGTTTTACAGTTCCTGGAAGGCAGTGCCAAATTAAACTATACTCCTGAAGGCGAAAATTACACGACAAAGAGTAATTCGGAGAAAAAAGTACGCAACGTTTGCCAAACCTAACTATCTGGTATAATGCCATATTTTGCTCATGTAACAAAACTTTGGGCTTGGCCCGAGGAACATACAGATATAAGATATGCAATAAGAAGACTGAGATGTGTACGCATTCCGGATAAATGGCTTGCAAAAGTTTGTAGAAGCTCTGGTGGGTGTAGTCCTGGTCCCTTGATAGACCTCTATAAATACATTTTCAAGAGATTTCCATATTTGATTGGTGGTTTTTCCTCATTAGAGACGTCATTTAGCTTGGGTAGACACTGATAATTCGGGCTGAATTTTACTGGTCGACATTTTTATAAATGGTGGATGTGTTGCAGTGTTGATGTAACATTTCAGTAACCATGAGACCTATATACTTCATTTTTGTGTCAAAACATAGGTTTTGGGGGTCAAGTCATGTTATAGAGACAGAAAATCCTCAGAGCCATCCTTATGCCATTTTCCAAAATTGCAGGTCTATAATGATGTGTTTTAGCCATCATATTGGTAATTCATTTTAATATTGTTTTTATTTCAGGCTTTCTGTTGACTTTCTGTTGACTCAAATTTGTAAACATGAGCAAAGCAGGTGATAGCAGATGTTCTTTACCTTCTGACAGAGTTTTGCTAACTGCAAAATCTGAGGACTACTACAACATACAAAAATTTGTCATATGCTAAAATAATCCGAGAAAAAAGCTAACATCAACTGCAGCTGGATAGAAGAGAGTTCAAGATACTGCAGAAATACGATAAGATGAAGTTCACAAAAGATTGAAATGGATGGGTGAAGAGGATCAAATATTTTATGATTGTAACAACAAGTGCTACCAAGTTTATGCAATGGCAAAAAGCCAGGAAAACAATTGGTAAAAATAGAAGAAACCAGTAAATCACAAGAATCCAAGTATTCTGAGAAAGCGCGACAACCAAACCCAATGCCCATCCACTTAGATCGATGGCTACCCCTCGTTCACCTCCTCCAACCACTGATTGAAAAGCAGAGGATCTGTGGTTTAGCCAGAACAAGGCCCAAAGGAATTAATGAGAAAAAGTACAGAGTATGTGAGTCTCAAACGGAAAACATGTAGGTATATGCAGCTAGATTCTTCCAAGAGGAGGTTTTCAGCCGAGTAGCTGATCTAAACAGCGTGGTGATTGTAGTTTCAGTGGATTAGTATGCCCAGCTTAACTGCATGCTTGCATACTGTTAGAAATGGGGGTCACTAGTTGGCAGTGGTTTACACTCTGTCCATGTAGGAACCCTTCCTTATAGTCAGGATAAGGGACCTACACACCCAGATAACCCCTGCTCACACCATTGGTAGCTTGGCATGAGCAGTCAAGCTTATCTCAGAGGCAATTTGTAATGTATTTGTACATACACACAGTAACACAGTGAAAAGACTACAAATGGACACCACATACGTTTAGAAAAATATAGTATCTTTATATAAACCAAACATGACCAAAATGACAAAAATCCAACATACACTACTCAAAATATGTTTTTGAAATATTTCAAGCAATTCTGTCCATAGAACTCTATGGGTGTGGTGATTGTACACAAAGTGCCTCAGATGAGTCAAAATCCACACGGCAAATCAGGTGCGGAGCAGGGATGCATTAAAAACACAGCAATTTGTCAGTTCCTGAGTCCTTGGGGAGGCGATGCATCAGTTCTTCTGCATGTAGGAGAAGTGTTGCATTGATTCCAGACTGTAGGGGTAGTGATGCATCAAAATCCAAGATAGTTCTGGTCTGCAGGTGATGCATCAGGAAAGTTGTCGCACAGGTGTGATGCATGAAAATCTGGATGCGCTGTAGGTGGTAAACAGGCGCTGCGTTGGTTTCTTCAGTCATGGTCCCACGATGCGTTGATCTTGTCACCCGCACCGCAGTGCCTGCATTGGAGTAAGTGTGCTTGTCTCCGACTTCTGAGACACAGTGCGCTGAACTCGGGTTTTGGTGTTTCTTTGGGCTGCAGGCGGGTGTTGCATTAGTTTATTTGGCTGTACGGCAGCAGTGCGTGGAAATTCCTCCTGTATTGCAGTGCTGCATAAACATAGCAAACACAACAAGATGATGGATAGAGTGCTGAAACTTTTTAACCACTTACCCCCAGTCACATATCTGGGTTTAATCTATTGTTCTTTTGCTCACTATGCCACCCCAGTTTGGATCCAGCCATATGCAAATCAGTCTTGACGCTGATCCCCGGGTAATAGTTCAGGCCCAATTGGCAGGCCAGGTCCTCCCTGGACCTGACACAAGCATTCTAGGACTGGTTTTAGGGTATTACCCCATATCACCCAGGTGCTGGAAGGTTGATGTTTCAGTTTTGATGGTTTCAAGCAGGTCTTTTAACAGGAACAACCTCCAAGGACTCAGAACTGGAATTCGCACCACTTGGCATGTCAGAACTCCCAGCACTGGAGTTCAGGAATGTTGCAGGTGAAGTCTTTGCTGGCACTAAGACATCCTAACAGGAGGTAAGCACATACAACCCCTTGGAGAAACTTCACAAGCAGGATACAAATCAATGCCCAGTCTTTTTCCTCGCCAAAGCAAAAGCAACAACTGCAAGCAACACACAACAAAGAAGCATTAATACTAATCACAGCTGTTCTTGGCAGAGGTTCCTCTTGATCCAGAAGAGTTCTAAAAGTGGTTTCAGGTCCAATACAATACTTATACCCCTTTTGACCTTTGAAGTAGACATTCTTCAATGGAATGTCTTTGTAGTGCCGAAGTTCTTTTCCTGGCTCCAGACACACAGCTGGGGGGTGAAGACAGCATTGTGAGAGACCAGGCACAGCCCTATTCTGTAGCAGGTGACAGCCCCTCCCAACTCTAGCTCAGGAAGCACTTTCCGCCTAGTGATGGGCCATCAGGATATGCATGGCACATCACAACTCCCTTTGTGTGACTGGCTCTTTTAAATGTAAAAATAGGCTCCTGTCAGCCTAATTCTGACATTGATTCCACAGGCAGATAGAGGCACTGGATAGTTAAACATGAAAATGCCCACTTTCTTAAAGTGATATTTTCAAACACATAATTTCAAAACCTTCTTTATTAAAATATGTGTTATTAATTCCTGAACCCAGAGAGCCCAAACTCCAAATCTCTAACTGTTCCCAATTGAAAGTTATACTTGGAAAATATTACATGCAGCTCCAATAATAGCCTACGGGAGGGCTAGTACTTGTTGTAGTGAAGAACTAAGGGGCAGATTATCAAGGGGGTTTATCTCCACTTTTTTGGCTTTAAAAGCCGAGAAAGCGGAGATAAAATTATCTCCCTATTACCTAGCTGTCGCTAACACCAGTTAGCGACAGCTAGTAGGAGATAGCGACCATCTTGGGCCCCGCTTTGCATTTCAGTGATTTTTAACACTAATGACATGCAAAATGAGCGTGCCAAGATGTTAGCGACTGGAAACAGTCGCTAACATCGCTATCTCCTATTACCAACTTTTGGAGATATTCACACTAAGCGCGAATATCTCCAAAAGCTAACACCTGCCCCTGAGCAGTTCTTAGCCATGTTATCCAATGGTAGTAGGATTACATGGCTAAGAGCATTAGCTCGGTAATGCATGAATATCGCTGTCTTTTCAGCGATATTCATGCATTTCGGACGATTTTTATCGCTTAGGAGATATACCTTGATAATAGCAAGGTTCCTAAGCGATAAAAATCGCCGCAGCTCGGCGATAAAAATATCCCCGCTAAACCAACATAGCGATAATTATCGCTAGTTGTTGGTAATATGCCCCAAAATTGGCAATATTCCACTATCAGGACATGTAATGCGCACCAGTACATGTCCTACCTTTCACATACACTGCACCCTGCCCATGGAGCTACCTTGCTCCTTCCTCAGGGGTGCCTTATATGTACTTAAAGGGAAGGTTTGGGCCAAGCAAGTGGGTGCACTTGCCAGGTCGACATGGCCATTTAAAACTGCACTCACAGACACAGCAGTGGCAGGTCTTAGACATGTTTGCAGGGCTACTCGTGTAGGTGGCACAATCAGTGCTGCAGGCCAACTAGTAGTTACAGGCCCTGGGCACACACAATGCACTTTACTAGAGACTCACCAGTAAATAAAATATGCCAATCATGTGTAACCAATTATAGTCATTATTAAAATTACAATTTAGACAGATAGCATATGAAATCAACACAGATTGCAAGTAGTAAAAGTGCGTATAGTCCTACAGCCAATAATAACAGTCCATTAAAAAATCAGGAGGAAGAAGGCAAAACGTTTGGGGATAATCCTGCATAAAGGACCAGGCCCAAAATGTACATTTGAAAATATGAATGTACAATGAGCTCCCAGCAACAACATAAATGCCAGGCTTCAGTTGAGTTTGTACTCTTTGAAAAAGCTAATTAAGCTTTAAAGCCAATCTTGAGTCCTGGCTATGGGTTCACACTCAGTGAGATCAGAGAAATAATGGTCAATATTGATGACATTGTATTGATCCATAATAATGAAATTAAGATTTCACTGGTGAGAATGAACCACTTAAGGTGTTCTCAGCTGGTTTAACTCCTACATTTTTGTTGAAAAAATAAGATCACAGGGTGCAGTAAAATCATCAGGAACCATTTTAAGAAAGATAGAGAAAGATTTAGATTTTGGACTTAATGACACATTTTGTGAAGCCCCAGAGCTCTGCAAATCATGGGAGTCAACAAGAATGCTTGATGTTGTCGTAACATTTTTTACATCATTGTTTAACATCAGCAAAGCAAAACTGTTATAAAATAAAGTTCTTGAGTTCGGAACAGAACCAAAAACATTGAAGATGGCTCTGAAGATATAAGCTTAGAATTGGAAGACAATCCCATGAACTGACAGGCTGTGCAAATGTACTGTCTTTTCCAAATCATGATTTACGAATCACATCACGCGCAATCTATGACAAATATAAAAGTAGAGAGATATTCACTTCAATGAAAAGGATTGGTGTATCAACAAGTTATGATGGCATGGTACAGAGCAGGAACTTGCTAGCAGCTCATGCTGTAATATCTTGTGAATCTGATAACACACCACTTCCAAGTCACATTTTCAAGGAAAGGATTTACAATTGCTGCTCTTGATCAATTTGATTTGGAAGACAGCTCTTTTTTGTCTGGAGCATCCAGCATACATGATACTGCCATGATGCTTTCTCAAGACTGCACCAATGAAGTAACTGCTGGAAAACAGGCTGTCCCAGCTGTAAGCATAAACAAAAAAAGCTGTAAACTTATAACCCATCTGCCTTCCCATTATGTGCAAAATGTCTTCAAGCCATCAAAATGTTCCAGTCTACCAGAAAGTTCCAAAGTGGCTGAGAACATGGATCTTCTTGTACCTGAATCTGAGGTCTGCAACGCTGATTTAACTGAATTTATCATATCACATATTCGCTCTGGACTGAAGTATAAGCTAACCCAGTTCCTCTGTGGGCTGGAGATCATGGTCTGATCTCCCAGAATACCATCCC
The DNA here is from genome assembly GCF_964263255.1 of Lissotriton vulgaris. Classification (NCBI taxonomy): domain Eukaryota; kingdom Metazoa; phylum Chordata; class Amphibia; order Caudata; family Salamandridae; genus Lissotriton; species Lissotriton vulgaris. Next base: position 1,234,058,009 of record NC_141685.1, read on the forward strand.
ACTGAAGAAGGTAGGGTTTTTATCAGTAACGCCATCTCCAGTCACAAACTACACAACAGTATACACACCTCTAATAGAAATCCAACAAGTGCTTGCTCAGCTTGAAGACCAGCCTATCTTGCCAGTTTTCTGTGATGAAGGTGTTTTCCGTATCGTAGCTGCCATTTTTAAGAACAATCCAGTAGACTTTGATGATCTTTATCCAATGGTGCGTGTTTTCCACATGACAGAAGTTATCTCAATGAATGTGGCAAAGACTATGGACTTATTGAGCCTGAAATCCTTGGAAGGAAAACTATCCAGTCAGTATTGAGAGGAATTCATTGTGTTAGGGCATTACAAAGTATGCTCATCATGTGTGAGGCTATAGAAACATTGCGTTGGAATGCTTTCTGGAACGAGAATGGCAAATTAGGTTTTACATTTCTTATCCCAGAAGTGAGCAAGACACAGGGTGCACCTCATTCAAAAGACATAATGCAAAGCCAGGCAATGTTCAATACACTCAATTCAAAATGAGAAAACCTGAAAGCAAAGTTCATAGAGTTTGTCAAAGAATGTGAAGAAAAATAGGACTTTTGCAAGTACTGAGGAAATGATTTACACATGATTGCTGTAGTGAAAAACTTGCTACATACAAGATGATTGTGAGCTGCATGCGCAGAATGTGGAGTCACTGTTTACTGTGTTTCATGAATTCCATTTTATAAACTACTCGAGATATAGGTCCTGGTATTTGGAAAGAGTACAGAAGCTAGAGGTAGGAAAATCATACTTCTACATTCTAGAAGCGCCCACAGCTACTCCTTGCTGCTCCAGTCCAGAGAGCTGAGCGCCGAGCGGAGATAAGAGCAGAGACCAGAGTGGAGACCGGAGCGAAGCAAGCAATGCAGATTGCGCTGATCCCGAGGCGGCCGTCTGAGCTGGAGCAGGAAGCAGGAAGCGGGAAGCGGGAAGCGGAGAGCTGTAGTCCGGTGAGCACCCGGTCTCCCGACCGCCCCCCCCCTGAAACCCGATTTGCGGCACTTCTTGCATGTTACAGCGTTAGATAAGCAGGGGGCGGTGGGGAGCTTCATGCAAACTCGTGTTCTCCCGTTTCCACCGCCCACCTTCTGGAACCCCCCACGGTTTCATCGGCCCAACCCATACCTGCAACCGGGAAAGGGGGAAAGACTTTGCTCGCCCGGTCCCAACCTCCTTACTTGCACCCTGGAGGTGAGGTGAGGTGGGGGTGCCGCGCTGCACCTGAATCAAGGGCAGGAGGGAGAGGTGGCAGGGACACTGGGTCACACAAGGTGCGAGCGAGGTGTGTACGCTCGAGTGCGGCTGCCGATAGAGGCGGCTGCTGAGTAAGAGCCCGGGAAGTGACTGGTAGGTTGCTTGACTAGGTCCTGCTACCCGAGGTTCTCCCCGTGAGCTCTGCTTGCCTTCACCTCAACCACTCTGTCCTTTCCGTTCTCCCCAAGCCTAACCCCTACAGACTGACATCGGCCAGCGGCTGCCTGTATCTAGTCGACAGCAACCATCCATCCGGCCATCCAGACATTTATCAGCCATTCATCAGCCATGACCTAATCGGATCACTTCCACCAGATCATCACCATCAATTGGAATTTTTTTTTAAAAAGGGGCGAATTACCAAAATACCAAAATCTTGCAGGAAACTAGAGCAACAGTAACATATCCCTCCAGGCTCCATTAGGCTCCATTAGAGCTTCGACAGAGGGGGGAGAGGAACAATCCCCCGCCTATCTACTTTTTATACCTACTAGCTCATAAAAACACAATAACACAATACGGCTACAAAAAAAAAAATAGAGCAATGAGATCTGGTAGAGTTAGGCAACAACCAAAACCAAAATCCAACTCTACTTCGAAGTCACGGAAAAGGAAACTGGGGAAACCGGAGCCAACATCTCCAACAAACTCAAATAATCCCCAGGAATTCGGCCCAAACGCATGCAATAAAATCAATAAAGACGGCTCAACTTTTGCAGTAATGGAAACATCGACATCAGTAGCAAATCAAAATTCATCCTCAATTCAATCTATAAATAAAACCGAAAAAGTTAAGGTCCTTGCTGCATCACCTGCATCACCTTGTCTAATTACTGCCCTCCAGCAACCAGAGCAATCGCAAATATCCATACAACCTTTATTATATTCAGCACCAAAGTCCCCATCAAGGGCCTTAGATAATTTTGTAACCATCGATGGAATGCCAGCAAAGAAAAGGATATGCTCACACCAACCTAAGATTTATAACAAGTTCTCTTTCCTTAAAGACCCTGGAACAGTTATTTACTCCAAGACAGGGAACATTAGAGGTCTCCAATCACCGCTTTGAAAAAACGAGCCTGATTGCAGCCGCATCAATAGTAGCCAAGTAGGCTCACCCAGACAAGCAGAAGTCCTCCGTTCATCCACCATCGAGGCTGCTGCTGCCTTCTCAATACCAACATCGCCTGAATTAAGAGAGCAGCAGCATTCTCTCTTCTGGCAGAACAAGAATCTACCAACTTCAATATTCCAGAAGTGGCGTCGGCCAGTAAAATTTCCAGCAAAGACTGGACCTCACCAAAGAAAGCTAAGTCACCAGAGATAACATACGACCCACACTCAGTGAATCTTGGCGACACTTATTCTAGTAAGCTTAACCCATCATACCGCAGAAATCAAGACGCGATTATGGAAATTAAGGTACTGATTCACAAAGAAGAGGAAAGTGAAGATCTACCTCCTCCCCAATCAGTCAGCAGCCCCCCAAACTCAACAAAGAAAATTCAAGACGCTCGATTAAAGCCATCACCGGCAACCAAAGAGCAAGGAACTGGAATTCAACCACTGCAACTGCCAAACACCCTCCCAACTCAAACCAAGACACACCAGCTAAACTTGAGTAGCATTTCTGAACAAATAACAGCAAATAGTAAGTCAGTAGTTCAAGGGGCACCCCAGGGCTCCACTTTACTACCTCACAACGACGCTCAGTCCACAAATAACTCTTTAAACAGTGACATGTCCTCTATAGCGGTTTAGGAGTGGGAAGAATCAGTTGCTACGTATAACTACAAACCATCTGATAGGGAAACCTCTCGTTGGCGCCCCATCGAGACTTGAGAGGAGTAACAACCCAGGAACATCAGTCCCCGATTTCATATGGGTAACAATCTTAAACAGACTGCAACATTCGGCTACAGCCCTGGAATTCCAATCTTAAAAAATGGACTTGCAGCTTTGTGTCCTGCAGACAATGGCTGATTCTATTTCAGGAATCGATTGGAAAATCTCAGAACTAAACGGACTCATAAGGAGGGGTCAAGACGCCGTAATTGCGGCCCAACCAGCTCCACTACAACTACTACCTTGTGGCCCCATTTTAGATAAATTATCATCTTTACCATCTATGTTAGGGGACCTGATAAGTGACTTAAAATCAATAGTTTTACAAACCTTAATTCCGCAAATCTTTGACCCCCCTCCTGACCTTCCAGTGACACCAACAGGCCTATTGACTGAGCCGCCGGTCGAGCAGAGGTCAGTTACCATGGCACCCTCAACCCAAACATCATCGCCCAGATGACTGGAAACTGAGTTAACTATCACTACTGAGACTACAGTTGAACCTTCTTTAACGAATATTCAGGGATCCTCCAAGACCCGCAGAAAGAAAAAAAGGAAAGGAAGGAATCAGCCCTAATAGGCGCAAGAAAGAACTTAGAAGTACAATCTAACTCTTCTCCTTTAGAAGCAACCTTCGCCCGGACCCCGATAGCCAACGAAGAATTATCTCCCCTGCTCAAGGCCCCCCCGCGATGCGTAAAACTGACAATCATCGCTACTAAGAAACTTGCACCAAAAAACTTAAACAGAAACTTCTACAATTTACAAAAACTCAATCTGCACACAATTCTTTTAATACTGAACCACCACCATCTGAAATCGCTCTAATAACAGGAAGAGAGGACACCATCATGACCCTCAACACGGAGTCACCCCAACACTCGACACGTCATCGAATAGTTACACCCGTAATCTGTGGACAGCCACTAATCAAAGTGAGCAGTTAAATGCCTTAGTTCCATCAGGCCCAAGTAATTTTCCTCAACCCACTCAACAGGGCGACAAGGTACCACCACCTGACCCAACAATACCGCAGCATTCGAATAGTCCAACATCAATCCTCTTTATTCCCGAATACACATCCCGTGGTAGGGACCATTTATTGAATAGGGGAAACATACTAAGACTCCTGCACACATTAACAAACTTAGTAAACATCAGCTCCTCTGACCTTTTGGAATACAGTTTCAGTCAAAAACCGAGCCCCATCGCCCAGAGATAACAAAAGCAACATGGCACTCAGTAGAGACAGCACACAAAATTATGGAAGAAGTTGTGACGTTTCAGCAATGGGGGATAGAGCTGAGACTCGAAGACCGACCCCGCTATCCGACTCCTCTTCTACCTCCTGCCAGACCCTTGGCACAAAAAAGTACCAGCTCAATATTAAAGGGAGCGAGTAGCAGCTCGCCCAGGATGTACCCCTGAGAAATATAAAAATCTCCAATTTGGGCAATATCAAAATCACAGTAGTTATCTTTCACTGAAAACCGCCTGTAATTGGAAGTCAATCCAACGCACAATCGTCACTACGACTGTCAACAATTGACAAAAAGGGAAAGAACTTACCAACCCCTCAGTGGGGTGCAGGGCCATTAGAATTTGTTCCTGGAACATCAACGGTCTTGTCAGTAAAAGGAATGATCCTGAATTTTTACAATACCTAACTACATTTGACCTTATCCTGCTCCAAGAAACTTGGGAAGAAAACGCTTTTGACCTCCAAGGGTTCACGTCTTGCTGCATCCCAGCAAATAAAAACTCAACCGTTGGACGAAGATCAGGAGGTCTGATGTTCTTCGCATCAATACCAACAATAGGTGAAATTGAGGCAATGGATCTCCATATACCTCCCCCAAGTACAATCCAGGTGGCAAAGATCTCACTTCGGCTAAAAAAGGCAGCTCCAGGAAGTAATCATAATTAACATATATATTCACCCCAAACATAAATAAAAAAGGGTGGAAGACCTGGCCAAACTGGTGAAAAAAATAATTGAAGAAAGGGTGTCCAATTCATTCATCTTGGCCGTCGAATTTAACATGCTTCTCATCAACAAAGAGCAATCCAGTGACCTTACCAAGATTGGAATGCAGCATGGGGCGGGCCGACACAAGGCCCAATAAAAAATTAAAAACTAACGAAGCATTCAAAAAACTTAATTCGACATAAGGGCCCTAAATGGTCGGTATGTTGATGATGACCCACCGGTAGCCACCTTCCACTCCAACAAACAATCCTCCCATCTTGATTACATGTTCACATCTTTAAACATGTTTTACTGGGTAACTTCCTTTAGAATAGGGACGAGCGAGCTCAGCGACCATCGGCCTCAAGAGGCCGAAATAAGATCTACTTCTCATCTGGAAACTGAACCCCTTATAGGCTTCAACACAGATGCCAGCTCAAATTTAAAATGGCTTCGGTGTAACTCTGGCAACATTGACTCCATTAGCTCCATGGCAAAAATTATTTTCACCCAAATTGCCAGCTCCGTAACCAAGGTGACGGATGTCTGGCAAAACTTTATTAAAGCCATCAGAAAGAAAATGGAACAAATTGTGCCCAATAACTTACGTCAAGGGTATGGGTCTTCAAATGGGAAACACTCATCCCCAGAAATAAAAATACAAAAACGACTAATAAATCAAACATTGAGATGGCTGCGAAAGGGCCCAACAAACTACAGCTTGCAAGCTGTTCTACGGGAAGCAAAAAAACAGCTAAAACTGACAAAATGGCAAAATCATAGGCAAAGTAACGAAGATCTATGGGTAAAACTTGTTTATGAAGGAAAGCAGAAAAACAGCTCCATATTTTGGCAAATGGTCAAAAGACTACAGAATCCTGACCACCCAGGTCAAAACTCGCACATAACAGAGGAGATATGGACAAAACACCTATTGACGCATTTAAATAACAACGGGACCACATAAGAGGTTGTTAGAAAGGATCTCCGCTCAAAAGTCACAAGGTGCAAAACAGAAGGAAAAGACAAATACTACACCGGCACAAATACCTTTGAAATGTGGGAGCATGAGGCCACGAATACATCCAAACTTGATAAATCAAAAACGGAAGAAAACCCCGCGAAGGTTCTCGAGTCAGGGATAAAGACAATTTTCCCATATGACATCAGACAGCAAATAACAAGGGGGAAACCAACCGGAGCTCCAGGGCCGAATGCTGACAACCAAAATGTATTAAATGTACTTAACTAAACACATTTTCCCATAGATAAAAGATACTCTGGGATTGTTAACAGATTGTAGTATTCATGGTCCAAGAGGTCTGTCCTGTTTAATTGATTCCAGACTCTTGCTTCTTAACTGAATCAGTCCCCCTTTATGTGACTTCAATGAAGTGTTCACAAAATATGGAACTAAAAAATCTGCTTTGTACTCATGACCATTAAGGAAATTATTCTGGGTAGGATAGAATATTTAGTTATGCTTTATCCTGCTGCTGTCTCTTTAAGAGATGCACTATCAATTATTTAGTGAGAGAAAAATGGGTTGGACTCTCTAGAATTATATTTTTAATGTACATTTAAGTCTTAAATCGGTGCGATCCTACAGAACTAGGCAGACAGTATCACTGTATGGTGAACTCTTATAAGTAAGGGCCGGTGTCAACAATTAAGGGCCTAATTATGATGTTGGGGGCCTCATGTCCGCCTAACAACATTGCGGAATTAGGACCAGCTGACCTCCAGTCGGCGGTCGAGACCACAGTATTTTGATGCAACCACAAATGGTGCGATCGCACACTCCGATTTCTCTATGGGGCCTTGTGCTGTGGTAGGAAGCCAGCCGTAGCACAAGGTACCATGGATAAATTGGGGCTTTTGTTAATCCCTGCACTCGTTTGCAGGCACCATATGGCTAGGGGGGCACGATATGAGCCCCCCAGGCCTCCAAGCGGAGGTCACCTAGATATTAGGGCCCTTAAAGTCAATTTCTGACAAGCTTTTCATTTTTGAAAGCCCAAAATGAAAAGCCTGTGGAAACCAACATCGTAAACCCAAATGGCAGAAACATCATCATTGAGGGATTACTTGCGGGTTCTGACTGGCCGCGGGCTCCTTGAGCCCATTGGAAGCCAGCCAGAATGACCAGACCGTTTCAAATCCAACAGCTTTCATTGTAATAAGGCTGTTGGATTTGAAACCTTTGAAGTTGGTTGGAAAGCCTCTGACCTGCGGTCGATGGGTTTCTGACCAGCATCCAGATAGGCCCATAAGTGTCAGTGTTGAGCACTAGAACACACAGGCATACATTAAGCACAGCCAGTTCTATGCTCCATGATTTAATATGTAATATTCAAAATGAGAAGCTTAATTATTTTCCCTCATCTCTGTAGTCGGGCCCTACTTTCTATGTAGAGAGTGTTCATCATAGCTAAAATGCAGAGCAAGCTGATGAATCATTGTAACCCACTCAGCATATAGTTGTGACAAAAATGTATTTGCCAATGTAATGGATGCACTGTCATCAAATAGATCCCTGCCAGGCAGGCAGAAATATCAAAATGTTACTGGCAGTCTTCCAAAAGGAGGACTGAATCCAGGACTTTGCCAGACCTGGAGCATCACCATCCAGGCTCAAAATGAGCTACTATAGCTAAAAATTAGGGTTGTGCCAAATTTGTAAAATTTGCTGTAGGGTAATTAAGTAACTTTGTAGCAAAATTGCATGAAATTATGCATTATTACTCTAAATACAAATCTGTCCATTTGGATTGTATTCTTGTATGAAGTGAGCCCCTGTGTCAATTTTTGGCACAAGGATGCATGTAACAAAAGGACTGCAAATAACAGATGCTTGCATTCGGTGGCTTGCAAGCATTTGCTTAAAATATTTAACGTGAATGTCAGATTTTTCAGTATTGTTGTACAGATAATGGTGTGTAATTATACCAAGTGACATAATGGCTAATTCTAGTAATTTTTGCATATTTAGCAAAATGCTAAACTCGGAAGGTTATGAGCATTATGCCAGCATAAATTTCATTTTGTTCAAGCCTGCTAAAACTTTGATATGTAAATTATTTCAATCATTCACTCATTTAGCATAGGCTCTTATCACTGAGCTGGTTTTCCTCAATAACAAAGGGTACACAGTCAAAATATCGAGTCCTAATTGTCGACCTACACGAATATCTTGTTGCAAATATCGAAGGTACAGAATTTCGATGTCAAGAATATCATTGGACAGAACATCGACCCTAAGGTAAGTAATATCGAATTTATTTATATTGATGTAAGTAATATCGCAGTTAGTAATATCGATAGCATATATATCAATGTAACTAATTTCGATGTTACTAATATCGATATTTGTATTATTTTTATGTTTTTAATTATGTATGTGTAATATGTTTTTGTTAAGTTTTTTAATTTTTGTAAATTATATGTGTATTATTTTCATATATTAATAATGTTATTTTTAAGTAAATTTTATGTTTGAGTACCGTAGCGGGTTGTGGGTTTATAGGGGAATAGGGTGGGAAATAATTTAAATATACAAAATTAATTAATAATTTTTAGGAATTATAAATTAATTTTAATTAATGTATGTTTTTATTTCTGTAGCGGGTTGTGGGTTTATAGGGGAATTGGGTGGGAAGTAATTTAATTGTAATTAATTAATGATTTTTTTATTTTTATGGATAAGTATTTTTTTAATTAAATATTAAATGGCAATTAATTATTTTAATTGATTAATTAATTACGAATTGGCAATTAATTATATTAATTGATACATTATTTATTAATTAGCAATCAATTTTTTTAATTGATAAATTAATTATTTAATTGATATTTAATGTTATTATAAAAGTAAATTTTATGTTTTAGTACCGGAGCTGGTTGTGTGTTTATAGGGGAATAGGGTGGGAAGAAATTTAAACATACACCATTAATTATTAATTTATTGGAATGATAAATTATTTTTTATTAATTTTGTTTCTATTTCTGTAGTAGGTTGTGGGTTTATAGGGGAATTGGGTGGTAAGTAATTTAATTGTAATTAATTATTTATTTATAATTTTTTTGTTATGGATAAATAGTTCATTTTAAAATAGTGAATAATTGACAATTAATTATATTAATTAATACATTATTTTTTTAATTGGTAATTAATGTTTTTATTGTTAACACATTTTTTAAATTGGTAGTTCATGTTTGTAATTGGGAAATAATGTTTTTAATCGATAATTCATTTTTTAATAGGTAAATATTTGTGTTAATTGGAATTAATATTTTTTATTGGTAATTATTTCTTATTAATTGGAAAACATTTGTTATTAATTGGTAATCAATGTTTTATAAAAAAAAGTATTATTTGCTATATTGTCTAAAAATTTTACTTGTGAATTAATTTTAAATTATATTTTTATGTTATGAAATGTATTTAATTCTTTAATATATATTATTCGGTGAGTAATATTTAATATTTAATACTTATTGGTATTTGTTGTTAATTTATTGTTAATTAATTATTCAAATGTAATTGCTTTTAATAATTAATAATTGTTTGTAAATGGTGTTGATTTATTTAAAAATGTAATTATACATTATTTTAAATATAAAAATTATTTATAAGTTGTTAAATTTAAATTCTACGCTACCAAACGCTTTCCCTACTGTTGCACCCTTTGGAGTTGGAATAGTAATTTTTTCCCCTACGCTATCCAACGCTTTCCCTACTGTTGCACCCTCTGGAGTTGGAATAGTATTTTTTACCCTACCCTATCTAATGTTTTCTGTACTGTTACACCCTCTGGAGTTGGAATAGTAATTTTTATCCCTACTCTATCCAACACTTTCCCTACTGTTGCGCCCTTTGGAGTTGGAATAGTAATTTTTACCCTTACGCTATCAAACGCTTTCCCTACTGTTGCACCCTCTGGAGTTGGAATAGTAAGTTTTACCCTTAAGCTATCCAACACTTTCCCTACTGTTGCACTCACTGGAGTGATAATAGTAATTTTTACCCACCTGCTATTCAACATTTTCTCTACTGTTGCACTCTCTGGAGTGGGAATAGTAATTTTTACCCATAAGCTATCCACCGCTTTCCCTACTGTTGCACCCTCTGGAGTTGGAATAGCAATTTTAACCCCTACGCTATCCAACGCTTTCTCTACTGTTACACCCTCTGGAGTTGGAATAGTAATTTTTATCCCTACGCTATCCAACGCTTTCCCTACTGTTGCACCCTTTGGAGTTGGAATAGTAAATTTTACCCTTACGCTATCCAACGCTTTCTATACTGTTGCACCTTCTGGAGTTGGAGTAGTAAGTTTTACCCCTACGCTATCCAACGCTTTCCCTACTGTTATACCCTCTGGAGTTGGAATAGTAATTTTTATCCCTAGGCTATCCAACGCTTTCCCTACTGTTGCACCCTTTGGAGTTGGAATAGTAGTTTTTACCCTTACGCTATCCGACGCTTTCCCAACTGTTGCACCCTCTGGAGTTGGAATAGTAATTTTTACCCTTACGCTTTTCAACTCTTTCTTACTCTTGCACCCTCTGGAGTTGGAATAGTAAATTTTACCCTTACGCTATCCAATGCTTTCCCTACTGTTGCACCCTCTGGAGTTGGAGTAGTAAGTTTTACCCCTACGCTATCCAACGCTTTCCCTACTGTTATACCCTCTGGAGTTGGAATAGTAATTTTTATCCCTAGGCTATCCAACGCTTGGAATAGTAGTTTTTACCCTTCCGCTATCCGACGCTTTCCCAACTGTTGCACCCTCTGGAGTTGGAATAGTCATTTTTACCCTTACGCTTTTCAACTCTTTCTTACTCTCGCACCCTCTGGAGTTGGAATAGTAATTTTTACCCTTACGCTATCCAACGCTTTCCCTACTGTTGCACTTACTGGAGTGGGAATAGTTATTTTTACCCACCCGCTATGCAACGTTTTCCATACTGTTGCACTCTCAGGAGTGGGAATAGTAATTTTTCCCCCTACCCTATCCAACGATTTCCCTACTGTTGCACCCTCTGGAGTTAGAATATTAATTTTTACCCACCCGCTATCCAACGCTTTTCCTATTGTTGCACCCTCTGGAGTTCAAATAGTAATTTTTACCCTTACGCTATCCAACGTTTTCCCTACTTTTGCACTCACTGGAGTGGGAATAGAAATTTTTACCCACCCGCTATCCAACGCTTTCCCTTCTGTTGCACTCTTTGGAGTGGGAATAGTTATTTTTAACTCAACGCTATTCAATGCTTTCCCTACTTTTGCACTCTCTGGAGTGGGAATAGTAATTTTGACCCCTATGCTATTTAATGCTTTCTCTACTGTTTAATTTTCTGGAATGGGAACCGTAATTTTACATTCTACACTATCCAATGTTTTCATTAATGCAAGTTTTTTGGGGACTTTAAATAGTATTTTTATTTATTTATGTATGTAATATTTTTTTTTTATGTTAGATAATGTTGTACTTAATTAACTTTTAAAATATTGAAAGTATATTTAATTTTTTTAATTTATTAAATATACATAAATATTTTTATTTATGTTATTATTTTATGTGTGTAGATGTATTTGTAATTTATTTATTTATAATTAATTAAAATAATTAATAAATATTGTTATTAAGTAAATATATGTTATATATTGTATGTTTATTTGTAATTAAAGTTTTATTATTAAATATGTATTATTTATTAATTTTAAACATTATTAAATATGTTTAAATATGTTTAATTTATTTATAAGTATTATTTACTTTATTTCATTATTTTTTTTACAGAAAAAAACGATATTTTTAATTACGATCTTTTTTACATCGATATTTTAGTTTAGATATTTTTGTACTTACCATGTTGTAGATAGGGTGTCGATATGCTTGCCTTCGATATTCCAGCATCAATGTTGCTGTAGGTTGATTTTCTGTCCGTCGATAATCTGTCAGAGATTCATAACAAAGATGTAAGGTATTTTTTTAAGTGTTATAGGAAGATTTGCTATTTTAGAAATCAGTAGTGATACTGATTAATCGGTGGCCATTAAATGTGGTTTGAGGAAAAGAAAGACAACCACTGTCTCAGGAATTTACTAATGTGAAAAATATTCCTTTTAGTGTTAGGCAATATTAAAAGAGAATACTTGCAGTCTTTGTCAATATGTTGGGACCATGGCAGAAGCCAGAAAAATGTTGTCCTACAAAAATATTGTGTCCATAAATGTCAAGGACCAAAATATTGTCTAGATAAGCCTGTATTCCTAATTATTGATTCCCTATGCTTAACTCCTCTACCATAGTATTTGGAAATGTATGTATTGCCAAGAAACATACATGTGGAAATAAATATAGGAAACTAATACCTATCTATATATCTATTATATTTTAGAGGCCAATGTTTTGTTGACAATATTTTTGTAAGACAATATTTTGTCCATGATATTCAGCCAGCCAATATAAAAAAATCTTTTAGGTCATGTTGTGCTGCTTCTCATAGAGGATTAAATTTCCTCGAGATATTTTGATGGGTTGATAAAATATTATTTGATTATGTTATTTAAAGAAGAAGAGGAGAGCATTGTTAAAAAAACTGGCAAAATTTTGTAATCCTACTAGAAATTTGGACAAACTGAACAGGCTGAATTTGATGCACATCGCTTATGCTTCCAACTTCAAACCAATTATATATTCACAAACTATGCCAAAGGAAGAGCCCTTGCCAGCCAGATACATTTGGAGCCTTTGTCCAGTTAAGATTTCTACCTTCTGTCATGGAGATATTTGTGCAAATAAGGATTCTTTCAGTGAGACGAACCAGCAAGTTGAGTCCAACTAAAAGTGCAACAGTGACTGCTGCAGCCCGGCAGTGGTCGTTTGGTAGCCTCTGAATCTTTTGGCAAAAATCCTTGAAAACATGTGTAAGTCTAAACTTTCATAGTTAGGTAGGAGGAGTATACTCTGACACTCATCCAAGGACCCCAGGGCCTGAGACACACCACTTATGGTTCAGGGCTTATGATAGGGGAAGCTACCAGTTGGAACTGGTTAGCTGGACTCCTAATTAAGTTGGGCTTCGTGCAACTTGTGTGTCCCTGTGGCTTCACAGGAGGCTAGCAAACCAACCATAGGAGTGCACTCTTCAATCTATGTTCACCTGGGAGCCGGTCTAGCCCTTGGGGTTTCTTTCCAGAGGTTCCAGGAGATGCATTCCTTTTTCTGAAGGGCAAATGTTTCAGAAGGTTTAGTCCTAATTCTGTCTTCCTCAGGTCCAGCAGTGCTCTAAGGAGGGTATCCAGCGGTGCCAAATGTATGCATGGCACTGACTTGTGCATGGGGTACACTCCTCTTCAATAGGGAAAATGTGCTTAGGGGTACCTCTACCCACTTTCACATATTATCTTGGGGGTTTGGATACAAACAATGCCATAGTGCCCTGCTCTGTCAAAATACAACATGGCAGATCTTCCTTTCCCTTGGCAGAGCTCTGAGTGCAACCCTGAGATGTGTCTAGGGATATGAGCAACCCCCCATACAAACCTGTTTGGAATAGGTTTTCATCCCCACTGGGATTGCTGACACTCTGGCTATGTGGGCAAGCGCAGGAACAGGCCTAAGTGTGGGTTACATCTGCCTTTGACAGCAGATGTCCAGTTAAAGCTTGTTGATATATCCCCAATCCATCCTGTCAGAAAGAGATCGCACCTCTTCACAGCTAAGGACCTTTTGTTCCCATTCCTGGGAGCCATTGACTGCCCAACAGGCTTCCATGTGATAGTTGGGAACTAACAACAAAAGGACTGCTAGAGCCTTTAGGCAGGAAAGTAACAATTTAAAAACAGAAATGTAACAGCGAACTTGACCATCATATTGGATTTTAAATTCCTATTGACTCCTTGAACCATGGTTCTAGCTATTCCCAAACCAACGTTATGCATTATAAGTTGTTTTATTGTAACCAAGTACTTTTCTATGGATGAGCCATAATTGCATCACTGAATAAAATATTTAGAAGATTTTAAACTGCAGGACATGTAAAATGCATGTCCTACTATAAATATCATGCACCCTTCCCTATGGGCATTTAGGGCCTACCTTGATTTATAAATATTTAAAAGGAACAATTAGGCATGTAAAGGATTTATTTGCCAGGTAAAATTTGCAGTTTTAAAACTGCACAATTAGGCTGTAGGTGCAGGTCCGAAGACATGCTTTGCTCTGTCACTTTAGTGGGGGCACAGTAGAAACAGCAGTACTCTAGGAAGATTTATCTAACAGGGCCTGGGTGTACCATATACAAGAGAACTACAGGTAAGTTAAATGTGCCATGCAGGGACTAGCCAACTGTACTTGTTTTGATGGTTCAGAGCACAGAAACTTACTCTTGCAGCACCCAGTGATCGCAGTCCATACACAAGGAATAGAATCCAGTGAAAAAGTGGGAAGTGACGGCATGAAAAGATAATTTTCACACACCTGTGATGTCATTTTTTTGTTCAAACATATATTAGGAGATAGTTTTAAGGGAAAAAGGCATAGAAATGCATTCCTATCCTTATTTACTGACACGTTCTTTGTCCCTGCTTCTGCAGCATAATATCTTTCACAAAAATGTTGCACTACACAAATATCAAAGCAAAGTATCTTGCTATTAAATACTGACTCAACATACTTTTAATATTAATACAAAAGTCTTGTTTACAAAATATCATGATGCTAAATATCAACATTGCATAGGTAAGCATCTGTAATTAAAATATAATAACTTTAAAAACACACATATATTAAGCATGGGCGAATTTTGTGAATTTGCTGATTTTTTTTTTTTGTGTTTGCAAGGGTTTTTGCCAGTTCGCAAGGGTTTTGTACCAGTTCGCAATTGCGAACTTACTTGTCGGCTCGCAACAGTCGCGACTATGTTGTTTCTACGTCTGATTCATCATCACAGGTTCACAGCACCTTCTGTTTCACCACTGCCACCCTCTGGTTCACCCATGCCACCCTCTGGTACATCACTGCCACCCTCTGGTTCATCACTGTAGATTATGGGGAGGGAAAGCAAGCACACCTGCCCTGCTTCAACTGTCATGAATTAATTTGGGGTTGATTAATGTGTCAACGAATTTAAACTTCCAGTCTGACACCTGCTTCCTTATCTGTAATTTGCTTTCTGTTGCAGTGCAATTTTTTTTTACAGGACCTTTGCGGCCTTCTTGTAGCTATTCTATGAGCCTGCTGTGACGGTCCGAGCAGGGTCATAGAATAGTTGGAAGTAGGCAACTGAACTCTAGAGGGGTACCTCAGGAAGCACTACAGGGAATGGTTGCTAATGATGAGTTTGAACTTTTGCACCTGCTGAGTGCTATCATTTTTGCAAAACTCGTTTTTCTGCAATTTTGCGGGATTCGCGGGGCGCGAATTTGTGCGAGATCGAATTCGGAAGCCGCAAATTCGTGCAAATATGCAATTTGTTTTTTTGCCGCGTGTTAGTACACAAGGTTTTGTGCGTTTTAGCGAGCCGCTTGTAGCGCAACGGCGCAAAGTTACCCTCACGGTCGTTCACGGGCGCGGCCATCTTGTTTGCATGACGTATTTCCATTTCCGGGCGCGATGTGTAATCTCGCAAAGTGTGCGGCTCGCTAGTACAAGTTTGCGTGTGATCGCGAGGGAAATCTCGCGTGAACTTACCCACGCGGTCGTGAACGGGCGCGGCCATCTTGTTTCTCATTCATTGCTATGGTTCTGGGCATGCTTTCTGTATCCTCTCTGAATCTCTGCCATCCTTTGCTTGTTTGAAGTTTTTTTTTAATCTATTTTACTTATTATCTATCCCTCTATTTTTTTAGCTCTATATTTTTGTGTTTTCTGCTACTTTTGGTTAATTTTAAACTACTTTTTTAAACTCTTTTCTTTTCTTCTTCCCTATTCTATTTCTTCTTTATTATTTACCTTCCTTTCTGCCCAGACCATGGTAAAGGGAGCCGGGAAGCATCCTGAGAAGGGGAAGGATCCTGCACCCCATGCCCGGCTCCCGTGCAGGCGTTTGAGGGGGGAGCAGGTCACAGCCCGGGAGATCTTCAGCGCGGAGGAGTTGGCCGCACTAGTTTTTTATGTTCAGCGCCGCCTCCCCAGGACCATTATGGCAGGCGGCAAGATCGCTAGCGGGTACGGGATCCGGGAGCACCGGAAGCGGTGGGAGAGGGTGTGCCGGGCCATGTACCAACACTCTCGGGTCCGGCGCACCTACAACCAGGCCACCCACCGTTGGACGGATCTCCTGGGCCGGGAACGCGACTTGATCAACCTGCTCGGACTTGAGATCCCCGGGCTTGGTGAGTAGTAGTAGCTATTTCTTCACTGCTCTGTTTTCTCCTGCTCTGTGTGTTATTATATTGCAAATTTTAGTTTTTTACCAAGAGCAATAATGCTGCTGATTACATTGTAGGTAAATTATATTTCAAAATCTTCTGTGCATTTCAGGTGCACTGCTCTCCTTCTCAGTAGCGTTGCTACTATGCTTATTTGTTTTCGATTTTGTGTTCTTTTTATTGGCCTGAGAAATTA
Organism: Lissotriton vulgaris; assembly: GCF_964263255.1. Lineage (NCBI taxonomy): Eukaryota > Metazoa > Chordata > Amphibia > Caudata > Salamandridae > Lissotriton > Lissotriton vulgaris. Next base: position 1,234,074,680 of record NC_141685.1, read on the forward strand.
TGTATGAGTGTAGTTTAAAGAACTGCGTAATGCTATACACTAAGGGTCCGATTTTTAATTACCGGCGCATCCCTGCAAAGTAGCAGGGATGCACCGGTAATTGTGCGCAACGCCACCACCACCCATAGTGCGCCGTATTTACAATGCGGCGCACCATGGGCCCAAAACGTCACCGAAGCGTTACGCATCTGTGCCGTAAAGGCAGCGCATTGCTGGAGTTGCATTGCAACGATGGCGCAGCTCCAGCAATGCTCTGGGGTGCCCTATCTCCCCAATGCTGCGTCAAGCCGTACATCTGCTTCAAGCAGGCGCAGGGTTTGAGTCACGCATCATTGTCCTAAAAGTGACTGATTGAAATCTTGTAGATTTCCCTCAGCCACTTTTAGGATGCGTTCCTGCGCAGGAACGCCCTCCCTTGCGCGAGAACGCCCCCTGATGGCGCAGGGCTTTACAAAGTGATGCATCTCCCATATGCGTCACCTTGTTAATATACGCCGCACCATGGCGCCTCTTTTGTTCTGCCGCTGCGTCACAAAAGTCACGCAACAATGGAGCAAAAGAGCTGCAAGGGGCTTCTAAATCTGCCCCTACAGACTCAAGTCCAGTCCTTCCATTGTACACCTGGCAATAGGAATGAATAGTGGTGGTGGATTGATAGTTTGAGTATTTTAATGACTGGTTAATGTAGTAGGAAACTTTTTAGTGTTGTCGCTGATCTGCAATCACAATGGACTCTGTCTGTCACTTCGCATGCTGCGGACTGCTGCCTGCCAGTCCTAGGCGAACCTTTTTAGTAGTTTGTTTAGTGAGTTTTATAACTTTCCAAGTCGACGGTCCGCAAATCAAGCAATACTAATATCGTAGTAGACCACATGAGATAGGTCAATATATCCCATGGAATAGTTGTCTATTTGCTATTTCGCCAAAATATTTTGTTATTGTTCTTTTGAAATGTTTGATTTGGTTGACAAATATCATCCATGTTTTCTGGTCTTTCTTTCTTTCATGTTGTACATCAGCTCCCCCCAGGGGCAAGAGGGCATTGGAGGAGGCTGCTGCTGAACAAGGCCAGGATCTGTCAGACGAGGGCTCCTTTGCTGGCCCCGGTAAGTTATAATTTTAATATGGAGTACCTATTTTTTCCTAGCGTTCCTCGTTCGATTTTTTCTAAATCGTCTTTGATCTTTTTGTACACTGTATCTAAATTCTTATCTTGCCTCGACTATGACTCCCTGTGGTATTACTAGATTATTCTTATTAGTCTGTCTGTGTAGCTAACTAAGATTGCACATTTGGCAAAAGGGGTCAAACAAAACTCCCATTCTAGTCAGCAATAGCTCTATGCACTGAGTGCAGTCCACTGGGATTGTCCACAATGTCTTTTCAAGTCTTCTAAAGGTTTATGCTTTGACAATTACCAACAATAAAAAGGTGAATGAACACCAAGAAAGAATAAGATACTACTTTACTTTTGGTTTGGATAGGAGGACAATCCATACTACTACTGTTGCAGGGACAAATCTGCACAAACAGAACTATGGACACTAAATAGTGCATTGTTTATCAATTATAATAGGCGCAGGTAGACTTTCCACATACCTCAGTGATATCAGACTTTGAAGAACCCCCAATCTCCTTACTGACTAGATAGTGTGGCAGAGTCATTTAGCTCCCGAATTCATCGATGATTGATCCCCAACGATGATTATCCAACGTAGGAAAGTGTACGGAGTCAGAGTCCAGAAGTGTCAGAGGCACGGACTCATGCTTGCAAATTGCAAAACCTTTTGCTCATTCACTCATGACCAAAAACCACAGAGTCTATTTAAGTTTTAAAGCTTCATTAAAAGTAAAAATATTTATTAAAATCAAGCTTGTCATAAAACATAAACGGTTGATTAAAAATGGAAAAGTGATTATAGTGATTTATTTCACACATTTATTGTGGGCGAGCTGAGCCCTCACCTGGTTTGAACTTTCATTTTTCTTTTTGGTGCTGAATCATTGGTCCCTTCGTCCTAGTTATGATGATTTGTTCATAGAAGTGAAGCTTCTGTCTGTTATGAGAAAAACGGTGCGTGTTAAAAAGCAAGCATTCATCAGTTGTGCCAAAAAGTGCAGCAAGACAACACCCTTCCCTGGAAAAAGGGACATTTTTACTTTAGAGTAGACAGTCACAAATTATTAGATTGGTTTCTGTATTCACATTTCTTCATTTCTAGACAAAATACTAGTGAGTGGTGTATGTCTATGAAATTTAACATTCTTAAAAGTACTTTGTAGGTGGAACATCTGGTGCTGGGCCCAGCGCAGAGGTGGAGGAGGAATGCTCTGGGGAGGAGGCGGTGCAAGTGCCGGACCAAACTGCTGTGCGGGTTGCCACGGTAGTGGCGGGCAGTGGTAAACTCTTATATTCCTTACTTATTGAGATTGCAGACTGCATAGTGTGCTCCCCGTGAGAAAACGTAAGGTTTTTTCCAGATGAGAGACATGAAGAAGAATGATTGACATATAGTTTGAATGGATGGATGCCTGGATCATGGTACTATCTGACTCTTAGATAGCATATGTGTATCTAGAGAGAGTAGATGGTCACTGGATGAACTAAGTGTTACTTTGAAGAGCATGTAACACCGCACCAGCACGTCCGTCCCAGTGTAGGAAAGGCAAGGAAAAGAAGTTGTAATTTTGTCCGAATACTACCATGAATAGTAGCAGTAGTTTGTATTGCAAGCACAGCATATATCCGGCTATTACAATGGCCACTCACTACCTCTGGTAATAAGTTTAGTAGAACTCAGTCATTCATGTGTGGATGTATCCCTGTTCACTCAATAAAAAGCAAAGCACCTAAAGTCATCCCATATGTAAGCAAATACACACCATGTACAGTGATAGATAATCAGATTATTTATCTTCTTCATTTTCCTTTTCTAGTATTCATTGGCACTGTAGGGTAGAGTATTCTCAGTGCCACCCATAATAGAAAAGTAAGAGCATCACCACCTGCATGTACTGGACTGGTACAGTAACGCAAGTCTGTCTCACTCATCATGGCGGGCGTCTGTTTTTCTCGGGTGCAAGTTGACTGCACTGGAATTATGCCGGCTTGCAAAAGTTAACGTACCAATTTTGCTAAACAAGAGAGAAGAAGAAGAATAAGACTGGTGTTGTGTCATAGTCGACTCTAATGGAGTGAGTCCATAGTGCTCGTAGAATTGATTCCTTAAACTCACACTAATGTTAGAGCAAGGATGAAGAAGTGGGAGGTTAGATAGATACTGGCCACAATAGTTATGTACTACGCTGTTGCTAGTTCTACTGTGACACAACTTTGTGCTGAATCATTTTGAGTTAATCTTAAAGAGCATTGGTTACAGACTATGTCTTTTTCTTTCTTCATATAGATGCTCCTTCCAAACCAACACGGAAGGAGCTGACTAGACGGGACCGGCAACAGAGGCTGGAAGCCACTGTCGCCGAATATCGGCGGCTGGTGGCCCAGGAGGAGGAGGACACGCATGTCTACAACATCTACGGCGACACCTGCATCCTCCTCCGCGCTCCCTGGGTCAGCCAGTTACCGCAGCAGGTCTCCAGCGGTACAGAGCCGGGGTACCGCAGCCACCCGCCACCACCGAGCAGCAAAGAAATCAGCTGCCCCCCACAGCAGTTACAAAAAAAGGATGCACCGCCTTTTCCTCAGGGTCTCCTACCTCGAGCAGGAGCTCCTCAACACCAAAACCCTGCTCGAGACCCTTCGCAAGGAGCATGCCGACCTGGCCCGGAATGTCAACAGCAGCAGCCAGCAGTAGGAGGACACTGTCCCTTGCCCCTTTTTTAAGGACTTCTGGGGGGTGGAAATTGAGAGTTGGGTTTTTTGGACTTTTCACGGACATTCGTTTGGGTTAGGGAGTGGGGGTGGGTTGGGTCTTGCGGGAGATTATTTTTGTTAGGGATATAAATATACTTTAAACTTTATCTTAGCATACATGTTTTTTTTACTGCTTTTGAGGCTGGTGGGTGGGGGTTTAACAGTAAGTTGTTTTCCTGAAACTTAAGTGGCATCTTGATTCAAGTTGTGTAATTAATTGCCCAAATGTTTTCAAAACTTAGTGCCTCTCACAGAGTAAGTGAATTCAATAGTCCTAGAACTTTACTAGTACTTGCGTCAGTCTCTCGTCTCTCCTAATACTCCATTATACTTCCTCCCCCCAAACGCTTATCTTACCTGTAATTTGTGTTTGGAAATAGGGTTAGGCACAGGGCTGGCTGCACGGCAAATGGTGATTAAGGTTGGCAATCCTGGGCGGATGAAATGTCATCATTGCGGTGGTACTAGTGGTGTTACACAGTGGAAGTTGCAGCATCTGAAAAAAAAGAAAATGAAACCTTGTTTGTCCTTACCGTAGCATTAGAACGGTACAATAGAGAATATAGCAGGTGACAGTACCCTGGAACAGTGCCACAATGTAGCCTAACAAATGGTAAAGTATTGAAAGTATAACTAGTACTTGCGTTGAATTTCATTGACATTGGCTACTACTACAAGAAATAGTACCGAAGGTGAAGGACACAGCAGCGTAATAATTTGCCACGTCTGGGAGGAGGATGTTCTTGATGACCAATCAAGTTGATGGCGCACATGAAAATCTGCTTTTATTTGCCAATAGTGACTGAGTGTCAAGCTGAGTAGGAATAGAATATATCCTCGGATTCCTTCACCAGCCTGTTGCTATGACCTTATCCTCCCCAGCAAGTGTGTGGGATTATTGCTGTCATTTAGTCACACATCAATCAAAACTACACAGCCCGGGGGAAGAGGGTTAGGGTTTGGAAAATGGATGGAAATGGGGGATTTTGGGAAAGTTTTGTTGAGAGAAGAAAAAAAAGCACAGCATGGACAAACAATAATTGAAGATAAAGAAATCTTTGGGTACAAAGCTAACCATAAATCTTTTAAGTGACATAAAGGAAGTGCATGCACTACTGCATGCATGGTTACTGAAAAGTAAGTAGTACTTTCGACAACCGTGAATGAAAGAATGAGGCAGTACAGGGCTGCAGTACTAATTATGCGTTTTCACTTGCCTATCTCTGCACTCAGAGAAACACTTCTTACATTAAATTAGGTTTAAAAAATAGCACAAGTAAAACCTATAGAATGGCTGTAGGGATAAATTTAGAAGCAGAGATCAAAGAAATGCAGAGTCACACTCATAGAAGTTCACAGCAATAACATTACTTAAAAGATAATTAGAAAAGAACGGATACTGTATTTGTATGTTGTTCTAGTTGTCCTGTTGAATTTGGTAAGTTGCATGCATCAAACCATTCCTCTTATTAGCGGGACTCCTCCATTCCAGCTGACGCTCGGTCCATCAATGTTGGTGACCAGAAGACACCCTGTCCACTGCCTGCCTGGCGGATGCTGAATTGCGGCTCGCTAATGTGAAGCCTGACTTCATCCTTTTCCCATTGCACAGACTGAAACCCGGCCTGTAATTATTGATGGAAAAACAGGAAGTGATATTAGAACACCACTGACAAATAAATATAAGGTATGTACGCTGTGTAGTGCAAAAAGTCACACTTTGAGTTTCCTAATAGACAGTACAATATTTTTGAAAGTGCGTACTCTGTCTGAGTCTCCTTTTGAAGGATAAATAAGTATGGGCAAATTAATTTAGCGGATCTTTCCCCTCAAGCTAGAAGTACTGTAAACTGTGTTTTAGAACAAAATTAGACCTTCCCAGCAGTGCTCCCAGACCCTTACTAAACCCAGCGCAAAAATGTAGAAGACCCCCAATCAGATCTCAAAAAACGAGTCCAAGTAGCAAAATGGTGACAAAACGTACTTTGAAAGTAAAGTAGGCCCAAATACCCCCTTACCCACCGTGGATTGTATTCAAACCACTTGCAAGCAAGCAAAATTATCCATACTCAGCATCACTCCAAGACTCGCAAACCCCCCCCAAAACAATACTGCTAACCCTAACAAGCCCTAAGTTAAGAATAGTGGCAAACGCTTTCTTTAACTAGGCCAAATCCACCATTTCCCACCATGGATTTTCTTCAAATCACTTGCAACCAAAATTACACATTCCCACGAGTGCTCTAAGACCCCAGAACCCAGTTGCAAAAATCTAGAACACCCCCAAACACATGGAATACTTCTGCTAGTGCTAACCATAAGGAACCCTAAGTTACAAAAAGTGCCAAAAGGCTTTTCAGCATGGATTTTCTTAAAACCACTTTTATACGGTATTAGACCTTCCCAGCAATGCCCCAAGACCCGCCAACCCACCCGCAAAAAAGCACAACACCCTCAAACAGGCAGAAAGCAAAAATGGAAAATCTCATACTTACAATATTTTTCGGCCTTCTTTCAATTCTGTCCAAATGCACTGTGCAGCTAGGCCCTAACTCCCCTTTTCCACCATGGATTTCCTGAAAAACAAATGCAATCAAAATTAGACTGTGCCAGCAGTGCTCCCAGACCCCAAAGCCCACCCACAAACACCCGGAACCCCCCCAAACAGCACCTCAAAGACAAGTAAGTCAGCAAAACCGCAAAAACAATTTTGCCTCCGATTTTGTCCAAACCACTTTTATCCGGTATTAGACCTTCCCAGCAATGGCCCCAGCGCCCTCAACCCAGGCAGAAACTAGTAGAAGACCCCCAAACAGCCAAAAAGCAAAAGTACAAAAATAATTTTCAGGCCAATTTCCAAAATCATTCCACGAGCGCTCTGCAGCTAGGCCCAAACTCCCCTTTGTCACCATGGATTTTCTTCAAACCACTTGCAATCAAAAGTATCCATACCCAGCAGTGCTCCCAGACCCCGAAACCCACCCACTAACACCAGGAAGCCCCCCAAACAGAACCCCAAAAACATGATAGTGAGCAAAGAGGCCAAAACTTTTTCAAGTCTGATTTTCGCCAAACCACTTTTATCCGGTATTAGACCTTCCCAGCAATGGCCCCAGAGCCGTCAACCCAGGCGGAAACTATTAGAAGACTCCCAAAAAGCCAAAAAAGCAAAACTTCAAAAATGGGCACTTAGAATTTTTTCAGGCAAATTTCCAGAATCACTCCGCGCGCGCTCTGCAGCTAGCCCTAACTCCCCTTTGCCACCATGGATTTTCTTCAAACCACTTGCAATCAAAAGTATCCATACCCAGCAGTGCTCCCAGCCCCCGAAACCCACCCACAAACACCAGGAAGCCCCCAAACAGGCCCCCGAAAAGATGATAGTGAGCAAAAAGGCAAAAACTTTTTCAAGTCTGATTTTGTCCAAACCACTTTTATCCGGTATTAGACCTTCACAGCAAAGCCCCAAGACCCGCCCACCCACCCGCAAAAAAGCACAATTCCCCCAAACAGGCAAAAAGCAAAAATGGAAAATCTCATACTTACAATATTTTTAGGCCTTCTGTCCAAATGCGCTGTGCAGCTAGGTCATAACTCCACTTTTCCACCATGGATGTCCTAGAAAACAAAGGCAATCAACATTAGACTGTGCCAGCAGTGCTCCCAGACCCCGAAACCGACCCACAAACACCAGGAAGCCCCCGAAACAGGCCCCCAAAAACATGATAGTGAGCAAAAAGGCAAACACTTTTTCAAGTCTGATTTTGTCCAAACCACTTTTATCCGGTATTAGACCTTCCAAGCAATGCCCCAAGAGCCGCCAACCCACCTGCAAAAAAGCACAACACCCCCAACATGCAGGGTACAGGAGATTGCGGGATCAATGTTGCTCCCTGAAGCAAATTTCACGAGTGGAGCTGACAGCCTGGTAAAAGTGTTTTTTGGGTTAATAGGGCCTGTTGCTGCTGAGGGACATGAGCCCATACTCTCCATCTGTTATTCTGCACTTCCTAGCAGTTTTCCAAGGAGGCATTGTTGGGAAGACTGACAGCATGGAGAGATATGGGATTGAGCTCATTGCGGGGGACCTATTCATGTGTCAAAACCCAGCTCACCTGAGTTTCTGTTCAGTTCTGATGGAGGTTGAAGACAGTCCAACCCCACCCTGAAACTGCTTGTTCCAGCACACTAGTTTTAAAACAGTGCACTAAGAACCAGAAGCTCAAGGGAAGGGGGGAAGTGGATAAAATAAAAAACAGAGAGACAACACCGTTCTTGCGTTTCCATTGTAGAAGAGCTGCTAAAATCTGCGGCCCTCTCTGACGTCTGTAGAAACTGGTGCTTAATGATATATAAACAAAGAACAGATACGTGCAACCTATCTCTAAATGTGTTCCTGACTAAACCTTAATCTTATTAGAAATTCTCTTCTAAAAGTACCTCTTGGATCCTGGTCTGAAGCTTCCAGGTTTGGAATGTGTTACTGTTCTGGGATGTGCTTTCTATTACTGTAAAACTTCTGTAAAATCTAACGAATATCATTATCAGAATAACCAACGTTTAACATTCACCCTAATATAACTAAAGCCTAAATTCTTAATAGCAAACTCACTTTTCACACATTTCCAGACTTTTTTTTATAAAACAAATACTGTAATTTTAAATCAAAATACAGCAGGTAATTTGTGCAAGTCCTTGATTTACTGTTTGCCTTGCTTTCAATGGTTTCCTCTGTTTGATTCTTAAAAAAGTTCCATATAAAACAATATTTATTTCACAAAGTTCCATAAAGTAACAAAGGGTTTGAATCACAAAGATCGTGGGAGATATCTTGTTCCAAATTGTCTTTACATGAATCCAGAAATCGCCGATAAAGTTCTTTCAGGTAATAAAAGGTTTTGCACTTACTTGTTGCTAAAAAGGGATACTGATCAGGTTAACCTTGACCTCTTTCTCTTTTGCAGGTCGATTGCAGTGGACAGAAGAGGGGCTGAGGCAAGAAGTAGCCAGAAACCAGAAGAAGGAAGAGCCAGAAGCCGCGCCCGTTGAAGTCAATGAATGTCTGGAGAGAGCAGGAGTGCCAGTGACGAAGGATCTGTTCTCAGGTAAGTGTGAGGTAGACGAGCACAAGCACTGGGTGAGGCTCAGGGGCTGCCGTTTATAGACAGGGCTGGGTGTGGTTCGAAGAGCTGGGTGTGGTTCGAAGAACTGGGTGTGGTTCTCACAAGCAGGTGTGCAGACCTTCAGTTATTATGCTAATGAGTTGAAGTAACACATGGCCTAGGGAGAAGTGTTCTAAATTAGCCGTGGTAAAAGCAAGGTCCAATGTTTTCTAAATAAGCCTTGGTAAAAGCAAGGTCCAATGTGCAAACAAGACAGCAATGTCCAAACTTGTGAATACATTGAGCAACATACACAGAAGTCTTAGGGAGGGGCTGAGATAACAAGAAAGGCTTTCAGTAGTATGTTTAAAGAGAGCTATTACAGAGACCACTAGTGCAATGAGAGGGGACATGCTCTTTGCTGTGCACAAACCCTAACAGTCACCCCCCTCAAAGGCCCTCCTACTGGACGGGGTTTCCCTGGATTTTTTAGATAAAACTGTCTAATCAACCGTGGGGCATGTACATAGGATGCTGGTTCCCATGAATTCTCAGTTTCGTCATATCCTTTCCATTCTACTAAATAAAACAGACGTCCATGAATTCCTTTTGCGTCTTTTATGCTTTTCACTTCATATTCTAGATTTCCCTTATTTGGTATGGGTGGAGGTGGTGGTTCGGGTCGGGTATTTGGGTTGTACGGTTCAAGCAAGGACACATGGAATGTAGCATGTACTGGGTATTCTTTTGGTAAGTCCAATTTTACTGTTAACAGGTTTACTATGGCAGTTATACTAAAGGGTCCAATGAAACGTGGTTGCAGCTTTCGGGATCCCTCTATATTTAAGTTCTTTGTGGAGATCCATACTTTGTCACCGATTTTATACATTGGGGCCTCAGATCTGTGTTTGTCTGCTTGTCTTTTCATGCTTTCTTTGTACTATAATGAATGTTTCCTGGCCTTGTCTTGTATGTCACCTAATGCCACATCTATTTTCAGTTTTTCGCATAATTTTTTCCAAAATCTAGAGGTGAACTGGTTACCTCGGTCTGACAGCACTTTACTTGGCAAACCATGTAAACGCACAATTTCTCTTATAAAAATATCGGCAAATTCTGCCGCAGTTGGCAATTTCCGTAATGGTACAAAATGTGCCATTTTAGACATAAAATCCACTATCACTAATACTGTTGTGAAGGATTTTAGTGGTGGTAAACCTACAATAAAGTCTACACTCACAGTGTGCCAAGGTTGTTTGGGTGATGGAATTGGTATTAACAAACCATCAGGGGCCTTATGAGAAAATGTATGTCTTGCACAAACTGGACAGGTAGTGACAAATTGCTTAATGTCCTTACTCATATTTTCCCACCAAAATTGTTTTCGCACATTTTCCAGGGTTTTTTCCCAGCCAGGATGACCTGCCAATGGTGAGGCGTGAGGCCAAATTATACCTGTGTTTGTAATTCTGTGGTGGGCACTAACAGCATGTTGTCGTGATGCAATAAACCTCGTTGTATTGAGTTATGGGAATCCTTTAACCAATCTTGAGGTGCCATTTGCATGTGTGCATCATATAGATCTGTGATTAAATCCTTCTGTTGTACTGGTGCCAAAAGTTTTTGGGGAGAAATAATGGGTTCTTCTATTTTGTCTTGTTTCATGTCTGAGGTATGTCCATATCTATATAACACATCAGTTTGAATTTGTTGTGAACCTGGTCGATAGGTTATAACGAAGTCAAATGTACTAAAAAAATTTAACCAGCACATCTGACGTGGAGTTAATGCTTTTAGTGATCCAAAGAACTGTAGGTTCTTATGGTCAGAAAAGATGGTAACAGGGTACTTGGCTCCAATTAAATGGTGCCTCCATTCAGAAAAGGCTACTTTGATAGCTAATAGTTCTCTTTCAGCCACAGTGTAATTTTGTTCAGCTGGTAATAACTTTTTGGAATAGAAGGCTATTGGATGTAATTGGCCATCTATTGCATTTCGTTGAGAAAGAACTCCCCCTAAAGCTACTTGTGAAGCATCCGCTTCGACAAAAAATGGCAAGTCAGGATCAGGATGTTTCAGAATTGGGGCTGAAGTGAACTTTTGTTTCAGGAGTTGAAAGGTGTGGGCCGCCTCATCAGACCAAAGAAATCGTTGCCCTTTCCGCAACAAGGTGGGTATTGGGGCCGCAATGTCTGCAAAAGGAGAAATAAACCTCCTATAAAAATTGGCGAAACCCAGAAATTTCTGACCATCCTTCACAGATGACGGTTCTGGCCAATCAGTAATAGCACTACTTTTCTTTTCATCCATAATTATTCCTTGAGGTGACAGGCAGTATCCTAAAAAGTCCACTTTGCTGACATTAAAAGTAAATTTTTCTAATTTAGCAAAGAGATGATTTTCTTTCAACTTTGATAATACTGCACGAACATGTTGGGCATGGTCTTCCGGGTTCTTAGAGTAAATGAGGATGTCGTCTATGTATACTATGACACAAACGTCCAGGAATTCGTATAGGACCTCATTTATAAAGAATTGAAAGGCCGCAGGGGCATTACACAACCCAAAGGGCATTACTGTGTACTCAAATAGAACAAACTTTGTCTTGAAAGCTGTCTTCCACTCATCCCCCTCTTTTATTCGGACCAGGTGGTAAGCTCCCTGCAGATCTAGTTTAGTGTATACAGTAGAATGTCTTAATTGATCCAACAACACAGGTATTAGAGGAAGAGGATATTTATTTTTTATTGTAGCCTTATTTAGTCCTCTATAGTCGATACACGCGCGCAGAGATTTATCAGGCTTCGAGATAAAAAAAGTGGAGATGACACCGGAGATGTGGAATGTCGGATGAACCCAGACTGTAGTAGGTCGTCTAGGTAGGTTCTTAAATATTTGGACTCTTCGTCAGTCAAAGCATATACTCTGTTATTAGGTAAAGGGGCCCCTGGGATGAGATCTATACGGCAGTCATATGACCGATGTGGGGGTAACACACTAGCCTTCACTGGATCAAAAAAGTCTTTAAAGTCAGAATATTCAGGAGGGAGACTTGGTTTGTCTTGTGTAACACTAGCACAGTGTCTTACTGAGCTCTGTTCTGTACCTGCTTCTTGATAGCAATTGGTTCTACAGTATGAGGAATCCAAAGAAACTGTTCTGTTCACCCAATCAATTTTCGGGTTATGAGTTGTTAACCAGGGTACCCCAAGAATCAAGCCAAAATTAGGGGTATCTATCAGATCATAGCTAATCATCTCTGTGTGCCCGTTTTGACAGATCATGACAAGGGGACTTGTTTGTTTTGTGATTAATCCAGAGGTCAATTCTGACCCATCCACTGCACATACTGCTTCTGGACAAGGCTTTAGGCAAATAGGAAGACCTAATGTGTTAGCTAACTTATTATCCACAATATTTCCTGTTGCTCCTGAGTCCAGTAGGACAGGGAGAGAATGTTTAAGTTGGGTAGTAACAATTAAAAAGATCTGAATTATGAAATGTCTAGGTATGTGCGGTACCATGAAGGCTGCAGAATTAGAGGTTTGATTAAGATGTTTTCTCGAACAAGTAACCCCCCCCCCTTGTCGAGCTTAATCGTTTCCCGACTCAGTTGAGGAGATAGAGGAAACAGTACCCTTTCGTGAAGTTTTAGGTTTTACTGGACATTCGCTGGAAAAATGTCCTGCCTTGCCACAATATAAACATAATTGAAGTTTTCTCCTTCTTTCTTTTTCCTCTGACGTGAGTGGACCTCTGAGTGTCCCTATTTACATAGGCTCAGGTTCAAGGAGTTTATTATCTGGGTCTTTCTTCTCATGTCTAATAAAAGTTAACCGCGATTCCAGTTTGGATTTATCTCCCTTTCTTTCTCCTAGTCTGTGTTCCAATTTCACGACTAAATCTATAAAGTCAGAATAGACTTCTGGCAAATAAACGATATGAGCCAGCGCGTCTTTTAACTCGTCTCTCAAACCTTTATAAAAAAGGGAGACACGCTTTTCTTCTGGCCAACGTGTCTCGGTGAGTAAACGATTAAAACTAGTGAGATAGGTCAATAAATCCTTGTTACCTTGTTTAAGATTTAAAAGCTCATTATCTCTTGCCTGCATAAAAGTGTGTTTTGCGAAAAGGCTGGTCATAGTACGTTTAAATTGATTCCAATTATGGAGGATGGGATCATCTCTATCCATGAAAGGAATTGACCAATTGGCTGCTGTACCGCCCAAATAAGACAAGACGAATGCGACTTTTAGGCATCAGTAGGGAACTGTTGTGGTTTACAAACGAAGTGTAATTGACATTGATTGATAAAAACATGGAATTTGTTACTATCTCCATGAAAACGTTCAGGTGCTGCTAAAGGCACAGCATTAGGAATATTAACAGTAGCCTCAACTGGGGGGGGGGGAAAGTTGCATGTTTTGCTCGCGCCCCTGTCTCTGAGGAGGTTTTAAACAAAGGCGTAAAAGCTGTGTTCAACTGAGATTCCCTAGGTTTATACCTGCTTAAATCCTGTTTTAAAAAGGTGTTTTCCAACTTTAATTTCTCTATTTACTCTTGCATATGTTGCAAAATGCCAGACACTGATTCATTATGGGCCAAGTCCTCGTTTAGGTCCTGCACCATTTCCGTGGCATCAATGCCCTCTGTTTCTTCCCCGGCATTCATCGTCCAACAGAACTGAATATTTTAAAGGCTTGTGCTTCTATCAAAGCCCAGCTCACCTGAGTTTCTGTTCAGTTCAGATGGAGGTTGAAGGCAGTCCGACCCCACCATGAAACTGCTTGTTCCAGCACACTAGTTTTAAAACAGTGAACTAAAACCAGAAGCTCAAGGGAAGGGGTAAGTGGATAAAATAAAAAAAGAGAGACAACACCGTTCTTGCGCTTCCACTGTAGAAGAGCTGCTAAAATCTGCGGCCCTCTCTGACTTCTGTAGAAACTGGTACCTAATGAAACATAAACAAAGAACAGATAAGTGCAACCTATCCCTAAATGTGTTCCTGAATAAACCTTAATCTTATTAGAAATTCCCTTCTAAAAGTACCTCTTGGATCCTGGTCTCAACCTTCCAGGTTTGGAATGTGTTACTGTTCTGGGATGTGCTTTCTATTACTGTAAAACTTCTGTAAAATCAAACGAATATCATTATCAGAATTACCAACGTCTAACATTCACCCTAATATAACTAAAGCTTAAATTCTTAATAGCAAACTCACTTTTCACACATTTCCAGACTTTTTATAAAACAAATACTGTACTTTTACATCTAAATACAGCAGGTAATTTGTGCAAGTCCTTGATTTACTATTTGCCTTGCTGTCAATGGTTTCCTCTGTTCGATTCTTAAAAAAGTTCCATGTAAAACAATGTTTATTTCACAAAGTTCCACAAAGTATTCTTGTAACAAAGGGTTTGAACCACAAAGTTCGTGGGAGATATCTTGTTCCAAATTGTCTTTACATGAATCCAGAAATCGCTGATAAAGTTCTTTCAGGTAATAAAAGGTTTTGCACTTACTTGTTGCTGGAAAGGGATACTGATCAGTCTAACCTTGACCTCTTACTCTTTTGTAGGTCGATTGCAGTGGAGAGAAGAGGGGCTGAGGCAAGGAGCCGGAAACCAGAAGAAGGAAGAGCCAGAAGCCACGCCCGTTGAAGTCAATGAAGGTCTGGAGAGAGCAGGAGTGACAGCGCCGAAGGATCTGTTCTCAGGTAAGTGGGAGGCAGACGAGCACAAGCACTGGGTGAGGCTCAGGGGCTGCCTTTTATAGACAGGGCTGGGTGTGGTTTGAAGAATTGGGTGTGGCTCTCACAAGCAGGTGTGCAGAGCTTCAGTTATTATGCTAATGAGTTGAAGTAACACGTGGCCTAGGGAGGAGTGTTCTAAACAAGCCTTGGTAAAAGCAAGGTCCAATGTTTTCTAAATAAGCCTTGGTAAAAGCAAGGTCCAATGTGCAAACAAGACAGCAATGTCCAAACTTGTGAATACATTGAGCAGCATACACAGAAGTCTTAGGGAGAGGCTGAGATAACAAGAAAGGCTTTCAGTAGTATGTTTAAAGAGAGCTATTACAGAGACCACTAGTGCAATGAGAGGGGACATGCTCTTTGCTGTGCACAAACCCTAACATTATGGCCCAGGAGCACATTACCTTTAGCCCATGGCAGGAGGATCCTAACATTCTAGGGGGGCATTTCTTGGCACACAGCACAACGATAGTTGAGATTGGACACCTGTTGAGAGTCACAGTCACTGAATGGAGCATCACCCCCTAACCCACACCCTGCATGTCATGGGTGGAGTTCAGAGACTGGTGACCTTCTTTGTTGATGTGTTTGAACTTATAAAGAATTACCCACTGTCATATGCTCACAGGCTATGGGACACTGATATTTTACAAGTCCTCCACGGCTGAGGAGTATGATTACACTAGGCACTACCAATATTCAGTACCTTGTGATGCCAAACTACAGTCCATTCAATTATGTATCTGGCCCAGGGCATATCCCACCTCAGCTGTCTGACCCTGAAATATTGTGTCCTGCCTTTTGTACAATGTAATGCACCTATTTTGAATTTGATACATATGTTCTGGACATGCCTGTATACTGCAAACTTGTGTTCTAGAGTTGCAGATGTACTTGGCCCAGTGAGGGGTTGGTTCAACCTCTTTCCTTTGGAGGGGATGCAGAGAGGGTTATTCCTGCAGGTCCCCTGGGATGGGGTTTCCATGGGGTGCAGCTTGGCTGCCCTCATCTTTTTCTTCAAATGTACGAATGAAGGCCGGGCCCCAGGGGATTAGGTCTCCAGGGCTGAAACCAGCCAAGGAGGGAGGCCATGCAGCCCCCTCCCAATATTTACATATATTTTTTGAAAATTAAAGAAAGAGACAAAATCCTGGGGGATGGGGCCCTAGAACTGAAATCAGCCCAGGAGTGTGTCTGCTTGCCCCCCTCCCTTTTAGTTTTAAAAAAAAGAGGCCAAGCCCCGGGGATGAGGTTCCCAAGACCAAAATCAAACCAGGGATGGAGGGATTTGCACGGCCCTACTCCCCCATTTGAAATAGGCCTGGCCCTAGGAATGGGTCCCTGGGGCCAAATTGGCACAGGGAAAGAAGGCCATGCAGCCCTCCTCCCCGAATAAATAGTACACATATGACCGGCAAGTTGCTGGAAGCCCTACTCCCTTTCACCACCACTCTGCAAATTCACCTCCTGTGGCACAAATGGTTGACAGATGAAACCCCCTTGGCTCCAGAGAGTACTTGGGGCCCAACAAGCCCCAAGTAAGTCCCAAACAGCATGACTGCTGAGAGGACTTAGCAGGCAACATCCCCTTTCTCCACCACTCTGCAACCGCGCCTCCTGGTATAGTTCTGATTGGGGATAAAGTCCCCTTGGATGCTGAGGGCCCTTGGGGGCGAACAAGCCTTCCTGTTACCTCCTGTAACTCTGATACAGAGAAATTGCAGAGGGGACTTTGGAGGCCACGTCCCCTTCACTTATCACTCTTCAAATGAGCCTCCAGGTGCTCAACTGGTTGGGTGATAAAGTCCCCTTGTATGTGGAGGGTCCTTGGGAGCCAGGAAACCGTTCTGATACCTCCAGTAAGTCCCAGATAGCGGGATTGCTGTCAGAGGCCAGGCCACCCTTTCTCCGCCACACTGCAAATGTGGTTATGAGTTAAAACACCCTAAAACTTCACTGAAGAAAACAAAGGTTACAGAGACGTTATAGTTAAGGTCAACTTTAACTTGTAGAAAACCAGTGAAATTCAGCCATTATAGTTGGTGAGATAACTCGTGCCCCGGCAATGCACTGCTTATGACCTCACATATTACATCACTCATGACATAGTCAGTGACATCACCGATGACATCACTGGCTCACTAACTACAACAGCTGAATTTCACTGGTTTTGAAGAAGATTTGTCAAATGACGCCAAAGTTATTGGCAAATGGCAAACAGCAAATGAAAAAACACTCTTCCTATGCAAAACTACATCCTAATTATAACTGAATATATGTATAGGTAGTTATAGTGAGATCTGCTTTTCCATACAAATTGCATATTTTGGTTTGCCATTAACTTTGACCCCATTTGAAGAATCCTCATAAAACATTCCGAACATAAAGTTCAGTCATCTCAGTACCTTCCTGTAATGTTTCCAGGTGATCTGTCAAGCGGGGGCCAAGAAAGTAGTTGTGGGTCCCAAAACACAAAATCCAATGCATTTTCCATTGACCTCTTTAGACAAGGTTAAAAGCAAAAACTGCTTAACGAAATTACACCAAAATCGGCAGGAAACTAGTTTTTGGGCCGCAGATTATGCATTTTCTGATTTGGAGTACTTTTGTTCAGTACTTTTTGACAAAGTTAGGGTAAATTATAATTGTTTACTTTGGCAGTTGGGTTCATGGAAGTCTCGAGAGACTATTGAGGGAGTGTCATTTTAAAAATAGAGCATTTTAATTGGTGTAAAGAGCTTTATTTCCCATAGGCCATCTCAATCCTTTGAGAGTCAGATTCCTGTGAGAGAGAGCACTGTGATTGGCTGTCAGCAACATGCGGAAAATGTTGCTTGCAGGCAGTACAAAGGACTTGGTCCCCTGTCCTGAAGTTATAAAACAATTAAGATATATGGGGACAGGCATGGATACGCTGACTCCTTAGGCCACATGAGGGGGACACAGAGGGACCACTCCACCAGACCAAAATAGAAAAGAAATGACTGCGACTGACAACCACCTATCGGTAACCCCATCCCCTTGCCCTGCGCTGACAAAAGAACTCCTGACGCAATCAGTAACTTTACAACAGGCTGTATCCAGGGGTATCAGCTCAATGACCCTCCAGGTCCATCAAATGTAATTGCCATTAATCAGGCCAATGGGGGCAGGGCGTCACGTAAGCCCACCACACACCCCTGTTCTCCTATGACACTCATTTCGAAGGAAGAAACAGGCTGTAAAATTATAAGCTGGAACATCGCCGGAATTAGCACAAAAAGGAACGACAACGAGTGGGTCTCCTTTGTCGCAGGCCACGACGTCATCGCCCTACAAGAAACTTGGGACTTGTCTTCTAATCAATGGTTGGACGGTTTTGTAGGTTTTTCAGTCGCGGCCCGCCCCAGTGCTGCAGGCAGAGCGAGGGGAGGTCTCTCGACCTTTTTTTCTCTGGACCTCTCTGGCACGCTGAAAAAAATTGATTACGATTCCCCAAATTGTCTAATTGTGGAAAGGCAAATCTGCCCATTAAAAAGCATTCTGTTCATCAATTTCTACAACTCTGTTAATAAGGAATTTGGGGGCAATAACATTACCCAACTGGACGCATTTTTAACTGCTTTTATCCAAAATTCCCCCTCCAGTCATGAACTGGTGTTAATGGGAGATTTTAATATTCACCCCTGTAATCTGGGTTGCACCATCCTAGGAGTTACGGAGGCTTGGGAACAGGAGGGTCCACACTTCGAACATACCAGGCGTGGTGAGGATCTGGAGGATTTTCTGGCCAAATTTAACCTCCTTGAATTTACAGCAGGAGAGGGGGTACCTAGAGCATCAACGTTCAAGGGCTCCCCCATGGGTTCTATTATTGACTATATTTTTGTGAGCTCTGCCATTTTTAATTGTATTATTTCCTATTGTACTGTGTTTTCGCCTTTTAGTGATCATAACCCTGTTCTCCTGTGCATCCGTTGGGGGGGTGCTTTGGGCCCCATGCCAGGGCATTTTAAACAGGGCTTCACCCTTCGCACAACAGACCAAGGCAGGCGTTTGAAATGGGGAAATGTGGTGGCAGATGAGTTTTACACTAATATCGGCCAAAAGATTGAAGAGCACATCAAAATCTGTCAAGATCCGACTGTGCCAGGTAATGACATCATGGCCGCCTTTCAATCAATATGTCATACAGTGGCTGAGAATCTTACGGTATCAAGGGGTAGGGGTGATCAAAAGCTGCATAAATGGTTTGATTCTGCTTGCACCAGGGCCCTTAGAGATTTACAAATGGCCCTTAAAGCACAACCTAGGGACAGGGCTTTGGTTTCAGTATTGAGAAAAGAGTATAGGGCCGCCACAAAGTCCAGAAGGGACAGCATCAAACAGGAGGCATGGGACCAACTAAACAACATTAACATCTTGAGAGACAGTAGGCAATTCTGGGCCGTAGTAAATCACCCTTATTTTTCAGATTCCCCAAATCTAGATACCGATTGTGTAATACCCGATGAGAAGTGGCTGGCCCACTTCAGCTCTGTCTATGGCGAGCCTGGTGCCTGTTCGCTGCCACAAAAGCGTGCAGGTTCTGTGGCCACACCTATACAATTCAACAGCGGGGAAGTGGAAAAAGCAATCTGTGCCACAACAAAGAATAAAGCCCCCGGCCCAGACGGGGTACCAGCTGACTTTTATCTACACTCCCCCAAATTCTGGGCTGGTATCCTGGCCAAAGTGTTCACAGCCGTAAACACCATGCCCCCCCCAAATACATGGGCTACGTCCACCATAGTGCCTATATTTAAAAAGGGCAGAAGGGATGACCCAGGGTGCTACCGGCCCATTTCTCTCCTGGACTCTGCTATTAAGATCCTGGGCAGAGTCCTTTTAGTGAGATTAAGAGATAGCCTGGAGGATTGCGGTGGCCTAGCTGACATACAGTATGGCTTTAGGGAAAAAAGGGGCACGCTAGAACAGTGCTCAAACCTGCACCTTCTGATTTCCAAGTATACGGTGGCCAAGGAGGGGACCTTGTATTTAGCATTTATGGACCTCTCCTCGGCCTTCGACCTGGTCAACAGATCGAAACTTTGGGAAATCCGAACTAACATGGGAATCGACGCCGACTTGGTGGCTTTTATAGCTTCTATGCATCAGGATTTATTTGCTGCTGTAAGAGTAACCAAAGAGGGAAGATGCACGTCAAGTTTTAGATCTCTACGGGGCGTTAGGCAGGGATGCATATTGGCCCCCCTGTTGTTTACTATCTATATAAATGACCTAGGCAAGCATTTACTCGAGGCAGCATGTGACGTACCGCGTGTAGGAGAAGTTAAGATCCCTGCTCTCTTATACGCGGACGATGCTGTACTCATTGCACGCACAGGGGTATGCCTCCAAAAATTGTTGGATGCTTTTGGGACTTTTATGGACCGGTTGGACCTGAAGGTTAATGCATCCAAATCGCACACCATGGTTGTAGGGACACAAGGGAAAAGTGGCAAGAGAGGAACCAAAACCTTCTTTTGTAAAGGGGAGATTGTGTCAGGAGTTCCCGTGTTTCCATACCTGGGAGTGCTCTTCGATAGCAGGGGTACCTGGGGCCCACAGATACGTGCAAAAAGCCTAGCGGTTACAAGAACATCTAGGGCCATCTTAAGTTTTGCTAAAAGGCTGGGACATAGACCCATGAAGGCAATCATCCAGGTTTACAACAGTAAATCCCTTCCTGTGGCTCTGTATGGTGCCTCCCTATGGGGTTACGCACGACTAGAAGAAATTCAGGTAGCCGAAAATAGTTTTCTACGTTCAGTCCTGTCCCTCCCCCAATCCTCCCCGGTTTTTTCCATTCATACAGAACTTGGTTTGGATTACATCCAGGACAAACTGAGATTGGCCCCATTAATATACTGGCTTAAGACCTGGTTAAACCCTGAACTTCTGTTAAATCACACGATCATGAGGGATGTGATGAGTTTAGAGTACAGTCACAAGATACCATGGATGGCGTATTTGTACAAATCTTTTAATGAACTAGGACGACCAGAATTATTCACCTCCCCCTCGTGTATCACAAAGCAGGATGTGAGTCTTATAAAAAAACAGTTTATGTCTAGGGCATACATGTTGCGAGAAGAAGTCGAATTATCAAAACCATCTGTTCGAATGCATTATTTGTCACTCCAGTCACCTGCAATTGAACCCTATTTATGTTTTGTCACTAATCCGTTCCATAGATTTTTGCTAACAAAATTCAGATTTAACACTATTCATTTTTATTTGGGTCATTTTAATACCTGGATGAAACCTGAGTTAGCTACCCCCTGCACTTGTGACAATTTTTCTGTTCAGGACAGTTTACATTTTGTTATGTTTTGCGATTTCTTCTCCGACCAAAGGAAAAAATACCTGTTACCAGTCTTAAGAGAAGCGGGCTTCTCCCAGGTGAGACCTGCCATGTTATATTTAAAATCACTGGGTAACATCTGTATTACCTTCGCCATGGCCAATTTCCTTGTGGCAGCAACCAGAGCCAGAAGGGGCATGAATTTGGAAATCTGATGTACATAATGTGTTTCTTAAAACATTTTAACGTACTGATTTTTCGTCTCATTAACTTGCTCATAAATGAAATTGTTTAATTCCTTTTTAAATTGTAAATAATACTGTTTTTATGTACTTTGTATGATTTTAACAAATCGAATAAAGTTAATTTGACTGACTGACTGAAAAGAAATGGCAAAATATGCTGCAATCCCATGGGATCAGAAAAGCATGGTGGTTGGCCGCATGTATATATTGGAAGCCTTGGCGAACCTACCCCATGGACTGTGTTCTTAAAGTGGAGGGGAACTGCATGGCCTCTCACCTGGAGCCTCAAAAGGCCTTGAGGAGCCCACTTTGGGAACAAAAACAATGTTTATGAGGATGGGGCATGCCCCAGGACCAAACATATTATGTCTGGCGAGGAATGATACATGGCACTTGTCACAGAGTCAATAGAGGCCCCAGGGAGCCAGGGAGTCAGGGCCAAGCAAATTATGTATTGGATGTGGGCACGTGCAGACCCCGTCCCCGAGCCATCCCAGTCCCCAGAAAGCTTTCCCTAGGGGCTAAAATCATTAAAGAAGCGGAGAGGGGAATGCAGCCTCCTTCCTTGAGCCTCAAGAGACCCTCGGGAACCAACCCTCAGGCCAAACGTTTACAAAATAGGGAGGGGGCGGAAACGCCCTCCCCAAGCCTCTAAAGGACTCAAGGAGCCCAAACCTAGGTCCATAAATGTTCACAATGGTAAGGGGGACATGCAGCTCCCCTCCGTGAGCATCTAAAGGCCCTGGTGAGTCTGCTTGTGGGGCTCCTTCCTCTAAGGGAGTGGGGCAACGCAGCCCCCCTCCTTGGGCCATTAAAGACCCTGGGGACCTCATTCCCCTGAGCCATCTCAGATCCTATGCCCTGGGGAGCCCCAGCCCTGAGACATAGCAGTTTTCTTGCCCACAGCAGTGTGGGCAGGGAAACCTGTGTTTGCTCTCACTTGGCAGGAGCATTTAAAAAATTCAGCCAAGCAGGAGGAAATACCAACTTCCAGTGAGTAGGAGCTTCAAAAATGCTCCCGCACATTGGGAGCTGACTTTTCATCTTTTTCACTGCCCGCACTGAAGCAAAACGAGCACAGATGAAAATGTTGCTCCCACATGCAGGGAACAGCATTGGTAGCTGCTCCCTGCAGGTGGGAGCAATGCTAGCTCCAACTTTAAGTGGGGAGCCGGCTGGGGCCATGGGGGCCTTGGGGCTCTCCCATTTGCCCTCAATGACACTATGGTTAGTGCCCTGGGTGGGCACCAGTGCAGCAACCTTTAAAGGGTGAGGGCCTGGGATGCCAAAGTTGAATGATGGGCCACACGCCCCTCCCTCTAAAAATCACAGCGGGCCGCTGGACATGGGGCCTCTGGGGCCAAAATTAGCCTGAGGAGGAGGATCACCAGCACCCCCTCCTCTCTAATTAAAAGAATGGCCCTTTGGGTATAACTTATATGTATGCACTCTGGATAGGGAACCAGGGCCTAAAGTAACTTGAGGAAAGTGCCAGCAGGGCCCTCCTTCCCTTTAAAAAAGTAAGTCCCTGGGGAATGGGGTCCCCAGAGCCAGGCACTGTGGCCTTTATTCTACTGTGCACGGCTGAATGCCATGTGCAGTGTGGGGTTGACTGCATGTGGGATTTGGCCACAGGTCCTGCAGCCAAACCCCCACCGTGCACTGCCGAAGGCCACACGTGGTGAGAGGTTGAATTTCCGTATGGTAATTAAGTATTCCTCTACATTTAAAAAAAACCTAGAAATTCACTGAAAAAAGCAAAGAATAAAGTTTCATAGATCACATTTGAGTGATGTTATCTGTGATTCCATAAACAGTGCATTGTAGAGGGCAAGTTATAGTCAGTGCTGATAACTATAACTGGTGAATTTCTGTGGGTTATTTTTGTAAAAAACTTTAATGTTGTCACCTAACTATAGCATTACTTAAACCTTTGATTTTTTTCAGTGAATTTCTAAGTTTTTTTCAAGTGAAAACTGATCTTTTTATCACACCCAACTATAAAGTTAGTTTAACCTTTGTTTTTTCAGTGAATATATATATATATATATATATATATATATATATATGTATATATATATATATATATATATTGTCGCTCCAGGTTGTCCACTTCTTGAGTAGCTGCTGCTCGCGTGCTACTCAATGGTGGACAACCTTGGAGCGAGAATCTATATGCGGCAGTCCAGCCGCAGAGTATGCACCACCCCGTTAACGTGGGGGTCACGGCAGTGAAGTAGCAGCCGTACATGGGATCGAGGACGGGCCCACTTGTGGAGTCCATCCAGGACTTGATTGTGTGCTTTCCGCACTACACTTCCCAGAAGTCTCATTGGAGCCTCCCATCGGCGGGTGAGTTATACGTATTTGGAGAAGTGTAGCGGGTGCGCACACCGCTTCCGTTAAAGCCCCTGAAGAGAAGCAGATGGAGCTTCGAAACGCGTCGGGCAGATCCATTACGGAGCGGCGTCTACAAGCGGATCCCCGTCCTCACCTACACATAAATAAAGCTGCTGCTCACGTGCTACTCAATGGTGGACAACCTTGGAGCGAGAATATATATATATATATATATATATATATATATATATATATATATATATATATATATATATATATATATATATTCACCGAAAAAACCATAGGTTATAGACAATATATAGTTAGGAATTAGCATTTACAAAACCTTGAAAATTCACTGATAAGACCATAGGTTATAGACCATATATAGTTAGGGATTAGCATTTACAAAACCTTATTTTACTCACACAAAACCGTTGAAATTCGCATATATAGTTAGTTGCACTAACTATATATCGCGCACCCGCAATCCACTGCTGATGATGTCACATATTACATCATTCATCATTCTTTTTCAAAGGTAAGATATAATTTAAAAAAATTGAAAGGAGAACTATGTTATGCACTTTAAATTAATTTAGGAGAACGTTTTCAGATAGTTACATACTGTCCCTCTATAAGAGTTAGTCATTGAGAAAGACTTAATTATTTAAAATATTGATTGAGTTAGGCTTCTGTGGTATAATTATGAATTTACTTAGGCTTCATCACAGGCACTTTTTAATAGTTCTACTTCCTGCCTGAAACCATGCACTGCCCAAAGATAACTTCACTGTTAAAAACTCACAAGTACCTGTCTGAACTTAAACCCAACAGTGCCCTATCTCCACTGATATATTTATTTTTCATGCAATTTGCAGCAAGAAAATGGAAGCACAGCAAAAAGAAAATACAAAAAAGAAAATACAATTTCATTTCAAATTTAGATTGAAAACAATCCTAACGAAGAAAAAGAAGAAGTAGACTTTATGGATGAAACACTAGACCAAGAATTAATAAAATGTGCTGAAGAATGTGATTCTTGGAATGAAAAGGAGGACATACCTGATGATTTAATGTTACAAATTCTCTTAGATTTTGAAAAATCAGAACAATAAATTTAATTTTTTTAAGTTAAAATTGTTTGAGACATTATTCTTTTAAATATGAAAATTATGAAATAGTACCCAAAAAGATAAACTATAAAGTGAGACTTCAAATATACTGTGCAACTTTTTTGTGTTACATAGTAAGTTTGCTCATAGTTACTTTCTTTTTCCCACTATATTATCTCCAATGTGTATTTAACATCTCTTTATCATCTCCTGCCTCCATGTTCTTTCTGCTTTCCTGACGGACTATGCTATGAATTCCATATACCACAATAACTTCTGAAACAACATGCAAGATATCTACAAAGGAGACGGTGTATATTTATTTTTAGACTCTGCATTTGTACCTACATGTTGGTACTTAAATAAAAAAAAAAAAAATACAACAAAAAGAACAATCAATAAACATACAATATTTAAAAATTCTTTCATTCTTTTTTCCCTATATTACGCTCCCCGGACCGCTTCCTGGTGCGCATACCGGACGCTCCCCCCGCAAAAAAACGATAATAAAAATTATTATTTTTTGCCCCGCGGGGCCCTTTTAAAGCCCCCTCATCAAACCTAGGGGGTCAGGGAGGATGTACTCTGCCCCCTTATGCTCATTTCCCCCTTTGTTTTTGCCACCTCTTGTGTCTCGATCCTACCGAGACACAAGATGGCGGCCGCTCTGGACTGTTTAGAATGTTCACAGTCACCGGGGAGCCAATCCGCTTCTCCTCGCGAAGTTCCGTTACGCGTCAGGTACGCGAACCGGGGCACTAACCGGGATGCTGTCACAGATATATATATTTGTTTGAACGTTAATTTCTCAAAATCCACTGGAGCACATATCTTGAGACCTAGCAAAGGCACATCGGGCTACCAGTCCCTACAATTTTGTCAAGTTTCATAGAAATCCATTCAGCCGTTCGAGCTAAAAGTGAGTCCAACCGCCCTGTGGAAAACTCAATGTTAAAAACACGTTTTGGGACCCCCCTTTTTTCCCGGCCCCCACTTCACGAAACCCCCCCAAACTTTCAGGGGACGCTCAGAAATGAAATGTGCATTTTCCTGAAAATTTCTGCCAATTCCGTCGTTCAACGCCAAAGTTATTCAACATAGAATTTTCAGAAATCCCTATCCAAAAAAATCCTAACTATATATACCTACTGGCGACCGCCAGTAGGTAATATATATATATATATATATATTCTAAACTCAACCTCAACACTGGATATGTAGAGGAGACGACACCTGAATGGATTTGCACGAAACTAGATATAAATAAAATAAAATAAAAATAAAAATAAACTGCGGTGAAAGGTATATTTTCCTTTATTGCTATATATGTCGCCAGTAGGTATATATAGTTAGGATTTTTTCCCTATGGGATTTTTGAAAATTCTATGTCTAATAACTTGGACGTTTGTGGACGGAATCGGCTGAAATTTTCAGGAAAATGGCACATTTTGTTTCTGAGCGTCCCTTGAACATTTGGGGGGGTTTCGTCAAGGGGGGGCCATTGAGTTTTCCATAGGGCGGTTGGCCTCACTTTTAGCTCGAACGGCTGAATGGATTTGCACGAAACTTGGCAAAATTGTAGGGACTGTTAGCCCGATGTGCCTTTGCTAGGTCTCAATATATGTGCTCCAGTGGATTTTGAGAAATTAACGTTTAAAACAAGATATATATTTGTAACAGCGCTCCGGGCTGCGCTCCGGTCCGCTTACTTTTCGCGAAACGGAACTTTGCGATGCGAAGCTGATTGGCTTTCCGGTGTCTGTCAACATTCTAAACAGTCCGGAGCGGCCGCCATCTTATCTCTCGGTAGGATTGAGAGACAAGAGGAGGAGAAAAACGAAGGGGGAATTTAATGAAAGGGGGCAAGGTAGACCCCTCTTGACCCCCTAGGAATGATGTTGGGGTTATTTCCCGTGGGGAAAATAAAAAAAAATTGATTTTTCACGGTAGAAGCGCTACTCGGGCCGCGAACTGGGCCGCAAACTGGTAGCGAAACGGGAATTTGCCATTTTGTGGAGACGTATCCTGATCCCTTATGTTTTCTGAGGGTGGCTGAGGAGGCTCATATATGTTGATATATGTCTTCCAGCGGCTGTGCGTGGGCCATCTTATCTCTCGGTAGGATCGAGAGAGAAGAAGAGGTGAAAAACGAAGGGGGAATTTAATGAAAGGGGGCAAGGTAGACCCCTCTTGACCCCCTAGGAATGATGTTGGGGTTATTAAAGGGTCCCGTGGGGAAAAAAAAAAAAATTGATTTTTCACGGTAGAAGTGCTTCTCGGGCCGCAAACTGGTAGCGAAACGGGAATTCGCCATTTTGTGTTTCGTTTTAATTAAATTACTAGGTATAAGGGGGTGCGGGAGACGTATCCTGATTCCTTATGTTTTCTGAGGGTGGCTGAGGAGGCTCATATATGTTGATACATGTCTTCCAGCGGCTGTGCGTGAGCGTTTTTTTTTTTGCTGCGTGACATCTGTTAACGTTCGATTCGATGGAAATCAGGAAGTGTTGACCGCCAATTTGTCACTGCGATAAAATATTTTGTTATAAATGAATCCTTATTGATAAACATTGTATGCGCCATCTTGCCTTTTTTCCAATGGCACAATTTTGTCGTGCACGGCAGCCATTTTAGATGCCTTGACCAGACCCACTCTCTGCACGCCGTCGATTCTCAGCACGGCTCCCCACCCTCGCAAGCATCTCCCCCACGCACTGGTCACCCCCGCTCTCTCTCTCATGCATGGGCCATAAACTTCCCCCATCTGCGCTGTTCTTCCCTGAGAATCACACCCTGTGCCCGCCCGACACCTCCCTTTCACCCTATTCACTACCGCACCCTCTGACACTCCTATTCCTCTGTGTCCGATTGTCCAGGCCGGTCCCAGGCTATCACCTAGCCCTGCGGATGTAGTTTATGGCCCCAGCTGCAGAGAATCCAGACATGCCAACCCTCCCGATTCAGGCGTGAGACTACCGATTTCAGTGCTAGTCTCCCGCCTCCCGATTCCTGCAAGCAAAAACCCGATTCCTCGGGGGTTTCAGCTGACAGGGCTTGGTATTGTGTTACGTGCTAATTCTTCCAGGAAACGTCAGAGGGCCGATGCAGGGGCTCTAGAAGGGGTGATAAACCATTTAAGCCTCATTAACAAGCGCATGGTCTTTTAAAGATATGTGAAGTACTCGGGGCGGCGGTGTGTGTGTGCCCTCTTTCAGGAGCGGGCGGGGGGGGGCACTGCCAGCAACTTGCCAGGCCAGGCAGTGTTCAACACTTGCATCACCCTTTCTCTGCCTGCTATTGCGCTCCATGCTTCAGAAAGGTAAGAAAAAGAACGTGCATTTGAGTTTGAAATGTCCGATCCTGTAGCAGCACACTTCCAAAGCCCACACTTGACAATAACCCGATTCAAGGCCCCATTCACCCGATTTTTTAAAAATATATAGTACTCCAACAAAGTAGGATTATAAAACTTTATTAACTTTATAAATATATCGAACGCAACAAAAACTGTAAATACATTTAAACATTTTTTGGCAAAAAGAAGCAACAATGGTCAGTAGCTGTCTTTTGTGCGAATAGTCCCAAGGCAGCACAACGTGCTGAGTTCTGGACGGCACCCAGGTGATGTTACCTGGGTGCCGCACTGGTTTTTGGTTTCCTACAATGCAGCTCAGAAAAACAGCGTGGGGCGTCCCGGGTGGTGCGGGGGAGGCCTCGTCAGTAGCGGTCTGTTGTGCGAATAGTCCCAAGGCAGCAGAACGCGCTGAGATGTGGATGGCACCCAGGTGATGTCCAGTAACTTGCCGCACTGGTTTTGGTATCCTACAATGCTGCTCCGAAAAACGGCGTGGGGCGCCCGGGGGGGGCGTGGGGGAGGCGGCGTGAACGGGCCTCCCCAGGTGGAGGCTCGTCTGCTGTACTGGGGCGCCCCTTTACCGTTTCAGTTGCCATTCCGCCCGCTTTTGCTACACTGTGCCTCATCCTCCATTCAGCTGTTTATCGCTCGCTCTTGCGGCTACAGCGTCTCGCTCACCATGTAGTTGAGTTGCGCCCACTCTTGCGGTGCAGCGATAGGCGGCTGCCATTGGATTCTTAAAATGGCGGACGGCTCTTCGGATTTGGGCCTGGTCCACTAAAATGGCCCTGGGACACCTTGGAACTCGGACGCTTGCCTGCTAGGGCTTGGGCTCCATTCTCGAAAGCGTCCCCTCAGCCGTGAAGATTCTACAAAAGTCTTGGGGGCCCTCGACTCCTGCAGGCTTCCGGTGGGGAGCGGCTGCCATGATTATTCGCGGAATGACCACGACGGAGCCACGAGATGGTGGTGCTCTCATGCTGACGCCAGCTTCAGTCTGAAACATCCAGAAACAAGGTGGGGCTTTCATCGTTTGGGAAAAAAAAATGTTCTAAACCAATGAAAAGTGTTATTTTTAGGTCATATGACCAAGCCTTCCATCATTAGGAAACCAAAAGTAAAATGAACCAATGAAAAGTTTTATAAACAAGTCACATGACCTGTTATGCGGCATAGGGCTACAAAAAGCGTAGAAAATCCGTTGGCACGGGAGGCGGCGTCAGTAGCGGACCGATGTGCGAATAGGCCGAAGGCAGCACAACGCGCCGAGATCCGGATGGCACCGAGTTGTTGTCCAGCAAGTTGCTGCACTGGTGTGGCTATCCTACAATGCTGCGCCGAAAGTCGGCGTGGGGCGCCCCGTTGGCCTGTAAGGTTGCGTCAGTCAGTGGGGGCTGTGCGTCTCCCCCAAGATGGAGGCTCCTCGGCTGCAGTGCGGCGCCCCTTATCTTTTCACTCGCCGTCCAACTGAGTTGCGTCCGCACTTGCGGCTACAGTAGGCCGAAGGCAGCACAGCGCGCCGAGATCCGGATGGCACCGAGGTGGTGTCCAGCAAGTTGCTGCACTGGTGTGGCCATCCTACAATGCTGCGCCGAAAGACGGCGTGTCCAGCTGAGTTCCGGTCACTCTTGCGGTACAGTGACTCGAACGCGCCGAGATCCGGATGGCACCGAGGTGGTGTCCAGCAAATTGCCACACTGGTGTGGCCATCCTACAATGCTGCGCCGAAAGACGGCGTGTCCAGCTGAGTTCCGGTCACTCTTGCGGTACAGTGACTCGAACGCGCCGAGATCCGGATGGCACCGAGGTGGTGTCCAGCAAGTTGCCACACTGGTGTGGCCATCCTACAATGCTGCGCCGAAAGTCGGCGTGGGGTGCCCCGTTGGCTTATGAGGTGATGTCAGTTATGGACCGATGTGTGAACAGGTCGGAACCAGCACAAGGCGCCAAGATCCGGATGGCAAGTCCTTGATGTTGAGTGCCATAGTTGAGAGTTCTGAGCAGTGCTTGTAAGACTGTCTGAAGCTTATTTGCACCTGCTGCAGCTTCACTATTGCCCTGGTGTGGCCAAAGATCGCCCATGACATAGGCGGCCGGCTCCCGAGATCCGGCGGAACTTTTTTCCTTTTCCTTTCTGCATCTTGTCCCACAATCCGTTTCACCTGAAGACACGACCAGGTCCCTGAATGTGTGCAGGGGGACGTTATTGATTGAATCAAAATGGCGGCTTCACACAAAGCTGACTCAAGCGTTGCTGTTGATGCTATACAGACAAAAATTGGTTTTCAGTTTGTACATTCTTCAGGATTTTTTTTCTCCATCCAAGGCTGATTGAGAGTTTGTAGAAAAATGGCTTCAGATTTTCCACATACTACTCTTCAACATTCTTCCTAAATGTAACAATGTGAGACTCACTAGGAGAACGGCTGTTTATCTTTCCTTTCAAAATGCTGCCAGCAATATTTTCTGAATGGAAGACACCATCTTGTAGCATAAAGGGCCGAAAGGGGTTCTGGTCTGGCCGATGGTTGGTGGAGACATTTTGACTATATCTTGGACCTGCCCGGCCTCGCCCAAAATGGCGCCGGTATAAATGGGACTCGTAACTCCTTGTTGTGTACTGGTTGAACAACCTTGATATCACGAGATATGAATGCAGTTTTGATGCTCATGGCGGGCGGGGACGAGAATTTATTGAATATTTCGACATCCCTATTGATATTAAGTTCTGATGTGTTATTGATTACTGTACTATTGAAAGTTCGAATTAACGTCACCCATGGTACTTGCCCGCAAATGTATATCTAGATGATTTTTTTGTAAGTGGCTTTGTCGTATTTTAATTACAAAATGTACGTCCACCGATTCCGCAACTGTTAGACACCTTAGTTCTTGCAACCTAATGGCTCGTTACGTTCCTCTACAGTGTAAATGTCTCCTCATCATATACGTTTCCAGTTTGCTCCGTGGCCGGCCCACGTGGTTATAGGCCCGTATTTGTATACTGACATTTTCACAATAAAGGTTTTTAAAACAAAACATGGTAGTAGTATTTACATTGGTAAAGTTTTTACTTTTAGTCACTGTTTTCGAATCAGTAAAAGGCAAGTGAAATAAAGCAGTCCAATTACATGACGGATAAAAGGTATAATACGTAGGAACGCAGTAAAGATAAATGGTCAAGGGCAGTTGTGTTTTCCACTCCTGCAACATAAAGTGATCGATAAGAATCTGATAATCAGGCGTATCGGCGACTAAGACAGCAGGCCGAATCTCTTTTACTCAACGGCTCCGTCATGGAAGGAAGAAACGCCCTTTTTCTCGAAAAAGGAATATATTTTACTTGCAGGACAGTTGTAAATTTTCCGGGAAAGTTCATTAGCCTGGAACATTATAACATATATGTTTAAAAAAAATTTTTCGAAATCAATAAAAAGCGTATTTTTAGGTCATATGACCAAGCTTTTCATTATTAAAATAACAAAAGTAAAATGAACCAATAAAAAGTTTTATTAACAAGTCACATGACCTGTTATGCTTACGTTACGCGCTGCGCGCCGCGCCCCGGATCACTTACGGGTGCGCTAACGCGGCGTGTCATATAACGCATTACGCGACAACGTAGGTCAAGAATATAGTCAAAATGTCTCCACCAACCAGCGTTCGGAACACAACCCCTTTCAGCAGTCCAAAAAGTTCTGTTAAATGACAACAGAGGGGACAGGCAACAAGAACCATCAGTCAAAGAGGGGAGGGCAAGTTCTTCTCTACCGGGTCATGTTGGGGCGCTACCGGAACTGATCAAATTGGTAGTCTACAGTGTTTCTGGATGTTTCAGACTAAAGCTGGCGTCAGCATGAGAGCACCACCATCTCGTAGCTCCATCGTGGCCATTCCACGAGCAAACATGGCAGCCGCTCCCCACCAGAAGCCTGCGGGAGTCGGGGCCCCCAAGACTTTTGTAGAATCTTCACGGCTGAGGGGACGCTTTCGAGAATGGGACCCAAGCCCTATCAGGGAAGTGTCCGAGTTCCAAGGTGTCCCAGGGCCATTTTAGTGGACCACGCCCAAATCTGAAGAGCCGGCCGCCATTTTGAGAGTCCTGTGGCAGTCGCTTATCGTTGCATCGCAAGAGCGGGAGCAACTCAACTACATGGTGAGCGAGACGCTGTAGTCGCAAGAGCGGGCGGTAAACAGCTGAATGGCGGAAGAGGCACAGTGTAGCAAAAGCGGGCGGAATGGCAACTAAAACGGTAAAGGGGCGCCCCACTACAGCGTGTCTTCAGGTCATACGGATTGTGGGACAAGGTCCAGAATAGAAGAGTCATCAAAAGGCAAAAAGTTCCGCCGGACCCCGGGAGCCGGCCGCCTATGTCGGGGGCGATCTCAGGCTACACCAGTGCTATAAGACTTGGGGAGGGGGTCGGAGCCAAGCGTCTTCTCCGAGTCCGTGCCATCACACCGCCCCTCGGGGGCCTCCGTCAAGCGGTTTAGGGAGGTACCATATCACATTGTTTTCAAATGCAGTCAGGTCCACAAACGACCCTCACTTACTTTGAGAATAGTGAAGCTGCAGTAGGTGGAAATAAGCTTCAGACAGTGTTACAAGCGCTGCTCAGAACTCTGAACTATGGCACCCAACATCCAGAACTTATGCCATTTGAGAATGGCAGTGACATCGAAGCAACTCAGGGACCAAAACCATTAACGTACTTTCACGTATGAAAATCTTACTTGGGGAGGGGGCAGGAGCGAAGCGCCCCCTCCCAGTCCGCGCCACCACACCGTATGTTGAAAATCTGAAGCCATCGTTCTACAAACTCAACCAACCTTGGATGGAAAAATCTAGAAAAATGTACAAACTGAAAACCAGTTTTGGTCTGCATAGCATCAGTAGCAACGCTTGCTATCAGAGTGCATGAGTTTCATGCTCGATCGATTGAGCTAGCCGGATCGGGCAATAAAAAGTATAAAATAGTTATGTAAATAGTTATTTAATAAAATGTTTTACCCTGTTACTTTGCTGGTGTGTTGTATATATTTTTAATATTTGCATAGGGTTTGTCGTTATTTTGGGCGGGGTGGGTGACGGAGCCGAGCTGTCTTGCAGCCCTCATGGTGTGGAGCTCAGTTCATCTCACTATTTTCGTATTTCTCATGAAGGGTTGTTCCTAATATTTCTATTTTAGCGAGGTCAAAAAGAGATCCAATTAGTGGCCTACTGATTTTGCTCGATTACTTTTATTTTTTTACACAATTTTTCACGATTTTTCACTATCTGCAAAGACTAAACAGAGTATTGCGACTTTGTGCTTGTTTGTAAATAGAGAATGAACCAAAGAGAATCAATTGTAAAACAGTAAATGCTTGGATAACAATCAATCAAATGGAGAGACAAGCAGGCACGACGGATTACAACGGGGGTAAAGGCCTGCGTTAACTACTCTTCACTATCTGCAAAGAGAGAGTACTACTAAGAGAAAAGAGGGGGGGGGGGCAGCGTTCAAAGCACATCAGCGTGCATAAACACGAAAAAGTTTTTACCTATCACGTACTTGACATTTGACAGCTTTTGATATTTGCTATTAAAAAACCATTGAAATTCACAGAAAAAACCATAGGTTTTAGGCCATATATAGTTAGGAATTTGCATTTACAAAACCTTGAAAATTCACTGAAAAAACCATTGGTTTTAGACCATATATAGTTAGGGATTTGCCTTTTCAAAACCTTATTTTACTCACACAAACCATTGAAATTTCATATATAGTTAGTTGCACTAACTATATATCGCGCACCCGCAATCCACTGCTGATGATGTCACATATTACATCATTCATGACATGGTTAGTGACATCACTGATGACATCACTGATGACATCTCAAATGACATCACTGATGACATCTCAAATGACATCACTGATGACATCACTGATATATATATATATATATATATATATATATATATATATATATATATATATATATATATATATATATATATATATATATATATATATATATATATATATTACCTACTGGCGATAGCCAGTAGGTATATATAGTTAGGATTTTTTTCCTATGGGACTTTTGAAAATTCTATGTCTAATAACTTTGGCGTTTGTAGACGGAATCGGCTGAAATTTTCAGGAAAATGGCACATTTTGTTTCTGAGCAGCTCCTGAAAATTTGGGGGGGGTTCATCAAGGGGGGGCCGAGAAAAAAGGGGAGTCCCAAAACGCGTTTTCCCGTGTTAATTTCCATAGGGCGGTTGGACTCACTTTTAGCCCGAACGGCTGAATGGATTTCCACGAAACTTGGCAAAATTGTAGGGACTGTTAGCCCGATGTGCCTTTGCTAGGTCTCAATATATGTGCTTCAGTGGATTTTGAGAAATTAACGTTTAAATCAAGATATATATCTGTAACAGCGCTCCGGGTAGCGCTCCGGTTAGCGAACTTTTCGCGTATCGGAACTTTGCAAAGCGAAGCTGATTGGCTCTCCGGTGTCTGTCAACATTCTAAACAGTCCGGTGCGGCCGCCATCTTGTCTCTCGGTAGGATCGAGAGACAAGAGGAGGCCAAAACAAAGGGGGAAATGAAGGAAAGGGGGCAAGGTAGACCCCTCCTGACCCCCTGGGATTGATGAGGGGGATATTATAGAGCCACGCCGGGCCCAAAAAAAAAAAAAAAAATCCGATTTTTTCGCCGTAGAGACGCGTCTTGGTTCGCGAACCGGGCAGCTAACCGGGCAGCTAACCGGGAAGCTAACCGTCAGTGTAACCCAAAAAAAAAAAAAATCCGATTTTTTCGCCGTAGAGACGCGTCTTGGTTCGCGAACCGGGCAGCTAACCGGGCAGCTAACCGGGAAGCTAACCGGCAGTGTAACCCCAAAAAAAAAATCCGATTTTTTCGCCGTAGAGACGCGTCTTGGTACGCGAACCGGGCAGCTAACCGGGCAGCTAACCGGGAAGCTAACCGGCAGTGTAACGGGAGTCTGAGGAGTAGCTGATTGGCTGTCAATATTGTAAACAGTCCGGAGCGGCCGCCATCTTGTCTCTCGGTAGGATCGAGAGACAAGAGGAGGCCAAAACAAAGGGGGAAATGAAGGAAAGAGGGCAAGGTAGACCCCTTCTGACCCCCTAGGATTTATGAGGGGGATATTATAAAACCACGTGGGGCCAAAAAAAAACAAACAAAAAAATCCGATTTTTTCGCCGTAGAGACGCGTCTTGGTACGCGAACTGGGCAGCTAACCGGGCAGCTACCGGGAAGCTAATCGGCAGTGTAACGGGAGTCTGAGGAGAAGCTGATTGGCTGTTATCATTGTAAACAGTCTGGAGCGGCCGCCATCTTGTCTCTCTGTGGGATCGAGAGACAAGAGGTGGAAAAAAAAAAGGTGTAAATGAATGAAAGGGGTAAGGCAGACCCCTCCTGAACCCCTAGGATTGATGAGGGGGCTATTAAAGTTCCCTGGGGGGTGAAAAAAAATAATTTGCGATTTTCGCGGTAAAGGTGCTTCCTGGTAC
Source organism: Lissotriton vulgaris (assembly GCF_964263255.1). Taxonomy (NCBI): domain Eukaryota; kingdom Metazoa; phylum Chordata; class Amphibia; order Caudata; family Salamandridae; genus Lissotriton; species Lissotriton vulgaris. Next base: position 1,234,110,316 of record NC_141685.1, read on the forward strand.
GTTAACCGGGCAGCTAACCGGCAGCGTAACGGGAGTCCGACATATTGTGTTTTTTGAACGTTTGTGATATGTGCACGTGTGGATTTTGTCTAATTAAGGTTAAAAAATATATATATATCTTTAAGCGTGTTCTGGCGCGCTTACGTTTTGGGTTTGGTTTGCGCTGCAGAGACGATACGTCACGGTTATGCGATGCATCATGAGGCGTCTCACGGGCTACGTGATACGTCACTTAATAAAGAATATATTTAACAGCTATAGATATTAGCTTTTAAAAAACCAATGAAATTCACAGAAAAAACCATAGGTTATAGACCATATATAGTTAGGAATTTGCATTTACAAAACCTTGAAAATTCACTGAAAAAACCATAGGTTATAGACCATATATAGTTAGGGATTAGCATTTAAAAAACCTTATTTTATTTGCACAAAACCATTGAAATTCCATATATAGTTAGTTGCACTAACTATATATCGCGGACCCGCAATCCACTGCTAATGATGTCACATATTACATCATTCATGACATGGTCAGTGACATCACTGATGACATCACTGATGACATCTCAAATGACATCACTGATGACATCACTGATGACAACACCCAGTGACTGTATGTTTCTGTAAAGTTAAAATATGTCTTACATATTGAAGAATGAGTGGATGTATAAGTGTCTGGATGAAGGATTTAGTAGGTGCATGACTGACTGTATGAGAGAATGATTAAATGTGTCTCACTGAGTGCATGGGTTAGTGATTAAAGTGTCTTAATTTGGCAATCAATATTTATGTTCTTCTGTAAACTGCTGCATGTTTAAATCAGTAGCTATATCAGTAACTATATGGGTTATTGAATGGTTGCCCAAGTATTTGTATGGGAGACTGAGTGTGTGTGTGGGTGGCTGGGAGGTGTATAACTCTGTGCATAGATGTGTGAGCGGTTGATTCCCTAGGTGTATGGGTTCAAAAGTGCATGTAGAAACAGCTGTATGGAGAGTTGACTGTGTGCATGAGTATATTGGTGAGTGAATGGATATCTCAGTTCTACATGTCAAAGTAAGTACATATGTAAAGCACACTCCATGTGAGAGTTGACATATATAAATAACTGAACATAAGAGTCAGTGAATGTGAGAGTGGCTGTATGAATCATTGTGAACTTGTATCAAGGATTGTATAAGAGAGTAAATATGTGTTAGTATATGTTTGAATAAGTAAGGTGTGTATAACTGTATAGTTAAGGAAATGGAGATGTGATTGATTCTTTGCATGACTGTAGGTGTGTGAGTAACTCCATGGATGTGTGACAGTCTGTGAGTGCCTGTTTACACTGAGTGTATCAAAGGTTATATTAGAGTCTGAAGATGTATTATCACATAAATGATATCATCAGTGATGTAATCAGTAATGTCAAATGAGATGTCAGTGATGTCATCAGTGATGTCATTTGAGATGTCATCAGTGATGTCATCAGTGATGTCATTTGAGATGTCATCAGTGATGTCATCAGTGATGTCACTGACCATGTCATGAATGATGTAATATGTGACATCATTAGCAGTGGATTGCGGGTCCGCGATATATAGTTAGTGCAACTAACTATATATGGAATTTCAATGGTTTTGTGCAAATAAAATAAGGTTTTTTAAATGCTAATCCCTAACTATATATGGTCTATAACCTATGGTTTTTTCAGTGAATATATATATATATATATGCAAACAAAGTCCTGCGAGAGTGGCTCCCCACACGTTCTTCAAGTACAGATCTCTCGACACCAAGGATGAGTTTCAAAGTGGTTTTATTTTTCCCTCTCCACCGGCATGACGCGTTTCGGCCGTCAAAAACAGCCTTGATCACATGGCTTCAAATGACCAATGGGGGTGTTTAAATACTGTGCTCAATGACAATAACATGAACATAAAGAAAATACTTATGCACTAAATCACGCTATATACAACACAGGAACTGTTTGTTACATTGATTTAAAATTATCCTTTTCCTGAGATCCTTTATAATATTCATTGCTTATAATAAAGTGCAATCGGCCCAATGTGCAAAATACAATAAAGTGCTATTGCATATTTAGGTTCCATTGTTGACTCGCAATATTATCATTGGTGATTACACACGAGATGGTAATATAGCTATGTGCAAAAGAATGGTATATTATGATCTATAATACCTTGTTAGAGTATGTCAGACAAACCCATAAGACTGGATGTCATTCAAAAAACAGTGCTAAAGTGCTTAAAACAAAGTGCTTAATCAACTCGCAGTATGTACATAATGATGGTTTACCATATATTATGATCAATCAATTTCAAACTTTCAAATTATTGTACCTGCGCAAAAATACTAGCTATAAACACAGTTAAAAAACGTGTAAAGCGTCACTGCTGTTGCTGTGAACCAACTATAGCCATAGTGACTAAATATTACATGTTACATTGAATCCAATGTAAAAACCGGCTTATAAAATGACAATTATATACAGAATAATGAATGTTGATGGATCTAGTATGTAATATACAATGGAGAAAGGAAACTAAATTCATGAGACTAATTATCCAGAAGATTACAGTGGTAACAGGGGGACATTGCTTACATATTTCCAAATGACATATGATAGATATTCAAGCAGCATGGGTTTACTTCCAAAATGATAAACATCAAATATCAACCCTTCCCCTGTACTACTGTTTACAACTCATTAAGAACTGAAACTCACAGGAAGACCTGTAGATCTTCCCCCCTGTTCAGCCCATTCGGTATTCTGGTGTTAAAGAGTACAATGTATTTGCTCTCAAGCTGTCTTAAAAGCTTTTCTCGATCCCCACCACGGATGTTCTTAAGTACGGAATCGATCACAAAGTAAGTGAGATGGTTTAAGTTCTTAGCATGCACTAGTTCAAAATGACGGGCAACAGGATAAGTGACATCAGAGTTAACGATTGCCCTTAGATGCTGTAATATTCTATTAAATACCTGCAACTTGGTGCTGCCCACGTATTTCAACCCACAAGAGCATTCCAATACATATACAGCGTGGTCAGTGCGGCAGGTATATAGCTCTCTTATAGGTGTTGGGGTGGGGTTGAATGGTGATAGAAACTCAGCAGTGTTGACCCCGAACTTGCATGCCCTGCACGAAATACACTTGTGGAAGCCTTTTTTGTTGGAAACCCATACTTTACTATCATTGACCTCTGGGCTGGTTCTGACTAGAGAGTCCCTCATAGAGGGTCCTCTCCTAAAAATGATAGAAGGCTCAATTGGAAGTAATGGCAACAAATTAATGTCAGTGTGAAGTATAGGCCAATGTTTTTTTGAGAATGCCCCTTATTTTTCTTTCCTCTGTATTATAGGTGGTGATCAGACTGATGGTATTAATGTCATGACTAAGGGGAGTTTCCTCCACTGTGCTCACCGCCTCACTAGATCTATCAAGACATTCTTCTCTATTCATACTGTTGGCCTTATCTTTGGCTGCCAAAAGATCTTTAATAAGGTAGCCACGTTTTAGAAATCTCTTCATGGCCTCATTCTGACAGCTAACTAGATCAGATTCAGAGCTACATATTCTGCGCATCCGTATAAATTCCCCATAGGGGATACTTTTTATTAGATGTCTCGGATGAGCGCTAGAGGCGTACAAGATAAAATTGCCGGCCGTGCTCTTCCTGTGAAGTCTAGTGGCTAGGGCATTGTCTTGGACGTAGATGTCAACGTCCAAGAATTGTATGTTAGTCTTACTAATCTGACATGTAAAGGTGAGGTTGAGGCTGTTATCATTCATGGCTTTCACAAAATCTCTTGCTGATCGTTCATCGCCCTTCCACACCAGACAGATGTCATTGATAAATCTCCAGTAATGAATAATATTACTGGTATAACCAGGGATATGCCTGAGGACATGTTCCTCCCACCACCCCACGTGTAAACACGCGTAGGTGGGGGAGAAACATGCCCCCATGGCAACCCCTCTTTGCTGCTGATAGATTTCCTTGTAAAACAAAAAATAATTGTTTGTCAAACATAACCTAATCATAGTTATCAACATGTCATTATGATTCTTGAAACTAAGGTTACGTTGATTCAAAAAATACCTAACAGCATTGAGGCCATCTGTGTGTTCTATACTGGTGTACAAGGAGCTAATGTCAAGAGCCACCAGAATATACTCTTCTCTCCATTCAACCTCTTTCAGCTTGGTAAGAAAATGTCCTGTGTCCTTAATGTATGAAGGTAATTCAACCACAAAACTTTGAAGAAAAAAGTCGACATACTTGGAAATAGCCTCCATGAGTCTTCCCTGGGCTGAAATAATTGGTCGACCTGGAACAGGGGAGACCAATTTGTGAATTTTAGGGATGAGATACAAAGTAGGTGTTAGAGGATTGTCAATTTTCAAGAAACCCAGTTCTTGTTTAGTTAGAAGGCCTTCCCTCTTCCACTGGTTCAGCTCTTTATGAATACGATCTTTGAGATTGCGAATTTCACTGAAATTACCCTTCCTGTAACAGGAGATATCAGATAGATGCCGCTGTGCTTCTTCCATGTAAAGGTCTTTAGGCCAGATCACGATGTTGCCTCCTTTATCGGCTTTGTTTATTATTACATTGGAATTGCTCCTTAATTTCTTCATTAAAGTCAAGTATTGTTTTTCCATGTACTTGAATCTTTTAATTTTTCTAGATGTTTTAATTTGCAATCCCTTTAGATCCTCCGTGATCATATCATTGAAAGTGTCAATGGCATCTTTCGGTATCAAGGGTATAAATGTAGATCTTGGTTTAAAAGGTGTTATGCTTGGTGCATTGATGTTAATCCCCAAAAGTGTGTCCAACCGCCCTGTGGAAAACTCAATGTTAAAAACACGTTTTGGGACCCCCCTTTTTTCTCGGCCCCCACTTCACGAAACCCCCCCAAACTTTCAGGGGACGCTCAGAAACAAAATGTGCCATTTTCCTGAAAATTTCAGCCAATTCCGTCCTTCAACGCCAAAGTTATTCAACATAGAATGTTCAGAAATCCCTATTCAAAAAAATCCTAACTATATATACCTACTGGCGACCGCCAGTAGGTAAAATAGATATAGATATATATTCCAAACTCAACCTCAACACTGGATATGTAGAGGAGATGACGCCAACTGTGGTGAAAGGTATATTTTCCTTTATTGCCATATATATATATATATATATATATATATATATATATATATATATATATATATATATATATATATATATATATATATATATATTACCTACTGGCGGTCGCCAGTAGGTAGTTATAGTTAGGATTTTTTTCAATGTTAAATCTGAAAATTCTATTTGGAATAACTTTGGCGCCGGTTGACGAATCTGCCTGAAAATTTCCTGAAAATGGCCTTGCGGGGTTCCGGTCCTTCCCTGAAAGTTTGGGGGGGATACGTTAAGCGGGGGCCGAGATAAAAGGGGGGTCCCAAAACGCGTTTTCCCCATGTTAATTTCCATAGGGCGGTCGATGTCACTTTTAGCCCGAACGGCTGAATGTATTTCCACCAAATTTGGCAAAATTGTAGGGACTGGTAGCCCGATGTGCCTTTGCTATGTCTCAAGATATGTGCTCCAGTGGATTTTGAGTAATTAAGGTTCAAAAAAATATATATATCTATAGCAGCGCACAGGTGCGCGCACCGGAGTGCGCTCCAGGCGCGACACGCGAGGTGCGCATGGAAAGCTGATTGGCTCTCGGGTGTCTGTAAACATTCGAAACAGTCCGCAGCGGCCGCCATCTTGTACCTCGGTAGGATTGAGGTGGTAAAAATCAAAGGGGGAAATGAGCAAAAGGGGGCAGGGTACACCCCCCCTGACCCCCTAGGTTTGATGTGGGGGTCATAAAAAAGCCGTACAGGGCCCCCCAAAATTTTTTTTAAAATTTGCGCCGAGGGAGCGCCTGGTACGCGCACCGGTGAGCGTACGATTGAGAAAAAGAATGGCACTTTTTAAAAAAAAAAAAATAGCATTTTTTTATAAATTGGAGGTAGTTCTGAAAAGAACTTTTTTTTTGTTTTTGTTGTTTTATATTTTTTTTATACTTTTTGAAACGATTTTATATTTTTTTTGGTTTTTTTTCAGGGGAAAAACAAAAACAGGGATTCAGAAAATGCTCAACAGGAGCAAAAAAAATGAGAAAATTTAGGGACGGGGAGAGCATTGGTGTTCCTGTTTCTTTATTGCAATGAGTTCAACGCTCTGCTCCCCGTAACAGAGTAGTTCGTCACAGTTTGTGCATAAACATTTTATTCCTGCAAATACCGGCTGGATGTTAGGGACCATTCTTGCACGTGCTGAACCTGAAGGTGTTGCTCCACCAGTGGAGGTGCTGCTGCCATCTCTTCGTGCCTTCTCTGCCAGCTCCCTGACACTCTCCCTGGAGTAATTGTTGGGGTGTCTTCTTTTGACATGCCTAATTAAATTGGCATTTCCAAAGCTGTATTTTTTTAGAGGATTGCCTCTGGATAAAATACTTCCACATATTTTACAAGTTACTTTACTTGCATTAACTTTTTTTTGTCCTTCAGGGATGTCATAAAATTTCCAGATGAAGTGGTTCTTTGTTTTCTGGTGAGGAGGGTCCTCTTGCACAAATCCATCTGAATCACTGCTGGAGGACTCCCTTGCAGCCATTGCTGTAGATCAGGAAAATTAATGAGTAGAGAATTCACAAAACACCTCTTGCTCTCTCCAAGTGAAAATCAATAGTGAGAGAAATGGGTGGGTTTCTCTAAATTTAGAAAAAAATAATTATTGAACCAATGAAAAGTGTTATTTACAGGTCACATGACCATGGGCTTCATCATTATGAAACCAAAACTGTTATGAACCAATGAAAAGTGTTATTTTCTGGTCACATGACCCAAAGCGCTTACGCGACGCGCCGCGGGGCGCGGCCAGAGGCGCGCCGCGTAAGCGTGTCAGACGCCTACGTTGCACGATCGTATTCGCGCGAGTACTTCCGGGTGCGCTCACGCCGTGCGTATCACGCGGTCGCGGCTACGCGAACGTCACAATCATGTTTTCGTTTGCGATATTGGCGCTCACGAGACGCTCCTCGGAGCGCGCCCGGGGGCGCTTTTCAGAAATACGCTTTTCGGGGCGCACTCCGGGGCGCGCTCTGGGAGCGCTCCCCCCAAAAATTTTAAAAAAAAAAATGGGAAAATTGTAGGGACAGGTTGTCCTATTCTGAAGTGGTTTGTAAAAAAATTAACTTTATAAAAATATGTATTGTGCTACATTGGGCTTAATATATGTTAGAGCCAAAATGTAGCCCAAATGTAGCCCAAAGTAGCCCAATGTAGCCCAAAGATGGCCACCAGAGATCAAAAATTGTAAATGTAGCCCAAAATTCAACTAGATGTAGCCCAACTGTAGCCCAATGACAGAATGTACCAGAGTGTTAAAAAGAACAACTAGAGTGCTAACAGTCTTATTTATAAAGTGAAACTTATAGTTAGGAATTAGCATTAAAAAAACCTTTGAAATTCACTGAAAAAAACCATAGGTTTCACACCAGTTATAGTTAGGAATTAGCATTTAAAAAACCTATTAAATTCACTGAAAAAACCATAGGTTTCACACCAGTTATAGTTAGCTGGAAATTTTACTGATATAAAACCATTGAAATTCCCACGTTATAGTTAGTCGGACTCACTATAACTTGCGCGTGCAATGCACTGCTGATGACATCACATATTACATCACTCATGACATGGTCAGTGACATCACTCATGACATCACTGATGACACCATCCAGTGAATATGTGTCTTTCTGAAAAATAAATATTAGTGAGTTATGTTTAAAAATTTAAATACATATATTAGTGTTTCACTTTGTGTATAAGTGGCTACATGTGTTGATAAGTAGCAACATGCGTATGTATATGGGTTATTTGATATTATTATTAGTATCAGTATGAGTGTCTATATGGTTTGGTGGGGGTATTACTTAGCACATAGATGCATGAGTGACTGACTCTTTGTTTGTATGTGTTTTGAAGACAGCATATGTACAGGACTGTATGGGTGGATGAGTGTCTATATGTGTTTGTTAGTGAGTGAATGACTGTCTCACTAGTGTCTTTATCAGTAACTACATATGTTTTAATCTAGTATATATGAATATTGATGTATATAAGTGAGTATATGTGAGAGTAAGAGATTGTAAGATTTCCTTTTTAAATAAGTATGTGTTTCTATAAGTGATTGTTTAAGAGAATAAATATGTGTAATTTTCAATAGAAGTAAGGTGGAAGTGTGTGTATAACTCTATATTCAAATAAATGGATGTCCAATAGTTTATTTGCACGTGTGAATATGTGTGTGAGTAACTTTTGGATGAATGTCGGTGTGTAACAGGATGTATAGGTGTATCACTTCATATGATGAGTGAGTATATGTATGAGTGACTATATAGAACTGTTGGTGAATGAGTGGATGTGTATATAGATAGTGGAATTACTGAATTGCTTGTTGTAACTGATATAGGTATCTCCATTTTTTTAAAAATTTCAGTTTCTATTTTTGAATATGTGTCTCAAGGGTTACATTATAGTGAAAGGAGGTCTGTCACTATGTCACAAGGATGGTGTCATGAGTGATGTCACTGACCATGTCATGAGTGATGTAATATGTGATGTCATCAGCAGTGCATTGCACGCGCAAGTTATAGTGAGTCCGACTAACTATAACGTGGGAATTTCAATGGTTTTATATCAGTAAAATTTCCAGCTAACTATAACTGGTGTGAAACCTATGGTTTTTTCAGTGAATATATATATATATATATATATTCACAGAAAAAACCATAGGTTATAGTGGATATATAGTTAGGAATTTGCATTTACAAAACCTTGAAAATTCAATGAAAAAACCATTGGTTTTAGGCCATATATAGTTAGGGATTTGCATTTACAAAACCTTATTTTACTCGCATAAAACCATTGAAATTCCATATATAGTTATAAGCGCTAACTATATATCGCGCACCCGCAATCCACTGCTGATGATGTCACATATTACATCATTCATGACATGGTTAGTGACATCACTGATGACATCACTGATGACATCTCAAATGACATCACTGATGACATCACTGATGACAACATCCAGTGACTGTATGTTTCTGTAAAGTTAAAATATGTCTTACATATTGAAGAATGAGTGGATGTATAAGTGTCTGGATGAAGGATTTAGTAGGTGCATGACTGACTGTATGAGTGAGTGATTAAATGTGTCTCACTGAGTGCATGGGTTAGTGACTAAACTGTCTGAATGTGTGCATTATTATGTCTGTTGTTCTGTAAACTGTTGCATGTGTTGATAAGTAGCTATATGAGTAACTATATGGATTATTGATTGGTTGCCCAAGTATTTGTATGGGAGACTGGGTGTGTGTGTGGGTGGCTGGGAGGTGTATGACTCTGTGCATAGATGTGTGAGCAGTTGATTCACTAGATCTATGGGTTCAAAACTGCATGTGGAAACAGCTGTATGGGCGGTTGACTGTGTGCATGAGTGTATTGGTGAGTGAATGGATATCTCAGTGCTACATGTCAAAGTAAGTACATATGTAAAACACAGTACATGTGAGAGTTGACATATATAAATAACTGTGCATAAGAGCCAGTGAATGTGTGAGTGGCTGTATGGATCATTGTGAACTTGTATCAGGGATTGTATAAGAGAGTAAATATGTGTTAGTATATGTTTGAATAAGTAAAGTTTGTATAACTGTATATTTGAGGAAATGGAGGTGTGATTGATTCTCTGCATGACTGACTAGGTGTGTGAGTAACTCCATGGATGAGTGACAGTCTGTGAGTGTCTGTTTACACTGATTGTATCTAAGGTTATATTAGAGTCTGAAGAGGTTCATCGTATTATCACATGAATGATATCATCAGTGATGTTATCAGTCATGTCAAATGAGATGTTTTCAGTGATGTCATCAGTGATGTCATTTGAGATGTCATCAGTGATGTCATCAGTGATGTCACTAACCATGTCATGAATGATGTAATATGTGACATCATCAGCAGTGGATTGCGGGTGCGCGATATATAGTTAGCGCTTATAACTATATATGGAATTTCAATGGTTTTATGCGAGTAAAATAAGGTTTTGTAAATGCAAATCCCTAACTATATATGGCCTAAAACCAATGGTTTTTTCATTGAATTTTCAAGGTTTTGTAAATGCAAATTCCTAACTATATATCCACTATAACCTATGGTTTTTTCTGTGAATTTCATTGGTTTTTTAATAGCAAATATGAAAAGCTTTAAAATGTCAAGTACGTGATAGATAAAAACATTTTCGTATTTATGCACGCTGATGTGCTTTGAACGCTGCACCCCCCCCTCCCCTCTTTTGTCTTAGTAGTACTCTCTCTTTGCAGATACTGAAGGGTAGTTAACGCAGGCCTTTACCCCCGTTGTAATCCGTCGTGCCTGCTTGTCTCTCCATTTGATTGATTGTTGTCCAAGCATTTACTGTTTTAGAATTGGTTCTCTTTGGATCATTCTCTATTTACAAACAAGCACAAAGTCGCAATACTCTGTTTAGTCTTTGCAGATAGTGAAAAATCGTGTAAAAAAATAAAAGTAATCGAGCAAAATCAGTAGGCCACTAATTGGATCTCTTTTTGACCTCGCTAAAATAGAAATATTAGGAACAACCCTTCATGAGAAATATGAAAATAGTGAGATGAACTGAGCTCCACACCATGAGGGCTGCAAGACAGCTCGGCTCCATCACCCATCCCGCACAAAATAACGACAAACCCTATGCAAATATTAAAAATATAGACAACACACCAGCAAAGAAACAGGGTAAAACATTTTATTAAAAAACTATTTACATAACGTTGGTTTATAAGATGATGTCAGTAGTGGACCGATGTGTGAATAGGTCGAAAGCAGCACAAGGCTCCAAGATCCGGATGGCAAGCTCCTGGATGTTGGGTGCCATAGTTCAGAGTTCTGAGTTTGAGCCTTTTTCAATGCCTGTGCTTTGTTGAATCAAAATGGCGGCTTGACACAAAGCTGACTCAAGCGTTGCTACTGATGCTATGCAGACCAAAACTGGTTTTCAGTTTGTACATTTTTCTAGATTTTTCAATCCAAGTTTGGTTGACTTTGTAGAACGATGGCTTCAAATTTTCAACATACGGTGTGGTGGCGCTGACTGGGAGGGGGCGCTTCGCTCCTGCCCCCTCCCCAAGTAAGATTTTCATACGTGAAAGTACGTTAATGGTTTTGGTCCCTGAGTTGCTTCGATGTCACTGCCATTCTCAAATGGCATAAGTTCTGGATGTTGGGTGCCATAGTTAAGAGTTCTGAGCAGCGCTTGTAACACTGTATGAAGCTTATTTCCACCTACTGCAGCTTCACTATTCTCAAAGTAAGTGAGTGTCGTTTGTGGACCTGACTGCATTAGAAAACAATGTGATATGTTACCTTCCTAAACAGCTTGACGGAGGCCCCTGAGGGGCGGTGTGATGGCCATGGACTCGGAGAAGACGCTTGGCTCCGACACCCTCCCCAAGTCTTATAGCACTGGTGTAGCCTGAGATCGCCCCCGACATAGGCGGCCGGCTCCCGGGGTCCGGCGGAACTTTTTGCCTTTTGATGACTCTTCAATTCTGAACCTTGTCCCATCCAGCTGAGTTGCGCCCACTCTTGCGGCTACAGCGTCTTGCCCACCATCCAGCTGAATTGCGCCCACTCTTGCGGTGCAGCGATAGGCGGCTGCCACAGGACTCTCAAAATGGCGGCCGGCTCTTCGGTTTTGGGTCTGGTCCACTAAAATGGCCCTGGGACACCTTTGAACTCGGACGCTTCCCTGATAGGGCTTGGGTCCCATTCTCGAAAAGCGTCCCCTCAGCCGTGAAGATTCTACAAAAGTCTTGGGGGCCTCCGACTCCCGCAGGCTTCTGGTGGGGAGCGGCTGCCATGATTGCTCGTGGAATGGCCACGACGGAGCTACGAGATGGTAGTGGTCTCATGCTGACGCCAGCTTTAGTCTGAAACATCCAGAAACACTGTAGACTACCAATTCGATCAGTTCCGGTAGCGCCCCAACATGACCCGGAAGAGAAGAACTTGCCCTCCCCTCTTTGACTGATGGTTCTTGTTGCCTGTCCCCTCTGTTGTCATTTAACAGAACTTTTTGGACTGCTGAAAGGGGTTGTGTTCCGAACGCTGGTTGGTGGAGACATTTTGACTATATTCTTGACCTACGTTGTCGCGTAATGCGTTATATGACACGCCGCGTTACCGCACCCGGAAGTGATCCGAGGCGCGGCGCGCAGCGCGTAACGTAAGCATAACAGGTCATGTGACTTGTTAATAAAACTTTTCATTGGTTCATTTTACTTTTGTTAATTTAATGATGAAAAGCTTGGTCATATGACCTAAAAATACGCTTTTTATTGTTTTCGAACAATATTTTTTTTTCAAACATATGTTATAATATTCCAGGCTAATGTACTTTCCCGGAAAATTTACAACTGTCTTGTAAGTAAAATATATTCCTTTTTCGAGAAAAAGGGCGTTTCTTCCTTCCATGACGGAGCCGTTGAGTAAAAGAGATTCGGCCTGCTGTCTTAGTCGCCGATACGCCTGATTATCAGATTCTTATCGATCACTTTATATTGCAGACATGAAAAACACAACTGCCCTTAAGCATTTATCTTTACTGTGTTCCTACATATTATACCTTTTATCCGTCATGTAATTGGACTGCTTTATTTCACTTGCCTTTACTGATTCGAAAACAGTGACTAAAAGTAAAAACTTTACCAATGTAAATACTACTACCGTGTTTTGTTTTAAAAACCTTTATTGTGAAAATGTCAGTATACAAATACGGGCCTATAACCACGTGGGCCGGCCACGGAGCAAACTGAAATCGTATATGATGAGGAGACATTTACACTGTAGAAGAACGTAACGAGCGGGCCATTAGGTTGCAAGAACAAAGGTGTCTAACAGTTGCGGAATCGGTGGACGTACATTTTGTAATTAAAATACGACAGGGCCACTTACAATAACATTTTCTAGATATACATTTGCGGGCAAGGAGTTACGAGTCCCATTTATACCGGCGCCATTTTGGGCGAGGCCGGGCAGGTCCAAGATATAGTCAAAATGTCTCCACCAAACATCGGCCAGACCAGAACCCCTTTCGGCCCTTTATGCTACAAGATGGTGTCTTCCATTCAGAAAATATTGTTGGCAGCATTTTGAAAGGAAACAGAAACAGCCGTTCTCCTAGTGAGTTTCACATTGTTACATTTAGGAAGAATGTTGAAGAGTAGTATGTGGAAAATCTGAAGCCATTTTTCTACAAACTCTCAATCAGACTTGGATGGAAAAAAAAAACCTGAAGAATGTACAAACTGAAAACCAATTTTTGTCTGTATAGCATCAACAGTAACGCTTGAGTCAGCTTTGTGTCAAGCCGCCATTTTCATTCAATCAATAGCGTCCCCCTGCACACATTCAGGGACCTGGTCGTGTCTTCAGATGAAACGGATTGTAGGAAAAGAAGCAGAAAGGAAAAGGAAAAAAGTTCCGCCGGACCTCGGGAGCCGGCCGCCTATGTCATGTGCCACCTTTGGCCACACCAGGGCAATAGTGAAGCTGCAGCAGGTGCAAATAAGCTTCAGACAGTCTTACAAGCACTGCTCAGAACTCTCAACTGAGGCACTCAACATCCAGGACTTGCCATTCGGATCTTGGCGCCTTGTGCTGGTTCCGACCTATTCACACATCGGTCCACTACTGACATCACCTCATAAGCCAACGGGGCACCCCACGCCGACTTTCGGCGCAGCATTGTAGGATGGCCACACCAGTGCGGCAACTTGCTGGACACAACATCGGGGCCATCCAGATCTCGGCGCGTTCGACTCACTGTACCGCAAGAGTGACCGCAACTCAGCTGGACACGCCATCTTTCGGCGCAGCATTGTAGGATGGCCACACCAGTGCGGCAATTTGCTGGACACCACCTCGGTGCCATCCGGATCTCGGCGCGTTCGAGTCACTGTACCGCAACAGTGACCGCAACTCAGCTGGACACGCCGTCTTTCGGCGCAGCATTGTAGGATGGCCACACCAGTGCGGAAATTTGCTGGACACCACCTCGGTGCCATCCGGATCTCGGCGCGTTCGAGTCACTGTACCGCAACAGTGACCGCAACTCAGCTGGACACGCCGTCTTTCGGCGCAGCATTGTAGGATGGCCACACCAGTGCGGCAATTTGCTGGACACCACCTCGGTGCCATCCGGATCTCGGCGCGTTCGAGTCACTGTACCGCAAGAGCGGGAGAAACTCAGCTGGACACACCGTCTTTCGGCGCAGCATTGTAGGATGGCCACACCAGTGCGGCAATTTGCTGGACACCACCTCGGTGCCATCCGAATCTCGGCGCGTTGTGCTGCCTTCGGCCTATTCGCACATCGGTCCGCTACTGACGCCGCCTCACGTGCCAACGGATTTTCTACGCTTTTTGTAGCCCTATGCCGCATAACAGGTCATGTGACTTGTTTATAAAACTTTTCATTGGTTCATTTTACTTTTGGTTTCCTAAAGATGGAAGGCTTGGTCATATGACCTAAAAATAACACTTTTCATTGGTTTAGAACATTTTTTTTTCCCAAACGATGAAAGCCCCACCTTGTTTCTGGATCATTCAGACTGAAGCTGGCGTCAGCATGAGAGCACCACCATCTCGTGGCTCCGTCGTGGTCATTCCGCGAGCAATCATGGCAGCCGCTCCCCACCGGAAGCCTGCGGGAGTCGGGGGCCCCCAAGACTTTTGTAGAATCTTCACGGCTGAGGGGACGCTTTTCGAGAATGGAGCCCAAGCCCTAGCAGGCAAGCGTCCGAGTTCCAAGGTGTCCCAGGGCCATTTCAGTGGACCAGGCCCAAAACCGAGGAGCCGTCCGCCATTTTAAGAGCCATGTGGCAGCCGCCTATCGCTGCACTGCAAGAGTGGGAGCAACTCAACAACATGGTGAGCGAGATGCTGTAGCCGCAAGAGCGGGCGCAACTCAGCTAGATGGCCGCCACCTGGGGAGGCCCGTTCACGCCGCCTCCCCCACGCCCCCCCCCCCGGGGCACCGCACGCCAATTTTCGGAGCAGCATTGTAGGATACCAAAACCAG